>NC_134083.1:112259059-113526059 GCF_000715075.1 Nicotiana tabacum
TGCTTTCACAAAGAATCTTTTTTTAATTGTTGTGGAAACAGACTCCCAGGTATCATGTAATGTAATTTATTTACTTTTCATAGTCAGGGTTACTCACGTCTTATTTCTTATTACAATTACACAACATATTTTGGGAAGACAATTCTGTGGCAGATGCACTAGTTAAATATGGACTAAATTTGAGTCCACCAACTATAGAAGCGGACAACACTATGTTCGGGAATTACCTTCCAACTTTATTTTAAATGCTTTCAATAAAGACAAGTGGGGAAGGTTGCTATGCGAATCCCTAGTTTGTAATAACTAAATTCTGGCTTTTCCTTTTAGTAATTAAGTATTTCTTTCCTTAGCAAAAAAAAATAAAAGGACAACAGGGTGGTGGGGTAGTTGGCTAACGAGTAGGTCTATAGCTTGTGAGTTATCCTGTCGTGAGAGTTCGAACATCTCTCGCTCCACAATATGCTTCTTTCCTGCAAAACCATTAAAGATACAAATTTCGAAAAAGGAAAACAATATACTCCACTTCAAAGTTCAAAGAAACAATTGCCAACGTTTTCCCATCAGTTTGGAAAATAAAATCATTTACTTTCCTTTAGAAGACAAAGATATTTTTGAGGAGATGCTTGAATCTCCATTATTATTGGTATAAAACCTTATTCATTAAAGTAGTGATCGTGAATCCCTAAGGTTAATTGCATTAGTAATGATTCTAGCGCTTGCAGACCACTCCACGTCCATAAAGTCCACTAGTGCAGCTCAAGCTCGGCAACTCCAAAGCAAAGCCAACCTCCTTATCAGTTTGTTCCCCATTTGCTTGAAACCTAGCCACGGAACAATCAGCCTCAAAGAGTCCTGAAGTTGCAAACTCTTTGTCACCTCCCATTACAGGCATCAGAACACCCATCTTAACTTTGCTCATGTAATTCTTCTTATAAGTCTGCCCTAAAACACCGTTCACTTCATTACTCAAAGAGAAAAACTTGAATCCAAGTTCAAGATGTGCAAAACAGTCATCTTTCGTTATTCCATAGTTATGAACTCGGGATTCTTGCTCAGTAATAGGTACAACCTTGGCAGTGATCTTGAGAATATTTTCAACTTCGATGGCAACATCGTTAGTGTTGCTGATTCTAGTAATAGAGGCCATAGGTGCAGTTTCAGATTGCCATCTTGCGCCTTCCTCGTCATTAAGAAGTATGGGTTTATCATCAAAGTGGAGGGAAAGGCGGTCGATGGAATCATCCCATGTTGCTGTTTTTAGTGCGCTAATGGAGATCTTGTGATTACCATAAAGAATAGCAATGGATTGTACCCAAGTGAAGTCTCTCTTCATGTTCTCGTTTCGCCTTCCTATGAAGTGGCCGTTGATGTGAAATTCAGGGTCGGAGACTAGGCAAAAATCTCTGTCCTTCTTACCATGGAAGTAGAAGGTAATCCCATCACCGCCGATGAAACGAGGATCTTGGCAAACAGCTCCAGGCATGTCACACCCTGGGTCCCAAATAAAAATATTCAGTAAATAAACAGTTTAGTTAAAACATTTAAGCCGATTTAGGGTCTCACCCTAGTCAAAAGCATGTACTCCCTCTATTTCATTTCATATGACATTATTAAACTCGGATCTAACGAACAAATCAAAGAAACATTCGACATAAAAGCTTAATATATAGTATAAGCTAAATATAACATATAAAAATTACTCCTCGACACCTGTGCTATGCTATAGCTTAAGGATTTCATGACATTTCTATTACTAGAAGAGCTTATCATTAAGGGTGACATAAAAATTGAACCTAAAAAGCTTCCAAGTATAAAAATATAATTACTAATTCTCTTTGAACCATAAAAGAAAAAAAGAAAAAAAGAAAAGGTCAGTCCGGTGCACTAAGCTCCCGATATGTGCAGGGTTCGGAGAAGGGCCGGACCACAAGGGTCTATCGTACGCAGTCTTACCCTGCATTTTTGTAAGAGGTTGTTTCCACGGCTCGAACCCGTGATCTTCTGATCATATGACAGCAACTTTACCATATACACCAATAGCTCCTATTCTTTGAATAATAAAAGAAACAAGAAATATCGTATAAAATAGAGTAGAGGGTAGGAAATTAGTAACTTACTACAAACAGGTTTGCAAGAGACACAGTCAACTTGACAACCACCAGAGCAAGAGGCAGGGCATGAAAATTCGAGATTATAACAACTTGGGTAGTTCTTGTTCTTGCACTTAGCCTTCTTGTTTGAAGGAGAAGGAGTGGGTGGCTTAGGAGAGGGTGGTGTAGATGAGGGTGGAGGAGATAACGGTGGTCGTGGAGATGACGGTGGTGGTGATGAGGGAGGTGGTGGTGGTGGTGGAGATGAGGGTGGTGGAGGAGACGACGGTGGTGGTGGAGATGATGGTGGTGGAGATGAGGCTGTTGGTGGAGATGATGGTGGTGGAGATGACGGTGGTGGTGGAGATGACGGTGGTGGTGGAGATAATGATGGTGGAGATGACGGTGGTGGATAATAGGGTGGTGGCACTGAGCCATCAACACAGATAGGCTTGCAAGAACGACACTCAGTTATGCAGCCATTGGGACAGAATTTGGGACAAACATGTGGAAGATTTTTACATTGCTTGATTTCGTCATCTGAGCAATGAGAATGGCTTGGATGGTCAGCTATTCCAGGGGGAGTTGCCTCTGCCATTGCTATAAGCATTAGCAACACAACCCCAAAGAGTGCCACAGATCTAGCCATTTGCAGTTAATTGAGGAACTTTCACTACTGCTAATTAATAATTGATGTATATTTCAAATATTTGAGAGAATTGGTGATGGGATTCCCGTTGTAGAATTTGCCCCATTTTATAGGAGTTGACAAGGAGAATGTAAGCCTACTATTTCGGACCCCATAATTGCATTATATATTTGACTAATAATAATGGGATGTTCCTTTGATAGGTCGCCTTTCTTCATGTGTTTATTTCCCCAACTCAAAGTCGCTTAAAGACCTCAATGCTCTCTTCAATGTTTGTCTTTTTGCTAAACATCGATATACATGGCATCACATGGCTTTAAAGGTCCACATACAGCACTTTCCTGTAAGAACTCATGTCTATAATTATATATACACGTACCTTTCCTTGACGTAGCTTCAAAATAAAAAAAGGAAGACCAAAAAAGAAGTAAGGGTGTTGTTTCCATGCGAGATACCGGACAAAAGAAATATATTCGTGCCCGATATATCACACATAATCATAGTTGATTAATACTATTATAACCTCAATATGTCATTTAACAAACTAATGCAGCTTTAGGTGCAAACAACATGCTAATTAGTCCGAATCAAAAATTCAACTAAAAAGACTCAAAAAGAAAATACAAGAATATCACACCTGAAATTCAAATCTACAATCCTATTTGCATATTATAATTAGCGGGTCGACTAAGGAGATTTAATTGAACCGCTTTTGTTGTATGTAGCTCCGCTGGTTAACCTCTATAGAGAAACCATGTGGTCAAGACTTAAAACACATTTAATCTATAAAAGAACAAACAACTTAATTCATTATGCATGCCTTCACTATCAAAGGGAAAATAAAAATAACGTAGTAAGACTGCATGCAGACGTCAGAACATGGCAAAGCAGTACGTTTTACATGCATGTGTATAGGGTCCTTTCCTTCTCAATTTGGTGAAGTATGCCTGTGAGTTAGCTTCCACCCATTATTACGCAAACCAAACTCTGGCCTATACAACTTATTACGATTGCTCAGAGTATTTCAGTAAGTTCTTTGGCGACTTGAATCGTAGTATCACATCTTATTTCTGTTTAGATGTTTTGTTTACATTCATCGTGGTTCATATATCATTATTCTTGTATTCACAATCATAACCCATAAGTTATAATTAGTGCACCAGTGAACACAAATAAATGAGAATTAGTTTGACTGCTTTTCTAGATATGCTCCGCTAGACCGAATCTATGTACATGGTCTTTTGGAAACACACTAAGATAGCTAATATCACACTAAGTCTCAAGTATCTGATTGGAGTCTCTGAGGGTACAAAGTCTTGAGCTATCCATAAAAGCTCTGGGTCTCACCATTAAGTTGAGAATGGACTTATGTTAATCCAATTGGTCGGCATTACCACACATGGTATGAAACATGTGCTACAACATCGTCTCCTTTTTCCCAAGGAGCGTATGTTTTTATCTCATAAAGAATGTTGTATATATGATATTTAGAAGCCATAAGTATCTAAATTTTAGTTCATTAATCTACAATATCATTTTTAACTCACATCTGGCTCACAAAGTAGACTAGATGAATGTTTTTCACCATAATGACCTTATGTCATTGTTTAAGCACATTCTGATTTTAAGCAAATATTTCTCAAGTTATCCTCATGATAATTTTGCTTAAAATCATGTCTCATCTCCTCACATCATTAAGATAAGGAGGCAGTTGCCTGTGTGAGAAGGTCAACTTCTTGTCTACTCGACATACTTATAAAACAAAAAGAATAAAGAATGCACATAACATTCAACAATAAAAATATATATGCATGTATGAAAATCAACTTTATTCATAATCAAAGAACATCAGTTTTGTGAACATGACAAAATAAAGAACAAAATGAAGTATCTCAAAGTCTACGCAAGCCTTGAGACCTAGTGTGTCTCATAAATGCATCTCTAGACAACAGCTTAGTCAATGGATCAGCTAACATATCTTATATAGACTCATACTTTACGTTCACTACCTTACGTCTAACTATATCTCTCATATAGATATCCTTCATATCTATGTGTTGGGTTTTACAATGAAACTTACGGTCCTTAGTGGAGGATATTGCAGCCTCACTGTCATAGTAGACTAACATTGTTCAGTATCTTCAGCGATATCCAACAAGTGTTCCAAGAACTTTTTCAACCAAACAACTTCTTGTATTGCTAATGCGAGAGCCATGTATTCGGCTTCTATCATAGATAGTGATACACATGATTGTTTCTTACTATTCCATGATATCGTGCCATCACTAAGTAAGAAAACATATTCTGAGGTAGATTTCCTCTCGTCTATATCTCCTTCGAGATCAGCATCACTGTATCCAACTAACCACAGTTCCTTTTCGCCTTGGTTAGTGCATAATCAGCAGTTCCCTTAAGATATCTCATGATCATCTTTACTGTTTGCCAATGTGATAAACCTGGATCAGTTTGATATCTACTTACCAAGCCAACTGCTTGACAGATATCAGGAGTCTTAGAACACATCTGACCTCCCAAGGTATGGCCTTTACTGATAGGTGTATCAACTGGGCTACTATTTTGCATATTGAATTGTTCAAGAACTTTCCTAATATAATTCTCACAATTCAAGAACTTTCCTAATGTAATTCTCTTGTGAGAGATACAATATTTTCTTTGGACGATCTCTTAAAGTCTTAACTCCAATAATATATGCAGCTTCACCCATGTATTTCATCTCAAATTGAGATGACAACCATGACTTTATCTCGGTTATAAACCCATTATTATTTCCAGCTATAAGTATATCATCTACATACAATGTTAAAATCACTAGCTTGTTCCTTGATCTATTGGTATAAACGTATTAGTCTTCGTCCATCATGGTAAAACCATTGGATACGACAACATTCTAAAAATGTATATACCACTGTCTTGAAGATTGTTGAGGCCATAAATAGACTTCAAAAGTCTATAAACTTTTTATTCGTGGCCTTTTTCAATGAAACTCTCTGGTTGTTCCATATAAATTTCTTCATCTAATTCTCCATTGAGAGAGGCAGTCTTTACATCCATCTGGTAATTCAAGATCCAAGCTTGCAACAATAGCTAGAACCAGTCAAACAAAGGTAAACCGTACAACATGCAAGAAAGTCTCTTCGTAGTCTATTCTTTTCTGTTGTGTGTACCCTTTCGCCACCAGTCAAGCCTTATATCTCTCAACTATGCCATCAGCCTTGAGCTTAATTTTGAGAACCCATTTGCTCCCAATTGCTTTGCATCGTTCAGGAAGGTCAACTAGTTCCCAAAATTTGTTGACTCTCACAGACTCCAATTATTCTTCCATTGATTTTGTCCATTTATCCTTAGAAGGGCATGAGAGAGCCTGTTTTATATTTTTAGGCTCGCTTTCTTCTTGTAGGAGCATCATAAATTATTCGCCGCCTTCAATATCAAATCGGGTGGGGAGTCTTTTTACTAAAACCACGTCTTATTTGTGATTCATTATTGTTCCCATTTGGACCAATGTTTCTCCCACTCGGATCAAGAACATTCATCATTCTCCCACTTGAAACAAGATCTGTGACCATCTCGCTCCCACTTGGAATAAGATCCATTTGCTCACTTCCACTAAATATAGAAGGAATACTTTCATTCGCATCTAATGATGATGGAGGTCGTTGATGAGAAACTAATCCATCATTTGCTAAAATTCTCCCACTAGAATGAACTGGTCTTTGTAGTTCTTGATCCATTATCTCAAATAAGGTTAGGTCTTGACCTACCTCTCCCTTCTTAGGAAACTCATCCTCTAAGAATGTGACATCGTGTGATTCAAACTCATTTACACTCCCACTATCTTGCTGACCATTAAACATATAACCCTTTGAGGTTTCAAAGTATCTTATAAAGATACTTTTCTTTCCCTCAGCCCCAATTTACCATATTTGTGAGAGGAATCATGTGTATAGGCAACACAACCTCAAGGTCTTAATACACTCAGGTCAGATTGTCTTCTAGTCTATAACTCATATGGAGTAGTAGTAACTGACTTTGTAGGCACTCGGTTAAGTACATAGGTGGCAGTAAGCAATGCATCACCCCTGTACTAATTGCGACGTTAGCTTGTGCCATCATTGACCTAACCATTTCTATGAGCGTTCTGTTTCTTCTCTTCGTAAAAACATTTTGTTGTGGAGTTTTGGGGGATAGTCAAATGATGAACTATTCTCTTTTCATCACATATCCATTAAATTAGGTTGATAAGTACTCACGACCACGGTCAGTTCGAAGAGCTTTTATATTCTTGTCTAATTGATTTTCCACTAAGCTCATATAGCGTTTGAAGCAACTTATTGCTTCTGATGTGTTGAAAATTAAATAGACATCACTGAAACAGGTAATGTCATCAATAAATGTGATGAAATAAATTGCTTCATGCCTATCTATAACATTAATAGGCCCGCAAATATCCAAATGGACTAATTGCAAAGGATATTCAACTCTAGTCGCCTTACCAAAAGGTTTTCTTGCTAATTTTTCTGCTAGACAATTTTCACAAGTGGACAATCCCACATGTTCAATTCTGGAAAGCAAACCTTGTTTTTCTAGCCTTTGCATCTTCATTGGCCAATATGACCAAGTCTAGCATACCATATGTTTACATCACTATCATATTTGTGTGAAGAAACATGCATTTGTAATTAATTAGTTGTAAGAAATGCAGTTATTTAAAATATGTGATAATGCACAAGATAGATAGTTTTGTCAAATCGTCGTGTGACATGCTTTTGAGACTTTGCAATGTCCTTATTCTTAAATTTTGAGGACCCTCTCAAAATTCTGCCCCAGTTCTGATGAATACTTTTGGCAATATCCTTCTTGCGATCCTTGATGTGATGACATTAAAGCTTAAAATCTTGCCCCAGTTTCTGACCACAGAGGGGAATGAAGATTTTAATATAATGTGACCGAACCCACATGGCTGCCTACGTGTCCCCTCTTACACGGGAATCAGGTCAAGCGTAGTTCATGTTACATCAATAAGAAAGTGAAAATACAATCTCAAAAATAATATCTCTTGACGGCATCCGAATTGATAGGTTTTGGCCATATCTCCCCATACATTTCTTCTAGTATGAGTGCTCCTCCTGTCAGCATTCGGTGAACCATATAAGGACCTTTCCAGTTAGGTGAGAATTTTTCCTTTGCTTCATCCTGATGTGGAATGATCCGCTTCAAAACCGGTTGCCCTGGTATGAATATCCTTGGTCTAACCTTCTTGTTAAAACTCCTTGTCATCCTGTTCTGGTAAAGTTGACCGTGATACACAGTGTTCATCCTTTTACCGTCAATGAGAGCCAATTGAACGTATCGGCTCTGTACCCATTCCGTTTCGCTAGGTTCGGCCTCTTCTATGATTCTCAGGGATGGAATTTCCACCTCGGCGGGTATAACAACTTTAGTACCATAGACCAATAAATAGGGAGTTGCCCCAGTTGACGTTCGAACTGTGGTGCAGTATCCAAGCAGAGCAAATGGTAGCTTCTCGTGCCACTATTTGTAGTTTCCACTATCTCCCTTGGTATCTTCTTAATGTTCTTGTAGAGTTCCTGTGTTTGATCTTGAATGTTTCACATATGGCTTTCATCAGGTAACTGTTGAGATTGGCGGCATTATCAGTAATGATTGATTCAGGCATCCCAAACCAGCAGACAATACGGTCCCGAAGAAGATCTGTTACGACCTTCTTAGTCACGGAATCTATGTCTATTGGAGGTAGCATGCTTGATTGGTCTGAGCAAATGGTCCCGCAGGTTCCTGCATGTATCCATTCGATCAACCTAGATGCTTCTGTGGCATCGACACATCTTAGAAATCTCAAGTCATGAGTTCTTCTGTACGGAATTCCTCCGGTATGAAATAAATGGTTAGCCGACCTTCGTAATGTGCACTTTTGAGTATGTGTAGCACCTTCCGTGTACTCTCCCCTTTCCAGATATTCTTTGATGTCATGAAACCATGGGTTTTCATCGGCTTCCTCTTCAACATGAGCACAATAGGCAGGCTGTTTGCGGATCTCTATTGGGATGCGGTCGATTTATTTCTTGTCTGGATGTTGTATCATGGAATATAGGGTGGCCAATACATCTGCAAACTCGTTATAAATTCTAGGAACATATTTGAATTCTATCTTTGTGAACCTGTCGATCAAATCCTGCACACAATGTAAGTATGGCAGTATCTTGGTATTCTTGGTGGAACATTCTCCGAGTACCGGTGTATCAGCAAGTTTGAGTCTCCGATTATAAGTAATTCATGGATGTTCATGCCGATGGCCAACTTGAGTCCTAGAATGCAAGCGTCATATTCAGCCATATTGTTGGTGCATGGGAATCGGACCTTGGCAGATACCAGATAATGCTGGCTGATTTCTAATACTAGGACAACTTCGATGCCCACTCCCTTGAAGTTTGCGGCTCCGTCGAAGAACGTTCTCCAACCATCATATGCTTAGGCGATATCTTCTCCTATGAACGACACTTCCTCATCGGGAAAATACATTTTTAATGGTTTATATTCTCCGCACACATGATTCTCTGCCAGGTCATCAGCCAATGCTTGCCCCTTGATTGCTTTCTGAGTCACATAGATGATGTCGAACTCACTTAGAAGTATCTGCCACTTCGCCATCTTGCCTATAGACATCGACTTCTGTAAAATACACTTTAAGGGATCCATTCTTTATATGAGGTAGTGGTGTATGCACAGAAATAATGCCTCAACTTCTGGGCTATCTACTTTATAGCGCAACAGGTGCGTTCCAATATCGGGCTTTGTAAGGTGTGAACTTCTTGCTCAAATAGTATATTGCTAGCTCCTTCCTTCCGGTCTCATCATGTTGTCCCAAGACGCATCCAAATGCTCTGTCCAACACAGACAGGTACAACAGTAGAGATCTCCTAGGCTATGGTAGAACCAACACAAGAGGTTTGGACAGATACTCCTTGATTTTATCGAAAGCCTTTTGACATTCCTCGGTCCAACTAGTTGCAGCATATTTGTTTTTAGCATTTTGATGATTGGTTCATATATTACCGTTGATTGTGATATGAAAAGGCTAATATAATTAAGATGGCCCAATAAGCTCATTATGTCTTTCTTATTTCTTGGTGGTGGCAAATCATAAAAGGCTTTCATCTTTGACGGATCCAGCTCAATGTCATGGTGGCTGACAATGAAACCTAGCAGCTTCCCGGAAATGACTCCGATAACACATTTTGTAGGGTTCAACTTCAGGTTGTACTTCCGCACTCGATCGAAAAACTTCCTCAGGTCTGCTATGTGATCCGGGCTCTTCTTAGATTTGATGATAACATCATCCACGTACACTTCTATTTCCTTGTGTATTATATAATAAAAGAGAATAGTCATGGCCCTCATGTAGGTCGCCCCGGCATTCTTCAAACCAAACAACATCATCTTGTAGTAGTACACCCCCGATGGTGTGATGAAGGTTGTCTTCTCTGCATCTTCTTCGTCCATCCAGATCTGGTGGTATCCTGCGAAGAAATCAACAGAGGATTGGAGTTCATGCTTGGCGCAGTTAACAATCAATATGTGTATGTTGGGTAGTGGAAAATCATCCTTATGACTTGCTCTAATCAGATCTTGGTAGTCAACACACACCCTAACCTTCCCGTCTTTCTTTGGTACGGGCACGATATTGGCTAATCAGGTCGTATATTCGACAACTCGGAGGACTTTGTCTTTGATTTGCTTGGTAACCTCCTCTTTTATCTTCAAACTCATGTCTGGCTTGAATTTTTTGAGTTTTTGTTTCAGTGGTGGACACATGGGATTGGTAGGTAGCTTGTAAGCCACTATAGATGTGCTCAACCCTGTCATGTCGTCGTAAGACCATGCAAAGATGTCCTCATATTCCTTCAAAAATTTGAAATACTCTTCTCTATCTGTTGATTATAGATGAATGCTAATGCGAGTTTCTTTGACTGTTTCGGAATCTCCCAAATTAACGGCTTCAGTCTCTTCCAGATTGGACTTTGGTTTATTCTCAAAATCCTCTACTTCCCTGACAATTTTCTCATGTATTACATCATTTTCCCATTCTTCTGAATCGCTCTCATCGTGTTACATTGTCTCATTACATGTCATAGTTGTAGATTCAATAGGATAGGAAATGGTTATGCTAAAAAGAATGCAGAGAGATAATAATATAAATAAACTAAAAGAAATGATGCATTAATCAAAAACTCAAAACTGTTAGACGAACACGACTCGATTCTCGAGTATTTATTTCAAAAAAATACTAAAATGTCTTAAATGCTAGAAAATAATTTTTAAAAGGAAATCATGCTAGTTCTGCCAAAGCTACCAAAGTGCTCGGTGAGCCTGGGATGTTGCGATGGTCCAGTTCCTGAGAGCAACTCCATCTCCTACCATCTAGATGATAAGGTCTTCCTCATCCTCCCCCAAGATCACGTTGCAATCCATATCTTCCCCGTTCAGAAACAGGTTCCTCATACCAACTAAGATCTCATCTTCTTCAGCACCCTAAATCAAATCGACCTTACCGAATGTCTGGTACAACGGTGGTGTGGTTTAGGCAATGGATAATAGAAGTCATGCCATGGTGGTGACCAATCCTCATATTCTTGCTACAGTGTATTCATATCCGAGACCAAAGATTGTGTCCTGAGTACGTGGTCGTATTGGTTTCGTTATCCCTTGAAGCTTGGGACCAAGACCTTTTCCCGGCTCATACCCAACCAAAGTATCATGCTTAGCACCTTATTGCTCCATCATCGTCCTCTCTCGACTATATTTATCCCCTCGATACTGTAGAATGTTTCTCCTCCCAACATCCTTTTGTTTTCAACTGCTGGTACGATCTGGTTGGTATAGATAGGATTGTTTCCGTCTCCGTGAATAATCACCTCCTAATGATTCCACTCGAACTTCACAACCTGGTGCAAAATAGAAGCAACTGGCCTAGCCATGTGTATCCATGGGCGTCCCAACAACAGGTTGTAGGTAGCAGAGATATCTAATACCTGGAACTTGACATCGAACATGGTCGGGCCTATCTTCAAACCCAGGTCAATTTCTCCAATTGTAGCTCTTTGGGACCCATCAAATTCTTTCACGTTCATGCTTCCCAATTATATCTTCGCTATGTCTATGCCCAATCTTTTCAGGATAGTCAGAGGGCATATGTTCAAACTTGAACCTCCATCAATCAAGACTCGATTAATGAATTTGTTTTCATGTTGAACGGTGATGTGTAATGCTTTGTTACTGCTCAAACCTTCCGGTGGCAACTCATTTTTGTGGAAGGTGATCTTGTGTGTCTCCAGCACCTGTCCAACAATATTTTCCATCTCTCCAATGGTGATGCCAACATGTACATACTCTTCTCTCAACACCTTCATCAAGGCGTTCTTGTGTGCATCTGAGTTTTGCAACCATGACAAGATAGATATTTGGGCAGGAGTTTTGTTTAAGTGATCAACAATAGAATATTACTTTGCTTGTACTTTTCTCCAAAGATCATCAGTACATGTTTCCACAATAGGTGGTTTTGGTGCGGTTTCCTTACGTTTTCCTCCCTGAGCGAGATTTTCCAGCATGTAGACCCTGCATGTTCTAGTCATTCCTAGGGCAACACCCACTTCTTCTATCTTGGCTTTCTCTTTCCTTCGTGCCACTGCCACATAATTCCATGGAACAACATCAGATTGGTAGGATGACGATGGAGCTACCATCACAGTGAACGGTGGCCTAGATGTAGCCACTTCAACCTCAAACGGTACCGTGGCTTGCACCACAATCGGTGAGAGTATGACAGGGGATGTCATAGCAATGTCTTCTTCTCGAATAAGACCGATGGATCCTTCCTGGTCCCATTCTTCAGTAGTCTCGATCATGTTTACTCCCTCACTCCTGTGGTCGGGAAGGGGATTATTGCGGACATTCGGTGCATATTCCTTTGATCAATGTTTGGATCTTATCTTTCAACATGCGACATTCCTCAATGGCGTGTCCCTTCATGCCCGAGTGATAGGCACAAGTTTTGTTGGGGTTAACCCACTGAGGATTTTCAATTGCGACTGCAGGAATGGGAGTGACATAACCTGTAACACCCCGAAAATTTTTGAAGTATTTCAGTGTAAAGCCCCGTAAATTTCGCAAGTGAATTCAAGGTTTCGTGGTGCAGGAGTAGGCTTACGTGTTTGAGGATGGTATTCAGACTTTTTGGGTTGAACAATGCACCGGAAGGTAAAGAAAAAGTTTTGGCGGAAAAACGCATTTCTGGGGTCCATTATGCGACCGCAGAACCACTCTGCGGGCTGCATAATGGCCGCAAAAGTGAGCAGGAGAACGGCCAGTCTGGGGGCAATTATGCGGTCGACTATGCGACCGCATAACTGTTATGCAGTGCATTATGCGATTGCATAACAGTTATGCGGACCACATAGTGACCGCATACACGGACAGATTTTTGATCGTTTTGGTCTGTAATCATGCGACTGATATGCGGTCGTATATGCGACCGCAGAACTTGTTTCTGAGCTCTATTTTTGGGTTCTTACAACCTGACCCTACTTCGTTAAATACACACAAAGGGTCATTTTTGAGCAAAAATTCTGATGTTTTAGAGAGAAGGGAGAGTGTTTTAGAGAGAGAGGAAACCCTAGGCTAATTATTCATCAAGTCTTGCTCAAATCTTGGAAGATTAACAAGGAAAAACCCACAAGTTCTTCATCTAAGAGGTAAGGTTCCATACCCTAGTTTTCAATTTTGAATTTGGGTAGAAGATGGTTGATTAGGAGTATGATTCATGGGTATGAGATTATTATTTATACATGCATGTACCCATAAGAATTGTGGAAAGATTGTTGAGTTGAAATAAGTAAGGATTGGGTTGTGGAGTGAAGGAAATCTTGTAGAAGAATCTTGTGGTTAAATTTGCACACCTAGTGTCTGATAAAATTCTCAAATGAGCTGAGACCATGAATATCTTCCTAATTATGGTTCAATTTTTTTATGTCTCAAAATAGATCGCGATTACTAAGAATTCCGGATCATTCTAGAGTTAAGGAAGCTCGATTGAGGTATATTGGCTAAACTTTCTCTCTTGGAATTGAATTCCATAATGTTTCCGTAAGTTTCAAAGTATGGGTTGCGTATTAAAAGGTTATGGCTTTGAGTCGTGTTTCAATGAAAGATAGTATGCCAAAATGTGTGAGAAAATCTCAATATTCTTAAGACTCTTAATTGCTCATATGTGTACCTAAACTCTTGATTTGGAAATATCTTATTGTTGATAATCTATAGAGATGGTTGGAAGTGAAATACGTTAATTGGGGATATAGAGTCTGGCCAACGTGCCAAGAATTTAAGTTATGATTGTCTCTAATAGTGCAAAGGATTTGAGAAGATGCGATAAAGAATATGAAATGTGCCTCGACTCAATTATTTAAAAATGACTCCGAAGATAGAATTACCTAATAGCTTTTGTACACAATTTATGCCCATTAGTGGTTGCTTTAACTAATGCTTTTCTTTATAAATATATCTAGTTTGATTCGAGTTCTATATACTCATGTGTTGAACTAGTACGTTGTCATTGCTAGGGAAGAGCATTGTAAGAATAAATGGTGTATTGATTGTTTATAATTTTCATGTGTGTTTCTATTGTTGGATGGTATGCCTCATTCTTTGGGAAGAAACCATTTGTGTTTGAAATTTCCATTTCAAATGGATTTGAAGTATATGATTTCTGAAATATCCTATATGTTGATACTTAATAGTGATCTTTGAAATTGAAATAGGTGAAAGTATGAAATATGAAATACGGCTATCGTGCCAAGAATAAAGAATCTTGTGAATGGCCTAATGAGCCAAGGAAATATTGTCGTTGTGAATGACTGAGAATACTAATGAGAATTTATACAATGTGAAAGATGTTGAGGTGAGTACAATTGTATTTATAATATTTCTGTTTGCAAATCAAATCAAAAATGTTTTTGGGAGCATCATTAGCAAAACCGAGGAAGGGTGGGTCATAAGGCCCACATCTGAAACTACACGTGCCGGTGTAAAGGTGGATTGTGATTATTCCCCTTATTTGGGATGAAATTGGAACTTTTGGAAAATTTTGATATTATTCCCCTAATTGGGATTAAACTGGAACCTTTGTGGATTGAAAAAGTCAACCCGCACGGCATATGTGGGAAGGCGGCCTAGCTGATCGGGTGGAGATCGGACGCCATATTGCGCACATGGTGGTACTACTCTTGGTAACAACTTTCTTTTGCATCACATGTCAAACCACATTGTTCGTGGGGAGATGTCCTAGCCGATCGGGCGTGATCGGACTCCGTGCTAACAAAGACGGTGGTATACCAGTGCTAATGATCTCCCAACCAAAATTGTATATTAAGTTCGTATTTTGAAAATTATTATGTTTTAACTGGACATTTAGATATTGTTGATTGTGACTTTCTATTTCTATGTGTTGCCTTTTCTTATATGGGCATTCTATTTTGAAAGAGGACTTTTAGCTATGCATACTAGTGCTATTTTGAACCCGCCTTTTCTTATATGGGCATTATTATCTTTAATGGATGCAGGTGGTTCAACAGCAGGCGGCATTGATCAGTGATAGCAGTGCACTCTTTTCAGCTGATTTGGTGAGCCCCACTTCATTTCGGGGTCATGTATCTTTTGTTTCTCATATACTGTGATTTGAGGTATAGCCGGGGCCTTGTTGCTGGCATTTTCATATTATTCTTCTATTGTATTTAGAGGCTCCGTAGACAGGTTGTGGGTTGTGGTTGAAGTTGGAAATTGAACTAGAAATGTTGGTATTTGGAAATCATATTTTTCATTAATTCTATAAACTCGTAATATTTTGAAAATTATGAATGAAACTGCTAATGAGAATGAAAAGGAAATTGTTAATAAAATCTTTCCAGTGAATGATTAATGGAGTACACCTCCTCTTTATTCTTGGATGAGTTTGGGTAGAAGAAAATCTAATAGGCTTGCTCAGCCGGGTTCTCTCGATTGAGCGCCGGTCGCACTCCCTGAGTTTGGGGCGTGACAAACTTGGTATCAAAGCCTAAGGTTTTTAAGTGTCCTAGGATGTCTCGGAGCCGTGTCTAGTAGAGTCCTTCTTATCGGTGTGTTGTCGACCACATCTATAATGAGGAGGCTACTTTGACATTTAGGAATTTCACACTTCTTTGATACTCCAGATCGTGCGATAGAGCTCAAGATAGGAAGCTAATTTCCTCGTTATGTCTCATGATTTTTTTCATATGAGTAATCCACGAGTTCAAAACAACGAGGAGGGAATGACCGCTCCATTGAATCTGGGGGAGATTACACAAGAGTTCGTTGGGAAAATGCGTCGAGCCGTGGAGGGGTTGGAAGAACTTGTTGCTAAGGGAAGTGTCCTTATTCCTACCACTGTCACCGCACCACCGGATCGTGTGGTGAGAGAATCTAAGAAACGAAAGAGGGTTGTTGGTGCTAATGAACCAGATTGTATGATTTGCAAGAAGCGACACTTGGGATGACCTTTGAAATATATTATGGTTGTGGAAAGAGGGGGCACAAGAAGAACAAATTCCCTAGGTTGGGTACACCCATCCAGTTATGTCCGTCATGCGGGAAGGAACATTTGGCGTCGTGTTGTGAGTATGCTCAGCAGCGCGTTAGGGGTGGTATCTTTGGGCAATTCCAAAGGCCCACACAGCAATCCGGTGCTGGAATTGTTAATCCCGCATTGGAAGCTTGGAGGAAGGATAAGGGGTATGCTTATGATGTATGCAAAAAGGGTAAATATCAGGTCAGTGAGATGAGTCAATTCAGCGGACCTCATCCCCGTTGTGTGAAGTATGGGAGATGCCATCTGGGAGTGTGTCACTATGATACAAAGGTATGCTACAAGTGTGGTATGACGGGCCACTTTCAAAGAGATTGTTATTTGTCTCGCCAGAGCATGGGTAAGGGTATGGCACCGCCAGCCAGTTCTGTAGCTACTACATCCACAATGCCTCCCCCATCTAGAGGCACTATAACGCCTGCAGGGCGTGGAACAGCTAGGGGTGGTATTCAGAGCTCGGGAGGGCCCAGCAGGTTTTATGCTATGAGGAGAAGTCAAAAGTTTGAGGCTTCTCCAGATGTGGTTACATGTATATTGACTGTCCGATCTCATGATGTGTATGCTCTTATTGATCCCGGTTCCACTTTGTCATATGTCACTTCTTATGTTACTTTGGAAGTTGGGATAGAACCGAAACAACTTTATGAGTCGTTCTCTGTATCTACTTTTAGAACGAGACACAGTATTCGTGAAGCCTCTTTATCACAATTCCTTATATTTACAACCTCTTGAGAAATTGAGTTCTATGATGGGTTCCCTGAATTGCGTTATAACCCTAGGTTAATACTTCTCACTGCTTCCCTAAATTCTCAACAATGGACAATACCTGGTGAATTTCGTACAGAACCTTTAGATTCAAATGGATAACATCTGCTCATTTGTGCCTATACATGAATCACCATAATATTTACCTATGTGGTATCATATCCAATGGAAAGCAGCCTAGTGTTGAGATCCTTCTTGAGTCACTGTTTTCCTCTCTAGTATATATGACTTCTATGGTTGGAACAATTATTCTACTCCTTTATGAATAGTATCATGAATACTTTTCATTGTCTAGTAACATGAGAGTATATCTTAGCACCTATCATGTGCGTACATGTTAATTGAAAGGGGCCACTTATCCGCATAAAGTTTCTGAGCAACTTGAGATTTATCCCAAATTCGTCACAGGGAGGTCTTGTTGTTTACCCATCTCAGTATGAATTTCATGTCTACCTAGATCATGCATCAGTGAGTAACTCACCTTGTTCCCAGTATTGTGGTTGCCCGTGAATTGGCCTAATATGGCATCTTGAGAGTTGTTATGGCAAAAACATGTCTAGCTCACGGCAAAGTGTTCATTCTCTCTAACTAATACATGATTTCATCCCAACATTAAGATGTCCTAGCTACATAATTCCACTTGTATGAGATTGAAAGTTAAGTAGCCTTATGATGAGCATATTGAATTGAAAGACAAATTCGTCGTATCTCTAGTCCTGTCACATATGATCAAATATTGGCAAAGGTTAAGTTGTGGGAATGATAATAATCTCACAAGTGTTAAACTTCTTTTAATCCTCGTAAGCTTGTGGCATAGCTTCCTTGTGCTAGTTACTGTTAAGAGTGTAATGCAACTTTGTGTATCTTGAAACCCATATCATGTTCAGGGTGCTAGAATATTCTCATTTTGGGTTAAACTGATTTTCCCTACATACCAAGAGGCGACTGGTGTCACATAAGTGCTAGCTCTCTTTGAGGCTTACTATTGCCAAATAAGGCACGAATGGAATGAAATAATTGTTGATGTCCTTTTCATGACTCATTTCTTTTAAATCTCAGAATCATGAACATTTCCCTACGTTATCAATACCTACTAGGCAACTCTATGACTCGTTTGTTGAACCGATGATGTCACCACAATGAATCACCATGTCAGCGCTATTGGTAGTGACCTTCATATCTCTTAGGATATAACCTCCTGAAATGCCGTGCTCAGCATGTTGATGGATTCTTGAATAATTCCAGCGAAATCTCGAACCTCGTTGTTCCTGTTTGTAGCAAATCTATCGAGTATTGTAGGTTCAGGCATGTCAAACAAGAAGCATCATCATATGATCAAATATATGGGATAGGAAACTTTATGGTCATAGTCAAGCTAGAACATCTTAGAGAAATTGTTGGAGGTTGCCAAAGGTTTAGTTTGGGTGTTCGGCGTGGAGATTTAGAGTTTGAAGAAAGTGAATGGGTTATTCTCAATATTTTCTACATGAGGATGCTATGTGAATTGTTAATAAAGGTAAAGTATGTGAAGTCACATTAGGCCTTATGAAACTATGAAAGGAAATAGGCTAAACTATAAGTATGATGTTTCCCTATTATTGTTCTCCGTGTACTCGGTGTTTCATGTGTCTATGTCTAATAAGGTGAATATAAGGGATAATGGGAGGAGCAACTATTTGCTATCCTTGTTAGAAAAGTCCGGGAGTTGAGATTGCCTCCGTTAATGTGTTATGGCGAAGTATGTAAGTCAAGGAGACCACATGGAGGGGCAAAAGTGTTAGGGAAATAAAATGTTCCCACTTGAGTGTATAGTTAAATAATTGTGATTTAAAAGGTACTTTTGTGTGTTATAGTTTAAATATGTGCAACTCATGTCCAGATACCACTATTGATAGTATAATGCATGTAATGATGAGATTAGTGACGTTGTTATACATGGTGATGTTTTGTCAAGTTGTGGATGTGTTGTTAGGAATTGTTTTGGTATTACTCTGGCAGGTGAATAGGCCCAGTTACAGGGGAGACTCTGGCGAAACTTTTGAAAATTTAGGGAGTTAACCAAATTTTGAAACTACTGGTGTGTGTAAAAAAACAGTTGAACCACATTGAATGCTAATGACAGATTTTGACCCTCATTCGAGGACGAATGATCCTAAGCGGGGGAGAATGTAATACCCCGGAAAATTTTGAAGTATTTCAGTGTAAAGCCCCATAAATTTCGCAAGTGAATTCAAGGTTGCGTGGTGCCGGAGTGGGCTTACGTGTTTGAGGATGGTATTCGGACTTTTTAGGTTGAACAATGCACCGGAAGGTAAAGGAATATTTTTGGCGGAAAAATCGCATTTCTGCGGTCCATTATGCGACCGCAGAACCACTCTGCGGGCCGCATAATGGCCGCAGAAGTGAGCAGGAGAAGGGCCAGTCCGTGGGCAATTATGCGGTCGACTATGCGACCGCATAACTGTTATGCGGTGCATTATGCGATCACATAACAGTTATGCGGACCGCATAGTGACCGCATACACAGATAGATTTTTGATCGTTTTGGTCTGTAACTATGCGACCGATATGCGGTCTGCATATCCATTACGCGGTCGCATATGCGACTGCAGAACCTGTTCCGGAACTCCATTTTTGGGTTCTTACAACCCGACCCTACTTCGTTTAATACACGCAAAGGGTCATTTTTGAGTAAAAATTCTGATGTTTTAGAGAGAAGGGAGAGTGTTTTAGAGAGAGAGGAAACCCTAGGCTAATTATTCATCAAGTCTTGCTCAAATCTTGGAAGATTAACAAGGAAAAACCCACAAGTTCTTCATCTAAGAGGTAAGGTTCCATACCCTAGTTTTCAATTTCGAATTTGAGTAGAAGATGGTTGATTAGGAGTATGATTCATGGGTATGAGATTATTATTTATACATACATGTACCAATAAGAATTGTGGAAAGATTGTTGAGCTGAAATAAGTAAGGATTGGGTTGTGGAGTGAAGGAAATCTTGTAGAAGAACCTTGTGGTTAAATTTGCACACCCCGTGTGTGATAGAATGCTCAAATGAGCTGAGACCATGAATATCTTCCTAATTATGGTTCAATTTTTTTATGTCTCAAAATAGATCGGGATTGCTAAGAATTCCGGATCATTCTAGAGTTAAGGAAGCTCGATTGAGGTATGTTGGCTAAACTTTCTCTCTTGAAATTGAATTCCATAATGTTTCTGTAAGTTTCAAAGTACAGGTTGCGTATTAAAAGGTTATGGCTTTGAGTCATGTTTCAATGAAAGATAGTATGCCAAATTGTGTTAGAAAATCTCAATATTCTTAAGACTCTTAATTGCTCATATGTGTACCTAAACTCTTGATTTGGAAATGTCTTATTGTTGATAATCTATAGAGATGGTTGGAAGTCAAATAAGTTAATTGGGGATATAGAGTGTGGCCAACGTGCCAAGAATTTAAGTTATGATTGTGGCTAATAGTGCAAATGATTTGAGAAGATGCGATAAAGAATATGAAATGAGCCTCGACTCAATTGTTTAAAAATGACTTCAAAGATAGAGTTACCTAAAAGCTTTTGTACTCAATTCATGCCCATTAGTGGTTGCTTTAACTAATGCTCTGCTTTATAAATATATCTAGTGTGATACGAGTTCTATATACTTATGTGTTGAACTGGTACATTGTCATTGCTAGGGAATATCATTGTAAGAATAAATGGTGTATTGATTGTTTATGATTTTCATGTGTGTTTCTATTGTTGGATGGTATGCCTCATTTTTTGGAAAGAAACCATTTGTATTTGAAGTTTCCATTTCAAATAGATTTGAAGTATATGATTTCTAAAATATCCTATATGTCGATACTTGATGGTGATCTTTGAAATTGAAAGAGGTGAAAGTGTGGAATATGAAATACGGCCATCGTGCCAGGAATAAAGAATCTTGTGAATGGCCTGATGAGCCAAGGAAATATTGTCGTTGTGAATGACTAGGAATACTAATGAGAATTTATACAATGTGAAAGATGTTGAGGTGAGTACAATTGTATTTATGATATTTTTGTTTTCAAATCAAATCAAAAATGTTTTTGGAAGCATCATTAGCAAAACCGAGGAAGGGTGGGTCATAAGGCCCATACCTGAAACTACACGTGCCGGTGTAGGGGCGGATTGTGATTATTCTCCTTATTTGGGATGAAATTGGAACCTTTGGGAAATTGTGATATTATTCCCTTTAATTGGGATGAAACTGGAACCTTTATGGATTGGAAAAGTCAACCCGCACGGCATATGTGGAAAGGCGGCCTAGCTGATCGGGTGGAGATCAGACGCCATATTGCGCATATGGTGGTACTACTATTGGCAACAACTTTCTTTCGTATTACATTTCAAACCACATTGTTCGTGGGGAGATGACCTTGCCGATCGGGCATGATCGGACTCCGTGCTAACAAAGACGGTGGTATATCGGTGCTAATGATCTCCCAACCAAAATTGTATATGAAGTTCGTATTTTGAAAATTATTATGTTTTAACTGAACATTTGGATATTGTTGATTATGACTTGTTGTTTCTTTCTGTTTCCTTTTCTTATGTGGGCATTCCATTTTGAAAGAGGACTTTTAGCTATGCATACTAGTGTTATTCGACAGTACTAACGTCCCTTTTTTCCGGGGGCACTGCATCTTTAATGGATGCAGGTGGTTCAACAGCAGACGGCATTGATCACTGATAGCAGTGTACTCTTTTCAGCTGATTTGGTGAGCCCCACTTCATTTCGGGGTCATGTATCTTTTATTTCTCATGTACTGTATTTTGAGGTATAGCCGGGGCCTTGTTGCTGGCATTTCCATATTACTCTTCTATTGTATTTAGAGGCTCTGTAGACAGGTTGTGGGTTATGGTTGAAGTTGGGAATTGAACTAGAAATGTTGGTATTTGGAGATCATGTTTTTCATTAATTCTATAAACTCATAATATTTTGGAAATTATGAATGAAGCTGCTAATGAGAATGAAAAGGAAGTTGTTAATAAAATCTTTCCAGTGAATGATTAATGGAGTACATCTCCTCTTTATTCATGAATGAGTTTGGGTAGAAGGAAATCTAATAGGCTTGCTTAGCTGGGTTCTCTCGGTTGAGCGCCGGTCGCGCTCCCTGAGTTTGGGGCGTGACATAACCGGTAGCCTTTAGTCTCTCGTACAATTGGGCTATTTGTTCGGTGGTAGGGGTGTACTGTCTAGGAGCTCTTCGGTAAAAAATTAGTCGGGGTTTTGGATAGTTCTGACGCGCATGTGGAGATGAGTTGTAGTATGTTGGCTGGGTATTGTAGGTATGGTAGGTGGTAGCAGGGTAATGATATTTTGGGGGTGAGGGATGATATGTTGGTGAGGGTGTTTGATAGGTGAGAAGAGACTTCGGCCCTTAGGCTACCATCACGACACCCACTTCTTCCTTCTTAGAAATACCTCTGGACTGCAAAGCTTTATTAGTAGCCTGCAGATTTTCAAAGTTGGTAACCATTCCACTCTTGATACCCTCTTCAATTCTTTCTCCTGACTTGATGGTGACGGAGAATTGTGATTCTCTATGACCATCAATATTTTATAATATTGTGGGCCCTGATCTCAGACGAATAACTTATTCATTTGTTCTTCCTCTAATTGAGGCCTTAACTTAGCAGCTTCTTATCTCCAACCGGTAGCATATTCACAGAAGGTATTTGTGGGTTTCTTCTTGGGATTCTGGCTATAGAAGACATTCAGTGCATTCTCCGTATTGAACCTGATTTTGTCCATAAAGTCGGATGCCATACTCACCCAATTAGGCCATTTCTTTGGGTTTTGGGTGATGTACCAAGATAAAGCATCCCCAATGAGACATTGCATGAACAACTTCATGTGAATGTGCTCGTTCTTGCCTACGCCCACGAGTTAATCGCAATAAGTTCACAAATTCACCTTGGGATCATCGGTGCCATCAAACATTTCAAACTTTGGGGGTTTGTAACCCTTAGGTAGCTCTACATCCTATTAGATACACAAATGTTCATAATTCAAACCTTCAATTCCCTTTCATCCCTCGAAACTCTAGACCCTTCCAGACATCTTCTTCAATTCTTTGGCCATGTTCCTGATGAGCAGGTCCTTCTCGGTAGGTTCGGGCATGTATAGTGTTTGCTGCGGGGTGTATGGTAGGATTTCCACGTATATGGTATTGCTTTGGTGGGATTTAGGGACTTGAGTGTATCAGTGATCATTGATGGATGCTTGGCATGGGTCATGGGTAGGTTGTTGAATTTTTTTAGGAGTAGGGTAGGTGGCAGTTTATGGCTATTGGGTTGTATTATAGGGATGTTGTTGAAGAGCTTGTAATGGTGGAGGGTTTAGGTTTTGTGAGAGGGATTTTGTGTAGTAGGGGGATTTTATGGAGCTTGAGGTTGTTGATTCTGGGGTTGTGTCTGGTTTTGAGTGGTGGCATTCTGGTGATTGATGTCGATGACATTTAAGGTGAGGTGAGGTTGGCGAGGTTGAGAACCTGCTCTAGCTCGCCTTGTAACTCCAAAATCTTCTGTTCTAATAGCAGAACCGGCTCGTTCTGCCCCGATGTACTTCTTCCATCTGAAGTCTCCACGTTCTCTGCCATAGGAGCATTGTCTTTCCCGTTGCCCCTCAAATCGTCCATCTTTCCTTTACCCTTGCTTTTGATATTGTTGGGGGAGAGGGAGGAGGTGGAGGACTTCTTGATATGGTGTGATATGTGGATATTTCCAGAATGCACAAACAAACTTGGTCCCAAATGGACCCTCTCTGTGCTTCGCCCTTTTGGCTCCAACGATCACATTCCCAAGATCGCGCATGTCGAGCAGCAAGTAAGCCATTGCTAGCTTTCGTCCTTCGTCATAGCCCATACCCTGGCAGTCCTAGAGCCTCTTCCTCATCTTCCCCTCTAACTCCATCAGCCCTTGTTCTAAGTGCTCTAACCTTTCTGTTGACTTGTTTGCTATATCTTTCCACTCTTTTATTGCTTCCATGTCTGTCTTATGTTGTTCCAAGTGCTTGGCCTCAGATTCGAAAACCCTCTTACGCAGCCTTTTGTATTTTACCTGAGCCACAACCTCTACGTCTATGATCCTTCCTTTCAAGTTGATTCCCGGTTTGACATCCCCAGTTATACCATCTTCTAGCCACAAAAGGTAGTAATACATATGCCCAGCTTGATACCTATCAAGCTCTATAGTCTCTCCATCTACAATGATCTTTTGATTCCACATGTGCTGAGCCTCGAACTTGAAAGGGATGAAGTCCCCTTTAAAGTCTGCCTTGTACTGAGTCATGTTGGATACCCGGGGTATAACCTGTTTCCTTCCAGCTTGCCTCATTACCCTTATATGAGCATAAGGGTAAATGCCTCGCAACCCAATCAACACCAAATTAGTGGCCCCTTTGGACCGGATTATGAACTCTTTGTTGGGAAACCACTCGAACATCGAGTGTACCTATTCATCAGTCAGGTTGCTAAAGAGGGGTACCCATCCTTCAGCATTTGCAGGTTTTGAAAATCTATCAGGAGCAAATGTCATCTTCCTTGGATGATGACAATCAATATAGTCATTCAATGGCCTACGCGGGAACTCTAGACGCAGAAGATTGCACTTCTCAAAATACCCAGCCTAATGCTTGCATCGATCCAAGGCTCGTTACATATAAGATCATAGGAACAATAATGCAGTTTTGTCCCTCGATTCCTTCCATCATGGTCCTGGCGACCATGGCTAAACGAGTTTGAATTTTCTCTCCTTGCATTGGGAAAATCAACAAACCCAGAAAACAGACTATGAAGACATAAACTCGACGATGAACCCATCCTATGAAGGTGATGGCCATTTCCTCATGATACAAATCATATGATTTGATGTGTCCATACCTTTCATAGGGAAAGTTGAAGGGAATGTAGGACTTCTTTAATCAAACCAACTCATCATTCTTCTTGAACCCAGCCACTTTCAGAAAATCATGTGGGTTACGATTTTTGGCACTAACAGATCTGTACTATCCCATGGAAGTTTGACGAAGCCTCCAATTTCTTCCAAAAGGGGAGTCATCTCCATATTTCCAAACTGAAAGACGGCTCTTTTTTCATCCCAAAACATAGTGGCTGCCTCAATTAGTTCTCTGCTTGGCCGGATGTCCATCAAGGATAGTAATTTATCCAGTACCCTTCTTACATGATTCCTGTCATACGGTGCGAGATCATTCTACCAATTAATCAACAGAGATGGGATGTTCTGAACCATATCAAACCTGGGAATTTCATGCCTCATTTTCTATATAAAACAAAGGAGTTAGACCTTTCCCTTCCTTATTTGATTAATTGCGCAATAACAGATAACATGTTGGAACATTTTCTCCAAGTAATGCACATAGTATTGTCACGCCCCGAACCTAGGAGCGAGACAAGCACCCCGTGCCTCACCTAACCTGGCGTACTAAATTGCGACTAAGGGACTCTGAACACATAATGTCATACTTTGGCCATGGGGCCACCTTGCAAGACAATTTGCGAAGCAAAATATAAAACTGAATGGAAACTAGCACTAACTAAATATCAATATAAAGCTAGGCCGACAAGGCCGTCATAGCTACTACAGCTGACAAACCACCAATTTATACAAACCCAACATACTGCACTAACCAACAGGATATGCCTACAAGCCTCTACTGATAGATGTACTGTGATCGGAACAGGGCCCCGACCTACCCATAACATATATACAGATATACATAAGATGTACACAAAACTCTAGTCCTGGCAACTCCGAAAGACGTGGAGCTTACCGATCAGGCGGAACTCGGAAAACACCTACTGAGGAGGTCTACCCGTCTGTCTATCTGAACCGGCACGCATGAAATGCAGCGCCCCCAAAAAAGGGACGTCAGTACGAAATAATGTACCGAGTATGTAAGGCAATAAAATAACTGAAATCTGAAACTGAACTGATAATATGATAACTGAAATTAACTGGGAGTCAAAGATGATCTGGAGATATACTTACCTGCTGATACTGACTCAACTCCTTCAATATAGTAAGTAAAATAATTGTACGGCCTTATAAGGCTCGGTATATATAACTGCTCTGCCATAGTAGGCTCGCTTATAGGCGCTCGGCCATACTAGGCTATGTATCTCGACCATGCTGGGCTCGCTCATAGGCGCTCGGCCACAGTAGGCTCGGTATATAACTTTCCATCTGATCAGTGGTTGCCCAATAGGGGCCTGCCCATCGATTATAGCTCGATGGTAATGAAAATACTGTAATACTGTATATATAGGCTTGCTGCTCTCTTGACTGAAAGAAGACAATACTAAAATTGAATATAGAGTCTCGATAAGGAATAATATTGTAACTTATGAGACTAGAATAGTGTGAATAAATTCATGAATATGAACTTCTCTTTTTGTCTCATTACTAACACATGTAGCTACGAGATCATGCCAAAATGAAGGAAGGCTTAGCCTTAACATACCTTATCACAATCTTTTCAATCACCAAGTTGAACTCACCTCTTCGCACCTTAATCTACAAGAATGATAATAATACTATCGTTAAGTTACGAAAGGTACAACTATCGCACAACGAACGACAAACCTATTTTGTATTAAAACGGGCAGCATCTCCCCTATAATATGCCCTTCCTCCAACTTCAAGATAACACCAACAATACAAGGACAGAACAATAACAACATATATACATCATTTTCCAGCCCTATATACACCATCAAATACTACAAAACAGCCCAACACACCCCAATCTCTTCGTACACAAAACGACCACCGTAGTAGTGTCAAACGACCCGAAAATGTTATGACGAACGACCAGCCAACCACCCTACATTTATATGGTGTTTATAAACCCCCTTCCTCCTCCAAAACTCCACAAAATAGTAATAAAACACGCAGCCCAACAGCAACACAAAACAGTCCACAAAACAGTCCGCTACAAGTGAATAACTCGAACTCACGGCTTCCGATCACCATCCCGTGAGTTCTTACAAGTATAGAACGACTTACCATGAATTTAAAGAAGAAAAAAAGGATGAAAGAGAGCAGTAAACTCACCTTATTTGTTGGATAACTCAGCTCCTATCTTGGTTCTTCAAACTCTAAGTTTTACCTCCAATTGGAACTTGAAAGGGAGAGAAAATCAATTAGGGTTTGTGGGAAATTTTTGGGAGGATTCTTTGCAGAGCTTATGTCTGGTTATTATGCTCTATTTTAAGTCTAATATATGAAGAAAATAGGCCCTTAAAAGGCCTCTTTGGACGACCCGAAATGGCCCATTTTTGGGCTTTCATTTAAGCAAGTAGGTGACACACCTACTTGTCACCTAGCAGCTTGCGCAGTATCGCAAAAATGCACATACCTCTCTACTCCGATGTCGTATTGACAAATGGTTTAATGCGTTGGAAAATAGACTCATAGATCTTTAATTTTATGGGTGGAACACACCATAACTCTAAGTATATTGGGAGAAAATTGCAGTTACATTTGACCCAAAGTTTCAGTAAAACTTATGAATGTAACTTGTGATGACTTTCATCGACTTTTGTTCCACAACTCGCTTGACTTAAAAACATAACACACGGATGTAATACGACTAATATAAATCATAACATAATCTCTTTATCATTTTAATCACCCTAGTCTCACCCCAAAGGTACATGTTATAACATTCCCAACTTGTCGACTTTCGATGAAACATTGTTTTATTTAATTGCTTTAGCTTCTGAACTGTCCAACCCTCTTTGTACTTGTTGTTCATGATCTTCAATATTTGTAACCTCAGAGGTAACATGATTAACTTACTTTATATACTTTTAAATATTATCTCATTTTTTTGTCCTACATTAGTTTGCTTACGACGCATTTTTATATACGAAAATATAGGGTGTAACATCACTCCCCCTTGGGAACATTCGTCCTCGAATGTTTACTCTTGGAGACTTTGGAAACTTTTTCCAGAGTATCCTTCGTACACTAGGTTAAAACCAACCTGCACGTAGCCAGAAACATACTATGCATGCCACACATGGCCAATCTTTATAAATAGCAGCAATTTGCCTCACCGACCATAGATCATAAATATTGAAAGTGAAAAATAAAAGCTTACCTGATGACCTGCTAGCCTACATAGAGCTATGTTGTAGCGTCCCATCTCGAACCATATCTTCATTTTAAAATAGGTGGGGGTATTTAGACTTCATTTCTTCCTCCGATTCCCACGTCATCTCTTCTACATTCTTGCTCCTCCATAAAACCTTTACGGAAGCTACCTCCTTATTTCGTAGATTGCGGATTTGTCGGTCTAGGATGGCAACTGGAATTTCCTCGTATGACAAGTCCTCTGTAATCTGTACATCATCCGTGGGCACCACTCGGGTAGGATCACCAATGCACTTCCGTAGCATAGATACGTGAAAAACCGGATGGACAGACTCTAATTCTGAGGGCAACTCTAACTCATAAGCTAGTTGGCCCACTCTCCGAATGATCCTATAAGGCCCAATATACCGTGGGCTAAGCTTTCCTTTCTTGCCAAACCTCATCACGCCCTTCATAGGTGATACCTTTAAGAATACCCAGTCATTAATCCTGAACTCTAAGTCTCGTCGCCGCACGTCAAAATATGACTTCTGACGACTCTGAGCTGTCAACAGTCGCTCCCGGATAACCTTTACTTTCTCTATGGCCTGCTGAACCAGGTCTGGCCCATGTAACCCAGATTCTCCAACATCAAACCACCCTATAGGAGATCTGCACTTACGCCCATACAAAGCCTCGTACGGAGCCATCTGGATACTGGAGTGGTAACTGTTATTATATGCAAACTCGATAAGAGGTAGATGTTCATCCCAACTTCTTTTAAAATCCAACACACATACTCGTAACATATCCTCGAGCGTCTGAATTGTGCGCTCGGCTTGTCCATCAGTCTGTGGATGAAAAGCTGTGCTGAGATTCACCTGAGTCCCTAGACCTCTCTGAAATGACCTCCAAAAATGTGCTGTAAACTGAGCCCCACGGTCAGATATAATAGAAACTGGTACTCCGTGTAGCCGCACTATCTCCTTAATATATAACTTTGCATAATCTTCTGCTGTATATGTAGATCTGACCGGTAGGAAGTGAGCTGATTTCGTGAGCCTATCGACTATCACCCATATGGAATCGAACTTACGATTAGAACGAGGTAAACCCATGATAAAGTCCATGTTTATCGCCTCCTATTTCCATGTCGGGATCTCTATAGTCTGCATTAGCCCTCCGGGCTTCTGGTGTTCTACCTTCACTTGCTGGCAACTAGTACATTGGGCGACAAACTCAGCAATGTTCTTCTTCATATCATTCCACCAGTACATATCCTTAATGTCATGATACATCTTCGTCGATCCAGGGTGGATGGAATACCATGAATAATGTGCCTCTGACATAATCCTGTCTCGTAGCCCTGCTACATCTGGAACACACAAACGACCCTTGTATCTGAGAACCCCATCTCCCTTGAGCTCTAACAATGGCTTCTTCTGCTGCGGAACTCGCTCTCTCAACTCGACCAACTCTGGGTCCTCGTACTGCCTTTCCTTGACTTCAACTATGAGGGATGATTTTGCAGTGTTTTGGATTACAACTCCACCATCCTCAGAATCTACTAACCGAACCCCCAACGAAGCCAATTGATGAATATCTCTAGCTAATTGTCTTTTCTCGGGCTCTACATGTGCTAAGCTACCCATAGATCGGCGACTTAAGGCATCTGCTACAACATTAGCTTTCCCTGGATGGTAGAGAATGTTAACATCGTAATCTTTCAATAACTCAAGCCATCGCCTCTGTCGCAAATTCAACTCTTTCTGCTTGAAAATATATTGTAGGCTTTTATGATCAGTAAATATATCAACATGAATACCATATAAATAATGCCGCCATATCTTAAGTGCATGGACAACCGCAGCTAACTCGAGATCGTGGGTCGGATAATTCCTCTCGTGCTTCCTCAACTGCCTTGAAGCATATGCAATTACCTTCCCATGTTGCATCAGGACACATCCTAACCCGACACCTGATGCATCACAATACACGGCATAACCCTCTAGACCCTCTGGAAGTGTTAGAACTGGAGCTGAGGTCAACTTGTTCTTAAGCTCTTGGAAACTCCGCTCACAAGCCTCTGTCCATTGAAACTTAGTCTCTTTCTGTGTCAACTTCGTCAATGGTGCCGAAAGGGAAGAAAAACCCTCTACGAACCTCCGATAGTATCCTGCTAAGCCTAGAAAGCTACGAACCTCTGTCGGAGTGGTAGGTCTAGGCCAAGATTTCACGGCCTCAATCTTCTGAGTGTCCACCTTTATCCCTTCATCTGATACAATATGCCCCAAGAATGCTACAGACTTCAACCAGAACTCACATTTAGAAAACTTAGCATACAACTTACGATCACGGAGGGTTTGGAGTACCGCTCGCAGGTGGTCCGCATGCTCATCCTCTGAACGGGAATAAACCAGAATATCATCAATAAATACTATCACGAACAGATCTAAAAATGGCCGGAATAGGCTATTCATCAAGTCCATAAATACAGCGGGTGCATTAGTCAACCCGAAGGACATGACAAGGAACTCAAAGTGGCCATATCGGGTCCTGAAGGCTGTCTTCGGAATATCTTTTTCCCGAACTCTGACCTGGTGGTACCCCGACCTCAAATCAATCTTGGAAAAGCATCTAGCTCCCTGCAACTGATCAAACAAGTCATCGATCCTTGGAAGTGGATACTTATTCTTAATAGTTACCTTGTTCAACTGCCTATAATCGATACACATCCTCAGCGAGCCGTCTTTCTTCCGCACAAATAGTACCGGTGCACCCCAAGGTGAGGTACTGGGCCTAATGTAACCTTTCTCCAGCAAATCTTTTAACTGCTCCTTCAACTCCTTCAATTCGGCAGGTGCCATTCTATACGGAGGGACGGATATTGGTTGAGTTCCTGGAAGCAAATCGATGCTAAAATCAATCTCTCGCTCTGGAGGAATACCTGGAAGCTCATCTGGAAACACATCTGCATACTCTTTGACTATGGGAATAGACTGAAGTGTAGGTATCTCAGCATCTGCATCTCTAACTCGCACAATATGATAAATGCACCCTTTTGCGATCATTTTCCTCGCCTTCAGATAGGAAATAAACCTACCTCTGGGTGTTGGTGTATTACCTACCCATTCAAGGACTGGCTCACCCGGAAAATGAAATTTGGCTACCTTTGCTCGGCAATCAACTGTGGCATAGCAAGCTGCCAACCAGTCCATGCCCATGATAGCATCAAAGTCCATCATCTCTAGCTCAACTAGGTCAGCTGAGGTCTGACGACTACAAATTGTCACCGTACAACCTCGGTAAACCCGTCTAGCAATAATCGATTCTCCGACCGGTGTAGATACCGCAAAAGGATCACTTAGTATTTCAGGCACTATACCAAACTTCCTCGCGACAAATGGGGTAATATACGATAAAGTAGATCCTGGGTCTATCAAAGCATAAGCATCGTGAGAGCAAATGGTTAATATACCTGTCACAACGTCTGGTGAAGACTCCTGGTCATGTCGACCCGCTAAAGCATAGATACGGTTCTGATTACCACTTGAACTGGAACCTCTACCTCTGCCTCGACCTCTACCAGCCGAAGACTGAGACTCACGCCTTGAAGGATGCACGGACATAGACGATCTTGTTGCTGAACTCGCTGGTTGTGCCATTCCCCCAGAATCTCTATTTGGGCAATCTCGCATCATATGCCCCGGACGCCCACATGTATAACAAGCATCAGAACCTACTCGGCATTGACCCAAGTGTCCTCTACCACAGATGTCACACCGCGGAGGAAATGACCATGTCTGCACAGAACCTCGTTGTCGCTGCAAACCTGACGCCCGTGAGCTCTCACCTGGTCCTGACTTAGTATAGCGGTCAAACCCGTAACCCTGTAACTGAGGTGGCGGAGGCCTAGGTGGCCGTCCGAAGTACTGGGTCCTATAACTACCCTGAGATTGCTCCTGAGACCTGGGAAATCTCATCCTCTTACGTTGCCCTTGCTCAGCCCCCTCTGTACCCTGCTGCCGACGCCTACCCATTTCTATATTCTGGGCGAATGCCTGAATCCGAGAGATATCCATACTATCCTGCAATGCAGCGGTGGCACATGCCTCGGTTAACTCTGGGGCTAACCCTGCTATAAACCTGTGAATCCTGTCCCGCATAGCAGAAACTATGGATGGTGCATATCTGGCCAATGAGTCAAAACGGAGACTATACTCTCGAACACTCATATTACCCTGCTTGAGGGTTAGAAACTGATCGACTCGAGCCTGTCGGATCTCCCGCGGTAAGTACTGGTCAAGGAAAGCATCTGAAAAATTCTCCCAAATAGCTGGAGGTGTATCACGTCCCCTGGACCTCTCCCATCCCTCATACCAAAGGATGGCTATATCTCGGAGTCGAAAAGCTGCTAGCTCAACTGCCTCTTTCTCCGTGGCATGCATAACACGAAAGATCCTGTGAAGCTGATCTATGAAATCCTGCGGGTCCTCCCTCTGATCTGTCCCCGTGAACTCTGGGGGACTCAAAGCAATAAACTCTCGGACCCTTGAACTCCCAGACCCCTCAGAAGTTCCTGCACTAGCTGATGCCCTAGCATGTTGCTGGGTAGCTACCAACTGTGTCAACAAATGCACCGCACTCCTTAAGTCCTGATCTGATGGAAGTGGAGGGGGAACTGGATGTGCGGTTTCCCTAGGAATCTTCGTAGTTGGTGGAGGAGCCGGTAATGGCTGAGTAGGGGTCTCCCCTTGAGCCTCAGACTGGGCCCCATCTACTGGGGGTACCCTGTTGGTCCCCTCACCTACTACTGTATCTCTCCTCTGGCTAGCCGTAGTCTTCCTAGTCACCGTCATCTGTGCATGCAAACACCAACACATAAGTTTAATTCAAATTTCCTATAACTCAGTTCTATAGCACGATTTAGATTTCAAAGAAGTGTAACCAACTCCTAAATGCCCTGTAGTTCCTTGCTTATATAATGTGGTGCACAACACATCTATAAACAAGACCCTACTAGACACGGCTTGTAGACTCCCTAGGACAGAACTGCTCTGATACCAAGTTTGTCACGCCCCAAACCTAGGAGCGAGACAAGCACCCCGTGCCTCACCTAACCTGGCGTACCAAATTGCGACTAAGGGACTCTGAACACATAATGTCATACTTTGGCCATGGGGCCACCTTGCAAGACAATTTGCGAAGCAAAATATAAAACTGAATGGAAACTAGCACTAACTAAATATCAATATAAAGCTAGGCCGACAAGGCCGTCATAGCTACTACAGCTGACAAACCACCAATTTATACAAACCCAACATACTGCACTAACCAACAGGATATGCCTACAAGCCTCTACTGATAGATGTACTGTGATCGGAACAGGGCCCCGACCTACCCATAACATATATACAGATATACATAAGATGTACACAAAACTCTAGTCCTGGCAACTCCGAAAGACGTGGAGCTTACCGATCAGGCGGAACTCGGAAAACACCTACTGAGGAGGTCTACCCGTCTGTCTGTCTGAACCTGCACGCATGAAATGCAGCGCCCCCAAAAAAGGGACGTCAGTACGAAATAATGTACCGAGTATGTAAGGCAATAAAATAACTGAAATCTGAAACTGAGCTGATAATATGATAACTGAAATTAACTGGGAGTCAAAGATGATCTGGAGATATACTTACCTGCTGATACTGACTCAACTCCTTCAATATAGTAAGTAAAATAATTGTACGGCCTTATAAGGCTCGGTATATATAACTGCTCTGCCATAGTAGGCTCGCTTATAGGCGTTCGGCCATACTAGGCTATGTATCTCGACCATGCTGGGTTCGCTCATAGGCGCTCGGCCACAGTAGGCTCGGTATATAACTTTCCATCTGATCAGTGGTTGCCCAATAGGGGCCTGCCCATCGATTATAGCTCGATGGTAATGAAAATACTGTAATACTGTATATATAGGCTTGCTGCTCTCTTGACTGAAAGAAGACAATACTAAAATTGAATATAGAGTCTCGATAAGAATAATATTGTAACTTATGAGACTAGAATAGTGTGAATAAATTCATGAATATGAACTTCTCTTTTGTCTCATTACTAACACATGTAGCTACGAGATCATGCCAAAATGAAGGAAGGCTTAGCCTTAACATACCTTATCACAATCTTTTCAATCACCAAGTTGAACTCACCTCTTCGCACCTTAATCTACAAGAATGATAATAATACTATCGTTAAGTTACGAAAGGTACAACTATCGCACAACGAACGACAAACCTATTTTGTATTAAAACGGGCAGCATCTCCCCTATAATATGCCCTTCCTCCAACTTCAAGATAACACCAACAATACAAGGACAGAACAATAACAACATATATACATCATTTTCCAGCCCTATATACACCATCAAATACTACAAAACAGCCCAACACACCCCAATCTCTTCGTACACAAAACGACCACCGTAGTAGTGTCAAACGACCCGAAAATGTTATGACGAACGACCAGCCAACCACCCTACATTTATATGGTGTTTATAAACCCTTCCTCCTCCAAAACTCCACAAAATAGTAATAAAACACGCAGCCCAACAGCAACACAAAACAGTCCACAAAACAGTCCGCTACAAGTGAATAACTCGAACTCACGGCTTCCGATCACCATCCCGTGAGTTCTTACAAGTATAGAACGACTTACCATGAATTTACAGAAGAAAAAATGGATGAAAGAGAGCAGTAAACTCACCTTATTTGTTGGATAACTCAGCTCCTATCTTGGTTCTTCAAACTCTAAGTTTTACCTCCAATTGGAACTTGAAAGGGAGAGAAAATCAATTAGGGTTTGTGGAAAATTTTGGGAGGATTCTTTGCAGAGCTTATGTCTGGTTATTATGCTCTATTTTAAGTCTAATATATGAAGAAAATAGGCCCTTAAAAGGCCTCTTTGGACGACCCGAAATGGCCCATTTTTGGGCTTTCATTTAAGCAAGTAGGTGACACACCTACTTGTCACCTAGCAGCTTGCGCAGTATCGCAAAAATGCACATACCTCTCTACTCCGATATCGTATTGACAAATGGTTTAATGCGTTGGAAAATAGACTCATAGATCTTTAATTTGATGGGTGGAACACACCATAACTCTAAGTATATTGGGAGAAAATTGCAGTTACATTTGACCCAAAGTTTCAGTAAAACTTATGAATGTAACTTGTGATGACTTTCATTGACTTTTGTTCCACAACTCGCTTGACTTAAAAACATAACACACGGATGTAATACGACTAATATAAATCATAACATAATCTCTTTATCATGTTAATCACCCTAGTCTCACCCCAAAGGTACATATTATAACATTCCCAACTTGTCGACTTTCGATGAAACATTGTTTTATTTAATTGCTTTAGCTTCTGAACTGTCCAACCCTCTTTGTACTTGTTGTTCATGATCTTCAATATTTGTAACCTCAGAGGTAACATGATTAACTTACTTTATATACTTTTAAATATTATCTCATTTTTTTGTCCTACATTAGTTTGCTTACGACGCATTTTTACATACGAAAATATAGGGTGTAACAAGTATGAATATGTCCCTCGGGATTGTAGAGATCCCTTTGGACTTTGGATAGGGTTTATCTAAACGGATTTAATATGCCATGGGTATTTGATCTATCCTAAGTCTAACATGATGCATGCAAATTTTCAACCGAATCTGTAACCTTCATTAGCAGATTCGTTTTCTGTGGTTTCCCTAATCAAACTAGAAGTTACCAAGGAACCATGCATACCACTGAATAGGGAGCCGCCGAATACACCAGCTACGCCTAACATGTGAAATGGGTGCATAAGGATGTTGTGCTCATCCTGGAATACAATCATAAAATTGAAAGTACCAGAGATTAGGTTTCTAGCAGGGTCTAGACTGATACTCTCAAGAGGACTATTTGAGAGGGAAAGGCACGGGACCTTCGACTGCACCGCTGATTGACTAGTCTACCGCTATAAGCCTTTTCGATTTGACAAGGGTATTTACAGAAAGTGCGGACATTCATCAAATGTCACTATGTTGATAATAGTCACGAGTGGAATATGATGTTGAAAGCATGCTTATGCGAAAGTGATAATATGTAGTCCAGTAATTTACATGGTGAAAGCACACAAAATGTAGTATTAAATAATGCGATAAAATAAACAAGAGAGTGAAAGGGAAAAGAAAAGACAAAGAAAAAGTTAGCATAGTTCACAAAAATTTGAAAAATATAATTAAATGAAGCAAATAAAGGAGATGGGGAAGGGAGGTTCATTTCGAGCAAATAAAGGGGGTGGGAAGAGGAAGGTACATGAAAGAAGTAAAATAATTCAGTAATCCACATAAGAAAAAATTCTTTATGGTAGGAGCCTAAGTATATCCCCAGTAGAGTCGTCATGCTGTCACGCCTCGTTTTCTAGTGAAAGTGGGCTTTGACGTATGACAACTCTTTTAAACGGATTTTAAAAGAGAAGAGTTGTCACATAACGATTTTAAGGCGCGTTAGGGAACCTATTTGCAAATAACTTTGTTTGACTAGTCTGTGTCACCGAAGATCAGGTAAGGGCTCAAATTACCTCAAAGAAAAGGGGTTAGGCACTCTTCGAGGTCCATAACTGTGGTTCCCGGTCGAATTTTACACTATGCGGATTATCAGATTATAACTACCTTACGTGGGCATGCCAATTAAAGGAGAGAGCCTAAGTAATTGATCAACTATGCAAAATAAGGAAATAAGATAAAACTATTTATTAAGAGAAATGATATATTAGGGGAGGAAATAACTTGGCCATTAACACTAATTAGTACAACTCTTGAGAATTACCAGATATATCTTAGTCAAGTCTAGGTTTCAATAGGCAAGTGTACAAGAAATAATTACACATAGGGGGTCCTAAATTTTTTAGCCTAAAGGATCACCCCGTACAACATAAAAATACTTCACAACCCCTTAAAGTACAAGGGTTGCTCATATTATTTAGCGAGCATAGACTATAATCTCCTGCTACCCGATTACTATCTTGAAGTTGTTTACCGAAAGCGCAGTAGTTCAATTCTAAGTCGCATCCTAAGTGTGCCTACCCATGCCTATAATCCAAGAGGCTTTGGACCGCTAGATAGGTGGTTCTAGACCCCATCTAGGCTGCTCAAACATGAGAATACTAGGCGTCACACAATTAAACCAAGTAGGACCCCACATATAATGCAATTAGTACAAAAGGGCTCAAGTTTACCTCCACATATAAACTCATATGCACACATTTCAGACTATGTCAGCATGATTAAATAAATGAGCAGTTTTGATGTTAATTGTGCCTAAAGCATCAGTTATGAGCAGGTAGATCTGGAATTGGCACGTAGACGGTTGGTGGTCATCCCATGTTCTTTAAATCTTATAGGCATGATTTCTACGCGATTAATCCAAGACGATTAGGACCAAGCAGTTGAGTAATGTTGATTCCTATAGCCATGATTTCTAGGCGAGCCATATAGCTAAAGAGGGTATCAACGTAAACAGTTTCAAACAATCCATATAGAGTCCTATAGGCATGATTTCTAAATTGTCAGACTTAGACAATTAGGCATGAAGATGTTTTAAATGCAAGTTTGTTTCATTGATCCTATAGCCATGATTTCTAGGCGAGCCATATTGTTAAAGGAGATATCAACGTCGCCAGTTTCAATTACTTAAAGCGGAATCCTATAGGCATCCTATCTATGGGTAGGTTGAACAAATAGAAGACAAATTCAGTTTGAATCCTATAGACATATTTTCTAAACATATTACAAGTCTTGTTGATGGGATTTAGATTTAGTTAAGGCCTAAATCATGTCTCTAAGTGTATATGCAAAGGTTGATGGCCTATAGGCATACTGTCTATACACAAATAGTTCACACGGATAGAGCATGGCAAGCAAGACAACAAATAAAATATTAAGATCCTATAGGCATATTTTCTTCCCATTCATGTAAGACTTAAAGTACCCCTGCCCCCTCTTTCACTAATTTTCCCATTATTTGTTATTACAGACCCAAATGTAACAAATACAACCCAAATAGAACAATTACAAACTTAATACAATTGTAAATAACTCAGGATCCATCTTGGCCTTCAGATGGCTTAGAACTCGATCAGGACCATACTCCAAATGGTTGTCAATATGCTTCAACTCTCAGTACCAAAACTGGCCTAACAGTTAGGCCCAAACAATAAACAACTGCCTTGATGTACAAATGACAAAGTACGTACTAGATTAACTTCAAACTTAAGCACTTAGTCTTTAGTGGTGTAGCTAACAAAGAGTAGGGGTTTCTAAACCAAAGACACATGCACAGGAAAAAAAATGAGAGAATCACACACCAAGTTCCAGTCGTAAATTAAATTATCTAAGCCTCAACAATGGCTTAATTAGCAGAAATAGAGAGAGAATAGCAGAACCCCCAACTCCGGTGTGTCAGAGTTCACAAGAGCTTCAAATGAGCTCCGAACAGTGCTCGCACCAGAAGAAGTTAATGAACCAATCTCGGTGGCCTTGGCTTTCAGCCGGACAATAACTCAATAGTTTCAGAAAATATTCGAGTGTAACAGAGTCAGTGAAAGAGGGAGAGTAGTGATTCATGTCCGTTTTAGGGGAATTGGTGGAGGGGTTTATATAGTGTTCAATTTTCTTAGTACAGGAAAGTAAAATGCCAATTAAAACACAAAATAAGGAAAGAATCACTTGCAGAACCCATTCCAAATCGGAATAGGTAAAAATCAGACAAATCCTAGTTTGACAGGAAGTCAAAATTAGCCAAATATCTCATTGAATCGGACATATATGACCTTATTGTGAATGTATATAAATGGATTATCGTCTGAATCTTGAAGATTGAAGTCGATTTTACTTGATTCGGAGAAGTGGTACTTGACAAAATCGGGCAAGTACTAAGTAACACCACGATTATGTAGGTAGCAACGGGGTAGCACAATAAGGTAAGTAAATCATGGAAAGGTTCCATGATTATGTTAGATTCAGAGAGGATTGAGGGTGAGGCAGCTAGGGTTCAGCCGAGAGAAGGGGAAAGGTTGAGAGCGTGTTGGGGCGGCGGAGGCGAGGGAATAAGATTAAGGTTAGGGGTTTGGGGTAATTCAATAAGAAGCGGGGTGGGTTGAAATTCGGGTCCCGACCGGGTTTGGGAAATAGGGGTCGTTTGGCTTGGGTTCAGGGTCGTTGGGCAAGTGATTTGGGCCTATTTTGGTCCAACAATTTGCTTAAATTTGGGCCGGAATTAAAACAAATTGAAATCAAAAAATAAATAAATTAATAAATAACTAATAAAATATATAAAAATGTTATTTATGCAATTTAATTGCTTGGAAATAGTGACTGTATATTGTAAAAATATAAAAATGCTATTTTGACCTAAATAATGCAACAAAATTTAATTATTTGTAGAATATAGGCTATTATATCAAATGATGTGTAAGTGGAGTAAAAATATAAATATAATTAAATAAAATGAAGTAAAATATTATAAAATATGAATTTAGTTATAAATAATTAATTTGGATAATTAATCACCCAAAAATAATTTGAAGGAGTAATTAATAAATATTTTACAATTAAAAATGCAAAAAATCAAATTTAAAAGCTTAAAAAGGATAAAAATTATTTGTATGAATTCTTGTAATATAAATTTGATAATAATATAAAAATAATATTTTGAAAAATATATGAAATACTTTATAAAATATGAGGGCAAAATAGAGTATCAACATCCATTATCTTTAACACTTGGCTTCTAGGATTGCTTACCATGTCATGTGCGGAGAATTTACTTTCCCTAACATTCCACATCCTTGGTGGGGCATGGTTTTTTTTTTTTTTTTTTTTTTGCATTTCTGTCCGGAGCATCACATTAACCATTAGAACCTCTCTAACCCATGCATGACTTCACAAAAATATTAAGATATTCGAGCTACATGGTCTCACTCTTGTGTGGTTGAACTTAAGTATCCTTGCCGTGGCCTTTCCTTCCCCACTTAGGGGTGGATGCTCCAGATTTTGACACATGTCTTGAACTTATCAACTTGAGGGACAAGTCCACCATATCTCTATTCCTTTTGCATAGGACCGACTATTGGGAGGTTTAAGTTGCTAGGGTGATACCCTCATAAGTTCTCCACATCGAGTCATAATACAATCTCATATATTTTTGAAACCCCTATCACATTCATGGTGCAAGGATCTTCTCACATCGAGTCCAACTAATTTTTCATACACTCAAGAAGGCATCTTATGACACGTAGTTGGCTATTTTCCTGTAGACTTATCATTACCAAACAAGGCACATATGGAATAAAGAACTCATAACTATCTCTTTCGTAACTCTTCGTCTCCTAAGAATTAACTATATTATCGCCTATATCCTCCCGGTCATGCCTCCCTTATATGACATACCTAAATAACTCACTTCTTTTACATCTTAGGATCATATATACGGATCTCACATTATCCATATGTACTAGTTGACTTTAGGTCTCATGTGGTCGAATCAACGATGTTATCGCCATGATTATCCATGTTAGCGCTCTTGGTAGTAAACTTGATAATTCTAAGGAAATAACTTCCTGGAATGCCTCTACTCAACAAATTGATGTATTATTGAATAAATCCAACTCAATCTCAAACCTCATCGTTTCTATTTGAATTAAACTTGTCGGGGTGGAAGGTTCAAACATGTAAAAAGTATCATTCCATGATCAAACATACTGGGCAGGAGACTCTATGGAAATATTCATTTAAACACATCGTATAATAAGGTGGAGGAGGTTGACGGTCTCCAAAAGTCCAATTCGGATGTTCGACATAGAGATTTCGAGTTTGAGAAAATGAATGGGTTCTTCTCAAGATTTTCTCCATGACATTATGTGATTTGTTAATAAAGGTAAAGTAGTGTAGTGCACATTGGGCCTTGTAGAATCTTGAAGAAAAAATAGGCCAAGTAGCCTATGAGCTTGATTACCTCAAGAGTTGTCCTCCATGTATCTTGTGTTTCATGTGCTCAGTTGAAGCAAGTGATTGGGGATTTGTCACTCGTTGTCCATGTGGAGAATGTTGGAATTTATGAGGGTTTGACCCATGAAGAGGTTCTTATTTCCATCCTTGATACACGAGTTTAGAAGTTCAGGAATAAAGAGATTGCCTCTGTCAAGTGCTATGCCAAAATCAACAATGTCGCAGAGGACACCTGGGAGGCCGAGGAAGATAGGAAAAGAAAACGTCCCCACTTGTTGTATAACCCAATGGTTGTGTTTTAAAAAAATGTTAGAGTGTACTATATATAAGTAATGTGTTAAACTCGTACAGCTTATGTTGAGATACCCTCTTTGTTAATGTAATTCTTGAAATACTGAGATTGTTGTTATTTATATATTGTGATGCATCATTAAGTTGTGGATGTGTTGTTAGGATTGGTTTTTGTGGCTCTCTGACTGGTGGATAGGCCTAAAAACAGGGGAAATCCTGCCAATTTTTTTGGAAACTCTAGGAGTTAGCCAATTTGGAACTTTTGGTGTGCGAATGAAGAGTTAAGTCATATTGGGTGTTTAGGGTGGATTCTAACCCTATATCGATGATGAATGTTCCTAAGCAGGGGAGAATGTAAGACTCCGTAAAAGTTCAGCAAGGATTTGAGGTTTCATGGTACCCAAGTAAGCTAATACGTTTAGAAGGTTTAGATAAGCTCGTCGCAGTATGGAATTTTGCACTTGCAATGCAGCGTGGAGTTGATAGAAATGTTTGCGGAGAATGGCGATTATGTGGCTCATTATGCGATAGCGGATATGTTCCCCTGACCACGGAATCATCATGGAATGAGTCAGAAGAAACTCAATTTTGAGGGATATTTTGTGGTGCATTATGCGACTGCGGATCTGTTCCGCTGACTGTGGATCCGTCGCGGATCTGTTCTGTTGACCGCAAATCCGTTGCGGATTTGACCAGGCCCAACCCAGATTGTTAAAGACCATTTTGTGGGTTATTTCACTGATCGCGGATCTGTTCCGCTGACTGCAGATCCATCGCGGATTTAGCATTAGAGGGTTATTTTAGGAAATTTCATAACCTGGCTCTATTTTAATATAAGGACTTAAGGGGTTATTATTAGAAGGAAATAAGATTATTTTAGATAGAGAGAGAGAGGGGAGGAGCTCCAACGATGCTACTCTTCATTTCTTGCTATAATCTTGGGGATTCAAGGAAGGAAGCACACGAGATCTTCTACATACAAGGTAAGACTTTATCTCTAGTTTTCATGCAAAGTTTGCAATGGATTTAAGTAAATAATTTATTATTTTTGGGCTTATGGGATGGTGATCGGAAGCTATAAGACCTCTATTTCGAAATTTGGTATGTGTGAAGAGTGAAGGATGTGATTCTTGTTCGTTGGAAGCCAATAGTTGGGCATGCATGTGCCAATGGATGGTGTTGGGTGTTTGAAGACTATTGTGGGTTGATTGGGGACATGGAAATTTGTGATAGGATGAGGAAATTCCATTGTAGGAAGTAGTAGACAAGAATGCTCGCTAAGTGCTTGATAAAATACCTAAAAGACTTAAAATATGAGAATTCCTACTAATAGTGATTCTATTAAATTATGTGAAAGTAGATTGAAGTGTTTCGAGTAGTGGAATGAAGTAGGGATCATAAGGGAGCTCGATTAAGGTATGTTAGCTAAACTCCTTCCGTAGAATTGGATTTCACGAATTCCTTGTAAACTCCTAGTATGGTTTGTTCAAGTTCGTACTCCTATTGTTCCGATTTGCTTCTAATGGTTGATTTGCTCAAATTCTTATGTACTAAAGTCATATTCCAATTATCCCTATTATAATACTCTCCTTTGGGAAAATGTTTCAAGTAAGATTGATATTTCAATGGCTTATGATCTTGAATTATATTACATATGCCACCATTATGCTCTACTCTTTGAATTTGATCTCAAATGTTTAGGTTCTCGTGCATTCATGTATTTGTAGTCATAATGTTTCAAATGTTTGAATTGCCAAATGCTCATGAAACTCTAGACATGTCTTAATTGCCAACGCCATGCTCTTTTCCTTGAAAATATTTTAGCGCTTACTTTTGAATTGCCATTTGCACATGAATATGAAGTTATGGTCTTCCAATGAGTTGAATACATTTCTATTATACTTAAGGCATATGTTATGAATTGAAGGTATGAAATATGAAATGCGGACATCATGCCAAGAATGAAGATTATTATGTATGGCCAAGAGTGCCAATGGAATGAAAGATGTTATGAAAGGCTATGAGATGAATAAATATATTTCTATTTTCCCCCTTTTATATACAAAACATATTTTTAGGAGTATCATTAGGGCACCGATGAAGGGTGGGTTGTAAAGGCTCACGCCCAAAACTACACGTGCCGATCTAGGAGATGATTGAGAGACAAATTTCCTTGCACTATGATGAGATTATTACCCTTGATTGGGATGAATTTATTGCTAGCATCCGTCCGTGTACCCATGTCGACCCACAGGAAAATGTGGGGAGATGGCTCAGCCGATCGTGCAGAGATTGGACACCATGTCACGCACATGGTGGTTCCTCCTTCCTATTTCAATATTGATCCACACACATCGTGGTGAGACGGCTTAGCCGATTGAGCAGAGATCTGACTTCATGCCATGAGTATAGTGGTATGTCCTTCCTTTTATTGTATTTGATTCATATTACCATGTTGAACCACATACATCATGGTGAAACGGCTCAGCCGATCGAGCCGTGATCAGACTCCATGCCATGTGCATGGTGGTGATTGGTAGATAATGATCTCCCAACCAAATATTTTAATTTTTATTTGAAAATTTGATTATGTTTTAACTTGGCATGTAAACATTATTGATCTTTTTACGGCTTCCATGTTTCTCTCCTCTTGTGTTGGTATTCTAATCCATATGAGGGTATTTAGCTTCACATACCAACACTATTACATATGTACTGTCATGGGCAGCTTTCCAGCCATGCCCCATGACCCATTAGACACGCCCCATGGCATCCTGGCAAGCCTCCCAATGCCTACTGTCATGGACGGCCCCGTGGTCTTGTCCGCGCCAATTGACAAGTGTTCTTGTGCCTATGTCACCCCATCGATATCCCTCACCAGCGCCAAGCCGCTGGAAGATGCCAACAGTATCCCTCGGCAGGCCGTGCCCCAGTGCGTGCCTGTTGTTAGTAAAATTGACCTATGCCCTGCGGTCAGCATTGTGTGTGCAGACCCTGATGCTAAAGACAAGTTTGTCACCAACGGACTTGCTTCTACCTTGTAAGAATCTATGTCCTTTTTGTTGTAAATATAGAGTAGTTTCACTTCCTGTATTTTCATTATGATTCTCTAGCTTATTTATGTCAAGTCATGTAACTTTTGTTTATTTATTTTACGCATTATTAGGGGGGATAAATTGGGTGGTGCTACAGTATTCACCAAGATAGATCTAAAGACAGGTTACTGGAAAGTCCGAATTGTTGAGGGAGATGAACACAAGATGACCTATGCGACAAGATATGGGTCGTACTCTTCTTGGTCATGCCATTCGGCTTGACTAATGCTCCAACCACATTTTGCACCCTGATGAACCGAGTCTTCCGAGAGTACATTGACAAATTCGTAGTAGTTTACCTTGATGACATTGTGATAAATAGCAAAACATCTGGGAGCACATACGGAAGGTCCTAGTTTGACTGTAGGAGCATGAATTATATGTGAAGTTATCCAAGTGCTCCTTCTCCCAAAAATAGATCGACTTCCTCGGACATGTCACTGAGGATGGGCAGATCAAGATGGACCAACAAAAGATTCATGTTGTCAAAGATTGGCCACCGCCTAAGGATATCCACGCCTTGAGGGCATTCCTTGGCCTATGCAACTTTTATCGACGGTTTGTGAAAAACTATTCTCTCATTGCAGTGCCATTGACGTAACTCCTAAAGAAAGCCACACCTTGGGATTAGGGTCCTAGGCGAGCAGAAGCCTTCAATGCATTGAAAGCGATTATGTCTATTAGTCCCGTCTTGGCTCTTCCTGATTTTTCCAAGCCATTCGAAGTACAAACGGATGCCTCCGACTATGCCCTTGGCGGGGTCTTTCTACAAGAGGGGCATCTAGTTTCGTATGAGTGTCACGACTCCAAACTCATCATGTCGTGATGGCGCCTATCACATAACTAGGCAAGCCGACAATCACAAATAACCATGCATTTTTAAATTGGAAACATGATAAAATAAGCTGAACAGTAAAAATATCATAAATAACCGATAAGAAAATACCGTGACGCAATACAAAATCCCCCAAAATCCGGGTATCACGAAGTACATGAGCTACTAAATATCAACATAGTCAAAACTTCTAATACAACTGTCTGGAAAGATAGAACAGTGCTAAATAAAAGGAAAAGGAGGAGAGTCGAGGTCTGCGGACGTCAAGGCAACCACCTCAAAAGACTCCAAGCAACTGAAGCTCCAAACCTAGCAACCACCGTGTCCAGAAGTACCTGGATCTGCGCACGAAGTGCAGAGTGTAGTATGAGTATAACCGACCCAATGTACTAATAAGTGACAGGACTAACCTTGGGCTGAAAGCAGTGACGAGTTCAGATAGGTACAGTCCAAATGTATATTTTACAGTACAGATATGATAGGAAAAATGACAGTAATATCTCAGAGAAAACTCCTAATCAGTTTGTACTAAGTACAGAAATGTAGAAATGCTTTCAAGTTTAATAGTTTAAGCTCAACACGGATAAAATATGCCAAGTATGACTGATATGAGGAATGTTGCATCTCTATATCTACATGTCAAATATGCATGTCACATGTAATGCATCATAATGATAACCTCACGTACTCACACTCTTAGAGTACTTAATATGATTGTCTCAACTCACACTCATCACATTCAGTCACTTAGCATTGTACGATACCTGCGCTCAGTGCTAGTATGTCAGACTCCGGAGGGGCGGATCTTGCCTAAGTGCTAATAAATCCTGCTGAGGCGCACAATCCAATCCCATCATGAATCAATAATACCTATTGCGGCGTGCAACCCGATCCCATCATGAACCAATAAAACTAGTTGCGGCATGCAACCTGATCCCATCAATATCACTCGCAATCAGGCCCTCGGCCTCATTCAGTCATCAATCTCTCAAGTCTCTCGGTCTCACAACACTCATGCCGATCAGCCCAAAACAATGATACATGATGTAACAATAAATGATAATAGAGACTGAGATATGATATGCAAATGATGAATGCGACAAAGTACATAACTGCAATTTAAGCAAATAACTCAACAACAAAAGAACAACCTCTGTGGGTCCCCAACAATACCAGCATATACCCTAAACATGATCTTTAACATGAATCACAACTTTTTTCTAACGCATGGAGAATACATGAATAATAACAAGATTAGATGACTAGACAGTTCCACGCAATCAACCGAGCCACAATTACTACGGTGCATGCCCACACGCCGGTCACCTAATATGTGTGTCGCCTAAACACCATCCACATAGCATGTATTTCAGGAATTCATACCCTTATACCCAAGTTTAGAAGTGTTAATTACCTCAAACCGCGCAAATTTCTACTCCAACAAGCCCTTGCCTCGCAAATGATCCTCCGAACGACTCGAATCTAGCCACAAACAACTTAATACAATCAATACCAGTTATAGAATCAATTCCATATGATAAAGCTAAGTTCTTTAACAAAAGTCAAAAAGTCAACACAAAAGTCAACTCTAGGCCCACGTCTCGGAATCCAAATAAATTAACAAAATCTTAACACCCATTCAATAACGAGTCCAACCATACCAAAATTACCCAATCCTGACATGAAATTATCACTCAAATCCCCAAATCTTACTCTCCAATCCCTAGTCCGAAATTCCCCAAATTTCACCTTAAAAACAAATAATCTAGATGGGAAATTCAATAGGTATTCAATACTAATAGATAAACACGACCAAAAGTTGCTTACCTCATGAAATCTAGCGGAACCCCTCTCAAACATTGCCTCCAACCGAGCTTGCAAAGTCCAAAAATGAGAAAATAACTCAAACCCTCGACTTTTAACTTCTGCCAAGACATCTTCGCACTTGCGGACTCCCTAGCAGCACCTGTGGCTCCGCACCTGTGGAAAAAGGTCTTCTTCTATGGAATCCACTTAAGGAACCGACCAACCGCACCTACGGCCCGGCGATTGCGCCTGCAAGATCACTTCTGCGCGTCCGCTTCTGCGATCGCCAGCCAAGTCTACTATACTTCGCATCTGCGGGCTCGCAGATGCGGAAAACTTCCTCGCACATGCGACCACTTCCCAACTATCACAAGACCGCACCTTTGACCCCAGGCTCGCTTCTGCGGTCGCGCACCTGCGACCAATCCTCCGCAGGTGCGTTGGCACCAGACATTAGCAGCATCAGAAATTCTTCTAAATCTAATTTCAATCCGTTAACCATCTGTAATCCACTCGAGGCCCCCGAGACCTCAACAAAACATAACAACAAGTCCTAAAACATCCTACGAATTTGCTCGAAGTCTCAAATCATATCAAACAGCATTAAAACCATGAATTGCACATCGATTCAAGCCTAATGAACTTATGAACTTCTAACTTCTAAAACAATTGCCGAAACATACCAAACCAACTCTGATTGACCTAAAATTATGCACACCAGTCATAAATGACATAACGGACCTATTCTATCATGCCCCGAACCTGGGGGGAGAGACCGACACCCGGTGCCTTACTAGAGAACTTCTATACCGAACCTGGGGGGCATGATAGAAGTGCTCTGGTGAGGCACCGGGTGCCGGTCTCACCCCCCCAGGTTCGGGGCGTGACAAAAGTGGTATCAAAGTAGTTCTGTCCTAGGGAGTCTTGTTTATGGGTGTGTTGTGTACCATACTTAAAAGCAGGAGGCTACAGGACATTTAGGACTGTCACTCTTTCTTCTTACTCTAGATCATGTGGTAGAGCTCAGTTGTAAGAACTCAATTTCCTAAACTCTATCATATTCATAATACGTCGATGCCTACATCTAGAAATACAGTTGGTAAGAGATTGCAGGTGGCTGTGAAAGAGTTGAGTCAGAGGAACTCGATTTTGCGTAATGCTTATGATGGGTAAATGTAAGTTCTTCAGTAGATCATGTGTGTACTAAGAGGTGTAAGCCTCTTGATAAGGAGCCTTAAGGCAAAGAATATCTATCCACCCATATGGTGAAAGGCAATGAGAGATTCAGAAGATAGATACAAGCTTCAACAAGTAAGAGAAGCAAGGTGAAGAAGGGTACGAGGTGCCCAGTTAATAAAGATTATCAGTATATACAATTCAGGCAGAGGAATATAATCCTTTTGAGTACCTTTAACAATAACAGAGATATATACAATCGTCACACCCATCTCAATTATGCCCTATGGGAGCTAACAGGTGTAGTTTAAGAAAAGGACGGGATATTAGGATCCGGCTGGGATTAGAGTAACCCAAAATGGTGAATGGATTGTTTGTGTTAGTTGATATTTCTAAAGGATATTACAAAGGTGCTAATAGATCTCCTTGTGAGGCACCCAGATGGTGCACTCTAGAATATTATAATTAGATGTGAATATTAGCATGATCAAAAAAAAAAATCAGAAGATAGGCACTGAAAGCCTGGAAGGGATAAATATTACCTTAGTGTGGCTCGCATCCCTATTAGAGCAAGAACGTTGAGCAACCCGAAGAGCCACTGGATGGAGCAAAGGGGAGCTAAAGGCAAAAGAATGTCTTATTGAAGTTTTCATAATAAAGTGATATACATAAATACTAGCGAGAAATAGGAAGAGAGTCAATGAAGCATTATGAGTAATATATGATACATGAATGACAACGGTAGATCAAAATGATGATAGTATTACAGAGTCTATAGTCAAGTGAAGGAAAAGACGAGAGGTGATAGGCCTTGAGACAACAAAAGAGTATAGGCCATAAAGTCATATCCTCATTTCGAGAAATAAGTTTGTGACTCCAACGCGACTACCAGAAGGAAAAGTTAGACCCCAGAGTAATAGAAATCAGTATGGGCTGGTGAACAAGATAAACTAAACATGAATTAGGGACTGAACGATTTGATAATGGTCGACATCATGAGAATTTCAGATTTCATTCCGGCGATAATAGAATGGACAACAGAAGAAGATTCATGAGAAATTCAAACAATGGTCATTCAGGAAGATGCTTCCCTAAAGCAAGCAATGTGAGCAAAGTTCAGCTTAAGGGACTTTATGTGCCAGTTATACTAAGTGTCACCCTCGCGAATAGGAAATTTATTATCCTTGGTATAGAAGGATTATCGCGAGGCGAGTAAGGGTCATCGATGATGTGAAAAAATGCCAAAGATGAAGAGGTAGAATATCTATACGTAGATCATCGTAGCACTAAATCATAGTACTCCCCAAAAGGGGGGAATATGGAGTGATGTGGCATTAAGTCAAAATTAAGTGGTTCTAGTAACTATGAAATGGTAAAGAAAAAATGCGATAAAAATGAGAAAGGGATGAGATTGCACTTATTCAAATCCTACAGATATACTACGATTCCAGAACATTATGCAAGTACGACGTCAAGGAGAGGAAGTAAGGGTTCCGGCCCGGGATGTTTTTGATAAATAAGGAGCCAGTGCGAGAGGTAAGTTAAGACAAAAGGAATAACCCAATAAAGATTATGTGGAATATTGATACGAGAATGGGCCAAAAAGTAGTTAGCAGTTGACTTAGGAAGAGCCTAGTTATGACTAGATAGGTGGTTAGAGACGAATCAGTAAATCGTGCAAGATAAACATAGTAAAACCCAATATAGTGAATTCAGTCTCGCACATATGACATCGTAACCTTGAGAAATATTAAGATAGGAGTTGGGGTAGTTAAAGGTACCGTATGAGTGTTACGGAGGAAAAAGACAGTGCCACTAGGAAGACAATCAAAATATCAACTCAGAAGCAACCCTACGAGCACAATGGCATGAAAGTAAGTAAGGATAATTACAAGTAAGAAAGAACATCAAAAATTCCGTCGGGTAAACGATGTAATAAGCTCGCAGCCTTGCAAGAATCAGAGGTTCCTTCCTAAGTACTACAATGAAAAACTAGCTGAGGAAGTAAGGAAGAAGGCTTCGAACTAAGCTCAGTGACCTAAAGAGGAAGTGATCTTATAACAATAGTCTCCCTACAAAACTGTATGCACTCCAAAAGAAAGTGGCACGTACCGTGGCTAATGAACGGGGAGTAAAATCAGAAGTGATATTCAAGATCATATGAGTTGTATGGAATTCAGATATGTGTGGGCACTAAGATAAGCTAAGTATGCACGCAACAAGGGGGACAGAAAGACCAGGAAAAGTAATTGCTTACATTTAAAGAAAGCTGAGAAGGAACAAAAAGAATTATTCGATCAATAATCCAGAGTTAGTTACATTATGAACGCACTTAAGATTTCGGAGTATTATCCATGCAGCATATATGTTGCCAATTATACAGCCGTAGAAGATTCTGGTATAAGTTAAAAGAAAGAATTGAGCCCAGGTCATAGACAAAGGATTGAATCATGGATATTCCATAGAGCCCATGAAAGGCTAAAAGTAATAACTAATACCATAAGCCATAGATCGGAAGATATCTTAAGCCTACATAAAGGTTGATCTGAGGAAAGAGAAAACTAAAGAGTTACACCAACTAAGTAAATTAGGAGTTGGATTATTAAACCCAGAAAATTATGGACATAGTGATTGAGAACATTGCAGGACCACTCTTAATATCAGAGGTACAAGAGAGACAATACAGTAGCCATATTTTTATAACGGTTCTACGATAAAGCCAGTTAGAAGTGTACCATCCTCATAAAAAGTCAGTATGAAGCTCTCATTGAATCATGTAAAGAGGTACAAATATTATAATAGAAGTTCAAGTTGTGGAGGTGAATTATACCTATGTGGAAGAGAGGTCATGAAAGAGATAGAAGATGTGATGTGAGATTTTAAGGTAAGTAAGGTAAAGGTAAACAACGCATGATATACTCAATTACAGAAGGTTGTGAATAGTCCGTACTACGGAAAGAAGGCTAGAAGCGCGGGAATTCAGTATCCGGGAATGATAGCGGCGTCGTCAGTGGCATATCTTCCAGTCAATGATTTCTAGGTATCGAGAGGTCCATTTAAGAGAGTAAAAAAGAATTAGAGACGATGTGATGTCTGGCTTGATGTTTTAAAAAAACACAAGAAATCTGTGGTGCAAGCAAGTTGAAGGAAGGTTGCGAGAAGTATAAATAGATATGTATAGGTCGCAAGCTAAAGTATGGTAAAGCGATAAGGTTTTAGAAAGACATGAGTAAGGGTAAGAAAGGGCGAGTGAGAAGGTGACGAGAATGAACTCAAAGGAGTCTAAGACTAGTAGTAATTAGAAGAGATGGAATGTTGCCCTGGTAGTAGAATGAGGGTGTGATTGTGATAGATAAAGGATGACGTTTAGGCCTTCAATTGAGTAATGACTTGAAGAGGATTTCATGAATTATACGGGATTAAAATACCCATGTAAGGTGAGTCACATTGGGATGCTATAAAATATGGTTATGGAAGTATAGTATCGCCCTTAGGTGGATCAATCTAATCATTTTAGATGTTCCCCGATGAGACGTAAGCCCTAGCGGCAGTGTTACATAAAAGATCAAGTTATCAGTGGTATATTGTTGATGAATATGGAGGTGAATCAACAATGGATGGACAAAAAGCACAAAGTATGAGATGAGATTAGGCCGTCATTCTTAAGATGAACAGTAATGAGTAAGCACTAAAGGACTTAGATTTATACATATAGGATGAGCAACGAAAGTAACCTAGAGTTTGGTAGCGCGATAAATCGAAGTAAGAGTTATGGTATAGTATGACCTACTTAGATACATTAAAGTCATACGGATGGATAACCTGGTCTATGAAGTGAGATATAGCAATATTCGTAAGTTCAACAAAGTACCGAGCGAAGAACTTCAGTATACCTATAGTTGCCCAGAGGAAAATATTGACAAGCTCTGTATATGTTTACAAGTAAGGCCTAGAGATTGGCTAAAAGCTGGGGAAAAAGGAGAGAAGAATCGCATAGGCACACTCATAAGGTCAGATTCGTACAGGCTACGTGATAGAAGGTAGCAACAATTACGAGATTGGAAGGATTCCGACCACAAGTCATGGTATGAGAAAGAGGTCTAAAGGGGGGAATGCATTGGCCTTTGGATTTATTAACAGAACAGTTGCCTAGATGGCAAGGAGAGTACTAAAGTATTCGTAAGACATAGGTTATGAAAATGATAAGTGCATCGATCAACATTCGAGGATGAATGCTCCAAAGGGGGGAATGTTGTTACACCCCGTGTTTTCGTACATGAAAGTATGCCATAAGTGAATTGATGAAAGCTCGGGAATGAGATGTTACATCCCGCATTTTCGTACGTTAAAGTTTCATCCTAAGTTAAGCAACGTAAGTTCGGGAATGAGATTATTTTGAGATTATAAGCATTATGCTATTTCAAGCAAGTGATAAGTAAATTCGTAAAGGTGAGAGCGTAAGCGAATCGAAAAAAAAGAGTTCCGTCGGAGTTGGACAATTTGGGGATAAAATACGGTCCGAGATATAATACCCGGTATTTATGGACTAGTGCCATACAAGGTACCACATGACCATGATAGTAAGATGTATGAAGTGTGTTAAAAGTGAGTAGTATTTTAAGTAATTTGAGATAATTCCTAATTATGTAGATAATCGGGTAATTATTGGTTAATAGGGGATTAACAAATTAATTAAGGAATTAAGTGGATAATTGTTGAGTGGGAAATTTCCTCCAATGTGGCAGCCATGTAAAAGCCATTAGGTGACTCTTAAATAAATTTTGCAATATGGCAACCTTTAAAGAGATAAACACTTTATCTCATTTGGTTAAAAAATGTTATCAAGAAAGCCAAAATATTTACGGCCATAATCATTTCCTTGCTTGTTGTAAGAAAACATTCCATTCGTACTTAATAATATTATTCATAAGTTTAAAGAGGAATGCTTATATTTGCTAAGTTATGGATGAAGCTACAACAAATTTATATGAGATTCCATAAGGTAATAGCAACGGGAGTTTGCGATTCTAAGGGAGTACAGTGCAATCTTTCTCAAAAATATCATATGGATTTTCCCCTACTTCGATCTGCCGTTACATGTTGTTACAATTGACGTGTGTTGGAAGGATTGTCAAGAGAATCGGCTCAGGTATGTTAAGGCTAAACTTTCCTTCATTTTGGCATGATCTCGTAACTACATGAGTTTGAATACGAGGCTTAAAGAGAAATTCATATTTTTGAATTTATGCACATTTTCCTAGTCTTATAAGTTACAGTATTCTTCCTTATCGAGACCTTATATTCCATTGAGTATTGTCTTCTTCCAATCAAGAGAGTAGAGGGTCTATATATATACAAGTATTACAGTATTTTCTCCACCATCGAGCTATAATCGGTGGGCAGGCCCCTATTGGGCAACCTCTGATCAGATGGTAAGTTATATACCGAGCCTACTGTGGACGAGCGCCTATGAGTGAGCCCAGTTTGCCGAGATACAGAGCCTAGTATGGCCGAGCGCCTATGAGCGAGCCTACTACGGCAGAGCAATTATATATACCGAGCCTTATAAGGCCAGACAGCTATTTTACTTACTATATTGAGAGAGTTAAATCAGTATCAGCAGGTGAGCATATCTTCAGATTATCTTTGACTCCCAGTTACTTTCAGTTATTATATTATCAGTTCAGTTTAAGCTTTCAGTCTATTGCCTTACATACTCGGTACATTATTTCGTACTGACGTCCCTTTTGCCTGGGACGTTGCATTTCATGCGTGTAGATTCAGACAGACAGATGAGTAGACCTCCTCAGTAGGTGTTTCCCGAGTTCAGCTTGATCGGTAAGCTCCACGTCCTTCGGAGTTTCCAGGTCTGGAGTTTTGTGTACATCTTGTGTATATATGTATATATGTTATGAGTAGGTCGGGGCCTTATTCCGATCACAGTACATCCATCAGTAGAGGCTTGTAGACATATCTTGTTAGTTAGTGCAGTATGTTGGGCTTGTATTCCTTGTATGTATATTTGGTTGGTTTGTCAGTTGTAGTAATTATGACGGCCTTGTCGGCCAGCCTTATATTGATATTTAGTCAGCGTTAGTTTCCGTTCAGTTTTATAGTCAGCGTTAGTTTCTGCAAATTGTCTTGCCATGTGGCCCATGGCCAAAGTATGACATTATATGTTCTGAGTCTCTTAGTCACAAGTCGGTACGTAAGGATAGGTAAGGCACCGGGTGCCGGTCTCGCCCCCCAGGTTCGGTATTTGATTACTTGAGAGAAAAATTTGTGCGCCGGTGAAATCTGAGTAGCCGAGCGTTTATGTATGATGTTTCGGGCTAAGTTTGTGGTGTTTTGGGGTGGTTTGAAAATGCTTGAGGATTGATAAGCTTGCATTCCATTCCATAGCCGACTCGTGCATGAATGTCGTGCGTGTGGACTACACTTGTACGCCCGCCTACGCGTAATTGTTTTATACATTGTATGTCAAACTGTATGAGGTATTTTAAAATAGTTTAGTGTATCTTACTCGTTCTTAGTAGTTGGGGGCCAAACATATTACGATTGAATTCCTACAAGCCTTGTTATGCTCTATTCGAATGATTGAATTGGTAAGTTTATTGATATGTGACATATGCTTGTTTGGCATGGTGAAGTCTTGAGTACCCATTGAAATGGTTGTACAACAATTGTCTTGCATGCTATGCAACCAATGTGAGTGTTTTTCATATGGCCTTCGGTTCTAAGTGTGGGGGTAATCTAAGTCTTTCACTTTGACCTTGGGCGAATTTCTTGATCTTTTCTCACATGCGAATTTATTCTTGTGCAGGTTGCAATGGCTTGTGATGGCCCAAGAAAAGCAAAGGGTGCGGGGAAGTCCTCCACTACTGCTCCCCCTCCCAAGAAATATAAGCAAGGCGAGGCCACCTTTAGTAAGCAGGCAAAAGGCAAGAAAATAGCCGAGGGGTCCGGCAACACACCTATGGGGCCGCATCCTAAGTTGAAATTGGTCCAAGAGGATGCTATCAAATGGTGCCACTCGTTCATGCCATACGGAGGTATATCTCGGAGATGGGGATTAATGTAGCTACTTTGGAGAGGAAATTCCCACATGTGCTAGAACAGCTAAAAGCTTGAAGATGGAAACTTTGTTAGTCTCCTGGGCATGCAAACTTGAGAATGGTCAAGGCATTTTACGCGAATTGGAACCCATATAAGTTCATGTCTTGGGGTAAGGGGAAAGGAAGTGAAGCTTGAGAGGGATGATTTGTGCAAATTTCTAGGGGTGGCCAGTCCCAACCTGAAGATTCTGAAGAAGTTTGTAAAGAGCCCAACCTACATTGCCATTCGTCGCACACTTTGTGGCATGTATTCCAATGCAAAGTGGATGAGGACAAAAACTTGCACCCATAATGAGCTTCTAAGGGGGGACTTCATCAAGACAGCAAGGTTTGGCAAAACGTTGTTCAGGCAAGGCTCGTGCATGTGGAGCACAATTCAGCATCCACACGGGTTCGGGAGTGCTTGATCTATTTCTTGATGACTGGGAGGCTGGTAAATGTTGGTTAGATTATGCTTGGGGGAACGTCCTATACTCGGTTCGGGCACAAGGTAAAGAGGTACTTCATTGGTAATATTCTAACCCAGTATATGTTGTCCCTCGAGGTGCCTGAGTACCCAGGGTATGATGAGGTGGACGAAGCTCTCAAGGGCTTGATGGATATCACGACACAGTTGGATACCACTACCAAGCTTAGCATTGCAGCTAGGAATGAGCGCGAGGAGAATTTCAATAGGTACATCTATAGGTCGCTGAACATGATGATGCACTAGCTTGGAGTGAATAACAATGAGAGGATGTAGCTAAACACTAGAACCCATTTTCTGGGACCACGAAGGAGATGTTGGGGATTGCGCCTGGCAGTCATATTCACCCATCTAAAGATGAAAACACGGTTGTTGGCTCGGATACAGAGGGTGATGCTAATGTTGAAGTTACCGGGCCAATTTCATTGGTGCCTCTTAGTGCGGATGAGGATGAGACCGAAGCTTCGTCCAGTGTACATTATGATGATGACCAGTCTGAGTATGACCCGGAGGGGTCAGATTAGCAGGGAGTCTTTCTTTCCACTTACATGTGTTTTTTATTTTGTTATGCATTAGGGACCATGCATGTTATAAGTGTGGGGTGGGGAAATGTCTTTCTATGTATAATGCTTGTGAATAATTTGTAGTTTTTTTAGTTATTCATGAATTTTAATTTAGTATTAGTATAGTGTTTAGAGTTAGTATAAAAATATATGAAAAAGATTTTTAAAAAAATGGAAAATAGAAAGGAAAAAAAAAAAGCAAAACGTTTTGGACTTTTTCCGACGATAGATCACTTGGACAGCTTTCTTGAGGGATTAAGGTCCGATTAAAAAATACCAAAAAAAGATTTTATTTTATTTTTACTAGTGGTAGTTAGGTAATAATCCCCCTTGGTTTTCCTTTGGACATTGGTTCTTTTCCAAGGGAAGTAATTTGAATCGGGTATTTTTATCTTTGTAGGAGTAGAATTGGAAGGAGAAATTGAGTTGCTCTAGATACTTTTTGATGTGTTTGAGGCTCGCATAATTAGGCGATGGTATGCAGTTTATCTTCCTGTTGAATTTTATTGAAAATTGATGCCTTAGTTAAGAATGAATAGCCTACTTTGTGATGCCTCTTCTCAGCATTGTTGTTTAATATTCTCAACTATTTGTTTACTTTCTTTGACTTGAGGGTTGAAACAGAGCAATCTTGATTGAGTCATGTGCATTGTATGATGTGAGGCTTGGTTGATATTCTGTGCTATCCTGTGTAGTCTTGAACCTGTCCCGTGTGTTAATAAAAGCGAAATTATTAAGTTGTGCTAGTCTAGGAGATGACGTAGGAAATTCTTTGATTTATCATGGATTTACTTGCCGACTACAAATAAAATTATCCGTTGTTAGCCCATTTGAGCATGTAGACCTTTTGTTTGGCACCCACATTACAAGTCGTATCCCTGTATTTGTTCTTAACTGAAGCCTTGTTGAACCTTTACCTCCGAAGGCACTTAAATGCTAGAAGAAGCAAGGTGAGCTCTTAAGAAGTAGCTTTTGAGTGGAACCATGGAAGGGCCAAAAGGTGCACTAATATTTTGAAATACCACTAGCCGAGAAATTTAATGTAAGGAGTGTGTGTAGAAAAAAAAGAAAAAAAAGAAAGAAAAATAAACGAAATGAGAAAAATATTGATATGCCAAAAAGGGAAAACACACCTCCTAATATTCTTCATTCGTGCTAGTAGAGACATTGATGTGCTTAAAACAAAAGGTCTAATTTGTGTATAGTCTCGTGGCAAGGCGTTGGATTGGTCATGAATAAAGTGTGCTTGAAAGTTGAACGTAGTGTATTAAAGTTCTTAGGAGGGCTAGTCACTAGTATCCAAACCTATCCTACCCGTCCCTTAGCTTACATTACAACTCGGAAAGTCCTAATTGTCACGACCCAAAATCCTTTATGTCGTGATGGCGCCTATCTCAATACTAGGCAAGCCGACAACCTCAATAAACCACAATTTCTCTTAAGTTTGAAAACATAATATTTAAATTCAGTAGAAAAGTCTCACAAATACAAATGTAAATACACTCCCAAAATCCGGTGTCACTAAGTACATGAGCATCTAAATTATAACAAAGTCTGACTGATAAAAACACGATCTGAAAATATAGAACAGTACAATAACTGAAAGGAAGAGAGTCAAGGTCAGCAGATGCCAATCAGCTACCTTGATAGTCTCCAACTGATAACACTCTGAGATCTAACAGTCACCGTATCCGGAAGCACCTGGATCTGCACACAAAGTGCAGGGTGTAGTATGAGTACAACCAACTCAGCAAGTAACAATACTAAATAAAGAACTGAAAGTAGTGACGAGCTTCACAGCTGAGTCCAATTACAGTAATTTCCAACATAATAAGATAGGCATGCTTTCAAGTTCAACATTTAAGGCCAAAATAGTAATTTCATGTCAAGTTCAACTGAAACATAGATAATATCTCTCGAAAATTTCAAAAACAGTGATATATGACGACTGTAATACAACAATAATGAAATCAATGCATCCTCTCAGAGCAACAGTCACTCAGTCCTTCCACTCGCTCAGCACTCGGCACTCGCACTCAGTAGGTACTTGCGCTCACTGGGGTGTGTACAGACTCCGGAGGGGCTCCTTCAGCCCAAGCGCTATAATCCGCACGGACAACTCACGTGCTATAGTATAATATCTGGATCTGCACGGACAACTCACGTGCTATAGTATAATATCTGGATCCACACGGACAACTCACGTGCTATAGTATAATATCTGGATCCACACGGACAACTCGCGTAATGTACTAACAACTCACGTGCTATAGTATCAATATCTCACAATCAAACCCTCGGCCTCACTCAGTCATAAATCTCTCTAGTCTCTCGGGCTCTCAATAATCATGAAAATCAGCCCCAATAGAAATGATATAATGCATCAACAAGGAACAGTAGAAACTGAGATAAAATAAACAAGTAAACTGTGACTGAGTACAAAATAATAATTTAGCAGATAATTCAACATGTACACGACCTATGTGGTTCCTTACAGTGCCAACACATAATCTAAACATGACTTCTAACATGGTTTGTGGTTCAATTTCTCTACTACATTGAGAATGTACACATAACAGCAGACTATTCAACTACAAAGTCCCATGGAATTTGTCCAAGTCATAATTCTTACGGTGCACGCCCACACGCCCGTCACCTAGCATGTGTGTCACCGCAAAACCAATCACATAACACATAATCCAGGGTTTTATACCCTCAGAACTAAATTTAGAACTGTTACTTACCTCAAACCGTGTAATTCTTTATTCTGCTATGCCTTTTCCTCGCGAATAGGCCTACGAACGTCTCGAATATAGTCACAATTAATTCGATTCAGTCAATAGAAATTATAGGAATTAATTCCATACGAAAATACTAATTTTTCCAACAAAATCTGAAATTTCACTCAAAAATCGCCAGTGGGGCCCACATCTCATATCCGACGAAACTCATAAAATTCGACAACTCATTCAATTATGAGTCCAACCATACTAGTTTCACTCAATTCCGAATCCGAATCGACATTTAAATCTCAAAAATTTATTTTATGAAATTTCTACAATTTTCCCCAAATTTTCATCTCGAAATACTAATTAAATGATGAAAATAATGATATATTCATGTATATTAACCAAATCCGAGTTAGAATCACTTACCCCGATAAATTTCTTAAAAATTCCACAAAACCTCGCCACAAACCGAGCTCCCAAAGTCCAAATATGAAATAATACTCTAACCCTCGTTCATATAGTACAAAAATATGATCCCACATTTTGCTGACCGCACAATTTTTTGTGCGGTCGCACTACAACGGTGGCTGCAATGCCAGGCTTCAGTAAATTGACCATAACTTTCTGTAAATATGTCCAAATGATGAATGGTTTGACTTTCTGAAAACTAGATTCAAAGGTCTACAAGGAGCATCTCCTAATTCCTTGTAGATTAAAAGATATAAACTTCCGAAGTCGGACCATCGAATCTGCAGAATCTTCTTTCTGCGGCCGCGAGAGGATTTATGCAGTCCGCACACTTCCTCTGCGGTCCGCACTTTCCCTCTGCGGTCCTAACCTGAGGCTTTGCCTCAGCACTCCAAAATGTGCCCCCCGTACTTCAAAAGTTCCGAAACAACATCAGAGTGTCGAAATGCCCAGACTCACTCAAAACTCACCCCGAAACACACCCGAGCCACTCGGGACCCCGTACAAATGTACCAACAAGTCCTAAAATATCATACGAACTTAGTCAAAATCTCAAATCACATCAAACAACGCTAAAACCACTAATCATACACCAATTCAAACATAATGAAACTAAGAACTTTCAACGTCTACATTCTATGTCGAAACCTATCCAATCAAGTCTAATTGACCTCAAATTTTGCACACAAGTCATAAATGACATAACAGACCTATTCTAATTTGTAGAATCAGATTCCAACCCCGATATCAAAAAGTCAACTCTCCGGTCAAACTTCCAAATTTTCCTCCTTGAGACTAAGTGTCTCAATTCCTTTCAAAACCTCACCGGACCCGAACTAATTACCCCGGCAAGTCATATAACAACTGTAAAGCATAAATTGAGCAGTAAATGGGGAAACATGGCTATAATACTCAAAATGACCGGTCGGGTCGTTACATTCTCCCCCTCTTAAATAAACGTTCGTCCTCGAATGGGTTCAGAATCATACCTGGAGTCTCAAATAGGTGTGGATATTTGCTCCGCATCTCCCGTTCAGTCTCCCAAGTAGCTTCTCCGACTGGCTGGCCTCCACTGCATTTTCACTAAAGCTATGTTCTTTGATCTCAACTTTCGAACCTGCCGGTCTAAAATGGCCACTGGCTCCACATCATAAGTCAAATTACCATCCAACTGCACTGTGCTGAAATCCAAAATATGGGACGGATCTCCGACATACTTCCGGAGTATAGATACATGAAACACTGGATGAACACCCGATAGATTAGGTGGCAATTCAAGTTCATAAGCTACCTCTCCAACCTTCTTAATTATTTCAAAAAGTCCAATATACCTAGGACTCAACTTGACCTTCTTTCCAAACCTCATAACACCCTTCATAGGCGAAATTCAAAGCAGTACCTTCTCTCCTACCATGTAAGCAACATCGCGAACCTTCCGATCTGCATAACTCTTCTGTCTAGACTGCACTGTGCGAAATCGATCCTGAATCAATTTAACCTTCCACAAAGCATCCTGAACCAAATCAGTACCCAATAGTCTAGCCTCGCCCGGCTCAAACCAACCCACTGTAGACCGATATCATCTCCCATATAAAGCCTCATACAGAGCCATCTAAATGCTCGATTGATAGCTGTTATTGTAGGCAAACTCTACAAGTGGTAGAAATTGATCCCAAGAACCCCCAAAATCAATGACACAAGCGCGTAGCATATCCTCCAATATTTGAATAGTGCGCTCGGACTGTCCGTCTGTCTGTGGGTGAAATGTTGTACTTAACTGAACCTGCGTGCCCAAACCTCGCTGCACTGCTCTCCAAAACTGTGATGTAAACTGCATGCCCCGATCTGAAATGATGGAGACTGGCACACTGTGTAGGCGAACAATCTCATGGATATAAATCTCAGCCAACCGCTCCGAAGAATAAGTAGTATCGGCTGGAATAAAATGTGTGGACTTGGTCAACCAATCTACAATCACCAAAACATCATCAAACTTTCTCAAAGTCCGTGGGAGTCCAACTACGAAGTCCATGGTAATACGCTCTCATTTCCACTCCGGAATTTCAAGTTTCTGAAGCAATCCTCCTCTAATCTCGTACTTCACCTGTTGACAATTTAGACACCGAGCTACAAACCCAACTATATATTTCTTCATTTTTCTCCGCCAATAGTGCTGCCTCAAAACCTGGTACATCTTAGCTGCACCCGGATGAATAGAATACCGCAAACTGTGGGATTCTTCAAGAATCAATTCACGCAGCCTATCTACATTTGGCACACAAATACGACCTTGCATCCTCAATACCCCATCATCCCTAATAGTAACATCTCTGGCATCACCGTGCTGAATTGTGTCCTTAAGGAGAAGCAAAAGGGGATCATCATACTGGCGCTCTATGATGCGATCATATAAAGAAGACCGAGAAACCACACAAGCTAGAACCCGACTAGGCTCCGAAACATCTAACCTCACGAACTGGTTGGCCAAGGCCTGAACATCAACTGCAAGAGGTCTTTTACCAACAAGAATGAATGCAAGGCTACACATACTCACCGCCTTTCTACTCAAGGCATCAGGCACCACATTGGCCTTTCCAGGATGATACAGAATAGTGATATCATAGTCCTTTAGCAGCTCCAACCACCTCCGCTGCCTCAAATTTAGGTCCTTCTGTTTGAATAAGTGTTGAAGACTCCGATGATCAGTAAATACCTCACAAGACACACCATAGAGATAGTGCCTCCAACTCTTCAATGCATGAACAATGGCTGCCAATTCTAAATCATGAACAGGGTAGTTATTTTCATGGAACTTCAACTGAAGCGAAGCATAGGCAATCACTCTACCCTTCTGCATCAAGACACACCCAATATCAATCCGAGAAGCATCACAATATACCGTGTAAGAGCCCGAAGTTGAAGGCAAAACTAGAACTGGAGTTGTGGTCAAGGCAGCCTTAAGCTTCTGGAAGCTCTCTTCACACTCATCCGACCACCTGATTGGAGCACCTTTCTAGGTCAATTTAGCCAAAGGTGATGCAATAGACAAGAAGCCCTCCTTAAAGTGACGATAATAACCGGCCAAGCCGAGAAAACTCCGAATCTCAGTAGCCGAAGATGGCCTGGGCCAACTCTGAACTGCCTCTATCTTCTTTGGATCCACCTTAATTCCTTCATCGGACACTATGTGTCCCAAGAATGCCACTAAACTAAGCCAGAACTCACACTTAGAGAATTTGACATAAAGTCTCTCCTCTCTCAGCCTCTGTAATACAATACCCAAGTGTTGTGCATGCTCCTCCTGGCTACGTGAGTACACCAGAATATCATCAATAAATACTACGTCAAATGAATCAAGATATAGATGGAATACACTATTCATCGAGTGCATAAATGCTAATGGGGCGTTGGTCAGCCCAAAAGACATCACGAGAAATTCATAGTGACCATAACGGGTCCTGAATGTCGTCTTTAGAATATCCGAATCTTGAATTTTCAACTGGTGGTACCCAGATCTCAAATTAATTTTGGAGAATACCCTTGCTCCCTGAAGCTGGTCAAATAAATCATCAATACACAGCAAAGGATATTTATTTTTGATTGTAACTTTGTTCAACTGTCTGTAGTCGATGCACAACCGCATAGTACCATCTTTCTTTTTCACAAACAGAACCGGTGCACCCCAAGGCGACACACTAGTCCTAATAAACCCCTTATCAAGGAGTTCCTATAGTTGCTCTTTCAATTCTTTCAACTCAACTGGTGCCATACGATACGGAGGAATAGAAATGTGTTGTGTGCTCGGCACCAAGTCAATACGAAAATCAATATCCCTATCGGGTGACATACCCGGAAGGTCTGCAAGAAATACATCCGGAAAGTTTTGCACTACCAATACAAAATCAATAGTAGGAGTATTTGCATCAACATCTCTCACAAACGCCAAATATGACAAACACCCCTTCCCAACCATACGTTGGGCCTTCAAATAAGAAATTACCCTACTGGTAACATAATCTAGAGAACCCCTCCATTCGACTTCGGCAACCCCGACATCGCCAACGTCACGATTTTTGCGTGACAGTCCAGAATAACATGACATGGAGACAACCAATCCATACCCAAGATTACATCGAAATCAACCATACTGAGTAGTAAGAGATCAACTCTAGTCTCTAGTCCCCTAATAGTTACCACAAACGACCGATACACACGGTCTATAATAATAGTATCTCCCACCAGCGTAGATACACGAACAGGTGAAACTAAGGACTCACGGGGAATATCCTGATAATGAGTAAAGTATGATGATACATACGAATAAGTAGAACCAGGGTCAAATAATATAGAAGCTTCCCTATGGCACACTAAGACAATACTTGTGATCACTGCATCTGAAGCAACAATATCTAGCCTGGAAGGAAAAGCCTAGAATCGAGCCTGACCGCCACCTGATCGGCCTCCCCCTCTTGGGCGACCCCTAGCTAACTGAGACCCACCGCGAGCTGGCTGGGCGGGTGGTGTAATTGCTGGTGCTGGTACCATCGGCCAAGAACTATGCTATGGAGCCCCACTCAACAACCTAAGGCAATCTCTCTTTATATGACCAAAGTCTCCGCACTCGAAATAACCCGTCCTATGATGGAATTGATGCTCCTGATGACCCGGGGAATTACCTATAGAAGCCTGAGCGCATGAGGCATGGTGAGAACTCTGTGCTGGTAGTGCACTGAATGAAGACTGGCCAGAGTGAGCATTGTAAGAACCGTGGCTAGCTGATGCACCACGATGAGCTGGACGAGTCATCTGAGTAGGCCTATAAGGGCGACCCCTGCTGTGGTAGGACTTCCACCCAGAAGGTATCCCACCAAAACCGCCCGAACCTCGAGGCCTTTTTGCCTCCCTCTCACCACGCTCCTGGCTATGGACCACCTTTATCTGCCGAGTAATGTCAAACATCTCATCAAAAGTGGCACTAGATACCTTCTCCCTAGTCATAAGCAACCGCAGCTGATACGCGAGGCCATCAATGAGCCTCTTAATCCTCTCCCTATCAGTGGGAACCAACCAAACTGCGTGACGATCCAACTCAAAAAACCTCATCTCGTACTGGGTCACAGACATGCCATCCGGCTGAAGTTGCTCAAACTGTCTACGCAGCTCCTCCCTATGAGACTGCGGCACGAACTTCTCCAAAGAGAGAACAGAGAACTCCTGCCATGTAAGTGGTACTGCACCGACCGGACTGCGCCTCTCATAAGCCTCCCACCATCTGAAGGCAGCCCAGAAATCTGAAAAGTAGTGAATGAGACCCCACTAGTATCTAAAATACCCATTGTCTTAAGCATCCACTGGCACTTATCCAGAAAACCTTGAGCATCCTCTGACTCAGAACCGCTAAATGATGGAGGTCGAAGCCTCCCAAATCTCCCGAGTCTCCTATGCTTATCATCAGCCATAACAGGGACTACTAGGGACTGAGCAGCTGCAACCGGCTGGGCTGGTAGTGCCCCCGATATCTGAATCCCCTGCACTACCTGCTCTGGAGTACGGGTAACAGAGGTATGAGTACCTCCCCCGGCCCGAGAAGTGGCTGGTGCGGCCTGAGCTGAAACCACCTGAGCAAGGCCAGTGCAAATAGTCAATATTTGTGCTAGAGCCCCCTGAAGGCCTGAAATCACAATAGGCACAGTTGGTGCCTGAGATGGACCCGCTGGCTCAACTATATCTGGAATCTGCTCCTGAGCTGGAGCAACTGGCGGTACTACATGTGCCGGTCCAACTGTGGTACGAGCTATACCTTAACCTCTACCTTGGCCCCGGCCTCTTGTGGCCCTTACTGGTGGCACTGGTGGCTAAAATAACATAAATTTAGTTTCTAGAATCAACAAATGCGCACGATAGAATACAAGAAAGTGAAATTTTCCTAAGGGTTCAGTAGCCTCTCGAAGATAAGTACAGACGTCTCTGTACCGATCCGCAAGACTCTACTAAACCTGCTCATGACTCGTGAGACCTATGTAACCTAGGCTCTGATACCAACTTGTCAAGACCCAAAATCCGCATGTCGTGATGACACCTATCTCAATACTAGGCAAGACGACAATCTCAATAAACCATAATTTCTCTTAAGTTTGAAAACATAATATTTAAATTCAGGTGAAAAATTTCACAAATACAGATGTAAATACACTCCCAAAATCCGGTGTCACTGATACATGAGTATCTAAATGATAACAAAGTCTGACTGATAAAAACACTATCTGAAAATATAGAATAGTATAATAACTGAAAGGAAGAGAGTCAAGGTCAGCGGACGTCAAGTAGCTACCTTGATAGTCTCCAACTGATAACACTCTGAGAACTAACAGTCGCAGTCTTCGGAAGCACCTGGATCTGCACATGAGGTGCAGGGTGTAGTATGAGTACAATTAACTTAGCAAGTAACAATACTAAATAAAGAACTGAAAGTAGTGACGAGTTTCACAGGTGAGTCCAATTACAGTAATTTCCAACATAATAAGGTAGGCATGCTTTCAAGTTCAACATTTAAGGCCAAAACAGTATTTTCATGTCAAGTTCAACTGAAACATAGATAATATCTCTCAGAAATTCACAAAACAGTGATATATGACAACTGAAGTACAACAATAATGAAATCAATGCATCCTCTCAGAGCAAAAGTCACTCAGTCCTCCCATTCGCTCAGCACTCGGCACTCGCACTCAGTAGGTACCTGCGCTCACTGGGGGTGTGTACAGACTCCGGAGGGGCTCTTTCAGTCCAAGCGCTATAATCCGCACGGACAACTCACGTGCTATAGTATAATATATGGATCTGCACGGACAACTCACGTGCTATAGTATAATATCTAGATCCGCACAGACAACTCGTGTGCTGCACGGACAACTTACGTGCTATAGTATCAATATCTCACAATCAGGCCCTCTGCCTCACTTAGTCATAAATCTCTCCAGTCTCTCGGTCTCTCAATAATCATGAACATCAGCCCCAACAGAAATTTTATAATGCATCAATAAGGAACAATAGAGACTCAGATAAAATAAACAAGTAAACTGTGATTGAGTACAAAAAATTAATTTAGCACATAATTCAACATGTACACGACCTTTGTGGTTCCCTACAGTTCCAACACGTAATCTAAACATGACTTCTAACATGGTTTGTGGTTCAATTTCTCTACTATATGGAGAATGTACAGATAACAACAGATTATTCAACTACACAGTCCCATGGAATTTGACCAAGTCACAATTCCTACGGTGCACGCCCACACGCCCGTCACCTAGCATATGAGTCACCTCAAAACCGATCACATAACACATAATCCGGAGTTTCATGCCCTCATAACTAAATTTAGAACTGTTACTTACCTCAAACCGTGTAATTCTTTATTCTGCTATGCCTTTTCCTCGCGAATCAGCCTGCGAACGCCTCGAATCTAATAACAATTAATTTGATTCAGTCAATACAAATTATAGAAATTAATTTCATATAAAATACTAATTTTTCCAACAAAATCGAAAATTTCACTCAAAAATCGCCAGTGGGACCCACGTCTCGGAATTTGACGAAACTCAAAAAAATCCGATAACACATTCAATTACGAGTCCAACCATACTAGTTTCACTCAATTCCGACTCTGAGTCGACATTTAAATCCCAAAACTTTGTTGTATGAAATTTCTACAATTTTTTCCAAATTTCCATCTCAAAATACTAATTAAATGATGAATATAATGATATATTCATGTATATTAACCAAATCCGAATTAGAATCACTTACGCCGATAAATTTCTTAAAAATTCCATAAAATATCGCCACAAACCGACACTACATGGAAAAGGTCTATTACCGACCAACCTTTTGCGGCTGGTTGAAAATCTGGTCCCTAAAAGCATACTTATATGGACGTGATTTTCTGCTAGTCCCTAATTCTCGATTTTATTTCTTAAATAGCGAAGGGAGTAAATGTGGTCTGCAAAAAAATCAATAACTGGTTCCTACTGCTCCAAATTGAGCGCGGGTGAGCATCACTTAAACTATTTCTTAAAAAGAATTACGTACATAAATAAATTAAAAAGAAACTAAAGTAATTACATAAAAACACCTCAAACCTAACTCCGTGTCAAAAAACATAATTTCAATGGTACTCGTCCTAGCTTCTCCACAAATCTCTGGTGCCGCAGTCCCCTTTCCCTTAGGCAACCGAGCGAAAATAAGGGATTCTCAGACTCAAGAAAGATCTCAAAGTTGCTGAAGGTAATTTTCTTAATTTTTCTTGTCTCTTTAATTTTTTGTTTATGCGTGGATTTAGAGCTATGTAAGAACACTGTCAATGTTTTCTAATTTCTCTACCCGGTGACTTTTTTGCTAATACAAATTCAAAATTTCCCTTTCATTTAGTGATGTTCCCTCTCGTTTTACTATTCTTTTGTTTTTACAAGTGGGTATAACCGTATGAGTTGTAGAGCTAATTTTTTATAATATAATATTCTAAATTAAAGTTATCTGTGAGTTTACAATCTCGATTTTTGTATGTTCTCCAAATGTTATGGGGTTTTATTTTGTAGGGCTTGCTAAATAGTTTGTTTGAGGCGTAGATGATGTTGCAGTAGGGTAAAAAGCAGCAAGACAATTGTCTTCGAAGGCGTGAACAGTGAACACACAGCAGTAGGAAAAGAGAGCAAGGGTAGATGTTTCAAAATCAAGGAGCTTCTTCAAAAAGTTGTAGTCTTATTGCAATATTGTGTCGGAGAAATATTAAATGGAAAAACCAGCAAGATTAAACGAGGTAACTAAAATTGCAGTCTGCTATTGAATTCTAATTTTGAGATATCTTCATTTTCTAAGTTCTATTTGTCTTTACGTGACAGTGATTGAATAAGAAAAATTAGAGTTCGCAAACAGATAGTTAATCAGTAGACATGATAGAAAAGTTATATGAGAGACATTCTAAGTTAACAGTTGCAAATTTTGTAGAGGATGGAGCTTAGAATTATTGAGAAATTCAGGAGTATACCCTAGTTTTTTAGTATAACTGACAGAGAAAGAGTAGTGAAAATTTATATTAAAATATATAATTTTCTCTTTATGAACTTTAAAGGTATCCTATCCTGAGAGGGAATATTAAAAATCAGCCCAGTTTAAAGGAGGAGTAATTCTCTGTTCAATTAAAGGCATCTTATTTAGACTTATGCAATACATTTGGTTGTTACAATTCTCAGCTCAATTAAAGGATTTCTACAAACTTTTCCGTTCGGTGTCTCATGTACATTTGCTTGCATTAGATGTGGAAAGAGCTACTGACACTCTTGGCAATTACTTTGGAGTTTGATGCACGTTTTTTGGTATGTTGGACTCTAGTCACATTGGTTCAGTCTTATAAACAAGGAACAGGGGATGGGGACATAAGAAGATAAGAAATATTGTGGTTGAATACGTGAGGCAGAATGATTAAACTTACGAATATATACATTATGCATTTTGCAAGTTTGCACCTCCGGGTGTTCTAATCCTTAGAATGGGTTAGGTGAGTGCACCCTTGTCAAATTGAGATTTTTTGATTGATATGAGTTGTTTATTGAACGAGCTAATCCTTGATCCTTTTAAATACCTACATTTTTCTTCCTGAAGTAAATAGAGACTATTGAGTATTCATATTTAGCCTTCACTCATAGAATATGACAAGGTATTTATTCTTTTACCAATTTTTCATACGTTCTCTTGTTTGCTCTATTTTGATTTTCATGATTACTTTGATCTTTTTAAATAAACACTTCTTGAGGAATGTCTTCCATTGGAATTCTTAAGTTTAAAATGATGTTTTAGCTATAGACAACAAATTGTACTTGAACAAACATATATGAAGAATGGTTGGTAGTTTCAGTAGATTGTGTATTGTCATATATCTTAGGCTCTTATTTATGTAATTTGCTCGATATCTAGCTCTCAAAATTGCTGATTATAAAGTTAATTACCTTACTCTTTCCTGTAATTCAGCTTCTTGAAGCGGCAATGAAGAAGTCTCTCCTCCTTGAATTGTTTGGGTGAGTTTAATCACTATCACATGCCATGAGTTTGTGTTTTAATAACTTGTGTACGTAGTACATTCTAGATTATATTTTATGTATTGAGTAGGAACTCATTGTCAATATTTGATTACTTGAAGATTGTGTCTTACCTGAGGAAAGGAGGTTCACTGCAGATTGGATTAAACGAGTTTACATAATTGAAAGTTGTGAAACAATATATTAACATGGATAAGTTATTTTATATTAATCCATTTTTGAAAAAATATAATTGGATTATGTACGAAAATAACATGCTTTTAAGGAAAAGGAATCATGCAATATTTAGGTGTAACTCTCCATTTATGTTTTCTTTTAGATACTCAATCAGATCCTTATAATTTTCTAAAGAGAAATTACTTATTATTGTTTCAGGGTTTGAAAGGTTGAGGTTACAATTGAAGATGCGAGCTTTGAAGACTTCGTACAAGTTGAGAACATGGTTATCATGCGTTTTGCTAGGCAGTTTGGAACCCATATTTGCCCAGAGGTTGTGTAAACAATAGGGGTGATATATGAATCTTGATTATATAATTATCAGTGGGATGCTAATATACTTTTGTAATTAATTACCAACTTTATATTTGTAAATGCATATTTGGATATGAAAGCATGATTTTGTTGATAATTTCATTTATGTTCGTGTGATTATTTATATTGATAATTGTATAATTTCAAATAGAAATGACAGGAAACGATTCTTTAAGGACCAGATACTATTATGTAGAAATACCTTTTAGGACCAGTGGATACTCGTTGCTAAAAATGTTGTAGGGACCTATTGATCTATGATTTAGGAGCAGAAATCTAGTCTCTAAAAGTGTTTTAGGGACAAGATAATTTCCAGTCGCTAAAACACTTTAAGGACCAGTAGCTAAAGTTCGTCGCTATTGGCCTTTAACGACGAGTGGCGACTAGGTTTTGTTGGTCGCTATTTACCCTTCGCTAATGATATATTTTCTTGTAGTGCAAGCTCCCAAAATTCAAATATGAAATAATACTCTAACCCTCGTTCATATAGTACAAAAATATGATCCCTCATTTTGCTAACCGCACAATTTTTTGTGCGGCCGAAAGTCCAAATTGTGCGGTCGCACTTCAACGGTGGCTACAATACCAGGCTTCAGTAAATTGACCATAACTTTCTGTAAAAATGTCCAAATAATGAATGGTTTAACTTTTTGAAAACTAGATTAGAAGGCCTACAACTTTCATGTTTGGAGCATCTCCTAATTCCTTGTAGATTAATAGATATAAACTTCCGAAGTCGGACTATCGAATCTGCAGAATTTTCTTTCTGCAGCCGCGAGAGGATTTCTGCGGTCCGTACATTTCCTCTACGGTCCGCACCTGAGGCTTTGCCTCAACACTCCAAAATGTGCCCCCCGCACTTCAAAAGTTCCAGAACATCAGAGGACCGAAATGCCCAGACTCGCTCAAAACTCACTCCGAAACACACCCGAACCACTCGGGACCCCGTACGAATGTACCAACAAGTCCTAAAATATCATACGAACTTAGTCGAAACCTCAAATCACATCAAACAATGCTAAAACCACGAATCATACCCCAATTCAAACTTAATAAAACTAAGAACTTTCAACTTCTACATTCGATGTCGAAACCTATCAAATCAAGTCCGATTGACCTCAAATTTTGCACACAATTCATAAATGACATAACGGACCTATTCCAATTTGTAGAATCAGATTCCGACCTCGATATTAAAAAGTCAACTCCCTGGTCAAACTTCCAAACTTAAATTTTCCTCCTTGAGACTAAGTGCCTCAATTCTTTTCAAAACCTCACCGGACCCAAACCAATTACCTCGACAAGTCTTATAACAACTGTAAAGCATAAATTGAGCAGTAAATGGAGGAACAGTGCTGTAATACTCAAAATGACCGGGCGAGTCGTTACACTAATTGATCCTGGACTTGGCAAGCATAAATTAGTAGAGAGGCATACTACGGGCAAGCCTATGGTATGACTGAATTCCTTCGTGAGAGTGAGTGATAGTTGTTCAATTGTGTATTATGTCCCTAATTTAAGTTCAAGGTCATACTTGAATGTGTGGAGTATCTTTATATTCACTCTCTTGCTCTATGGTAAGGGTACATGACCTCATGACAGATAGGCAATGTTAGTAAACTTCTCGTATTGGATGAGTGCACGAGTTGAGAATGCTTAGTGGTGACGAGTCAGTTTTTGAGGTGAGGTGGCTATGGGTCAGTTTGTTTAAATTCTTTGAATTGAGTTGTCTATACTTTGGTATGTTAAGGATGGATGAATATGAATTTCGTATGCCTATGCTTAATTGTCGGTATCAACCATAGTCAAGGGTAGAGTGTATGATTAAGAGTGATTTGCTCCTCCATAAATGATATGTAATGTCACGCTCCGGCCTTAGGGAGCGGGACTAGCGCTTGACTGAGTTACCCCAGTCCAGCAAGCCTACCACCCAACCTTGCCTATGAATAATTTGAGAATAAGTGACAAGAAATAGACATGAGAGGATAAAATGCGACATACCAATTTTCATTATTTACCAAAATATTACAAATTCATAGTTTAAAAGTGGAAACATGCCCAACAACTACAATATTTTTAGTTTGTTACCCAATCAAAATACAACCCACAATATGTCTACGGAGCCTCTAAGTGAATATGAGTACAATATGAAAGTGCTGGTGGCAAGGCCCCGGCTATACCTCAAAAGTAATGTACATGAAGACAATACAATATATGGGACCTGGTATAGAATAGGGCTCACCAAAATCCACTGAGTGGAGGGTATGCTGCTATCAAGGATTAATGGCGCCTGGTGAGGAACCACCTGCATCCATTGAAGATGCAGCGCCCTCGGCAAAAGGGATGTTAGTACATATAAAATAGTACTAGTATGTAAAGTTAAATACCCTCTCATGGAATGGAATGCCAACATAAAAGGAGAGAAATGTGGAAACAGTAAGAAAAAAATCAATACTTATTTAAATGTCAAGTTAAAACGAAGTAAACTTTCAAGTAAGCATTAATCATTTAGGTTGGGAGACCTTAGTACCGACACACCACCATGCACATGGCATGGAGTCTGATCTCCGCCCGATCGGCTAAGCTGTCTCACTCCAATGTATGTGGGTGGACATGGAAATACAATACCACTATGTGTGCAGCATGGCGTCCGATCTCCACCCGATCGACTATGTCGTCTCATCACAATATCTGTGGAGCAACATGGTCCTTGCTAGCTATCAACTCATCCAAATCAAAGGGAAAATCTTAGTATAATATAATAGGGATTCACCCCTCAATCCACTCTTACACCGGCACGAGTAATTTCGGGCTTGGGTATGTATAACCCAGCCTTCCTCGGTGATCTAATGATACTCCCAAAACATTTGCTATATAAAATAAAAGTATGCATCTCATGGCTTTTTATAATTATTTTCATTCCATTGACACTCTTGGCCATACATGATATTCTATATTCTTGGCACGATTACTGCTTTTTATAATTCATACCTTTATTCCTCTACTTGCCATGGATCATTATAAAACATTTAAATACGTTTGAAACATTCGGAAAGTCATAGCTTTAACTCATAAGTATGTAAAAGCTCATAGAACATTGGAAAGAAGTACAAGAAAAGCATAGTGATTTGAAATTGGAACACGAATCAAAACCATAGGCCTTTGGGTAAATCAATCATTAGAAACAATCCAAAACAATGGGAGTAGAACTTGGACAAACTGTAATTGGAGTTTACAAGGAATTCATGGAATTCGATTTTATGGAAGGAGTTTAGCCAACATACCTCGAGTAAGATTCCATAGGATTACTACAATGTTCTACTACTCTTAGCAAGTTCAATATATAGAAACATGATCAAATTGAACCATTATTAGGAAGGTATTCACAGTCCTGGTGATGTTGGAATTTCATCAAACACATAGTGTGCAAGTTCGACTACAAGGTTTTATAGTGGAATTCCTTCGCCCCACAACCAATTTCAAATAATAATTTACCTATGGTAGTTCAACAAGCTCCATATCACCTCTATCGATACATGCATGCCCAATGACACACACCCAAATCAAGAACCACACCTCACATTCTTCTCATACACCCCAAATTTTTAAATAGAGGGCTTATGGCTTCCGATCACCATCCCATAAGCCCCAAAATGATAAAATCTATACTTAAATCCATTACAAATATTGCATGAAAGCTTAGGAGAACTTACCCGGTTGGTTGAAGATCTAGTGAGTAGCTTCCTTGAATCTTCAAGATTGAGCAAGAATTAAAGAGTAGGAATTCGGTCCGCGAAACGAATTTGTGGTCACACATTGGACCGTGAAATAGCCCTCAAAATTAAGCTTTTCTTGGTTCACTCTGTGATGGTTCTGTGGCTAGCGGAACAGATCTGCAGTCATGAAATGGACAACAGAATTTCCATTTTCTGCAAAAATATTCCACCAACTCCTTGATGCATTGCAAGTAAAAATATCCGTACCGCAATCCTCCGAGCACATTAGTTTACCTAGGCACGAAAAACCTCGAATCCTTGGCAAACTTTTACGGGGCCTCACATATGAAGTTGTTGGGGGGTGTAGTAAGGAATTACATTGCTCGAGGGCGAGCAAGAATCTAAGTATGGGGTGTTGATATTTGGCTTAAAGTATGTGTATTTATATGCATGTCGCCTCATATTTTACTCAAATTTTATGTTTTTGCATGTGTGTTGTAAAAATTTGAGCTAAATTGTGGTGTTGTTATGTGTAGGAGCCAACTGGAAGAGATGAGGAATGAAAAGTCAAGAGTTGGAGCAAAAAGAAAAAAAAGGAATGAAAATGCATAGGGCAGCGCCCAAGGTAGCGCGATGTGGTACCTGGGGTGTTGCAGGTAGGCCCGAAATTTTATTAGCACTCAGCTCAGCGCAGGGCCAGCGCGACGCGCTTCCCTGGACACTGGGTTCGAGATTTTTCTTACTTCGCTCGGGACTTAGTTTTGATGGCCCTACACAACCCCAACTCGTATAAAAGGAGTTCTAAATCTAATTTGGAGGGAGGACACGACTTTGAGAGCTGAACATACACGAGGAATACTCGGGAGCATGGATTATTAGTTTTCTTCATACTTCTTAGTATTTTCAATCATTGAAACACTTGTAAATTTGTTTAGTACTCTCATGAGTGGCTAAGACCATTAGTTCTGGGTGATCTAGCCATGAATATTATTATTTGAAGTTAACTTCTCCTTGATTACAATTTGTTATCATATGGTTGCTTCTTCAATTTTGTGCTTAATTGCTTGATTGTCTGGCCAACGGTCAAGTTCTATCAACTATTTCGATAACACCTAATAAAGCTATGTTTAGATTAGAGGAGAATTTAAGAGAGCATGATCTTATCTCTAAAGTAGTGGGCGGAGTTGTGGTTAGGATAGGATTATACCTAATCGCCATGCTTAATTGAATACTGTGACCTTAATGCATTCTTGATAGATTAATTTTATAAAAATATAGGCGTTAATCTATTTTGAGTAGGCGCATAGTAATTCGGGAGAGTACTACAAGACACACTACTCGGTTAATTAACAACTATAAAGCAAATTGCGAAAAAGGGAGAATTGACTAGAACACAATAGGATTGGTGAATCGATCATTACCCTGAAATATTTATCTTTATGAATTCACAACACACCTAATTTTCCATTGTGCTAATTTAGTTGCTTGTTAAAGTTGCTTTCTTTAGTTAGTACTGACGAAACTCAACCATTGCTCGATTTGACTTAATAAAAATTTCAGTTAAAATTAGTACGTAGTTAACTATTAGTCTTTGTGGGTTCGATACTGTACTCATCATTATATTACTTGTTGACCACGTATACTTCCATGTGTATTTGGGAGCAACAACAACCTTACTTTCTTGCAATAGTTATTGGCAATTACAGTTTCAAATAATTTGGATTTCTTTTTCACATAATTAATGAGGGAGGAGGAAAGACTCACAACAGTGACCAAACTCAATGAGACAGTGGTCAATTCAATTTCCAAAGTTTCACTTATTGAAGCCCTTTATTAGAGGAAAAACTCTTCTTTTTCAAATTACATGTTCATATGCATTTGCAAGAATGCGAGTCAATTTGTCCGAGCTATGCCTCTACACTCTACTTTCGTCTCTATGGCGAATTGACCTTAATTCTTGTAGATCTTAAGTAATACTAGCATAGGATGGTCCACCTTTCTCTAAAGCCAACTTCGACAAACTTCTTATTTTGCTTGCTTGCTCGCCTTCTCATTTACAGACTCTCTTTTCCAACCAATAGTTGTGTCATTCCCTTAATAATACCGTCCTTATTTATGCAAAGTCTGCTTGTATCCATCTGGTTAGACCATTGCTAGTTACCAACGGAAACACCACATCTCTAACCAAATTCTCATTATCAAATTGTTCCGAAGATATTGGCCATGTGACCATTGGAACTCCTGCAGAAACTGTCTCGAGTAGCGAGTTCCAACCACAGTGAGTAATAAATCATGTTGTTGCAACATGCTCAAGGATTAGGACATGAGTTGCTCACCTGTCACGATTCAAAATCCCACCTAGTCGTGATGATACCTAACCAAAACATGCTAGGTAGGCCAAACAATAAATAATATAAATCAAATGAAAGAACATCAATATCAATGATTAAAATAGCTGAATTTCATATTACATCTCAAGGATTAATAGTACAAGTCATGAGCCCCTAAGATTTTTAGATTACAAAGCTAGTACGAAATTAAATACAACATCTGTTTGGTATATACATGAACAAATGTAGAAATCCTAAACTACCAAGAACAAGTGGTAGCTATATCCGGAATGCAGGTACATCTTTAATGTGATCCTCTGTCATCCACAGCAGCTCAGCTCCAAGATCTGCACGCAAGGTACAAAAGTATAGTATGAGTACAACCGACACATATACTCAGTAAGTACCCTGACTAACTTTGGTGAAGTAGTGACGAGGTCTCATGTCAAGGATACTCACTTTACATAACTTGTACACTCAATAACATATACATGTACCCAGTAATAGTATCAAATTTAAGCATGAATACAGGTACAACCAATCGGTGCACATAGATAAGATATGCGCAAGTCTCCTAACAGTTCAACATATAAAGAAGATATGCATTTGATATCATATAACACGACAACGATTGCATATAGAGAATATATACATAGGTTTTGTACCTGTTTAACAGCTCGACATATAGAGAAGATATGTGTCTAACATCATTAAATTGTCAAAGCTTGCATATGGAGAAGATATTCGTGAAGTATCAAATAATCTATCAATAGTTGTATATAGAGAAGATATGCATGAAATATCAAGTAATCCGTCAATAGTTGCATATAGAGAAGATGTGCATGATTAAACAAGTCAAGTTGCACGGATCCACATATAGAGAAGATATGTATCTCATCAAGTAAAGCAACATATAGAGAAGATATGCATAAAAGGCATGTATACATTATGGAGCTAACATATCGAGAAAATATGCAGTGAAAATCATATATACATCCAACAAGTTTGCAAATAGAGAAGAGATGCAAAGTCCATTCAATGATCCGATTTCCATACTCCATGTCAACTAGAAACTTGTTGGCTTTTCAAAACCTGTGTGTACACCATCAAGAGAGAAATATGAGAGGGTGACCCTAGGGGATAGATCCTTATCCACACACTACACGGAAAACTCACATGCCATAACCGCACGTACAACTCATGTGCTATAATCATAACAACCGCACGGACAACTTACGTGCCTTAATAACTCAACCCGCAGACCACTCACATGCTTTCAATCCAGCCCATCACACATAAAGCATATATAAGAATACATGTATACAAATAAAGGATATCAAATCACATACTCATGGAATGATGAAAATATCATGCTTAGGTATATGCATGTGCGAAGTGTACAACTAAAGCTCAGCTCAAGTGGATATGCTATACAATAGCAAACATCATGATCAAACAGAAAATCAACACTTACACCTGATCTCTAGCATGATTCACAGAGTTCATGTAGTCATACAAACATATAAAGCATGACAGCAAGAAGCACAATATTCAAATCAAGGCATAGTACAGTCTAAAGACTATTCCGGACATGAATTATATATAGCACCCGCATATACGCTCGTCACCTCGCATATATATCGTTTCTCACAAATTTCAATTAGGCAAACAAAGTCATATCCTAAGGGTTATTCCCTCAACAAGATTAGGCAAGATACTTACTTCATCCGGGCTAGTATTCAACCACAAACCACGTATAAATCTCTCTCTATCCCTCCAATCACGGATATCTAGGTCAATAATCAACCACGAAAATCAACCAATACCATAGAAAGAGATCCCCAAATCCATAAAGTTTCGATCTTTGATGAATTTTTAAAAAGTCAACAAAAATCAAGTCGGTCTCCTGTGCCCGAAATCCAGAACCAATACCAAAACTCAGAGACCCATAACCTGTCGAGTCCAAATATGTGATTAGATTCAAAAAGCGAGCCCAAGTCGGTACTCAAATTCCCAAAATACACTTTCTTAAAGTATAGGAAAAACCCCCCAAATTTCATTCAAAACTCGCATGATTAAAGTGTGTAAATCCATAAGAAAATAATATATATAACAAAATTCAAGTACAATTACTTACCTATAAAATAGTAGTGAAAATCTCCTCCAAAATTGCCTCTTACCGAGCTCCAAACTCAAAATAATGAAGAATGCATCAAAATCTCGAATATAACATCTACCAGGTCCATCGCATCTGCAACCAAATGTGCCACATCTACGGAAGTTTCTTCTTCGACCTACAACTCGCATTTGCGAGCTATCTCATCACCAGCCTGCCTGCGATGCAGACGCCGCATTTGCCACTCCACGGGCGCGACCCCTCCTTCGTATGCGCGCCTTCGCATATATGCTTCCTATTTTTGTAGATCCAACCACTGCATAGGCAGCCACTCCTCACAAATGCGCAAACAAACACCGCAGGCGCCCCTCACACCAGCGCACCCAAGTCTCACAAGTGCGACGCACCAGACACTAGAAAGATTCCCAACATGCCAAATGTTCTGAAACCACTCTGGATCACACCCAAGCCCCTCGGGACCCCGTCCAATCATACCAACAAGTCCGAATACATCTTCCAAAATTATCCAAAGGAAATTAACATTAAAAACAAGAATCGAAGATCAAAATACTTCTCTTAACTTTCAAACCTTCAAGCTACGCCGAATGCGTCCAAGTCATATTTAAACATTTCGGATCACAACCAAACTTTATGCATAAGTCCAAATAAACTAAACCAACCTATACAAGATCTCAAAACCATAATAGGAGTCCAATAAAATTGAAGTCAACTCCCGATCAAACCTATAAAACCCTCCAATTCTTCAAATTGCTAACTTCTGACAAATAGAGCCAAAACCCTCTAGGGACATCCAAATTCAAATACGAATATACATCCAAGTCCAAAATCGCCATACAAACTCATTAAAACTATAAAATCTCAATTTTAAGGTCGTTTACATAAAAGTAAGGCTGGCAAGTGGGCCGGGCTAGGCACGGGACCGCGGGCCTAACGGGCCAGGACCGTTAAGAACGGATTTAGTGGGGCTAGGCCGGTCTCGTGGGCCGGTCCTATGCTTTGGGCCTGCCAGGACCGGGACCATTTGGCCCGCCAGGGCCCGGGACTGGACCGGTCCCTTCGCGGGCCAAACGGTCCCAATGGTCAACTTTAAAAAAAAAAATTAAAAAATAGCCGTTTAAATTTATATATATATATATATATATATATATATATATATATATATATATATATATATATATATATATATATATATGTGTGTGTGTGTGTGTGTGTGTGTGTGTGTGTGTGTGTGTGTGTGTATATATTTGTATGTTTTTTTAATTACTTATAATAATATAATAATATAACCCTTTATTCTCCATTACTTCTTGTCCCCTTTATATAATAATATAATAAAATAATCTCCTTATTCTCCATTACTTCTTGTCCCCTTTATATAATAATATAATAAAATAACCTCCTTATTCTCCATTACTTCTTGTCCCATTTATATAATAATATAATAAGATAATAAGATAACCCATATTTAATTTTTTTTTTTAAATCTGGTGGGCCCACTTAGCCCATTTAGCCCGCAGGCCGGGACCGTTTAGCCCGGGATCAAACGGTCCCGATCCCTATAAAAAAATCGTTTAGCCCGGACCCGTTTGGCCCGTTTAATTTAGGACCAGGCCCGGGACCGTTTGGACCGGCCCACTTGCCCGTTTAGGCCCGGGACCGACCCACTTGCCACCCTTACATAAAAGTCAAACCTTGGTCAACTCTTCCAACTTAAAGCTTCCATATTGAGAATAACTCTATCAAATCAATCCCGAACCACTCGAAAATAAAAACCAACCATGCGCGCAAGTCATAATAAACCATATGAAGCCACTCGAAGTCTCAAATCAAAGAACAAAATGCTAGCACTCAAAACTACTGATTGGGTCGTTACACCACCCTTTGATCAAGAGACACTGGTCATTTGTCCTTGTCTTAAAGCCTTCTGGCAACCATTCTTGATTTCATATTATAACGACCCAACTAGTTGTTTTGAGTTTTAGAACTCCATTCCCTTATTTAATGCTTTACATAGATTTTTTGACACTTTATGACTTGTGGGCATGGGTGGTTTGGTTTCTGGGAGATTCGGGAGTGATTTAGAATACTTAATTTCTACGTTGAGGCTTAATATTGGAAGAGTTGACCAATGTTAATATTTTGTGTATAAAATCCCGGATTGATAATTTAAAGGTTTCAATAGGTTTGTATGATGATTTTTGGACTTGAACTTATATTTGGTTTGGGCCTCGGTGGCCCGGGGTTATCATAACTCTTCTCTTCCGCAACAAAACCTTTGTAATTACCTGACCAGTCATTATGAGATTTAGCATTCTGTTCAGTGGTTTGAGACATTGAGTAGCTTCATATGATGTATTTTGATTTATATGGTCGATTTTGATTTTTGAGTGGTTCGGGGTTGATTTGGAAGAATGACTCTCGATTTGTAAGCTTTAAGTTAGAAAAGTTTACCACGGCTTGACTATTGGGTAAACGGACTAGGAATCAGGTTTTGATTGTTTTGATAGTTTTGTATGATGATGTTAGACTTGTATGTATGTTCAAATTTGGTTTAGGAGGTTCCTAGAAGAATTCGACACTATTTGTCAAAAGTTGGCAATTTAAAGAACTTAAGAGTTCATAAGTTTGACCAAGAGTCGACTTTGATATTATTGGTTTCGAGACGTTGGATAGGTCTATATAGTTGAATTAAACTTGTGTTCAAAGTTTGGAAGTAATTAGAAGTGTGTAAGTGAGTTGAGGTGGCCTACAGGCTTGCCTTGCCACCTAGTCTATCAGGAGTTCACCCAGTGTTTCATGTTTTTATGCTCCAGAAGTACTACGGGGATCAGTTATATGTATTAGACTTCAGCATGATGCAGTTGGACGAGGATTTGACTTATGATGTGGAGCCAGTGGCCATTTTGGACCGGTAGGTTCGAAAGCTGAGGGCGAAGAATATAGCATCCGTGAAGTTTTATTGGAGAGGTCAGACGGCCGAGGAAGCTACTTGGGAGACTGAACAGGAGATGTGAAGCAGATATCCTCATCTTTTTGAGACTCCAAGTATGATTCTGGACTCGTTCGAGGATGAACGTTAGTTTAAGAGAGGGAGAATGTAACGACCTGGCCGGTTGTTTTGAGTATTTTTGCCCCATTTTCCCTACTTGATACTTTTCATATGTGTATTTGTTATTATGTGACTTGCAAAGATGGTTGGTTTGGGTTCGGGGAGGTTTTGGAGTGAATTGGGATACTCAGTCCCAAGGTTGGAAGCTTGAGTTGTATGAGTTGACTGGAGTTAGATTTCTATGTAGATGACCTCAGATTGGTATTTTGATGGTTCCAATAAGTTCGTATGCTGATTTTGAACTTAGGCGTATGTCATGATTAGGATTTGGTGGTTCCTATGTTGATTTCGTTCTATTTGGTGAAAGTTGGAAAGTTGAAGGTTTGCAAGGTTGATAGGTTTGACCAAGCATTGACTTTGAGTATATCGGGTTCGGATCGTGGTTCCGAGAGTTGGAATAGGTCTGTTATATCATTTGGGACTTGCATGCAAAAGTTGAGGTCATTCTGAGTTATTTAGGCTTGTTCGGCGAAAGTTTTGAATTTGAAAATTTGGATTAGTTCCTTAGGCTTGAATTGAGGTGCAATTTGTGGTTTTGATATTATTTTGTGTGATTTGAGGCCTCGAGTAGGTTTGTATTATATGTTGGGATTGGTTGGTGAGATTGGATGGGATCCTGGGGTCCTCGCGTGTGTTTCGGATTGATTTTGGATCATTTTGAGTTATGTTGGCATTGATGAAGATCGTTGAGTCTGGTGTTTTCATATCTGCGGAATTTTAGTCGCAGATGCGGGCTTGGAGCCGCTAAAGCGGATTAGCTGGAGGCTGGGGAAGACTGCAAATGCATAACTTGGGTCGCAGAACTAGTCCCGCAGAAGCAGATGAAGTACCGCATATGCTGGAGGTCGAGGTTGAGTGAAATGTGTAGATGCGGTATTGTGATCGTGGAAGCGGCACCGCAGATGCGGTTAAGTGTTCAAAAATGCGAAAATGCTAGACATATTTATATTTCGAAGGGTTTGGCTATTTTCTCATTTTTGTAGTTGTGGAGCTCGGCTATGGGCAATATTTTGAGGGCTTTTCATCACAATTGAAGGGGCAATATTCCTTACTTGATTATGGTGTTAGATATTGATTACCCATTGATTATTACACCAATTTATATGGATTAAAGGTGGGATTTTGGAAGTTTTTAGACTATGATTTTGGAGAGTGAAAATTGATAATTTGAGGGTCGATTTGAGGTTGGAATTGGAGGAAACACATATATTTGGACATATCGAAATGGGTGTTCGGGATGTGGGCCCGGGGTTGACATTTGGGTTGACTTTGCATAACTGATTCAAGATCTTAGCTTTATTATTTGGAATTATTTCTTATGGCTTTAATTGATGATATTTAGTTATTTTGGCTTGATTCGAGCCGTCCAAAAGTTGTTTCAAGTGGGAAGGGCTTCTTAGAGTACTGATTTAGCTTGCTTGAGGTAAGCTTCTTACCTAAACATGGTTGAGGAACTAGTTGCCTGAGTTATTTTTGATGGATACGTGCTATGGGTGGCGCACATGTGTAGGGTTGAGCCCATGTGCGTGCACCAGGGGTATAATTCATGCTCGGGGTAGTTCTTAGGCTATGATATGCCTTGAATTGATTGCTAAGCTTCATGATGTGATGGTTCTTATATCTGTACCCCTGTTGTGAGCTATTTGAACAATATTTGAGGTTACGTAGAGTTTAATCTCCTGATTTGAACCTGATGATTGCTACTTTTGTGATGAAAATTGCATGATTTGAGCTATGATAACACACTTTGCACATGCATACACCTTATCATGTCACATATATCAGTCCAGGAGTCTGAAATTTGATATTCATTGATCATGTACATGTAACCTTGTATATTTTCCTTCCTTGTGTTTTGGATTGGACTGGTAGCACATGAATTGGCCATGTGGTTGTGATTATTGGCACGTGAATTGACCGTGCGGTTGTGATTAATAGCACGTAAATACATCGTGCGGATGTGATTATTAGCACGTGAATACGTCATGCGGTTGTGATTATTAGCATGTGACTACACCGTGCGGCATGTGGATAAGGATCAATACCCCTAGGGTCACCCTCTCATGTTTCTCTCTTGATGGTGTACACGCGGTATGAGGAAAGACTGGCCAGTGTATAATTCGGATATTGCATTTCTACTTTAATTGCAATTTCCTTAGTTGTTTACCTGTTTCATTGCATATCTTCTTTATATGCGAGATTGTCAACTGAGCAGAGTATGTTACTTTATATTGTGAGACGAGGTGGCTTTATCTTTGGTTCACGACTTGATTATATTATTGTTCTATACTTGTTAGATTTATGAACTGTACAGGTAAATAGCGTGTATTATTGATAATTCTTGCTTCTATTACCTCGCCGATTTAGTTATGATACTTGCTGAGTACATGGAATCGGTTGTACTCATACTACACTATGCACATAATTGTGCAGATCAAGGTGTTAGACTGATTTGCGGCTAGTTGTGGGTTGTTGTTGTAGGCATCTTCGAGAGACGAGATAGAGCTGCATCTCGACCGCAGTCTCGGCGTCTCTTTTCATTTTAGTACTATTATTTTCATTTAGACAGTATTGTTATTTTGTATTCCAGACTTGTACCTCTAGTTACAGCTCATGACACTGTATTACTAGTTCTGGAGGATTATTGTATTTCGATGCAGTTATTTACGTTATTGGCATTAGACTTATACTATTTCTACTATTTCTATTATTAATGTCTCATTTTCTTTATGTTCGACTTGCCTAGCAAGTGCGTTAGGCGCCATCATGATCAGATGGTGGTTTTGGGTAGTGACAAATTGGTATCAAAGCCCTAGGTTCATAGGTTCTGCGTGTCATGAGCAAGCTAGAAGAGTCTTGTGGATTGGTACGGAGACGTCTGTACTTATCTTCGAGAGGCTACCGAACTGTTAGCAAAGTTCACTTTTTGGCATTCTTGTCGTATGAATTTATTATTTCTGAAGTTTGAACCTTTACTCTTCTATTCTCTCACAGATGGTGATGACACGTTCAGCCGGGGAAACTTTACTTTCTTGCATTCTTGTCGTGCAGATCAGGCGGGCAGGCACCTATGCCACCAGCCAGGGTTGTGAGAGATCGGGGCCGAGGTAGAGGCCAAGGTGTGGCTGGCACTGCAGATAGAGCAGCACCAGTAGAGCCACCAGTTGCTCTAGTGCAGGAGCAAGATCCGGATACTGTTGAGCCAGTGTGACTAGATCAAACACCTACAGTACCTATTGCTATACCTTGTCTTCAAGAGGCTTTGGCTCAGATCTTGAATGTGTACACGAGCTCTGCTCAGGTGGGTATTATACCAGATGCACCAGCCACCTCATAAGCTGGGGAAGGAGTCCAGACTCCCACCGCCTGTACACCAGAGTAGCTAGCTCAGTGTTATCATACTTTCTTGCATTTTTATCGTATGGATCGGAAGGGTAAGCACCTGTGCCACCAGTCAGGGCCGTGAAAGGTCGGGGCGGAGGTAGAGGCCAAGGTGGGGATCGCAGTACAGCTAGAGCAGCACCTATGGAGCCACCAGTTGCTCCCGTAGAGGAGCAGGTTTTGGATACTATTGAGTCGGTGGGACCAGCTTAGACACCGGCAGTACCTATTGCAATACCTAGTCTTCCAGAGGCTTTAGCTCTAATCTTGAGTGTGGACACGAGCTTGGCTCAGGAAGGTATGATACCAATTTCACCTGGCACCTCACAGGCTGGGGAGGAGTGCAAACTCCTGCCGCCCGTATACCGGAGCAGCTAGCTCAAGGTTATCAGACATCAGGGGTATTACCAGTTCAGCCAGTTGTTGTTGTTGGGGCCGAGGTTAGACCATCTATAACTTATGAGGAGCAGAAGAGGTTGGAGCAATTTTAGAGACATCGCCCTCCCTAGTTCAGTAGAGGAGAGTTAGAGGATGCTCAAGGTTTCTTGGATAAGTGTCATCAGATTCTTTGCACAACGGGTATTGTGGACACTAGTGAAGCTGACTTTGGTACTTTTTAGCTGACAGGGCCATCCTACGAGTGGTGGCAGGCCTATGAGTTAGGTAGACCAGCTGGCGCAACACCACTTAAATGGCATCAGTTCTCATTCTCTTCCTAGAGAAGTTTATTCCACAGACTCGCAGAGAGGAGTTGCATAGGGAGTTTAAGTAGCTACGCCATGAAGGTATGACTGTGACCCAGTATGAGATGAGATTCATGGATTTGGCACGTTATACAGTATGCTTGGTTCCCACTGAGATGGAGAAGATCAGGAAATCATTTGTGCCCTCAACTATGGGCTATGATATAGTTTGTCTCGGGAGGCCAATATGGATGCTAGGTTTAACCAGGTGGTTGAGATTTCTAGGTGTTTGGAGCATGTTCGCAGGCTTGAGCGAGAGGAGCGGGAGGCCCCATGGTTCATGTGGTTTTGGTAGTGCCTTGTATGGAGGCCAGTCACATTACAGCAGAGGCTGTCCTTTCAAGCTCGCTCAGGCGGCTCGTCAGATTCCTCATGTTTCATTAGTTAGCCACAATTCATACAGTGCACACCCAGTTTACTCTTCATTCAGTGCGCTTCCAGTATAGGGTTCTTATCGTGCTCCATCTTCTCAAGGTTCTACAAGTAGCTATTTGGGTTATTAGGGTCAACAGCCTCGTAAGAAGGTTTTTTTTTAGTGTGGAACTTGAGCCATCTCAAGAGAGATTTCCCCAAACTTCTGAGTGGAGTCCCACAACAAAGCACACAGCCTATGATTTCAGCACCAGTAGCTACACCACCTGCAAAACCAGCTAAGGGTAGGGCTCAGTCAGTTTGAGGTCTCCCTAGAGGGGGAGGTCAGTCAGGCGGTGGTCAGGCCCGTTGCTATGCGTTTCCCGCTAGGCCAGAGGCAGTTTCTTCCGATGTCGTAATCACAGGTATTGTTTCAATATTCCACAGGGATGCCTCGGTATTATTTGAACCTGGTTCCACTTACTCTTATGTGTCATCCTATTTTTCTCATTATCTGTATATGCCTCGTGATTCTTTAGATATGCATATTCATGTATCTACACTGATGGGTGATTCTATTATGGTGGATCCTGTATATCAGGCATGTGTGGTTACCGTTGTGGGTTATGAGTCTAGAGTTGATCTCTTATTTCTTAGTATGGTTGATTTTTAGATAATTTTTGGTATGGATTGGCTATCTCTGTACTATGTTATTCTTGATTGTAATGCTAAGACCATGACGTTGGCGATGACGGGGTTTCCTAGGTTGGAGTAGAGAAGTTCTCTTGGCACTCCCAGTAGAGTTATTTCATATTTGAAGGATCAACGGATGGTTAAGAAGAGGTGTTTGGCGTATTTGGCCTTTGTGAGAGATGTTAGTGTTGAGACTCCTACTCTTAACTCAGTTCTAGTAGTAAGGGAGTTCTCAAATGTGTTTTTTGCAGACCTGCCGGGCATGCCACCTGACAAGGATATTGGTTTTGGTATTGATTTGATGCCGGCACCCAGCCCATCTCTATTCCACCATATCACATGGCACTAGTAGAATTGAAGGAGTTGAAGGAGCAGTTATAATAATTACTTGATAAGGGTTTCATCCGACCTAGTGTGTCACCTTAGGGTGCACCGGTGCTATTTGTGAAGAAGGTTACTATCAAGAGCAAGTATCCACTACCACTTACTGGTGATTTATTAGATCAGCTTCTAGGTGTTAGGGTATTCTCGAAGATTGAAATGAGATCAGGGTACCATCAGTTAAAGATCCGGGCTTCAGATATTCCAAAGGCAACCTTCAGGACCCGCAATGGCCATTATGAGTTTTTGGTGATGTCTTTTGGGCTAACCAATGCCCTAGCAGCTTTCATGCACTTGATGAACAGCGTGTTTGAGCCTTATCTTGATTCCTTCATCATCGTGTTCATTGATGATATATTGGTTTACTCTCGAAGCCAAGATGAGCATGATCAACACTTGAGGATCGTGCTCCAGACATTGAGGGAGACGAAGCTATATGTTGAATTCTCCAAGTGTGAGTTTTGGTTAGACTTGGTGGCATTCTTAGGCCACATGGTGTCCAGTAAGGGGATTAAGGTAGATCCGAAGAAGATTGAGGCAGTTCAAAGTTAACCCAGAATGGTGCCCCATCCAGGTGTTCTGACGAGTGTGAGGAGAGATTTCATAAGCTCAACACTGCCTTGACTACAACTCTAGTTCTAGTTTTGCCTTAAACATCGGGTTCCTATACAGTCTATTGTGATGCTTCATGGGTTGGTATTGGGTGTGTGTTGATGCAAGAGGGTAGAGTGATTGCTTATGCTTCGTATCTGTTGAAGCCTCATGAGAAGAACTACCCAGTACACAATTTGGAGTTAGCAGCCATTGTTCACGCACTTTGGAGGCATTATCTTTACGGCTTGTCTTGTGAGGTGTTCAAAGATCACATGAGTCTCCAGTACTTATTCAAGCAAAAGAATCTGAACTTGAGGGAATGGAGGTGGTTAGAGCTACTAAAGGACTATTATATCACCATTTTTTATCACCCGAAGAAGGCCATTGGCCGATGCTTTGAGTAGGAAGGATGTGTACGTCAGGAGTTTTTCTTATATCCTAGTTGGGAAGAGACCATTAGCATTGGATGTTCAAGCTTTTTCCAATAGGTTTGTGAGGTTGGATATCTCAAAGCCTAATAGGGTACTTACTTGTGTTGTATCTTGGTCGTCCTTGTTTGAGCGCATCAAGGCGCGTCAGTATGATGATCCCCACGTTCTTGTCCTAAGGGACATGGTGCACCACAGTGATGCCAAGGAGGTTACAATTGGTGATGATGGGGTGTTGAGGGATGGATTTGTGTGCCTAATGTGTATGAGTTGCAAGAGTTGATTCTTGAGAAGGCCCATAGTTCACGGTATTCCGTTCATCAAGGTGTCGCGAAGATGTATCATGATTTGAGGCAGTACTATTAGTGGCGGAGGATGAAAAGGTTATTTTTAAATATGTTGCTCGGTGTTTGAATTGTCAACAGGTGAAGTATGAGCATCAGAGACCGGGTGGGTTGCTTCAGAGGCTAGATATTCCAGAGTAGAAGTGGGAGCGTATCACTATTGATTTTGTAGTTAGGCTTCCACGGACCTTGAGGAGATTTGATGCAGTGTGGGTCATTGTGCACAGACTGACCAAGTCTGCAAACTTCATTCCAGTTATTACTACCTACTCTTCAAAGCAGTTGGCTCGGATTTATATTCATGAGATTGTTTGACTTATGGTGAGCTCGTATCTATAATCTATTACCTCGGATCGAGGCATGCAGTTTACATCACATTTTTAGAGAGTTGTGTAGTGTGAGTTGGGCACACATGTCGAGATGAGTATGGAATTCCATCCCTAAATAAACGGGTAGTCTGAGCGTACTATTCAGATAGTGGAGGACATGTTACGAGACTGTGTCATTGATTTCAGGGTTTCATGGGATCAGTTTCTACCATTAGCAGAGTTCGCCTAGAATAACAGCTATCAGTGGAGTATCTAGATGGCTCCTTATGAGGACTTATATGGGAGGTAATGTCGTTTTCCTGTTGGTTAGTTGGTTTGACCCTGGGGAGTCTAGGTTGTTGAGCACTTATTTGATCCATGATGCTTTGGAGAAGGTGAAGTTGATCCAAGAGCGACTTCGTACAGCGCAGTCCAGGCAGAAGAGTTACGCTGACAAGAAGCCTCGTAATGTGGCATATTTGGTGTGTGAGAAGGTTCTATTCAGAGTTTTATCCATGAAAGGTGTGATAAGGTTTGGGAAGAAGGGCAAGTTGAGCCCTAGGTATATTAGTCATTTTCAGGTGCTAGAGAGAGTTGGGGAGGTGGCCTACATACTTGCCTTGCCACCTAGTTTATCGAGAGATCACCCAGTATTTCATGTTTCTATGCTCCAAAAGTACTATGGGGATCCGTCACATGTATTAGAATTCAGCACGGTTCAGTTGGACGAGGATCTGACTTATGATGTGGAGCCAATGCCATTTTGGACTGGCAGGTTCAAAAGCTGAGGTCGAAGAATATAGCATCGGTGAAGGTTCATTGGAGAGGACAGTTGGTAGAGGACGCTACTTAGGAGACCGAGCAGGAGATGCGGAGCAGATATCCTCACCATTTTGAGACACCAGGTATGATTCTAGACTCGTTCGAGCACGAACGTTTGTTTAAGAGTGGGAGAATGTAACGACCCAGTCGGTCGTTTTGAGTATTTTTTTCCCCGTTTCCCCTACCAGATGCTTTTCATATGTGTATTTGTTGTTATGTGACTTGCAGGGATGGTTGTGTCACGCCCCAAAACCGAGGAGCGTGACCGGTGCTCAACCGAGTGAACCCGACCGAGCAAGCATGTTAGATTTTCTTCTACCCAAACTAATCCACGAAAGAAGATAATACATAATTTCATTAATTAGATAAAAATGTGATCATGTCTACAATACCAATTCATTACCAATAGTTTTCATCATTTTTAGAGTCTCAAATGGGACAAGTAATACAACCACAACATAACATAGTTTGTCTTTCCCAGCACCAATACACAACCCACACTATGTCTACGGAGCCTCTATAGATAAAGATGAGTACAATGATAATGCCGGCAACAAGGCCCCGGCTATACCTCAAACAGAATACACAAAGAACAAAAGATACATGACCCCGGGATGAAGTGGGGCTCACCAAGTCAGCTGGGAAGAAGGTGTACTGCTATCACTGATCAATACCTCCTGCTGTGGAACCACCTGCATCCATTTAAAGATGCAGCGCCCCCAGCAAAAGGGACATTAGTACCGTCGAATAATACTAGTATGTAAACCAAACACCAATTTAAGAATTCAGAAATACAAAATGAATATGATGAACCAGTGTGGCAATAGAATAATATAGATAACCGTTTAAACCAGAGCAATCTTATTAAGAGCTATCAATAACATTTATAGTATTTAAGATGAGATCCTCTGTAACCATCTTCACACAAAGCGGCCCAGCCGCCTCACCCGATGTATGCAGGTGGAGGTGTAAGTACAATACCATAACTCTACTCAAGAGGCCCCGCCGCCACACCCCAATGTATGTGGGTGGATGTATAACCACAATACCAAGAACCTACACAAAGCGGCTATGCCGCCTCACCCCAATGTATGCGGGTGGAACTGCATCAACGAAACCAATACAAATACAAAGCGGCTATGCCACCTCACCCCAATGTATGCGAGTGGAAATGCATCAACGATACCATTACCAACACAAAGCGGCTATGCTGCCTCACCCCCAATATATATATGTGATTGGTGGTGCCACAACAATACCAAAACTATACACAAAGCGGTCGTACCGCCTCACCCCAATGTATGCGGGTGGAGGTGCAGTCCCACAATACCATAATCCCCACACAAAGCGGTCATGCCGCCTTACCCCAATATATGCGGGTGGAGGTGTGTCACAATCACAATCTCTACACAACTTGGCATAATAACTTTCACATAAGTCACGGCTTGAAATTATAACATGTGGATATACAATCCATAGTTTGGGACACATCCTCAATTTATAATGCAATATGATAAGAGCATTTGAAACACGAATAGAGCATATATCTTTATCACAAAACTTATCGGAATACTCGATTTGTAATCAACATCTTGGAACTTATAAGGATAATGGGAATTCCAATTCTTAAAGAAGAGTTTAACCAACATACCTCACTTGAGCTTCTTTACACTCTAAATGTTCCGAAATTCTTAGCAACTTCAATCTCTTTTAGAAATATAACAAATTGAACCAAAATTAGGAAGATGATCATGGTTCTAGCTCATTTGAGCATTTTATCAAACACTAGGTGTGCATAAGGTTTCAAGGTCCTTTTATGGAGAATTCTATCATCCCACAACCCAATCTTTATAATTTTTAGTTCAACAATCTTCCTACACCTCTTGATATCACATGCATGTAAAATAAACAACTCTCATGCCCAAAATATTATCTTGCTAATTACCCATTTTCAAACAATTTTGAAATTAGAGGTTAGGGTATAGAATCTTACCTCTAGGATGAAGACCTAGTGAGTTTCCCTTCTTAATCTTCCAAAACTTGAGCAATAATTGAAGAACAATTATTGAAGAATACCTTATCACTCTAAGGCACTCCCTCTCACTCTAAAATGTCAGATTATAACTCAAAAATGGCCCAAAGAGTGTATTTAATGAAATAGGATCGGGCTTTAAAAACCCAAAAATGGAGCTCCGGAACAAGGTCTGCGATTGCATAATCGATATGCGGACCGCATATCGGTCGCATAATCGGTGACCAAAACAGCCAAAATTCTGTCAGTGTCTGCGGTCCGCATAACTGTTGTACGATCGCATAATGACCCCATAACTATTATGCGGTCGCATAGTCGACCGCAGAATCGTATCCAATCTGGCCCTCTCCTGCCTCACTTCTGCGGCCATTATGTGGCCTGCAGAGTGGTTCTGCGGTCGCATAATGGACCGCAAAACTCGCATTTTTCCACCAAAAATTTTCCTTTACTTTACAGTGCATTGTTCAACCCAAAAAGTCTAAGCCAAGAATTTCTATAATACTCAACATGTAAAACCAATTCGGCACCATGAAACGTTACTTTCTTTTGAAAAGTTTTACGGGGCCTTACAGGTTGGTTCGGGTTCGGGAAGGTTTTGGAGTGAATGGGGACACTTAGTCCCAAGGTTGGAATATTGAGTTGTAAGAGTTGACCGGAGTTTGAATTTTGTGTAGACGACTCGGAACCTTGTATACCAGTCTAGGAGTATAAAATTTGATATTCATTGATCATGTACAAGTAACCTTGTATATCTGCCTTCTGTGAGTTATGGATTGACTGGTAGCACATGAATAGGTCGTGTGGTTGTGATTATCAGCACATGAATACGTCATGCGGATGTGATTATTAGAACCAAATCATCACCCTTCCACTCAATAACTGGCTCATTTGGAAATTCGAACCTAACAGTTCTGGTTCGGCAATCCATATTGGCAAAATAAGAATAAACCCAGTCCATCCCCATTATCACATCAAAATCGACCATTCTCAATTTAATAAGATCGGCTACGGTGTCCCGACCACGCAACGTGACAACACAATCCCTATAAACCTGCGCGGCCAAAATAGACTCACCAACCAGAGTAGATAAAGAGAACGGCTCATGAAGCTATTCTGGTTCTATCCCAAATTCCATAGCAACATATGGAGTGATGTATGACAAAGTGGAACCGGGATCAATAAGAGCATATACATCATGGGATTGGACGGACAATATACCTGTGACAATATCTGGAGAAACCTCTGATTTCTGACGCCTCCACATAGCATAAAATCTGTTGGGTCCTCCCGAATTCTGTGCACCACCCCTAGCTGCACCATGCTCTGCTGGTGCTGGGGTGCCTCGAGCTGGAGGTGCTGTGGATGTAGTAGCTACAGAATTAGCTAGTTGTGCCATACCTCTGCCCATAATTCAGCGGGACAAGCGGCAATCTCTCTGAATATGACCCCTCACACCACACCCATAGCATACTGGTAGGTCCATGAAGCACGACCCAAAGTGCATCCTCCCACACTTAGGGCATGGAAGCCTCCGTTGCTGAAACCTTCTGTCGGGACAACCCTGCTGGTGGGGTCCCTAGTTGCCTTGATTGGGTCTAGATGACTGTGCACCCATCGAAGACTGGGAGAATGATTGGGATGGTCCTGATGACCCTCCCTTGAATGCCGACCTACCACCACCACCACCAGAAGAACCACCAAAGTTGCCCGCAGACCGGGCCTCGCTGCTACTATGACGCTCCATTATATTCTTCAATTTACGGGTCTCTGTGGCTTGAGCAAATTCCACCATCTTACCATAGTTCATATCGGAATTTAAGGCAGCTGTAGAGGCCTCATTTATAACCAAGGGGCTAAGGCCCTATCCAAACCGGCGCACTCTAGCCTCCATAGTGGGCAACATGTGAATATCATACTTGGACAGGCGCGCAAACTCCATATGGTACTCCCACACATTCATACTATCTTGCTTCAGGCTTTCAAATTCAGCAGCACGAGCTGCCTTAGTTTCGGCAGGCAAGAAATGATCCATAAAGGCATATGTGAATTCACCCCACCTTGCCGGAGGGCTTCCCTCCTCACGGGATTCCTCCCACAACTCAAACCAAGATAGGCCACCCCTTTCAGGCGGTAGGAGGCCAACTCTACTCCCTCCATCTCTGTAACATACATAACCTGGAGAGTTTTGTGCATCTCATCAATAATGTCATGGGGGTTCTCCTCGGGATCAGTACCCGTAAACACTGGAGGATCTAACTGAAGAAACTTGTTCACCCTGGAACTAGCGGGTTCCCCTAGATGATTGGAAGAAGTAGGCCCAACACTCGATCTCTAGGCCTGAGAAGCCACTATCTGTGTCAACATCTGTATGGCTCCCCTAAGATCAATATCAGACACACCAGAATTGGAAGCTGGAGCTGGAGGTGGAACTGGAATATCAGTTGGAGGAACTGTTGCACCTTGAGTAGGTGTAGGGACAGGTGCGGTCTGATCAGCTGTGGTAGAATCAGGTAGTGTAGTAACTGGAGGAATATTATCACTCATCGGGTACTCACCCGTATCATCAATTATAGGATCAACTGTCACTCCTAGGGTGACATTGGCTCTTTGGCCAGTTCTTGCCTTCTTCTTAGGTGCCATGTACTGAAAATTAGAGCAACTTAGGAGTTAAAGGAGGAACAATCTTACAACCAGCTTTATCGCACGATCAAGAACATGAAAGAAGGGTATTATTCCTAAATGCCCATGTAGCATCCTAATTATAGATGTGGTCGACAACACACCGATAATAAGGACTCTACTGGACACGGCTCCGAGACATCCTAGGACACTTTAAAACCTTAGGCTCTGATACCAAGTTTGTCCCGCCCCAAAACCGAGGAGTGCGACCAGCGCTCAACTGAGTGAACCCGACCGAGCAAGCCTGTTAGATTTCTTTCTACCCAAACTCATCCATGAATAAAGATAATACATAATTTCATTAATGAGATAAAAACGTGATCATGTCTACAATACCAATTTATTACCAATAGTTTTCATCATTTTTAGAGTCTCAAATGGGACAAGTAATACAACCACAACATAACATAGTTTGTCTTTCCCAGCACCAATACACAACCCACACTATGTCTACGGAGCCTCTATGGATAAAGAAGAGTACAGTGATAATGCCGGCACTAAGGCCCCGCCTATACCTCAAACAGAATACACAAAGAATAAAAGATACATGACCCCGAGATGAAGTGGGACTCACCAAGTCAACTGGGAAGAAGGTGTACTGCTATCACTGATCAATACCTCCTGCTGTGGAACCACCTGCATCCATTTAAAGATGCAGCGCCCCCGGTAAAAGGGACGTTAGTACCGTCGAATAGTACTAGTATGAAAACAACACACCAATTTAAGAATTCAGAAATACAAAATGAATATGATGAACCAGTGCGGCAATAGAATAATATAGATAAACGTTTAAACCAGAGCAAGCTTATTAAGAGCTATCAATAACATTTATAGGATTTAAGATGAGATCTTCTATAACCATCTTCACACAAAGCGGCCCCGCCGCCTCACCCGATGTATGCAGGTGGAGGTGTAAGTACAATACAACAACTCTACTCAAGCGTCCCTGCCGCCTCACCCCAATGTATGCGGGTGGATGTATAACCACAATACTAAGAACCTACACAAAGCAGCTATGCCGCCTCACCCCAATGTATACGGGTGGAAATGCATCACCGATACCAATACCAATACAAAGCGGCTATGCCGCCTCACCCCAATGTAGGCAGGTGGAAATGCATCAACGATACCAATACCAACACAAAGTGGCTATGCCGCTTTACCCCAATGTATACAGGTGGAAATGAATCAACGATACCATTACCAATACAAAGCGGCTATGCCGCCTCACCCCAATATATATATGTGGGTGGTGGTGCCACAACAATACCAAAACTATACACAAAGTGGTCGTACCGCCTCACCCCAATATATGCGGGTGGAGGTGCAGTCCCACAATACCATAATCCCCACACAAAGCGGCCATGCCGCCTCACCCCAATATATGCAGGTTGAGGTGTATCACAATCACAATCTCTAAACAACTTGGCATAATAACTTTCACATAAGTCACGACTTGAAATTATAACATGTGGATACACAATCCATAGTTTGGGATACATCCTCAATTTATAATGCAATATGATAAGAGCATTTGAAACATGAATCGTATATATCTTCATCACAAAACTTATCGGAATACTCGATTTGTAATCAGCATCTTGGAACTTACAAGGATAATGGGAATTCCAATTCTTAAAGAAGAGTTTAGCCAACATACCTCACTTGAGCTTCCTTACACTCTAAATATTTCGGAATTCTTAGCAACTTCCATCTATTTTAGAAATATAACAATTTGAACCAAAATTAGGAAGATGATCATGGTTCTAGCTCATTTGAGCATTTTATCAAACACTAGGTGTGCATAAGGTTTCAAGGTCCTTTTATGGAGGATTCCATCATCCCACAACCCAATCTTTACCATTTTTAGTTCAACAATCTTTCTACACCCCTTGATATCAGATGCATGTAAAATAAACAACTCTCATGCCCAAAATATTATCTTGCTAGCTACCCATTTTCAGAAAATTTCGAAATTAGGGTTTAGAGTGTATAATCTTACCTCTAAGATGAAGACCTAGTGAGTTTCCCTTCTTAATCTTCCAAAACTTGAGCAAGAATTGAAGAACAATTATTGAAGAACACCTTCTCACTCTAGGGCACTCCCTCTCACTCTAAAATGTCAGATTATAGCTCAAAAATGGCCCAAAGAGTGTATTTAACGAAATAGGGTCGGATTTTAAAAACCCAAAAATGGAGCTCCGGAAAAAGGTTTGCGATCGCATAATCGATATGCGGACCGCATATCGGTCGCATAATCGGTGACCAAAACAACCAAAAATTTGTTCGTGTCTGCGGTCACTATACGGTGCGCATAACTGTTATGCGATCGCATAATGACCCCATAACTGTTATGCGGTCGCATAGTCGACCGCAGAATCACATCCAATCTGGCCCTCTCCTGCCTCACTTCTGCGGCCATTTTGTGGCCTGCAGAGTGGTTCTGCGGTCGCATAATGGACCGCAAAACTCGCATTTTTCCGCCAAAAATTTTCCTTTACTTTCCGGTGCATTGTTCAACCCAAAAAGTCTGAGCCAAGAATTTCTATAATACTCAACACGTAAAATCAATTCGGCACCACGAAAAATTACTTTCTTTTGAAAAGTTTTACGGGGCCTTACAGGTTGGTTCGGGTTCGGAAAGGTTTTGGAGTGAATGGGGACACTTAGTCCCAAGGTTGGAATATTGAGTTGTAAGAGTTGACCGGAGTTTGGATTTTATGTAGATGACTCGGAACCTTGTATACCAGTCCAGGAGTATGAAATTTGATATTCATTGATCATGTACAAGTAACCTTGTATATCTTCCTTCTGTGAGTTATGGATTGACTGGTAGCACATGAATAGGTCGTGCGGTTGTGATTATCAGCACATGAATACGCCGTGCGAATGTGATTATTAGCACGTGAATACGCCTTTCGGTTGTGATTATTAGCACGTGACTATGCCGTGCGATTGTGATTATTAGCACGTGAACATATTGTGCGGTTGATATTATGGCACGTGACTACGCCGTGCAGCGTATGGATAAGGATCCATCCCCCTAGGGTCACCCTCTCATGTTCTTTGTTGATGGTGTACATGTGGTATGAGGAAAGACTGGCCAGTGTATGATTCGCATATTGCATTTCTTCTTTAATTGTAATTTTCTTGGTTGTTTACCTGTTTCATTGCATATTCTCTTTATATGCGGGATTGTCAACTGAGCAGAGTATGTTACGTTATCTTGTGTGCCGGGGTGGATTTATCTGTAATTCATAACTTGATCATATTTCTGTTCTATGCCTGATAGATTTATGAACTGTACAGGTAAATAGTGAGTATTATTGATAATTCTTGCTTATATTATCTCGCCAAGGTTAGTTATGATACTTGCTGAGTACATGGGGTCGGTTATACTTATAGTATACTCTGCACTTAATTGTACAGATCCAGGTGTTGGATCGAGTTATGGCTAGATGTGGGTTGTTGTTGTACGCATCTTCCAGACTTGTACTTCTTATTAGAGCTCATGACACTGTATTACCAGTTTTGATGGATTATTATATTTCGACGCAACTATTTATGTTATCGGCATTAGACTTGTACTATTTCTGCTATTTCTGTTATTTATGTCTCGTTTTTGTTATGTTCGGCTTACCTAGCAAGTGTGTTAGGTGCCATCACGATCCAGTGGTAGTTTTGGGTCGTGACAAGTGCTCGAACCAAGTCAAGATGAGGTGACACGTGTTCTGATTAAAAAAAAAGGGTTTTAAACTAGAAATATTGGTAGTTTTTTATATTTTGATCTATTGAGGCAATCTTAGCAAATGTCTTAGTTTACTTAAAACAAATAGCATAGAGTTTATAAAATATTTTTTCTTGCTTGACCATTGAAATATCCCTACAACCGAAGTTCATAGCCTAATTCCAATTTGTTGCTTCCAAGTCAAGCATGCAGTTTGAGCCGCTGATATATGATCTAGTGTCACAAAATCTCACTTTAACAGATGAAGACCCCAACACATTTATTTAGACGTAAAATATACATCTAGTAAAACATATGGGTCGTCGCAGGGGGCTATTTAGGAATCAAAAACAGTCCAAATATGTCCTTGAACTATGCAAAATTGAGCGGATGTGCCCATCGTTAATACAGGCATAAATATGCCCCTATCATCCAATGCTTGCTCGAAATATACCCTTATTTTAAACGGCCTCATATGGATGACATATTTGGTCACACGTGCAGACCTTAAGGGCATATTTGGTCCATTAAAGTTCTTAAGAATTTATTTTATTGAGTTATCTTGTTTGGTTCATGATAATATATTAAAAGCTTGTAATGATAAAATCCCCCTCAAATCGATTGATTTCCTTCTATAAGTCTTAAATACAAACAAAGAGAAGTAAAGTGTAGAAAAACCTAAACTATTTTGTTGGAAGAGAAACCTATACAGTGGCCGTAAAACTTGAGAGGTTTCTCTTCCAACACATGGTTTAGGTTTTTGAATACTTTGCTTCTCTTTGTACCCAAACCATGCTTCTATTTGTTCCTAAGCAAAGTATTATCATGTTTTGTTTGTACGAAGCGAGTAAGTAATTTACTTTTTGAAAAGGGGTCAAAACTATTTCTATTATTTGCTAAATGATTTATAGAAACTTGGTCCATCTATCAGTCTAACAATACACATGACATCCATCTAGCGGTCCAAAAATACACACTATTTTTTTATTATCAAAATTACCCATATGTTTAATAGCAGACCAGGTGGACCTTCAAATTAATGTGTTGCCATCTTTTTACTAGGCCACGTGGCACTCTTGTCCATAAATCAAATTAGGATTTAATTTTGACTCATTAACCGGATCCAACCCTAATTTTTGTTATCACACCCACTCCCACTCACCTGACCACCCCCTTCCTTCTTCTCCAGCCATAAACCCCATATTAATGGTGTTTGCAAACCATATCTGAAAGATTCTGATCATGTTCATCACTATTTTCCGCTATTGGTTACCATCTTCAGCGAGGAGATCTAGTGGTCGCGTCGCCGGTGGTAGAGGAATGATGTCGGCAGTAGCATCCTGGAGAGCTGGAGAGAGAGAGAGAGAGAGAGAGAGAGAGAGAGAGAGAGAGAGAGAGAGAGAGAGAGAGAGAGAGAGAGAGAGAGAGAGATAGAGTGAGGGTAATGCCAAATTTTCGACGATGGCGGCGATTGGCCGGTGGTAACGCCATCAGTGGTGGTGATGGAGGAAGAGGCTAGGACGAGAAGTTTTTGGGATTTAAGTGCATGATAGTGGGTGTGTTGGGTGATAAGGAAGAAAGAGAAAGAATAAGAAAAAAAAGCAAAGAAAAAGAAAGAAAATAATAAGGTGGTCAAATAAATGGGGCGGGTATTAAATCCAGGTCTGATTTCATCCCGAGATTGCCACGTGACCTAGTAAGAAAATGAAACGTCATTAAATTGAAGGCATGTCGATTATTGTTAGCGTGGGGGCAATTTTGTTAATTGAATTAATATTGTGTGTATTTTTGGACTAATAGATGGAGAGTGTATCTGTAAACTATTTAACAAATAATATGGGTAGTTTTGACTCTTTTACGTTTATTTTTTGCTACCGAGTTGAGATTGACACATTTAAATGATGCAGTTGATTCATTTATTACCTATGATGGCAAAACTTGTTTATTGTATTAGTTTTTATTGTTATAATACCGAGAGTGGCTATTTAGTGGTGTTTTGAGGCATATGAGACAGTGGAGACATTTATTGATATAGGTGTTCCAACAAATGATTTAAGTTTTTCTACAGTTTGCTTCTCTTTGTTCATATTTAAGATTTACATAAGGAAAGCAATCGATTTGAGGGGATTTTATCATTACAAACTTTCATTTGCCATGAACCAAACAAGAAAACTCCATAACATAAAAGTTTAAGAACTTGATGGGTCAAATATGCCCAGAAAATATGCGCGTGGGACTACATATACCCTCCATATAAGGCCATTTAAAATAAGGTCATATTTGAAGCAAGTATTGAATGGCAAGGGCATGTTTGTGCCAAAGTATTAACGACGGACAAATTCGCTCGCTCAAGTTCGCATAGTTCAAGAGCATATTTGGACCTTTTCCGTTTAGAGATTAATAATCCTAGGATTGTTCTCCCACATCTCGTATAGGTTAGTTAATACCACCATTTTAATATAAAATTTGTACTAGTATTTGGTAATACTTATAATTAAACATAGGATAAATATAAAATCAAATTCTATTTTGGAATTATTATTCTAATCCTAATAACCAAACAACCCCGTCGTATTTCATTAGGCAATATGGATTCCTGAAAGAAATAATAGAAAAACAGGATGAGTTTTACCTATTTACGGCATAAAAGATGTTTGTATAATCAGATTACTTAAAGGTCGACTGTACGTAAACGACTATATACAAACTATGGGTGTCATGATAGTTTAACTAGGCTAAACATTACCAATAGAACGTGATATGTTGGGCTTCCGAAGCAAATAAAAAAGTAAGACTACCACTATTAGTAGTTCGTATTAATCATTAAAGTGACGAAGTCGTTGTTTTAAGGTCCCAAGTCTCAATCAAATGACATAAGATTAAAACCAAGTGACACAAGATTAAAATGATGATGAATATGGATACTCAATAACCATCTCCAGTGACTTGCTTCCGCAATGGGTAAATACTTGGAACAAACCAGCCCCTAAATCTGAACGCTTATATTCCTCATATCTTCTAAACGTACAATCCAAAATAAAAAAAAGGAACTGTACTCTCCTAACAAAATGAACACTGATTTGCAAAGGGCGCAGGCACGTATTAACAAGAACTTATATATCACTATGGAGAAACTGCACATAATTAGTACTGACTCTGTTCCCTCTTAGGTTCTGCAAGAGAGCATAGCTAGATCTGTTAGCAATTTACATACCTCTGCTCCCAGTCAAAAACATCCTTCTCGAGGAGCAGCTTAAGGGGCCACAATTGGCACAAAATTTAAGCATCTTGCAGAATAGCATGCCTCTGTCTTAACCCTACATCAGCCTCCTGGTCATCTCTATCCACTCTTGAACTGCCTTCTCTAGACTCCACTAATTCCTTTTCCCTCTGCTCCAACTCTTCCCCATAATCGTGAAGTCTACGACCAATCAAATAACGGTCATCACGTATAGAATTGTGGAGATTGGTGAACCATGCATGGAAACGTTTTGCACAGAACCAGAAGAAACTGAAGCCAAGGCTACCAAGCCAAGCAAATCTATAGACAGCAGAGTTAACAAGTAACGGGTAACCAAATATTGGAAATACACCCTTGGCTAAAACGTATGGGAAACACAATGCCGTAAGCAGCTTCATGATAATTGGAACAACAATCTCGCGAAGCACCCAAAAGACTCGCAACCTAGAGAAACCATCTTCCCTCACCCTCTCAAATTTCATTCTCCAACTTCCATCCACCAGTGGCATCATATGATCTAGCATAACCTGGTAGCACAAATTAACTCCCAATATGAGTACTGTGGAACAAAAATCAGCCAAGGGAAATAAAAGATGACAGCCAGGAAAGCGCTGAGGTTTTAAATCTTAACACAAAGAAGGGCAAGGGCATTCTTGAAAACTCTCTTGAACATTTTTTTGGGAGGTGGTGCAGTCAAGAGTTCACTTCTCTCCTTATTCTTTTTTTAACAACTCAAGCAGTCAAGAGTTTTGAACTTTAACACGGTATAAGAGGTCCAAGAGAAAGCATGCTTGCTGTTTTTAAAACAATGTTAACTCCTGGAGACAAGGCGATGAATGTGAAGACACGGCCATCCTCTATAGGGGAATAGTTGCTTCCAAAATTAGTATTATGCACACAACATACATGGCTCGCCAGGAAAAAAAAAAGAAACAAAGAAATTATCAATTATCAAGGGGTGAAAATGTAGCAGAAATGCAAAGCGGAAGCTCCACATCCATTAAGTAATTAAAAACAAATACTCAACTGCAAATTCTGTCTTGCCACATACATTCTCGTTAAATAAATGAAACAGAATAAAGGTAACAACTAAAGTAGATTAAATGACATGAAACTTACCAGCCTAGTCCAGATTTTTAGAAAGATTAATCCCAAAGCCCAATCCTGATATAGAAGGAACACTGGGCTTTCATCAATAGGCACTCGCATAGGCACAATGACCAGAACTTCAAAAAGCAGCCCAATCAACAGAGGGATGATAAAAATCTGGACAGAGAATCAGTGAATGAATTAACAATATGAAAAAGAAATCATGGCATAACTCTTGAAACAGGAAATTTTGACATTACCCATATTGACAACAGTGCAGAACTCTTCAGAACAATGACACACCATTTCCAAATTTGGACCATCAAAACCGTAGCTCTCCTCTTCCTAATTTGTTCAATGGAGTACCTTGCCCCAGCAATAGCGATCCAAATTGCATAGCTTCCAATTACAAATGCATACAAATCTAAGAAGTTAAAGCAACAACAGGGTCAATAATTATTGTTAAACATCAAAAACTAATATGCTGTTACTGACTTAGGTAAGTCTAATACCATTGCACTTGATTCCATGTGTTACTGGAAGACGTGGGAGGACACTGAAGAGCACTCTTCCAAGTGAAATCGGAACTATTATCAGGGCAGAATTAAGCATGAGGAGAGTCATCCAAGCCACAATCAACAACAACACAATACGAAGCACAAAGGCAGACCTGCTAAAAGATGTTCTTGAACAACATAAGTTGCTTGTTAAAAAATTTATAGTAAGCTTAGTATTGGTAATTATAACTTCTCTTTCCTTATGCTTCCACAGACTAACAAGAAGAGCATTATAACTGAACATAACAGGGGTGTGTATCCGCATTTTTGGCAAAAGCTAATGTTATCAACTTCCATATTTTAAAACAAGCAAAGGACAATTAATCATGTAGGCTCCACTTGAAAGAAATAAGATCAAATGAACAGAAAATTTAAGTTTAAAGTATTTTAAAGAAAATAGCACTTAAAATCTTTGTTGACAAGATGATGCGCTTTACCAAGAAAGAACAAGCATTGCTCTGCCAATTTTGGTTCTACTTATTATTCATTACCAAGGAAAATAGCTTTATCTGATCACATTTTTAAGTAAATATATACAGTAACAGGTCTAGAAGGTATTAGTGAAGTGATTGAATTACCCAAGATGTAGATAGATGGCTGCAATAGAATGCAAGTCCAAAGTACGATAGTATAAAATTCATCGTCCAATAAGAGTGGATTAACATTCTGGGGCATAGTTCAACTTACTTAGGATCTGTTTCTTCATCACCATCATACTCCAGAAAGTTTGCATTCGCTGCATGCCTAGCTCTATTCACATCATCAGTAGCGAGTCCTACCAGCGCCCTATCAGGTACACCATGTGGTGCATGCATCCTTTCCAGCCTTACTTGATCACCATTACCATTCTCTTGGCCACCATTATACTCGGGATGGGGCAGTAAGAAATCAGTTAAACCAAGAGCCCATCCAATAGCAGTAAACCAGTAGCAGAGAAGAGACTTCATTGTTGTACGCAGCTTAAAATGCTCAATCGCAAAAGGAATACAGATTTGAAAGAGAAGCAAGTCAGCAGGAATTTCAGTAAATGGATCAGAAACACTGCAAAGGCCAAAGAGAATGATAGTTCCATGAGTTAACGACAGGGCTGAATGTCGAAACACCACTTCACATATCAATTACACACTAAAACCAAAATCAATAGAGGGAGACAGCATTCAAACAATCTTACGAAATATCAAGTGGGAAAATGGAAGGAGTCATTTGCATGGCAAGTTTGACAGGCAAAAATACAAGCATCACTATTAAACTTCCATAGACAGCCACTGATAAAAGAACTCTACGAGCATGCTTGTGAACAGGATCATCAATCAGATCACGGAATGGGTTGTAGTTGGGATCTGCTGGATCTCGCAGGAAGTAAAGAACCCCTTTACGCAGAACCTATATAAGTATAGTACATAATTAGTAAAAGAACATTTAGCAGTATAAAGATGGAGACTTTAAAGATTACAGTTAACAGAAAATTTACCCCTCGAAGAAGGCTAACAAAGATACTTATTTGTAGCATGTAGACAATCCCTACAACCCAATGAAGTAATGAACTCGCCAATGGAGAGACAGAAAAAAATTCAACTCTTTGGGTGATCGATTTCCCAAACATTCTGATGGTGCAAACATCCAGCCACCATCCACACATCAGAGGGAAAACTCCAAGTTCAATGACAAGAAGGAACGCAACCTTAATCATAGTCATCAGATGCCTCATCGCTGCCACAAACTGCCTGAAGAGGGAGGGGATGGTTTCTGCAATGGAAGCAAGGCCATAAAATCTTCCCAATGTCAATGGCTCTCCGCGAGTGTACCGAATTAGAGCGAGAATTCCAAGGTAGAAAACTACTAGAGAAAATATAAACATATAGCCAACAGCAAGAGTGGTAACATCAGAAAGCCTGGATCCCCAAAGGGATGATCCATTCAAAAGGTCAGCTGACACTGTTGCACTGAGGTTATCTGATGCTGCACTCAAATCGGTGGCATTTCCATTCAATATTTCAGCAACTTGACCAAGCAAACCATTTTTTTGGTCGTCCGCTGTCAAATTTGCTACAGCAGTCAACGCACTCTTCAGAGTAATATTGGCCAAGAAAACTGCTGTTTCAGTAAGTGGCATGAAAGTTGACAATACTGGATTACTGGCGGAGGACAGAAGCCAAGACATATAATAGAGTATAATTTGCCCTAATGATAAAGGAACAAATATTACTACTCCAAGAAATATCATATTACTGGCAAGAACCTGCATTGATAGGAGGGCAGACCGCCATATCAGTTAATTCTCCAGTGTGGACGACAAAAGCAGAGTAATTAAAGAATACATTAGGAGGAGATAGGGGCATTCTTGATGAGTAGAGCATGAATTGTAATAACAAGAAAAGACCCTTCAGAATTGGAGCTTGGAGACTTACTGCAGAAACAAAACTCACTAATTTAAAGTAATATAATATATTTACTGGATGGATGTCAGGGCATTGAAGATGCCTAAAGAAAATGATAATTTACAAGAAATATAAAGCAAGCATGCCAGATATTGCAAAAGAAGTCCAAAAGTAAGAACACTTCCAACTGAACAATGAACTTACAGTAAATGCATTTTCAACCAGATGAAACACAGGACCATGCATGCCAACAAGCTCATCAAAAGGTACATCCTCCGCGCCATCAGCGTCATCCAAACCATCAAACATCTGCTCGACATGAGCTTCAAGCCGTGCTGCTTGCATCTCCCAATGGGCTGCAACATTTTCTGCATTTCTTCTGATTATTTGACCAGCTCCAGCAGCTCCTTGTGCACCATTGGCATCTTCACCATTCCGATCAGCAGCAAAATTTCTATCAGCTTGACCAGGAGCTCTTATTGCAGCATGAACTGCATTTCTATCTGCATCTTCCTCCCTGTCAGCTTCTTGTCCCCCAAATTCACGCAAATGTCTGAAGTAGTCTCTCAATGATGTTGCCCCAAGAAAGATAAACACGATGCTTGCAGAGAGTAAAAAACCATGCAGACAGTCAGTAAGCATAATGGTTGTAGATAAGTGACTCAAAAAGAGTCTCGGAGCTTCTCCAAAACTTCTTACAAAAGCCAATCTCCATATCCAGAATGTAATAAAAGGTATTATGAGCAGCCACACAGAGAGCACAAAGCTAAGACGAAGGAAAAACTGCAGGACTTGACATGCTTTCACAGCCATCCCGACAACAATCTCTTGAAAAGGAAGCCTGGCTGGAGCGTTGTCAGCATAAACTGGGGAGAATGAGAATGCATGTTTGCACACCTGCGTTCGAAGATAAAGAAATTAATGAGATTCGACAATCACCTTAAGCAAGCATAGAAGAGAAATTTAAAAAAAAAAAAAATACATAGATAAAAGCCAATTGCCACCCAATGGTGTGGTCATGCTGTCAACAAGTGAGACGAAAACCATGGGAGATCAGGGTACAAATTTCAATAAACGCAAAAGATATTGGATGATTTATTCCCGACTTCCCAAACCTTGGAAAGTTATCCAATACTTGTGTTGGTGGGAGATACCAAGTACCCAGTAGAATAGTCGAGGTGCATGCAAACTAGCCCAGACACCAGGCACAACTTATTAGTTTAGGAACACCTGTCCAAAAATAGAAATCCTTTGGAAGGATTTTTCTCTCTTGGGAAATGAACCGACTTTACTTTCTTATCACATGATGCTCTGACGTGGCCTTTCTCAAGTGACTCTACTTTCTCTCCTTCTTAACCATGGGAGGAAAGATCTTCTTTTCTTCTAGCGAAAAATCCTTTCATTTAATAGACATCAACAAGCCCTCTTTTGGAATCAAGTTAGAGTCCTAAAAAAATAGAAGTCAAAAGTTTCATGTCCCTAATAAGGTAAAAATTGGGGCAATTTCTTTTAGAAAGTTCATTTCAAAAGAAAAGAAAAAGAGAAAAAAAAAAAGAAGAAAAGAAGAAAAAGAAAAAGAGAAAAAAGAAGGAAAAAAAAGAGATAAAGAAAAAGAAGAAGAACAACAACATACCCAGTATAATCCCACGGGTGGGGTCTGGGGAGGGTAGTGTGTACGCAGACCTTACCCCTACCTGGAGAGGTAGAGAGGTTGTTTACGATAAACCCTCGGCTCAAGAAAAGGTGGAAAGGAAGAAAAGGGAAGAAGAAGAAGAAAGAGGGGGGAGAAAGAAAGAAGAGGGAGACAAAAGACGATAAGGAAAAAGAGGAGAAAAAGTAGCATCAAATAGTAAAAATCAGGGAGCAACAATTTCCAGTAAAAGGGAGGAAAAGTAGCATCAAATAATAACAATCAGGGAGCAACAATTTCCAATAGCAATTTTCAAAAACAATGGACGTGGTTGCTAAGTACTTAGATATAATAACAAACTAGAAGGAAGTAACTTTCAACGAACAACCAGAATATTACTAGTACTACTGGTAAACCTAGGAGAAACTCACAACTACCTGTCAACTCAGCACCTTAAATCCTCGACCTCCACACATTCATATCGCTAGTCATGTCCTCGGTTAGGTGAAGCACCGACATGTCCTACCTAATCACCTCTCCCCAATACTTCTTTGGCCTAGCCCTGCCCTTCCTCAAGCCCGCCAAGGTCAGTTTATAGTTTTCCTTAAGTTCAATCTCACATCTAGGAAACATACTTCCTAGTTTGAGTCATTCAGGTCACACTTTTAGGAGACGCACTTCCTATTCTAAAGTTTGTTAGTTTTACCCCTAGGAGATGCACTTCCTAGTCTGGGTCTTTCAGATTTTATTTTTGGGAGACGCACTTTCTAATTTTAGGTTACAAGTTTCACCCCTACGAGATGCACTTCCTAGTCTGAGTCTTTTTTGAGAATGGTAACAAATTTTATTCATCAGCACAAAGATTATGCTGGCAACAGTATTTACAGGGTACTATCCTTGTGAACTTTACAAGGCTTCCAAAAATTGTAGAATAGATTCTGCATCTCCTACAGAAAACTCTTTACACCAAAAGTGAAAATTTAAAATACAATTCATTTTAACTACTTGTATGGAGCTACTCCTGTCTTCAAAACATTTGTTATTTCTTTCCTTCCATATGGATAAAAGAAACCTAGCGCCGCTTAAGTCATCTTCCTCACCAAGATTCCAACACCCAAACCCAAAAACACAGTTAAACACTCATCTTCTCTCTTGATTTTCCTTTTTTCCATAGCCACATAAGTACTAACTTGAGGTCATGTAAAAGCCAAAACAAAGCTCTGTCACTTTCATTTTTGCCGGCAACGAGCATCGCCCTTTCACCACAACTGCCGGCGAACCATAGTCCATCAGCTTCTTCCTCCTTGTCACCACCATTCCCCAGCCTTGCACAGTCACAACTACTGCAAATTCACTATTTTCATATCCAAAAGGCATTAGATATTTTAAGGTTTCAATTTCTGGTTTAGCTCGAGTTGTCCGGCGAGCTTCGAGGTTTCATCAGCAAGGTCTCCGGTTCGAGGTTCTATTTTCCGGTCAAGGTTTCAGTCGCACGTCGAAGTGTTGTCCGTTAGTTTCCGGTTCGAGTTCCGTCCATTGTTGGGTTTCAAGACAACTAGCATCTTCAATTTTGAGGTCCAATTCTCTCTCTGTCTTAATCCTCTATTTATTGAAATGAAAATGGCATGAGTTTTTGTGAACTGGGAGTTATTTGATTGAGTTACTTATGACTTGTTACTAATTAGATTATGTTGGTGCTGACAATTACTCACTTGTTGATTGAATTTTGTTGGTTGAATACAAGTTAGGATTATCAATTAATGGGCCATAGGTTTCAGTTTAATAAACTAAAATAAAATCGGGTCCTAATTAGTCAAGTTGGCCGTGGGGGGTGGGTAACAAAATTTAGAACTTAAACATTTTATTGTTTCTGCTTATTGTTTTATCACTTGTTTATATGGCTAGGAGCATGCCTAGGTCGTCAATACTTGGGTAGGCAAACTTTAGGTCTTCGTTTTTATTTTATTCGAGATGAGAGGTCGTTCCCTTTAGTTTATATCCAGGAGAATGCCAGTAAACTCTGTAAATTTTTTATCAGGGGAATGCCCCCGAAGTGAATGTAAAAGGAGGCCGAAGCGACATCATCATGGACGCGTAGTAGGATAATTAGATTTGTTTTTGTTATTTTCTTTTCTTTTATTTTATTTATTAGGTGGGGACGAACTCGAACCTCTTTTGGTGTTTATTTTCCGTTTTATGTGTTTTCTATATCAATTTGAGTATTTTTAAAGCCAACTAGAACATGTACGCAACCGTGACTTTCACGGGACTTGGGAAATGTCTAATACCTTCTCCCCGAGTCAAATGAACCCCCTTACTTAGAGTTTCTGGTGCAGACTATGTTTTAGAGTCTAAATGTGTTTTAAAGGATAAAATCTTTTTTTTTTTAAACGGTGACTTGACACACCGAAACAATTGTCAAGTGGCGACTCTGAAAAATCCTTTGAAACACGAATTTTGTCACTTTCAAATTGAAAAACCCTTTTGAATTTTAAAAATCACTTTATCTATTTTTAGAGGGGTTAAAGTGAAAAAAAGGGGTGTGACAGCTTTGGCGACTCACGAGCAGTTTAAAAAATGACAAACAAAACCTTTGGTAGGTTTGTGAGGCTGTACAAAAAGCTCCAAGGGATTCAGTGGATCTTTGCAGAAGATGGGGAAAGAAAATAGAGGTTTACTTATATAGATATACTCGGATGCTGCTGATTCCCATAAATGGCCTAAACCAGCCATGGTAGAAGGTAAAATAATCAAGATTAGTAAAGAAGTAGATAAATAGCAAAATAAGGTTAACTCAAGTGTCTGGTCGGATGTTTCAATGATCTATTTAGTTCTAGCACCACAAACAATATAAAGAAATGTATATGCAGGACTTAAAGTGACACCCCTATCACACAATCATTTTTTCTTCGAACTCCCATCAAAGTAGGAGGCAGTGCAAATTAAAGACGACAAATGATTCTGAAGCTGGAATAGTGATCACTCATGACGGGATAGAACTGGCTAGCTATAGAACATGAAATTTTTAGGTCAAAGCTATTGGCATCCCTCTCCAAGCTTGGTCTTCAAACACTTTCAGAGTCGTCAGAGCTTTATAGGGAGGCTGCATCAGAGTGTATCAAGATATGAAAAACAGAAAAGATGCAGGAAGCGAGGCTGAGATAGTTCATACATGTGAAGAAGAGATGCATGGATGCTCCCGTGAGTAGGTGTGAGAGGTTGTTAATGGTGGGTCCAAAGAAATGTAGAGGTAGACCGAACAAGTATTGGTGAGAGGTGATTAGGCATGATATGACAATATTCAGCTTACTGAGGACATGACTCTTGATAGGAGGGTGGGAGGTTGAGAATTAGGGTAGAAAGTTAGTAGGTAGTCGAGCGTTTTTCCTTCTCATACCTGTAGTTTTGTATTATTCTCGTATTTCCTTATTCTTAGATTGTCTATTACTACCTGATGTTGCTTCTGCTTCGGTTCTATTATAATCTTCTTGTTGTTACGGCTTCTTTTTCCTTAACTTCTTCACTATTGCATTTACTTTTCTAAATTGTAGTGTTTATGCTTGCCTTGAGCCGAGGGTCTATCGGAAACAGCATCTCTACCTACACAAAGTAGGGGTAAGGTTTACGTACACACTACCCTCCCCAGACCCCACTCGTGGGATTAGACTGGCTATGTTATTGTTGTTGTTGGCGTTGACAGACTCAAGGTGGGAGATGATGTTATTAAGGATAAAGAACAAATCAGAGAAGAAATTCTTAGATTAATATCAAAATTTATATACTAAAAACGAAGTTCGAAGGCCTACAACTATTTTGCGGATCTGGCCAGCATCTCTGGGGAGGCAAAAAATGGCTTGACAGAACTTTTGAGGAGATAAAGGTTTAGAACCTGATAGCTATACTATGGGCTTTTTATCAGAAATCATGGGAATTCATTAGACAAGAAGTTCTGGATGCACTCAATCACTTTCAAATATAATAAGGTGAGATCTTGCAATGCTTTATTTATTACATTGATCCCTAAAGAGAAGGGGACAATTGAATTAAGAAACTACAGACCCATTAGTCCTATAGGCAATGTATACAAAATTGCAGCAAAGGTTCTAGCTGAAAGAATAAAAAAGGTCATTGGCAAACAATCTCACACTACTCATATTTGACGCCATATCTAGCCTTCACAACAATATGCTGAAGAGTATTATTTATCCAGTGAATGTTGTCCAAAACATTAAAGAACTGACAGAAATTATGGATGTAATATTGGCTCTTTTCCTGCCACATATTTGGGCCTCCCAGTGGGCGCAAAACTCAAATCCGCAAAAGATTGAAATGGGAAAAAGAACGCTTAGCATCACGGCAAATGCAATATCTCTCAATTGGACTATTTCATGTAACTATTCCCTATCCCTAAAAGAGTTTTGAATCAACTAGACAAGATCGGAAGGACCTTCCTTTGGGAAGGTAATAGTTAATGTCATAAATTTCATTTGATTAAATGGGATTAAGTCACTCAACCAAAACTCAAAAGTGGCTTGGGGTGAGAGACCTAGCATGCCACAACAAGAGCCTGCTGGTGAAGTGGTTACAGAGATATGGTTCAGGTGAACGTGGGATCTAGAAAGATATGATCAAGGCAACATATGGTGCACAGGATCACTGGTGCACAAAAACACCTAGATCCCCTCATGGTGTAGGACCCTGGAAGTATATAAGTATACTATGGAATGAGATCTCTCAAATGATCAGTTTTAAAGCTGGAAATGGAACTCAAATCAGGTTTTGTAAGGACAAAAGGCTGTACAATGCCTCGCTGATGGAGATTTATCCCAACCCTTTTGCAGATAGCCACTAACCCAAAGTCAACTACTACTTAGAATAAAAGTGGCAACACTTGGAAGATCTTCTTAACATGCTGGGAAGATTGAGAAATCACCACACTGATGACCAAGTTGAAGATAGACTAATCTGGGTGAATCAAAAGGGTGGTTATACACTGTAAAAGCTAGCTACACCCACCTCAGTGCACATAATCAAATCACAAGTTTTGGCCTTAGAGAGTATTCTGGAGAACCAAAACATCCGCCAAAGGTCATATGTTTTGTCTGGAGTCTAACCCATATAACCTTAGCAGAAGGAGCATACAGCCAGTGAACAGATGCTACATGTGCTCCAACAACTCAGAGAGTATCAGCCACCTAGTTTTGCAATATACAATCGCTAGTGATCTATGGAACATGTTCCATTCTATTTTTCGATTCAACTGGATCAACAACAACAACAACAACAACCCAGTATAATTCCACTAGTGGGGTCTGGGGAGGGTAGTGTGTACGCAGACCTTACCCCTACCCTGGGGTAGAGAGGCTGTTTCCGACAGACCCTCGGCTCCCTCCCTCCAAGAACTCCCCACCTTGCTCTTGGGGTGACTCGAACTCACAACCTCTTGGTTGGAAGTGGAGGGTACTTACCACTAGAGCAACCCACTCTTGTCAACTGGATCATGCCTTTTAAAAAGATGCCTATGAAAGCTGGTGCTCAGAGAATTGATAGAACCATCCAGAAGATCTGGATGATTTGGACAAAAAAAACCAAGCTGCTTTGATGGAATTTCAACTCCAAACCACTCCTTAAGAAGTAGGTGTCTTCTTAACTTATTTTGTTGGAACAACCTAATCCCTGTAATTAGTGATGATCAGTTTTTGGACTTTGTTAACTCCACATCTCTAGCTTAGAACTAATGTATTGGAGCTAGCATTTCCATTCCTGTGCTCACTTTTGTTCTACTGCATCTTCATGATGCCTTTTGATGAAACATCTTATTTCATCAAAAACTGGCCTAGACACCAAAATTATCCCAGAAAAAGAAGATCCAATCCAACTTGCTATATGTGAAAATAATCAAATAACAGAAAGATGAGCTAGACAGCTCAAATGTTACAACTTACAAATAGTAAAACATGACCGGGGCATCTATGTCTCTCCTCCTCACATGCCCAAATCATCGTAGCCTCGATTCCCGCAACTTGGCTTCCACGGATGCCACTCCCACCTTGTCCCTAATAACTTCATTCTTAATCTTGTCTTTCCTGGTATGTCCACACATCCATCTCAACATCCTCATTTCAGCTACGCTCATTTTCTGGACATGGGACTTCTTGACGGGCCAACAATCAGCTCCATACAACATAGCCGGTCTAACCACCACCCTGTAGAATTTGCCCTTAAGTCTAGGCGGCACATTCTTATCGCATAAAAATCCCGAAGCTAGCCTCCATCTCATCCAACCCGCTCCAATGCGGTGAGTAACATCCTCGTCAATCTCCCCGTTGCCTTGGCTTATAGACCCAAGATACTTGAAACTATCTCTTGTGGAAATGACTTGAGTATCAATCTACTTCTTCATGCCTCTCATCACTGAACTTGCACTCCAAGTATTCAGTTTTTGACCTACTCAACTTGAAACCTTTGGACTCCAGCGTCTGTCTCCAAACTTCCAACCTAGCGTTAACACCCCCTCGCGTCTCGTCAATCAGTACTATGTCATCAGCAAATAACATATACCATGACACGCTCCCTTGTATATGTCGTGTCAGCACATCCAACACTAGGGCAAACAAAAACGGGCTAAGGGCTGATCCCTGATGCAACCCCATCTCCACAGGGAAATGTTCCGAGTCTCCTCCCGCAGTCCTCACCCGAGTTTTAGCATCTTCGTACATGTCCTTAATCACCCTAATGTACGCTACCGGGACTCCGCTAACCTCCAAACATCTCCATAGCACCTCCCTCGGGACTTTGTCATAAGCCTTCTCAAGGTCAATGAACACCGTGTGCAAGTCCTTTTTCCTCTCCCTATACTGCTCCACCAATCGTTTCACAAGGTGAATGGCTTCTGTAGTTGACCGTCCCGACATAAATCCGAACTGGTTCTCAGAGATAGATACACCTGTCCTCACTCTCTTCTCCACTACCATCTCCCAAACCTTCATAGTGTGACTCAGCAGCTTGATACCCCTATAGTTGTTGCAGTTCTGGATATCACCTTTGTTTTTGTACAACGGAATCATCAAACTCCACCTCCAATCTTCGGGTATCTTCTTTGTCTTGAAAATGACGTTAAACAAGCTAGTAAGCCACTCCAAGCCTACCCTACCCGCTTCTTTCCAAAATTCCACCGGGATCTCGTCAGACCCAGTCGCCTTACCCCTGCTCATCTTCCGTATTGCCACATCAACCTCCTCACACTAATACGCCTACAAATCCCAAAATCTCTCCGACTTTCTGAGTTCTCCATCTCACCCAGCAGAGAAAGAAAAAGAAGAAAAACAACAAAATAAAACAACTTTAGTTTGAACTACGTTTGACCTGATTCTTGTATCAACAAGATACATAGGCAGCCTTACTTTGGGGTTCGGTCACACCAAGTCAAAAATTCAAAATTCTCTCATGTCAAAGAAATTGGGGCAAAAATTTTATCGATTCCAAAAGTTGTAAGTTTAAACCCTTCTGTTTTAGTTATTTTGAGCCTTCATGACATCCTTTCTTTCTATCCCTGTCCAAAAGCCGCATTACAGTCCATAAAGACCTTCTAGATAATCTTTGAGAGTGCCAAGTCCGACATGCAAGAAGCATATGATTTTTGTACCGTTGTTAATGCCTTGTCAGTTGCATCATGAGAGAGAAAAAAAAATGAAAGTCTTATTGGTGAAAACCCTCACGGGCATCATAAGGCGATAGTTGAGAGAAAGAACAAATGAGAAAGGCTTGTTGGTGAAAACCATTCGGGACACCATAAGTCGAATGAGGATCGTGAATCTGATAGAACTATTGGAGCATTGAAGCCAATTTCACAGCTTGAAGGTATAACAAGAGTTGAAGATTAGACTTGTTGGACATATCAGGACGCTCAATCCAAAATGCATGTCATGGTCAGTGGAGTCAGCCGCCATATCAAATAAATTTCTACTTTGTTCTCTTTTCTACATAGAAATTTTCTTGTTAAATACAATTTTTCCAAACTCTCTCTTCTTGCTTCATTCCTCTGGCTTTAATTGAGTCCCTTTCGAGTATTTTTTCCGGAACAAGTGAGAAATGACTTCAAAATATGCTACCAGCTTTACAATTGCACAATGCAGAGTCTGGCTAGAACATCAAAGTGACATAAGCCATGGAAGGATAGTATGCATGCCGAGTTGATGACAGTTGACGCATGTTGGGATTCATGTAAAAAACAAATGTGCAGTAAATTCTAGATGGGTACAGTGCATCACGTAAAGGGTATTGGAATTAAACGAGTCAGATATATTCTCCGTGATAAGGGTTGTCCGGAAGAGTGGTTAGCCAGCATTGTCTTCCAAGTTAAAATTAAAATTAATCATGGCAAGTGCAGGAGCAATCGCCCTCAAAGTCAAGGCCACAAACCAACCAACATGTTTTAAACTTACAAGTTTTCTTTGCTTCAAACAGGGATGAAGACTATGTGCAAGCTTGAATTTTCAAGGTATAGTTCCCCAATTCTGTTAGCACAAAGGCTGTCTGAGAAAAACTTTATCTCCTAAGCAATTTCCTAGTTGGGAAGAACCGTACCTTCTAGACGTACCCCTAGTCATGAGGAGTTTTTAGCTTTCTTTAAGTTCAGGGCCCCGCCTGTAGAATAGGGCCAGTTTTAGTTTTGTTAAGTTGTTAATCTTTAGCTTTACTTAAGTTCAGGAGTCCCGCCTGGAAAATAGGGTCGCATCTTAGTTTTTCCTAAGTTGTCAGTTTTAGTTTCCTTAAGTTGTTAATCATTGCTTTCCTTGAGTTCAGGGGTCCTGCCTGCAGAATAGGGTCAATTTTTAGTTTCCTTAAGTTGTCAATCTTTAGCTTTCCTTTAGTTCAGGAGTCTCGCCTGGAAAATAGGGTCGCATCTTAGTTTTTTCTAAGGTTCTGAGATAGTGTCCCCTCAACCTCAAAACCTTTGATCCACTGCAGTTGTTTTGCTTTGTCAAGCATCTTGCTTAGATCTTTATTACTAGAATTAGAAAAAAGGTGTAGAGGGGACCCCCCTGTCTAAATTCCTTTTGTGGAGAGAGGAGCCAATGGGGCTCCTATTTACCAAGACAATTATTTTACTGTAGTGATGTTGAACTTTATCCACCTTATCCATCTTTCCCCAAGCCCCATCTTCCTTAACATTGTCACGAGATATGACCCATTCACTTGGTCAAAAGCCTTTTCCACTTTTAGTTTGCATAGAATACCAGGGGCACCACTTTTAAGTCTCCAATCCAGAACTTCATTAGCTATTAAGGTTTCATTGGTGATTTGCCTATTCTTGATGAAAGCATTTGAAACATGTCTATATCTTCGCATCCAACATAAGAACCTTACATCGTTCAAACATTCAAATGCTATAGAATGCACTATTTAGTTAATTTTCATGCTATATAAGATTTAAATGCTATAGAATGCACTATTTAGTTTATTTTTCATGGACAAGCTTCTTTTAATTGTAACACCCCCAATAGCTGGGAGCACTAGTCCACGAGGTAATCCCTTAAGCAAAACTATCAATAATTTTCAATAGCTTAAACATTTCCCTCAGTATAGCATGCTACAAGACTTTGCCAAAAAGAGGTGTACAGATCAAGAAAACTGACCCGTCAATAAAGGACGAGTAGCGACATCAGGCCGCGCAATTATAAGTTCTAATCCAACTTAAGTGTGTCTCAACCCCAAACTAGTTAGAATTGGCTCTAACAATCCATTGTGAAATTTCCATTCTATTTGAATCCATTCATTCCAATACTAAATTAAAGCTATCATCCCTAGGAGAGTAAGTTTTAAGTACCTTGGGTCTGTTATACAGAGGGGTGGGGAGATCGACGAAGATGTCACACATCGTATTGGGACGGGATGGATGAGATGGAGACTTGCTTCCAGTGTCTTGTGTGATAAGAAGGTGCCAGCAAAACTTAAAGGTAAGTTCTACAAAGCGGTGGACTGGCCGAGTATGTTGTATAGGGCTGAGTGTTGGCCAGTCAAAAGCTCTCATGTCCAGAAGATAAAGGTAGCAGAGATGAGAATGTTGAGATGGATGTGCGGGCACACGAGGTTAGATAGGATTAGGAATGAAGTTATTCGAGACAAGGTGGGTGTGGCCCCAATTAAGGACAAGATGCTGGAAGCGATGCTTAGATGGTTTGGACATGTGAGGAGGCGGAGCAAAGAAGCTCCGGTCAGGAGGCGTGAGAGGTTGTCATTGGAAGGCCTAAGGAGAGGTAGAGGTAAGCCGAAGAAGAATTGGGGTGAGGATTAAGCGAGACATAGCGCAACTTCAGCTAACCGAGAACATGACCCTTGATAGAAAGGTGTGGAGATCGAAGATTAGGGTAGTAGAGTAGTTAGTTTAGTGTTCTCCCTGTCATACCGGTAGTATTAGTGCGTACTTTAGTATTCTGTTGGCATTAGATTTCTATGACTACCTGCCATTTCTTTCATTGCGGCCACCTGATTATTTGGTTGTTATTTGTGTTGCTTTTACCTGGCTTCTCACCGTTGCGCTTCTTGTTTTTTTCTTCTTTAACGTGGTGCTTTTAAATGGCTTCTGACTGTTGTGCTTCTTGTTTTTCTCTTCTTTAACGTGGTACTTATACTTCTCTGAATCGAGGGTCTATTGGAAACATCTTCTCTATCTCCACAAGGTAGGGGTAAAGCTGCATACACACTACCCCTGACCCCACTATGTGGTATTATACTGGATTTTTTGTTGTTGTTGTTGTACTAAATTAAAGCTACGTATTCGCTAAATCTCATGCAAATGGGCGGAGGTAGAAGTAACTTATGGGTTCATCAAAACCCAATAACTTTGACTCGGACCCTGTATATGTGTTAAAAATTCACTAAATAAGTATGAATAATAGATTTTGAACCCAGTAAATTAAATGAGTTGTGGTAGAAATCCCAACTCGAAACCGTATGTTCAAATTCTGGATCCACCTCTGCGCCCGCATATAATATATTGCTATACAAGTTTGTAATTCTTGCACACACCAGACATAATATAGGTGTAGAAATAACTGAACCTTAATCTTTACCACTAATGGTCATTAAATTTATTTCACCCCATCTAACAACAACAACATACGTAGTGTGTACGCAGACCTTACCCCTACCTTGTGAGGATAGAGAGGTTGTTATATAAAAGCAGAATAAAAACAAGATATTAAGGTAATCAACAATGAAAGAAAACAACGGTTAGTCATAAAAACCTACTACCAACAAAAAGCGAGACTGCGTGCCAATACAAATGTTATGAACACTCTAGACTACCTACTCTACTACCCTAATCCTCGACCTCCGTACCTTCCTTGATCATATTCTCGATCAGCTGAAGTTGCGCCATGTCTTGCCTAATCACCTCTCCCCACCTCTTTCTTTGGCCTAACTCTACCTCTCCGTAAGCCCTCCACTGTCAACCTCTCACACTTCCAAATAATAGATTCATTGATCGCTTAACCTTTTCATGTAATTCCCTAACTAATACATTTATCAAAGAAGGAAATTACATACTCAAAAAGTTGAAAGGAAACTCTAACAACGAACCTCACATTGGCGAGCATTGCTGTGATTAAGCCATTGAAGAAGGCAATCTTGGTGAACATACTTGATGCTACCGCTACAAGCGCATGGATACCGCAACGGATTATCCGTGTCACCGGGGTTACGACAGATCCGGCAAACATCCTCGTCTTCATCATCGTAATTGTTCGCTACAGAATCCGATAAAGCAGATGAAGACGAATTGATCGCATCGACGGTAGAGGTTTCTGCAACAGAACTTCTCAAGCCACTGTCGTGCCCCGCCGGTGCAATCTCCATAAACGATTGAATTCGAGCACTGTTTCAATTTTACAAGGTTTTTGAGGTCGTGCGGATGTGTGAATTTATTTCATGAAGAGGTGGCGTTACGGACTGGAAGATGTGATTATGGATGTGGCAGATGATGATTTTGCCCTTCCGAACGTAATTGTGCTTTGAAAGACGGCCGTTTGGTTAGCTTACGGGCTGGAAGTTATAAACGGAATTATAATACAAGGATTAAATAGTGAATATGAGTATTATAATACATAATTATTTAGTAGATATATTTTTATCGATGACTATTTGGGATATATATATATATATATATATATTAAAAGCATGAATATTTTAAGCGAAATGTCGTTCGTCTTTTTTACCCTTTCAAAAATAAATTTTATACTAAACAAAATAGTCATTTGATAATTTTCATAATATTTAAGGCTTTCAAATCATTAAAAATATTGACTATTAAATCTTTTCCCTCCTAATATTTAAGAATTACAAATTAAGTAAGATTTGACTTAATAAATCCTTTCCTTATTTAAATGATGTACAATTATTTTAACTGCTAATTGGAACATTTGATTTTTCTTTCTTTTTCAATTAAAGAATCCTGAAATTGTTTTACTTATTTGGCTTCTTTTTGCTAAAGTAGCATGTTTTGCTATCTAATTGAGTACTAATTGTTATGTTTGCAGGAATCACTAACATGCTACATATGAGCGGACTTACGAGAAGATAGAAACGGCAAAAATGTTGATTTTTATACATGTTCATGTCTATGAGTATATAATTTTAAATAATAGTTAAATAATATATTTGAGTGATAAAATAAAATTTATCGAAAAAAGTGTAAGTTATAAGAACTTTTGAAAGAATATCTTATAAAAATTATTGTTATTTCTATGACTTTATACTAAATACAAACAAATTACACGAAAATATCTTTATCGTGATTCTTTAAAGATTTGTCGAATAAAATAAAGTTGATTTTTTTGGTCTTTTAGAGCTATAAAGTGGATTTTTTTTTTGGGTCTTTTAGAGTTTTCTTTTTGTTTGTTTGTTGCTAAATGTCTTTTAGAGATTTGAGAACGGAGAGATTGATTCTATATAGCTCATGAGAAAAATTAGTGACGATATAAAGTCTAAAAATGATTAATGTTGGGTTAATATTTTACAAAAATAACTTACTATATAAAAACATAGAGAGATGCCATTTATTGGGGGAAAAAGATTCAATTAATTACAACTCATTTAATTTAGAATACATTTACTGCTATTTTATCCTTATTGTTTCAAGTTTTAATTTTAGCAAATTTGGTTCTTAATAGTATACTATAATCAATTTCTTTCCCTGTCAATAGTCTTCTTATGAAAACAAATTTAAGTACTCAATTGTCAATTTGACAAATAATTTTACTTTTATGATGAATTTTAAAAATAAATATTTTTTGATTTATATAAATAACAGTAACGGTTCAATAAGCATAAAGATCCAAAATAAAATAGTCATTGATTCTTTACTATTTTAGAATAAATTTTATCTAAAATAAAATTTTGTAATGTATTCGATAAAAGTGTAATTACAACTAATATTTCCAATTTGGGTCGAGCTATATATCTTACATTCTTATTTTATATCTTACACTTAGATTATATCAAAGTAAAAAAATCGCTAGTTAAAAATTCGTAATCTATTGATCTACATTAACATATCTTACACTTTTATTTTATAACTCAAGCATAATTTTTAATAAGATACTAATGCGGTCTCATTTTTAAAAATATAATTCGTGTGACAGGGTACGCGCGTACACTAAAACTAGTTAAACTAAAAGAAGGGTAGATGGTCTATAATATAAAATACATGTTTGATATATACTAAATAAGTTGGGATAAACTTTTATTTTCAATTTTAACCTTGAATCTTTTTTAAAACATTTGGAAGAACCTTAGAGAATGGCATCTTTGTTATTATAGTATTTTATTTCTCTTTTTCATTATAGTATTTTATCCCGGGATAGTAATTTCGGGGTTATTATTTCGCCTTCAATGTGAGATAAAATAATATCATAATTGTGATATAATTATTCACGAAATTGCTAATTTTGGATTTGAAATTAACCAAATGTGAAATAAAATAATTTCGCATCTAATACCGAGATTATTATCTCTTATCCCACCAACCAAATCCCTAATAGCTTGATCTTCACCTTGTGCACGAAAGATAACGATGATAGTGTCAAGATGCAAATGTTTGGAAAGGATCAAGCCTTGTTACAAAGTTATGGAGGTTACTATTTAGCATAAGAAATGGGATACAACGTGTAACGACCACGCCCGTCATTTTAAGTTTTAGCATTTTGTTCGGTGGTTTGAGACCTTGAGTAGCTTCTTATGATGCATTATGACTTGCGTGTGTGGTTGGCTTTGATTTATGAGAGATTCGGGATTGATTTGGAAGAGTAATTCCCATTATGGATGCTTTAAGTTGGAAGAATTGACCAAGGTTTGACTTTTGAGTAATAGACTTGGGAATTAGGATTTCGTGGTTTCAATAGATTCGTATGATGATTTTGGACTTGGGTGTATGTTCGAATTTGGATTTGGAGGTTCCTACAAGGTTTTGACCCTAATTGTTGAAAGTTGGCAAGTTGAAGAAGTTTGACCGTAAGTTGACTTTGGTGTTATCAAACTCTGATTGTGGTTTTGAGACCTTGGAAGAGTTCATTTAGTTGATTGGAACTTATCTGCGATGTTTGGTTGTAATCTGGATGTCTAAGTGTGATTTGGACGCATTTAGTGAAGTTGGAATGTTTGAAAGTTAAGAGATGGATTTTGATCTTCGACTCTTAGTTTTATCATTATTTTTTATGTTTTGAGCCTTGGAATAAGTTTGGATAAGTTATTTGGACTTGTTGGTATGATTGGTCAGGGTCCCGTGGGGTTTGGATGTGTTTCTGGGTGATTTCGGACCATTTTGGATGAGTTTGCACTTCTTGTTTTCTAGCGTCTCTGATGAGCTTCGCGATCGCAGGAGGTGCATTATGATCACGTAGATATTAGGGGAAGTTGGGAGCTTGTTTTTCATGTTCGCGTAGTGTTGGGAAAACTGCTCTCCGCATTTGCATGAGTTTGCGTTTGTGAGAGGGAGAGCATGGCTGGGGTATTTGGTCTTGTGTTCGCGGAGCGGCTGACGCATTCGTGATTGAGTAGAAGCAGCAGACTTTTGCGAGCATGTGGGCAGTGTCGTGATCGCGTAGGAGGAACTTGGGCAACAACATTTTGTGCTTCGCGAATGCAAGGCTTGTGCTGCATTCGCAAAGGGTACACCGGGCAGACTTTATAAGTTGAAAATTTCGAAATTTTGTTCATTCTCTCATATTTTGAACCCTACACTTGGAGAAGGGCTGGTTTTGCAAGAAGATTTTCATACTAGGCAAGAGGGTAAGTGATTTTTACTTATTTGTGATTATATTTCAAGAATCTACAAGGATTTCTAACCCCTATAACATGAAATTTTAAAGAGAAATTGGGATTTTTGGTATGAACTTAAGATAGTGATTTTGGGGGGTTTGATTACGAAATTGGATCCCGATTTAAAATCTAATCATATATTTGGAATCGTGGAGTTATAGGTGAACTATATCTATGATCAATTTCGGGGGTCCGAGGTTGACTTTTTAATTCGGGCCAAAGATTGAACCTTTTTAATATGGAATCAATTCATAAAGCTTGTATTGACTAATTTGAGTAATGTTTGACTAGATTCGAGTCGTCTTATGTTGGATTTGAAAAAAAAAACACAGTTGTTGTTGATTGAAGCTTGCCGAGTGGAGATAAGTCCCTTGTCTATCCTTGTAAGAAGAAATTCTCCTCATAGATGATCTATTTACTACATGTTGCTTTATTTAGGAGCCACGTGTATGCGAGGTGACAACCGTATATGCATAGCTAAATTATGACCATATGTAGTAGAGTTTGGCTTATGATTATGTCATGTTTGGACTATGTGAACTTATTATCCATGTTTCGTTGATTCTATGACTACGTTATGATACATAATTTTGGCTTAGAAGCATTCTTAAGGTTAAGACTTGTTGAATTGGGTATAAATGATTTATTTGCCATATTGATCTTCCTTCTTGAGCCGTGGTCATACACTTGTCTTATTAATTTATGATTTAGTGGTTACATGGCTTAGTTTATTTATGTTTAATATTATGAAAAGACGTTTGAATGTAAAAGTGCTTACTGAATTATTGTTGAGATGAATTGAATTACATGATTAGTCATAGCCATCTTTTAGCCATATGGGCTTTTATTCACACCTCTATTGTTATATCTGGTGTTTCTTTATTATCTTATTTTATACACACGTGCATGAGTTGGAGAGCTGGATACTGCAAAAAGATGAGAATTTTGGCACCACAGACATAGTAAGCGGATATTAATTTTTTGATAATATTGTGATTGAATCGGGTTGCATGCCGCAACTATATCGTGAGTGGATCAGGTTGCATGCTGCAATAATATTATTATTAGTGGATTGAGTTGCACACTGCAATAGCGCTTGGATATGGATCCGTCCCTCAGAAGTCAGGTGATTATCCATGTTACTTTGGGCCCTGTTCGCGCAGGCACTCAAATTGGTACTAGTTTGGATACTTAGCCACTGTCAGATGTATGAATTATGTAGTGAGATTTGGTATTGGATCGTAAGCATGCATTGGTAGCCTAGAGTCATGCAGTGGCTCTTATATTACATGTGAACGTTGATTGACTCGTATCATGATTATGAAAAGAACTGAGATAATTGATATTGTATTCTAACTTTTGTCTGAAAACCATGTCTAAATTCTAGATTTACGTTGCTCAACTAGTGGACTTGATTGATGATGTCATGATTTATTACATGTTCTGACCATGCTTTATATGCTTATTCATTTGTTTAGTAAGTCTCGATGTAGACCCCTCGCTACTACTTCTTCGAAGCTAGACTTGATACTTATTGAGTACCGTGGTTTTGTACTCTTGCACTTTTTTGTGCAGGATTTAAGATTGGTATTAGGGGCACCCATTAAGCTGGGTAGGAGTATTTTTATTGGAGACTTCATGGTGAGCTTCTATATTTGATTCTATCCGCAGCACATGGAGTTTCCATTCCCTGCTCATTTATATCTATCTATGTATTTTCTTTCCGGATAGATGTTGTTGTTCTGTTGAGATTATCTACTCTTATTAGATGCTCGTGATGTAATGACATTGAGTTCTGGGCGCTTGTTAGACAGTTGTGGTCTTGTTTAGACCATGTCTTTGATTATTCACTTATAATATTAATTTGAGATTTATTTTGCATTGTTACCTATATCATGAGTCAATTAATAGCTTAAATAATTAGATTACATTATTATTGTTGAGTGTTGGCTTGCCTAGCAAGCGGGTTTGGTGCCATCACGGCCTTTGATGGGATTTTGGATCGTGACAAGTTGGTATTAGAGCTCTAGGTTCTAAGGGTCTCACTAGTCACGAGCAAGCCTAGTATATTCATGTGGATCGATACAGAGACATCAATATCTATCTACGAGAGGCTACATGGCTTTAGGAACTTTCTCTTTCTTGATTCCTTATCGTGCGACTTTATTTCGGCTTGAAGCCTATATCTTCAGTTCCTTCCTATTCATTCATACGCGATCTTGTGTACTCGATATCAGTTGGGCACCGGCAGATTGTGATGATGTTATAGATGTGGTGCATTATATTTTTCTCTTATGTATGCTGTGATGATGTTATAAATGTGGTGCAATATATTTTTCTCTTTTGTATGAGGGCAGACTACTATCATCACCTTGTGAAGGGGTGTTCAATCATTTCAGCCCCAGTGTTGGTGTTGCCTATGAGTTCAAGGCTATGCACAATGTATGGTGATGTTTCACGTGTTAATCTTGGCACAATATTGGTGCAGAATGGTAGAGTTTTTCTTATATGTCACGGCTGTTGAAGCCCCCATGATAAGGATTATTTGGTTCATGATTTGCAGATTGACATTTATTCTAACGGAAGAGAGGCATTTGGCTATTGATGTTCAGACCTTGGCTAATAGATTTGCGAGATTGGATAGTCTGAGCTTGGTAGAATTTTTGCTTGTGTGGTCGTCCTTGTTTGAGCACATTTGGGCTCATCAATATGATGATCCTTATTTGCTTGCCCTTAAGTACACTGTGTTGTGAGGTGGTGCTTAGGAGGGGGTCATCGGAGATAATGATGTATTGTGACTTCAGAGTCAAATTTGGGATCCTAATGTGGATAGTTTGAGGGAGTTGATACTTGAGGAGGCTCATAGTTCGCAAAATTCTATTTATCCAGGCGTTATAAGGATGTATTGTTATTTTAAACAACATTATGGGTGACGGAGGATGAAGAAGGACATTATTGGACATGTCTCGCGGTGTTTAAGTTGTGTTGACCTAAGCGGTGTAGGTTTTGATGATTGACAAAGGATCATACATGAACCAGGTTCCTGGATATTATACATAGGTTATGGTTAAAATCAAGCAAAAGGCATGCACATGCAAGGGATAAGTATAAGTGGTTATTTATGATAATTCCTAAACGAAAAGATTACATATTTGATAAGAAGCAAGACGCCTTAATTGAAGAGAACTCTATCCAAGATAAGGAAAAGATTAGAAGTTGAAGTTAACTAGAACTCTTCCACCAAGGAAGAGTAAATCATCAGACTTGTAGTTACTCTTTATTCTACTAACTGTATAAATATCAGTCTTGTTCTCTTTTACAGGTGACGCACACATACTGAATTTAAGTAGAATTGAGAGCAAAATACCAAGGCATTTTGTGAGCAATTCCTGTGAGATTTAAGAGTGCGACCCTGAAGCTACATGAATCAGATTGACGAACCAGTTCCATATGTCTGTCTTTAGTTCTGCTTCAAGTGCAGTAGGAGCTTTTGAGTTGTACCTTTCAGCTTTCTCTAGAAGCAAATGGTACTAGGTACTTGAGTTGTATCATTCAAGTTAAAGTAAACTTGAAGTAGTCGCAACAGACCATGGCGTGTTACTATAAGGGTTAGAGTTTAATCTTTAGGTTTGCAAGAGTTTGTAAGCTTTGTTTTGGCTAAGAGTTTAGTGAAGTGTTTGGGAAAAATCTTACTGGGAAGTAGGTCGTGATTTTTTTTTTTTTACCTTTTTAGCCTGGTGTTTTCCACGTAAAAATCCTTGTGTTCTTTACTTTCTGCATTATTTATTCCGCAATTATAGTGTAAGGAATGCATCGAAGAACCAGGTCCTTCGATAATCTAGTGCATGTAAAAATCGAACACCACACAAATAACCCTCCCTCTATTGTGTGGTATTGAAGTATAAAACATCAATTGGTATCATAGCAGATTATCCTTTAACATGCTAACATCTTAGATTAAGATCAAGTGAGTGCACCACTTAGAAACTGTGAAGGGCAATCCACTACTAGGCCACCACTCTTCAATGGCCAGTACTACTCATGGTGGAATAAGAGAATGAGATTTCATTTACAAGTAGAAGATTATGAGTTGTGGGGCATAATCACTGATGATCCATTGTCAACACTGATAAAGAATGCCCAAGGTGAGGATGTTCCAAAAACAAGAGTTGACTGCAATGTTGATGATCTTAATAAGTGGGAAAAGAATGCTAAAGCCAAAAAATGGCTTATCTGTGGACTTGGTCCTGATGAGTATTACAGAATCCAAGATTGTTCTACTGCTAAACAAATATGGGACACAGTGCAAGTGGCTCATGAAGGAACAAGTCAAGTGAAAAGATCAAGAGAAACTTTGTTGTTTTCACAATATGAAAACTTTTCTATGAAGGATGGAGAAACCATTCAGGAGATATACACAAGATTCACTACTTTGACAAATGAGTTGAGGTCTCTTGGAAGGATTCTCACTGAAGAAGAAAGGGTTGAGAAAATCCTGACTAGGATTTTGCCAGTCACTTGGGAGAGCAAGATCATTGCCATTCAGGAATCAAATAACATTGCTACACTTTCCTTAGATGAATTGATTGGAAATCTTGAGACATATGAGTTGAGGAGACAAATCATGAAGATGGACGTACCTAAGAAGGAAATGAGTCTGGCGCTTAGAATTACTGAGGGTTCTAATTTAGAGGATGATGAAATAAAAATAATCACCAAAGACTTCAAAAGTACCTAAGGAGAGGAAAAGGTTCTTCAAGAAGTGGAAGCTATAAAAAACCAAAGCAACTGAAAAGTAGGTGACTGATGGATGCTATAAATGTGGTAAAGCTGACCACATGATCAAGAATTGTCTTATGTGGGAGATTGAGTGGAAAAAGGAGAGATATGAAAGAAGGAATATGTTCATCCCAAGAAGAGCTACAAAAAAGGATCAACCAAAGCAATGGTTGCTACTTGAGAAGATAGCACAAATGAGGGTTCTGATGATGATGACGATGAACAAGCTCTTATGGCTATTGGAGAATCGGAAGAAGAACCTGATGAAGAACCTAAGGTAAAATTCCTTGAACTAAAAGATAAAATCAAATTCCTTTCTAAAGAGAGACTATCTGAAGTATTGTTAGCTTTAATTGAAGAGTCTGAGGATGTAAGTTCTGAAAAGGAACAACTATCAAAGGAGTGTGTCATTTTGAAAGTAGAGTGCAAAAACCTTGAAATAAAGGCTTGTGAAACTGAAAAAGAAAATACTGTTTTGAAGAACCAGGTTCTTGCACTTGATGCAACTGTCTTTGAACTTAGATCTGAACATTTGAAATTAAAGTAAGGGACATGTAAGGAAATAGCTAGTGACACACAACTCACAATAGAAGAAGACTTACGAAAGGTAAAAGTTGAGTTATACAAAAGGGATGAACAGGTAAGGGTTTTGAAAGAGGACTTGACAAAGGTTAGACATGAGCTTGATAGAACATGTAAATGGAACATGTCCTCTTATGCACTTTCATGGCTAGAAGAACACCATAGTAGCAACAGAAATGGACTTGGCTTTGGGAATTATGCACCTAAATGGGATCCCATAAACAAGTACCTAACACTTCCTGAGAATACGATTTGCACTCACTATGGTAACACTGGACACTATAGGAGTGAATGTGTAGCAAAAGAAAAGGCAAGTCTAAGGAACAAAAACTTTGTTCTAGGGAAGAATAGGCTACCAAGTTGGGCAAAAAAGAATTTGATTTATCCTTTTGCCTATAGAAAGGGACCCAAACTAGTTTGGGTTCCTAAGACTAACCGTTGATTTCCTTTTGCAGGTCCAAGTGAAAGAGAGCAGCCAAATGTGGTACACAGATAATGGTTGTTCAAAGCACATGACATGAAACAAGAATCAGTTCCTTTCACTTGTGACCTTTAAAGGAGGTAATGTCTCCTTTGGAAATGGAAAGGAAGGTGATATCATTTGAGTTGGGAAGCTAGGTAAATATGATTCTCACTCAATTAAAAATGTCTACCTGATAGATGGACTGAAATACAGCCTGATAAGTATCTCACAACTGAGTGATAGAGAAAACATGGTAGCTTTCACCTCTGCAAAATATTTTGCAATAAATCTTACCACTGACAAAATAGTCTTGCAGGAAAAGAAGAGTGAACAATATATATGTGGTGGATTTGTCCACACTTTCAGATAATGAACTCACTTGCTTGAGTGTCATGGACTGTGATTCCCTCCTTTGGCATAAGAAACTTGGGCATGCTAGTCTAAGTCAACTTAACAAACTAGTCTTCAAGGACTTGGTGATAGGGCTGAATAACATTAAGTTCAAGGAAGATAAAGTTCGTGAGGCTTGTGCAAGGGGTAATCAGGTAAAATCTTCTTTCAAAAGTAAGAAAATGGTGAGTACTACCAGGTAGATAGAACAGGTCCATATGGATATGTGTGGACCAATTAGGACAAAAAGCAAAGGTGGTAAAAGATATGCTATGGTGCGTGTTGATGATTACTCTAGTTTGGACATTGTTATTAACATCTAAAAATGAAGAATTTTACATGTTTACTTTATTTGTTAGAAAAACTCAAAAATAACTAGGTAATCAATTAGGTCTGATCATGGTATTGAGTTTGAGAATGCTAAGTTTTTTGAATTTTGTGATGAACATGGCATAAATCATAATTTTTATGCTCCTAGAACTCTACAATAAAATGGAGTTGTTGAAAGAAAGAATAGGACTTTGGAGGACATGACTAGAACCATGTTAATTACTAGTATGTTGCCTCATAGCTTCTGGGCAGAAGCTGTGAACACTGCATGTTATATCATAAATAGGTGCATAACTATACCTCTTGTTGAAAAATTTCCTATGAGTTACTTATAGGGAGAAAACCAAATATATCCCATCTTAGGGAATTTGGATACAAGTGATTTGTTCACAATAATAGAAAAGACTCCTAGGAAAGTTTGGTCCCAGAAGTGATGATAGAGTATTTTTGAGATATTCTTCACATAGTAAAGCCTATAAGATATACAATAAAAGAACTATGTAAGTATAAGAAAGTGTGCATATTATCTTTGATGAAACTAACATTCTTTCTGAGAGGAAGGAACAAGATGATGAAGATATTGGGTTGAAAAGAAATTCAAAGGGTAAAACTGCAGTCCAGCCAGAAGCTGTATCACAGGAAGGAATATGTGATGAACCAGGTCCTTCCACCCAGGGCAACTTGACAAGGGGAACTGACTAGAGAGGAACTGGTCCTCAAACCTTGAAGGAACTTGTCTATGAACCTGTTCCTCAGCAACAAAATAATGAAGGAACATCCAGAGAAAATCAGTTGGTTGTGAAACCTTACAAGTATCAAAGTTCTTATCTCATTGGGAATATAATTACTGATCCAACCTCTAGAATCAAAACCAGATCTTCTTTAAAAAATCTCTGTACTTTTGATGCTTGTTTTTGAGCTTTGCAAGATGTAAATTGGGTGAAGATGGACTCAACCAATTTAAGAGAAGTCAAGTATGGCATCTGGTGCCGAGACTCAAGGACAAGAATGGTGATTGACACTAAATAGGTCTTCAGAAACAAACTTGATGAAGAAGAAACTGTTACAAGGAACAAGGCAAGATTGGTGGTTCAAGGATATAGTCAAGAGGAGGGCATAAACTATGATGAGACTTTTGCTCCGGTTACAAGATTGGAAGCAATTATACTTCTTATAGCATTTGCTGCTTACATGGAATTCACTCTCCATCAGATGGATGTCAAGAGTACCTTCCTCAATGGCAATTTAAAGGAAATAGTTTTGGTCAAGCAACCTCCTGGCTTTAAAAGCAAGGAATGTCCTGAGCATGTGTACAAACTTGATAAGGCACTTTATGGGCTTAAGCAGGCCTCAAGAGCATGGTATGAAAGATTGTCCAAATTCTTGCTTGAGCATGGCTACAAGAGAGGTAAAATTAAGAATACTTTATTCTTGAAAGAAAAAGATAAATATATCTTGGTTGTTCATATATATGTCGATGATATAATCATTGGAGCAACAATTGATAGGCTAATTAAAGAATTTTCTAAGAAAATGGGGAGTGAATTTGAAATGAGTATGATGGGTGAGCTTAATTTCTTCTTAGGCTTACAAATTAAACAAACTTAAAATGGAACTATGATCCATCAGAAAAAGTATGTCAAAGAGTTGCTCAAAAGGTTTAAGATAGAAGATTCCAAATAAATTGATACTCCTATTGCAACAACCACAAAATTGGATTTGGATGAACCTGGTTCATCTGTTGATCAGAAAATGTATAGGAGAATGATTGGCTCATTATTATATCTCACTGCTAGTAGACCTGATATTGTTTTTAATGCAGGACTTTGTGCTAAGTTTCAGTCAATTCCAAAGGAGTCTCACTTGAAGGCAGTTAAGAGGATCTTGAGATACTTAAAAGGCACAACTGATTTGTGCCTATAATATCCAAAAGGTAGTAATTTTGATTTAGTAGGATATGTTGATGCTGATCATACATGTTTTCTTATGGATAGAAAAATTACTTCAGGTATAGCACATTTTCTTAGCTCATGTCTTGTATCTTGGGCCACCAAAAGCAAAATTTTATGGTCTTATCTGCTGTTAAAGCTGAGTATGTGGTTGCTGCTTTATGTTGTGCTCAATTATTGTGGATCAAGAAATAATTAATGGACTTTGGAATTGATGTAGGTTGTATCCGTATCTTTTGTGACAATACAAGTGCAATCAGTATGACCAAGAACCCAGTCCATTATAAAAGAACTAACCACATAGATGTTAGACATCATTTTCTAAGGGATGTTTTTGGGAAGGGTTTGATCACTGTAGAATTTTGTACCACTAATAAGCAAATTGCTAACATTTTCACAAAAGCTTTGAGTATGTATCACTTTGAAAGGAACATGTTAGAATTAGGGATAATTAAGATCACCTAAAAGAAACCGGTTCTAAATCAATGATTGGTTAAATAATTTGTGATTTTTTTAAATAATTAGATTAGATATTGCTCAGTATCATACTTTTATTAGTATACTCTTGTACCATGTACTAAAATGCCTCACTGATGTCTAAGGATATTACCCTTATTTCTTTGGAAAATTCAATCTTACACAAGAGAACTTTCAGTGAAGAACCTGATTCATCGAGCTTATAAGGTATGTATTCTACACTCCGCATAAATTGAAATAATTGCTAAAGAATCATGATCTGAAAATGAGTCCCACTTTATCCCAAACTCTTTTTAAACTTAGCAGTTACAAACGAACCAGTTCCCACCAACCTGATCCCCACGCGCCATAATGACTAAAATTTTGGGGAAGAATCTAACGTCTCTTCAAACTGACACTCCAATGAGAAAAGACCTCTAATCTCAAAAAGCAGCCGTTAAACACTCAACCTCTTCCCTATTTAAATTGATCATACCTTACCCTCTTCTCTCCAAAAATTTGACAGATCAAATTTCCAAAACCCTAAACCTCTCCCAATTTCTCTCAAGTTCCTGAATCGATCAAATGGAAAATCCCACTAAAATTCCCAATATCTCTGTAAATCCCTCTTCACCAAGTAAAGATCCCTCACCTCCATTATAACCCACAACTTCAACTATCCAAACTCCCAAGAAACTCTATTTTAAAATAGTTGCACGAAAAATAGAAGCAAGCAGAGAACATGCCAACAAACTAAATGAAAATTTTCAAGCGAGTTAAACAGATTAACCCCAGAAATCGAAAGATTCTTTCCAGTGTGGGACTGAGGGGCAAGAACCATTTTCATCTGAAATCGAGTAACTTCTGAGTTTCTATCTTCTGATGCTAGGTCTGAAAGTCAAGAAAATCGCGAAGCTCGTTTTTCTTTGGTTGGGCCAGTTGCTGGTGTAGAAACAAGAAATGTTGGAAATGTTATTGATATTGGTGGTAAAAATAAAAAGAAAAAAGAAAGAGAGAGTGAGGGTATTGAGGCCGATGTGAGGGGAAGGGAAGATGCATGAGTGGCTGGATCTATTTCACCCACTTGTATTGGATTGGATAAAGGAACACGGGCAATGGTTGTGTGGAGTAAAGAGAATGCCGATGAGGAAGGAAATCTTGGAATTGAGACTCAGGAAAGAGGTAGTGGATCTGGTTACACTACTGCTATTACAACCCACAATCCTTATCCACCAATGAAGTTGTAAGATTGACAACTTTAGCTTTTAGCACAGTCAATCAGCCGGTGCCACGCTAACAAACAAAAATATGACCTTATTTTATCAGATTTGTGCCAGCTGTCCCACCGGGTGTAGTGACTGGTGCGGGACAACCCGTTTGGCATTTGGGGCGGTGAAATTTATAGACTTGGTACAAAAAGGTAGTACATCTTTATTCTTTTTCATTCTAGGAGGTATCGCCGGCTTTAGCTCACCCAAAACATTCTCAAACCCTCTAAGAACTCCTAAACGATTCAAGTAAGATCAAAGGTGAACCTAGTAGATTTAACGTAAGAAATCTCGTGATCATCACTATATTCTTTATCTTCTTTTTATACTGATTTTGGAGATTCCCTGGAGGCGGAGGTAATCACCATAGAAGCACAGGTAATTCTTCAAAAAGGTATGTGAGGCAGTCTTCTTTCTTGGCATGTTTTATGTAAGCGCTTACTGAATTGTTCTAAGCTTCTCTTGACAATGATGGTCATGTTCTTGTTCATTCTTCGCCGGTAGCATTTGCCTTTCTAAGTTTGGAATGTTTCCAGATGGTACCGTGAGGTCCTAAAACGTATCTCGTTCTGAGTCTAACTTTGATATCTCTTGTAATGGACCTTGTATTGCACTTATATATATATATATATCCAATGTTAAGTTTTTTTCCACAGTCAAATATGAACATTCTTTAATTTTGATGTCATACTGGGAGTCCTGGTCGACCTGGATTCATGATAAAAGGTGTAAGTATGGATGTTGGTTCGCACGGGCCTTTGGGCGTCATATAGAGGTCGCACCCCCCGAGGTTGGGGGTGTGAAAACTACACCAGAAGGACTGTTTAGGTTGAGGAAATAGTTCCAAGAACCTGTTCCTTCTAGACAAGAGCCCCTTCATTATTTGCTGTAGAAGGTGTTTGATAGTTATAACCCCAAAATAAAGAAAAGTACTAGTGCAAAAACCCCTGGAAAGGGTATGGGTGGCAAGAAGAGAATGACTGCCTCTTCTATCCCTGTAGAGTCTCCTCCTACAAGAGTGAGGCTAACTTGAAAAAGATCTTAGCTGAGAGTGCCAAGAAGGTTGCTGCCAAGGGGAAGAAGAAAATTGGTGAAATGAGTGAAGCTATTCAGATTGAGGAGATGAACTTGGTCCTTCAGGATGAAGATGAGATGGAGGAGGTGTAAGTACCTACTCCCAGTGCTAAGAAAAGAAAGACTTCTCAGAAGAAGTCACAAGAAAAGGCTGTTGAGGCAGAAGACTCAGTCTTCTCCAAAAGAACAAGGCCTATTAGAAAAACCAAGAAAGTTCAAGTGGTGGAGGAGGAAACTGAAGAAGAGACTGATGAGGAGGAAGATAAGCTGGTAAAGTTTCAAAAAAGAACCATTTTGAAGGGAAGTCTTCTTCGCGATGTGGAGGAAGAAGGAATGGTTTTGCTGCTGGAAAAATTAGAGTTGCAAGGCTGGAAGAACATGGTCCTTCAAATATAGGGTAGGTTGGTCAGGGCTGAAATTGTGGAATTCTTTGTGAATTGTGAGGTGAAAAATGAAAGGGTCACCAGTGAGATAAAAAGGGTAAAAGTAAGTTTTGATGACAAGAAGCTTGCGGAGATTCTGGGTATACCTGCTGAGGGGTATAACGATTATACAAAGATTAAATGGCTAATTCTAGATGATCTTCCCACCTCACTAACTATCACAAAGAAATTTGCTGATAATGACATGGAAAGGGAACTTAGAGCTATGTATAAAAGTGAGATGAAGCCTTCTCACAAGGTGCTTTTGGAATTTGTGAATAAGGTTGTTCTTCCCTGGTAGGAAAGAAGGCATGTGGCTACCTTCATGGAACTGGTCCTTATGGAATGTCTGGATAGTGGGAGGCAGATCAACTGGCCAGGCTTAATGATCAAGCTCCTTCATAGAGTTGTTTGTGGCACCAAGACTCATGCCATTCTCTATGGATTTACCCTAACTACTATGCTTGCCTCTTTTAAGGTCCCTCTCAAGAAATGGGATGTATGTACGAGTAAAGATTACTTTGAGACAAGAACTTTGATTGGTTGTGACTACCCAGTCCAAACTGTGCCCAAATAACCTGGTTCATCCAAGAGGGTACCTAAGAACAACAAGGTTAGAGCAGGAGAGTGGGGTTAAGGATGCAGAGATTGAGAGGCTGAAGAAACGACTGGTTGAAGTAGAAGTTGAGAGAGATTCTCTCAAGTCTGAGCTTGCAAAGGAGAAGGAGAAAAATGATGGTATTCTTCAAGATATGCTGAAGCTGCTTCAAGCCAAGAACCAAGAACCTGGTCCTTCCTAGTCCTAGACCTTTCCTCGCCCAGTTGTAACTAGTCCATTTTTATGACCCAAGTGGGATTTTTTTTATTTTTTGCTCATAGTTCTGTGTTTTTATTTCTTCTTATATTTTGTGGTAGGATCTTATCAATCAATGAAATTCACTATTTTGCTCAAATTGTTTGATGTTGATATTTTTTAGATGGCTAATATCCTTAAATTAAAAACGAGAATATTGAATCTATGATTACATTTGAAGTTGCCCCAGTGGCCATGAGTAATATTGGTTAAAATATGGTTACTTAATTTAATTATGTAACTTTTTGATAATGCCAAAAGGGGGAACATAAGGTCTACTTTTGCATTGGACTGTGATGTTTATAACCTAATAAACCTGGTTCTTGATGATTTGTGACTTTAAATGAAGAGTGTTTTGACATTGTGTTTGATGCGGATCTGAGTTGAAACAAGTTGCATGCTTCTTAAAAGCACAGAGTTAGTCATCATCAAAAAGGAGAAATTTACTGACTTAAGTAGTATAGGTTTGGATGATTGACAAAGGAACACATACATGAATCGAGTTCATGGACACTGTACACAAGTTACAGCTAGAATAAAGCCAAAGGGATGCACGTGCAAGGGATAAGTATAAGTGGTTATTTCTGATAATCCCTGAACGGAAATATTAAATATTTGATAAGGAGCAGGATTCCTTACTCGTAGAGAACTCTATCAAAGAGAAGAAAAGAGTTAGAAGTTGAATTTAACTAGAACTCTTCCACCAAGGGAGAGTAAAACATCAGACTTTTAGTTACTCGTTATTCTAATAACCCTATAAATATCATTGGTGTTCTCTTTTACAAGTGACACACACATAATGAAGTTAAGCAGAACTGAGAGCAAAATGGCAAGGCATTTTGTGAGCAATTCCGGTGAGATTCAAGTGTGCGAACCTGAAGTAACATGAACAAGATTGAAGAACAAGTTTCATGTGTCTGTCTTTAATTCTAGTTTAATTGTAGTAGGAGTATTTAAGTTGTACCTTTCAGCTTTCTCTAGAAGTAAATTGTACTAGGTACTTGAGTTGTCTTATTCAATTTAGAGTTAACTTGAAGCAGCCGCAACAACCCGTGGTGTGTTGCTACAAGGGTTAGATTTTAATCCTAAGGTTTTCAAGAGTTTGTAAACTTTGTTTTGGCTCAGAGTTTGGTGAAGTATTTGGTGAAATACCTACGAGGAAGTAGGTCGTGATTTTTTCACCTTTGAGCTGGGTGTTTTTAACATAAAAATCCTTGTGTTCTTTACTTTCTGCATTATTTGTTTTACAATTGTAGTGTAAGGAACGCATCGAAGAACCATGCCATAATCCATGCACGTGAAAATCGGACACACTAATATCCACCTCTCTTGTGTGGTATTGAATTATAAAACATCAAGTTGTCAGCAGTTTAGGTTTGAGCATCAATGACCGAGTAGTTTGCTTTGGAATATTGCTATTTCATGTCACGACCACAAATCCTACCAAAGCCATGACGACACCTAACACTGCTTGCTAGGAAAGCCAGTATTTAATATACAGAAATAAACTTCAATAACAATAAGGAAATAGTCTCAAAAGTGGAATAAGATAAATAATGGTAGTAGTATAGCGATACAACTAAAATACCATCCCAGAACCTGGTGTCAATGAGTACATGAGTTTTATAGAATAAATAAGTACAAATGTCTTGATAGCAATCAATACTGTCCGAAGTACATAAAAAGTAATAAGAAAAGTAAATGAAGGGACTCCAAGGTCTGCGGACGGAAACAACAGGGCTACCTTGAAATCACCAAACGGGAACCGGTGCAACTCTCTAACAATCAGTTCTATCAGCAATATCTCGATCTGCACATAAAGTGCAGAATGTAGTATGGGTATAACCGACCATATATACTCAGTAAGTAGCAAGCCTAACCTCAGATTGAATATAATGTGTAAGTAGCAAGTCTAACCTTAGATTGAATATAGTGATGAGAAATAGCAGAGTCCTCTATTCACTTTCAATAGTCAACAATAATAGTAACAACAAAATAATGATAATAAAGGGAAAACAACTCAAGAATAACAAGTTCAATTTATTCACATTAACAGAAAATATGCATGCTTTCCAATCACATCACTTAAGTCATCAATTTCAAGATATAGAATTTCAATTAGCTAAGGGAGATACATCTCTATGCCTGCATGACAAGTAAAAATGCCAAAATCCACGAATTCACAGTGAAATCATCAAATAAGTACAGTCTCAGCATTGTACGGGTGCCTAGCATAAAGCCCCTCACTCAGCACATACCAAGTGATTACACTCATAGGGCCCAAAGACCATGGGTTATCACCTAAATATGGAGGGGCGGATCCCAGCCTAAGCGCCGATCAGATCAAAAGTCAACGATCATCATAACTCAGCCCCAATGACCTATTGCTCACGTCACCTCAATATCTATACCACTCAACCCAATAGGGGGCCTAGCACATGGGTCACTTCAATATCAATATTATCATCGTTCAATGGTCCCAGTTCAGTCATTAATCTGATCAAATCACAATATGTCAATATCTCACAATATAATAAATCAATATGCTATACAATTTATACTAACGTGCCACAAATCCACTTAAACCCGTAACAAACAACATATGAGATAACAAGTAAGACGTATATAGAAACGGTGAAATAACATGCAAATACAATATCATGACTAAAACGTATGACTACAATCAAGGTAAATAGCTCAGGTCTCAACGGATCATGAATAACCACAATGTACACAAATACGCTCGTCACCACGTATGTGTCTCAAACGGATAAGCACATAGCCTGGACATGATTTCTTGCATGAATAATAGTCCAAGTGGTCATACAAGTAAAGAAAATACGGTAACACGAAGGCATGGTAGCAAAACAAGGCACATAATAGCCTAAGGTCTAAACGGATCATGAATAACCACGGTGTACACAAATACGCTCGTCACCATGTATGTCTATCGAAATCTATGGGGAAAATACCCTCAAGCCAAGCCTAGGCAAGATACAAACCTCAAAGCGTGAGAATCAATATCCAAAAAGCCCTTGCCTCCTGAACCGGCCTCTGAATGGGTCAAAGCTAGCCAAAAATAACTCAATAACATCAAACAATACTATCCTTGATTCCAAGTAATAAAACTGACATCTTTATCAAATAGCAAAAAGTCAATTAAAGAGTCAACCCGAGTCCGTACCCTAGAACACGACCAAAGTCACAAATCCTGATCACTCATTCCAACACGAGTCCAAATATATATTTTTCATCCAAATCCGACTTCAAATCGGAGTCCAAATCCCAAATAATCACTCTCCAAAATTTCTTACAAAATCCCCAATTTTCTCCCTTATATTTCACCTACCATAAGCCAAGATCAATGATGGAATCAAAAATAATAATTAAATCCAAGTTATAAATACTAACTCAATCCAAGTGGGTGAAAATCGCCTCAAAGATTGCCCCAATCTGAGATTCTAATCTCAAAATATGATAAATAAGGCCAAACCCTCGATTAAAAATAGCCTGCCCAACGATTGTCGCTTCTGCGATCCAAATATCACTTATGCGACACTGCATCTGCAGAAAATCCCTCACAGATGCGGAATCCACTTAAATACCGACCATTCACTTCTGCGGGGAATACTCCGCTTCTGTGATTCGCTTCTACGGACATACTCCGCTCCTGTGCAATTGCTTCTGCGATCAGGCCTCCGCATCTGCAAACATCCCTGATCCTAGCCAACCTAGCTTCTGCAACCTCACGTCCACTTCTTGAGACTCACACCTACGGATAAATCTCGCAGGTGTGAAAACACCAGACTATAACTGCCATTCCAACCTCTAATGGTCCAAAATCCATCTGAAACATACCCGAGCCCCTCGGGACCCCGTTCAATCACACCAACATATCCCAAAACATAACACGGACCTACTCGAGGTCTAAAATTACAAAAATAATATCAAAACCACAAATCACACCTCAATTCAATCTAATAAACTAATCAACTTTCATAACGCATGACGAACCACGTCTAACCAACTCGGAATAACCCCAAATTTTGCACACAAGTCCCAAATAACATAGCGAACCTATTCCAACTCCTAGAATGTCACACCTATACCTTGGGAGGTGTGACCGGCCCAAAATGCCCGTAGGCCCATGCGAACCAGCATCCGTTCTTACATCTTTTTATTCGTAGTATTGGGCCATTGAGGCCTCCAAATAGTACAATCAACCAAATCCTAAGGGGTAGGTTCCCTCACACAAAGTTAGGCAAGATACTTACCTCAAAGAAGCTAAATCAATATTCTAAGAAGCCTTTCCCATGTAAAACAACCTTCGAACGGCTCGAATTCCAATCCAAGTAGTAAAAATCCCCTCCAAAATCGTCCAAAACCGAGCTCCAAAACCTTGTGAAAAAAGTAACTAAATTCCGAAATAAGAAAAAAATACATCAGCTGTTCTATGTCGATTCAGGTCCTAGATGATCCCAAAACTCACGTTTGATAATCCCAACATGATCCTTGCAAGATTATATCGAAGATAGCCTCTTGAATCACCCAATTTGGTCTTTAAATGAGGGAGATATGATATTTTGAAGTTTTTAAAGAAATCTGAAAATTTCAATGGCAGTTTCATAATTATTTAGACCAGAAAAAAAACCAGCAATAAGAAACTCTTCGTTTTAGCACCCAAAACACATTCGGAACCTCTCGGACACAAACCTTATATGCATTTAAATTATAAAATATGCTACGAACCTGCTCGCGCACTCAAAATACCAAAAAGAGGTCATCTTGATCCTTTATTGACCATGATCAAACTTCAAATCCTTAATTAGTTTCTCAACCAATGATCCAAAATACACCCGAGACACCCGGACCCCATCCAATCGTACCAAAAAGTACAAATACATCATCCAAACTTATCCAAAGCCTCAAAACACCCACATGAACATCATAACAAAGAATCGAGGCTCAAACCGAATATAATTTCTCTTAAGTTGTTAAATCTTTATTCTTTTAAAAGAATGTCCGAATCAAACTTAAACACTTCGAATTACTTTCAAACTTTGGACACAAGCTCAATTCAACTATATAGACCTATCCAAAGTTTAGGAATACCAATTGGAGTCCAATAACATCAAAGTCAACTCTTGGTCAAACTTATGAACTCTTAAGTTCTTCAAATTGCTAACTTTCGACAAATAGTGTCGAATTCTTCTAGGAACTGCGGAAACCAAATCCGAACATACGTACAAGTCCAAAATCATCATATGAATCTATCAGAACAATCAAAACCCGATTATGAGTCCGTTTACCCAAAAGTCAAACCTTAGTCAACTCTTCCAACTTAAAGCTTCTAAAATGAGAATCATTCTTCCAAATCAATCATGAATCGCTCGAAAACTGAAACCAACCATACACGCAGTCATAATACATAATATGAAGCTACTCAAAGTCTCAAACCACCGAATAGAACGCTAAAGCTCAAAATAACTGGTCGTGTCATTATAAAACTTAACTTGTGGTCAGCCACATATAAGACTCAAAGTCTCTATTTCATCCTTATATGGAATACCTGTCATATAAGGATGAGACCATGCAAAGCAATCGAAGTTATCTTTTAAAAAATCAATAATATTAAGCCTGAGTTCGGGGCTTAATCCCGTCCCCAGGTAAACCTTTTTATCCGGGAACTCCAAGCACAAAGCGATTTGTTCCAGTTCCTCTGCGGTCGACTTTGTAGCATTTGCTTCTTCCGGCACCTGAAAGGATCTGGGCACCCGATAATATCTCAATGTATCCTCTTTTCCAACACCATCTATCAGATCTGGAAGGACAACATACATCAATTCCTTTAGTTGCTATTGCTCGTTCCTTCCGCCTTGCTGTTGGATAAGGTGACTACATTCATTTTAGTCGCGGAAGGTTGATCTCCTTTAATATGCTTGACCCCATATGGTATAGGGAACTTCAACAGTTGATTGTAAGTCGATGGCACAACCTTCATCTCATGAATCCATGGCCTACCAAGGATCATATTGTATCCTATATCTCCATCCACCACCTCGAACAAAGTACTTCATCATGCCTTCGGCATGTGTGGGTCATAAAATCTCCCCTCGAGTTGTTACACTTGTTAGGTTGAACCCGACCAGATGCTTTGTTACTGGAACTATGTTTTCGGTTAACTTTGCTTCTTCCAGAACTCTCAACTAGATGATATTGGCTGAACTACCTAGATCAACCAACACGTTTAATTTTAAAATCTAAAACGTTAAGTGATATTACCAGAGCGTCGTTGTGTGGTAAAATAAGGACATCAACATCTTCTTCCATAAAGGTAATCTCATCATCTTCTGATGCTTCTTGGACTCTCTTGCCATGAGTTACCGATATCTTTGCCCTCTTTGCTGTAGATAACGTCACACTATTTATTTCAACTCCTCCAAAAATCATATATATTATTAGGCGAGGTGACCCTACAACCGGTTTGGCTGGTTCCGTAGCATCTCAATTCCTCTCATAACTATTTTTGGCCCGTTAACTTAGAAATTCTCTAAGGTGACGATTCTTCAATAACGTTGCAACCTCTTCACAAAGATGCTGGCAGTCCCCAGTCTTGTGGCCATGCATTCCATGGAATTCACACCATATATTATGATCCCTTTGACTGGGATTAGACCGAAATAGTTTCAGAAATCTTACCTCCTTGATGTTTCTCGTAGCTGAAGCTAGTTCTACCAAGCTTATATTGAAGTTGTAATCAGACAACCGAGGATATCCTGAATCACTGGACCTAGAAGATTCCTTATCTTGCAAATCACTATTACTCTGACCACGATTCGCCCTTCTATACGATATAAACCTGTCCGCTGACTGAAAACCTTAATTTCCACGCCCATCAGCCCTTTCATAAGGATGAAAATGACTCTTGAAAGACCTCCGGTCTGCATCGAAATCAATTTTGAATTTTTCTTGATTTCGATCATAATTGCGACCTTTGGAAGACACCGAAAACTCAATTGATCATCTTTTATTCTGATTTTCGATTCATAAGGATTATGGACGTCTACCCATATGGTTGCCTGAAACTCCAACAAACTTTCCTTCAATTTCCTGGAGGCATCATAACTTAAAGGATTAAGACCTTTGGGGAATGCTTCAGCTGCCCACTTCATTCGGTACCGCCGGCAATAACATCCTCTCCTTTTGAAGTCGGATGATAAACTCTCGCAGCAATTCAGATTCTCCTTGAGCAATTTTGAATATGTCTGCTTTCCTAGCTTGGACTTTCCTCACCCCGGCATGAGCTTTAATAAAAGAATTTGCAACCATTTCAAAGGAATCAATCAAGTGCTCAGATAAAAGAGAGTACCTTTGTTAGGGTTTCTCACCGAATTTCTTCAGCAAGACGATATGCTCTTGTGGATCCGAAGTTCCATCATACTTCGGGTTATCGCGCATCTTGAATCTTTTTGGGATGCACTTGGCTTGAACGGCAAGTGCCTATACTTCTTCGAATCCAGCCCCTTCAATACCGGTGGTGCTCTCGAGATCTGATCCATCAGAGCGTGGAATTCTTTAGCATTTTGATCAATTCGATCATTCATTTTCCTCATGAATCTCACGAGCTCAATTTTAAAATGATCATTTGTGTTGTTGTCGTTCCCAGATCCACTACCTGCACCACCTGCTTGATTTTTATTAAAACCGAACTCCTCCCTCGAAGTGATGTTACCGGTTATTTGAGCTGTTTGATTTGCATGGTCTCTAGGAGGGGCTTGAACTCCTTCATTGGAATTATTGACGGAAACCGAAAGTGCTTGCTGGAGCTCCGTCATTATCCGGTCTTGTCTTGACAGATGGTTCATGATTTCCCTTTGTTATGCTCTCAAAACTTTTACTGTTTCAACAACATGTTCATCGTCCATATCTTCAGGAGTTGGACTTCTCACATGCCGAGGATTTCGTTCTTCGCAAACCGGAGTTGTCTTATCTCCTTCGTTGCGAGCTTCACTAGTTGGACACGCTGGAACATATCCTCACGCTCGCTGTTTATTCTAACATTGAAAGAGTTGATCTCATCATTAGGTGCGATATCCGATTTTATTTTGACTAAAGAAAGTGTCAAAATACGTTAGCAACAGATGAATGATCAAAGTAATAACACAATTGTCTATGTCCCATGGTGGATGCCAAATTGTTTACCCGTAAAATGGTACAGTTGAATTTTAACGTGATTTATAGACACGTGAATTAATTTGATCCAAGAATATAAAATAAATAAGAACAGAATAAATTGATTAAATAAACTTGAATAAAATACAAGCCTGAATGTGGGATGAGCTTCTCCGGAAGCAATAATAAGAGCAATATCTAGAACAGAAAGAGTGAATATTATTAATAGAATAAGAGCAAGTTTTCCTTTTTTTTGCATACAAATGTTTCATGTCCAACAATGAATACAAATTGTCCTTTTTATAGATCAATTTAGGGAGACAAGACCCCCAAATCAAGCTGCTTTTTAATATGAATAAAACCCCTCTTGATGGTTGCATAACAGTTAGTCATTAATGTAAAGATTCTTTTTAACGGTTGCTCATTAAATGCTGTCTTTTCCAACCATTATATTCCTTTCAGATCATCATCCCTAGTTCCAATGCTTTCAGAACTTATTCAGCACCGGTCACATTTTCGTAACCGGTGCCAGCTATTTACCGGCTCATATATTACTTGTCTTTACTTCCACGTGTTAACTCGTCGAGCATCCACCTATCGTTCATCAATTTTACCCCATATAAATGGTGGAGACTCAAATACCTTCAAAATTTATTGATTGACAATTTCAATTCAAACACCAATTTTGTGCAACATGAAAGAAAATTGCTAAGTTAAAATACTGTAGTAAAACGATTGAAATTTATTGATAAATTTCTCGAAAAAAATGGATAAAAAGCAGAGAAAATCGAAGGAAGAAAAATTGGAAAAAGAATAAAGAAGGAGAGAGAGAGAGAGAGAGTATAAATGGTGGAGAAATAACTAATATTCCCTATTAAATTCCTAATTTAAAGGGATACTCATTTAATACTAATTTGTATATAATTGGTAAATTGTATATTAACTGATAATTAAGTTAAAACTTCAATAGTGAGGTAAATAAGTTTCAAAAGTAGCATATCAAGATAAAATCTCTTTTTTTTAAAAAAAATTAACCTTTTGTATTTGAATACAACCTGAAGTTGCTATATATCACAACTTTTATAATTAAAATTGTATAGAAAAACTCGTAATAAAGAAAGAATTAATGGTTAGACTCTCACAACAATTATAGTGTTATGAAAAAACAAAGTATTATACAAATTGTATATTTTCCAATGAAATAGTTTCAGAATAGTTGTATATGGACCCCATTTCTTAGTCTTTTTAAAAGATGGGATTATGATGATCGTGTGCTCTTCGCTGCTCATCTGTCTATTAAACTTGTACAACTTTTCCGGCCCCTTTTTATTTGTTGAGAAAACCATTTGTAGTTTGTCTAAGTAGTCTAACGAAAAGAATGCACAATACAGGTGGATATTGAGGGAGTTTCTAGAAAGTTGTATACGGTCAAAACCGAGTTTTGCCCTTCGTATGATTAATCGAGATTGGAACATGATGGTCCAAGGTTCATCATTGTAATATCGAGCCATAGTGCGAAGTATATATTGTCGAGCTCGAGACCCAGAGACCGATCAAGATCGAGGTCGGCCAATATCGAGCTCGAAGACCCAGAGACCGATCATGATCGAAATCGGCCAAGATCGAGATCGGCCAGGATCAATATCGAGCCAAGAAACAAAAAAGCCATTATAGCCGCAATTAGGGGGAGAGTCTCGACGGAAATCACGACACAAATCAATGAGAGATTAATTAGCCAATCATGGGATTTTTTACTGTATTTAGAATTGTACCATAAGTAGGATTCCCCTACTATATAAAGAGGGTCTAATAATTTGTAAAGAGAGGTGTTTACCCAAAAAATGAATAACAATTGAATTTATATGTGGTTTTAAGGACACGTGATTTTACTTGGCACAAACTGAGAAAATATGCAAATTGATATTGAAATTGACTGCAAAGAAAAATAAAAACAAACCAAATGAGATGTGCAGTTTTAGCCCTCGAGCTAAGTTACCCTCGAACTAAATGAAATAGAAAATGAGATATGAGCAGAGTAACAGAGTATCGAGAACCTAAAGAAAAGAATAGTATATTGCTTTGTATTGCGTGAATATCCTCCCTTTACAAATTATTAGACCCCCTTTATATAGTAAGAGAATCCTACTTATGGTACAATTCTAAATATAGTAAGAAATCCCATGATTTGCTAATTAATCTCTCCTTGATTTGTGCCATGATTTCTGCCGAGACTCTCCCCCTAATTGCGGCTGTAACAACTTTTTTATTTCTTGGCTCGATCTTGATCCTGGCCGATCTCGATCTTGGACGATCTCGATCTTGATCGGTCTTTGGGTCTTCGAGCTCGATCTTGGCCGATCTCGATCTTGATCGGTCTCTGGATCTCGAGCTCGACAACATATACTTCGCACCATGGCTCGATATTACAATGATGAACTTTGGACCATCATGTTCCAATCTTGATTAATTATACGAAGGAAAAAACTCGGTTTTGACCGTATACAGATAGTCCCCTCGTTTCTCGGAAAGAAGATGACGAGAAACGATATGAAATTTCGGACTCCGACTTGGTGGATGATGATGTCAGCGATGAGCCCAATTATGACGTATGTAACAAACATCCCATCGGTCCAGTTACCAAGGCATTAAATGCATGTCAGTCGTTGGTTAGCCACTACCGGTTCTGAACCGTCATCACCAGGCTATAAATATTCACACTTTCATCCTCATCCAAACTTTTCACTCAAATGCCTTTTATCTACTCTTGCATCTTCTTCAAAATATCCCTTTGCTTCATACATTTTACATCGCATACAACCCTAATTCTCGTCTCATTTGTTCATCAATGGTGAAAACCTCCAAAACGGTGCCGCAAAAAGAAGCTGCTTCTTTATCACGACCCGCTGGCGGTGAGGATGCGACGGAGCCTCACCCAGAGGAATTCGTTCCGGTAGGATGCTCAACTGTCATCGATTTTAAGGTTAAAAAACCTTCTTCAGTACCGGGCCGATGTGAGCCGATCTCGAGGTACTAGTGTTCAATCACCCAGAACATTCTCGATAAAGTAAAACAAGAATGCAACTGGGGCGACAAGCACGTGGTAGTCCCATCGCCTGCAGAATCAATTACTTCCCACGTGGAAGGGTTATTAAGTATTTATACTTATCCTTTCACGTTGGGTTCATTAGACCCTATCATCATCGCCTTTTGCAAGAGATACAACGTGATCCTTGGCCAAATCCACCCTTATTTTTGGAGAATGGTGATTCTTCTCAAGAAAAATCGAGGGGTGTCTTTTCACCCTCGATCACCTTATGCGCCTTTATAGTCCCCGACTCTATCGAGGAGGGTTAATCAAGCTTGATCGTCGAGCCACCAAAGCGTCGTTCTCGAGTATAGATGAGACTCGTGATCGGGGTTGGATGGGCCGGTTTGTTCGAATCAGAACCTCAGACCTGATCCTTGCCGATGACATGTTGTTTCCTGAGAAATGGAATATGAACTGTGAGTACTTATTTTCCTTCGAGCGTTTTAATTTGTGACTGCCTTTCATTTTCTTGATCCACTTTTTCTTTCTTGTTACAGTTGTGGCTCGGATGCCGGAACCGATTCCGGGTCTTAAACAATAGATTGAAGGTCTGTTGTTGCAGAGACCGTACTCTGAGTGCGCTTGGGTGGAACTATCAAAGGGTCGATGGGAGGCCCACAGTCATGGTAAGTCTCTTTCTTAGTTTGTTTGTCATTTGTTCTTCTTCACTTGCTTACCCCCCTTTTTCCCTTTGTAGGACTTGGGAAAGATGTTTCCATGAGGCCCCCATCTAGTGATGAAGAGGTCCCTGCCCCGAATCCGGTTAAAGAGAAGAAGATAAAAGATGCACTAAGTTCCTCGGTCTCGGAAAAGAAAAAACCGGCGAAGAAATCTCGCAAGCCCAAAGGGGGCTACGGTATCATGCCTCCGGACTTGATCCGCTGATTAAGGGATGAGCCCGAAGAAGGAGAAGAGGAATTAGCCTATGTACGAGCTAATGTTGTGATACAACAATGATCCGAATCGGCATAGGTAGATAAGGGAACCCTGGCCATAATTCCTGAACAAGGAAAAGCCAAGACTATTCCGTCTCGAGGTGAGATGGTTGAAGGGGAGACCGAGGGCAAGACTTCTCGGGTAGCAGAAGATATCTCGAGAGACGAGCTCGGGGTAATCGACATTAGCGGATCCCCTCAGATTTTGAATGCTATGATCCGTGAGGCCAACATGTTGGAAGGTCGATCTTACGAGGGTATTCAGGAGTCGAATGATATGCACGGCTTTCTGGATGGGCTCGAGTCAGCTTCCTCAGAGGAGATTATCGGGTTCGGTGGATTACCGGTGCCGAAGAAAGCATCATAGTTGGGATCTACCGGGTCTCCATCAGTTCTAAAACTGGTGGACCAATTCCCGGCCCCGAGTGTTAATCCCGATCGTAAGCGGAAGATAGTGCTCTTCGTCCCGGAGGATGTCCGAATTTTCTCTCCCCCTGTGGGGATTTCTAGTTACCTTTGGTCCTTGATGACCAAAGAGGATCAAACCGTGATGAATGTGGTAGGACCCGCTTGCCTTTTCAACGAGGCTCAACATGCTCTGAATCGGGTAACTTCGATGGTATCTCTATCATTTCTTTTACACTTAGAGTTGTAGATAATTCTAACATCTTTTTCCATGTTTGTAGGCTTCGGTGTTGCATCACGAGGCTTTCCTCCGAATCCGGGAGGAGCATGAGGCTGAAGTTCGGAACCTCACTGAGAAGGGTGACTCCTACAAACTTCTTAGTGAGAAGCTTCGGGCAGATTTGGCAACGGCTCGAGATGAGCACGAGGAAATGGCTGAGTAGGTATTCGAATTCTTCACAATAGTGAAGATGAATTGGAGATAACCACTAATGATCTGATTCTGCAGGTTTGGCAGAGGTTCGAACAGATTAGATGGCTCAATTCACAGGTAGATGAGCTACTGGCCGAGGCGGAAAAATTCAAAGAGAATATGGACGTCCTTGTCTCGAAAAAGGATACCGTCCAAGCATAATTGGAGTTGGATGAGACCTAGATTCGGCTTGTAGAAGAAAACGCCTCGGTGCAAATCGAGAAGATTAAGGGCTTCATCATCGATTGGATTTGGCCACTTCTGATAAGGCAGGCTTGGCCGATGAACTCAAAGTGGCCAGATTCGAGGTGGCCATAGCCAGATCTAAAGTGGCCATAGCCAGATCTGAGGTGGCCGAGGCTAATAAAAGAGCTGATGCTAAAGGGGCCCAGTTTAGGATCGATGTTGAGGTCAACTAGGCCAAGGTAAAGAGCATGGTCGATCATGCTAAATGGAAGACTCGGAGGGAAGCTCTCGAGGAGGTCAGTGCTCAGGGCTTCAATGTTGCGGCCAAAATTGAAAATGCTAAGGCAGAGGAAACCAAAGTCCAAAGGCTGGCCTTCCCTGAGGAAGACTCCGATAGCTCGAGCGAATCTGAGGACGGAGAAAATCCCTAGGACGCAACCTCCGATGAAGACCAAGCCACTTAGGATATTAGGTTTCTTGTTTTTCTTTTGTATCTTTTTTGGGGCCGATACTTTTGATTCTTCTGTTTTTCCTTTGCTTCTCTATTTTTTACGAAGGTCGAAAATGCCTTAGCATAAAGTTGTGTCCGAGGTTTAGACAATTTGATTAGAACCGAACTAGTATATCCCTTAGGTTTTTCGATCGAGTGAGTGCTTGCTCGAACTTGAAGTAATTTAGCCCTTAGGCTTTTGTAAGAAAGGTTGTTTATGGCTTTCTCCCCTTTTCGGCTTGAAAAGGTTTTTTTATCATTTGCATTTGCAAAAAACTCGTAATGCCTTAGCTCGAAATAAGGAATCGTTCAAGAGTTTGAACAATTTTGTACTCATTAGAGTTTTCGAGGCTTGATATTATCAAAGCCTTTTTATGATTTTGCCGAGGGTAGCCTCTTTAACTGATTTATGAAAGAATTCGAAGGCCTGTTTTGTTACGAAATTCAGACGTCTCTGACCCGTGTTAATTCGGCTGTAGCCTCTTTAGTTCGCGATTTGCCCCTTGGGCTTATTTTTTCATTTTACTTCGAGCTTTCCCGAAGTGTCAGCCCCGAGTGGGTTGGCCTTGGCCTATAAAAATCGAGGGTTGCCTAAAAGGTCTTATGATCTCAGAATTTTAATAATTCGATCTCCTTTATTTTTCGGACGGCAGTCCCCAAGCGTGGGGATAATTATCCGAACTCTGGTTATGGTCGGCCCTTAAGCCTGTTTACATAATAGATTGAGAGTATGGAATCGTAAAGAAAAATACTTCTATCTATAAAATATTATACATGCGTACATGTTCTGTGCCAGGGCTCGAGCAAACTATGCGGGCACGGTTCGTTTGACCGTTTGGCCCTTACAAATTTTTCCTATCGAGACCCTGCTGCCATGAAGTAACTTCCTCGCATCAAAGTTGACATTCGAGGGAAATGCCCCCCAGTGTTCGAGGTTGATTTTAAAGAAACCTTGGATACTGTCGAATTGTTCTAAGTTTGCACGATCGATGGTTGCTTCATTAAAAACCTCATCGAAAAACTCATTTGGGACAAAACCGGTCTAAGGGGAAAAGAGTGTAACGCGTGCTTTCAGACCTAAAGGCTTCATGTCAAAGAATCCATCGTTGTTTCTGGTCGCACACCTGCAAGGGTTAGTTTAAAATATAAATAAAAATAGAGGGGCCGTACCTTAGCAGTAGTATCGTTTTAGGTGCGATACGTTCCAATTGCTCGGCAGTTGTTCGCCATTCATTGTGCCGAGCTTGTAAGATCCTTTTCCGATGATTTTTGGAACCTGGTACGGTCCTTCCCAGTTCGGAACCGGTTTCCCTTTATTCGAATTTCGGGTGTTGAGGGTAACTTTTCTTAGCAACAAGTGTCGCTCCCCGTTGTTTTTCTCTTCTTGCAAAAAACGGGCTTCGACATTGTGACAACTCCTTTTTAGCATGGGAGATAGAGTGCTAAAGTAGAAGATTCGCCACCTAACGATTTTTTAAGGTGCGTTAGGGCACCTATTATGCAAATAACTCTGTTTGACTAGTCAACGCCACCAAAGATCGGGTAAGGGCTCAAGTTACCTCAAAGAGAAGGTGTTAGGCACTCCTCGAGGTCCACAACTATGGGTCCCGACCAAACTTAAGATTATGTGGATTATGATTAAGCTAGGTGATCAAATAAACAAAGGGAATTCAGAAGTCACAGAACTTTATTACAATATGATTAATACAGATCTCAGTGAAAACACGGGGATACAACTATTTAGATCTAATAACAACATATAAAGAGGAAGGGGGGGTCCTAAGTTTTTTAGCCTAAAGGATCACCCCGTGCAACATAAATAATACTTCGTAACTCCCTCAAGATGGGGGGTTACTCATATTATTCAGCGGGCACAGACTATCATCTCCTGCTACCCGATTACTATGTTAAAGTTGTTACCTAAAGCGCATTAATTCAATTATAAGTTGTACCTGATGCGTGCACTACCCATCCCGTACCTATGGTCCAAGAGGTATTGGACCTCTATTTTGGGTGGTTCTAGACATCACTTAGACGGCTCAGAAATGTTAAAACTAAGTGACATACAAAAACACATTGGACTTGAAATATGGCAATTTAAGGCTCAAGTTTGCCTTCACACTTAAACAACAAATGGACGCGAAACAGGTTTTTCATGTTAGGCAATTCAGAATTAAGGAACTTAACTCCCTATAGGCATGATTTCTAGGTGACAGGAATCAAGGCACGCAAACAGATTCAGGAACCAACGAGATTCATAGACAGGATTGCATAGGTTATTACACACTGGTTATTGAGAAGGCAAATTCCACAATTACTAGCCCTATAATTGTTGTGCCTAGGTGAGTTATGTGATAGAGGGAGTGGAAATTATACACTTGATAATGGCCTAAGTGAGTGATGAACAATGTTTAAAGGGCGTCATTACCAGTTATTAAGGCGAGCAGAGTCGTCCTATAGGCAGGATTTCTAACAATTAACAATTGAGGAGTCTGATTTTATTGTTAGACCTTATAGGCAGATTTCTCTAGGTGAAATATGCAATACCATAACAAATGATATGATTAGAGTCCTATAGGAACGATCTCTAGTAATGCAAATTAACAGGAAATTCAACAATATTTCCTACGGGCAGGTTCTCTATTCAACATATAGCTACAAAGATATTGAGACATTTGACTTCACGCTTTACTAATAAACAAGTAGTGCAAGTGTGTGTGTTTCCCTAATGGCATGCTTTCTACAGTGTACATAGAGAATGAACAACATAAGGCAAAATATCATTCAATCCTATAGACATATTTTCTACCCATCATACGTTAATATTAGAATCTACCCCATCCCCTTTTACTAACATCCCAATCGTTTATACAAAGATTATTATTACAGACCCAAATTAATAATAAAGTAGTAATATTACATGGCAATAGACAGACCTATAGCAGGCCCAAATAGAATAACTAAATACCTAGCCTTACTGGGCCTTCAAAACTTCTGGCATAGCAGACTTAGACCTTCAACAAAGAACCACACGATCACAGGTCCATAGGGGAGTTCAGACCTTTTTCAATGAGCCATAACACCAAATATTGCATCACTTGGAGCAACCAACATAGAATACAGTACATGATAGAGAAGTAGAGCATTAGGATAGTTTGGACGTTAAGAGGAGTGACTAGGGCCGGCCCCCTAGTGCGTCAGAGTTCACAAGGGCCTCAATTGGACCCTGAGCAGTGCTCGCACTAGGGAGGTCAATAGAGAACCTAGGTAGCCTTGGCTTTCAGCCGACTAAGAATATGAATTCAGAATACCAAAGCAAAAAAGTAAAGAGAATGGACAGAAATTCCAGAGTGGTCATACAACATAATTGGTCAGGTAGACCAACAAAATTCAGCAAAGTTCAGTAGCAAAGCATCACATAGACAAACATCATAGGAAAAGGAAAACAAGTTTGCAAACATACCTAGATTGCACTAGTTGATATTTAAGGGCCTAAATTAAGTCAAGTCTAACCTAAGGCCATATAAATACTTGGACATAATGGAGGCATACATATATTGATTATCACAGAAAGGAAAAAGTAGCAAGTGAACTAAGGCATACTGAAAAAGCATGTTAACCTAGGAGCAAGGTCCTAGTCAGTTGAAATAGAATGTTTTCCTTTAGAAAATCAGGGTAGCAAGACACAAGTATAAAATAGATTTTTGGGCAGTATTACAAAAAGTGCTCCAACATACACAAGACTTAGTAAAAGTTCATTCAAGTAAAAGTTAGGGCATTATCTAAACACAATAGGCAGAAACAATATACATCCACAATATTAAAGTTCAAAATTAACATGTAAAGATGTTACAGGGTGCAGAACTAGTCTTAGGAGATAGGGAATTGCAGAGTGCAAATCATAGTGAGTCATGACATGAACAGTACAGTACTCTCATGCGTCAATTAACACAGAATGCCATCAAGTTGAACACCATCATAGTTGAACCAAAATTCAGATACATGTGCAGAAAGAAGGGAAGAAAGTAAACATTATGAGGGTTTAAACACTAACCAGTAGCAGAATTAAAAGAGTGGAGAGTGTAATAGCAAAAATCCAAAATCCCTGATGATTCAGAGTTCACAAGAGCCTTGAAAATGAGCTCCAAGCAGTGCCTGCACCAGAGGAGGTTATTCAGTAATTTCAGAGTGTTTTAGGGTAACTATGAGTGAGTGTGAGAGTAGTGAAAAACAGTAGCCGAAATTAGGGTTTAGAAATCTCTCCCTTAAGTGGTTTCGTGAGAGGGGTTTATATAGTGTAGAAATCAACCAAGTAAACATGGAAAACAAATTATTCAAACACAAATAAGGAAAGATATACTAGAATCAATTAGAATCGGTTTTTAAGTTCGTGAAACAAAGGGGTTCAGTAAATCAACAGGGAATAGCAATTATCACGCAAATAATACTAAAAATAAAGGAATACAGAATATTAAATAGAGAATAAGGAAAATATCATACCAAAAATCATTTAGAGTCAGATTTAGGGCAAAATAAAGTATAAAATAGGGAAACATGGCAGATTAAACAGAAATAAGGAAATGAATAGTCAAACACGGAACATGAAAAGTATCAGTCAAGAATCAGTAAGGAACAAGGGAAAAATTCAAACCCTAGTTCGAAATGAAGCATAGATAGTCGAAGATCTCGCTGAATCAGACCATATAGAGTGCATATAGATGAAATATAGTCTAAATCTCATAGATTGAAGGCGGTGGAATCCCGTTTGGGTACTGGTACTTGCAAAAATTGGGGCAAGTACCATATAACATCATAATCTTGCAGATAATAACGAGGTAACACATAAAAGGTAAGTAAATCACAGAGGGAGTCCATGATTTACTCGAATTTGGAGAAGATGGGGGAGGCGGCTAGGGTTTCTGAAGGAGGGAGAAGGAAGGATACAGAGGCGGCGGGCAAAGGGTTAATGGGGGTTAGGGTTAGGAGTTAGGTTAGTTAAAGGTAGGGTTTAATTGTGGGTCGTTGATCTTGAGAGATCAACGGCCAGGATTAAAAGAAAGTTGGGGCAGGTCGTGTAAATCGGGTACCAACCGAGTTGGGGTTAGTGGGTTATTTGTGTTGGGCTTGGGGTAATTGGGCTAAGGCCTGGGTAGTTTTAGGTCCGAAAATTGGCCTGTTTTGGGCCAGCTATTAAATACACAACAATTATTTTAAAAATAATTTATAAAATAATTAATAGATACTAAAATGCTACTTGTGCAATAAGATGACTGAAAATAATAACTCAATATTATAAAAATATAAAAATGATACTTCGGCATAACTGACATAATAAACACAATTATTTGTAGAATATATGCCATTATTGCAAAATTAGATAAATAGCTTAAAAATACTAATGCAATTATAAAAATAGAATAGAAATGTTTGAAACATGTATTATGGATACAAATAATAATTTTGGGTAATTAAGTCATCACAAAATAATTTAAAAGATAATTACTCGATATTTATATAATAAAAATATAAGAAAATTAATTTAAAGCTCTAACAATTATGGAAAATTATGGAAAAATTCTTGTATAGGTTTGTAAACTAAATGATGATGCAAATATACTATTTTGAAAGTATATATGTATTTTTAAAAATATGAGGAAAAAATTGGGTATCAACAGCTGCCCGTCTTTACCCGGGAATGATGAAAGAATTGCTGGATAAAGAAATGATGACCGATTTTGACCGAATTGGGTGATTTGAAAAAATGGAGCTGAACCTTGGTTCCTAAATTGCCTACATATCCCTGGTGTTACGGGAATCAAGCCGTGTGTAGTTCTGGATCCAATGACGAACGAAACCGATGGAGTTGTGATAAGAATGGTCGCATGTTTCGAAAAGGTTCTTTTGGGTAGGATATTGTTGTAAGTAACGGACAATTTTAGATGGGGTCATGAATACGAATTTTGGATGTTACGAGTGTATGAGGTAAATGTTCGAACGATCGTAGAGTAAAAGGCAGTCAATTACTGGTAGTCGGTTACGTTTGAAGCAATCGAAGGATGTGAATGCTGTGAACGGAAACCGGAGCGAAGATTGCTCCCGTTTGTAGAACGGTTACCTCCTGGATTACCTACAAAGCTTAAAACACGGTGCGTGCGAATATATATATATGGGTTATTGTGAAAGTGTAAACATGATGCAAATTCCCTTTGGACCATGAAGATTGTCTTTGGACGAGGAGGATGATGTCCTTAGACCATGACGTCCTGGGCCATGAAGCGTATGACAAGAGATTCGCAGGCCATGAAATGGTTTCCTCTTGCCATGAGGATGGTGCCTCTGGACTATGATGCCTTTGAATAATGATGTGCAATATTGAGAGATCCTCAGGCCATGGAATTGTGTCTCCCGGCTATGAGGATGATGCCTTCAGACTATGACACCTTCGAAAAAAATGGCGATATTTTAGCCTATGAAATGCAAATATAGGATGCTTAGTCATGTGCGAGGACGAGACAAGACAAGGCTTAGTCTCGTGTGAGACAAGGGCAGTGCTTAGCTCTGGGTGAGTAGAGGATAATGCTAGGTTTTAGATGGCGTAATGAAGAAAGCATTCAGCCTTGAGGAAAAGATAATGCTTAGCCTTATGCAAAAAAAGGGTAGGCAGGGCTTAGCCTCATGTAAAATAGGAGACAATGCTTAGTCTCATGCAAAGAAGGTAGTGCTTAGCTTTGTGCAGGAAAGGCAGTACTTAGCCTTATGCAATTAAGGAGGCAGGGCTTAGCCTCATGCAAATAGGAGACAATGACTAGTCTCATGCAAAGAAATGCAGTGCTTAGCCTTATGCAATTAAGGAGGCAATGCTTAGCCTCATGCAAATATGAGACAATGCTTAGTCTCATGCAAAGAAAGGAAGTGCTTAGCCTTATGCAGTTAAGGAGGCAATGCTTAGCCTCATGCAAATAGGAGGCAATGCTTAGTCACATGTAAAGAAAGGCAATGCTTAGCCTTATGCAGTTGAGGAGGCAGGGCTTAGCCTCATGCAAAGAAAGGCAGTGCTTAGCCTTATGCAGTTGAAGAGACAGGGCTTAGCCTCATGCAAATAGGAGACAATGCTTAGTCTCATGCAAGGAAAGGTAATGCTTAGCCTTATGCAATTGAGGAGGCAGGGCTTAGCCTCATGCAAAGAAAGGCAGTGCTTAGCCTTATGCAGTTGGGGAGGCAGGTCTTAGCCTCATGCAAAATTGGAGACAATGCTTAGTCTCATGAAATTAGGAGACAATGCTTAGTCTCTTGCAAAGAAAGTCAATGCTTAGCCTTATGCAGTTAGGAGGCACAACTTAGCCTCACGCAAAGAAAACGATGATTGATAGTAGAGTATTTCTTAGCTGAAGATGCTTGGGTAGATAATCTGCTATCTTGAAGGTAGTGACCTGATGTGTCTGTAGATATTATTGTCTTACTATGCTTGCATCCAAAGAAAAATTGTGAGTTTTGTAGGGGAAGGTTGGTTCGCGCTTTTGTCTTCTGCTTTGCCTGTGCTCCTATCTTGAGATCCTGTTTGAGTCACCCTGGGTAACATCTGGCTGTTTATAAAAATAAAGTTTTTTTCCGAAAGAAATGCGTGCATTTGATGAATGTAGTTATTTTAAAATATAGTAGTATGCGATATCAAGTAAGTTAGATGAACCCATGACTGTGACATATTTTAAAGACATTGCGACCTCCTTGCTTTAGAACTTTGAGGGTCCTCCTCAAAATTCTGCCCCAGTTTCTGACCATGGCAAAATGAAGTATCTTATTGAGATGTGACCGAACCCACAGGGCTGCCTACGTATCCCCTCTTAAACGGGAATTAGGTCAAGCATAGTTCAGTTACATCAGATGAAGAAATGTAAACAATCTAAACATAGTATCTATTGTCTGCGTCTGAGTTGATAGGTTTTGGCCAAATTCTCCGTCCATTTCTGTAAGTATGAGTGCTCCTCCTGTTAGTACTCTGTGAACCAAGTAGGGCCCTTGCCAATTGGGTGAAAATTTCCCTTTGGCTTCATCTTGATGCGGGAAGATCCGCTTTAGCACCAACTGCCCTTGCGTGAATTGTCTAGGCCTGACCCTTTTATTGAAAGCTCTGGACATCCTGTTCTGGTAAAGGTTGACCGTGACATACTGCGTTCATTCTTTTTCCATCAATGAGAGCCAGTTGTTCATAACGACTTCATATCCATTCTGCATCACTGAGTTCAACCTCTTGTATGATTCTTAAAGAAGGAATTTCTACTTCAGCAGGAATGACGGCTTCAGTGCCATAGACCAGCAAATAAAGAGTTGCCCCAGTTGATGTGCGGACCGTGGTACGATATCCAAGTAGGGAAAATGGTATCTTCTCGTGCCATTGTTTGTGATTATCTACCATCTTCCTTAATATTTTCTTGATGTTCTTATTGGCGGCTTCCACAACTCCATTCATTTGTGGCCTATATGCTGTGGAATTCTATGCTGGATCTTGAAGGTTTCACACATGGATTTCATCAAATCACTGTTAAGGTTGGCGACGTTGTCGGTGATGATTGATTCTGGTACCCCGAATTGACAAACAATACGATCCCTAACGAAATCTGCTACGACCTTCTTAGTTACATCCTTGTAAGATGCGGCTTCAACCCATTTTGTGAAATAATCTATGGCCACTAGAATGAACCGGTGCTTATTTGAAGTGGCGGGCTCGATTGGACCGATGACATCCATCCCCCAAGCGGAGAAAGGCCAAGGTGCACTTGTTGCATTGAGTTCATTGGGTGGCACTTGTATCATATCAGCATGTACTTAGCATTGACGACACTTTTGGACATGCCTAATGCAGTCTGTTTCCATAGTCATCCAAAAATACCCTGCTCTTAATATCTTCTTAGCTAAGATGAAGCCATTCATGTGTGGTCCGCAAGTTCCGGCATGTATCTCTTCGAGCAATTTGGATGCTTCCTTGGTGTTGACACACTGTAATAACCCTAGATCTGGAGCCTTTCTGTACAGAATTCCTCCGCTTTGGAATAAGTGGTTAGATAACCTTCGGAGTGTGCATTTCTGAGTATGATTTGCGTGCTCCGGGTATTCTCCTTTTGCCAAATATCCTTTGATGTCATGGAACCATGGATTTCCATCAACTTCTTCTTCAACATGAGCACAATAAGCTGGCTGATTATGAATCCCTATAGGGAAAGGGTCGATGAAATTCTTGTCTGGGTGTTGTATCATGGAAGATAGAGTAGCCAATGCATCTGCGAACTCATTCTGGATTCTCGGAACATGTTTGAACTCTATCTTTGTGAATATCTTCATTAATTCTTGTACATAGTACAAATACGACAGTATTTTGGTATTCTTTGTAGCCCATTCTCCTAGAACCTGATGTACCAAAAGGTCTGAGTCACCAATTACTAGCAATTCCTGAACGTTCATGTTAATGGCCAACTTAAGTCCCAAGATGCAAGCCTCATATTTTGCCATATTGTTGGTACATGAAAACCTGAGCTTTGCGGATACTGGATAGTGTTGACCTGTTTCTGAAAACTAAAACTGCTCAAATACCTACTCCTTTGAAGTTTTCAGCTCCATCGAAGAACATTCTCCAACCATCATAGGTTTCGGTGATATCTTCTCCTACGAATGATACCTCTTCATCGGAAAAATACGTTTTCAGTGGTTCGTATTCTCCACCCACAGGGTTTTCTGCTAGATGATCTGCCAACGCTTGCCCCTTGACCATTTTCTGAGTTACATAGATGATATCGAACTCACTCAGTAGTATCTGCCATTTTACCAACTTTTCCGTAGGCATGGATTTCTGGAAGATGTATTTTAGCGGATCCATCCTTGATATGAGATATGTGGTGTAGGCACAGAAGTAGTGCCTCAACTTCTGAGCTATAAATGTCAAAGCGCAGCATGTGCGCTCCAGCAAAGAATACCGTGCTTCGTAGGGTGTGAACTTCTTACATAGATAGTATATGGCATGTTCCTTTCTTCCCGTCTCGTCGTGTTGTCCCAAGACACAGCCGAAAGCCCCATCCAGTACAGATAAATAGAGTAGCAGAGGTCTCCCAGGTTCCGGTAGGACCAGAATAGGTGGTTTAGATAAATATTCCTTGATCTTATCAAAGGCTTTCTGGCACTCTTCAGTCCAACTTGTTGCAGCATTTTTCTTCAACATTTTGAAAATTGGTTCACAGATCATAGTTGATTGTGCTATGAAACGGATGTTGTAATTGAGACGCCCTAAGAAACTTATCACATCTTTCTTGTTCTTCGGAGGTGGAAAATCTTGGATAGCCTTGACCTTTGACAGGTCTAGCTCAATTCCTCGGCGGCTGACGATGAACCCTAATAACTTTCCAGCAAGGACTCCGAAGGCACATTTTGCGGGATTCAGTTTCAGGTTATACCTTCGAAGTCGATCAAAGAATTTCCTCAAATCTGCTATATGATCTATCCTTCTCTTGGATTTGATGATGACGTCATCCACGTAAACCTCTATCTCCTTGTGTATCATGTCATGAAAAATGGTTGTCATGGCCTTCATATAGGTGGCTCCAGCATTCTTTAGGCCAAACGGCATCATCTTGTAACAATATACTCCCCATGGTGTAATAAAGGCTGTCTTTTCAGCATCCTCTTCATCCATCCAGATCTGATAATATCCCGCGAAGCAATCCACAAAGGATTGAAGTTCATGCTTGGCACAATTGTCAATCAGTATTTGTATACTGGTCAAAGGGAAATCATCTTTGGGACTTGCTCTGTTTAAATCCCGATAGTTGACACACACTCTGATCTTCCCATCTTTCTTTGGAACTGACACAATGTTAGCCAACCAGGTCGGATATTCAACTACTCTGAGAACCTTGGCTTTGATCTACTTGGTAACTTCCTCCTTTATTTTCAGACTCATATCTGGTTTGAACTTTCTGAGCTTCTGCTTTACAGGCGGACACATAGGGTTGATAGGTAGTTTATGAGCCACTATGGACGTGCTCAAACTGGTCATATCATCATTGGACCATGCAAAATATTCTCATACTCCTTCAAGAACCGGATGTATTCTTCCTTCTCTGACGGTGATAGGTGAATGCTTACACGAGTTTCCTTGACTGTTTTGGAGTCTCCCAAATTAACGGTTGCAGTCTCATCTAAATTGGACTTAGGCTTGTTTTCAAAGTTTTCCACTTCTCTAACAATTTCCTTGAGTATTATATCCTCTTCCAGATCCTCTGAATCATTATCCTTATGTTGCGTTGTCTCATTACATGTCAAAGTCATAGGTTCATCGGGATAGGTAATGATAATGATGTAGAGAAAAATGTAAAGAATAATAATAAATACTAAAAATAACAATGCATTAGATAAATCTTGAAAACGTTAAACAAGTACGGCTCGATGACTCGAGCAATTATTTCAAAACAAAATATGCTTAAAACAAAATACTGAAAATGTCTTAGATGCTCATAAAATTGCTTTCAAAATAAATGACGCTAATTGCCAGGCTACCCAGGAACTCGACGAGCCCTTGATGGTGCAACAGTCCAGTTCTTGAGAACAGCTCCCTTCTCCACGGTCTGAATAATAATGCCTTCCTCCTCCTTAACTATCGCACTGCAATCCATGTCTTCATCATCCAGAAATAAATTCCTTTTGCCAACCAAAACTTCATCTTCTTCGGACCCTCACATCATGTCAACTTGATGAAATGACTGGTGCAAATGTGGTACCGGTTGTTCTAAAGGGTAATAAGGACCACGCCACGATGGCGACCAATTCTGATACTCGTGCCAGGTGTATTCATACCCAAGCCCAAAAGTTGTGTCGTGATGCTTTAGCTGTATCAGTTTGGTGATCGCCTGGAGATTCTTACTGAGACCCTTGCCAGGTTCATACCCTGTACATGACAATATGCCTTTTATCTTATTGCTCTATCATTTGTCCTTTGCAATTGCGTTGACGCGCTCGATGCGATGGTATGTTTCTCCACCCAACTTCCTTCTATTCTAGATGACCGGAATAGTTTGATTGGTGTAAATGGGATTACTTCCATCTCCATGGATAATCACTTCCTGATGGTTCCATTCAAACTTCACGACCTGATGTAGAGTAGAAGCTACGGCCCTAGCGGCATGCATCCAAGGTCGTCCCAACAATAGGTTATAGGTAGCAGATATGTCCAACAGTTGAAACTCAACATCAAACCAGGTTGGGCCCATTTATAGGCTGAGGTTGGTCTCCCCAGTTGTGGCCCTTTGAGACCCATCAAATGCTTTCACATTCATACTTCCTGCTCGTATCTCGTGCAGGCCTTTACCCAATTTTTCTGAGTAGTTAGTGGACATATGTTGAGACTCGAACCCCCATCTATCAGGACTCTGGCAATGAACTTGTCCTCAAACTGCACTATGATATGCAGTGCCCTGTTGTGACTTAGTCCTTCTGGTGGCAGCTCGTCTTCATGAAAAGTGATCTTGTGGCCTTCCAACACTTGCCCTACCATGTTGGCCATTTCTCCACTGGTGATGTTGTTGGGTATATAGGCTTCATTCAACACCTTCATTAGGGCATTCCTATGTGCCTCAGAGTTTTGCAGCAGTGATAAAATGGATATTTGAGCAGGGTTTTTGTTCAGATGATCGACCATAAAATATTCTCTTGCCTGCACCTTTCTCCAAAGGTCGTCTGGGCCAGTCTCAATGATAGGAGATTTAGATGTCGCTTCTTTGCTCGTTCCTCCCAAATACTCGGGTGTATAAATCCTACCAGTTCTGGTCATGCCTTGCACTACACCTGTTTCTTCCATTTTTGCCTTTCCTTTCTTTCTTGCTTCCGCAAAATAATCCAATGGTATATCATTAGACTTATAAGATGGCATAGGTGCTACCATCATGGTGAAGGGCGTTGTTACTTCAACCTCAAACGGAGTTGGTGCAGCTATCTCAACTTCAATTGGTACCTGAGTTTGTACCATGATAGGTGTGAGAGTGACTGGAGATGTTTCAGGATTATCCCCTTCTCGAATGAGTCCAATTGACCCCTCTGAGTCCCATTCTTCATCGGTCTCTATCACGTTTACCCATCCACCCTTGTGATCTGGGAGAGGATTGTTACGGACATTTGGTGCATCCTCATTTGCCTATATGACTTTGGTGTCAATTAATGTCTGAATCTTATCCTTCAAAGTACGACACTCATCAATAGTATGACCTTTCATGCCTGAGTGATAGGCACATGTCTTATTTGGGTTAATACACTAGGAGGAGTTTTCCATAGCAACAACGGGAATGGGAGTGATATAACCGCCAACCTTCAGTCTCTCGTACAGTTGGTCTTTGGGTTCAGCAATTGGGGTGTATTGTCTGGGTAGTCTGCGATCGAAATTTGGTCTAGGTTTTTGGTAGTTTTGGCGGGTTGGTGGTGAGTGGTATTATGTTGGTTGGGTGTTATAGGTATGGTAAGTGGCGGTAGGTTGTTGGTATCTGGGAGGTGAAGGCTGATATGTGGGTGGAGGTGTTTGGTATGTAAGAGGAGACTTTGGACCTTGGGCTACCATCACCGCACCCACTTCTTTCTTCTTGGAGATACCTCCTGACTGTAAGGCTTTATTTGTGGCTTGGAGTGATTCAAAATTTGTCACCATTCCTCTTTTGATCCCCTCTTCTATTCTTTCTCCCAATTTGATGATGTCAGAAAATTTATGGTTTTCAATAACCATCAGTCTTTCATAGTATTGCGGGTCTTGGGCTCTGACGAAGAACTTATTCATCTGTTCTTCTTTCAGTGTTGGCCTTACTTTTGCAGCTTCAGACCTCCACCGAGTAGCATACTCGCGAAAAGTTTCCATTGGCTTCTTCTTGAGATTCTGAATGTAGAAAATGTATGGTGCGTTTTCTGTGTTAAACTTGAATCGATCCATGAAATCCGACGCCATGCTCACCCAATTAACCCACTTCTTTGGGTTCTGACTAATGTACCAAGGCAGAGCATCTCTAGTGAGGCTCCTTATGAACAACTTCATGCAGATTCTTTCATCCTTGCTAACTCCTACAAGCTTGTCACAATACGTTCTCAAGTGCACATTCAGATCACCAGTCCCGTCGAACATTTCGAACTTAGGAGGTTTGTAACCTTCTGGCAGTTCTGCATCTGGTTAAATACACAAATCTTCATAATTCAAACCCTCAATGCATTTGCCCCCTTCAACACTTTGAATTCTGCCAGTAAGTTTCTTGAGTTCTTCCGCCATGTTCTTGATGAGCAGGTCCTTCTTGGCGGATTCGGGTATGTATAAAGTCTGTTGTGGCGTGTGGGATAAAGTTTCCACATATATGGGATTGCTTTGGTGGACTTCGGGAATCTGGGCGTAATGGTGGTCATTGGTTGAGTTTTGCGGGTCAGGAGTAGGCTGTGGTGCATTTCGAGGGGTATGGTATGTGGTTGTTTATGGGTATTGAGTTGGGTGGTGATGGTGTTGTTGAGGAGTAAGTACCGGTGGAGGGTTGTGGTTCTGAGAAGGTGTGGCGTATTGATGTGGTGCGGGAGGATCTTGCGAATTTTGTGTGTTTTGGGGAGGTACCGGGTTTTGGGCATTTATGTTTTATTGGTTATGGTCGGGGACGTTTAGGGTAAGGGAAAGGTTTGCCAAGTTTCGGACCTGCTCAAGTTCCCCTTGTAGCTCCAATATTTTCTGTTCCAAACATAGGACCAATTCATTCTGTGCTGGAGTATTCCGACCGTCCGAGGTTTCAACGTTCTCTGCATTGTCCTTTCTGATACCGCTTAAATCATCTATTTTTTCTTTCCCTTTGCTTCTGCTTTTAGGATCACTTGTTGGAGGAGGAGGAGGAGGACTTCTGGATCTAGTGTGATATGCGGATGATGCCAGTATGCACGAACCAATCTTTGGGAATGGGAATAATCAAAAGAAAGAAAAAGCAAAAGGTAACCAAGTTAGTAAGGAATATTAAAAATGTGTTTGGGATATTAAAACATGTTTCACAAAGTCATGCAATAATTCGCGTCCTAATTTGGGGACCTCATTGTGCCCGAGGTAGGCCTAAGCGACACGTAGACTTGGAGAAAATTGATGCCAAAAAATTGTATCATTTCATTAATGCGTAGATGAATCAGATCCTTACTAAAATGACAATAATAAGAAAAATTACTAATGGCATTTGCCTTATTACAATCGAAATCTAAAGCTAAGCTAAAAAGTAGTAAAGAACATAATTTCCTAATCTACTTGGCCCCAGAGGGACCTTCTCCGTGCTTGGCCTTCTTGGATCCACCAATCAAGTTCCCCAGGTCGCGCATGTCCAACAGTAGGTAAGCCCTTGCTAGATGCCCTCCCTCACTACCTTCCATATTCTGACAATCCGAGAGCCTCTTCCTCATCTTCCCCTCAAGTTCCATTAATGCTTGCTCCAAATGTTCCAATCTTTTTGTTGATTTAGTGGCAATTTCTTTCCATTCGCTGATGGATTCCATATCCACTTTGTGATGTTCCAAATGTCTAGCTTCAGACTCGAAAACCCTCTTGCGCAGCATCCTATACTTGACTTGTGCTTCAACAACGTCATCTATAACCCTATTTTTCAAATTAATCCCTTGCTTGACATCTCCCGCTATATCATCTAACAACCATGATGGGTAGAAGTATACATGGCCGGCATGGTACCTGTCTGGCTCGATAGTGTCTTTCTCTACAATGACCTTTTGATTCCACATATGCTGTGCCTCGAACTTGAACGGAATGATGTCCCCTTTAAAGTCTGCTTTGTACTGGACCATGTTGGAAACTCGAGGTATAACCTGCTTTCTTCCCGCTTGCCTCATTACCCTTATAGGAGCATAAGGATAGATTCCTCTTAACCCGATCAGCATTAAATGAGTGGTTTCTCTTGACCTGATGATGAATTTGCTGCTAGTGAACCATTTGAACATCCAATGTACCTTTTTGTCAGTCAAATTGCTGAAGAAACGCACCCAGCTCACAGCATTTCCAGGTTACACGAACCTATCTGGGATAAATGTCATTCTTTTTGGATGATGGCAGGCTATGTAGTCATCAATGGTCATTGCAGAAGTTCCTGACGATATTCATCTCTCTGGAAATATTCTAATAACCAAACCTGCAGCAATAGATTACAGCCCTCGAAATGTCTGTACCCCTGCTTGCATCGATCTAGAGCTCGGTACATTTCGGCCAAGATCATGGGGACGATAGTGTAAGTTTGCCCTTCAATTCCTTCTATTAGAGTCCTAGTGACCATGGCTAAGCGAGTGTGGATCCTCCCCCCTTTCATTGAAAATATTATCAACCCCAAGAAATAGATAATGAACACAAAGACTCGGCGGTGTGTCCAACCCAAAGAAGTAATGGCAAGTTCATCACGGTAAAGGTAATATGACTTGCTATGCCCATAACGTTCATAAAGGAATTCAAATGGTATGTAGGACTCCTTCAGACAGAGTAATTCATCATTTTTTTTGAAACCCATCATTTTGAAAAAAACCGCGGGGAGTGCGATTTTCTGGTACTAATAAACCCGGACTATCCCATGGCAGCCTAGTGAGGCCCCCTATTTCCTCTAAGAGAGGGGTCATTTCTATATCACCAAAGTGGAAGACAACTCTTTTTCTCATCCCAAAACATAGTGGCGGCCTCAATCAATGCGTTATTTGGCCGAATGTCCAATAAGGAAGGTAAATTTCCGAGGACCCTTTTCACATGATTCTTGTCACTAGGTGAGAGGTTGCTCCACCAATCAAGCAGCAAAGGTGGGATGTTTTGAACCATGCCGAACCTGGGAACTTCATGCCTCATTTTCTGCAAAACAAATAGAGTTAGCCATTTCCCCCTCCGGGTCCGACTATTTACACATTAATGATTGACATATTAGCATGTTTTCTCCAAGTAATGCACATAACGTGATGGTGTCCATTGAGATTATGGACATCCCGTCGAACTTTGGACAAGGCTTATCTTAGTGGATTATCATGTGGACAACATTCTAACCCATACTAGGTTTAACATGATGCATGCACAATTGATATTGGAGTGAGGTTTCTAGAAGGGTCTAGACCGGTACCCTCAAGTGGACAACTTGAGAGGGAAAGGCACAAAACCGTCGACTGCACCGCTGATCGACTAGTTTACCGCAAATATAATTTAAAGGGTAATTTTGGAAGAGCGCGGACATTCATCAAGTGCCGCTATGGTATTAGTTGGGCACGAATGGAATATGATGTGGAGCATGCTTTATGCAAAAATAATAACACATTTCCAAGTATTTGCATGATAGATATGTGAAAGCAATAAACGCAGTATTAAGATAAAACATAAAGGATGTAAAAAGAAAGATAAAAGAAGAAGTTAGTTCGTGGAACATAGGGAATATAATAAAGTAAGCAGGGGAGTAGGGGTGGGAGAGACATGATATAGCTAATAAATAACAGTTAGAGCAACTAAGGGCGGATAGGGAAAGGGATGTGCATGTTATAACAAATTTAAGCAAATAAAGGTGGAAAAAGGAAGGGATGTACATGTTATAACGGTTTTAAACAAATAAAGATGAACGGGAAAGGGATGTGAGTGTTATATCAAATCTTAACAAACAAAGATGGAAAAGGAATGTGCGTTTTATAACAAAGAAAACTAATCTACATAAGCCAAGTTCATTATGGTAAGAGCCTAAGTGTAAATCCCCAGCAGAGTGGCCATGTTGTCGTGCCCCATTTTTGTTTTTCTCTTCTCGCGAAAAGCGGGCTTCGACATTGTGACAACTCCTTTTTAGCATGGGAGATAGAGTGCTAAAGTAGAAGAGTCGCCACCTAATAATATTTTAAGGTACGTTAGGGCACCTATTATGTAAATAACTCTGTTTGACTAGTCAACGCCACCAAAGATCGGGTAAGGGCTCAAGTTACCTCAAAGAGAAGGTGTTAGGCACTCCTCGAGGTCCACAACTATGGGTCCCGACCAAACTTAAGATTATGTGGATTATGATTAAGCTAGGTGATCAAATAAACAAAGGGAATTCAGAAGTCACAGAACTTTGTTACAACATGATTAATACAGATCTTAGTAAAAACACGGGGATACAACTATTTAGATCTAATAATAACATATAAAGAGGAAGGGGGGTCCTAAGTTTTTTAGCCTAAAGGATCACCCCGTGCAACATAAATAATACTTCGTAACTCCTTCAAGAGGGGGGGTTACTCATATTATTCAGCGGGCACAGACTATCATCTCCTGCTACCCGATTACTATGTTAAAGTTGTTACCTAAAGCGCACTAATTCAATTATAAGTCGTACCTGATGCGTGCACTACCCGTCTCGTACCTATGGTCCAGGAGGTATTGGACCTCTATTTTGGGTGGTTCTAGACCTCACTTAGGCTGCTCAGAAATGTTAAAACTAAGCGACATACAAAAACACATTGGGCTTCAAATATGGCAATTTAAGGCTCAAGTTTGCCTCCACACTTAAACAACAAATGCACGCGAAACAGGTTTTTCATGTTAGGCAATTCAGAATTAAGGAACTTAACTCCCTATAGGCATGATTTCTAGGTGACAGAAATCAAGGCACGCAAGCAGATTCAGGAACCAACGAGATTCATAGACAGGATTGCATAGGTTATTACACACTGGTTATTGAGAAGGCAAATTCCTCAATTACTAGCCCTATAATTGTTGCGCCTATGTGAGTTATGTGATAGAGGGAGTGGAAATTCAGAATTACTCATACAATTGATAATGGACTAAGTGAGTAATGAACAGTGTTTAAAGGGCATCATTACTAGTTATTAAGGCGAGCAGTGGCATCCTATAGGCAGGATTTCTAACGATTAACAATTGAGGAGCCTGATTTTATTGTTAGACCTTATAGGCAGATTTCTCTAGGTGAAATATGCAATACCATAACAAATGATATGATTAGAGTCCTATAGGCACGATCTCTAGTAATGCGAATTAACAGGAAATTCAACAATATTTCCTACGGGCAGGTTCTCTAATCAACATATAGCTGCAAAGATATTGAGGCATTTGAGTTCAGGCTTTACTAATAAACAAGTAGTGCAAGTGTGTGTGTTTCCCTAATGGCATGCTTTCTACAATGTACATAGAGAATGAACAACATAAGGCAAAGCATCATTCAATCCTCTAGACATGTTTTCTACCCATCATACGTTAATATTAGAATCTACCCCATCCTCTTTTACTAACATCCCAATCGTTTATACAAAGATTATTATTACAGACCCAAATTAATAATAAAGTAGTAATATTACATGGCAATAGATAGACCTATAGCAGTCCCAAATAGAATAACTAAATACCTAGCCTTACTTGGCCTTCAAAACTTCTGGCATAGCAGACTTAGACCTTCAACAAAGAACCACACGATCTTAGGTCCATAGGGGAGTTCAGACCCTTTTCAATGAGCCATAACACCAAATATTGCATCACTTGGAGCAACCAACATAGAATACAATACATGATAGAGAAGTAGAGCATTAGGATAGTTTGGACGTTAAGAGGAGTGACTAGGGCCGAGCCCCCAGCGGTCAGAGTTCACAAGGGCCTCAATTGGACCCTGAGTAGTGCTCGCACTAGGGAGGTCAACAGAAAACCTAGGTAGCCTTGGCTTTCAGCCGACTAAGAATATGAATTCAGAATACCAAAGCAAAAAAGTAAAGAGAATGGACAGAAATTCCCAGAGTGGTCATACAGCATAACTGGTCAGGTAGACCAACAAAATTCAGCAAAGTTCAGTAGTAAAGCATCACATAGACAAACATCATAGGAAAAGTAAAACAAGTTTGCAAACATACCTAGATTGCACTAGTTGACATTTAAGGGCCTAAATTAAGTCAAGTCTAACCTAAGGCCATATCAATACTTGGACATAATGGAGGTATACATATATTGATTATCACAGAAAAGAGAAAGTAGCAAGTGAACCAAGGCATACTGAAAAAGCATGATAACCTAGGAGCAAGGTCCTAGTCAGTTAAAATAGAATGTTTGCCTTTAAAAAATCAGGGAGCAAGACACAAGTTTAAAATAGATTTTTGGGCAGGATTACAAAAAGCACTCCAACATATACAAGACTTAGTAAAAGTTCATTCAAGTAAAAGTTAGGGCATTATCTAAACATAATAGGCAGAAATAATATACAACTACAATATTGAAGTTCAAAATTAACATGTAAAGATGTTACAGGGTGCAGAACTAGTCTTAGGAGATAGGGAATTGCAGAGTGCAAATCATAGTGAGTCATGACATGAACAGTACACTACTCTCATGCGTCAATTAACACAGAATAACATCAAGTTGAACCAAAATTCAGATACATGTGCAGAAAGAAGGGAAGAAAGTAAACATTATGAGGGTTTAAACACTAACCAGTAGCAGAATTAAAAGCGTGCAGAGTGTAATAGCAAAAACCCAAAATCCCTGATGCTTCAGAGATCGCAAGAGCCTTGATAATGAGCTCCGAGCAGTGCTTGCACCAGAGGAGGTTATTCAATAATTTTAGAGTATTTTAGGGTAATAGTGAGTGAGTGAGAGAGTAGTGAAAAATAGTAGCCAAAATTAGGGTTTAGAAATCCCTCCCTTAAGGGGTTTCAAGAGAGAGGTTTATATAGTGTAGAAATCAACCAAGTAAACATGGAAAACAAATTATTCAAACACAAATAAGGAAAGATATACTAGAATCAATTAGAATCGGTTTTTTAGGGCGTGAAACAAAGGGGTTCAGTAAATCAACATGGAATAGCAATTATCACGCAAATAATACGAAAAATAAAGGAATACAGAAGATTAAACAGAGAATAAAGAAAATATCATACCAAAAATCATTTAGAGTCAGATTTAGGGCAAAATAAAGTAGAAAATAGGGAAACATGGCACATTAAACAGAAATAAGGAAAAGAATAGTCAAACACGGAAAAGGAAAAGTATCAGTCAAGAATCAGTAAGGAACAAGCGAAAATATCAAACACTAGTTCGAAAGGAAGCATAGATAGTCGAAGATCTCGATGAATCGGACCATATAGAGTGCATATAGATGAAATATCGTTTAAATCTCATAGATTGAAGGCGATGGAATCCTGTTTGGGTACTGGTACTTGCCAAAATTGGGGCAAGTACCATATAATATCATAATCTTGCATACAATAACGAGGTAAGACATAAAAGGTAAGTAAATCACAGAGAGAGTCCATGATTTACTCAAATTTGGAGAAGATGGGGGAGGCGGCTAGGGTTTCTGAAGGAGGGAGAAGGGAAGATACAGAGGCGGTGGGGAAAGGGTTAATGGGGGTTAGGGTTAGTTAAAGGAAGGGTTTAATTGTGGAGAAAGCTGGGGCGGATCGTGTAAAGCGGGTACCGACCGGGTTGGGGTTAGTGGGTTATTTGTGTTGGGCTTTGGGTAATTGGTCTAAGGTCTGGGTAGTTTTAGGTCTGAAAATTGGCCTGTTTTGGGCCAGCTATTAAATACACAACAATTATTTTAAAACTAATTTATAAAATAACTAATAGATAATAAAATGCTACTTGTGCAATAAGATGACTAAAAATAATAACTCAATATTATAAAAATATAAAAATGATACTTCGGCATAAATAACATAATAAACACAATTATTTGTAGAATATAAGCCATTATTGCAAAATTAGATAAATAGCTTAAAATGCTAATGCAATTATAAAAATAGAATAGAAAGGTTTGAAACATGTATTATGGATGAAAATAATAATTTTGGGTAATTAAGTCATCATAAAATAATTTAAAGTATAATTACTAGATATTTATATAATAAAAATATAAGAAAATTAATTTAAAGCTCTAAAAAATATGGAAAATTATGGAAACAAGCTTGTATAGGTTTGTAAACTAAATGATGATGCAAATATGCTATTTTGAAAGTATATATGTATTTTTAAAAATATGAGAGAAAATTTGGGTATCAACACCAAGTCCCCGATGTTAAAATGTCGAAGATTGACTTTTCGATTGTAGTACCTTTCGATCCGCTATTTTTGGGTGGCCAATCGGAAGAGAGCGGCTTCGCGTCTTTCGTCCAACAATTCTAGGCTCGTATTCATGGTCTCGTTATTCTACTCCTCTATTTCATATCGAAACCTGATGCTAGGTTTTCTGACCTCGACCGGGATCAAAGCTTCGGCGCCATAAACTAACGAGAACGGTGTTGCTCCGGTACTGGATTTCGATGTTGTGCGGTATGCCCATAGAACCTCGGGTAGTATTTCTCTCCATTTTCATTTGGCATCGGTCAATCTCTTCTTAAGATTTTAGATGATGGTTTTGTTGGTCGATTCGGCTTGTCCGTTCCCGCTAGGATGATAAGGTGTTGATAGGATCCTTTTGATCTTGTGATCCTCGAGAAATTTAGTTAATTTACTACCGATGAATTATTTTCTATTATCACATACAATCTCGGAGGGCATCCCGAATCGACATATGATGTGGTCCCAAATGAAGTCTATGCCTTCCTTTTCTCTGACTTTCTCGAAAGCCTGTGCTTCAACCCATTTAGAAAAATAATCAGTCATAAATAAAATAAACTGAACTTTACCTGGGGCCGACGAGAGAGGGCCAACGATGTCCATTCCCCATTTCATGAAGGACCATGGGGACAGGACCGAGTGGAGTAGTTCCCCAGGTTGATGAATCATGGGCGCATGCCTTTGGCATTTGTCGCATTTTCGAACAAACTCCCTTGAATCCTTCCCCATATCGGTCTAATAGTAACCTGCTCTGATTACTTTGCGGACCAACAATTCGGCACTAGAGTGATTTCCACAAGTGCCCTCGTGAACTTCTCGTAGGATGTAGTCGGTATCTCCCGGTCCCAAACATATTTCCAATGGTCCATCGAACGTCCTTCTAAACAGCGTTCCGTCTTCGGACAAAGTGAACTGTGCTGCCTTTGTGCACAGAGTTCTCGACTCCTTTAGATCCGATGGAAGCTTCCCGTTCTTTAAGTACTCTATGTACTTGTTTTCCAATCCCAGGTTAAACTTGTGGAGTTTATCTCGGCGTGACCTTCTTTGATTACCGATCTCATGAGTTGTACGGCAGTCCCCGAGTTGAGTTCGTCGTCCTTGACCGAAAACCTAAGTCTGTAAGAGCATCGGCCTCACTGTTCTGTTCTCGAGGTACCTGTTGCAAGGTCCATTCCTTAAATCGATGTAGAGTCACCTACAGTTTATCCAAGTACCTATGCATTCGGTCTTCTCGGACTTCAAAAGTCCCGTTAACTTGGTTTACCACGAGGAGGGAATCACACTTAGCCTCTATGACCTCCGCTCCCAAGCTTCTAGCTAGTTCGAGACCTGAAATCATGGCCTCATACTCGGCCCCATTGTTAGTCAATTTTGTAGTTCTGGTAGACTGTCTAACTACATTACCTTTGGGTGATTTTAGTACGATGCCTAGTCCGGACCCCTTCGCGTTCGAAGCACCGTCCGTGAAGAAGGTCCAAACTCCCGAAGATGTACCCGATTTTATCAGCAGTTCTTTTTCAACCCTGGGTACGAGGGCCGGCGTAAAGTCAGCCATGAAGTCTGCCAAGATTTGAGACTTGATGGCAGTTCGGGGTCGATACTCAACATCGTACCCACTGATTTCTACGGCCCATTTGGCCAATCGACCCGAAATCTCGGGTTTGTGCAAAATATTTCGAAGAGGATAAATTGTTACAACACATATGGGATGACATTGGAAATACGGTTTTAGTTTCCTAGAGGTGCTTATTAAAGCAAGAGCTAATTTTTTTAAGTGTGGATATCTAGTTTCGGCCTCACCTAAGGTCTGACTAACATAATAGATAGGGAATTGCGTACCTTGTTCTTTTCGGACCAGGACTCCACTTACCGCTATCTCCGAGACTGCCAAGTACAGGTAAAGTTGTTCGTCCACTTTTGGGGTGTGAAGCAGCGGCGGGCTCGATAAATACCGCTTTAGTTCCTCCAAGGCCTGCTGGCACTCCAGAGTCCATGCAAAATTGCTCTTTTTCTTAAGTAGCGAAAAGAATCGGTGGCTCCTATCTGAAGATCTCGAAATGAATCGTCCTAGGGCGGCTATCCGCCCCGTCAGCCTCTGCACGACCTTTACATTATCCACTACCGTGATATCCTCGGTAACTTTGATTTTATCGGGGCTGATCTCGATTCCCTGATTGGACACCATGAAACCAAGAAACTTGCCCGAGCCAACTCCAAATGCACACTTTTTAGGGTTGAGCTTCATATTGTACTTCCTTAGTATATCGAAAGTCTCATGCAAATGCTTTAAATGGTCCTCTGCTCGCAAGGACTTAATTAACATGTCATCAATATAAACTTCCATTGATTTTCCTATTTTTTCTTCGAACATTTGGTTTACTAGGCGTTGATAAGTTGCACCAGCATTTTTTAGACCGAATGACACTACATTATAACGGTAGGTGCCGTACTTAGTGATAAACGAGGTCTTTTTCTGATCCTCCAGGTTCATCTGTATCTGGTTGTACCCGAAGTAGGCATCGAGAAACCTAAGAGTCTCGTGGCCGGCCGTGGCATCGATCATACGATCGATATTAGGCAAAGGAAAAGAATCCTTGGGGCATGCTTTATTCAGGTCTTTATAATCTATACACATTCTAAGTTTGCTTCCCTTCTTAGGGACTACCACTACGTTTGCTAACCATTCGAGGTACTTTACTTCCCGAATGGATCCTATTTTGAGAAGTTTGGTTATCTCGTCCTTGATGAAGGCATGTTTGACCTCGGACTGGGGCCTTCTTTTTTCCTTCACCAGGCAGAATTTAGGGTCCAGTCTTAGTTTGTGAGTGGCAATTTCTAGTGGAATCCCTATCATATCGAGGTGGGACCAAGCAAAGCAATCCGTAAGGAAATGAATAAGTTTTTTCCTGAGCTCGGGGGTTAGCCTCGTGCCTAGGTATACCTTTCGTTCGGACTGACGCTTAGACAGTGTGACTTGTTCCGGCTCTTCGACCGTTGACTTGGTGGTGTCGGAGTCATCGGGAATTACGAAGGATCGAGGGATCCAGTAGTCGTCATCCTTGTCGATCCCTTTCTCCTGCAATTGGGTCGAGGCCGGTATCTGTGGTTGCTATTTGGACTCCTGCTTTCCCTTCGATCCTTTCGTTGATGAGAGTGTCGATACCGGTATCACTTCATCGACTGAAAACATTTCCTTGGCGGCGGGTTGCTCCCCGTACACTGTGTTGACTCCCTCCGATGTCGGGAACTTTAGAACTTGGTGAAGGGTCGAGGGTACTGCCCTCATGTTATGGATCCAAGGCCTTCCGAGCAGGGCGTTGTACCTAATGTCACTATCGATCATATGGAACTTTGTTTCTTGGATGGTCCCGACCATGTTCATTGGCAAAGTAATTTCACCTTTGGTAGTTTGGCTTGCCATGTTGAAGCCGTTAAGTACTCGGGCTGCGGGCACAATTTGATCTTGTAGGCCGAGCTGTTCTACGACCCTCAATCGAATAATGTTGGCCCAGCTACCTGGATCAATCAAAACACGTTTAACTTGAATTTTATTCATAAGGACAGATATTACCAGTGCGTTGTTGTGGGGTTGTAAGATCCCCTCTGCATCCTCATCATTGCAAGACAAGATCCCTTCCGGCACATAGTCTCGAGTCCGCTTTTCCCTCGTGATCGACACCTTGTTGCGTTTGAATACGGGCCCCTGAGAAATATCGACCCCTCCAACAATCATGTGGATCACGTGCTGCGACTCTTCTTGCTCATTCTGTCTGTTTGAATCTCTGTTCTTGAAATGGTTTTTAGCCCGATCGCTTAAGAGTTCTCGAAGATGCCCTTCGTTGAACAAACGGGCTACCTCCTCCCTCAGTTGTTTGCAATCTTCTGTTCTATGACCATGGGTGCCATGATATTTTCACATTTGATTAGGATTTCTCTAGGCCGGATCAGTGTATAGAGGTCGGGGCCACCTGCTGTCTTTGATGTGCCCAATGGCCGATACAATAGCTGATGCATCAATGTTGAAGTTGTATTCCGATAGTCATGGTGCTTCTTTGGGTTCGACATTTCTGTCGAAACCACTCTTACTCATGAGCCCTCGAAAGCTCTGTCCTCGATCATTTCTTCTATCAATTCGAACGGGGTTGCATCCAGGCCCGTTGTTTCTCCGATCTCCATCGTATGGCTGATATCGATCTCTGTTTGACCGTGGTTCCCGGTCAATATCCATTTTAACTCTGTCGATAGTTCTGTTTGGATAAACGGACCCAGAAGGAGTCCCCAATTGGTCATCCTCGACCCTAATCTTTGACTGGTACCGATTATGCACATCGGCCCAGGTTACAGCTGGATATTCGATCAAGTTCTGCTTTAACTTTTGTGAGGCTACCGAACTTCATATGTTTAGGCGTGAAATCCTGAACGGCCCAATCGTTGGCAACCGGGGGCAGATTCATACGCTCCATTTGGAACCGAGATACGAACTCTCTGAAGCATCTCGTTGTCTTTCTGTTTTACTTTGAAGAGGTCCGACTTTCTAGTCTCGACCTTTATCGCTCCGGCGTGCGCTTTAACGAAGGAATCTGCGAGCAGGGCAAAAGAATCAATGGAGTTAGGTGGTAAATTATGGTACCATATCATCACCCCCTTTGATAAAGTTTCTCCGAATTTCTTTAGCAGTACGGACTCAATCTCATTGTCCTCTAGATCGTTCCCCTTTATTGTGCATGTGTAAGAAGTGACATGCTCGTTGGGGTCGGTAGTTCCATTATACTTGGGAATTTCTAGCATGTGGAATTTCTTCGGAATGGGCTTAGGAGCCGCGATCGGGGGGAAGGGCTTTTGTACGAACTTCTTTAAATCCAAACCCTTCAAAATCGGTGGTGCTCCCGGAATTTGATCAACTCGGGAGTTATATGTTTCCACTTTTTTGTCATTCGCTTCAATCTTCTTCTCCCCCAATTCAATTTTCTTTGTCAGCTCCTCGAACATTTTCAAGATAGCGGGGTCGGTTCCTGACTCATTCACATTTGACCTTCCCAGCACTGGTTCGGCCCAGTGAACAATTTCCTGTGATGGCTCGGGTTCGACCCTACTCGGTGCATGGTTCTGATTTTGAAGTTGTGCTATTGCAGCTTGTTGAGCCTGCAGCATTTCGAATATTATTTGAAGGATGATTCCGCCTTCTGTCGCTGCCCTGTGAGTTCTGACCAGCTGATCGAACGTCTCTGCGGACGCTATTTTTGGGGTCGACGCCCAGATTTGCATTCAGGGCAACATGGGAACTGATGTCGATGGGGTCTGCAATTGGTACTCCCTAGAGGTCAACTGGAAGCACTTCGTTTCCTGGGGCGGCTACGTTATCGTTTTCGCCATGAAAACCAAGGCCATTGTCAATGTGTGTGGGTACTGCTTGAGAGTTCGACATGCTGATCCTGGAATCAAAAACTCTTACAAGAACAAGTGTAAAGCAGTGTGTGTTATGAAAATTAGCACCAGGCAGTCACTATTATCCTTAGCCCCACAGTGAGCGCCAAACTGTTTACCCTAAAAACAGATAACAATTAAATTTATATGTGATTTTAAGGACACGTGATTTTACTTAGCACAAACTGAGAAAATATGCAAATTGATATTGAAATTATTTTCCGGTGTGGTTTTTAATGAGACAACCATCGATCGTGCTAACTTAGAACAATTCGACAGTATCCGAGGTTTTTTTACAATCAGCCTCGAACACTGGGGGGCATTGCCCTCAAATGTCAACTTTGATGTGAGGAAGTTACTTCATGGCAGCAGGGTCTCGATAGGAAATATTTGTAAGGGCCAAACAGTCAAACGAACCGTGCCCGCATAGTTTGCTCGAGCCCTGGCATAGAACATGTACGCATGTATAATCATTTATAAAGAGAAGTATTATTCTTTACAATTCCATAGTCTCGATCTATTATGTAAACATGCTTAAGGGCCGACCATAGCCAGAGTTCGGATAATTACCCCCACGCTCGGAGACTGCCGTCTGAAAAATAAACGAGATCGAATTATTAGTTGAGATCATAAGACCTTTTAGGCAACCCTCGATTTTTATAGGCCACGGCCAACCCGCTCGGGGACTGACACTTCGGGAAAGCTCGAAGCAAAATGGGAAAATAAGCCCAAGGGGCAAATCCCAAACTAAAGAGGCTACGACCGAATTAACACGGGTCGGAGACGTCCGAATTTCGTAACAAAGCAGCCTTCGAATTCTTTCATAAACCGGTTAAAAAGGCTACCCCCGGCAAAATCATAAAAGGTTTCGATAATATCAAGCCTCGAAAACTCTAATGAGTACAAAATTGTTCGAACTATTGAACGATTCCTTATTTCGAACTAAGGCATTACAAGTTTTTTGCAAATATAAATGATAAAACACTTTTTCAAGCCGAAAAGGGGAGAAAGCCATAAACAACCTTTCTTACAAAAGCCTAAGGGCTACATTACTTCGAGTTCAAACAAGCACTCACTCGATCGAAAAACCTAAGGGATATACTAGTTCGGTTCCAATCAAAAGATTTTTACAAAAGGCCGAATCGGCCCCAGAAAAGATATAAAAGAAAAACAAGAAACCTAATATCCTAAGTGGCTTGGTCTTCATCAGAGGTTGCGTCCTCGGGATTTTCTCCGTCCTCAGATTCGCTCGAGCTCTCGGAGTCTTCCTTAGGGAAGGCCAGCCTTCGGGCTTTGGTTTTCTCTGCCTTTGCATTTTCAATTTTGGTCGCAACATCAAAGCCCTGAGCACTGACCTCCTCGAGAGCTTCCCTCCGAGCCTTCTATTTAGCATGTTCGACTATGCTCTTGGCCTTGGCCTGGTTGACCCTAATATCGATCATGAACTGGGCCACTTTAGCATCAGCTCTTTTATTAGCCTTGGCCACCTTAGACCTGGCTACAACCACTTCAGATCTGGCTACGGCCACCTCAGATCTGGCCACTTCGAGTTCATCGGCCAAGCCTGCCTTATCAGAAGTGGCCAAATCCAATCGATGTTGAAACTACTTAATCTTCTCGATCTTCACCGAGGCATTTTCTTCTGCAGCCTGAAGCTGGGTCTCATCCAACTCCAATTGCGTTCGGACGACCTCTTTTTTTGAGGCAAGGACGTCCATATTCTCTTTGAATTTTTCCGCCTCGGCCAGTAGCTCATCTACCTCCGAATTGAGCCGTCCAATCTGTTCGAGCCTCTACCGAACCCGCAGAATCAGATCGTTAGTGGTTATCTCCAATTCATCTTCACTATCGTGAAGAATTCGGAATACATGCTCAGCCATTTCCTCGTGCTCATCTCGAGCCGTTGCCAAATCTGCCCGAAGCTTCTCACTAAGAAGTTTGTAGGAGTCACTCTTCTCAGTGAGGTTCCGAACTTCGGCCTCATGCTCCTCCCGGATTCGAAGGAAAGCCTCGTGATGCAACACCGAAGCCTACAAACATGGAAAACGATGTTAGAATTATCTACAACTCTAAGTGTAAAAGAAACGACAGCGATATCATCGAAGTTACCCGATTCAGAGCATGTTGAGCCTCGTTGAAAAGGCAAACGGGTCCTACCGCATTCATCATAGTTTGATCCTCTTTAGTCATCAAGTACCGAAGGTAACTAGCAATCCCCACAGGGGGAGAGAAAATTCGGACATCCTCCGGGACGGAGAGCATTATCTTCCACTTACGATCGGGATTAACACTCGGGGCCGAGAATCGGTCCACCAGTTTTGGAACCGATGGAGACCCAGTAGAGCCCGACCATGATGCTTTCTTCGGCACCGGTAATCCACTGAACGTGATAATCTCCTCCCAGGCAGCTGACTCGAGCCCATCCAGAAAGTCGTGGATATCAGTCGACTCCTGAATACCCTCATAAGATCGACCTTCCAACATGTTGGCCTCACGGATCATAACATCCGAAATCTAAGGGGATCCGCTAATGTCGATTACTCCGAGCTCCTCCCTCGAGATATCTTCTATTGCAGAGAAGTCTTCCCCTCGGTCTCCCCTTCAACCATCTCAGCTCGAGACGGGAAAGTCTCGGTTTTTCCTTGTTCAGGAATTATGGCCAGGGTTCCCTTATCTACCTCCGCCGATTCGGAGGATTGTTGTATCACAACATTAGCCCGTACACAGGCTAATTCCTCTTCTCCTTCTTCAGGCTCATCCCTTAATCGGCGGATCGAGTTCGGAGGCATGATACCGGAGCCCCCCTTGGGCTTGCGAGATTTCTTCGCCAGTTTTGTTTTCCGAGATCGGGGAGCTCGGTGCATCTTTTCTCTTCTTCTCTTTAACCTGCTTCCGGGCAGGGACCTCTTAATCACCAGATGGGGGCCTCATGGCAACATCTTTCCCAAGTCCTAAAAAGGGAAAAAGGGGTAAGCAAGTGAAGAAGAACAAATGACAAACAAACTAAGAAAGAGACTTACCATGACTGCGGGCCTCCCATCGACCCTTTGATAGTCCCACCCAAGCGCACTCAGAGTACAGTCTCTGCAGCACCAGACCTTCAACCCATTATTTAAGACCCGAAATCGGTTCCGGCATCCGAGTCACAACTGTAACAAGAAAGAAAAAGTGGATCAAGAAAATAAAAGGCAGTCACAAATTAAAACGCTCGAAGGGAAATAAGTACTCACAGTTCATATTCCATTTCTTAGGAAATGGCATGTCATCGGCAGGGATCAGGTCCGAGCTTCTGATTCGAACAAATCGGCCCATCCAACCCCGATCATGAGTCTCGTCTATACTCGAGAACGATGCTTTGGTGGCTCAGTGAGCAAGCTTGATTAACCCTCCTCGATAGAGTCAGGGACTATAAAGGCGCATAAGGTGATCGAGGTGAAGAGACACCCCTCGATTTTGCTTGAGAAGAATCGAAGAAGAATCAGTATTCTCCAAAAAGAAGGGTGGATTTGGCCAAGGGTCACGTCGTATCTCTTGCAAAAGGCGACGATGACAGGGTCTAATGAACAAAACGTGAAAGGATAAGTATAAACACTTAAGAACCCTTCCACGTGGGTAGTAATTGATTCTTCAGGCGATGGGACTACCACGTGCTTGTCGCCCCAGTTGCATTCCTGTTTTACTTTATCGAGAATTTTCTCGGTGAATGAACACTGGTACCTCGAGATCGGCTTACATCGGCCTGGTACCGAAGAAGGTTTTTCAACCTTAAAATTGATGACAGTTGAGCATCCTACCAGAATGAATTCCTCACGGCGAGGCTCCGCCCCATCCTCGCCACCGGCGGGTCGTGATGAAGAAGCAGCCTCTTTTTGCGGTACCGTTTTAGAGGTTTTCTCCATTGATGAACAAAGTGATGAGAATTAGGGTTGTATGCGATGTAAAATGTATGAAGCAAAGGGATTTTTTGAAGAAGATGCAAGAGTAGAGAAAAGGCTTTTGAGTGAAAAGTTTGGATGAGGATGAAAGTGTGAATATTTATAGCCTAGTGATGATGGTTCAGAACCGGTAGTGGCCGACCAACAACTGACAGGCATTTAATGCCTTGGTAACTGGACCGACGGGACATTTGTTACATACGTCATAATCGGACTCGTCGCTGACATCATCATCCACCAACTCGGAGTCCGGAATTTCATATCGTTTCTCGTCATCTTCTTTCCGAGAAATGAGGGGACTACTGTATACGGTCAAAACCGAGTTTTGCCCTTCGTATGATTAATCGAGATTGGAGCATGATGGTCCAATGTTCATCATTATAATATCGAGCCATGATGCGAAGTATATGTTATCGAGCTCGAGACCCAGAGACCGATCAAGATCGAGGTTGGCCAAGATCGAGCTCGAAGACCCAGAGACCGATCAAGATCGAGATCGGCCAGGATCAAGATCGAGCCAAGAAATAAAAAAGTCGTTATAGCCGCAATTAGGGGGAGAGTCTCGGCGAAAATTACGACACAAATCAAGGAGAGATTAATTAGCCAATCATGGGATTTCTTACTGTATTTAGAATTGTACAATAAGTAGGATTCCCCTACTATATAAAGGGGGTCTAATAATTTGTAAAGGGAGTATATTCACGCAATACAAAGCAATATACTATTCTTTTCTTTAGGTTCTCAATATACTCTGCTCATATCTCATTTGCTATTTCATTTGGTTCGAGGGTAACCTAGCTCGAGGGCCAAATCTGCACATCTCATTTGGTTTGCTTTTATTTTTCTTTACAGTCAATTTCAATATCAATTTGCATATTTTCTCAGTTTGTGTCAAGTAAGATCACGTGTCCTTAAAATCACATATAAATTCAATTGTTATCCGTTTTTAGGGTAAACAAAAGTCAAATATATTCTCTAAATTCGTACCTCATTTAATATCGATAAAAAAATGAGGTGTAAGATTCACCTGAAAGCATATGCAAAAGATTTTACAGTTCCATTTTAATAATAATAAGAAACCATTTATAATTAATTATAAATTAGCCCATGAACCTCACGTCAGAAAAGGAAAAAGAAAAAAAAAAGAAAAAGACATGGATCTTGTTTTACACCATTCTTTTTCCAACTTTAATTTTATGAAAATTTTGCAGATTTTTATGAATACAAAAAAGAATTCCTAATTAATATCTGTCTATTCTATATTTATTATTTATCGATCTATATCTATCTATCTATCTATCTGTTTGTCTGTCTGTCTGTTTGTCTGTCTATCTATCTATACTATATTATAATATTAAACGCACGAATGCCATTAGCGAAATGTCATTCACCTTTTTTACCCTTTAAAAATCGATTTTACATTGGATAAAATTATAATTTAATTTACTTTCCTAATATTTAAGACTTTAAAATCTATTAATATTTTACTTATTTATTTCATATTTGAATTATGTAAAAAGTCCTATTATTTAGGATTAAAAAATATAGTATGCGAATAAGTAATAAACATATAATTTCTCCAATATAAGTAACTCAATCCTGTTACATAACTTCTTTAAAATTGTTGGACAAAAGCTTTTTAGCTTCGAAAATAAATATCTTGGAAGTCATTATCGACACTTTCATATAATTAATATTTGACTTCCTTTCATATTCAAATAGTAATATTTTCTCTTCATCGTTTTTTTAATAATATTTGAAAAATAAACTAAATGAACAAATAACAAAATATTCTCTCTTCATCGACTATATGTGTAGTACTAGAAAACTTCTCTTAATAATTTAAAAAATAAACAAGAAGATATTAAAAAATGTAAAAACAATCACGTGGACAATATTAAATGATAATAATCTTGAGATTATTATTTTTCCTTGACAGGGAACAACTGGCTTCTATAAGGCATGAGCTCAAAAGGAATTTTTTTGTCTGAAAGATATTTGGCCTTGTAGATTTTTCCTTGACACCACAATGAATTGACTCCAAGGCAATATGGGATGAGGAATTTTCTCTCTCTTGGGACTCGTGCGACTATCCATTTCTCCTTTCTGATATTCTTCTCCGACAACTTCTAACGCTTCTATTTCTTAGTTTTAAGATCCTATTCTGCCTGGTTTTTCTTTCAAATTTTTTTTCTTTCTCTTTCTCCCTAATTAAGCCATCTTCTTACCTTGTTTCATCTAATCTACATTCACTGAGTAACTTAAGCCTAGTTTACGGCGACGAGAAAAGTGAATGTGGAGAAGTGGAATAAGGGAGTATGGGGAGAAATCTTTTTTTCACTGCTGGGCAGAAATCTTTTGAGATCAGGGAACTCAGTGATGATTGGTACGAAGTGGTGGAAAGATGCAACAACTTTATTAGCAGAGTATCTCTGGATAGATACAACTTAAAGGAAATATGTCGTTGCATGAAGGAGGCTTCAGAGGTGAAAGGAAAAGTATGCAAAAGCTGGAAATATCAGAGGCAATTATACGCATATCACATCTACTTAAACTTCAACAATATGGGTAGATTTATCAGGTTGGTAGCAGCGAAGGGTAAGAGTAACTCAACCATAATCATTCCAGAATTTGGTGACAATGTCGGATGAATTGATTATGCAAAAAAGATCACCAGATTTATGGAGAAAGGAGAAGTGCCTAAGGTTGGAGCTGAAAAGAGTAAAAGGGTTGAGAGCTATATGCAGATAGCTCGGTTAGAGGATTGGCCTAAGGATAATGTCAAGGTCCTGAAGAATACTGATTTGAAATCTCACCAGTTCTGTATTGATAAATCCTCAATTAAAAGCAGAGTGTGATACTTGCAGAAGTGTCTTTTGGGTTCATTTAGGTGCCCTATGCAATACTCTCTGAACTACAGTGACCTGAAACAATGGGCATCCTTGACATGGAAAATTCCGGCTGGTGTAATAGTCAAGGAAGTAAATAGCGAATATTTTTCGTTCGAGTTCCCGTCAAGAACAGAAGCTGAGAGAATCAAGATGGGGAAATGGATGTATAATGGTGCTGAAATTCATCTTGAATGGTGGTCCCTTGTTTCAGTTTGTTACCAGAAAAATTATAAACCGAATCACATATGGATTAAATTAATGGGTTTTCCATCTAATATATGGTCGGAGAGCATCTTTAAAACTATTGGAGATCGCTTTGGAGGATTTGTTGATGTTGATGAAGATACCAAGACTAGAAGACATTTGAGATGGGCAAGAATCTGTGTTAACTTCTCTGGGATTGAAATTCCGGCAACAATAGAAATGGAAGTTGATGGCATGGTTTTTAGGGTACCACTATGGGTGGAAACATGGTCTTGGGTGGAAGAATCTGATCGGAATGTTATGGATCCTCGCCGGAATGTTATTGAGCTCCACCGCAATGATGAACGCCGCAGAAGTGCTGCACAGTTGACGAAGAATCCCCATGAAGGAAGCAAGGAGACACAGCAGGTTCCCAAGGGGCAATTTAATACCACGCGACAGAGAGAAATTAAAGGGGCTGGTTATTATTGAAGATTCTCAGAACGTGTCAGGTGAAATAAAGGGTATAGATAATGTTGATAGTATTGGGCTAAATGTTCATCTGGATAAAAATGATAATAAAAATAAAAGGCCCATTAACAACTTGGCCCGTGCAGGCAGGGGAAAAGGCCCTACATACAATAATTCATATAGGAGAAGGGTTAATTTAAGTGAAGGGCAAAAGGGTAAATAGGCAAATAGTCCCAAGGCTTATGACCCGATTATAAAGACCTACGTATCTGATGTCTCATGGGAGCCCCTGGTCTTTAATTCTTTCGATCCCTTATCTATTGAAATTGAAGCCATACAGAGAAAAGAATATAATGTTGAGAGAGCAGAGGATATGGCAGAACTCAACCACGCAGGTGAAGATGTAGAGAGATTTATTAGTGGGTCAACATGCAATTGGCTAAATCCAGTGGAAGCGGACCCTGAAGGTAATCTACATGAAGTAGATATTTATAATTCCATGGAGGAGAATATGAACAGTATACAAGGATGGTACTCAGACAATGATTTGGAAGAAGTCCCAGTAGAGCTTCATCTACAAATTGATAGTGAAGAAGAGATGGCATTTGAACCTGCTCCAGAATTCCTTATGCTTCCATGGTATGAAGGAGAAAATTTCAGCATGCAGGAGAGGCTAAACCAATTGGAAATTTCAGCGTGGGTTGAAAGAAACATGATAAAAATTAGCAAGCAATTGGGTGTTAAGTCAATAGAAACAGAAGAAAGATTGCTAGATCTACTATTGCGAATTGAAGATGGAAGGCCAAAAAAATCAGTATCTTCCTCTGAACACAGAAATCCTTCTCCTGGTAAAAAGTATGAGAGAGGGAGGAAACTGCTGGAGTTTGGGGTCAAGTAAACAGGAGAATCCAGTTCCAGTGGATTTGACGGTGGTAGAGGAAAGGGTAGGAGGGCTATGTCTGTTTCCCAATGAAGATGAGAATCATTTGCTGGAATATTCGGGGTATGAATGATAAACAGAAAAGGAGAATGGTGGATGTGCTTCTTAGAAAATGAAATGCTGACATTGTTTGTCTCTCTGAAACAAAAATGTAGGGCTTAAATCAGAACGATATCGCGCAAGTGAGGGGTGGGGTGGGGTTTAGATGGACTGAATTGGAAGCTCAGGGTAACAGTGGGGGAATTATTGTGTATTGGGATAAAAGGAGGTGGAATTGCAAAGAAAAATATGTGGGACAACATTCACTTACAACTTTGATGGAAGAGGAGAACACATGTTCACAAGTCACTTTCACAGGAGTTTATGCACCGTGTGACAGAAAGAGGAGAAAGGAATAGCGGAAAGAGCTGGCTGCAATTTCTGGTTTAATCTCACAACTTTGGAAAATTGGTGGGGATTTTAATGTTATTAGGTATGAAGAAGAGAAGAAGGGTAATGCAAGAAATACTAGAGCAATGAGGGATTTTTCCAGAATCATTAATGTTCTTTCATTATTGGATCCTCCACTTCACGGAGGTGCCTTCACATGGTTCAGAGGGGAAAATAATCAATGTGCTTCTAGAATTGATAGATTTTTGCTCTCTGAAAGCTGAGATGAACAATCTAAACTCATAAAGCAAAGAGTATTGCCCAGGGTAACTTCAGACCATTATCCTATTATATTAGAGTGTGGTGATGGGAACACGGGGAAAGGTTATTTTAAATTTGAAGATATGTGGTTTGAACATAAATATTCCATTGAATTGGTGGAGAAATGGTGGAATTCATATAGGGTTCAAGGCAAAACTGATGAAGTGCTAGCTAAGAAACTAAAGTTGCTAAAAGAAGATATGAAGAAATGGAACAAAGAAGTGTTTGGTAACTTGGAAGATAGAAAAACTAGAGCATTATCAAAGATGGAGGTTTTGGATCAGGGAGGGCTATTGAGTCAGAATTCTGGACAAATGGAAGCTGAGAGATGTGCTATCCTAAGTGAACTTGAAGCAATTGCAAAAGCAAAAGAAATCTCATGGAGACAGAAGTCTAGATGTTTATGGATTGAGCATGGAGATAGGAATACTAAATTTTTTCATAAGCAAGCAAATACACACAAGAGGTACAATAGCATCGATAAGATTGTTATTGAAGGAGAACTATCTGAGGATGATGAGTTGATAAAGAAGCATATTGTGGGATTTTATAATAGCCTGTTTAGAGAATCTGAACCTTGGAGACCAGAGTGGAGTGGAAATAACTGAAAAAAAATTACAGAGGAGGAAAAAGAATGGATGCAGAGACTTGTTACAATAGAAGAGGTGGAAGGGGTTGTAAAACTATTTAAGGGAGATAAAGCACCAGGTCCAGATGGTTTTAACCTACATTTTTTTCAGAAATGTTGGAGTATAGTCAGAGAAGATGTGTGGAATACTGTGAATTTATTCTTTCAGGAAGCAAGTTTTACTAAAAGCTTCAATGCTACTTTTATTTCTTTGATACCAAAGAAGAGGGAGGCAGAGAAAATAAAAGATTTTAGACCAATCAGTTTGTTGGGCTCTGTGTATAAAATTATTGCTAAATTGCTAGTAGAAAGACTCAAGATGGTTATTGGGAACTTGATTTTCGATAATCAGATTGCTTTTATAAGAGAAAGACATATTGTTGATGCATCAATGGTTGCAAATGAATGTGTGGAATATATGTTCAAGAATAAAAGGCAAGAGGTGCTATGCAAATTAGATCTTGAGAAAACATATGACCATGTTAACTGGGCATTCTTAACAGGCGTCATAAGACAAATGAGTTTTGGGGGAAAATGGATAAGGTGGATTGATTATTGCATCTCCACAGTGAGATTTTTAGTTCTTATCAACGGCAGTCCTCAAGGTTTCTTCAAGTCTACTAGGGGAATAAGGCAGGGGGTCCCTTTATCCCCGTATCTGTTTGTGCTGGTCATGAAATTTTTTAGCAATATGCTGAAGAAAGCAGAGTCAATGGGCTGGATTAGAGGCTTGCATAATAGCAGAAGGGGTGGTCTTAGCTATGATATTTCTCACAGACCATCGTATAGAGGAATTAGCAGAGGTAATGGGGTGTAAGGTGGAAAAATTACCTACAATCTATTTGGGACTTCCCCTAGGTGCCATGAAAAATGAACAAAGGATTTGGCAGGAAGTTTTGGATAGATGTTCCAGCAGACTGACTACCTGGAGAAAGCAATATTTGTCCTTTGGAGGCAGACTTACTTTGATTAGTAGTGTGTTAGATGGTACTCCAACTTATTTGATGTCCTTGTTCCGGTTACCTGTTAGTGTGGAGAAAAAATTGAATACTATGAGAAGTAATTTTTTATGGGAAGGAAATGTAGAAAAAAGGAAGATACATTTGGTTAAATGACAAAAGGTAATGACTGTGAAGAAGGGAGGAGGCATGGGGGTTAGAAATTTTAGAATGCATAATAAGAGTTTATTATATAAATGGCTATGGAGATATAATGATGGAAAGGAAAGCACTTGGAAGAAACTCATAGATGTCAAGTATGTGAAGAAAGATACATGGAGGCCTGCAATTGTTCATAACTCTACAAAAGGTAGTATTTGGAGCAATATCAGTAAGTTGTGGAATGAATTTCATCAATATACAAAGCTGAAGTTGGGAAATGAAAAAAAAAATTAAATTTTGGACTGATGTATGGTTAGGGGGTGTGATCTTAAGTAGCAGATTTCCAAACCTGTACAATTGCTCTGTGAATAAAGAGGGTTTTGTTGCTGAGTTCTATTCTACTAATGGTTGGCAATTAAATCCTAGAAGAGGCTTTAATGACTGAGAGTTGGAAGAAGTGGGGCAATTACTCCAATTACTAGGCACAACAGTGATGGAGGAAGACAAGGAGGATCTTATGGTTTGGACATCAAGCAATGATTTGCGATATTCTGTCAAAAGCTGTTATAATCTTCTCCAGGAACAAAATGATCAATATGAATCTAATTGGCCATGAAAAATGTTATGGAGAACCAAAGCACCTATTAAAGTGGCTTGTTTTGGGTGGGTTGCTATCAGTGAAGCCAATTTAACTCGAGATAATTTACAAAAAAAGGGATTCTGCCTAAGTAACAGATGTTACTTATGTGAAGAAGGGTTGGAAACTGTTAATCATCTATTTATCCATTGTAAAATTGCTAAACAGTTCTTGGAGCTTTTTTTTGAATCTATGTGGTGTTTCGTGGACTATGCTTCCAGACATAAGATTATGTCTTTACTGGTCAGCTGGCAAGGGCAGAAGGAATCAAGGAATCAGAAGCAACTATGGTGGACCATCCCTCTATGCATTTTCTGGACCATCTGGGAAGAAAGGAACAATGTTTTCTTTGAGGACAAGAGGAATCACATTGCTAGAATAAAAAATACTTGTCTTCAAAATCTATTTTTTTGGTGTAAGAAATGTTTAGTTGAAAGTCTAGATCAATATTTGGAGTTTTTGGATGTGTTAAGCAACTTGTAATTGATAGTATGCTATTATATGTGTTGTCTGATCGCGGTGTAATCTTATGTACCATCTTGGTACTTTTATCAATAAAACCTTTACCTTATCAATTTTTTATTTTTTGTAAAGCTATAATGTAGAGTGAGTATATACTGACCATCACAGCTATAGATAACAACTTCAAGTTAGCAGAGATTGGCTTATATACCACTCTGCTCTTGTAACGTTTTGCATGATATAAAAGGAAGGTGCCACCTTAATGCGTATTATTATAAAAAAAGGTGAGAATATTCAATTTCATATTTGATTGAATTTACGTTTTCGACATAATAAATTGCAGAAATTGTTATACCATAATTTGGTACTATTTTTATTTTATATTCAATGTGGGATAACGATATAAAGATTAGCTATGTATCCCAGAAAAAATAATAATCAAATGACCAAAATACCTTGTTCAGTGCTCTTCTCCTAAATCATTTAAGAAGTCGAATGTTAAAATTAAAAATAAAATTTATTCAAGTTTATATATGGTAAAATATAAGAAATGTTTATATTATATTATGTATATTTTATTTTTAATCCAATGACAAACATTTACCAAAATAACTATATTCAATAAATAATTTGGATATTATTTAATCACTGCATTATAATCTATGTATAATTTTTTACGGTATTCTAAATGAGCTTTTATTAATTATTTTTCTTTCTTTTTCAATCATTCCAGCAAATCTGTATCATTTTTTATATATTACTTAGTTCTTATTGTAAAATATCAACTCAATATTAGTCATCTTTATACTTTACATTATCGTTGTAAATTGTTTTTAAACTATAGGGCAATCTCTTCATTCCCAAATCTCAAAAGAGATAAATATTTAAATTTTAAATAGGTATTATTTTATAAATCTTTAAAGAATTTTGATAAAAGTATTTATTCATAAATATTTGCTTTTAGTATTAGGTCACAAAAATAACAATAGATTTTATAAGAAATTCTCACAGAAGTCTTTAGAAATCATGTATCTTAGGATTTATATGGAGAAAGATTTCTTCTTGTATTAAGTTAGCTAAATGGAATCAACATTCACTATTTTCAAGGATTTATTATTTTTTATTTATAACTCAAAGAAATTATTTAAATATTATTTATGTATGTTTTTACAATTATATATTCATTAATATGGGGTACACGCGTGAAGCGTGTACCCTAAAACTAGAAGCACGAAACTCTTTAGTGAAATGTTGTTCACCTTTTTTTTACCCTTTAAAAGTAAATTTTACACTCGACAAAATAATCATTTAATTATTTTCTTACTATTTAGGACTTTTAAAGCAATTAAAATTTTTGCTATTAAATCTACTTCCTTATTTGACTTATGTAATAATTTTTAGGAGTTTAAAATAAAAATTTTTACCTTAATTTAACTTTCCAACGAAACTGCATCCAAGTAACCATAAAACTTCAATTTTCCAAAGCCATATGCCTATATCTATTAAGGTAAGACAATTGCTTCCCTCGTCTAAATTATGATGATAGGGTTTCTCTTTTATTAAGTTTTTTTTGGAAAGGTTCTCAGTCTATATGAACAAATAATACTATGCACTTAGGAACCACAAAAACAAATTCCATGATCACCATGTAAGAAAAAAAAATTAAGAATTAAACTCCACCCGAGAAAAGACAAAAAGAAAGAAAGAAAAGCGGACCATGTTTTTGACCTTTTAATCTCTTTTGGTATAGAAAGTAGTCTTATCTTTATTTTTCTACAGAAAATATTTTTTTTAGAATCCTGATAATAAATTAGATTTTTTTATTCTTCAAGAAAATGGCAAACTGATTCTACTTATAATCTATAATCATAATAAAAGTGTTTACTAAACCTTCTTCTTAGAAGATTGAATATTTAGATATGTAATTCTATATCATATACTACGTACTCTCTATGTAGTTCATATTCTTAAACTGGTAATCTCTTTTATTACAAAAAGTAACTTAACTGCTTTTTCTACATAAAATTTATTTTAGAATTTTGATAAATTAAAATAAGTACGATAATTAGAAAAAACAAATTATAATCCATTTTATACCAACTAAAAGTATGTGTTCTTAGTTGTGTCAAAAAGAGAAATTGTCAAAAAATTATAATTTATGTTAAAATCGTCACTATTTCCTTATCTTCATTACTTGCCTTTTTTAATTAATAAAAAAATTCATTATTTTCTTGTATAATGGCATTATGAGTGTAGTAAAACCTCAATTAATTTTAAAGCTTCATTATTTTGTATTCCCTATTTGACATTTTTAATTTATAAAAAAGTTCGCACGTAGTTTTTTGGTAATTAGAGTATTTCATCAATCACCAAGAATATCAACTACAAAAAAGGTTCAGTCTTCCTCGACTAGCTATACTTAATACATATTTCTATCTCTTAAGCTTTTCTACTCGCAGTACTATAATAGCCAGATGGTCTGTAAAATTTCTATGATAAAAAAATGAGTTGTTGTAGCTTGTTCCTCAGTGCTCCTATCACTCTGATGTTGCATGTACATGCTACTTCCCTAGCCAATTGCTCCGCATTCTTTGATTGTCCCTCAATAATTCTGCCATTCCTCTCCTTCCATATTGCATGAATATACTCAGCATATGTCATTTTAAGCATCCTTGCTGTCAACGATTTTTCTCTCATGTGCAGGATCATCCAATCAATTATTTGCTGCCAAGTGTTGGTATGAACATATTGAATATGGAGCCACCCCATTAGCCTCATCCATAATACCATTGCGAATCAACATTCTCCAAACAGATGGTTGCGAGTTTCATCAGTTGTTTAACACAATGCACATATTGTGTTCACTTGCGTTCCCCATTGCACGTCCACTATTAGCAGCTTTCCATGACAGTGAATGTAATGATCCGACCGGTTGTTTAGAGCTCTAGCGCATCGTTCGGTGGTTTGAGATCTTGAGTAGTTTCACCTCATATTTTATGACTTGTACGCATAGTCGAACTTAAATTTCGGAAAGTTCGGAGTTGATTCGGAAGGGAAATTCTCAATTCATAAGCTTTAAGTTGGAAGAGTTGACTAAGGTTTGACTTTTAAGTAAACGACCTCGGAATCGGAATTTGAAGGTTCCAATAGGTTCATATGATGATTTCGGACTTGGGCGTATGTTCGGGGTTGAGTATCGGGTGGTCCAGTAGAAATTCGATGCTTATTATGGAAAGTTGGCATTTTGAAGGTTTTGAAATTTTCTAAGTTTGGTTTGAAGTGGACTTTGGTGTTATCGATGTCCGTTTGGGGTTCTGAGCCTTGAAATAAGTTCGTATCATGATTTATGACTTGTGCGTAAAGTTTGGCGTCATTCCGGAATGTTTAAGTATGAATCGGACGCGTTCGTCGAAGTTGAAATGTTTGAAAGTTAAAAGAGGGATTTTGATCGTCGATTCGTAGTTTGGATGTTGTTTGATGTGATTTGAGGCCTCGAGCAGGTTCGTGTCATGTCTTGGGACTTGTTGGTGTGATTGGACTGGGTCCCCGAGAATGGGGGAGGGGGGCTCGGGTGTGTTTCATGGTAGTTTCGGACCAAGTTTGGATGATTTGTTATTGCTGGTGAGCTGGTGTGCTTCGCGATCGTGAAGGTAGTCCCGCGATCACGAAGAAGGCTGGTGAAGGCCCCCTATTTTTCTCTTCGCGAAAGCGAGGAGGCTCATGCGAATGCAGAGAAGGACATGGCCCTACTTCGCGAACGCATAGGCTTGATCGCGAACGTGAAGAAGGCTGGGAGAGGGATGGCTGTGTGGCAGAAGGCCTTCGCGAACGCGAAGGGCAGGGTCCCTAGGCATCCCGAACGCGATCAGGAGGTCACAAACGCGAAGGGTAACTGGGCAGCTGGGAGGAGTTGGCCTTCGCGATCGCGAAAAAGAGCGGGCCTGGGCAGATTTGATTTAATATGGGATTTGGCTCATTTTCTTCCATTTTCACTTGGTTGGGCGATTTTTGGATATCTTGAAGAGAAGATTTTCATCATCTATCTTGAGGTACATTATTCCCACTTCTTGTAAGCTATATACACGAGTTGTTCATGAATATTAATATTAAAATTTGTAGAAGTTGTGTGATTTTGGGAGAAATTGGTATTTTTGTATTTTGACCACAAAATTGGACGTGAGATTAGGAATAAATTATATATTCGAGTTCATAGTGTTATGTGTAATGTTTATCTTCGAAATGTTTGGAATCCGGGCATGTGGGCCCGAGGGTTGACTTTGTTGACTTTTCGAGCGGAGTTGGGAACGGTTATAAATTCAATAATTATGGGTGTTGGAGTATATTTTTATTGGTTTGCATGTTGTTTGACTAGTTTCGGATTGATTGGCATCAGTTTGAGGTGTTAGAGAGGCATTGGAGCCGGTTATGGAACTTCGGAGCGAGTTAAATCTCCTGTCTAACTTTGTGAGGGGGAAACTACTCCGTAGGTATTAAAATTGTAATGTGCTACTAGTTGTGGGTGCTACGTACGCACGAGGTGATGAGAGTCCGTACGTAGCTAAAAGCATGTTTATGTCCGAGTAGCCTTAGCTTTATCATCTAATATTTGAATTATTTGAACTCATCTTGCTAGCTTAATTAAGTTAATTTATAATTGAATTTGATTTGGGAATATATTAGGCCGAGCTTTATCGCCTTGAGTTGTTTGGCGATATATTTGATAAACGGTAAAAGTCATGTTTACTTTATACCCTTGTACCTGTGTTGTACGCAGGTGACTCGTAGTTCGACAAATTTCTTCCTTTCATGTGGATCGGGCCGAACACCTCTTCAGTATATTAAGATGCATCTTTGGTTCGTGCCGGTCCACCCTCGGTAGTGTACACATCATTTTGGATTAGACCGTACGACCTCGGCATAATCGTGCATGATACCGCTAGTAGTCTGGATATTTAGGAGATTCCCCTTTTTTTGAGGCATGACATTTATATGGTATTCCTTTTTTGTTGGAGATTGCGTTTGATATTTCTGACCCGTTGAGATAGCATAGGAGATTTGAGAGTTTTATATCGTTAAATAATATTGGAGGATTATGCTAGTTACGGTTTTACCTCATTATCACGGTTGTGCTTCATATATGTTTATGCTTTATCATACTGATTTATTGGACCACTAGTAAGTGTTGATATCGACCCCTCGTCACTACTTCTCCGGGGTTAGACTATGTATTTACTAGGTACGCGTTCATTTACGTACTCATGCTACACTTTTGCACTAAATGTGCAGGATCTGACAGGTTCATTTGATGGTCATCTTGGCGCGTAGGCGCAACTGCTGAGGAGACTTTATGGTGAGTTGCATTCAATGCTATGTATCGCATCCCACTGAGTCTCCATCGTATTATTTACTATATCCTGTCTAATTTATATTCCAGGCGGATGTTGTATTATTATTGTACTTCTTAGTAAATGTTCATGTACTTGTGACACCGGATTTTGGGATATTCTAGTTGATGTTTACGAATTTGCATATTATTATCACCTCTTATTCTTATGCCTTACTAATTATATATGTACCTGTGATTTTAAATGCGTAAATTTCTGTACTTAATAAAATTTATGATTATGAAAGTAATAAAATGAAAAATTAATTAGATATTATTGACTTACTTCATTATGCATTACATCCATTTATATATGTATACTGACCCATGGCCAGATGGTGTTATATACACGTATAGTATATGTATATGGGGTATGGGGAAAGGTTATGGCGTTATATACGCACCACCACCTGATCAGCTGGTATACGTTTATGATTTCGCCCACAAAGGCTGAGATGATATGACGGGATGCCCTCAGAGGCTTGATGATGTTATGTACGCATATACCTATACACGGTATGACATTTATACGCACATGCATGACATTATAAAATTTTCATGATTCACAGAGCTATTCAGAACTACAGGTTGAGTTCTTTACTCCATGTTTCTTTCATGTCTTTTATATACTACTTTCATGCCTTACATAGTACTTTATTTGTACTGACGTCCCTTTTGCCTGGGGACACTGCGTTTCATGCCTGCAGATCCCGATAGATAGTTTGAGAGTCCTCCTAGTAGGCTATCAGTTCAGCAGAAGGTGTTGGTGCACTCCACTTGCTCCGGAGTTGCCTATTTGGTCAGTATGATTTGAGCATGTATTGATTGGTATAGCAGGGCTCTGTCCCAACCTTTATGACATTTATGTACTCTTAGAGGCTTGTAGACAAATGTCATGTATATGGATACTTGTATGGCCTTATCGGCCTATGTTTTGAGTATACAAATGATCATGTCGGCCTTATAGGCCCGTATGTCACATGTATAAATTTCTATATCATGTTGGGTCGTCCTATGTCTAGTATTCCCTTATGTTTTATTTCCGTTATCTCATGATGGCCTTTCTGGCCCACTTACCATGACGGTATAATAAGAAAGATATGTTACGTTAGTACTCAGTTGTGTAAGGCACTGGGTGCCCGTCGCGGCCCTTCGGTTTGGATCGTGACAGAAGTGGTATCAGAGCAGTTCTGTCCTAGGGAGTCTACAAGCCGTGTTTAGTAGAGTCTTGTTTATGGGTGTGTTGTGCACCACACTTATAAGCAAGATGAGGATGCAGCACCTATCTGTGATCAACACTGTCTGCTATGTAACCACTTACATCCATTTAAAGATGTAGTGCCCTCGGCAAAAGGAACATTAGTACTGTCGAATAGTACTAGTATATATAATTAAACACCATCGCAATAGAATGAACAATAATACAGGGGGAGACAGTCAAGAATGCAATATGAGCTTCAAATAACACTAAAACATCAAGTTAAAGATCAACTAGATTTCCAAGTCAATTGCCACGTTATTTGGTTGGATGGTTTTATTTTTATGCCAATATACCACAGTCCACAATACCACCGTGTTCTTACATGGAGTCCGATCTCGGCCCGATCGGCTAAGCCATCTCATTTGAGACATCAACTATATTCACTATTTTATTCACAATACCACCGTGTTATTACACGGATTCCGATCTCGACTCGATCGGCTAAGACATCTCATTCGAGACATCAACCATTTCAATCGATCATCTTACTTTGTATTCCTTTCCCATCTTTTCAACACATTGGCACAAGTGGCTTTAATTATAATGTCGTTCTTGGAACTTGGCCTTATTTCATAATTCAAGTTCTTTTCCACAATCCAACATTATTATTATCATCAATAACAACACAATTTTTATTCAAGACTCTTGAGTTCACATATGAGCAATTTAGATTTCAAGGCACATAGAGGCTTTTCACACAATTCGGCATAACTGTCTTTAATCAAATTTGGCGTGAAGTCTAGGCATATTAGCACATATGATGAAGGCATATGAATACATATTACACATACATTTGCAAAGCAAGCACATTTGGGATAGCAATTTCTAGGACGTTCAATTTGGGACTTATGTCGATTGCATGAATACCGTGGGATACAATTCTAAGAAGAGGGGGTTTAGCCAACATACCTCAATTAGGCCTCTTAAACTCTAAGATGTTCCGGAATATTAGAAACTTCAATCTATTTTAGCAATATAGCAAAATTGAACCCAGAATTAGGAAAACGATCATAATTCTAACTCACTTGAGCATTCTATCAAACACCGTGTGTGCATTAAGGTTCCATGGCCCTTTCATGAAAGACTTTACCAACCCACATCCCATTCTTTTCTATCTTTAACTCACAACCTCCCCACATACCTTAGGAACACATGCATTCAAAGTAAGCACCCCCATCCCTATGAATTACCTTACTAATGGCCCATTCTAGTTACATTTTGAAATTAAGAGTTTGGGTGATAGAATTTACCTCTTAGGAAGAATACCTAGGTGCCTCTCTTGATAATCTTTAAGGTTTTAAGTGAGAATTGAAGAGCAATTTGGTGAAGATCACTTTCTCCCTCTAGGATCCTCTCTCTCACTCTAAAAATATCAGAAAATAAGCTCAAAATGGTCCAAGGTAGGTGTTTTAATGGAATAGGGCCGGGTTTAAAAACCCCAAAAATGAAGCTACAGAACAGGTTCTGCGGTCGCATATGCGACTGCATAATAGTTATGCGGTCCGCGAAATTGGGGTGCCAAAACTGGAGAGGAACTGACCAGGTCTGCGGTCACTATGCGGCCCGCAGACCTGTTCTGCGGTCGCATAATGCATCGCAGAACGGTTCTGCGGTCGCATAGTGCATCGTAGAACCTCCCTCCGAAAACTCCCAAGGCGGGATATGCGACAAGAGTGCGGCCCGCGAAACGGTTATGCGGTCGCATAATTAGCCGCGAAATTGACATAAAAAATGCCCCAAAAAACTGCCTCACTCTGCGACCATTCTGCGATCCGCAGAGTGGTTCTGCGGTCGTAGAACGAGCCGCAAAAATGCCTACTTCTGCCCAACATTTTTCTTCAACTCCCCAGCGCACCGTTCAATCCAAAAAGTCCAAACCGTGGCTCGCAACCGCGAAGAATTTCTACTATTATTACTCTCTACGCCTACTTCGGCATCACGGAATTTAGGTTTTTAGGAAAACTTTTACGGGGCCTTACATCCTCCCCCACTTAAGATCATTCGTCCTCAAATAAGGATCAGGGTCCACTATTAGAACCTTATGCAACTCAGTTTTTCATACTCCACACCAGCAGCCCTAAATTTAACTAACTCCCCAAATTTCCAAATATTTCGCAAGAGTTTCCTTTGTAACTAGGCCTATCCACCTGTTAGAGAGCCCCAGAAACACATCTTACAAACATATGCACAACCCAATGACGTAACAAAACTGATAACAATACCAACCGTGGCGTCATAAGCAACATATAATCAAAAGGAACACCTTTACATTAACTGAACAAGTGATACAAAATTTATAGGCGACAATGTTCATAAAAAGAAAGGATTACACGGCTATTCAAATAAGTAAGGATACTTCTTCTTCATCTCTTCCTCGGCCTCCCATGTGGCCTCTTCAACCTGTTGGTTTCGCCATAACACTTTCACGGAGTCAATTTCTTTATTTCTCAACCTTCAGACTTGTCTATCAAGAATGGCAACTGGAATTTCTTCATATGACAATTCTTCACTAACCTCAATGGTCTCAACCGGCACAATGGCTACGGATCCCCAACTACCTTCTTCAACATAGACACATGGAATACCGGGTGGACTAATGACATTTAGGGTGGTAGCTCAAGCTTGTACGCCACCTGGCCAATTCTCTGAATGATTTTTTATGGCCCGATATACCTCGGACTCAATTTCCGCTTTTTACCAAACCGCATAATACCCTTCATGGGGGAAACCTTCAAGAATACCCAATAATCTTCTTTGAACTCTAAGTCTCTGCAACAGACACCCGAATAGGATTTTTGACGAATCTGGGCAATTTTCAACCGCTCCTTTATGGTCTTAATATTCTCCATAGCCTGATGTACGAGGTCTGGCCCTATCAACTCAGCTTCCCCAATCTCGAACCACCCAATGGGAGATCTACATCTCCTACCATACAATGCCTCAAATGGTGCCATTTGAATACTCGCATGAAAGCTGTTGTTATAAGCAAACTCTATTAGTGGAAAATGATCATCCCAGCCACCCTTGAAATCAAGAACACAAGCACGCAACATGTCCTCAAGCGTCTGAATAGTCCGCTCTGCTTGCCCGTCAGTCTGTGGATGGAAAGCTATACTAAGATTTACCTGAGTACCCAAACCTTGCTAAAATTTCTTCCAAAAGTTGGCCGTGAACTGAGCCCCTCGATCTAAAATGATGGAAACTGGAGTGCCATGCAGCCTGACTATTTCCTTGATATACAACTGAGCATATTGTTCCGCTGTGTCGGTAAATTTAACTGGCAAGAAGTGTGCTGATTTCGTGACTCGATCCACAATCACCCAAATTGATCCAAACTTGCACGGAGTGCGCGGTAATCCTACTACAAAATCCATATTAATCATTTCCCACTTTCACATTGGAATTTCTATGTTCTGTGCCAACCCACCAGGCCGTTGATGTTCAGCCTTCACTTGCTGACAATTCGGACACCTTGCCACAAAGTCCGCCACATTCCTTTTCATGTCATTCCACCAATAGATTTCCTTGAGGCCATGATACATCTTTGTAGAGCCTGGATGCACGGAATACCTGGAAGCGTGAGCCTCGATCATGATTCTTTCCCGAAGACCATCTACGTTCGGAACACATAGCCGCCCTTGGTACCTTAGTGTACCATCATCCAGGCCAAGAGTAAAAGCCATAGTTTTATGTTTTTTAATCCCCTCCTTTAGTTGTACCAAAAATGGATCGTTGTATTGCTTCTCTTTGACTTCAACAACAAGCGACGATTCAACCCTATTTTGTACAATTATTCCTCTTCATTAGAGTCCATAAGACGAATTTCCAAACTAGCCAATCAATGAACTTTCTTGGCCAACGGCCTTTGACATACCTCCAAGTGTGCCAAACTACCCATAGATTTCCGGCTACGAGCATCCGCCACAACATTGCCTTTCCCCGGGTGATATAGAATATCGATGTCGTAATCCTTGAGTAACTCAAGCCATCTTCTCTGCCTCAGATTCAGCTCCTTTTGTTTGAAAATATATTGAAGGCTCTTGTGGTCCGTGAATACATCCACATGGACCCCATAGAAATAATGACGCTAAATGTTCAATGCAAAAGCCACCGCCGCAAGTTCTAAGTCATGTGTTGGATAATTCTTTTCATGATTCTTGAGTTACCTATAAGCATATTCTATAACTTTGTCGTGTTGCATTAAAACACACCCAAGCCCAATTCTTGAAGCATCATAATATACCACAAATGCATCTGTACCCTCTGGCAGGGTCAACACCGGCGTTGTAGTCAATCTTGATTTCAACTCATGGAAGCTCCTTTCCCAAGTATCAGACCATTGTAACTTAACCTCTTTCTGAGTCAATTTAGTCAACGGAGTGGCAAGAGTAGAAAACCCCTCCACAAACTTCCTGTAATACCCTGCTAAGCCTAAGAAACTGCGAATCTCGGTTGGCGTTGTAGGTCTAGGCCAATTCTTTACTGCTGAAATATTTTGAGGATCAACCTTAATTCCTTCTCTAGAGACAACATGACCCAAGAATGTGACAAATTCGAGCCAAAATTCGCACTTTGAAAACTTCACATGCAATTGGTGTTGATGAAGAGTCTGCAAAACTGCCCTGAGATGATCGGCATGGTCCTCTTGACCTCGTGAATACACAAGAATATCGTCAATGAATACTATCACAAAGGAGTCGAGGAAAGGCTTGAAAACTCGATTCATAAGATCCATGAAAGCCGCCGGGGCATTTGTTAGCCCAAAAGACATTACCAGAAATTCAAAGTGCCCATACCGGGTTCTGAAAGCTATTTTTGGAATATCCTGCTCCCTGATCTTCAATTGGTGGTACCCGGATCGTAAATCAATTTTGGAGAAGTACCTAGCACCCTGTAACTGATCAAACAAATCATCTATTCTTGGTAACAGGTACCTATTTTTGATTGTGACTTTGTTGAGCTGCCGGTAGTCAATACACATCCTCAGCGATGCATCTTTCTTCCTTACAAAGAGAACCGGTGCACCCCATGGTGACACACTCGGTCGGATGAAACCCTTCTCTAACAAATCCTTCAATTGCTCCTTTAGCTCCTTTAACTCTGGTGGTGCCATCCTGTAGGGCGGAATAGATACAGACTGCGTGCCTGGCATCACATCAATCCCAAAATCAATCTCCCTGTCTGGCAGAATCCCAGGGAGCTCGTCAGGAAAGACCTCTGAAAATTCATTCACAACTGGCACAGATTCGAGTGTAGGTGCCTCAGAAGTGGTATCCGTAACTCGGACCAAGTGATAGATACAACCCTTGTTAATCATCTTCGTGGCCTTAAGGTAAGAAATAAACCTACCCTTTGGTATCACATTATCCTCCTTCCACTCAACAACTGGCTCATTTGGAAATTCAAACTTCACAATTCTAGTTCGGCAGTCGAGCTTAGCAAAACATGAATAAAGCCAATCCATCCCCATAATTACATCAAAATCGACCATCCCCAATTCAATGAGATCGGCCACGGTGTCCCGACCACGTACCGTGACAACACAACCCCTATACACCCTTGCGGCCACAATAGACTCGCCAACCGAAGTAGATACAGAGAACGGCTCATGAAGCTGTTCCAGTTCTATCCCAAATTCCATAGCAACATAAGGGGTAACATAGGACAGGGTGGAACCGGGATCAATAAGAGCATATACATCATGAGATTGGACAGTCAATATACCTATGACAACAGCTGGAGAAGCCTCTGCACTCTGGAGACCACTCATAGCATAGAAACGACTGGGTCCTCCTGAACTCTGTGCACCACCCCTAGCTGCACCACGCCCTGCTGGTTCTGGAGAGCCTCGAGCTGGAGGGGCTGCTGAAGATGTAGCAGTTGCAGAAATGGATGGCTGTGCTGTGCCCCAGCCCGCACCCTAGCAGGATGAATGACACTCCCTCTGAATATGACCCCTCATTCAGCATCCGTAACATACCGGCATGTCCTGGTAGCAGATCCCCATATGCATCTTCCCACACTTGGGGCATGAGGGCCTCCGCTGCTACTGGAATCTCCCTCCTGATCGGCCCTGATGGTGGGACCCCCTGCTACCCTGTTTGGGCCTGAAGTGACTCCCCTGCTGCTGACTGTGCCCCGCTGGTGGTACACTGGATGAAGACTGAGCATAAGACTGGGATGGCCCTAATGACCCTCCCCTAAAAGCTGATCTCCCACCACCAAATGAATCCCAGGGTTGCCCGCGGATCAGGCCCTACTGCTACCCTCTCGCTCCATCATGTTCTTTAATTTTCGGGCCTCTGTATCTTGAGAAAATGCCACCATCTTACCATATTTCATATCAGAATTTAAGGCAACTTTGGCAGCCTCATTAATAACCAAAGGGCTAAGGCCCTGCACAAATCGACGCACTTTGGCCTCCATGGTGGGCATCATGTGAATAGCATATTTCGACAGGCATGCGAACTCCATGTGATACTCCCACACACTCTTACTCCCTTACTTAAGATTCTCAAACTCTGCGGCACGGTCTTCCCTAGTCTCGGTAGCAAGAAATGGTCTATAAAGGCATCAGTAAACTCACTCCACTTCGCTGGAGGGCTTCCCTCCTCCCGAGAGTCCTCCCACAGCTCAGGCGGTAGGCGGCCAACTCCACTCCCCCCGTCTCAGTAGCGCGCATAACCCAGAGAGTCTTATGCATCTCATCAATGAAGTCCTGTGGGTCTTCCTCGGGATTAGCACCCATGAACACCGGAGGATCCAACTGCAGAAACTTGTTCACCCTAGAACTACTGGAATCCTCTGGTTGGCTAGAAGATGTGGGTGTAATATTTGACCTTTGGGCCTGAGAAGTCACTATCTGAGTCAACATTTGAATAGCTCCCCTAAGATTCCCATCAGAAATACCATAACCAAAAGCTGGGGCTGGAGGTGGATCTGGAATATCAGGTGGAGGAACTGTCGCATCCTCAATAAGTGTAGGGACTGGTGTGGCCTGGTTAGGTGTAGTGGAATCAGGCAGTGAAGCAGTCGAGGGATTATCTTCACCCCTTGGGTATTCACCCGCATCATCAAATAGAGGGTCAACTGCCACTCCTGAAGCAGTATTGGCCCTTTGGCCAGTTCTTGCTCTCTTCTGATGTGCCATATACTGTAAGTTAAAGGAATGCATGAGTTAGAGGAGGAGTAGTTGCACAATTAGTTTCATTGCACAATCCAGAATATCAAAGAAGGGTATTGTTCCTAAATGTCCAAGTAGCCTCCAACTTATAGATGTGGTTGACAACACACCGATAAGAAGGACTCTACCAGACACGGCTCCGAGACACCCTAGGACACTTTAAAACCTTAGGCTTTGATACCAACTTTGTCATGCCCCAACCTCGAAAAGCACGACTGGCGCTCAACCGAGTGAATCCGGCCGAGCAAGCCTATTAGACACTTTCTACCCAACTCACCCATGATCTAGAAAAGACATGATTTCATTAATTATACAGTAGGAAGCTCATTCATGCAATACTAAATTGTTTCATTAGCTACTTCGCCTTTCAGTCTCAAAATACACATATTCTTATTGTCTGAGTGGAACAAGTGACCAAACACAACATAACTTGCCGAACATTTCCAACACCCATATGCAACCTACATAGTGTCTACAGAGCCTCTAAAGATACAAAAGAGTGTAAAGAAGGTGCCGGCAATAAGGCCCCAGCTATACCTCAAAAAGTACAATAATATAAACAAAAGATGTATTACATGACCCCAGAATGAAATGGGGCTCACCGAGTCTGCTGAAATGAGGATGCAACACCTATCTGTGATCAACACTGTCTGCTATGTAACCACTTGCATCCATTTAAAGATGCAACGCCCCCAGCAAGAAGGATGTTAGTACTATCGAATAGTACTAGTATGTATAATTAAACACCATCGCAATAGAATGAACAATAATACAGGGGGAGATAGTCAAGAATGCAATATGAACTTCAAATAACACTAAAACATCAAGTTAAAGATCACTTAGATTTCCAAGTCAATTGCCACGTTATTTGGTTGGATGGTTTTATTTTTATGACAATATACCACAGTCCACAATACCACCGTGTTCTTACACGGAGTCCGATCTTGGCCCGATCGGCTAAGCCATCTCATTTGAGACATCAACCATATTCACTATTTCATTCACAATGCCACTGTGTTATTACACTGAGTCCAATCTCGGCCCGATCGGCTAAGCCATCTCATTCGAGACATCAACCATTTCAATCGATCATCTTACTTTGTATTCCTTTCCCATCTTTTCAACACATTGGCACAAGTGGCTTTAATTATAAAGTCGTTCTTGGCACTTGGCCTTATTTCATAATTCAAGTTCTTTTCCACAATCCAACATTATTATTATCATCAATAATAACACATTTTTCATCCAAGACTCTTGAGTTCACATATGAGCAATTTAGATTTCAAGGCACATAGAGGCTTTTTACATAATTCGGCATAACAGTCTTTAATCGAAATTGACCTGAAGTCTAGGCATATTAGCATATATTCTAAGTCTTGAACATTTTCTCAAATGACGAGATAATATGATGAAGGCATGGGAATACATATTACACATATATTTTCAAAGAAAGCACATTTGGGATAACAATTTCTAGGACGTTCAATTTGGGACTTACATCAATTGCATTAATATCGTGAGATTCAATTCTAAGAAGAGGGGGTTTAGCCAACATACCTCAATTGAGCCTCTTAAAACTCTAAGATGTTTTGGAATATTAGCAACTTCAATCTATTTTAGCAATATAGCAAAATTGAACCCAAAATTAGGAAAACGATCATAATTATAGCTCACTTTAACATTCTATCAAACACTATGTGTGCATTAAGGTTCCATGTCCCTTTCATGAAAGACTTCACCAACCCATACCCCATTCTTTTCTATCTTTAACTCACAACCTCCCCACATACCGTAGGAACACATGCATGCAAAGTAAGCACCCCCATCCCCATGAATTACTTTACTAATGGCCCATTCTAGTTACATTTTGAAATTAAGAGTTTGGGTGGTAGAATTTACCTCTTAGGAAGAAGACCTAGGTTCCTCTCTTGATAATCTTCAAGGTTTTAAGTGAGAATTGAAGAGAAATTTGGTGAAGATCACTTTCTCCCTCTAGGACCCTCTCTCTCACTCTAAAAATATCAGAAAATAAGCTCAAAATGGTCCAAGGTAGATGTTTTAATGGAATAAGGTCGGGTTTAAAAGCCCCAAAAATGAAGCTCCGGAACAGGTTCTGCGATCGCATATGCGACCACATAATAGTTATGCGGTCCGCAAAATTAGATTGCCAAAACTAGAGAGGAACTGACCAGGTCTGCGGTCACTATGCGGCCCGCAGACCTGTTCTGCGGTCGCATAATGCACCGCAAAATGGTTCTGCAGTTGCATAGTGCACCGCAGAACCTTCCTCCGAAATATTCCAAGGCGGGATATGCGACAAGAGTGCGGCCCGCAAAACGGTTATACGGTCGCATAATTGGCCGCGAAATTGACATATAAAATGCCCCAGAAAATTGCCTCACTCTGCGACCATTCTGCGGTCGCAGAACGGGCCGCAGAAATGCCTACTTCTGCCCAAAAAGTTGGAACGTCTACGCCTATTTCGGCACCACGGAATCCGAGTTTTTAGGAAAAATCTTTCGGGACCTTACACCAGAGTTGGTACAACAGGCAGTTGAGAAGATTAAGCTTATACGGGAAAGGCTATTAGCAGCTCAGAGTCATCAAAAGTCCTATGCAGATAATCGACGACGAGACTTGGAATTTCAGGTACATGATTGGGTATTCCTAAAGGTATCACCGAAGAAAGGCCTTATGGGATTCGGTAAGAAAGGAAAGCTTAGCCCTCGGTACATTGGACCTTATAAGATCATATGAAGGGTAGGCCATATAGCATATGAGTTAGACTTGCCTTCCAACTTGGAGTCAGTACATCCAGTTTTTCATGTGTCTATGCTCCGCAAGTGTATTGGAGATCCTTCTAGAGTCGTTCCAGTTAACGATGTTCAGGTCATAAAGCAACTATCATTTGAGGAAGCTCCCATTGCTATACTAGATAGATAAGTTCGGAGATTGAGAACTAAGGACGTAGCTTCAGTTAAAGTACTTTGGAGGAACAAGAATGTGGAGGTGATGACTTGGGAAGCTGAAGAAGATATAAAGTCTAGGTATCCTCACTTGTTTCCGCTTTCGAAGGAGGATCGGACTGAGACATCACAGCCTTTAGGTACGTATATGGTACTTGATTCTTATGTTAGTTATTGTTATTGGTTGTGTGAGGCCATTGGTGTTATTGATAATTGTGAACCTGTGTGGCTTTGGGTTTTTGGGTTTTCTGTCTGACAGGTTGGTAGTAGTACCATTATAGAGGAGACTTTGCAAAAATTTCTATAGATCTCTGGGAGTTTAACATTCGAGGACGAATGTTTCTAGGGGGGAGATTGTTACACCCTGTGTGTCCCAAGGTGATGTATAATGAATATGAGACTTGTTAATCATGATTTGAATGATTTTAAAGTCATAATATGACTATATATGATGTTTGGATAAAAAATATAAAGTTTGGGAAAAATCGGATTTAAGTTGTGGAAAAACCGATTAAGGATTTGCCTTGTAACAGAGCTTTTTGAGAAATAAATTTCGTGTTCTATATGAGATCTTTTTTGGACATATTATATACCAAATTGAATGTCTTGGAATTTAGTTTCCAACAAACTTAACCGTTCATTCATACGACATCCGGATAAAAAGATATAAGCGTCGGAAGATGGACCAATGCGAGGGTGCCAAGCTAGCACCTCTTTGACTTTTCAAAAGTTGATATATTGGTCTTAACTCGTCTATCTCTTCATTTTTACATAGAACCCGACTAGAGAACACCATAAAACCAATCCTTGAGCTCTCTAATAGGGTTTCAAAGAATACTAACATCTCGGGTACGAAATCGAGAAGCGATAACATCAGAACGATCCCTATGACGTAAGTATCATTATACTGCCTCGCCTTTTTCTTTATAGTTCGAGTTTTGTAAGGTACTTCATAGTTAAGAAACGTCTAATTTTTGTATTTAAGTGTTTAAATATCAAGGAAGGTTGATAAATTGGTTTCCTAATAGTTAGAACTCATGGGACGGTGATCGAAAGCTGTGAGTTCAATTTTTTCCCCACTTTTAGTGGACTATTTTGTAGTCCACTCATGATGGCCTATTGTGCTGCTGATTTATGGAGTTTGGAAGGATAAAAGGGCGTGGAGAAACTCCACATGTGGTAGGGTAGTAGGTTGGTCGCTCGTCGTTGCAGTTTTAGGCTAATTGATAACTTGTTGATTGGGTGTGTTATGGTATATTGGGGGTTTTTGTTGTATTGAAGATTCCGAATTGTAATTAGGTTGGTTTTGAGTTGCTGATTGTATTGTGTTTGTATCTCACCTATAGTAGGCTTGAGGGAGCAGTAAAATCAGGGGAAATGCTACCCGTTTTATTTTAGAATCGAGTTATCGTTTGAGATACGTAATATACTAGCCCCATCTAATTCCTACATGTATTCCTTTGTTATAGGGTTGGTGCGCTAGTTATCATAAGCTTGTTGTTGAGTTACATTGAAGACTTGAGGTATGTTAAGGCTATCCCTTCTTTCCTCTTGGCATGATCCATATGATACAAACGAAACGAGCAAGCACGCAACTTTCATAAATGATTCTATTCTTAGAAGTACTAGGGTTGCCTATGTTATCGATTCCCCATATGTTCTACTTTCATATTGTCTGTTCATGGGTATCATGACATTCCGAGAGATATTATTAACTTACTTCATTATGCACTGCATCCATTTATACATGTATACTGACCCATGACCAGATTGCATTATTTACGCGTATAGTATATGTATATGGGGTATGGGGAAAGGTTATGGCATTATATACGCACCACCACCCGATCAGCTGGTAGACGTTGATGATTTCGCCCACAGTGGATGAGATGATATGATGGGATGCCCTCAGAGGCTTGATGATGTTATATACGCATATACCTATGCATGGTATGATATTTATACGCACATGCATGATAGTATAAATTTTTCATGATTCACAGAGCTATTCAGAACTACAGGTTGAGTTCCTTACTCCATGTTTCTTTCATGTCTTTTATATACTACTTTCATGCCTTACATACTCGGTACTTTATTTGTACTGATGTCCCTTTTGCCTAAGGACGCTGCGTTTCATACCCGCAGATCCCGATAAATAGGTTGAGAGTCCTCCTAGTAGGCTATAAGCTCAGCGGAAGGTGTTGGTGCACTCCACTTGCTTCGGAGTTGCCTATTTGGTCAGTATGATTTGGGCATGTATTGATTGGTATGGCGGGGCCCTGTCCCGACCTTTATGACATTTATGTACTCTTAGAGGCTTGTAGACAAATGTCATGTAAATGGATACTTGTTTGACCTTATCGGCCTATGTTTTGAGTATACAAATGATCATGTCGGCCTTATAGGCCTATATGTCACATGTATACGTTTCTATATCATGTTGGGTCATCCTATGTCTAGTATTCCCTTATGTTTTATTCCCGTTATCTCATGATGGCCCTTCTGGCCCACTTACCCATGACGGTATGATAAGAAAGATATGTTACGTTGGTACTCGATTGGAAGTTTGGATATTGTTGATTCTGACTTGCTGTTTCTATGTGTTGCCTTTTCTTATATGGGCATTCTATTTTGAAAGAGGATTTTTAGCTATGCATACTAGTGCTATTCGACAGTACTAACGTCCCTGTTACCGGGGGCGCTGCATCTTTAATAGATGCAGGTGGTTCTTCAGCAGGCGGCATTGATCAGTGATAGCAGTACACTCTTTTCAGCTGATTTGGTGAGCCCCACTTCATTTCGGGGTCATGTATCTTTTGTTTCTCATGTACAGTGTTTTGAGGTATAGCCGGGGCCTTATTGCCGGTATTTCCATATTATTCTTTTATTGTACTTAGAGGCTCCGTAGACAGGTTGTGGGTTATGGTTGATGTTGGGAATTGAATTAGAAATGTTGGTACTTGGAAATTATGTTTTTCATTAATTCTATAAACTCGTAATGAAATTATGAATGAAGCTACTAATGGGAATGAAAAGGAAGTTTTTAATAAATTTTTTTCAGTGATTGATTAATGGAGTACATCTCCTCTTTATTCATGGATGAGTTTAGGTAGAAGGAAGTCTAATAGGCTTGCTCGGCCAGGTTCTCTCGGTTGAGCGCCGGTCTCGCTACCTGAGTTTGGGGTGTGATAAACTTGGTATTAGAGCCTAAGGTTTTAAAGTGTCCTAGGATATCTCGACGTGTCTAGTAGAGTCCTCCTTATCGGTGTGTTGTCAACCACATCTATAATGAGGAGGCTACTTGGACATTTAGGAATTTCGCACTTCTTTGATACTCCAGAATCCTGCGATAGAGCTCAAGATAGGAAGCTAGTTTCCTTATTATGTCTCATGATATTTTTCAGATGAGTAATCAACGAGTTCAAAACAATGAGGAAGGAATGACCGCTCCATTGACTCCGGGGGAGATTACACAAGAGTTCGTTGGGAGAATTCGTCGAGCCGTGGAGGGGTTGGAAGAACTTGTTGCTAAGGGAAGTGTCGTTATTCCTACCACTGTCACCGCACCACCGGATCGATTGGTGAGAGAATCTAGGAAACGAAAGAGGGTTGTTGGTGCTAATGAACCAGATTGTGTGATTTGCAAGAAGCGACACTTGGGAACATATTGGATGACCCTTGAAATATGTTATGGCTGTGGAAAGAGGGGGCACTAGAAGAACAAAGCCCTAGGTTGGGTACACCCATCCAGTTATGTCCATCATGCGGGGAGGAACATTTGGCGTCATGTTGTGAGTATGCTCAGCAGCACGTTAGAGGTGGTATATTTGGGCAATTCCAAAGGCCCACACAGCAAACCGGTGCTAGAATTGTTAATCCCGCATTGGAAGCTTGGAGGAAGGATAAGGGGTATGCGTATGATGTATGCAAAAAGGGTAAATATCAGGTCAGTGAGATGAGTCAGTTCAGCAGACCTCATCCTCGTTGTGTGAAGTGTGGGAGATGCCATCCAGGAGTATGTCACTATGGTACAAAGGTATGCTACAAGTGTGGTATGACAGGCCACTTTCAAAGAGATTGTTATTTGTCTCGCCAGAGCATGGGCAAGGGTATGGCACAACCAGCCATTTCTGTAGCTACTACATCCACAATGCCTCCCCCAGCTAGAGGCACTATAACGCCTGTAAGGCGTGGAATAGCTAGGGGTGGTATTCATAGCTCGGGAGGGCCCAACCGGTTTTATGCTATGAGGAGACATCAAAAGTTTGAGGCTTCTCCAGATACGGTTACAGGTATATTGATTGTCCGATCGCATGATGTGTATGTTCTTATTGATCCCGGTTCCACTTTGTCATATGTCACCTCTTATATTACTATGGAAGTTGGGATAGAACCGAAATAACTTTATGAGTCGTTCTCTGTATCTACTCTTAGAACGAGGCACAGTATTCGTGAAGCCTCTTTATCACAATTCCTTATATTTACAACCTCTTGAGAAATTGAGTTCTATAATGGGTTCCTTGAATCGCGTTATAACCCTAGGTTAATACTTCCCACTGCTTCCCTAAATTCTCAACAAGGGACAATACCTAATGAATTTCGTATAGAACCTTTTGATTCAAATGGATAACATCTGCTCATTTGTGCCTATACATGCATCACCATAATATTTACCTCTGCGGTATCATATCCAATGGAAAGCAGCCTAGTGCTGAGATCCTTCTTGAGTCACTGTTTTCCTCTCCGGTATATGTGACTTCTATGGTTGGAACAATTATTCTACTCCTTTATGAATAGTATCATGAATCCTTTTCATTGTCTAGTAACATGAGAGTATATCTTAGCACCTATCATGTGCGTACATGCCAATTGAAAGGGGCCACTTATCCACATAAAGTTTCTGAGCAACTTGAGATTTATCACAAATTCGTCACAGGGAGGTCTTGTTGTTTACCCATCTCAGTATGACTTTCATGTCCACCTAGATCATGCCTCGGTGAGTAACTCACCTTATTCCCAGTATTGTGGTTGCCCGTGAATTGGCCTGAAATGGAAACTTGAGAGTTGTTATGGCAAAAACATGTCTAGCTCATGACAAAGTGTTCATTCTCTCTAACTAATACATGATTTCATCCAACATTAAGATGTCCTAGTTACATGATTCCACTTGTGTGAGATTGAAAGTTGAGCAACCTTATGATGATCATATTGAATTGAAAGACAAACTCATCGTATCTCTAGTCCTCTCACATAGGATCAAATATTGGAAAAGGTTAAGCTATGGGAATGATAATAATCTCACAAGTGTTAAACTTCTTTTCATCCTCGTAAGCTTGTGGCATAGATTCCTTGTGCTAGTTACTGTTAAGAGTGTAATGCAACTTTGTGTATCTTGAAACCCATATCATATTCAGGGTGCTAGAATATTCTCATTTCGAGTTAAACTGATTTTCCCTACATTCTTAGAGCCGACTGGTGTCACATAAGTGCTATCTCTCTTTGAGGCCTACTATTGCCGAACAAGGCACACATGGAATGAAACAATTATTGTTGTCCTTTTCCTGGCTCATAGTATTCTAAGAATAACTAACGCTAATGTCTTTATCCTGCAGACCATGCCTCCCATATGTCACATGTCTAAAATGACTCATTTATTTAAATCTCCTAATCATGAACCTGATCCCTACATTATCTATGCCTACTAGGCAACTCTACGACTCGTTTGTTGAACTGATGGTGTCACCACAACGAATCACCATGTTAGCGTTATTGGTAGTGACCTTCATGTCTCTTAGGATATAACCTTTTGAAAGGCCGTGCTCAGCACGTTGATGGATTCTTGAATATTTCCAGCAAAATCTCGAACCTCGTTGTTCCTGTTTGTAGAAAATCTATCGAGTATTATAGGTTCAGGCATGCAAACAAGAAGCATCATCCCGTGATAAAATATATGGGATAGGAAATTTTATGGTCATAGTCAAGCTAGGACATCTTAGAGAAATTGTTGGAGGTTGCCAAAGGTTTAGTTTGGGTGTTCGGCGTGAAGATTTAGAGTTGAAGAAAGTGAATGGGTTATTCTAAATATTTTCTGCATGAGGATGCTATGTGAATTGTCAATAAAGGTAAAGTATGTGAAGTCACATTAGGCCTTATGAAATTTTGAAAGGAAATAGGCTAAACTATGAGTATGATGTTTCCCTATTATTGTTCTTCGTGTACCCGGTGTTTCATGTGTCTATGTCTAATAAGGTGAAGATAAGGGATAATGGGATTGTGAGGAGCAACTATTTGCTATCCTTGTTAGAAAAGTCCGGGAGTTGAGATTGTCTCCGTTAATGTGTTATGGCGAAGTCTGTAAGTTGAAGAGACCACATGGAGGGAAAAAAATGTTAAGGAAATAAAATGTTCCCACTTGAGTGTATAGTTAAATGATTGTGATTTGAAAGGTACTTCTGTGTGTTATGATTTAAATATGTGCAACTCATGTCTAGATACCACTCTTGATAGTATAATGCCTGTAATGATGAGCTTAGTGACGTTATTATACATGGTGATGTTTTGTCAAGTTGCGAATGTGTTGTTAGGAATTGTTTTGGTGTTACTCTGGCAGGTGGATAGGCCCAGTTACAGGGGAGACTCTGGCGAATATTTTTTTAGAAATTTAGGGAGTTAGCCAAATTTTGAAACTACTGGTGTGTGTGAACCAACAGTTGAATCACATTGATTACTAATGATAGATTTTGACCCTCATTCGAGGACGAATGATCCTAAGCGGGGGAGAATGTAACACCCCGGAAATATTTTGAAGTATTTTAGTGTAAAGCCCGGTAATTTTCGCAAGTGAATTCAAGGTTTTGTGGTGCCGGAGTAGGCTTACATGTTTGAGTTGAACAATGCACCGGAAAGTAAAGAAAATTTTTTGGCGGAAAAGCGCATTTATGCGGCCCATTATGCGGCAGCATAATCACTATGCGGACCGTATAATGGCCGCAAAGTGAAGCAGTAAGTTTGGCCAATTTGAGGTCCATTTTATCGGTCGATTATGCGACCGCATAATCGATATGCGTATCGCATATCGGTCACATAATCCCTCTTGGGTTTTGACGGAGGTAGTTCTGCGGTGCATTATGCGACCGCCGAACGAGTATACGGACCGCGTACTAGTCGCATACCTGGGCCGAAAGTTCAGGCCCCTGAGGGCCATTTCTGCGGTCACTTTGCGGACCGCATAATCATTATGTGGTCGCATATGCGACCGCAGACCTGTGTCGGGGCACCCATTTTCTTAATTTAAAACCCGACCCCCATTCCGTTAAAACACCCCTTTAGTCTATTTTGAAGCTCATTTATGATATTTCTAGTGTGAGAGAGAGAGGGTTCTAGAGGGAGGGCCTAATTTTCATCAATTGATCTTCAACCATCACTCAAAGCCTTGGAAATATTCAAGTAGAGCACCAAAATTCTTCACCCTAAAAGGTAAGGCTTCATCACCCCAGCTCTTAATTTCAAACATAGCTATAATGGGGTATTAGTGTGATACTTCATGGGTATGAGGGTGGTTCATCTTGCATGCATGTGATAAAGAGTGTGGGAAAAATAAAAAGTGAACTAGAACCATGAATGTTTTCCTAATTTTGGGTTAAATTTGTATATTGCTAAAATAGATTGAGGTTGCTAAGGGTTCCAGATAACTGTAGAGTCTAAAGAAGCGCGATTGAGTTATGTTGGCTAAACTTTTTCTCTTGAAATTGAATTCCATAATGTTTCTGTAAGTTTCAAAGTGTGGGTTACGTATTAAAAGGTTATGGCTTTGAGTCGTGTTTCAATGAAAGATAGAATTGTCTAAAAGCTTTTGTACTAAATTCATGCCCATTAGTGGCTGCTTTAACTAATGCTTTGATTTATAAGTATATCCAGTGTGAATCGAGTTCTATATATTCATGTGTTGAAATTGTACATTGTCATTTCTGGGGGAGAGTATTGCAAGAGTAAATGGTGTATTGACTGTTTATGATTTTTCATGTGTGTTTCTATTGTTGGTTGGTATGCTTCATTATTTGGGAAGAAACCATTTGTGTTTGAAGTTTCCATTTCAAATGGATTTGAAGTATATGATTTCTAAAATATCCTATATGTTGATACTTGATGGTGATCTTTGAAATTGAAAGAGGTGAAAGTGTGGAATATGAAATACGGTCATCGTGCTAGGAATAAAGAATCTTGTGAATGGCCTAATGAGCCAAGGAAATATTGTCATTATGAATGACAGAAAATACTAATGATAATTCATACAATGTGAAAGATGTTGAGGTGAGTACAATTGTATTTATGATATTTCTGTTTGTAAATCAAAACTATTTTTGGGAGCATCATTAGCAATACCTAGGAAGGGTGGGTCATAAGGCCCACATCTGAAACTACACGTGCCGGTGTAGGGGTGGATTGTGATATTATTCCCCGTAATTGGGATAAAACTGGAACCTTTGTGGATTGAAAAAGTCAACCCGCATGGCATATGTGGGAAGGCGGCCTAGCTGATTGGGTGGAGATCAGACGCCATATTGCACATATGGTGGTACTACTCTTGGTAACAACTTTCTTTCGCATCACATGTCAAACCACATTGTTCGTGGGGAGATGGCCTAGCTGATCGGGCATGATCGGACTCCATGTTAACAAAGACGGTGGTATATCGGTGCTACTGATCTCCCAACCAAAATTATATATGAAGTTCGTATTTTGAAAATTATTATATTTTAACTGGACGTTTGGATATTGTTGATTGTGACTTGCTGTTTCTATGTGTTGCCTTTTCTTATATGGGCATTCTATTTTGAAAGAGGATTTTTAGCTATGCATACTAGTGCTATTCGATAGTGCTAACATCCCTGTTGCCGGGGGCGCTGCATCTTTAATGGATGCAGGTGGTTCTTCAGCAGGCGGCATTGATCAGTGATAGCAGTACACTCTTTTCAGCTGATTTGGTGAGCCCCACTTCATTTTGGGTTCATGTATCTTTTGTTTCTCATGTACAGTGTTTTGAGGTATAGTCGGGGCCTTGTTGCCAGTATTTCCATATTACTCTTCTATTGTACTTAGAGGCTCCGTAGACAGGTTGTGGGTTATGGTTGATGTTGGGAATTGAACTAGAAATGTTGGTACTTGGAAATTATGTTTTTCATTAATTCTATAAACTCATAATGTTTTGGAAATTATGAATGAAGCTACTAATGGGAATGAAAAGGAAGTTGTTAATAAAATATTTTCAGTGATTGATTAATGGAGTATATCTTCTCTTTATTCATGGATGAGTTTGGGTAGAAGGAAGTCTAATAGGCTTGCTCGGCCAGATTCTCTCGGTTGAGCACCGGTCGTGCTCCCTGAGTTTGGGGCGTGACAGAGGTAAGTAACATATCTAAACTTGTAATTTAAGGTATTTATCCTTGTGAAACATGTTGTTTTTGTTATGTTGGGGGCACGCACATGCTAGGTGACGGGCCTGTGGACGTGCATCATGGTAAACATGAACCGGGTTGATTTTTGTACTGAGTTGCTATCCAGTCTTGTTTTATTTGTGAAATTCTCACTTGTTAGAGTAATTGAGCTGTGATTCATATTAAAAATCATGTTTAGGATATGTGGTTATTCGGTTGCGACCTAATGAGGTCGGTTATGTTATTTTGAGTTATCTACTTTTACTGTAATTATATACTCAGTCATGGTTCATCATTGCATATCGTATCTCAGTCTTTATTTATCATTCACTAATACATCACATGTTATCATTGTTTGGGCTGAATGGTACGAGATTGTGAGCCCTTGAGACTTGAGAGATTGATGACTGAGGTGGGCCTGAGAGCCGTGTTGTGAGTGTTATTGTGGATCGGGCTGCACGCCACAGCAGGCCATATTGGCTTTGTGACTATTCTTGTTATTGTGGAATGGACTACGCGCCGCAACAGGCCTTAATGGCTTATTTATTATTGTGGATCCAGCTGCACTCCGCAATAGGCCTTATAGGCTTTTTATTAGCGCTTGGGAAGGATCCACCCCTCCGGAGTCTAACATACCAACAGTGAGCGCAAGCATGGTGATATATATACATGTGCTTTGGTGAGGGGCTTATGAGCTAGGCACCCGTACAGTGCTGAGTGATTGTGTGTGTGTGTGATGAATTGGGCAATTGAGACAGACAACTTGAGTATGTTGAGGGTGAGAGTACCTGAGAATATCACCGTGAAATCATTCAATTGACATACATACTTAGCATATAGGCATAAAGATTCATTTTCCTCATGCTAGACGGTGTATGATAATTGATGACTTGACATGCATATTGACATATAGGCATAGATATATATTTTCCTCATGCTCTCTAATAATGAAATGTTTTATCTGTTGTTTAACGTTTTGGAAAAATCACAATTTTTATGATATACTCATATTTTGGTGACTTCGGTGAAAGGTTTAGATTTTACTGTTATACCTGAAAAACATGTCTACTTATCCATAACTGTGCACGAGCTGAGCATAATATCTATTTGAGTTATTTCTTGTACGGTCTTCATTATATTATTACTAGTTGTTATTTGGCTATTGGTGTTGGACTCTGACCGTTTCCCAAGATCGTAACTGCTTTAAACCTAAGGTTAGGTTTGTTACTTATTGAGTACATGGGGCCGGTTGTACTCATACTATACTTTTGCAACTTGCATGCAGATTTTGGAGCTGATGTTGCTGTGTATGACGGGACTGGCATTGGAGATGTACCTCTGTTCTAGTTATTGCTATCACTTGTCCTTGGTAGCTTTGGATTATAATTCTGGTCATGTATACTCCAAATAGATGTTGTAATTATTTCATTTCAGTTTGTAAATTCTAAGTCTTGGAAGCTCATGACTTGTACTACCAATCCTTGGTATTTCATATAGAAAGCTTACTTATTTTATTTATTGATTCATGTTATCTTATTTGAGTTATGTTGTCTATCATTTGGCTTATCTAACGGGTCGGGTTAGGTGCCATCACGACTGACTGGATTTTGGATCGTCACAAGTTGGTATTAGAGCTCTAGGTTCCTAGGTTCTACGAGTCATGAGCAAGTGTCTAGTAGAGTCTTGCGGATCGGTATGATGACGTCCACACCTATCTTCGAGAGGCTACAAGGAATTTAGGATAAACTTCCCATCTTTCTTTCCTTATCGTGCGGCATTGTTTAGCTTCAAGTGTATCTCTTTGAATTCCTTCCACTCACTCATGTGTTGTGCTGAGCCCTCGGTATCAACTGTGCATCGACGACTTGCAATTTCATGGATGAGCTGCGAGATGTGTTTTCTACATTTTGGTGATAGGCCAGTCTGGAGGACTTGAGGCCAGGTTTTGACCGAAGCTTAGGCTCAATGGTTTTAGTTGTGTGAGTATGTGCTTATTGGACTCATATGTCAGGTGGTGTCCCTAAAAGTGGGATTTACGGCTTGGTAAGTAATTGAATGGTTATATGATGAGCGTGATGTGAATGCTAAATGTGTTCAGATGGCTTGGATGTGATGAGAACAATTTGCTTGGGATGTGAAGAGGACCACTGGATGCTTGATTTCTGTCTTGATGTGTTGTACAATCTCGAGTTATGATCATGTTGAGGGATCTTTCGTGTTGTCTAGAAATTGGATGAAGTAGATTCTTATGTCTTGTTGGCGAGTTTAGACTCGGGAAGATTAAGTGATTGCATAATGGTTGTGGCCATGTTAGGGCATAGTGAAATGCCAATTTGATGCTAAGCAGATGGGTTATCTCCTGTGGGGTGGTCTACGGATGTGTGATCCTTATGATGTTGTGTGGAGAGTTTCTTTGTACCAGTGGGTTATATGTGTTGTGGTTGAGTTGGATCGATTGAAAAAAATTGACTTGACTATAACGAGGGTGAATGCGAACTTGGAAGATGATTTATGGTATTTTATGGTTTGTGTTACATGAGCTTATGAAGTATTTAGTTGAATTTCAGTGCGGGATTATGGAGTAATAGAGTATGGGTATTGTGAGCTATCAGATGTTTTGTTCTATGGCTTTGAGACAAGTGGGTGAGTCTACCATCGACGATTTGATTGCATGGTTATGTGTTGTATTGGTTTAGGTCTGAGGCATACTTGTGGATCGGTTATGACTTACTGAGGTTGGTTTTGAGGATGAGTTTAGCAAGGAAATTTCTGGATGCATGATGTAATACACTTTATGGATATATGGAAATCCTGAAGCGACTTGGGTTTGTTATTTGTGATGGATGTAATGTGCTAAGAAAAGGGAGTCACTCGATTGCGCAAAGTTGAGGATTATTTCTTTAGGCGTTAGTGTAATGGAGCACAGATTGTTCGTCTTGTTTTGGTGGTGAATTTGAGATTAGAATAGGGTGGATGACTCTCTAGAAAGTTCTAATGGATTCAAGGTTCATATGTGGCATTTGAGGAATTTCGAAAATTTTAAAAGGGCTAAGATCTGAGATTGCGTTGGGTGGTGTAGGGACTGGCGGTATATGTATCATTAAAGGTTCTACGTTTCTGTATTAGAGAGGTTAAAGAAACGGCTTCAGATTCACATAAGGTCTCTTCAGAGTGAGTAACTCAGATGCGACACTTTGGGTGCTTATGAAGGAATACAGTAGTTTATGCACTTCAGTGCGATGTGGTTTCATGTTAGGATCTCTTTTGGTGAGCTTTGGTTAAAGATCGTAGTGTACTAGCAAGGAGAAGTGTTAACTTGAAGGCAATTCGAAAGGAACTCGGGGAAATAGGACAACTTGGCGGTAGATCGGATCAGCATGGCAATGGAATGATCGTGTCACGACCCAAACTGGAGGGCCATGACTAGCACCCGGGCCATATCTAGTGAGCACACACGTACATTTTATCTAACCTTTCTTATTATCTATAAGGGACGACGAGATCAACATAAATGGTAGACATGAATCATGAACAACCAACAATGATAGATAATGGCATGAACATACATAACATGGGACGACAATGCTGTCATGAAGCTATATATAAGGTACGAGTTAATAAGCTGCTGTGAGAGACTATACAAAATAAATCAGCCAACAAGGCAATCCAAACTATACATGAGTCGACACATGTATATGAGCCTCCAAAGGAACATAAGTGCTGCAACATTTCCGGAACAGGGACCCGACATACCCATAATGTCTATAACAAAAGTGCATACCAAGACCACGGCAAGTCTGGAGAAGGGATCAACTGGGCAGCCTACTGTGGTGGGGGAGCTTCGTCCACCTGTCTATCAGGACCTGCAGCACGACATGCAGCGTCCAAAAATAAAAGGGATATCAGTAAAGCATAAATAAGAACAGTAATGTAAACAGGGATATAGAATATATAACTTGTAACATCTGAGTACCTCTGAGGGCTATTGACATAAAATGCATGATACATATATATATATACATATACTTTTAAAAACATATGCCTCTGTGTGCATCATCATCATCATATCGCACCCGGCTATAATAGGCTCAGTAAAAATGTACCCGATCATCATAAGGCTTGGTAGAATCGTACCCGGCCACGTAGAGCTCGGTAAAACCCAACTGATCAGTGGTTTCACAATAGGTGCCGTACCCGGCCGACTATAGCGCGGCTCGGTATAGTAAAATAGGTACATATATATAATGTATGCTGGACTCATTGGAATTATATTCTGAACCTTTCGGAGTGACGTAAGGTCGGTAACCTCCATACACATTATTACGACTAACTCTTCGTCATGGATCTTTTAAAAATAAGGAAGTACCAACAACATTGATAACATAAGAATAAAAGAAGTAACATCAACATCAATCGTTCCATAAGAAGGGAAACAATATAAGTACTGCTAGCTTCTAAGAGTGGAGTATCTTTGGAAGCTCGTTCATTACATTATATACAATCGGAGTCGTGAAACAGAAAGAAAGGGATAACCTCACATACCTTGTATATAATGCCCAACCTCAAGCTATGTAAATGTCATGTCTCCTTAGTCTAGAATAAGAGGAATGATACTATCATTATCGTTTAAGCGTCGTAACTATTATATATCGACCACAACCTATTTTACGATGAAACGGACAACACCTTCCCTATTTATATGACTTCCCACAAGTTAAAACAATCACCAAACAGCCCAAACAACATCAGTAATAATCATATTAATCCTCCCAAAATAGTCCACCAACTAACAACAATACTAACAAGTCTTTCGATAGATATCTCACTAGCTTCAACGACTTAGCCGTAACTTGGATAATCTTAAATACATGTAGAGTAAGAGGTTACATACCTTTTAACAGATAGAACAACTCCAATTTGATCTTACTTCACCATGGAATTTCCTTCCAATGCTGCCACAAGAACAAGGAAGCGAAACTAGCAATCAATTCGGGTTTTTCGGCACTAGAATCACTTTGGAGGACTTGAAATCACCTAGGGTTGATATTAAAAACTTAAGAGAGTATTTTACCGAACTTCAACCACTTAAAACAACCTCCCACACGAGCTGGAACCACACAAAAATCAGCAACAACAAGAAGAACAAGAAACTTACTAGCGCCACGGGATTCCCGACACTTGATTTGTATTGTTTTCCCTTTGTTTGGGTCTTGGATCATGAGAGAACCTTGAGAGAGAGTTTTTAGGTGTCTAGGGTCTGAATAGGGTGAAAATTAATGAGTTAAAACGGGCTTAAGGCGTCTCATATATATCAATATATCTCAACCGCCTATGTGGGTCCCATAGAGAGCTGCTTTGGAGTCTCGCAAAAATTCAAATATATCTCTACTCCGAGGTCGTATCGACAAACGGTTTAATGCGTTGCAAACTAGACTCACAGATCTTCCATTTGGTAGGTAGTCCACCCCGTAATTCAAAGTAAATTAGGAGAAAAGCATATTAACATTTGACCTAAAGTTTAAGTAAAATTATGAATGTAAGTTGTGACAACTTTTGTCAACATTTGTTTCATAACTCGTTTGACTTCAAGACTTATGATACGTATATTATATGATTCAAATACCTTAAAACATGACCTCTTGAGCATATTAAGCACCACTAGTTTTACCCGAAAATACGGGTTACAAAATTCTTGATTCGTTTAACTTCTAATACTTGTTAACAACTCTTATACACCCTTGTATCATTTAAGACCAATATGATTAACTTCTTATCATCTCAAAGATAATCTCTTCTCGGATTTATGTTGACTAACTTACGGCATGATCTAACGTACATGAATATGGGTTGTAACACCCTCCCCTCCTTAGGAACATTCGTCCTCGAATGTAAGGGTTTATGGGGAGTCTAACTCATCGTGGATTCCGACGGAAATTTTCGGCCGAGTTTCCCCTATAAAATGGACACTAGCCAAACTTGCAAGTAGTTAAACCCAACCTATGGCCTCACAAGGCTATACAAAGCATTATGGATATGTACATTATGTGCATATCACCATTTTGTATTAAGGAAGAGTATTCTCAAGCTATTGCTTTTATCATAGAGCCATTTTAGCTTCCATTGCATCCTGCATTCCCTCGACATCCTCGTTATCTTCAATCTGGAATAGGTAAGGGTATTTAGACTTCATATTCTCTTGTGCTTCCCATGTCATTTCTTCCGTATTCTTGTTCCTCCACAATACTTTGACGGAAGTTACATCCTTTGTTCTCAGCTTGCGGACTTGTCAATCTAATATAGCCACTAGCACTTCTTCATATGATAGATCCTCCGTAACTTGTACATCTTTGATAGGACGACCCGAGAAGGGTCTCCAATACATTTCCTCAACATAGACACATGGAATACCGGGTGGACAAATTCCAATTCGAATGGCAATACTAACTCATAAGCAACCTGTCTAATTCGTCGAAGAATCTTGTACGACCTGATATACCGCAGACTCAGCTTACCCTTCTTCCAAAAACTCATAACACCCTTCATCAGTGAGATCTTCAGGAAAGCCCAATCACCAACCTCAAACTCCAGATCACGACGTCGGACATCGAAAAAAAAACTTTTGTCTGCTTTGCGCTGTCCTCAGTCATTCTTGTATCACCTTCACTTTCTCTATAGCTTGGCGAATCAAATATGGCCCATATAATTCCGTTTCACCGACTTCGAACCATCCAACTAGTGATCTACATCTCCTCCCATACAGTGCCTCATACATGGCCATTTTAATACTGGAATGGTAGCTATTATTGTAGGCAAATTCTATGAGTGGCAGATGGTCATCCCAATTCCCCTTGAAATCTAGAACATATGCTCGTAGCATATCTTTGAGTGTCTAAATCGTACTTTCAGCCTGTCCGTCAGTATGCGGATGGAATGCAGCACTGAGATTCATTTTTGTGCCTAGACCCTTCTAAAAAGACCTCCAAAAGTTAGCAGTGAATTGAGCTCCTCGATCTGATATAATAGATACCAGCACACCATAAAGCCTAACAATCTCCTTGATATACAACCTCGCATAATCTTCAGTCGTGTAAGTTGTCTTAAGTGGCAGAAAATGGGCAGATTTTGTAAGTTGATCAACTATCAGCCAGCTGGAGTCAAATTTATGATAAGAGCGAGGTAATCCAATAATGAAGTCCATATTGATCACCTCCCATTTCCAGGTTGGAATCTCTATATTCTAATTCAATCTACCGGGTTTCTGATGCTCGATCTTTACTTGTTGACAATTAGGACACTGGCTACAAATTCTGCATTAGCCTTCTTCATGTTGTCCCATCAATACAGCTCCTTAACATCATGATACATCTTTGTCGAGCCGGAATGGATAAAATATCGAGACTCTCTTGCAGCCCTGCCACATTAGGCACACATAATCAGCCCTGGTATCTCAGTGCCCCATCTCCTCCGATCTTGAAAGTCGTAATCTTATGTTGCTGAATGCCCTCTCTCAATGGTACTAAGGTAGGATCTTCATATTGCCGTTCTTTTACCTCGGCTACCAGCTGATGAAGCTCTTTAGTCAACCCTTGTCTACGTGCCTCAATGTGTACTAAGCTTTCCATTGACTTACGGCTGAGAGCGTCTGCCACAATATTGGCTTTACTGGGATGGTACAATATCTCGACATCGTAGTCTTTCAATAATTCAAGCCACCTACACTGCCTCAAATTCAACTCCTTCTACTTGAAGATGTATTGTAAACTCTTGTGATCTGTGTAGATGTGAACATGGATGCCATATAAGTAGTGCCACCATATCTTCAAAGCATATATTACTGCAACCAATTCCAAATCATGAGTCGGGTAATTCTTTTCATGTTTCTTCAATTTTCTCGATGCATAAGCAATCACCTTCCCACGTTGCATCAATAAGCACCCCAAACCTATGCCTGGGGCATCACAATATACCACATAACTTTCTTTTCCTTCTGGGAGAGTGAGCGCTGGCGCGGATGTCAATCGATTCTTTAGCTCCTAAAAACTATGTTCACAAGCGTCAGACCACTAGAGCTTGGTAGCTTTCTGTTTAAACTTAGTCAATGGTGCTGATATAGAGGAAAACCCTTCTACAAACTGCCTATAATATCTTGCTAGCCCTAGAAAGCTACGGACTTATGACGGCATTCTAGGTCTCGACCAATTCTTCACTGCATCGATCTTCTAAGTGTCGACACTAATACCCTCGTCAGATATCACATGGCCAAGGAATGCTAATGAGTTCAGCCAGAATTCACATATGGAGAGCTTAGCATACAACTTACGATCCTGAAGGGTCTGTAATACTATCCGCAAGTGGCTCGCATGTTTCACCTCCGAACGAGAATACACCAGAATGTTATCAATGAATACGATCACGAATACGTCAAGATAGGGTCTAAATACACTATTCATGAGATCCATAAAAGCTGCTGGGGTATTTGTTAGCCCGAATGACATCACCAAGAACTCAAAGTGCCTATATCTTGTTCGGAAGGCCGTCTTCGGAATATCCTTCTCCTTAACCCTCACCTGATGATACCCTAAACGTAAGTCAATCTTGGAGAAATACTTGGCACCCTGGAGTTGGTCAAATAGGTCCTCAATACTTGGAAGTGGATACTTGCCCTTTACAGTAACCTTATTCAACTATCGATAATCGATACACATCCTTAACGACCCGTATTTCTTCCGCATGAACAAGATTGCACCCCTAGGTGAAGTGCTAGGCCTAATGAAGCCCTTATCCAGCAAGTCCTTCAACTGCAACTTCAACTCTCGCAAATCTACCAGGGCCATCTTGTATGGAGGGATAGAGATCGGTTGAGTGTCAGGCAACACATTAATGCTAAACTCAATCTCCCTTTTAGGAGAAAGGCCTGGGAGTTTATCTGGGAAAATGTTTGGAAATTCATCGACCACAGAGATTGATTGTAGAGTAGGTAGCTTCGCCTCCGCATCTCTAACGCGAACGAGATGAATAATGTAACCTTTTGAGATCATCTTCCTTGCCTTAAGATAGGAAATAAACCTACTTTTCGGCATAGCAATGTTCCCCTTCCATTCAATGACGGGTTCACCAGAAAACTAAAACCTAACCATCTTCGTACGACAATCAACGTTTGTATAACATGATGCCAACAAGTCCATTCCTATTATCATATCGAAATCAACCATTTCTAACTCAAATAGATTCGCCGAGGTTTGATGACTACAAATCATCACTGTGCAACCTCTATATACCCTTCTAGCAATTAGAGAATCTCCTATCGAAGTGGATACCGCAAGTGGTTTACTTATAAATTCAGGTTCCATGCCAAACTTACTAGCCACAAAGTGTGTAACATATGATAATGTAGATCCCAGATCAATCAGCACATATACATCATAAGAAAATAGAGACAATATACCTGTAACAACATCCGGAGATGACTCGAGATCCTGTCGACCTACTAGAGCATAGGTTCTATTTTGAGTACCGCTCGAACTCGACACTGCACCTCTACCTCTACCATGACATGTCGACTGCTGAAAATCCCATGTTGGAGGTCGAGCTAATGAGGAAGAACCAGATACTGATCCATTCGGTTGAGCCATACCACCACCTCCTCTATTAGGACAACCCCGCATCATATGGCCAGGCTGTCCGCAAGAATAGCATGCATCGGATCCTCGACAGCACAGTCCAAAGTGGGTCTTGCCGCACTGATCACAATGGGGTGTTGGGGGTCTCATCTGACTAGTATCCCTATGATATTGTGAGCCTGATGCCCATGAACTCTGACCTGAACCAGAATAGGTAAATCGATCATACCGAGGCCTCTGAAACTGTAGAGGAGCACTAGCTACAGGTGGCGCCAAACTCCTCGAAGATTGGGGCCTGATACTGCCTCTGAACTCATCAGAATACCCTGCAAATCTCGCCCTCTTATGCTGGCCCCTATCCTGCTCCCTATCTACCCTTTGCTGGCGCTTACGATCCTCTAGGGTCTGGGCATAAGCCTGAATACGGGAAATATCCATGCCCTCTACCAAGGAGGCTGTTGTGCACTCATTTATCAGATGTGGTCCCAACCCGTTCACGAACAGATGCACCCTATCACTCATCTCGGCCACCATATGGGGAGCATACCTTGCTAAAGAATCAAACTGTATACTATACTCTCGTACACTCATATTACCCTGTCGAAGGTTCAAGAACTTATCAGCTCTAGCTCGTCGTATCTCAACAGGCAAGTAGTGACGAAGAAAGGCCTCAGAAAATTCCTTCCACACAGCTGGAGGAGCGTTCGGACCCCTGGATCTCTCCCAGCTGTCATACCAGAAAACTACTAAATCCCATAACTAATAAGAAGCCAACTCTACTACCCCAGTATCACTAGCATGCATAACCCACAGTGTACGATGAACCTGATCAATAAAGGTCTGCGGGTCCTCCTTGGGGTCTGATCCGGTAAACACTGGAGGGTCTAGATTAATAAAATCATGAACTCTCGCACTAACTGGTTTGTGAGCAGCACCGATATTCTGCCTTTGAGCCTGAGCAGCTACTAATCTAGTCAACAACTGTACCGCACTCCGCATATTTTGGTATGTAGTGCCAGACGGAGGAACTGGAGGTGCTGGGTCCCTTTTCATATCCACTGGAGGGGACAGAGTAGATGCGATATGAGATAACATCTCTCTCTGAGCCTCACTTTGGCTTGCTCTGGCTTGAGGCACCTGACTGGTACCCTCTCCCGTAGCTGTATCAAGCCGTATACTAATTGCTTACTTCATAGTCAAAGGCATCACTGAAAGAAAATAAGGTGAATATTAGAGATGAAAGCTTATGACTCAACTCTACGCACGATCTAGATTCAGAAAGAAGTTAACAACCATAGATGTCATGTAGCCTCCTGATTATAAATGTGGCGCACTACATATCCATAATCAAGACTCTACTAGACACGGCTCATAGACAACCCCTAGGACAGACTTGCTTTGATACTAAGTTTGTCAGGACCCAAACTGGAGGGCCATGACTGGCACCCGGGCCATACCTGCCGAGCACCAACATATATTTTATCTAACCTTTCTTATTATCTATAAGGGACGACGAGATCAACATAAATGGTAGACATGAATCATGAACAACCAACAATGATAGATAATGACATGATCATACAAAACATGGGTTGACAAGGCTGTCATGAAGCTATATAGAAGGTACGAGCTGACAAGCTGCCATGAGAGACTATACAACAAAAATCAGCCGACAAGGCAATCCAAACTATACATGAGTTGACACCTGTCTATGAGCCTCCAAAGGAACATAAGTGCTGCAACATTGTCGTAACAGGGCCCCGTCATACCCATAATGTCTATAACAAAAGTGCATACCAATATCACAGCAAGTCCGGAGAAGGGATCTCGCCAATAACCGCTGAACTGGGCAGCCGACTGTGGTGGGGGAGCTTTGTCTACCTGTCTATCAGGACCTGCAACACGACATGCATCGTCCACAAATAAAAGGGACGTTAGTACGAATAAAGTATTGACTATGTAAGGGAGGAAAGCATAAATAAGAATAGTAATATAAACATGGATAGATAATATACAACCTGTAACATATGAGTACCTCTGAGGGCTACTGACACGAAATGCATGATATATATATATATATATATATATATATATATATATATATATATATATATATATAATTTTTAAAACATATGCCTCTATGGGCATCATCATCATCATCATATCATACCCGACCATAATAGGGTCGGTAAAAATATACCCGACCATTATAAGGCTCGGTAGAATCGTACCCGGCCACGTGGAGCTCGGTAAAACCCAATTGATCAGTGGTTGCACAATAGGTGCCGTACCCGGCCGACTATAGCGCGACTCGATAGATTAAAATAGGTACATATATATAATGCATGTTGGACTCATTGGAATTACATTTTGAACCTTTCGGAGTGACGTAAGGTCGGTAACCTCCATACACATTATTAGGATTAACTCTTCTTCATGGATCTTATAAGAATCAGGAAGTACCAATAACATTGATAACATAAGAATAAGAGAAGTAACATCAACATCAATCGTTCCATAAGAAGGGCAGCAATGTAAGTACTGCTAGCTTCTAAGAGTAGAGTATCTTTGGAAGCTCGTTCATTATATTATGTACAATCGGAGTCGTGCAAAAGAAGGAAAAGGATAGCCTCACATACCTTGTATATACTACCCAACCTCAAGCTATGCAAATGTCACGACTCCTTAATCTACAATAAGAGAAATGATTCTATCGTTATCGTTTAAGCGTCGTTACTATTATATATCGACCGCAACCTATTTTACGGTGAAACGGCCAATACCTCCCCTATTTATATGACTTTCCACAAGTTAAAAAAATCACCAAACAGCTCAAACAACATCAATAATATTCATATTGAGCCTCCCAAAAAAGTGCACCAACCAACAACATTAATAACAAGCCTTTCGATAGATATCTCACAAGTTCTAGCTTCAACGACTTAGTCACAACTTCGATAATCTTAAATACATGTAGAGTAAGAGGTTCCATACCTTTAAATAGATAGAACAACTCCAATTTGATCTTACTTCACCACGAAATTTCTCTCCAATGTTGCCACAAGAACATGGAAGCGAAACTAGCAATCAATTCGAGTTTTTCGGCATAGAATCACTTTTGAGGAATTGAAATTACCTAGGGTTGATATTAAAAACTTGAGAGAGTATTTTACAGAACTTTAGCCACTTAAAAAAACCTCCCACACAAGCTGGAACCACACAAAATTCAGCAACAACAAGAAGAACAAGAAATTTATCAGCGCCACGGGATTCCCGACACTTGATTTGTGTTGTTTGCCCTTTGTTTGGGTCTTGGATCATGCGAGAACCATGAGAGAGAATTTTTAGGTGTCTAGAGTCTGAAGAGAGTGAAAAGGAGTGAGTTAAAACGGGCTTAAGGCGTCTCATATTACTACTTATTAATAAGAGGGAATAACAGGCACCTTAAGGTCAACATGTGTGCTTCTTGGAATTATAATGTGAACTGAGGGTACTTTTGTCATTTCAATAGCTAATCTTGGCATGACTGCTCAGCTGTGAGCTACTGTGGGCGGAACGTGGCCCTCTTGGGCGAACGTGGCCTTCTCTCCATGTCCAATTTCTCTCTTTAGTAATTACACACACAGCTTCAAAATGAAAGCCTTGAAGCACGTGTTTTCATCTTTCTCTTCTTTGCTTTTTTCTTTTACCAAATTTTATGTATACATTTTTACACTTAAAAATAACAAACAAGCTAAACTACTAGGAAAGTTGGCAGAGTTTTCGAACTCCGAAATTTAACAAAATGAAGTAAATTCTTCCCTGCCATCAAACTAGCTAACAATAGTTCCATCACATATTTAATTGCCATCAGCTGCAACTTCAAAGTTGCAGAGCTCAAATCAAGTAAACATTAATGCACAATAATGCATTTGTTATAAAAGTTGGGGTTTGAAATAAAGAAAGTTCCTTGCCAATCAATCAAGTATGCTTATTAAAATTATAGTATAATCTTGGGGGAAAATAAAATATATAGGGAGTTTTAAAAATAACAAGAATAAGATATACTTAGACGTGGAACACGAGAGAACGATGTATGGTTGCAGCTAGAGTATTAAGTATACTATGGTGCTTACAGAGAATGCATAATTACTAAAAAGAGCTCAAAATGGCTTTCATTAATGAGAATCTAACTCAAAATAAAATAAGTAATGAAGAGCTATACCGGGGGCAAAATTTGACCTACCCACTTTTCCTCGAGCACATTGTCCATTTTAGTTTTAACTCATTTACTAAATTTAAAACTAATTTTATTTTTAGGAAAATTTAATCGATTTAAGTTTAATGTTGTAGAAGCTATATCTATATATTGTTGCTTTGAGAAACCAAGAAAGTATTAATTAGTTTTTTCAAATCTATCCTTGATCCAGTAAATAATCTGGAAAAAATGAGGATATATAAAGAGTAATTTGAGAAGATATAAAGGATAACTCGATTAAAATTCTTATATTAATGCTATTAAATAATTTTCTTAATAGATCTACCTAATCTTTAAATTTGAATGGGAGAGGAAAATAATATTACATGAGAACCTATTTATAATTGTTTTGTTTTGACAAATCTACTAAACAGAGTTTTTAGGGCTAATTTTTATATTGTTTTAAATAACTTGATATTGTAGGTAAAAAATTATAGTATTTACATATAAATTAGGCAAAAAATTTAATCATGAAATAAACTCCTTTTAAAATTTATACTCTATTGTTTAGCAGTGTTATTGGGCCCGTGCGCAATGCACGTTTATAGATACTAGTATATATATATATATATATATATATATATATATATATATATATATATATATATATATCTTAACCGCCTATGTGGGTCCCATAGAGAGCAGCTTCCGCAGTCTCGCGAAAATACGAACATCTCTCTACTCCGAGGTCGTATCGACGAACGGTTTAATGAGTTGGAACCTAGACTCGTAGATATTCAATTTGGCGGATAGATCACACCATAATTCCGAGTAAAATTTGAGAAAAACTTAGTAACATTTGACCTAAAGTTTAAGTAAAATTATGAACGTAAGTTGCGACAACTTTTGTCGACTTTTGTTTCATAACTCATTTGACTTCAAGACTTATGATACGGATATTATATGATTAAAATACCTTAAAAACATGACCTCTTGGGACAATTAATCACCTCTAGTGTTACCCGAAAATACGGGTTACAACATCCTTGATTCGTTTAACTTCTAATACTTGTTAACCACTCTTATACACCCTTGTATCATTTAAGACCAATATGATTAACTTCTTATCATCTCAAAGATAATCTCTTCTTGGATTTACATCGACTAACTTACGGCGTGATCTATCATACGCGAATATGGGTTGTAACAGATTGGTTCTTTTAGTCCTTATGATGTGGTGAGGCTTTACGAGTTTTTTGTGGCAATACTCTTGGGATTGGCGACCTGCGTGACTTGGTTGATTTAGAGGGATTCGGTTCTAATGGCTTGGTTATGTGCAAATGGGTATTGTAGAGTTCTCGATGATATCTACCATAGTTTGACATGGATGTTTTCTACTGGCATGAGGAGTATATTATGTATTGTGATATTCTCATGGATGGGATCAAGTGTAAGGTTTCTGACTGGTCGAGTATGTATTCTACTTATGACTCAGAGTTGACAATGGGGTTCCCATGTTTTCATATGATGGCATGATAGATGCGGTGCATCGTGTGGGATTGAAGTTTGCATGTACTAGGTTCATGTTCAATTTTGAAGGGGAGGTCATGAATTTTAGACAGTATGGATGGTCTCAGATGTCTAGATGAATGCTAGTCCTATTTGGTATTACCAGAGAAGGGTATGCATTTCAGAAGGCAGACTATGTTTTGACATATGGATGCTTCATTAGTATTGCGGTACTCGCCTGGTGGATCGACTGCTGATACTCAAATTTTTGCTATGTGACACGAAAGAATTATAAAAGTATTTTTTGTGGGATGATTGTGTATGAGAGATGTATTAGTCATTCAAGTGGTGGAGTTGGGATCAACTATGGTGCTTCATGTGTTCTATGTATTTGGAGATTGGGAGTTCTTAGGAGCAAATTATTTCGTTGTTACCAAGATGTGGCCAAGGCTAGCTAGATGATAGTATATGTTATGGATAGGTAATTTTGGACTTTTGGAGGGTTATTTATCCATTTATGGATAATCAGAGTTGATTTGGGGGCCCATTAGTCGGCCTAATAAGGATGTGTATTCTATACCGGGTCAGATTTGTTGACTCTGCACTGCTATTGCTGAGGGGTGTGTCATTCAGTTAGAGTAGAGCTTGTTCATCTTATGTTATGTTATGTATTACTCTTCTATGCTACGATGAGTTGTGTTCTGTTAGTTATATGCACACATGATGCAGTTCGATTTGTGCCTTGTGGAGAAATTCGAGCAAGATGGTATTTAGGATGTCGAATGGTTGATTGAGCCTTGGTTATAGTCTTACTCCTTGTGGTATGTGGTGTTACCCGTTTCTCCATGGTTACGGTCATGCACTTTGCGGGGTTGTTTTTTACCTGCGTAAGGTTGTTGATTGTGGGCATTATGGCTCGAGGTATTTGAGGTAGGTCGGTGTAAGGATTGGGTCACACACTGCAATAGAGTTATGTTGGGATATGATACTTTGTGATAGATTCATGCGCCTTGGTTCCACTATGGGTGATGGGTTCATAGCATTGCGTTTGTGGTGGTACTTGTTAAGCTTGTGGGACAGTTCTCTCATTTGAGTCAGTTTCAATATTTGAGTATATTTGAATTGTTGCTTATTGGTGTGCAGATTTCATGGTATGTGGCGCTAGGTAGTATTGGTGTGGCATGTCGGTAGAGCGGCCTGTATTTTATGAGATGAGATTATTGGACCTGGAACGAGTGCTATCGAATTTGATTACGGTATATTTGGAAGGATAATGTCACTAATCGGCTTAGAATTTGGCTATGGTTCTTGTCAGATGAGAGAGATCTCCATGACTTGTTGATCTGATAGTGGTTATGATTTTCTGCATGATTCATTCACCATTGGAAGTGTACGAAGGTTTGGAACAAGGTTTTAATTGATATGAGGTTTGTTACTGGTACCGGGTTTGATTTTAAGTAGCTATTGTGGCTGGAAGTTACTGTTGTGAGTATCTGAGTCATGTGATAGTGTGTTTACATTCCGGGTTATGGTCATGGCTTAATACAGCTTGTTCATACTTATACAGTATGTAGATGCGAGATTCGGGTCTTGTATGGAATTTTGGATATTGGAAATTGGGTTTTAAGGTTTATGGGCTAAGGTTGAAGGGAGAATCTTTGGTTAGGTTGTGTTGTTAGACTTATATGGATTGGGGTGACATGGGATCACCCACGGGTAGATGCATGATGAGTTTACACAGTGATTTGATGGTTTTGGAATGACTCTTAGCACGTTCGAGGATGAACATACGTTTAAGTGGGGGAGAATGTAACGATCCAACCGCTCGTTTTGAGCATTTGTATTTCGTTCAGCTTTTTAAAGTCTTGAGTAGCTTCATATGATGTATTATTACTTGTATGAATCGTTGATGTTGGTTTTTAGGTTATTCGGGATTGATTTGGAAGAATAATTTTGATCGCTCCATTAGGTCCGGATGTTGATTTTTGACTTGGGCGTATGCTCAAATTTTTGGATGTTTCTAAAAGGTTTCGACACTATTTGGCAAAAGTTGGCAATTTGAAGGTTTGGAATGTTCATAAGTTTGACCAGGAGTTGAACTTGATGATATCGGGTTCAGATTATAGTTCTGGGAATTGGAATAGCTTCGTTATGTCATTTGGGACTTGTGTATGAAATTTGAAGTCATTCTGAGTTGATTTGATATGGTTCGGCACGAGTTTTGGAAGTTGAAAGTTCGAAAGTTCATAAAGTTTGATTTGAGGTGCGATTCATTGTTTTGATGTTGTTATGTGTGGGTTGTGGCCTGGAGTAGATTTGTGTTATTTTTTGAGACTTATTGGTATGTTCGGATGGGGTCCCTAGGGGCCCGGGTGTGTTTCGGATTTATTCGGTCCATTTCAGATTAGATTGGCATTGCTGGTTTTGGCCAATTTCTAGTGTGACCGCACCTGTGGAAATTTGGGCACATGCATAGTGCAGAAGCGAAAAAATAGAGCTGGGAGTAGGGATTGCAGATGTGGAAATGGGTCGCATCTGCGGAAGCGCAGAAGCGGATCATCTGGGCGCAGAAATAGGGCTTTGCGCAACAGCAGAAGAAGGATCACACCTGCGATGTCGTAGAAGCAGAAATGTTTCCGCAGGTGCTAGGGGCTGGGCTAAAGTGATTTTTCCATAGAAGCGTAGGTGATGTCGCGAAAGCAACACTGTAGGTGCGGCATTTTGTCCACAAATGTGGAAGTGCTAGGAAGAAAGCATATATATCGAGGGTTTGTTCATTTTATCATATTTTAAGCTATGGAGCTTAGATTTCGGCGATGTTGGAGGTGATTTTCACCGCATGGATTGGGGTAAGTATTTTCTGCTCGGTATTGATTATATTCCATGATTCCATCTTCGTTTTTGGCATTTGATTGATGATTACAAAAGAGAAATTGAGGGGTTTTTGTCTAAACTTTCTTAAAGTGAATTTTTGAGTTTTGAACATCGATTCGGATTTGGATTTGAGTGAAATTAGTATGGTTGGACTCGTAATTGAATGGATTGTCAGATTTTGTGAGTTTTTTGGGTTCCGAGCTACGGGCTCGGGTTTGACTTTTTGGTTGACTTTGAGTAAATGAATAAAGATTCGAGTTTTATCACTTGGGATGCTTTGTTTGAGATGCTTGATGTGTTTGAGATGCTTTTGGCTAGTTGCGAGCCGTTCGAAGGTTGTTACATGGGGGATGGCAATTCTAGAGTATTGTTTGGCTTGCTCAGTATTGGATTTGGCTTATTCGGGGTAAGTAACATATCTAAACTTGGAATTGAGGGTATTTATCCCTGTGAAACGCGGTTTTTGTGTTGTGTTGGGGTGACACACATGCTAGGAGACGAGCGTGTGGACTTGCACCGTGGTAAACATGAACAAGGTTGATTTTTGTACTGAGTTGCTATAAAGTCTTGTTTTATCTCTGAAATTCCTACTTTTTAGAGTAATTGAGCTGTGATTTATGCTAGAAATCATGTTTAGGCTATGTGCTTATTCGGTTGCAACCTAATGAGGCTGTTTATATTGTTTTGAGTTATATGCTTTTATTGCAATTATATACTCAGTCATGGTTCAGCATTGCATATCATATCTTAGTTTCTATTTATCATTCACTGTTACATCACACGCCATCATTGTTTGGGCTGAGTGGTACGAGATTTTGAGCCCTTGACTTGAGAGATTGATGACTGAAGTGGTCCTGAGAGCCGTGTTGTGAGTGTTATTATGGATCGGGCTGCACGCCGCAACATGCCATATTGGCTTTGTGACTATTCTTATTATTGTGGAATGGGCTGCACGCCGCAATAGTCCTTAATGGTTATTTATTATTGCGGATCGGGTTGCATGCCGCAACAAGCCTTATAGGCTTTTGATTAGTGCTTGGGTAGGATCCGCCCCTCCGAAGTCTGACATACCAACAGTGAGCGCATGCACGATGATATATATGTATATGTATATATATACATGTTCTTTGGTGAGGGGCTTATGAGCCAGTCACCCATACAGTTCTGACTGATTGAGTGTGTGTGTGTGATGAAGTGGGCAAGTGAGACAGACATCTTGAGTATGTTGAGGGTGAGAGTACCTGGGAATATCACCATGAAATCATTCACTTGACATGCATAGTTGGCATGTAGGCATAGGGATGCATTTTCCTCATGGTAGACAATATAGTGACATTAATGATTTGACATGTACATATTGACATGTAGGCATTGAGATGTATATTCCTCATGACTAGACAGTATATGATAATTGATGACTTGACATATAGGCATATATATGTATTTTCTCATGCTCTCTGATAATTAAATGTTTTATCGGTTGTTGAAAGTTTGGGGAAAATCACATTTTTTCTCATATATTCATATTTTGGTGACTTCGATGAAAGATTTGGGCTTTACTGTTATACCTGAAAAGCATGTCTACTTATCTATAACTATGCATGAGCTGAGCATAATATCTTTTTGAGTTATTGCTTGTACGGTCTTCATTGTATTATTACGAGTTATTATTTGGCTATTGGTTATGGACTCTGACCTTTTCCCGAGCTCGTCACTACTTTCAACCTAAGGTTAGGTTTGTTACTTATTGAGTACATGGGGTCAATTGTACGTATACTACACTTCTACACCTTACGTGCAGATTTTGGAGCTGATGTTGCTGTGTATGACGGGAGCTAGCATTGAAGATGTACCTCCGTTCCAGTTATGGCTATCACTTGTCCTTAGTAGCTTTGGATTAGAATTCTGTTCATGTATACTCCAAACAGATGTTGTAATTATTTCATTTCAGTTTGTAAATTCTAAGTCTTAGAAGCTCATGACTTGTACTACCAATCCTTAGTATTTCGTATAGAAATCTCACTTATTTTATTTATTGATTCATGTTATCCTATTTGAGTTGTATTGTCTATCATTTGGCTTACCTAGCGGGTCGTGTTAGGTACCATCACAAGTGACTAAATTTTGGGTCGTGACACCGAATAAGCAAAATTAGCTGGAGTTGGAGAAGGCCACAGATGCGAGGCATTTTTCGCATCTACGAGCCCGCAGATGCGAAGAACGGAACGCAGAAGCGGAGGAAGGCTGGGTGAGTAGGTGCGAATGTGGAGCCGCAGATATGAATGTGCAGGTACGCTAAGTGGTCTACATATGCGGACTTGGATGGTAGCTTGAGAGTTCGCATATGCGATAATATTTGCACAGAAGCAAACTCGTAGATGTGATCTGATGAGGGATCACAGATGCGATATTTGGACCGCACCTACAGAACCGCAGATGCGGTGAAGTGAGCCGCAAGTGCAAGAATCACTGGGCAGACTTTTAAAATGAGGGTTTTGGTCATTTTTCTCATTTTGGATTTGTGGAGCTCGGCCAAGGCCGAATTTTGGGAGACGTTTTGCTACAAAGGAAGAGGTAAGTGAAGTTTAATCACTTTTGATGTTAGATTTTGATTACCCATTGATTATTACACCTAGTTTATGTGAATTTAAAGTGAAATTTGGGGATCTTAGACTATGTTGTTGGAGAGTGAGATTTGATGATTTGGGGGTCGATTTGTTAATAAAATTGAATCAAATTAGTATGATTAGACTCATAATTGAATGGGTGTTCGGAATTTGTAAATTTTATTGGGTTCCGGGATGCGGGCCCGGGATTGACGTTTTGAGTTGACTTTGCATATTTGATTGAAGACTTTAGCTTTATCATTTGGGATTGTTTCCTATGGCTATAATTGATGGTATTAAGTTGCTTGACTAGATTCGAGTCCCTTGGAGGACGATTCACGAGGCAAGGGCTTTTTGGAGTGTTGAGTTGCGCATTTTGAGGTAAGTAACATTTTTAAACTTTGATTTGAGGGTAATTATCCCTGAGAACTATGTTGTTTGTGATGTGTTGGGGTGACACACATGCTAGGTGACGGGCGTGTGGGCGTGCACCGGGGTAATCATGATCTGAGTTGACTTTTAGACTATTACTAGACTTGTTTTGTTGTTACATCTTGTTACATATCTATTTTCCTTGCTTGATAATCTGAGCTGTGATTCATGTTAGAAATCATGATTAGGCTATGTAATTATTAGGTTGAGACCTAACGAGACTATTTCTATTGCTTTGGGGTATATGACTTAACTGCAATTATACACCAGTCATGATTTTTCATCTGAATATCATATCTCAGTCTTTGTTCATCATTCATCGTTACATCGCATGTTGTCGTTGTTGTTTTTCCATCTGTAGTATTGTTGGGCTGTGTGATATGAGGTTGTGAGCCCTTGAGACTTGAGAGGTTGATGACTGAGGTAGGCCTTACAGCTGTGTTGAGAGTGTTATTTGGATCGGGCTGCACGCCACAGTAGAGTCATATTGGCTTTATTATTATTTGATTTGGGCTGCATGCCGCAACAGACCATATTGGATTTTAATTAGCACTTTGGCAGGATCTGCCCCTCCGGAGTCTAACATACCAGTAGTGAACGCAGGCACAATGATATACATACACATGCTTTGGTGAAGGGCATTGATTACAGGCACCCGTATAGTGATGAGTTATTGTATGCGTGATTAAGTAGGCATTTGAGTCAGACGGCTTGAGTATGCTGAGAATGAGAGCACTTGGGGATACCACCATGAAATCATTCATTTGACATGCATATTTGATATGTAGGCATAGATATGTATAATTCCTCATGCTAGCTGGTAAATCAAATGTTCTTATTAGTGCTGGGCTTAAATTGTTATATTTGAAAGCATGTCTAAATTCCTGTAATGTGTATGAGTTGATTATGAGAATTCCTTGAGTTACTTATTGTTACTATCATCATTTTATCTATGTTACCCTTAATATCGGTTTCTTACTATCTTTTTCTGAGCTCGTCACTGCTTTTAGCCCAAGGTTAGTTTTGTTACTTATTGAGTATATGGGGTCAATTATACTCATACTACACTGTGCACTTTATGTGCAGATCCAGGTACACCTAGACGTGGTGATTGCTAGAACCGTGTTGGTACCGGTATTCGGGGATACTTTGAGGTAGCTGCTATGTCATCCGCAGACCTTGAATCTCTTTCCTTTATTTCCCTTATTACTATTCTATAATCCATACAATTGTATTTAAGATTTGGTTTGTATTTTGATACTCAGTAGTGCTCATGTACTCGTTGACACCAGATTTTGGGGATGGTTGTAGCAGTATCATTATTATTTTCATTAGATAATTATGATATTTCCGCTGTTATGTTTACTAAACCATGTTTATTTAAATTCTTAGTTATTTTGTGGCTGCTGGGTTTCCTAGAAAGTAGTGTTAGGTGCCATCGCGGTTCCGGTGGGAGTTGGGTCGTGACAGTACCATTACTGTGTTTCAACCGTACGACTATGCCTTTCATGCCACAATATAAGTCAAAATCAAGTATTCAAATATACTATTTGCATGTGCCCAAGAATTAATAGATAAAAGATACACAAGGACTTAATAATAGCCGATATGTGTTCATGGAATTTTTATATGACTACAGATGATTCAAGCAATTCAACATATCAAGAATAAGCTTCCATGCCTTCATAAATAATCAAAAACCTAGGCATAATATCTAGCATGCATAAGAGAGAGAACATATTCATATAAGCCAAACAAATCATAAATCAAGATGAGCACATAATCAATTAAGGCATAAAGTATCTCAAAATCTACCCGGATACAATATAAATTTGGTAAGTCCATATACGCTCGCCACCCCGTACATCCCCAATACCATAAACACATAGAAATCAAGTCAAATCCCAGGGGTTTTCCTCTTAACAAGGTTAGCCAAGAGACTTACCTCTTCTCGGGCAACCTCAACCACAAATCGCATCAAAACCTCGCTCTAGTTTTTAAATCATGCAAATCCAAGCCAAGCATCATCCAAGAAAATCAACAATGCTATAGGAAGCGATCCCCAAACATAAAGATTCGATCTTTGATGAATTCCCAAAAAGTCAATACAGACTCGTGTGCCTGAAATCCAAAACCAATACTAAAATTAGATAACCCATAACTTGTCGAGTACAAATATAAAGTTAATTTTCAAACCCGGGTCCAAATTAATAGTGAAAACCCCAATATACACTCTCTTAAAGTGTAGGAAAAAATCCCAAATTTCCTTTCAAAATTCAATGTTTTAGGTGTAGATATCCATATGAATTCTTGAACGATAATAAAAAATATATAGAAATCACTTACCCTCTTGCCATGTATGAAAATCCCCATGAAATATCGCCCCTATCCAAGCCTAGAGCTCAAAATATGAAAGAATAGGTAAAATCCCAAAATAACAACTTAAATAATCTGCCCAGAGTACCCTTTGAGAATACGGCATAAGCCTCGCGTTCACAACGTACAAATTTTGATGCCTCAAAAAATACTCTACGCGATCGCGACTGAAGTTGTTGACAAAAATCCCAAATTTCTCTTTAAAATTCCATATTTTAAGTGTAAAAATTCACGGAGAATCAAGATATATAACCAAATCCAAATGAAAGCTGCTTATCTCCAATGTAGGAATTAAAATTCCTCTTCAAAATCTCCTCCACTCGAAGTCTAGGATATAAAATATGAGATATTGGGCTAAAATCCTAAACATAACAACTTAACAAGTCTGTCCAGTACTACCCTTCGCGAACGCAGCCATTGTCTTACGTTTGAGAAGCACAAATCTACCACCTACCCAAATCCACTTTCTTGATTGCGGAAGCACTAATGCTATCACTCAGCTCACTCAGCTCTCACACTACGCAAATGCGGCACACGCCCCGCGAATGCGACGACCAAGCCCCCGCCTAACTTCACTCCTTCGCGGACGCAATCACCCACACTCGAATGCGATGCACCTGCCCACAATCCTTCACGAATGAACCTAACCAAAGTCCTGAAATACCAATCGGAACCCGATAACACAAAAGTCAACTTCCGGTCAAACCTATGAACTCTGCAATCAAATTGTAAACTTTCGGCAAATAGATTCAAAACCTTCTCAGAGCCTCCAAATCAAAATCTAAATATATTCCCAAGTTCAAATTTCCATATAAACTAATTGGAACCACCAAAATCACCAATCCGAGGTCGTTTGCTCAAAATTCAAACCTAGGTCAACTCTTCCAGCTTAAAGCTTCCATAATAAGGATTACTCTTCCAAACCAATAATGAACCTCTTGAAAATCGAAACCAACCATACACGCAAGTTGTAATGCATTATATAAAGCTACTCAAGTTCTCAAACCACCGAACAGAATGGTAAAACTCAAAACGACCAGTCAGATCATTACATTAGAAGGGGAGGGAGGGGCTTTATGGTATTTTGCCTTAAACAAAACTATTTACACCAATAAACTTAGATCTATAAATATATTGCTTCTTTTATATATCTTTCTTAAATCTTATACTTTTTTAAGAAGATCCCTTAAGGGTGGCATTGTGATCCTTTAGGATCTACACTGTAAGCAGTTTTCATGAGAATAGTGGATATGTTAATTCTCAGTTGTCTTGCAGATGGTTATTTATAATCTTTGAGTTATCCTAAAAGACAACTTCTTAAAAAATAATCAGATTTAACTTTTATATATAAAAGGAACATGTATCCATATATTCGACTTTTAGATATAACTTTTCTACATAATATTAAGTTAAGAACTTAAATATTATCCTTACGGAACCCAATGGTATCTTGAACCAAGAATAGGAAATATTAAAATAATTATCATAATTTTCCACCTAATTACTTGCAGATTTGACTATGTATTTCTTCAACCCTTTCTCTTCCCTTTCCAAAAGTTCCTTCCCTTCTCTAACTTCTTCCTCTTCCTCCTCATAATACTCCTCCAATCTTAAGCTCAAAGAATAAATTAGCTTTTCTGATTTGCAGCAATCAATTGATGACTGGAAGATCCCTAAACATCCACAGTCCGCCATTTACAAGTCTTCACGATGGACCTTAACCAGTGATTATCATATTTCAATAATTGAGCAAACCATTCCTCTTGAATCAGATCATGAGAAAATTAGACATTTAAACCCTAAGTCTATAGAAATAATATAGGAAAAAATACAACTATTTCCATTTTGTTTAGTACACATTGCAGCTAGATCTCTGTCTAGAGAAGGTCTAGATGTCTCTACTCCTCTGTTTTAGAGATTCTAGATTTCTAGACTTCAATAATTCTCTCCTAGGAATGGTAGAAACTAGCCTTTGCAGCGGTCCAATTTACTTTGATTATTTTTCTAATTTTACAGTACTCTCAGAGATAGAAATATCTTATATTCCCTGACACTTGATGTCAAAACAATAAATTATAAAACCAAAACTAGATCTCTGCCAGTAGCCATTATTTAAAGAATACAATATAAGGTCATGAGTTCAGCCTTTAATACTAGAGCCATGAAAACCCCTCATAAAGGTGAAACCGTTCTCTTCCAGACAAATCTACAAAGATCTCATGTGTCAATACCAAAACCCATTTCTTGAAGCAAAGTTTCTCTACCATAAAACTTGTTGTTGCAAAATGCTACTCAGGCTGATAAGCTAGAAAATACTATAGTCTCTCAGATCCAAGAATATTCTAGCGAATCTGTATCCATTTCCTTCCAGAGATCCCTTATTCAAAAAGTCTCTGTCTCTTCTTCTTTCTCAAAATTTGAAATTCAATTTGCTAGAAATTGAATATCTTCATTTTTTTCTAGGATCGAAACTGTTAATTTTGACTATAGTATCCCGCAAGCCAAATATTTTGTTGAAACAGCCCCTCCAACAGAAGTTAACTATGAACAACCTCAATCTCCCACTTACTTATCCCTTGGTGCTGAATTAGGTGTATGAAAAAAGATTTTTAAATTAATAAAGATAAACTTCGAGCAAATTTTTATTCACATGAAAATATTTTCAACAGAACTTGGTTTTTCCAGAATTTTCAAGGAGATGAAAGAAAAGATCTTCAAAATATCTACTATGAGGCTTTAAACTTCATTAAAGTACAAATTAATTTTTTTGAATGGTTTGACGCTTATGCTGAATATCACCATTTAGATTTTCCTCTTTCCAAGTCTATTAACGTTTCAAAAGTTTGCAAAATTTCCACTAGAGAGGAGGTCACCTCTGAACTTCCTCTATCACATGATTTTCAACAGATTATGGAAATAATTCAGTAGTGGCTTATATTTTTGAATTAAAAATAAAAATATGAAGCTATTACATGCAAAGATATTAAAAATAATTTTGAACAAAATAATTATACAAATAAATATTTACAAACTCTTGGTAAATATTTGATTACCAAACCGTCTTTAGCATCTGCTAATTCTAAGACAGCAGAAACCTCCACTTCTCTGATACCCTTATTCAAACCTTATGAGATCCCTAGAACTTTAGTTACATAACTTTGAATTCACCAAGCTAAAGACTCTTCTTAGTTTTCTAACCTTCAGTGTAAGATCTTAATTGAGAAAACCCTGATAGCTTAGAACACCCCAACTAAAGACAAAACTCCTATTGTATCTATTCTTCGAGAAGTAGATACTGACCAAGAAACCAATTATCATGACCTGGAATCCCAACCACGAGGCCATGATGGCTCCTAACATTTTATTTGCTAGGAAGGCCAATGTTCGCTAATTAATTAACCAGTTTTAACCAGTTAGATCAAAAATTAATAATAAGAAAATATAACAGTTTGACATAGATATGATAACTACCTCCCAGAAATCTGGAGTCACGAATACATGAGCATTCTAGAATTTTATAAATAAAGTATGAACGAAATATAACTGTTCGAAATAAGGAAAACAGTAAAGATAGGATAGAAGGGGATTTCAAGGACTGCGAATGTCAGCAGCTCTACCTCAAGTCTCCAAAAGCAGCTGAATCCGAGCAGTCTCTGCTACGCGCCGCTGAGACCAACACTTGTATCTGCACAAGAAGTGCAGAAGTGTAGTATGAGTATAACCTACTCCATGTATTCTGTAAGTGTCGAGCCTAACCTCGATGAAGTAGTGATGAGGCTATGGCAAGTCACTCACAAAATAATATGTACGAAATAATAATAACAGAAACAGGAATAGAAATAAAATATTAAACTCAAATAACCGGACCTAGGGGTCAACTACCAGAGGTCCTCAGAATAACATAATCCCAACTCTCATATCGCAGTACCGAGAGCAAACTCTACAACCACAAACAACTACAACACATCAAATCCGTTGCGATGCGTAACCCGATCCCACCATATCATCATCTGTTCATATCATATTCCATCCTTATCTTTTCATATCATATCATTTTACTGTTGCGGCGTTCAACCCGAATTCACCATATCAATTCATTTCAATACTGTTGCGGCGCGCAACCCGATCCCAACAATTTCCAATTATTTACATAAACAACTTAACATCAATATTTATGAAATATCAACACAAAAGAAGATGAAACGTACAGAACTTTTAAGGTCCACCAATACAATAGATAATATCCAACACTTCGAAATCCCAAACCTTATCGATTCATCAATACAAGAATAGCGAAATGGCTCACATAAGCGAAATGACATAATAAAGTGCATCGAATATTATAAGGACATATGAAGCAGGTAATACATGTGACAATGAGAATATACAATTAAGGCAATTAGGAACAAATAGTAGGTAAGCAAAATATTGAGTGAGAAATGAACAAATCAAGCAAGTAACAATTAGGTTACAATTTAGCAAGTAAAGCATAGATGTCAAGTAGGAACATGCAACAATTAAAGCATTTAACAAGATATAACATGGAATAACGAAGACATTGAAATAAATAGCCCAATCCCGCATGCTAAAACCCACGATGGCACACATACACTCGTCATGTCGCATATACGTTGTTTCCCCCACATAATCTACATAAATAATAGTCAACGAGTCCTAATTCCCTCAAGTCAAAGTTAGACACGACACTTACCTCTTTCCTCAATCAAATCAACACTCAACCACGACATTTCCTTTAGAATTAGCCTCTAAACCAGTCAAATCTAGCCAAATATAGTTCAAATAATTCAAAATAAGCTTTAGAAACTATACACGAGTGAAAAATATTATATCTTTGACGAAATTGGAAAAGTCAATAGAAGTCAACCCTAGCTAGCCCGATCAAAACCCAAGTCCAAGGGTAGATCTTGACTACCCATAACCCCACGAGTCCATATATGTATTTTATTTCAAAATCCGAGTCCAATTCGACTTTCAAATCCAAAATTTTCATTTTTCGAAACATAGACAAAAATCCCAAAACTTTCTCTTACATTCTCATGAATTTGATGTTAAATCTCCAGTATAATCATGTAATATAATTGAAAATATATCAAAATCAATTACCCAATGATTGTAGGTGAATATCCCCTCTCCAAATTGCTTCCTACCGAGTGTAGGGTTCTAAAATGAGAGATTGAGACTCTAATCCCGATTTTCAGACCTTATGTTCAGGTGCAGATGATGCAATTGCGACACTGGGTTTGCAATTGCGAAGAATGACTCGCAATTGCGGCGCCTGTCAGCCAAAAGGGAAGTCGCAAATGCGACATTGACTTCGCTATTGCGAAGTCTACTCCCATCGCAAATGTGAAGTTGTCCTAAGTTGCCATGGGTTGCAAATGCGACCAAGATGATTGCAAATGCGGTCACAGCTAGTTTGCAAATGCAAACCGTTTCCTCGCAAATGCAATGTCACCCAGCCCAGTCCCCTACTCGCAAATGCGAGCCAGACCTCGCAATTGCGAGGTCTGCATCAGACACTAGATACAACTACTGCACCAGTAGTGCTCAAACTAACCAACCTCATCCGTAACACACTTGAACTCACTCGAGACCCTCGGGCTCCAAACCAAACATGTACACAAGTGTAATAACATCATATAAACTCGCTCGCGCGATCAAAATACCAAAATAACATATAGAACCACGAATTAGACATCAAAACACATGAAATTCAAAAGAAAACTCAAGAATCTCTAGAATTGCAACCAAGCGTCTGAATCCTATCAAACCAACTCCGAATTGCACTAAATATTTCAGACAAGTTTCAAATAGCAAAACGGACCTATTCCATATCTTAAAACAAAAATCCGAACCCGATAACCTTAAATTCAAACTACGGTTAAACCTAGGAAATTTCCAAGTATCCAACTTTCGACAAGACAAGTCAAAGCAACCTATTGACCTCTGAATTCAATTTTGGCATATGCCTAAGTCCAAAATTACAATACGAACTTAGCGGAATCATCACAATACCAATTCGGGGTCATTTAGATAAAATATTGTCTGTGGTCATCACATTCTCCACTTCTAAAAGAAACATTTATCCTCAAACGGACATAGAAAAGTACATGGACTAGTGAAAAGGTGTGGATATCTACTCCGCATATCAGACTCGGACTCCCACGTAGCAGCCTCGATCGACTGACCTCTCCATTGCACTTTCACAGAAGGAAAACACTTAGATCTCAACTTTCGAACCTACCGAACTAGAATAGTCGCCGACTCCTCCTCATAGGCCAAATTTTCATCAAACTGAACCGTTTTGAAGTTTAGAACATGCGAGCTATCCTAATGGTACTTTTGGAGCATAGAAACATGGAATACCGGATGTACACTTGATAGGCAAGGAGGCAATGCAAGCCTGTAGGCAACCTCCCCAACTCTCCTTAAGATCCCAAATGGCCCAATAAACCTCGAGCTCAACTTTCCCTTCTTCCCAACCGCATCAGGCCCTTCATAGGCGACGCTTAGAGAAGAACCTTCTCACCCACCATATAAGCTACATCGCAAACCTTCCGATTTGCATAACTCTTCTTTCTGGAATGAGCTGTACAAAGTCGTTCCTAAATAACCTTAACCATTTCCATAGCATCACGGACAAAATCAGTGCCCTACACCCTAGTCTCTCCGAGTTCAAACCAACCAATCTGCAAATGACATTGCCTCCCATATAAGGCCTCATACGATGAAATTTGAATACTCAATTGTTAACTATTGTTGTAGGCAAACTCTACTAGTGGTAAGAACTGGTCCCAAGAACCTCCAAAATCCATAACACAAGCATTTAACATGTCCTCAAAGATCTGAATAGTGCGCTCAGACTGTCCGTCCGTGTGAGGATGAAACATTGTGCTCAGCTCAACCTGCATGCCCAACTCACACTGCATGGCTCTCCAAAAATGCGATGAGAATTGCATGCCTCAGTCAGAAATGATAGAAATGGGCATGTCGTGCAAAGGGATAATCTCCTAAATGTAAACATTAGCCAACCGCTCTAAAGAATAGGAAGTCGCCACCGGAATAAAGTGCACGGACTTAGTCAACCGGTCTATAATAACTTAGACTGTGTCATATTTCTTCAAGGTCCATGGCAAGCCTACCACAAAATCCATAGTGATGCGCTCCCACTTCCACTCTGGTATCTCCAATCTCTAACTTAATCCACCCGGTTTCTGATGTTCATACTTCACCTGCTGACAATTCAAACACCGAGATACATAAACAACGATGTCTTTCTTCATTCTTCACTACCAATAGTATTGTTTCAAGTCATGGTACATCTTTGTGACACCTGGGTGAATAGAATAGCACAAACCGTGAGCCCCCTCAAGGATCAATTCTCTCAACCCATCCATATTTGGAACACAAATCCTTCCCTGAAGCCGCATAACACCATCATCACCAATCACAACCTCCTTAGCACCCCCTACACCGTATCCTTCAACACCAGCAAGTGAGGATCATCAAATTGACGAGCCTTGATACACTCTAACAATGAAGACTGTTCCACAATGCAAGTAAGAACCTGGCTTGGCTCTAAAACATCCAATCACACAAACCGATTGGCTAAAGCGTGAGCATTCATGGCTAATGGCCTCTCTGCTACTAGTAAATATGCCAAGCTGCCCATGTTCTTCGCCTTTCTACTCAATGCATCGGCCACTACATTGGCCTTCCCTGGATTATATAATATGGTGATATCATAGTCTTTCAGCAACTCGAACCATCTCCGCTACCACAAATTAAGGTCTTTCTGCTTGAACAGGTGCTGGAGACTTCGATGGCAGTATAGACCTCACAATGAACGCCGTACAGATGGTGCCTCCAAATCTTCAGCGCGTGAACAATGGCTGCGAACTCTAAGTCATGAACATGGTAATTCTTCTTATGAATCTTCAACTGCCATGACATGTAAGCAATCACCTTACCATCATACATTAATACTGTGCCAATCCCAATACACAAAGCATCACAATACACGGTATGCGATCTCGAACCTGTAGGCAACACCAATATTGGGGTTGTAGTCAATTCAGTCTTGGGCTTCTGAAATCTCAACTCCCACTCGTCGGACCATCTGAAAATAGCACCCTTCTAGGTCAAGTTGGTCAATAGGGCTGAGATAGATGAAAACCACTCCACAAACCAGCGATAGTAGCCCGCCAAACCCGACAAACTCCAAATCTCTATAGCTAAAGTAGGTCTAGGCCAGTGCTAAACTTCCTCAATCTTCTTAGGATCCACTTTAATGCTTACGAAAGATACAACAGGGCCCAAAAAGGCAATTGAGTCCAACGAGAACTCACACTTTTAAAACTTGGCATATAACTCACAATCCCTCAGAGTCTGAAGTATGATCTGCAAATGCTTCTCATGCTTCTCCCGACTGCAGGAGTAGACCAAAATATCATCAATGATGACGATAAAAAAAGAATCCAATTAGGGATTGAACACCCGATTCATAAAATCTTTAAATGCTGCCGGGGCATTAGTCAAGCCAAATGACATCACTAAGAACTCATAGTGACCATACCGAGTCCGTAAAGCTGTCTTAGGGACATCTGATGCCCTAATCTTTAACTGATGGTAGTCAGATCTCAAATCAATCTTGGAAAACACCTTGTCACTCGGGAGCCGATCAAATAAGTCATCAATCCTCAGCAAAGGATACTTGTTCTTGATAGCGACTTCGTTCAACTGCCAATAGTCTATACACATTCTCATTGTTCCATCCTTTGTCTTCACATACAACATCGGTGCACCCCAAGGCGAGATACTATGTCTAATGAATCCCCTGTCAAGCATATCGTACAATTGCTACTTCAATTCTTTCAACTCAACTGAGGCCATACGGTATGGTGCGGTAGAAATGGGCTGAGTTCCCAGAACCAAGTCAATGCAAAATTTAATATCTCTATCGGGTGGCATCCCCGACAAATCTGTAGGAAACACCTCTGGGAACTCTGTGGTACTGAATCCATGGAAGGAACCTCCGCACTAGGATCTTATATATAGGCCAAATATACCAGACACCCCTTCTTGACCATACACTAAGACTTCACATATAAAATGACCCTACTATTAGATTGGCCAGAAGTCCCTCTCCACTCAAATCGAGGCAACCCCGGCATGGTAAATGCCATAGTCTTGGCGCGAGAGTCCAAAATAGCATGATAAGGTGACCACCAATTCATTCCCAAGATAACATCAAAGTCCACCATATCAAGAAGTAAAAGATCTACCCTAGTCTCATAGCTCCCGATAGAAACCAAACTCGCGATAAAAATGATCTACCATAATAGAATCTGCCATAAGCGTGGACACATAAATATGAGCACTTAAGGAATCACGAGGCATAACCCGATATAAAGCAAAATAGGATGACACCAATGAATAAGTAGAGCCCAGATCAAATAAAATTGAGGCATCTTTATGGCAAATCGGAATAATACGTGTGATGACGATATCAAATGACTCTGCCTCAGTCTAGCTGGGAATGCATAAGATGGGGTTGGGCCTTACCACTCTAACCTCTGCCTCTCGGAGTGCCTCTAACTGGCTGGCCTCCACCTCTAACGGCCTGACCACCACCTCTAGCTGTCTGACCCCTGCCTTTAGCTGGCTGTGCGGGCGGTGAAGCAACCTGTGCTAGAATCATGGCACGAGTACCCTGCTATGGTCTGATTCTCATCAACCTAGGATATAGCCTCTTGATGTGACCCTTACCTTCACACTCAAAGCACTCTCTTGGCTACTGTGATTTCTGAAGCTTAGACTGACCTTGACGGCCCAAATAACCACTGTGATAGCTCTGAATCAGTGGTGCACTTTATGCTAGCTGCACAGCACGATATCCATAAGAACCATGGCTACCCGAAGCACCGTGTGCTACTTGGAGCGTTGACTGAATCAGCCTGTGAGGATGACCTATACAAAAAGAACCTCTTCCTCCAGATGAGGCACCACTGAAACCACCGAAATAACAAGGCCTTTACTTATATATCGCCTCCCTACCCTGACCACAAATCATCTTGATCCGTCTAGCAATCTCTACTTCCCGCTAAAAAGAAATATCATTCCCAGTCTCTTTGGCTATCTGTAGCTTGATACCAAAAGCAAGACCATCAATGAACCTCATCACCCTCTATCTATCAGTAGGAATTAAAATAGTTGCATGGCGGGTTAGGTCCATAAATCTAGTCTCATATTGGGTAACAATCATGCTACCCTACTAAAGATGCTCGAACTACCTTCGGTACTCTCTCTTAGAGTAAAAGGAATGACCTTCTCCAAAAATAGCTGCAAAAACTGATCCTAAGTGAGTGGCGGTGAACCTGCTGGTCTGCCTCGCTCATAGTCCTGCCACCACCTCTTGGCCGAACCAATCATCTGAAACACTACAATGTCGACTCCATTGGACTCCACAATACCCATGTTGCGTCACACCTCATGGCAACGGTCCAAATAATCTTGTGGGTCCTCAGAAGGTATACCACCAAAATGGATAGGAAAGACCTTTGTAAATTTATCCAATCTTATTAATCCCTCAGAAGACACCGCGGGCCTCTCTCCGGACTGTGTAGCAATAGCAAACTAAACTACTCAAACTACTAGAACTAGCGGATTCTAATACAGGGGAGCCATCTGCTCCAGAGTGTGAGTGGCAGGAGTCTGAGCTCCTCCCCCAGCTTGAGAGACAATTGGTGCCATAGGAAATACTCCGGCTTGGACCACACTCTCCATAAGGCCCACTAAGCGGACTAGGGCATTTTGAAGTACGGGAGTGGCAATGAATCCCTTCGGGACCTGGGCGGGTCCGACTGGTGCAGTCTGAACAGGGATCTCCTCCTCATGCTCGATCTGAGGCTCTGCAACGAGTGTTGCTGCACATGCTCTCGGCTGAGCTCTGCGTCTGCCTCGGGGCTGTAACATGGGGATCTGGCTCCTGCCCAGCTATAGATGTTGTGCGTGTTCTCACCATCTGCGAGAGAACAAGAATAGATAGTTCAAACTTTAGTAATATAATGAAGTCGCATGATAGAGAAAGAAAGAAGTGAAATTTTCCTCAAGATCTATAACCTCTAGAAGATAAGTACAGACGTGTCCGTACCGATCCTCCAGACTTTACTAAGCTTGCTCATGACTCATGAGACCTAGGCAACCTAGTGCTCTGATACCAACTTGTCACGGCCTAGAATCCCAACCTCGAGGCTGTGATGGCGCCTAACATTTCACTTGCTGGGTAAACCAATGTTAGCTAATTACTTAACCAATTTTAACCATTTAGATCAAACATTAATAATAAGAAACTGTAATAGTCTGAGATAGATATGCTAACTACAATGTAGCATAGTCTAAACACCTCCCAGAAATCTAGATTCACGAATTCATGAACATTCTAGAATTCTACAGAGAAAGTCTGAATGAAATATAACTGTTCGAAATAAGGAAAACAATAAAGATAGGATAGAAGGGGACTTTAGGGACTGCGAACGCCAGCAACTCTACCTCAAGTCTCTAAAAGCACCTTAATCCTAGTAGTCTCTACTACCGCGCCATTGGGACCAACACCAGTATCTACATAAAAAGTGCAGAAGTGTAGCATGAGTACAACTAACCCCATGTACTCTGTAAGTACTGAGCCTAAGCTCGACGAAGTAGTGATGAGGCTATGGAAAGTCACTTACAAAATAACTTGTACGAAATAACAATAACAGAAATTGGAATAGAAATAAGACAGTAAACTCAAATAACCGGACCCAGGGGTCAATTACTAGAGGGACCAAAATAACATAATCCTAACTCTCATATCAAAATACCGAGAACAAACTCTACATCCCCAAACAACTACAACACATCAAATCCGTTGCGGTGCGCAACCCGATTCCACCATATCATCATCTGTTCATATCATATTCCGTCCTTATCTATTCATATCATATCATTTCAATACCGTTGCGGTGCGCAACCCGATCCCAATAATTTCCAATTATCAACTTAAATAACACAACACCAATATTTACGAAATATCAACACAAAAGAAGATGAAACGTACGGAAACTTTAAGGTCCATTAACACAACAAAGAATATCCAACTCATCAAAATCCCAAACCTTATTGATTCATCAATACAAGAATAGCTAAATGTCTCACGTAAGCGAAATAACATAATAGAGTGCATCGAGTATTATAAGGACATATGAAGCAGGTAGTACATGTGACAATGAGAATATACAATTAAGGCAAGTAGGAACAAGTAGCGGGTAAGAAAATTATTGAGTGAGAAATGAAAAAATCAATCAAGTAACAATTAGGTAACAATTTAACAAGTAAAGAATAGATGTCAAGTAGGAACACGCAACAATTAAAGCATATAACAAGAGATAACATAGAATAATGAAGACATGGAAATAAATAGCCCAATCGAGCATGCTAAATCTCACGATGATGAATATACACTCGTCACCCCGCATATACGCTATTTCCCCCCATATAATACACATAAAAAATAATCAACGAGTCTTAATTCCCTCAAGTCAAAGTTAGACATAACACTTACCTCTTTCCGCAGTCAAAGTTAGGCCTACGTGTTTGAGGGTTGTATCGGTTCGGACTTTTTGGGTTGAACAATTCACCAAAAAGTAAAGAAATATGTTTTGCGGAAGAACACATTTCTGCGGCCCATTATGTGGCCGCATAATCACTCTGCGGACCGCATAATGGCCGCAAAGTGAAGCAGTAAGTTTGGCCAACTTGAGTTCAGTTTTGCGGTCGATTATGCGACTGCATAATCGATATGCGGACCGCATATCGATCGCATAACCTCTCTTGGGTTTTTGCGGAGGGAGTTTGAACTAGAACCATGAACGTTTTCCTAATTTTGGGTTCAATTTGTATATTGCTAGAATAGATTGAGGTTGCTAAGGGTTCCGGATAATTGTAGAGTCTAAAGAAGCGCGATTGAGGTATGTTGGCTAAACCTTCTCTCTTGGAATTGAATTTCATAATGTTTCTGTAAGTTTCAAAGTATGGGTTACGTATTTAAAGGTTATGGCTTTGAGTCGTGTTTCAATGAAAGATAGAATTGTCTAAAAGCTTTTGTACTAAATTCATGCCCATTAGTGGCTGCTTTAACTAATGCTTTGATTTATAAATATATCCAGTGTGATTCGAGTTCTATATACTCATGTGTTGAAATTGTACATTGTCATTTATGGGGAAGAGTATTGCAAGAGTAAATGGTGTATTGACTGTTTATGATTTTTCATGTGTGTTTCTATTGTTGGTTAGTATGCCTCATTCTTTGGGAAAAAACCATTTATGTTTGAAGTTTCCATTTCAAATGGATTTGAAGTATATGATTTCTAAAATATCCTATATGTTGATACTTGATGATGATCTTTGAAATTTAAAGAGGTGAAAGTGTGGAATATGAAATACGGCCATCGTGCCAGGAATAAAGAATCTTGTGAATGGCCTAATGAGCCAAGGAAATATTGTCGTTGTGAATGACTGGAAATACTAATGAGAATTCATACAATGTGAAAGATGTTGAGGTGAGTACAATTGTATTTATGATATTTCTGTTTGCAAATCAAATCAAAACTATTTTTGGGAGCATCATTAGCAATACCGAGGAAGGGTGGGTCATAAGGCCCACACCTGAAACTACACGTACCGGTGTAGGGGTGGATTGTGATATTATTTCCCTTAATTAGGATGAAACTAGAACCTTTGTGGATTGGAAAAGTCAACCCGCACGACATATGTGGGAAGGCGGCCTAGCTGATCGGGTGGAGATCAGGCGCCATATTGCGCATATGGTGGTACTACTCTTGGTAACAACTTTCTTTCGCATCACATGTCAAACCACATTGTTTGTGGGGAGATGGCCTAGCCGATCGGGCGTGATCGGACTCCGTGCTAACAAAGACGGTGGTATATCGGTGCTAATGATCTCCCAACCAAAATCATATATGAAGTTCGTATTTTGAAAATTATTATGTTTTAACTGGACGTTTGGATATTGTTGATTTTGACTTGCTGTTTCTATGTGTTTCCTTTTCTTATATAGGCATTCTATTTTGAAAGAGGATTTTTAGCAATACATAATAGTGCTATTCGACAGTGCTAACGTCCCTTTTGCCGGGGGCGCTGTATCTTTAATGGATGCAGGTGGTTCTTCAGCAGGCGGCATTGATCAGTGATAGCAGTACGCTCTTTTCAGCTGATTTGGTGAGCCCCACTTCATTTCGGGGTCATGTATCTTTTGTTTCTCATGTACAGTATTTTGAGGTATAGCCGGGGCCTTGTTGCTGGCATTTCCATATTACTCTTCTATTGTACTTAGAGGCTCCATAGACAGGTTGTGGGTTATGGTTGATGTTGGGAATTGAACTAGAAATGTTGGTACTTGGAAATTATGTTTTTTTCATTAATTCTATAAACTCGTAATGTTTTGGAAATTATGAATAAAGCTACTAATGGGAGTGAAAAGGAAGCTGTTAATAAAAATCTTTTCAGTAATTGATTAATGGAGTACATCTCCTCTTTATTCATGGATGACTTTGGGTAGAAGGAAGTCTAATAGGCTTGCTCGGCCGGGTTCTCTCGGTTGAGCGTCGGTCGCGCTCCCTGAGTTTGGGGCGTGACATCAACTTTCGAACCTGTCGGTCAAAAATCACATCTCGCTAGCAATAATCTCATCCCATTTAAGGGGAAACAGTCTCATCACATTAACACGTGGATTTGCCCCACAATCACTCCTACACCGGCATGTGTAGTTTCGGGGTTAGGTTGTTCGTACCTACCCTTCCTCGGTGGCTAAACGATACTCCCAAGGCATTTATTATTAAAAGTACTTACCACTCAGTTTTTATTCTTTTATATGTCATTCATTTAATTGGCATCATTGGCCATAACACAGTATCATTCTTGGCACGTTGGCCGTATTTCATAATTCATGCTCACTATTTCACTTTCAATCATTATCATAGATAATCAACAACAAGGCCATTCAAATTAAGACTTTACACACATACTTGAGCAATTTTAGGGTCTTAGGCACTTGTGACTTCTTACACATTTGAAATGATAGCTTTCATAAAAATTCACATTTTAAAATCATTACATAGTAACACACAGCCCATACTTAAACCACTTTCTCAAACATTAACTCAACATAACAAGAATCTTTGGAATACATATTGAGCGCATAATTATTTCGACACAAGGTTTATTTGACAAAAAATCAATTTATAAAGAGCATCACAAGACTTACAAGGACATCGCGGGGTTCAATTCTAAGAGAAGAGTTTAGCCAACATACCTTGCCTCGAGCTTTTTAATTTACAACAATATTCCTGAAATCCTAGCCACTTCGATCTATTTAGAGATATAGCAAAATTAAACACAAATTAGGAAGGAGTTCATAGTTCCAACTCACTTGAGCATTTTATCAAACGGTAGGTGTGCATTAAGGTCTTAAGGTCCTCCTATGGTGGATTCTTTCATCCCACTACCCAAAGTTCACCCAAAAGGGCTCAACAATCTCCCTGCTACCCCTAGATAGTACATGCATGTAAAATAAAAAACTCCCACACCCAAGAATTGCTTTGCTAATTACCCATTTTTAGTTAAATTCTGAAATTAAGGGTTAGGGTGTAGAATCTTACCTTTTGGTTGAAGATCTTGTGAGTTACCCTAGAAAAATCTTCAAGGTTTGAACAAAGATTGATGAACAAATGACTTGGAACTCCTCTTCTCACTCTAGACCACCTTCCTCTCTCTCTAAAATGTAAGTTTGAACCTTCTAAAATGACCCTTAACATTGTTTTATAAGAATAGGGTCGGGTTTATAAAACCAAAAAAATCAAGCTCCGAAACACAAATCTGCGGTCGCAGAGTGACCACAGAATGGATATGCGGTCCGCAAATCGGCCGCACAATTGGCCCTCCGGAACTCGGTAAGGCTGCCCCATTCTACGACCATTATGCGGTCCGCAGACTTGTTCTGCGGTCGCATTGTGCACCGCAGAACTTCCCTCCAGAACTTTTCATGCTGGTTCCGCGGTCGATGTGCGGCCCGCGAAATGGTTTTGCGATCGCATACTGGACCGCACAATATCATCCAAACTTGCCCAGTTTTCTGCTTCACTCCACGGCCATTCTGCGGCCCGCAGAGTGATTCTGCAGCCGCATAGTGGGCCGCAAAAATGTCTTTTTCTGCCAAAAATTTTCCTTTACTCCCCAGTGCACTGTTCAACCCAAAAAGTCCGTACCCTGGCTCGCAAGCTCGATGCGAAGAATCTCTACATTCGTCAACTCATAAGTCTACTGCGGCACCACGAAACCCCGGGTTTTTAGGCAAACTTTTGCGGGGCCTTACAGTTAGAACGTGTTCGAAGTGAGGAAAGGGAGTCTAAGGAGGCCAAGAGGTCTCAAATTTTTGGAGGATTCGGTGAATTTTACTCTACAACTAACACTCATCATGGCGGTGGCTCGGGCAGTCGGTCAACCCAGTCTGCAATTCAGAGTACTCATAGTGCTCCAGTTAATACTTTTAGTGCGCCACCGGCTCGGGATTCTTATAGTGGTTATTTTAGTTATCCGGTACAGACTCATTATTACCAGTTTTGGGAGGTTGTTTAAATATTTTCGTTGTTGGTTTTGACACTTGTATTGAATTAACAAAAATGGCTTGAATTATTATTATGATCGGCTTACTTAGTCTTAAAGACTAAGTGTCGTCACGACGCATGTGATTGAATTTTGGGTCGTGACAAGGGACCTCTGAATTCAATTCCCGGCATAGTCCCAAGTCCAAAATCACAATACGGACTTACCGAAATCGTCAAAACACCGATCCGGAATCGTTTACCCAAAATGATGACAATGGTCAACTCTAGCCTCATTTTTAGTCAAAGTTCTCATTTTCTTCTAAATTTGACATAAAAGCTTTTCGAAAAGCGGCATGGACCACGCATGCAAACCAAGAAACATCAAATGAAGCTACAGAAGGTATCAAATCATCAAAATTAAGGCTAGTACTCAAAACGACCTATCAGATCGTCACACCAATTCACAGCCAGAGCAATTTTATGACAATCCTCCCCTAGAAATTTCCCCTATTATAATAGGATTTTTCAACTGGCATCAGCCTCAAAGAATCTATTATTCTAGAGCTACTCATCCTGATGTAGCCTTAGATGAAAGACCTAACATTATGCAAAACAATTATAATGCCAATAATATCTATGAATGGAACATAGATGGTTGTTATGAATACAACCATTTGACCAAATTACAGTAGATGATTATGGTAGCCATTGCATACCAGATTTCTCATAATTGTTCTTACTAGCGTACTACCCATATAGTTCAACTTAATGGATGGTAGGATACCCATCTTAATGAGGAAGATAAGAACCAAATTCTCTTAAGTGTCTGAGTTGACTTAACAGGGAAACCAATCCTTGAAGATGGCCATACCATTCCCAATTCAACCAACACCCTAATTTATACCATTGTCAAAACATTCATATATAGTCGAGGTATCTTTAGGGAAAGATATTCTGAGATACTTAACAACCTTAAGTGTAAAACCCTTTCTGATTTCTGATGGTATAAATATTCCTTTCTTACCCGAATCTACGAAAAACCAGATGGTAACCTCCCGTATTGGAAAGAAAAATTCCTAGATGGTCTATCTAAGTCTCTTAGAGATTTAATTAAAGAGGAACTCCAAAATCAGTATACTGGTGATATTATTCCATACGAACAAATCACCTATGGCCAACTTACCAGTCACATTATACATGTTGCTCTTAAAATCTGTTGACATGCTAAGATATTGAGACAATTAGCCATAGATAGAGCACAAACTCGTCGAGATCTAGGCAGTTTATGTGAACAATTTGGCTTACTCCATTGTAGTAAAAGGCCTCATAAGAGGAGAACACCTAGAGATAAGGAGATTTAAAAACATAGATCTTCTGCAACCAATTTTTCGAAAGACTAAACCTTTTCCCTCTAAATCCAAAAACCGTTCCTAGTGAACCTAAAACATCAACTTTCTAAACTCCCAATTCTGGAAAATGTTTCAAGTGCCACAAACTAGGGCATATTGCCAAGTACTGCAAGTTTTCTAACAAAGTTAGAAGTCTTGATTTAGATGAGTAAATTATTAACCATATCAAATAACTTCTATTAGAAGATAGTGACAGTTCTGATGTTTCTGATGATGAACTCGAATAACAATTCAACCAACTCGAAGATGATGATCCAGAATCATCTTCATCTAAGTCTAGTCAATAAAACCAAACTAGCTAACCTGAGATTAATGTTCTCTCCAAATAACATGATCTTCTTCTTGAGATTATAAGCAATCTTCAGGGCTTTGAACAAAAGAAGCATTATCTCGAGCAGTTCAAACGAACTATAGATAAACCTTCTACATCTTCCTCTAGTGTATTTTCCAATTATCCTCAAGTTGCGAATACCTACAATATTACTAATATCCTCTATAGATTCCCTTCCCAGAAACCTAAGGTAGTAACTATCCAAGATCTCCAAACTTATATAACACTCCTTAAGGAAGAAATTCAAGAAATTAAGGCTAGACAATAGCTAGATCGTCTTGTTCTCCAACAGATCTCTACCAAATCTGAAGAGCGCATACAAACTGAAACCAAGCCACTTGACCAAGAAGTTTTCATCAACCACCTCTCCAGAATTTCCAGACAAAAATGGCATATGAGAGTTATCCTAATTGTCAGCAAATCCTTTACCTTAGATATCGTTGCCTTATTTGATACAGGTGCAGATCTCAACTGCATACAAGAAGGACTCATTCCAACCAAATTCTTTGAAAACCCCAAAGAAGGCCTTAGAGCTGCCAACGGCGGAAAACTAGGAATCAATTTTAAACTTTCCAATGTTGAAGTCAGAACCTCTCTAGAAAATTCACCTTCGTCAGCCTCAAGTCCCTTTCTATTAGTAAAAGACCTTACTAATCCACATATATTGGGTATTCCCCCCATCGATGAGCTCATGCCTCTTATGGTAACAAAAAAAGGGATTCTAGTGGAACGTATATGAAGTAGAACTCTTCTTCCTTTTTGATAGACATCTGATTGCAAAGATCCTGTCTACCATAAAATGTAAGGAAGCACAAATCAACTTTCTCAAAGAAGAAGTAGCATTCCAGAGATTTTAGTAGCAACTTCAAGAATCTTCTCTCCAATCCAAAATAAAAACTTTAGAAATCAAAATCCTGGAAGAAATTTGTGCTGATTTACCTACAGCCTTTGGGAATCACAAGAAACGCATTGTTAGGCTTCCTTACGAACCGGATTTTGATGAAAACATCATCCCCACAAAAGCCCGTCCTATCCAGATGAATAACGAACTAACTATTTATTGTCAAAAAGAAATCAATGATCTTCTTGATAAGCACATCATCTCTCCAAGCAAATCCCCTTGGAGTTGTGCTTCCTTTTATGTCTATAAAAACTCAGAGATTGAACGAGGTGTCCCTTGATTAGTCATCAATTATACACCTTTGAACAAAGTACTCTGCTGGATTAGGTATCTTATTCCAAATAAAAAGGATTTACTTCAGCGGCTTGATGCCACAACTATCTTTTCAAAATTAGATTTAAAATCAGGATTCTGGAAAATTCAAATAGATCCCAAGGAGCGGTATAAAACTGCTTTTACTGTACTATTTGAGCAATATGAATGGAATATAATGCTATTTGGTTTAAAAAATGCTCCTTCTGAATTTCAAATGATAATGAATGATATTTTTAATCTTTTTCCAAAATTTATTATTATTTATATTGATGATGTTTTAGTATTTTCTACTAGCATATATTATTAAACATCTAAAGGTTTTCTTTAATGTAATCAAAGAAAATGGATTAGTTTTATAAAAAAGTAAATAAAGTTTTTTTCAAATCAACACCCGATTTCTTGGGCACAAAATCCAGCAGCGAACCCTTGTCCCTACTCAAAGATCCATACAATTAGCCGACAAATTTCCTGACCAAATCATAGGTAAAACCCAACTTCAAAGATTTTTAGGATGTGTTAACTTCTCACGACCCAAAACCACCAATCAATCGTGATGACACCTAACGCACTTGCTAGGCAAGCCGAACATACCAATAGCGAATCATAATAACATAAATGACAAAACAATACAAGTCTAAAGCCATCAACATAACATAATAGCGTCGATACATAATAAATCTCCCGGAACTGATAAATATAGAGTCATGAGCTCTAAAACGGAAATACAAGTCCGAAATGCCAAATAACAATACTGTCTGAATGAAAGACAACAATACAAAATGAAAGAGATGCCTAGACTGCGGTCGAGAGCAGCTCTACCTCATCTCTACAAAGATAACTCACCAACAAGCCTCAGCTACTGGTGGCTCGGTTTGGCACCTGCATCTGTACAATTAAGTGTAGAGTGTAGTATGAGTACAACCGACCCCATGTACTTATCACGTATCATAACTAACCTTGGCGAGGTAAAAGAAGCAAGAATTATAAATTATACTCGATAATCACCTGTACAGTTCATAATTCCAACAAGTAAAGAATAATAATATGATCAATTCATGAATCACAGATAGAAACCACCTTGATGCACATAATAACTTAACGTACTCTACTCAGCGAACAATCCAGCATATAAAAACGATATACAAACAACTCAGGTAAACAACCAAGGAAACTGCAAATAAAGATGAAATGCAGTAACCAAATCAAATATGGCCAGCTTTTCCTCAGAATCTCAATAACCAAACCAAACCACTAATCACCTTTCCTCAAAAAGCGTGTACACCATCAAGAAGAAACATGAGAGGGTGACCATAGGGGGATGGATCCATATCCATAAGCTACACGGCATAGTCATGTGCCAATAATCATTATCCGCATGACGTGGTCACAGGATCAATATCACAATCCGCACGGCGTGGCCACAGACTCAATATCACAATTCGTCCGGCGTGATCACAAGCTCAATACCACAATCTGCCTGGCGTGGTCACATGCTCAATATCACAAGCTGCTTGACGTGGTCACAAGCTAAATATCACAATCCGCACGGCATGGTCATGTGCTACCAATCAAATTCATATCACACAGAAAGCATGTATACAAATACATGTACATGATAAATGAATATCAAATTTCATACTCCTTGACTGGTATAAGTGACATGCTAAGGTGTATGCATGTGCAAAGTATGCTATCATAGGTCAAATCAGGCAATGGCATCATAAATGTAGCAACTATCAGGTTCAATTAGGAGATTAACCTTTATGTGACTTCAAATATGGTTCAAATAGCTCACGAATTGTGTACAGATATAAGAAACATCACATCATAAATCTTAGCAATCAATTCAAGGCATATCATAGCCTAAGCACTACCCTGAGCATGAATAATACCTTGTTGCATGCACATGGGCTCAACCCCACACGTGCGCCACCCATAGCATATAACTATCAAAAATAATTCAGGAAACTTATGCCTCAACCAAGTTTAGGTAAGACACTTACCTCAAGTAAGCTAAATCAGTACTCTAAGATGCCCTTCCCGCGTGAATCAACCTCCGGACAGCTCGAATCTAGCAAAAATAAAAGCCATAGGAAGAGATTTCAAATGATAAAGCTAAGATCTTGAATCAATTATACACAGTTAACCCAAAAAGTCAACCCCAGTCCCGCAGTTCAGATCCCTGCAAAACTCACAGAACCGAACATCCATTTTGATACGAGTCCTAATATATGTGTTTCATCCAAATCCGACCTCCAATCAACCCTCAAATCATCAATTTATACTTTAGAAATTGTTTTACTAAAATCCCCAACTGTTTCACTTAGATTAATCAATCAAACGCTAAATTCAAGGTTGGAATCATGAATATTAAACAAATCCGAGTCAAAAAAATACTTACCCCAATCCAAATCGTGAAAATCCTTTACAAAATTTCCCAAATTCGATCTCTATATCTCAAAATATGTTAAAATGACTAAAACCCTCGAAACTAGAGTACTTAAGGTATTCCCAGGTATAATCTTTACGATCGGGACCAACATCGCAATCGCAAAGCACAAACAAATGCTACCTCCGAAAATCCCTACGCGAACGTGAGATTAAGGTCGTGAACATGATGCACTCCACCTCTAAGCCTAAGCGAACGTGGTCGTCCACCCGCGATTGCGAAGGCTAAAAGTCTGAGGCCCCAACAAGCCTCCCCTTCTACGCGAACGCGACACCAAGCTCACGATAGCGAAGGATAAAGGCTCCCCAAGATCCGCCAACGTGATGAACAAATACACCCGCCCTCAAATTGCCCTCTACGAACGCCACTGCCATGTCGCAATCACGATGAAGAAAACCAAACATCAGAATCCAGCAATCCAAAATATTGTGAAATGGTTCGAAACTCATTTGAAACATACCCGAGGCCCCTGGGACCTCATCTAATCACACTAACCAATCCCAAAACATAAAACAGACTTACTCGAGGCCTCAAATCACACAAAATAACATCAAAACCATGAATCGCACCTCAATTCAAGCCTAAGGAACTAATCCAAAATTTTCAAATTCAAAAATTTACGTCGAACATGCCTAAATAACTCGGAATGATCTCAAATTTTGCATGCAAGTCCCAAATGAACAATGGACATACTTTAACTCCTGGAACCACAATCCAAACCCGATACCATCAAAGTCAACCGTCGGTCAAACCTATCAACCTTCCAACCCTTCAACTTTTCAACTTTTGCCAATTCAAGCCAAAACAATCAAGAACCTTCTAATCAAAATCTGGACATACGCCTTAGTCTAAAAGCACCATACGAAGCTATCGGAGCCATCAAAACAGCATTCTAGGGTCGTCTACACAAAAGTCAAACTCCGATCAACTCTTATAACTTAAGCATACAACCTTGGGACTAAGTGTCTCAATTCCCTCTAATATTTCCCCGAAACCAAACCAACTACCCCAGCAAGTCCCATAATCACAAATATACATATTTGAAATATCAAATATGGGAACAGGATAAAATACTCAAAATAATCGATCGGGTCGTTATATTCTCCCCCTCTTAAACAAACATTCAGCCTCGAACGAGTCTAGAATCATAGCTGAAGTCTAAAATTGGTGAGGATATATGCTCCGTTTCTCCTGCTCGGTCTCCCAAGTAGCCTCCTTGACCGGCTGACCTCTCCAATGAACCTTCACCAATGCTATATTCTTCGCCCTGAACTTTTGTACCCGTCGATCCAAAATGGTCACTGGCTCCCCATCATAAGTTTAATCCTCATCCGGAGAAGAGAAACATGAAACACCGGGTGAACTCCCGATAGACTAGGTGGTAAGGTAAGTCGGTAGGTCACCTCCCCTACTCTCTCAAGTACCTAAAAAGGACCAATATACCTATTGCTTAACTTTTTCTTCTTCCCGAACATCATCACACCCTTTATGGGATACATTCTGAGTAGAACCTTCTCACCCACCATATATTAAACATCACGAGCCTTCCTATCAGCATAACTCTTCTGCCTGGACTGCTCGAAACCGCTCCTGAATCAACTTCACTTTCTCCAAAGCATCGCGGACAAAATCAGTGCCCAACAATTGTCACGGCCTGATATTAGTACATAATTAATCACTTCAAACCAAATTTAAAAGCAATCTCACAATAAATAAAGATGTAGAGACTTAAAAGAAAATATAATAACGCCAAACGCTGACTAATCAAACCCAAAATCTAGTATCACAAGTACATGGGTATTCTAATAGTGCTATAATCAAAGTCTGAATGAAAGTACAACTGTTTGAAACAAAATAAACAATAGAACTAGATAGGAAAGGGGACTTCAGGGCTACGGATGTTGTGCAACTATACCTCAAGTCTCCGTAATTAGCTAATCCGAGCAAGCCTCGACTAACTACTGCTAGGACTAACACCAGAATCTTCACATGAAGTGCAAAAGTATAGCATGAGTACAACCGACACCATGTACTATATAAGTGCCGAGCTTAACCTCAATGGGGTAGTGACGAGGCTATAACAAGGCACTCACTAAGAACCTATACGAATATAACGAAATAACAACAAAACAAAGAAAATAACTATAACATGGAAACTGGAACAAAAATTACATAATAGTGGCCCCAGAATAAAATCAAAGCTTAATCTTCTCAATACAACCCTGATAAGGAAAACCATAGCTCAAAACAATTAAATATGTCTTTTCTATTACGGCACGCAACCCCATCCATAAATATTCAAATAAATAATGTCTTCTCCATTGCGGGACGCAACCTGATCCACAAATATATAAATAACAAGTTTTCTTCACTGCGGTGCTCAACCCGATCCAAAATATAAATATACAATTACCAATGCGGCGCGCAAACCGATCTAAAATAGTAATACTAACATCCATTGGGGAGTGCAACCCGATCCCACACAATAATACGAATAACCATTGCGGCGTGCAACCCGATCCCACATAATAATAATAATAATAATAATATAAATGAACATCTACAACCAACTATGGCGTAATCCAAATAAAATGCAATAAAAGAACAACACGAATAAAGTCACAAAGTGGATAAAAGTAGTTATCTAATAGCACACAAGGTCAGATAGCATTTAACGACAGTTAATAAATAAAGACACGGATACATGGAATCAATTAGCAATTAAGGCGTGTAATGGATAAAATCATGAATTTAACAAGTAAATGCAATTTAACAATTGAAGCATTTAACAATTAATAACATGGATTAAATGAACGCATGAAATAATAATAAATATCCCAACCCGCATGTTAACCCATGACTATGCATATATACTCGTCACCCTGCATATACGCGGTTCCCACACTTAAATCAAATAGCAAAAAATCCAACCAACTCATAATTTTCTCAAGTCAAGGTTAACTCAACACTTACCTCTTCCCACAACCCAATCAATGCTCAACCACAGCTTTTAATTTAGAATTAGCCTCCAAACCAATCAAACCTAGCCAAATATAGTTCAAATAATTCAAAATAAGCTTTAGAAAATACCCACGAGTGAAAACGATTCAATCTTTAATGAAATTGGAAAAAGTCAATAAAAGTCAAGCCCGGGACCGCTTGGTCAAAACCTGAGATTCGGCCCAAAACCCGATTACCCATTCGCCCCCGAACCTAGTTATGTGTTTTATTTCGAAATCTGACCTCGATTTGAGGTCTGAATCTCCATTTAGCAAAATCTATAATTTCTACCCAAAACCCCTAAATTCTACCATAAAATTCTTAGATTAAAAGTTAAAATCAATGGGTTATTATGGAAATACATCAAAAGTAGTTAAAATTCACTAATCAATGAAGTGGGGATAAAAATCTCTTCAAAACCCTCTCTAGGCCGACCTCTATCTTTCAAAAATGGAGTTGAGTAAAAGAATTTCACAAAATTTTCAGTCAACTCTAGCCTCATTTTTAGTCAAAATTTTTATTTTCTTCAGAATATTACATAAAAGCTTTTCGAAAAATGACACAGACCATGCACGTAAATCAAGAAATATAAAATGAAGCTGTGGGAGATCTCGGATCATAAAAATTAAGGCTAGTACTCAAAACGACCTATCGAGTTGTCACATTCTCCACCTCTAAAAGAAGCGTTAGTCCTCGAACGGACATAGAAAAGTACCTGGACTGGTGAAAGGGCAGGGGTATCTACTCTGCATATCGGTCTCGAACTCCCACGTAGTTACCTTGATCGGCTGACTTCTCCTTTGGACTTTCACAGAATGAAAACTCTTAGATCTCAACTTACAAACCTGTCGGTCTAGAATAGCCACCAGCTCTTCCTTATAAGCCAAATTTTCATCAAGTTGCACGGTGTTGAAGTCCAAAACATGTGAGTTGTCCTCATGGTACTTATGAAGCATGGACACATGAAATATCGGATGTACCCCTTCTAGGATAGGAGGCAATGCAAGCCTATATGCAATTTCCCAGCTCTCTCTAAGATCTCAAATGGCCCAATAAACCTTGGGCTCAACTTATCCTTCTTTCTGAACCGCATCATGCCCTTTATAGGCAACACTCGAAGGAGAACCTTCTCACCCACTATATATGCCATATCACGAACATTCTGGTCCGCATAACTCTTCTGTCTGGACTAGGTTGTGAGAAGTCGCTCTTGAATTACCTTAACCTTCTCCATAGCATCACGCACCAAATAAGTGCCCATCAACCTAGCCTCTCCGGGCTCAAACCAACCAATCGGCGAACGACATCACCTCCCATATAAGGCCTCATATGGTGCCATCTGAATACTCGACTAGTAACTGTTGTTGTAGGCAAACTCCGCTAGAGGTAAAAACTGATCCCATGAACCTCCGAAACCCATGACACAAGCATGTAACATGTCCTCTAAGATCTAAATAGTGCGCTCAGACTCTCTGTCCGTCTGAGGATGAAACGATGTGCTCAACCCAACCTACGTTCCCAACTCACGATGCACGACTCTCCAAATATGCAATGTGAAATGCATGCCTCAGTCAAAAATGATGAAAATGGGCACACCGTGCAGGCGTATAATCTCATGGATGTAAATTTGAGCCAACCGCTCTGAAGAATATGAAGTCCCCACCAGAATAAAGTGGGCGGACTTAGTCAACCGGTCTACAATAACCCACACTACTTCATATTTCCTCAAGGTCCATGGTAAGCCTACCACAAAATCCATAATGATGCACTCCCACTTCCACTCCAGTATCTCCAACCTCTGAATCAATCCACCCGGTTTCTAATGTTCATACTTCACCTGTTGAAAATTCAAACACAGAGATACATAAGCAACAATGTATTTCTTCACCCTTCGCCACCAATAGTGTTGTTTCAAGTCAAAGTACATCTTCATGACACCTGAGTTATTGGAATAGCGCGAACTATGAGCCTCCTCAAGGATCAAATCTCTCAACTCATCAACATTTGGAACACATATCTGGCCCCAAAGTCGCATAACACCATTATCACCAATCACAACCTCTTTAGCACCACTCCGCTGCACCGTATCCTTCAACACCACCAAGTGAGGATCATCAAACTGGCAAACCTTGATAAGCTCCAACAACGATGACCGTGCTACAACACAAGAAAAAATACAGGTGGGATCCAAAACATCCAATCTCACAAATTGATTAGCTAAAGCCTGAACATCCATGGCTAGTGGCCTCTCTGCTACCGGTAAATATGCCAAACTACCCATGCTCTCAACCTTACTACTCAATGCAGCGGCCACCACATTGGCCTTCCATTGATGATATAATATGTTGATATCATAGTCATTCAACAACTCTAATCATTTCTGCTACAGCAAATTAAGGTCTTTCTGCCTGAATAAGTGCTGGAGACTCTGATGGTCGGTAGACCTCACAATGAATGTTGTACAGATAGTACCTCCAAATATTTAGCGCGTGAACAATGGCTGCCAAGTCTAAGTCATGAACATGGTAATTCTTCTCATGAACCTTCAACTACGAAGACACGTAAGAAATCACCCTACTATCCTGCATCAACACTGCGCCAAGCCCAATACACGATGCATCACAATACACGGTGTACAATCCCGAACCTGTAGTCAACACCAACACTGGGGCTATATTCAATATAGTCTTGAGCTTTTGAAAGCTCAACTCACACTCGTAGGACCTTCTGAAAAGAACACTATTTTGGGTTAACTTGGTCAATGGGGCTGAGATAGATGAAAACCCATCCACGAACCGGCGATAATAACCCCCCATAACCAAGAAGCTCCATATCTATATAGCTGAAGTAGGTCTATGTCAGTTCTGAATTGACTCAATCTTCTTAGGATCCACCTTAATGCCCTTGAAAGAAACAACATGGCCCAAAAAGGAAACCGAGTCCAACCATAACTCACATTTTAAAAACTTGGCATATAACTGATGATTCCTTAATGTCTGAAGTACGATCTGCAGATGTTGCTCATGCTCCTCTCCACTGCGGGAGTAAACCAAAATATTATAAATGAAGACGATCACTAAAGAATCAAGATGGGGCTTGAACACTCGGTTCATCAAATCCATAAAGGCTGCTGGAGCATTAGTCAAGCCAAATGACATCATTAAGAACTCATAGTGACCATACCGAATCTGAAAAGCTATCTTAGGGACATCCGATGCTCTAATATTTAACTGATGGTAGCCAGATCTCAAGTCGATCTTGGAAAACACCTTGGCACCCTGAAGTTGATCAAATAAGCCATCGATCCTTGGCAATGGATATCTTAATAGTGAATTTGTTCAACTGACGGTAATCTAGACATAGCCTCATCGTCCCATCCTTCTTCTTCGGTGCACCCCAAGGCGAGACACTAGGTCTAATGAATCCATTGTCAAGAAAATCCTACAACTTCTCCTTCAATTCTTTCAACTCAACTGGGGCCATACAGTATAGTGTAGTAGAAATGGGCTAAGTTCCTGGAACCAAGTCAATGCAGAAATCAATATCTTTGTCGGGTGGCATCCCCGACAAATTTGTAGGAAAAACCTCTGGGAGCCCGTGCACAACTGGTCATGAATCCATGGAAGGAACCTCCGCACTAGGATCAAAGATATATGCCAAATATGCCAGAAACCTCTTCTCGATCATACACCGAGCCTTCACATATGAAATGACCCTTCTATTAGAATGGCTAGGATTCCCTCTCTACTCCAATCGAGGCAACTCCAGCATGACTAATGTCACAATCTTGGCATGAGAGTCCAAAAAAGTGTGATAAGGTGACAACCAATCCATGCCTAAGATCACGTCAAAATCTACCATATCAAGAAGTAAAAGGCCTACCCTAGTCTCGTAGCTCCCGATAGAAACCACACACGAGTGATAAACATGATCTACAATAATAGAATCTCCCACAAGCATAGACACATAAACAGAGCACTCAAAGAATCATGAGGCATAACCACATATAAAGCAAAATAGGATGACACATATGAATAAGCATAGCCTAGATCAAATAAACTGAGGTATCATAATGGCAAACCGGAACAATACTTGTGATGACCGCATCAGGTGATACTGCCTTAGGTCTGGCTGGGAATGCACAAAAATGCGGCTGAGCTCCACCACTCTGACCTTCACCTCTCGGGCAGCCTCTAACTGGATGGCATCTACCTCTAACAGGCTGACCACCACCTCTAGCTACCTGACCGCCGCCTTTAGCTGGCTGAGCGGGTGGTGGAGCGACCGGTGCTGGAACCATGGCACTAGAACCCTACTGAGGCATACTACCCTAAAGTCTAGGACAATACCTTCTGATATGACCCGTACCTCCACACTCAAAGCACTCTCTCAACTACTGCGGCTGCTAAATCTGGGACTGCCCCTACTGGCTTGGATTACAACCGTGATAGCTCTAAATCGGCGGTGCACTAATGGGAGCTGGAGGTGCACTGTAGGTTAGATGCTTAGGATGAGACCCATAAGAACCACAATTTCCCGAAGTGCTAACTGAATCGACCGTTGAGGGTGGCCTCTACCAAATGAACCCCTACCTCTAGACGAGGCACCACTGAACTCACCAAAATAACGAGGCATCTTCTCAGATACCACCTCCTTGCCCTGACCATGAATTATCTCGATCTATCTAGTAATCTCTACCACCCGCTAGAAAGAAATATCATCCCCGGTCTCCTTGGCCATTTATAGTCTGATACCAAAAGTAAGGCCATCAATGAATCTCCTCACCCACTCCCTCTTAGAAGGGAGAAAGACAACTACATGGCGAGATAAATCTACAAATCGGGTCTCGTACTAGGTAACAATCATGCTGCCCTACTGGAGGCGCTCAAATTGCATGTGGTACTCCTCTCATAGAGTAAAAGGAATGAACTTCTCCAAGAATAGCTGTGAAAATTGATCCCAAGTTAGTCGAGGTGACCCTGCTAGTCTGCTCTGAACATAATCCTGCCACCATCTCTTGGAGGAGCCATGCATCTGAAATACCTCAAAGTCAACTCCATTGAACTCCACTATACCCATGTTGTAAAATACCTCATGGCAATGGTCAATAAAATCCTATGGGTCCTCAGAAGATGTGCCACCAAAGCGAATAGGAAATAACTTTATGAACTTGTCTAATCTCTTCAACCCCTCATAAGACATCGCGGGCCTCTCTGTGGGCGGAGTAGTAATGACAAGCTGAACTTCTCTAGCTGCTGGAACCATCGAAGTCTAATATATGGCTGCCATCTACTCCAAAGTATGGGTAGCGGGAGTCTGGGATCTTCCCCCAGCTTGAGAGACGGCTGATGCTATAGGAAATGCATTGGCCTGGGCCACATTCTCCATAAGGCCCACTAAGCGGACTAGAGCATCCTGAAGTACGGGGGTAGCAGTGAACTCCTCTAGGACCTGAGCTGATCCAACTGGCATGGTTGGAGCAGGTATCTCCTCCTCCTGCTCAATCTGAGGCTCTACAATAGGTGCTGTTGTGCGGGCTCTAGATTGAGCTCTAGGATGAGCTCTACCTTTGGCTCGACCTCGGCCCCGGCCCCTACCCCTAGTAGTGGCTTCAATCTAGGGGTTCCAGTTCCTGCCCAGCTGTGGATGTTATGCGTGTTCTTGCCATCTGCGAGAGAACATGAATCGAATGGTTTAAACTTCAGTGGTGGAATAAAGTCACATGATAGAGAAAGAAAGAAGTGACATTTCCTAAAGCTCTATAGCCTCTAGAAGATAAGTACAAACGTCTCTGCGCCGATCCTCCAGACTCTACTAAGCTTGCTCATGACTCGTGAGACCTAGGCAACCTAGTGCTCTGATACCAACTTCTCACGACCCGAAATCTCCGTCGCGGGGTCGTGATGGAGCTTAACATCCACTTTCTAGGCAAGCCAACATTAGTACATAATTACTCATTTAAAATTAAATTTAAAAGCATATCACAATAAATAATGTTGTATTGTTTTAAAAGCAAATATAATAACTCCAAATGATGACTAATCAAACTAGGAATCTGGTGTCACAAGTACATGAGCATTCTAACAGTGCTACAACAAAAGTCTGAATGAAAGTACAACAGTTTGAAACAAAATCAACAATAGAACTAGTTAGGAAAGGGGACTTAAGGGGTGCGGGCGCCGTGCAACGATACCCCAAGTCTCTGTGATCAGCTAATCCGAGCAAGCCTCCACTAACTACTGCTGGGACTAACACCAGAATCTTCACATGAAGTGCAGAAGTGTAGCATGAGTACAACCGATACCATATACTATGTAAGTGCAGAGCCTAACCTCAACGAGGTAGTGACGAGGCTATAACAAGGCACTCACTAAGAACCTGTACGAATATAATGAAATAACAACAAAACAGAGAAAACAAGTATAACATGGAAACTGGAACAAAAAGTACAAGGGCCCCCGAATAACATCAAAGCTCAATTTTCTTAATACAACCCGGAAAAAGTAATACAACAACTCAAAACAGTTAAATATGTCTTCTCCATTGTGGTACGCAACCTGATTCACAAATATTCAAATAAATAATGTCTTCTCCATTGTGGCACGCAACCCGATCCACAAATATATAAATAACAAGTTTTCTCTGTTATGACGCGTAAACTGATCCAAAATATAAATATACAATTATCATTGTAGCGCGTAACTCGATCACAAACAGCAATACCAATATCCATTGCGGCGCGCAACTCGATCCCACACAATAATACTAATAACCGTTGTTCCTAATAACTTCAAATAATAATAATAATAATAATAATAATAATAATAATAATAATAATAATAATAATAATAATAATAATAATAATAATAATAATAATAATAATAATAATAATAATAATAATCATAATAATAATAATAATAATAATTATCTTACCATTTTCCTACGCATTCTTAGGTGCAATAATAATAATAATAATAATCATAATAATAATATTATTAATAGCTGATATAAATGAACATCTACAAACAACTACGGCGTAATTCAAATAAAACGCAATAAAAGAACTACATCAATAAATTCACGAAGCGGATAAAAGTAGTTATCTAATAGCACACAAAGTCAAATAGCAAATAATGACAGTTAATAAATAAAGACACGGATACATGGAATCAATTAGCAATTAAGACATGTAACGGATAAAGACATGAATTTAACAAGTAAATACAATTTAACAATTAAAGCATTTAACAATTAATAATATGGATTAAATGAATGCATGAAACAATTGAAAACAATAATAAATATCCCAACCCGCATGTTAACCCGTGACTACGCATATACACTCGTCACCTTGCACATACATCATCCCCACACATAAATCAAATACTAAATACTCCAATCAAGTCCTAATTCCCACAAGTCAAGGTTAACCCCAACACTTACTGTAAGGCCCCGTAGAATTAGCTAATGATTTAAGACTTTATAGTGCACCAACAATAATTGGGAATAATGTTTTTAATTGTAAAGGAGACCTATGGGATAGAATCATATTATTTTGACTTGAAGATACATATGGAGAGTGTTTTGGAACATATTAAGGAGGTTTGTAAGTGGGAAGAAGTTGTTTGGAACGAGTTGGAAATGTTAAGCGGAATAGATGTCCAAATTTGCACAACACTTGAATTTGAATGGGTATAAATCTCATAATATAAATATATTTCCAATGAATTTTGCCCCTGAAGTGTATTCTTTTTAGTCTAGTTTCTAAACGCATCAAGTTGTTCGTCATTTGAACTTTCCTACTAAAAGTTATGATCAAATTACTAAAGTCAGACCGCCCTGTTATTTTGGTGGACAACGAAGCAAGGCTCGCTTCGCCAAACCGGGCATGGATCATGTATTATCTTGCATGCTGTGGACAGCGAAGTGAGGCTTAATTCGCCAGACCGGGCGCGCCCCAACTTAAGATCTTTTTAAGTCATTTTGGGGGCCCATTTTCCCCATTTCACTTGGACGAACTTTGGAGCTTTCCTCCACTCTCTCAAGACCCCCAACTCCTTCCATTTTCAAGGTAAGAAATCCCTATTATCTTGGTGTGAATCCTATCATTTCCACACTAGAACTAACTTAATCCACCATGAAATTCTTAGATTTTCAAGAAATTTCTTCAAGAACTCAAGGGAAGGTTTTGCTAGATTTCTTCCAAAAAGTAATCCTACACCCTTAGACTTACATGCATGGATTTATTATGGGAATATGAGTAATAATTAAGTATTGGAACTTATGGGATGGTGATTGGAAGCCATAAGTTTCCAATTAAAAAACTTAGTCATTGTATAGATTGAAAGGTGATTATTTGATGGAATTTTGTTGGTTGGGTGTGGATGGATGGTCATGCATGTGATGTTGGAAGTTATAAATTGTTTAATAATGATGATGGGATAAATTATTGGTAAATGGTGGTAATTGGATGAACTAATTCTATGGTTAAGAGATGTAGAGATTTATGCCTACTAGCTGTTTGATAAAGTGTCTAAATGGTCTAAACTATGGAATTTGTTACTAATATTGTTCCCATTGGATGTTGTTATTGTAGATTGAAGTTTCTTAGTGTAGTGGATCATTGTAGTATCATTAAGGGGCAAATTTCAGGTATGTTGGCTAAACTACTCTCTTAGAATTGAATTCCATGATGTTCTTGTAAGTTTCAAGTATGATTGGCTCAAGTTCCTTATTCCCATGTTTCGAGTTGTTCCCAAAAAATTCGATTGTCCTGAGTAAGCAAAGTGTCAAGAATTATGTATTCAAAATATGTATAGAATGTTCCTATCACATTATGTTATCCTTCGGGAATGTGTTCGATAATGATATATGTATTAAAATGTTATGGCTTTGAGTCGTGTTTCAAATGAGAGTCCATTATGCTTAACTTGGAAAGAATACTCCATGCGTCTAAAACTCCTATTGCTCATATGTGTACCTAAAGTCTTGATTTGAAATGCCTTGTTGTTGATAATCTATAAGGATGCTTAAAAGTGAAAGAAGTAGGTTGGAGATGTAAAGCGTGGCCACCGTGCTAATAATGAAAGTTATATTTGGGGCCAATGATGCCAAAGAAATGAAATGATGTGATAAAGGTTATGAAATGAGCCTTGATTCAACTGTTCCAAATTGACTTCGAAAATAGATTTGCCTAAAAGCTTATGTACTCAAGTCATGCCCAAATATGGTTGTTTCAACTAATGCTATGCTTTGTAAGTACTTCCAACGTGTTTTGAGCTCTTATATATTCATGAGTTGAAATTGTGTATTGCCCTTTTGGGGAAAAGTATTTCAAGAATAAATGTTGTGTTACTTGTTTATGATTTTAACTTGTGCTTCAATTGACAATCAATTTACTCCATTTCTTGGAAAGAAATCCATTGTGTTTAAAGTCTTCATTACTAATGAACCTCAAGTTGTGAATTTCGGAATATTCTTTTTGTTGATATTTATGATGATGATCCATGAAAGGAAAGAAGTGAAAGTGTGCAATATAAAATACGGCCATTGTGCCATGAATGAAGAATCATATGTATGGCCAAGAGAGCCAATAAAATAATGATGTTGTAAGTGGTTGAAAGTACTAATGAGGCTATAAATTGTGTGAAAGGTTATGAGGTAAATGCAATTGTATTTCTGTTTCCCTTGTATAAAAATCAAAAATATTTTTGGGAGTATCTTTAGTCACCGAGGAAGGGTAGGTAACAACCTAACCCCGAAAACTACACGTGCCGATGTAGGAGTGATTGGGGGGTAAATCCCCGTATTGATATGATGAAATCATTCCCCTTAATTGGGATGAGATTGATGTGATGATATTATTCCCCTTAGTTGGGATGAGATGATTGCTAGAAAAGGATGATGTCGATCCACACGACATTGTGGTGAGACGGCCTAGCCGGTCGGGTTGTGATCGGACGCCATGCCGCACACATGGTGGTGATTGTGCTTGAGATTTTGATTGAGATAATGATTGAAGTTTGTGATAGTAATTGTGATTGTGGTTGATATCTTCGGGTGAGATGGCATAGCCGATCGGGCCGTGATCGGACTCCGTGCAAAATACACGGTAGTATATCTATATCGGTACTAATGATCTCCCAACCAAAAATAATATTATTTTCGTATTTTGAAAAATTGTAATGTTTCAACTTGGCATTTGGATCTCATTGGTTGTTACTTGTTGCTTCCATTGTGTTTCCCCTTCTTATACTGGCGTTGTATTTTGAAAGAGGACATTTAGCTTTACATACTAGTACTATTCCACATGTACTAACGTCCCTTTTGCCGGGGGTGCTGCATCTTTAATGGATGCAGGTGGTTCATCAACTGGCGGTCTTGATCCTTGGTTGCAGTTACTCTCTATTCAGCAGATTTTGTTGAGCCCTACGCTGTCCGGGCTTCATGTCATTTGATGTTGCACTTTATGTTTTGACGTATAGTCAGGGCCTTGTCGCTGGCACATTCACTACTCTTCTGTTGTACTTAGAGGCTCCGTAGACAGGTTGTGGGTGGTGTTTGAAATTGGGAATTGAGCTAGAAGTGTTGGTATTTGGCAAACATGTTTTTCATTATATCTATAAACTTGTAATATTTTTTAAATTATAAATGAAGTTGTTAATGGTAATGAAATGGGTGTTGTTTATGAAATCCTTCAAATGTTTAATTGATGGAGTACATCTCCACTCTATTCATGGGCAAGGTCGGGTAGAAAGTATCTAGCAGGTTTGCTTGACCGGGTTATCTTAGTTGAGCGCCGGTCGCGCTCCCCGAGGTCAGGGCGCGACACTTACCTCTTTCCACAACCCAATCAATGCTCAGCCATGGCTTTTCCTTTAGAATTAGCCTCCAAACCAATCAAATCTATCCAAATATTGTTCAAATATTTCAAAATAAGCTTTAGAAACTACCCACAAGTGAAAAAGATTCAATCTTTGATGAAATTGAAAAAAGTTAACAAAAGTCAAGCCTGGACCGCTTGGTCAAAACCCGAGATTCAGACCAAAATCCGATTACACATTCACCCCTTAGCCCGGTTATGTGATTTGTAAATCCGACCTCAATTTGAGGTCTAAATCTCTATTTGGCAAAATTCCTAATTTCTACCCAAAACCTCTAATTTCTACCATGAAATTCATAGATTAAAGGTTAAAATCAATGGATGATTATGGAAATACATCAAAACTAGTTAAAATTCATTAATCAATGAAGTGGGGACGGAAATCTCTTCAAAATCCTCTCTAGGCTGAGCTCTATCTTTCAAAAATGGAGTTGAGTAAAAGAATCCCGACTTTTAGCTTTTAGATAGTTGGGCATCATGTGTTCTTCGCATTCGCGAAGCACCCGACGCATTCGAGAAATGTTGTGGCTAATTGGCCTTCGCATTCGCGAATGCATCCCCACCCAAGCCTCCGCATTCACAAAGAAGGACCACCTTCCTTCCCCCAGATCTCCCCAAAGCATCGCGTTCGTGAGAAGTGAGTCATGTTCGCGAAGGGTAAGCCCTGAACGGTTCGCGTTCACGAAGAGTAACCATCCCCCAACCTAAGTTTCCCTTCGCAATCGTGAGAGAAGCTTCGTGATCGCGAAGCATAAGACACCAGAAGCAAAAAATCAATCATTCCTGCAAGTCCAAAAATGGTCTGAAGCCTATCCGAAACTCACCTGAGCCCCTCGGGCTCCAAACCGAATATGCACACAAGTGTAATTATGTCATACGAACTCGCACACGCGATAAAAAGCACAAAAATAAGCGCCGTAATCATGAATTGGCCATCAAAATATATGAAATTCAAAAGGAAACTCAAGAGTAGTTAGAAATACAATTAAGTGTCCGATTCCTATCAAACCAACTCGGAATTTCACCAAATTTTGTAGAGAAGAAAAATGAACCTATTTCATGTCCCAAAATAATAATCCGAACACAATAACCATGAAGTCAACCTATGGTCAAACCTAAGGAATTTCTAAATATTCAAATTGCTAACTTTCAGCAAAACAAGTCAAATCAACCTAGGACCTCCGAATTCAATTCCGGGCATACGCCCAAGTCCAAAATCACAATACAAAACCGGAATCGTCAAAACACTGACCCGGGGTCATTTACCTAAAATGTTGACTATTGTCAACTCTAGCCTCATTTTTAGTCAAATTTTTTATTTTCTTCAAAATTTTACATAAATGCTTTTCGAAAAGCGACACAAACTACGCAAGCAAATCAAGAAATAGAAAATGAAGCTATGGGAGATCTTGGATCATGAAAATTAAGTCTAGTACTCAAAATGACATGTCGGGTCGTCACAACAATCTAGCCTCCACAAGCTCAAACCAACCAATCAGAGAATGACATCACTTCCCATATAAGGCCTCATACAGTGCCATCTGGATACTCAAATAATATCTGTTGTTGTAAGCAAACTCTGCTAACGGTAAAAACTGATCCCATGATCCTCCGAAATCAATGACATATGCTCGTAACATGTCCTCCAAAATCTGATTAGTGCGCTCGGACTACCCGTCTATTTGGGGATGAAATGCCGTACTCATCTCGACTTATGTGCCCAAATCATGTTGTATTGCTCTCCAAAAATTTAATGTAAACTGCGTGCCTCGATCCGAGATAATAGACACGCGCACACCATGAAGGCGAACAATCTCCCAAATATAAATCCGAGCCAACTGCTCTGAAGAGTAGGTTGTCATGACTAGAATGAAGTGTGCAGACTTAGTCAATCCATAGTGATACGCTCCCACTTCCACTCTAGAATATCAAGCCTCTAGAGCAAGCCACCGGGTCTCTGATGCTCATACTTCACCTGCTGTCAGTTCAAACACCGTGCAACATATACTCAACAATATCCTTCTTTACACTCCTTCACTAACATTGCTACCTCAAATCACGGTACATCTTTGCGGCCCCCCGATGAATGGAATACCGCAAACTATGGGCCTCCTCAAGAATCAACTCTCGCAACCCATCAATATTTGGAACACAGATCCGACCCTGGAGCCTCAATACCCCATCATCACAAATAGTAATCTCTTTGGCATCACCATGCTGCACCGTGTCCCTTAGGACAAGTAAGTGGGGATCATCATACTGGCATGCCTTGATGTGTTCAAGCAAGGACGACCGTGATACAACACATGCAAGAACCCTGCTATGCTCTAAAATATCCAACCTCACGAATCGATTGGCCAAATCTTGAATATCTAATGCTAACGGTCTCTCCCCATCTAGAATACAAGAAAGACTGCCCATTCTTTCACCCTTCCTACTCAAAGCATCGACAACCACATTGGCCTTCCCCAGGTGATAAAGAATGGTGATATCATAGTTCTTTAGTAGCTCTAACCACCTTTGTTGCCTCAAGTTCAGATCCTTTTGCTTGAATAGTGCTGGAGACTCTTGTGATCTATGAACATGTCACAAGACACACTGTAAAGATAATGCCTCCAAAATCTTGAGCGCATGAACAATGGCAGCTAACTCCAAATCGTGTACAGGGTAGTTCTTCTCATGGGGCTTCAATTGATGCAAATCATAAGCAATAACTATACCCTCATATATCAACACACATCACATGCCAATCCGTGAAACATCCAATTGACTGTATAAAAACCCAATCCTGAAGGTAAAACCAGAACTGGAGCTGTAGTCAAGGCTGCCTTGATCTTTTGAAAGATATCCTCACACTCATCAGACCACTTGAATAGGGCATGCTTCTACGTCAATCTAGTCAATGGGGCTGCTATGGATCAAAACCCCACCACAAAATGATGATAATACCCAACCAACCCAAGGAGACTCCAGATCTCAATAGCAGTAGACAGTCTGGGCCAATTCTGAACTGCCTCAATCTTCTTCGGATCCACCTTAATCCCCTCACTGGACACCACGTGGCCCTAGAATACCAATGAGTCTAACCAAAATCAAACTTGGAGAATTTAGCATATAGCTTCTTTTCCCTGAAAGTCTGGAGCACAATCATCAAGTGCTGCTCATGGTCCTGCTAACTGCGAGAATACACCAATATATCATCAATGAAAACTATGACGAAAGAATCAAGATATGGCTGGAATACGTTGTTCATCAAGTGCATAAACGTTGTTGGAACATTGTTAAGCCCAAAAGACATCACCAAAAACTCATATTGACCATATCGGGTCCTAAAAGCCGTCTTCGAAATATCTGAAGCCCGGATCTTCAACTGATGGTACCCAGATCTCAAATCAATATTCAAGAATACCCTGGCATCTTGAAGCTGATCAAACAAATCATCAATTCATAATAGTGGGTACTTGTTCTTGATAATAACGTTGTTTAACTACCTTTAGTCAATGCATATACTCATAGAACCATCTTTATTTTTCACAAATAGTACCAGTGCACCCCAAGGTGACACACTACGCCTGATGAAATCCTTATCAAGCAATTCCTGTAACTGCTTCTTCAACTCCTTTAACTATGTTGGTTCTATGCGATACGGTGGGATATAGATGGGCTGAGTGAATGGCACCAAATCTATACCAAATCAATATCCCTATTGGGTGGCATGCCCGTCAGGTCTGCATGAAACACATCTGGGAAATCCCTCACTACTAGACTAACTCAACATTAGAAGTATCAGTACTAACATCCCTCATAATGTCCAAATACGCTAAACACTCCTTCTCAACCATCCGTTGAGCCTTCAAATATGAAATCACTCTACTAGGAGTATGACCAAGGGAACCTCTCCACTCCAACCTAGGCAACCCCGGCATCGCCAACATCACAGTCCTAGCGTGACAATCACGGATAGCATGGTATAGAGATAGCCAATCCATACCCAAAATCACCTCAAAATCAACCATACTAAGCAATTAAAGATCGACTCTAGTCTCATAATACCCTATGGTAACCACACACGACTAACATACACGATCTACCATAGTAGAATCATCCACCGATGTAGACATATGAACATGCATATCTAATGAATCACGAGGCATATCCAAGTAACGAGCAAAATAGGATGACACATAAGAATAAGTGGAACCAGGGTCAAATAACACTAAGGCATCCTTAAGGCACACGGAAACAATACATGTGACTATGGCGTCAGAAGCAACTGCCTCTGGCCTAGTAGGAAATACATAGCAATGGGCCTGACCACCGCCTGACCGACCTCCCCCTCTAGGGTGACCTCGAACAGACTAAGACCCACCCCTAACTAGTTTTGTGGGTGGTGTAGCTACTGGTGCTAAAATCATAGGCTGCAAGCTCTGCTGTGGGAACCTACTCAAAAGTCTGGGGCAATCCCTCTTGAGATGACTCAAGTCTCCACACTCAAAACAACCCCTCATATAAAGCTGCTGACCCTGATAACCCGAATAACTGCCTGTGGAACCCTACGCAGATGGAGCACGGTAAGAACTCTATGCCGACAACACACTAAATGATGACTGATTTGGGGAGAGCATTGTATGAATAGTGGCTAACTGATGAACCATGAGGAATATGTCGAGCTGCCTGAGGCGGGCCTAAAAGGGCGATCTCTATTATAATATGACTGGCCTCTAGATGAGGCACAGCTAGAACCATCTGAACCATGGGGCCTCTTGGTGTGCCGCTCCTCTCTCTCAAGCGTGCGAACATGCTCCAACTACGTAGCAATCTCAACCACCTAGTCAAAACTAGCATCTATTTTGGCCTCTCGAGCCAAACTATAATGTAGACCATAGTTGAGGCCATCAATGAACCTCTTGATCTTCTCCCTATTAGTGGGAACCAACCATATTGCATGACGTTCCAAATCTGTGAATCTGATCTCGTACTGGGTCACATTCATATCCCCCTAGCGTAGCTGCTCGAATTCCCTATGCAACTCCTCTCTGCGAGTTTGTGGGAAAAACTTCTCTAAGAAGAGAACTGAGAACTGATGCCATGTAAGTGGTGCTGCACCAACTTGCCTTCCTGACTCATAGGTCTAGCACCATCTGTAGGCTTCCCCTGTCAGCTGAATAGTAGTAAAGGCAACTCTAGTGATGTCCATAATACCCGCTATGCGAAGAATTCGATGACAACAATCCAAAAACATTAAGCATCATCTGACTCTCCTCCACTAAACTCGGTAGGACCAAGCCTCTTAAATTGCTCCAACCTTTTGTGCTCCTCATCAGTCATAGATGGACCAACCTTGGCTCGAGCAGCAAAAACTGGATGAATCGTAATACCCCTGGTGTCTGATTTCCTTGAGCTAGCTGCTCTGGTGTACGGGCGACGGGAGTCTGGGTTCCTCCCCCAGCCTGTGAGGTAGCTGTGAAACTGTTACTATTCTCGCCTGATCCAAGCTTATGCACACGCTCAAGATCAGAGCCAAAGCCTTCTTATGACCAGGTATAACAATAGTTATGGTCGGTGTCTGAGCTGGTCCCACCGACTCAATAGTATTCGGAACATGTTCCTCCACTTGAGCGACTGGTGACTCAATAGGTGCTGCTCTAGCTTTAGTGCGAGCCCCACATTGGCCTCGGCCTCTCGCAGCCCTGACTGGTGGTACTGGTGCCTGCTCACTCAATCCGGTTGAAGGTGTCCTCACCATCTATGAGAGAATATAAGAGTAAAGGTTCAAACTTCGGACATAACAAATCTGCACGACAAGAATGCAAGAAATTGAAGCTTTTCCTAACAATTCGGTAGCCTCTCGAAGATAAGTGCAAACGTCTCCTACCGATCTGCAAGACTCTACTAAACATGCTCATGACCCGTAGAACCTATGAACCTAGGGCTCTTATACCAACTTGTCACGACTCAAAACTACCAATCGATTGTGATGAGACCTAACGCACTTGCTAGGCAAGACGAACTTAACAATAACGAATCATAATAACAGAAATAACGAAACAAATACAAGTCTAAATCCATCAACATAACATAATAGCATCGATACACAATAAATCCCATGAAACTTATAAATACAGAGTCATGAGCCCTAAAACAGAAATACAAGTCTGAAATACCAAATAACAATACTATATGAATGAAAGACAACGGTACAAAATGAAAAGAGACGCCAAGACTGCGGTCGAGATGCAGTTCTACCTCATCTCTCCAAAGATAACTTAGCAACAAGCCTCAGCTACTAGTGGTTCGGTCCAGCACCTGGATTTGCACAATTAAGTGCAGAGTGTAGTATGAGCACAATAGGTCCCATTTACTTAGCAAGTATCATAATTAACTTCGGCGAGATAAAAGAAGCAAGAAGTATTAGTGATACTCGCTAATCACATGTACAATTCATAATTGTAACAAGTAAAGAACAATAATATGATCAAGTCACGCATCACAGATAGAAACCACTTTGGTGCACATAGTAACTTAACGTACTTTGCACGGTTAACAATCCAGTATATAAAGAAGATATGCAAATAACTCAGGTAAACAACCAAGGAAACTGCCAATAAAGATGAAATGCAATAACCAAATCAAACACTGGCCAGCTTTTTCTCAGAATCTCAATAACCGAACTAAACCACTGATCAGTTTTCCTCAAACCACGTGTACACTATCAAGAAGGAATATGAGAGGGTAACCCTAGGGGATGGATCTATATCCACATGCTGCAAGGCATAGTCACATGTCAATAATCATAATCCGGCTGACATGGTCACAGACTCAATATCACAATCCGCCCGGTGTGATCACATGCTCAATATCACAATTCTCCCGGCGTGGTCACAGGCTCAATACCACAATCCGCCGAATATGGTCATAGGCTTAATAACACAATCCGCCCGACGTGGTAACATGATCAATATCACAATCCGCACGACGTGGTCACGTGCTACCAGTCCAATCCATATCACACAGAAAGTAGATATACAAGTATAAATGTACATGATCAATGAATATCAAATTGCATACTCCTGGACTAGTATACGTGACATGCTAAGTTGTATGCATGTGCAAAGTGTGTAATCATAACTCAAATCAGGTAATTGCATCACGAAAGTAGCAATTATCATGTTCAATCAGGAGATTAACCTTTATGTGACCTCAAATATGGTTCAAATAGCTCACAAAAGGGGTACATATATAGGAAACATCACAACATAAAGCATATTAATCAATTCAAGGCATATCATATCCTAAGCACTACCCCAAGCATGAATAATACCTCGGTGCACACACATGGGCTCAACCCCACACATATGCGCCACCCATAGCACGTAGCTATCACAAATAACCCAGGCAATGCCTCAACCAAGATTTGGTAAAATACTTACCTCAAGCAAGCTAAATCAGTTCTCTATGAAGCCCTTCCTGCGCGAATAAACCTCTAGACCGATCGAATCTAGCCAAAATAACTTAATATCATCAATAAAAGCCATAAGAAGAAATTCCAAATGATAAAGTTAAGATCTTGTATGAATTATGCAAAGTCAACCCAATAAGGCAACCTCGGGACCGCCCTTCGGAACCCATCAAAGCTCATAAATTCCGAACATCATTTCCATACGAGTCCAAATATATGTGTTTCATCCAAATCCGACCTCAAATCAACCCTCAAATCATCAATTTATACTTTAGAAAAGTTTTTACTAAATTCCCCAATTTCTTCACTTAGATTCATCAATCAAATGCTAAATTCAAGATTGGAATCATGAATAATAAGCAAATCCGGGTAAAAACACTTACCTCAATACAAATCGTGAAAGTTCTTTCCAAAATCGCCCAAATCCGAGCTCTATATATAAAACTATGTTTAAATGACTAAAACCCTCGAAAATAGAGTACTTAAGGTCTGCCCAGGCATTCCCTTCGCGATTGCGGGACCAACTTCCCCAAACAAATGCTACCTCAGAAAAGCCCTACGTGAATGCGAGATCAAGGTCGCGAACGCGGTGCACTCCAACTCTAAGCCTACGTGAACACGGTCGTCCACCCGCAATCGCGAAGGCTACAAGCCTGACGCCCCAACATGCCTCCCCTTCAATGCAAACACGACACCAAGCTCGCGATCACGAAGGCCACAACCTCCCCATGCTCCGCGAATGCAATTTTCTCTCCGCGAACGCGATGAGCAAACACACCTTCCATCAAATTTCCCTTCGCAAATGTGATTGCCTTGTCGCGATCTCAATGAAGAAAACCAGATATCAGAAACCAGCAATCCAAAACATGGTAAAATGGTCTAAAACCCATTCGAAACACACTCGAGGCCCGTGGGACCCCATCCAATCACACCAACCAATCCCAAAATATAACACTGACTTATTCGAGGCCTTAAATCACACAAAATAACATTAAAATCATGAATCACACCTCTATTCACGCCTAAGGAAGTAATCCAAAAATTTTCAAATTCAAAACATATGCTGAACATGCCTAAACAACTCAGAATGACCTCAAATTTTGCATACTGAACATGCCTAAACAACTCAGATTTACCTCAAATTTTGCATGCAAGTCCTAAATGACAAAAAAGACATATTCCAACTCCCAAAACTACAATTCCAACCCAATACCATCAAATTCACCCCTTGGTCAAACCTATCAACCTTCCAAACCTTCAACTTTTCAACTTCCGCCAATTCAAGCCAAAACAACCTAGGAACCACCAAATCCAAATCCAAATCCAGACATACGCCTAAGTCTAAAATCACTATACGAAACTATTGAAACCATCAAAATACTATTCTTGTATCGTCTACATAAAAGTCAAACTTCGATCAACTCTTATAACTTAAGCATACAACCTTGGGACTAAGTGTCCCAATTCCCTTCAAAACTTCCCCGAAACCAAACCAACCACCCCGAAAAATCTCATAATCACAAATATACATATGTAAAGCATCAAATAGGAGAAACAGACTAAAACATTCAAAATAACCGGCCGGGTCATTACATAATTATGTATCAAATTTTATTCTACGTCTTAGCAATTTGCTAAAACCTCTCCATGGAAGGTTTAAAAAATCTCCACCTCTGTGGACTTCTGTCCATACCAATGTTATCAAGGAAATAAAATTAAAAGTCAATGATCTTCCTTGTTTGTCTCTACCTGATCCTTCTGCATTCAAAATAGTTAAAACCAGTGCATCACACATTGGTTATGGTGGCATTTTAAAGTAGAAAATAAATGGCAAGGAAGATATTATTGCATTTGCATCAAATCATTGGAATAATTCTCAACAAAATTATCCTACAAAAAAAAAAAAAATTTAGCAATTGTTTTATGCATTTCTAAATTTCAAGCTGATATACTAAATCAAAATCTTTTGTTAAGAATTAATTGTAAAGTTAGAAAAACTATTTTACAAAAAGATGTACAAAATCTTGCTTCTAAATATATATTTTCTAGATGGCAAGCTATTTTATCTATTTATGATTTTGATATTGAGCATATCAAAGGGAGCTCAAACTCTATTCAAGATTTTCTTACCCCAAGAATTCTTGCAGGGAAGATAAAATGCCTAGGAAAAAGAAGACAGAGCTTTCAGATTCTCAAATGCCTGCTCTTCCTCCGCCAAAGGAAGATATGATTGAAGTTGTACCCAAACAATCCCAAATAGCTGTTACTTCCCCCGTTTCAAATTAGATGAGATACTTTCCTTTTTAGTTTGTTCCAAAATAAATGACACATTTCTAAATTTGAAAATCATTCAACTTTAACCTCTTCATTTTACCCATTTTACCCTTAATGAGAAGTTTTTATAACCACACAAATATCATGGCCCCACAAAGCTTTACCCCTTAAGATTTTAAGACCACAAGTTTCAAAAATCTTCTTTTTTTCTTAAACTCCGTGCCGAGTCAAACTACCTCATCTAAATTGAAACGGAGGGAGGATATCCCAACAATAAGTCATTTCAGTTGCCTCCAAGCAATCCTCAAAAGACACAACTGGACCAAGCCAGCCCAAATACAAAAAACCATCGGACTATGCCATGAGCGGAGTTTCTCAAACTTATCTCATAGAAAACTTAGAGCCTATTCCAATTTATAATCCAAAGAAATGGGCAGATTTAGTTGAGGGAGAAAAATCTTAACAAGCTCAATCTCAACTAGCCCAGACCATGTCTTTTCCTTGGTCGGATGAAGAATTCATGCATTGTTGCCAACTCATGAGATTCAAAATGACCATGCCTGGCCTTTATAGAAAGCGACCGAGAGATCATTACCAATGATATCAAAACTATTATTTCAATGTGGCGGCATAAAGCCACGCATCTTCTTCCAATCTTGTGGCGGCCTAAAGCAACACAACCTCCTCACATCCTGTGGTTGCTAAAAATACCACACAAAAATTACTGGAGGCTAAAAGCCCCATTGCATGTATTGGATGTTTATCCAACATCCCACAAAACACAAGCATGTCATGGTGCATTCGGTACCCAATCAGGCACTTTCTTTACCAGCGTCAATACTCATTTCTTCAAGCAAAGATTCTTCCTCTGAGAAACCCACTTACATAAAGAATGAAAGTGTCTACCCACTTATTCAAATCGAACCAGAATTTTGGCATCCCAACCCTCAAGAGGTAGCTAATCAAATAATTAGCCGTTCAACCAATTTCATACAAAAGACTCCTAGCTATACCCAAAAATACTATGAGTTCATTCTCACGGACACAAGATCCTGCTTATTCTAACCCCACAAAGATGCGTAGATCCAATCACATGTCACACATACTATGGTGTGGATTAACAAAATCATCTCACCAAAAAAATGGGGCATACATCCAGCAAAATACAAAAAAAATTTCCAGCCTTTCGATCCATAAATTTATAATTATTATGACTATCAGGCAGCATGGATGAATGCTTTCACCTTCCAAAATCAAGTCTGAAAGTATTTATGGTTTATCCTCTGGGGTAAACAATTAACCTCTGAATTCCCTCAGTGATTTTCCATATACCGTTTTGATCCCTCATGGAGTTGGAAATTAACCTCACAAGTCACACATACTACGGTGTGGATTAATAAAATAATCTCACCAAAAGAATGGGGCATACATCCAGCAAAATACAAAAAAGTTTCTCAGCTTTTTGATCCATAAATTTATAATTATTATGACTATCATGTAATATGGATGAATGCTTTCACTTTTCAAAATCAACTTGGAAGCATTTATGGTTTATCCTCTGGGGTAAACAAATAACCTCTGAATTCCCTCAGTGGTTTATGCATTAGTGGTGGCCTGCTTATGGTCATAAGGTTGAAATTCTCCCTTCGCCAGTAAAAGAAGGATATGACTATTTTTGCCACAGATTTCTAGTGAGTAACAAATACACATACTCCTCCAATTTTCTCATAGATTTTACTTCATGTGGATCTACTCCTAGAATTTTCCTTTCACAAGCCAGAAGGACACAAAGGACTACCGTGGTTAGCCCTCCAAGGCCACTGCAAGTGGTATAAAAATTGGGATCCGTCTGAAGCCTATGTTCCAGCAGTAGACAAATGGTTTTTGGCTCATCCACAATATCTAGCTATAACAGATGCTGCCCAAATTTTATTTTTACAGCAAAAATCCATTGCAGCTACAGAACTAGTCAGTTCCAATCAAGCTTGATTATTTGTTGCAAATATATATATATATATATATATATATATATATATATATATATATATATATATATATATATATATATATATATATATATATATATATTATAGTAGGTAACACATTTTTTTAGGTTACTAGTTTCTTTTACAAACGTTACTTGTAATAACTATTTAAATTACTTAGTAATGCAAAAATTCATTTATATTGTCACTGTACAGAGTTTAACTCTGTTTATTCTATTTTACCAGATAAGGAAGTAGAAAAATGCATGGTAAGCTCATTTATAAGCAATCTCACTTTACATAATGGCTCATATTGTAAAGACAACTGGAACATTTTAATTATTGCCTTAATATGTAACGCTCGTGATTTGTCTTGATAATAATGAATCACTTAGCATTATTCACAAGATAAGAGCACATTAAACCAAGAATTAGCCGTCAACCTTGGTAACAACAGTAACTTCTTAGGCATGTAACATACAACCAAAAACATGAATAAATTCGTTTTTTCTTCTTTACCCAGTCCTTTTTCCTTTTATTTTTTCTTTTCACAAGGAATGAATATTGCATGATAAAAGGTTTAATTTCTCGGGAAAGGCCTGATCCCAGCGTGTTTGATTTGATTAAGTGTGTGAAAACACGTTTAAAGCATATAATAATGGCAATTCGAACTATCATATTAAAGAAATGGACGTTTAGCCAAATTCATTTTTAAGAAATTAATTCATAAGGTGAGAACTCTACAATATCATACCCTCAACCAATATGAAAAACTTAACATTTCTTAAAATAAGAATCTTATTTATTCAATTTCGTTGTCCTAATTGGAAATTTCAAGTCTTTAGATGAAAGTCCATTTTGCGATCCTTTGTTAGACGAATCAAATAACTAAATTTGAGAAAAATTTACAACAACGTACAATTAGGAGCGAAATCTCGAATGTGAATTTTGTCAGAAGCAAACACTGAGTTTTCACATATTATTCTAAGACGTTTCCCCTCCTAGTTGTTAGAATAAATACATTCCCGATTTTAACCTTTAAGGAACTCAATATTTGAATATTTTCAAAAATTTAAATGAATAAGGGAAGATGCTTGCAGTCACATAGATGAGAAAATTTGAAATTTAGATGTATATTGTTCATTGTAATCTAGTATTGGAGTAATTTATAATTAGATATAATTAATCAGATAAGCAAAGTGGGACCAGGACAGCCCAAAATGGGACCCAATTGAGTGAGATCAAAATTTTGTACAAAGTGAACTTTAGCTACCGTTTTTTGTTTTGAAGCCAGTAACGGCATTTTGGCTTATGATTGTATTTTGGTTTGTTCCCATTCCCATCGAATCATCATCCTTTGTATCTCTTATACAACCTTTTCTTTTCCTTCGTATTCCCCCCATCCTTCCCCTATACTCTTTTCCACCCCCTCCCCAACCCTCTTTTTCTTTTTCTATCTATATATACATACACATTCATCCAAAATCCTTCTATGAAATTTTTTTTTTAGAAAAGGTTCCATACTCAGCTAGAAAGAAATAAGTATTAGTGAGATCCTTCAATTCTTTCCTCAACTAGGACAACGTAAAGATTCATTCTTAGTTCGCCTTTACTAAACCAACTTAAATTTCAAATAAGATCCAGATCAGTTCTTACTGTAATACGATTATCTTTTTAACTTTTATGCGTTTAGACTTTACTTTTTATTCTCTTTCTTTTTCCGGTCCAATATTTGTTCTACCCAATTGTAAGTTGAATCTCTTTCTGAATATGGATGAAGGTGGTGAAGATTGTTTCATATGGGAAAATCAAGGTTGGGCATTTCTGAATTCGGATAACTCAGGTGGTAACGGGGCAAAATCAAGTGGTACAAAGTTACCCGATACCTCTCATGGTAAGCAACTGGCTATATCAGATGCTGTTGCTAGGGAGATAGAGATGCCAGGACCATCCGCCGGTAGAAAGAGGACTGCACCAGGAAAGAACGGTGTCAAGGGAAATGGAGAAGTGAATGAAGGAAAAGTTAATGGAGGAGAATCAGATCATGAGATGCATATATGGACAGAAAGAGAGAGGAGGAAGAAGATGAGGAACATGTTCTCTAATCTTCATGCTTTGCTTCCTCAACTTCCCCCTAAGGTAAATTCTTTTCCTTCAATGGCATACACTTTTGCTTATGCTGCATATATAACCTAACCTTAAAGAGAACCCCACCAACATGGAATATAGAAAAAAAATATGCTTCAGTTCTTTTATGCTATTCTTTGTCATTTCTTTTGATTCTTTCCTTTTTTGATAGTACCAAATCCAATGTTTCTAAATTGGGTATGTCAAGCTCAAGTTTGAGATACATTATGCTTTATGAAAATGATACCTGGCTTACTTCTTATGGTAACCAAACTAACAAAGTAGTTACCGAAGACAATGGATTGTCAATGTCACAAATAATCCACTATACGATGTAGAAATTGATCTTATAAGGTATCCACATTTTAACATAGTACAGTAACATGCATTTGTCTTTCCTCAACAAGGGAAGAAACAAACAAAAAAAGACTTCCGCAATTTTTGCATGTGGTTCAGAAGCTCAGAAAGTACCTTCCTTCTCCACTTATTTATTTGTTTTTCTTTAATTAACTCAACCTTCTCTACTTTGTTAACCATGCAAATTTCTCCAAATGAACTAAATTGCATACTCCAATTTCTTGGCACTTTGAAAAGATTTTAAGTATAAACACAAGAAATATTTACACAATAAATGTACTTTAAAACGTGATAGCACATTACTTACCAATTTTAGAAAGTTCTCAATTAATACTTCTTGCGTTTCAATTTAGATGGTGTACTTTGACTTGGCACAAAGTTTAAGGGAAAAAAAGACCTTTGAAATATGTGGTCGGAAAAGCTTAAGGGGCAAAAGTTTTGTGGCGTCATCACATTTGTGTGGCTAAAAAATCTTCTCACTAAGGGTAAAGTGAGTAAAATAAAAAGCTTAAGGTTAAATTATTTCTAAATATAGAAATGCGTCATTTTTTTCGAAACGGACTAATAAAGAAAATATGTTATTTAAATTGAAACAGAGGGAGTAATATTTACCAACAACAACATACCCTGCGTGATCGTAGAGTCTGGGGACTCTTACCTTATGTGAGTAGAGAGATTATTTCCAATAGATCCCAGCTAAAGAAAATCGTTTTCAAAATAGATTTGAAAAATACCAGAGTAAAAAAAAACTATGGTGAAAATATTGTTCTTGCATAGAACTTAAAACTCATCATGAAATTATTATGTTCTTAATCAATCGAAGTCTTTAATTCGTATTAATAACTATAAATGTAGGCGGACAAGTCTACAATTGTTGATGAAGCAGTGAACTACATAAAGACACTTGAACATACCCTTGAGAAGCTTCAGAGACAGAAGCTGGAGAGGCTCCATGGCATGGCAACTTCAATAATCACCTCTCAGAAACTAAGTGCTGACAGTATTATAAGTAGGGAGGAATTTTTAGCTGATCAGGGCTCTACAAATAACGCTGCCATCCGCCCAACAAATAATGCTGCTAATCCCATTTCAATGCCAGCAGCCTTTCAAACTTGGACATCTCCTAATGTTATCCTAAATGTTTTTGGGGAGGAAGCTCACATTAGTGTGTGTTGTCCCAGAAAGCCAGGCCTTTTGAGTAGCATTTGCTATGTTTTAGAGAAGCACAAGATAGAGGTGGTATCTGCCCAAATTTCATCTAATGATCACAGAAGCATGTACATGATTCAAGCCCATGTAAGTCCATTTTCCATTTTGTATCTCTCCTCTCTTTTAATTTCGTTCCTTTTCTTTTTGTCCTTTTTTATTGAGGAAAATCAAAAAAAAAAAAATGAATGCTACAAGGAACTTGCTGCACCTCTCATAGAGTCCATATAGTTTTTTGGTAGTAAAATGTGTTACAGAGTCTCTCAATTTGAATTATAATTTAATAAATAGTTACAAGGCTGCTATGATGGTCATTTAGAAGTTTCCTAACTAGGGTTTGAGCAGTCGAACAGGAAAATTTGGGGGCAAATATTTTCCCCCTTTTGTCAAAAAATCTCAACTATTATAAGACTTACCATCATAGCTTATTGCTTATGATCATTACTTTGTCAGGAAAACGCGATAAGCACGCATTTAGTCTGTTTTAATATTTCTTAATTGTTGACTTCTAGAACATCAGTGCACGACAAAAGAAAGGAAGGAAAAAGTGTAAAATAGGAATTGATCCTTATTTCTTTGAGTAAATAATTAAGTATTGAACCAAGTACACCATTTAACCTTTAAAGAGCTTGGGTGCCAATACATCATATTGGACCAATTATATTCTAGAAAATACATAGTTTATTAAAATACATAAAATAGCTAGTTTGACAAAGGGACCATTGGTTCACGTGCCCCATAATTGATGCTATAGATCCGCCCCGGCTTGCTGTAATGTTTATTAAAATTGCCCCCCCCCCCGGGGCCGGCCTCCGGGTTTGGTTTGAAATTTATTATTGCAATTAAAGCTCTATATGCACACTGAAATTACCACATGAGAATAATATGGTTTCTTAGAATGTTAAAGTATTCGGTGACACTAGGGTTTCTTGTAATACATTTGTTTTGTCACACTAGCGTTTTGAATGGTAGTTGAGTTTCGGTTTGATCACTTTCTCTTTGTTGGGTTGCTCAAAAAGTTTCAGGCAAGTGGAGCTTCTGATCAGTTCTCTGAAACGTTTCTTGTGGAAGAAATATACAAGCAAGCAGCAGGAGAAATAATATTGTGTGTAACATCCCAGTGATACTGCATATTTCACCATAAGAGATAAAGGAGCAAAAGGGATAGATACTCATAAACTTCTATATATAGAATGGCTGCATGCAATGTTTTAATTTATGTAGAAACTAGAAGATGATATCCATGGAGACATCTTCCTCCAGAGATATAAATGTTTTGGTATCAGCATTAATTGCCTTATAAATGGCTCCTGAAACTATTTACTGAATGGAATGCTCTTTGAACTTTTGGTTCATAGGTTTAACTCTTCGATGCTACAATATAAAGTGAAGTTTTGGGTTTTCATAATTTACGAAGATATGAGCATCTCTCTCAAAAAATAACGTATCACGAACATAAATACTATTAGTTCCATGTCGTTCATTGTTTAAGCGATCTCATTATCGGTATTAAATTGTAACGACCTGGCCGGTCTCTTTAAGAGTATTAGCCCCGATCCCCTAATTATTGCTCCCTCTATTTCATTTTGTGGTTATGTGACTTGCCGGGACGCTTGGTGTCGGGTTCGGGAGAGTTTCAGAGTGAAATGGGACAGGTAGACTCTAAATTGAAAGTTTAAGTCGTAGGAATTGACCGTAGTTTGACTTGTATGAAGACGACTCCAGAATGGAGTTTTGGCATCCAATAGCTCCGTGGAGTGATTTTGGTCTTAGGAGCGTGTCCGAATGTTGATTTGGAGGTTCGTAGGTCATTTCGGCGTTAATAGGCGAAAGTTTGAAAGTTGGAAGATTTTTTAAAGTTTGACTGGGAGTGAACTTTTTGATATCGGGGTCAGATTCCAATTTCAGGAGTTGGAGTAGGGTTGTTGTGTCATTTGTGACTTGTGTGCAAAATTTGAGGTCAATCGGACGTGATTTGATAGGTTTCGGCATCGAATGTAGAAGTTAGAAGTTCAAAAGTTTATTAGACTTGAATCGATGCGCGATTCATGGTTTTAGCATTGTTCGATGTGATTTGAAGGTTCGACTAAGTTTGTATCATGTTTTAGGACTTGTTGGTATACTTGGTTGGGGTCCCGAGGGCCTCGGATGGATTTCGAATGGTTAACAGAGTGAAATGGGACTTGGAATGATTGCCGAAGCCTGCTGGTGTGAGTGTTCTGGTTTCCTTCTATGCGATCACGTGGATAGGTCCGCGATCGCGAACTGTTGATGGTCACTGATGAGAATTTGTTCTACGCGATTGCGAGGAGAGTTCTGCGATCGCGTAGCTAGAGCAGTTAATACATCGCGAACACGTGGCTCAGGTCGGGTTCGCGTAGAGGAGAGGCATGGTTGGGGGTTCACGCGCACTTTGTTCATCGCGAACGCGTGATGTAGTTCGCAATCGCATAGGTCTGAAGGTCAGTGCATCACGTTCGCAAGATGTTTTTCGCGTTCGCGTAGGGTTAAATTATGGGTAGTATAATTTGTGCTTCGCGATTGCGGTTAAGGACATCTGGGTAGACTTAAATATTTCAAAAACGAAGGTTTGAGTTTATTTCACAAATTTGATTTTGGGAGGTCGGTTGGAGGCGATTCTTGGAGAGATTTTCAAGGGAGTGATTGGGGTAAGTGATTCTTACTTAGTTTTAATTAAATTCCATGTTTATGTCTTTAATTTCATCATTTAATTAGTGATTTAGGTTGAAAAATAAGGAAAAAATGGAGGAAAGTTCTTAGGCCGAATTTTGGGGATTTGAGGGAGATTTTGGTATCACATTTGTGTAATTTTTGTATGATTGGACTCGTTATCGAATGGGTGTTCGATTTTTGTAATTTTGGTCGGGTTCCGAGACGCGGGCCCGGGTCGACTTTTTGGAGCGATTTTTCAATTTTTAGCTAAGATCATTATTTCATTATTTGAACTAGTTTTCTATAGTTATATTTATAGTACGAAATTATTTTGGCTAGATTCAAGCCGTTCGGAGTTGGAAAATCGAGGGATAGGACTTCTAGTTGACTGATTGAGCGTGGTTTGAGGTAAGTGACTTATCTAACCTTGTGTGGGGGAAATTCCCCTTAGGATTTGATATTGTGGTGATAATTTGTGATATGTGAAGGCCGTGTATGCGAGGTGACGAGTGCGTACACGGGCTAAATATTAAAAATTCCGATTTTTGCTACGTAGTTTCCTTTTCATGCCTTAATTGAGTTACTTTAGCATGTTGTAGTCATCATGTTTAGCCTAATTTCACGTGTCTACTTGTCTTATCTCCTATTTGCAACTTGTATCACATGTTTAGTTGAATTACTTGCTTTTCTTGATTTCCGTATTCATTACTTAACTGTGGAATTCCTTACTTGAAATTGCAATCCTTGAAATATTTTGAAGTTGAGTTTGGTGTTGAATTGCAAGGTCGTGGTTCTTTTGAGGCAAGGCGTAAGTTGTGAAATATCATTTATTTAGTTGTTGTGCTTTGGCTTTCGTGTTATTGTTAGGGTGATTGTTTGGTTGTTTGCACGAGATTTCTGCCGTGCCTTTATTATTGTTGCACGATATTTCTGTCGTGCGGTTGTTATTGTTGCACGAGGTTTCTATCGTGCGGTTGCTATTGTTTGCACGAGGTTTCTGCCGTGCCGTTGTGATTATTGATACACATCCGGTGGTATACGGTCTGGGTGTTGAAATGCATGCGGTGAGATAAGGTGGGCTTGATACGCATGGCTAGTAGGGGAACTACTAAAAGCCATGCGGTGTGATAAGGTGGGCTAAAATGCAGGATGCTATTTCGGGAAAATGATTTTCAAAACCAAATATAAAGGCTCCCGCGGTGATATAAGGAACGATCGTGATTTGTTTTTACGATTTGGGACTACGAGGCGGTACCTCGGGAGCGTCACGCTCCAAAATCGAGGGGCACGACCGGTGCTCAACCGCGTGAACCCGGCCGAGCAAGCCTATTAGATTTTCTTCTACCCAAACTCATTCATGAATAAAGAGAATATATATCTTTGTTAATCAAATAATAAAGTGATCATGTCTGTAATACTAATTTGTTATCATCATGTCTGCAATACCAATTTCTTACCATTAGTTACTTCATTTTTAAGTCTCAATTCCACACACATTTTTCATAATCTGAAGTGGAAATAATAATTCAAGCACAACACAATGAGTTTGACTTCCCAGCACCAATATACAACCCACACTATGTCTACGGAGCCTCTATAGATAAAGAAGAGTACAATGATAATGCCGGCAATGAGGCCCCGGCTATACCTCAAACAGAATACACAAAGTACAAAAGATACATGACCCCGGGATGAAGTGGGGCTCACCAAGTCAGATGAGAAGAAGGTGTACTGCTATCATTGATCAATATCTTCTGCTGTGGAACCACCTGCATCCATTTAAAGATGCGGCGCCCCTGACAAAAGGGACGTTAGTACTGTCGAATAGCACTAGCATGTATAAATAAACACCCTCTCAATAAAATGACAAATAATACAAACAGGATTATCATAGTGTTAATGGAAGCCTTAATCAACATCAAACCTCAATTTAGGATCAAGACAGTATTTCAATTAATTTCCATATCTCACATTGGGAGATTTTTAGCACCGATATACCATTGTTCACAATACCAGTACCATCGTACTCTCAGCACGGAGTCTGATCACAACCCGATCGGATAGGCTCTCTCATTAGAGATATCAACCACAATTACTCTCGATATCAATACCACCGTCTTTAAAACGGAGTCCGATCACGACCCGATCGGCTAGGCTATCTATTAGGGACATCGACCACAATCACCATTTCAATTATAATTTCCAGCACAATCACCACCATGTGTGCGGCATGGTGTCCGATCACGACCCGATCAGCTAGGCTGTCTTATTCGAGACATCAACCCTTTTATATCAATCGTCGCATTTCATGCTTCTTTCACATATTTACATTTCATTGGCACTAATGGCGATAATTATATAATCATTCTTGGCACGTTGGTCGTATTTAGTGTTTCATGCTCACATTTTCACTTTCTAACATCAACGTCATCAACAACAATAATAACATTTCAAATCAAGGCATGTAGTATATATGTGAGCAATTAAGGATCTATGGTACATAGAGATTCTACACAAAATTTGACATAATAGCCTTCGTTTGAACATGACTTGAAGTCGAACATTTTTAATGCACAACCCATATTTTAACACATCCTCAATTGATAACCTAACATAAATAAATCATTTAGGATACTTGTTGAACATATATCTTTTAACCCAATCTTACTCGGAATAGCCAATTTTATAATGAACCACTCGGGACTTACATAATTTACATGAATATCGTAGGATTCAATTCTAAGAGAAACGTTTAGCCAACATACCTCAATCGAGTTTCCTTAAACTCTAAAATGTTTTGGAATTCTTAGAAACTTCAATCTGTTGTAGAAATATAACAAATTAAACCAAAATTAGGAAGATGCTCATGGTTCTAGCTCATTTGAGCATTTTATCAAACACTAGGTGTGCATTACGGTTTGAAGGTCCTTTTATGGCAGATTCCATCATCCCACAACCCAATCTTTACCATTTTTAGGTCAACAATCTTCCTACACCCTTTGATGACATATGCATGTAAAATAAACAACTCTCATGCCCAAAATTTATCTTGCTAATTACTTATTTCTAGAAAAAATTCGAAATTGAAGGCTTGAAACTTTATTCCATTATATAATTTTCAACTTGACATAGCCGTAGGGCTCTTCTTAGATCATAAACCATTCTTAATGCACCACATACATATATTATCATGATCAATTGATATCATTCAAATTATCAGTCTTGTTCATACCCAAATTAATATAATTAGCACCCGCCAATCTTTTTAATGGTTTTAAAACACTTCAAATTTTTTTGGGGTGTTACAGGTAGTGCCCTTGTTGATCTTCTTTATTTGCTGTATTGTTTGGTTCTTGTTTCCTTAATATGTAAAATTCTTGTTTTCCTTTCGTGTTGTATTAGCTTTCCTTGATTCCGTGTTGTTATGTTCTGTAAATTCTTTATTGTTCACTTCCTTGTCATTTTCATTATATCATTGTATACTCTGTCTTATTTCTTATGATCTCTAGTAGGGTTTTGACCTGACCTCGTCACTACTCTACCGAGGTTAGGCTTGGAACTTACTGGGTACCGTTGTGGTGTACTCATACTACGCTTCTACACATATTTTTGTGCAGATTGGTACATCCTATCAGCCTCGATATTAGTGCATTGTGTTGCTATTTTGGAGACCTCAAGGTACACCTGCTCGCGTACGCAGGCCTCGAAGTCCCCTTCTATCATGTTCTTTTCTTGTTCCTTTATATTTTTGTAGACAGTGATGTATAGGAGCGTTCCGTACTGTATCTAGAGCTTGTGACTTATACTTTACCGGGTTTTGGGAGATGAACATGTTGGGTTGCAGATTTCCTTTATATATATAGTTGTGGATGCTTTGAGATTTAAATTATTATTGTTTCAGTTATTCCGCATGTTTTGTTAGGCTTACCTAGTCTTAGAGACTAGGTGTCGTCATGACATCCTACAGTGGGAAATTGGGGTCGTGACATAAATAACTATTGATCACACGCTAGCTAGTAGTTGAATTGCATATTGAAAAAGGGGCCAAACATGTTCCTCTACTTCTCGAAAAGGACTAATTCTTCCGTCCGTTATATTATTGGTCCACTAGTGCCCTTAAAGTTAAAAAGGCTTAGAAAGAGAACCTTTTTGTATTATTCACATCGTACCAACTAGTTATGAAATTAGATTGATAGCCTCCACCCATGTTCTAGCTTACCGCAAAGCTAGATTTGCCTCAATTGTTTGTCTCCTTCTTTCGACCTTTTTCACATTAGCTTTCACTATTTCAAGAGTTTGCTGAGCTTCTTGTGGATCAACCATGCAATCCAACATACATGTCATTTATACCGTTAAACTTGCATTTAGCAAATTCTTATATTATTCTTATATTAAGGATGAAATTGGATATTTTCAAAATTAAATTGTTACTAAATATAAAAAGATATTATTCTTTTTGGTACATAATAAAAACGAAAAAAGTGTAACATAAATTGGGTTAGAGTAGCATATATAGTATGCACATCTAATCATGTTGCAATTATAGCAAGTCATGCACAACATGTGATAATAATATATCTTATATATTATCCTAGTATCCGCACATATACTCATCGCCTGATATATATGGTATCCCCATTTAGGTAGTATATATAAAACAGTTCTAGTTTGAAAAAATTCTCCCATTGAGGTCAAAGTCTTTATCTCGGTCCAAGCAAAATTTTAACCTTCCAAAATAGTCTTCTCATGTTCGGAATCCACCAAATGACTGCAATATATTCAAAATATTGCTCAACGATGTTAAGCAAGGATATTTTACTCAATTTTATGATTTAAGACCCGGTTCCTTAATTTTATAATTTAAGACTCTATCAAAATCAAAGTCAATTTAAAAAGTCAACCCCTTAATTGAAGTTAAATTCGGGTTATCCGTATCTAGGAGTTCAATTATATGCTTAAATTCTCAGTTGAAGTCCATTTAGGTACTCAAGTTATCATTTAAGTGATTCTAGAGTTTATGTCAAAAATACTCAATTTCACTTATCGAAATCCATGTCTAATATTGAATCTAAAGGCAAATCGATGATATACCTTCAAGTTATATTTAAATCACTTACCCAAGTTTGAGGATTCAATTTTAGCCCAAAACTTTCCTAAACTAAGCTCTCAACCAGAGCCTCTCGCAACCAACTAAACCACACCAACAAGTTCCAAGCACTGTACCAATCCATGCAAAGTCTCAAAACATGAAACAAAGCACAAATACTCAAAACGATGAGTTGTTATAATACACACACACACACACTTATAATATACATGAATGCACACAGATACATCTCCTACCATACACCAACTCAACAATGATATATAATTCAAAAAGGTCTTTACTCACAAAATACCACTCAAAATCCAAAATCAATCATTCATCGCCATATTTTTGCACATACTGGTCACGCCCAACTATGCCTTATCAAAAGGACTACGCGGTCACTGCAAATATAATTATGTCTAAGAGTTCAGAGTCGATCATAGAGAACTAAGATTTAGCTAAAACTATTCACTATCACTAAGAAGACTAACTAGAACAATTCCTAAGTTATAAATATTAAGATTCTTTTTTCTAACTAATTAACTAATAAATTAAAGTAGTAAATTAATAACTAGAGATACTAAGGGTTGGAGACAAGATTAAGGAGGTCTAGCGTTATGATTTTCTCAGTTGTCGGAATCTTTCCAGCTACATCTTCTATAATTTTGCCTAATTTTTATCTACTGATCGTGAGCACTTCAATTATCGTAATTCTCTTACAAGCAATTAAAATAATTTACTAGATATATTCTCCCAAACTACGCTAGCTGGCGTTACCTTATTGCTTACTATGACCACATTAAGACTTTGTTATTTCTAAATCCACCTTTATGTCATGCCTCGACCTCGGGGAGCGTGACCGGTGCTCAATAGAGTTACCCCGGTCGAGCAAGCCTGCATAGTGCCATCTACCCAACTCACCCACAAATAAAGAGAAGAATGCATTTCATTAATTAGTCAGTAGAAGTCATGTGAACAACACTAGTTCATTTTCATTAGTTACGTCATTAACAAGTCTTCAAAACAGTACGTTTTACAGTCATAGTTAAAGTGGAACAAATGATACAATTATAATATTTTTAGTTTAACCTTCCCAAAAACAGATACAAACCACACTATGTCTACAGAGCCTCTAACAGGAACACAAGAGTTCTATGACAGTGCCAGCTACAAGGCCCTGGCTATACCTCAAAACGCTATGTACAAAGGATAAAAGATACAGGACCCCGAAATGAAGTGGGGCTCATCAAATCAGCTGAGAAGAGGGTGTGCTGCTATCACTGATCATTACTATCTGCTATGGAACCACCTGTATCCATTAAAGATGCATCGCCCCCGGCAAAAGGGACGTTAGTACATATGGAATAGTACTAGTATGTAAAACTAAACACCCTCTCAATAGAACGAGCAACAGTAAACGGAGAATAAAATATGAAATTAATAAAAGACTCAAACAGTATCAAGGTGACAAGTTAAGGTTCAAATAGGTCTCGGTAATTTAAGTTGGGATATCTTTAGCACCGATACACCACCGTGGTTTAGCACGAAGTTCGATCTCAGCCCGACCGGCTAAGTCATCTCACCGCGAGACGTACACTCACAATACAACCATGTGAGTGGCATGGCATCCGATCTCAGCTCGATCGGCTAAACGGTATCACCACAATGCTGTGTGGATCGACATCACATCACATCTCACTACCAATAATCTCATCCCATTTAAGGGGAAAACATCTCAACACACCAATATCATCCCATATAAGGGATTTACCCCTTAGTCACTCCTACACCGGCACGTGTATTTTCGGGGTTAGGTTATTCTGACCTACCCTTCCCCGATGGCTAAACGATACTCCCAAGTCATTTATTATTAAGAGTATTTACCACTCAATTTATATTCTTTTACAAGTCATTCATTTTATTGGCATCATTGTCCATAACGCAATAGCATTCTTGGAACATTGTCCGTACTTCATAATTCATGCTCACAAGTCCACTTTCAATCATTGTCATGGATAATCAACAATAAGGCCTTTCAAATTAAGACTTAAAACACATACTTGAGCAAATTAGGGTCTTAGGCACATATGATCTCTTATACAATTTGATGTGATCACTTTCATTTGGACTTGACTTGGAGTCACAACATTTTAATACATACTCATACTCCAAATACTCTCCCGAATTCAAATACTCTCCCGAAGAATATCACAATATGATAAGAATATTCCGGAACACATCTTGAACATATTCATATGTATACATCGTCCGACGCCAAACTTATTCAGAAAAGTCAATTCATAACGGACAACTCGGGACTTACAAGATCATCGTGGGAATTCAATTCTAAGAGAGGAGTTTTGCCAACATACCTTGCCTCGAGCTTTTTAATTTACTACAATGTTTCGGAAATCATAACCTCTTCGATCTATTTAAAGATATAGCAAAATTGAACACAAATTAGGAAGGAGTTCATAGTTCCAGCTCACTTGAGTATTTTATCAAACACTAGGTGTGCATTAAGGTTTCAACGTCCTCCTATGGTGAATTCTTTCACCCCACTACCCAAAGTTCACCCAAAAGAGCCCAATAATCCTCCCACTACCCTAGATGGTACATGCATGTAAAATAAACAAATCCCATACCCAAGAATTGCTTTACTAATTACCCATTTTTAGTTAAATTTCGAAATTAATGGTTAGGATGTAGAATCTTACCTTTTAGTTGAAGACCTTGTGAGTTACCCTAGAGAAATCTTCAAGGTTTGAACAAAGATTGATGAACAAATGACTTAGAACTCATCTTCTCACTCTAGACCACCTTTCTCTCTCTCTCTAAAATGTAACTTTGAACTTTCTAAAATAACCCTTAACATTATTTTATAAGATTAGGGTCGGGTTTATAAAACCATAAAAATAAAGCTTCAAAACACAATCTGCGGCCGCAGAGTGACTGCAGAATGGATATGCGGTCCGCAAATCGGCCGCACATATGGCCCTCCAGAACTGGGCAAGATTGCCTCACTCTGCGACCAGTATGCGGTCCGCATACCTGTTCTGCGGTCGCATAATGCACCATAGAACTTCCCTCCGGAAATTTTCATGCTGGTTCCGCGGTCGATGTGCGACCCGCGAAACGGTTTTTCAATCGCATAGTGGACCGCACAATATCATCCAAACTTGCCTAGTTTTCTGCTTTACTCTGCGGCCACATAGTGGGCCACAGAAAGGTCTTTTTCTGCCAAAAATTTTCCTTTACTCCCCAGCACATTGTTCAACCCAAAAAATCCGTACCCCGGGTTTTTAGGCCTACTTCGGCACCACAAAACCCCAGATTTTTAGGTAAAAGTTTACTGGGTCTTACACTTTAAACCTGTAGTATTGATTCCTCACATACGTTTGTAGTGATGTTGTTTAACAACCACCTAAATATGTAGCCTTTCCCAAGCAATACATAATAAATAGACACAATCAATTGATAGCCATTCAATTAACTAAAATAAGCACATAGTTAAATAAGTAAAGAAATTCAAAGGCTAAATATATTAAAACATACCAAGAATTCATCCTTCAAAAGGTTCCATCAAAACCATATATATGAAATTAGATACTCATAGTAGTATGTAGAAACCCAATACTAAAAATCATAACCAACAACAAAGAATAAAGAAGAAAGGGAAAACTCATGGTTGAATCATCCTCCTTACTCCTAGTGTATTATTTCCTCCAAGGTTTTTGTTTAGCCCTAAGTAGTGTCTCTCCCTCCAAAGTGTGTAAAAATCATGTTTAGAGTGTATTTATATGACCTAGGTAGGGTGGAGGGTTGTCCAATGCAATCCAATCTCGGATAGGAAAGCTGGAATCTGCATCCACGCTCGCGCGCGTGTGCCCATTTACACGGACTAAACTTTTGAAAATTTTCCATTTCGTGAAGCGATCCATGCCTTCGCTTCATTTCACTATTTTGTGCATTCAATTGTCTCCTTTTTTGCTTCCTTTTTCGTGCCATGCGCGAGAATGTACGAGCTACCAGTTCTTCCATCCTTTTCTTTTTATAACAAATTGCCATCTTTTGGTCACTTATCATCCTAACTTACTCCTACACATAAGAAATACGTAATGAGCGTATTTTACTTTAAAACAATGTAATCTCCCGCAACTCACATGATAAATGAGATCAAAACATACTCAAAAAACATACATTTTTTGGTCATTTATCACAACCCCACTCTTAAACTCTTGCTCATCCTTGAGCAATTCTAAAATTAAGCACCTCGGCAAGAAATAAAATTTTAAACTTTCTCAAGCATCACACCTATACCAATGGTTTGTACCAACACATAGAACCTAGCATAAATACTATTCATACTTTTCCTCAATTTTACGCCATGCCAAGACTAATTAAAATAGTTGTGTGACTCTTTCTATCATTCTATCCTAAAAGATTGACTCCAATACATTCCATATTTACTGTCATAGGCTGCTTTCCATCATCGACCCATGACCCCTTGGACGCGCCCCGTGGCATCCCGGCAAGCCTCCCAACGCCTAGCACCACGGTCAGCCCCGTGGTCTCGGCAGCGCCAAGTGACAAGCGAGCATGCGCCTCTGTCGCCCCACCGATAATCAATGCCAGCGCCCAGCGGCTGGCCAATGCCATCAGTGCCGCGCGCACCGACAATGCCGCGCGCACAAATTATCATGTTGCCATCAGCGCCGCACACCCAGACAGTGTCCCGCGCGCAGACCCAATGCCAAGCACCGGCGCCCAGCCGTTGGCAGATCTAAATAGTGTCGCGCGCGCCCACAGCAATGCGCGCGCAGACCCTGCTGCTCAAGACAAAGTTGCTGCCATCGGACTTGCTTCCATAGAAGACTAAGTCCTTTTCATTGTAATTATAGAGTAGTTTTACTTCATTCATTTTCAGTGTGCTTCTATAGCTTTCTTAGGTCAACTCATGTAACTTTGGTTTATTTTTTTTAAGCATTATTAAAGGGGACCAAAGCATTCAAACATTCAAGCATTCAAAAAATTCTCTGTACTGGTGTCTCTCCCCCGACACCGCATTGCATCTTGTAATAGCTTTCATCATCATCATCATCAATACAATCATCAGCTTTCATCATCAGTTGCTCATTTTCCGCTGCTCAATTGCTCACGACATTGGTTTTCCCGTACGGCACTGAAAATCTAGTCTAGTGTACGGTGAGGACCTCAGTTGGTGCATAGCAACCGCATTGACATCGGTTTCTTAGCCTTACGTCGCCCTTCCAAGGAACTTCAGGAAGGCGCCGTGTAACAGTTGGTATCAAAGCCTAGGCTTGACATCGGACGAGGGAACTCATTGCCATCATCATCACCATTTCTGACCATGGTGAATCACGGGGATCGTATCACGACCCTAGAAGAGACGGTTGACGCATTACGGCCCATCGTGCATACGTTGCATGATCTAAAAACCAGCCTAGTGCAAAGGTTGGACGACCTGGACTGCAAAATGCGGCAGGCCGAAGTTGACATAGCAAACATCAGTCAAGACTCTGAGGAAGACCGGCAAACGGCTGCCGTCGAGGCAACCAAAGTTCATGGCCAATTCGAGGACCTCCAACAGGAGCGTGCCGAGGATTTAGCCTATCGGGAACTAGAGGCAGACAGACTGACCGTCATGCAGCAAACCATAGACAACTTGACAGGCCAGCTCAATGTTGTCAATGCTGCCCTTCAAAGCCTGCTCAAAGGAGGCGAAAACCACATCAGGGGTGCCATGAACATTGCCCCCATTCCACAAAAGCTGAAAATTTCGGAGCCCAAGCCATACAACGGAGCCCGGGATGCTAAAGAAGTGGAAAACTTCATCTTCGACAACGAACAATACTTCGATGCCGTTGGACAGTTGGAGGAATCCAAGAAGGTAGCAACTGCTGCCATGTATCTTCAAGGCGATGCAAAACTCTGGTGGCGAGTCAAATACGAAGCCATCAGGGCCGGTGAAGATACTTTCCAGACATGGCAGAACTGAAGGCCGCCATACGCATGCAGTTCTTCCCCGAAAACATGGAATACAATGCACGGAGAAAGTTGCGTGAACTTCGCCACACTAGGTCGGTGCGGGACTATGTGCGTGAATTCTCCGCACTCATGCTAAACATACGGGATATGGGGGACAAAGACAAACTGTTCGCATTCATAGAAGGTTTGAAACCTCATGCTCGTATGGAACTGCAAAGACAACGGGTAGATACCCTACCCAAGGCCATTCAAGCTGCTGAGTGCCTTGGGGATTATCAGTTGGAAACTCAGAAGGATAGGCCCCAGCCGCCTGTCCGAGGGGGATACAACGGGAGCCAACCTAGCAACGGTGGCCCCAACAGAAACGGAGGAGATCGAGGTGCATCCAAATCCAAGACTCCTTCCTCAAGCAGTAACACTACTGCATCAGTCAACAACCATCAGGGGAGAAAGCCCCAATCAGAATGTCGTCATTGCGGCGGGGAACATTGGAACAATCAATGCCCCAATACATAAATCAATGCTCAACAAACTGTTGATGATGACAAGTCAGATACCGACGACTCAGACGGCACCGATCCAATAGGTGCCTTCAACGCATTTGTCGGCTCCATTCATGATACCTTGGCGGGAACCAGTACTGGCAACCCCAAGAAGAAGGCATTCCCAATCGACAAGAAAGGGAAAGGAAAGGCGGACGAGAGGCCTCCCACATCACAAAAGAGGACCTTAATGTTCGTTGACATGAAAGTAAACGGCAGACCTATTCGGGCATTGATAGACACGGGTGCTAGCCACAACTACCTGGCCTCAACTCAGGTGCAACGCCTCGGTCTAGCAGTGCAAAAATGCAAGGGTCGTGTCAAGGCTATCAACTCTCCATCTCAGCAAGTGAGTGGAATAGCCAAAGAAGCGCCAATCCAGCTTGGCCCATACAAGGGAATATTCGACCTACGCATAGCTATCATCGATGACTTCGAACTGATAGTGGGATTGGAATTCCTCAGGCAAACCAACACCATCCCGGTACCATATGCCAACATGCTCCTAATGATGGGAGACAACGGGGCCAAACCCCACACCATACCATGCATATCCAAGAAGATGGCCGCTGGAAACATCACGGCCATGCAGTTTAAGGAGGGAACCAACAGACCTGAACCCACTGTTCCGGCTGCCCTCAACATCATCAAACAGGCATCACATCATCAGGGTCCAACAGCTCATGGCACCCCTCATTGTGTGAAGACTTGCCAAGCATTCCTAAAGGACAAGTCGGATCACCCAGCATAAGCGGGACTCTTGGAGCCGCTACCTGTCCCACAGAGACCTTGGGAAAGCATTTCCCTGAATTTCATCACAGGATTACCCAAGGTCGGAAATCATGCAACCATCATGGTGGTAGTAGACCAGTTTTCCAAGTATGCTACCTTCATCGCAACCCCACAAAACATATCAGCAGAAGATACAACTCGACTCTTCTTCTCTCATGTTGTCAAACATTGGGGTATGCCCAGCAACATCATTAGTGACTGCGACCCACGCTTCACTAGCAAGTTTTGGACCCAACTCTTCAGTTGCCTCGGATCCAAATGGAGTTACAACTCAAATCATCATCATCAGCAAACATGTGACCAAACAGACCAGTTCAATGACATGCTGGAGGAATATCTCCGCCAATTTGCAACCGGGTCACAAACACATTGGGTGAAGCTTCTGGATACTGCTCAGCTGTGTTTCAATTCACAAAAGTGCACCAATACAAACAAAAGCGCTTTTGAAATTGTTATCGGACAGCAACCGCTACTCCCACATAATGTGAATGCACCAAACATACCATCATCTCATCGAGCTGCCAGTTTCTCTACAGAATGGGAACACACTTTGAAGATAGTGCGGAGCTATCTTGTCAATGCCCAAGACAGGGCAACGAGGCATGCCGAACAAAACCGTCGCTTTGCCCAACATCAAGCAGGGGACAAAGTGATGTAAGAACCCCGAGGCAGAACTTGTTTGCAAAGAGGACCCAAGATCCTCGCCTATTGCCAAGCTACATCGGGCCTTTTTCCATAGAAAGGCGCATCGGGAAATCCACATACCAGCTGAACACACCAGCCTGGTGGAAAATCCATCCAGTCATCCATGTCAGCCGCCTCAGGCCATTTTAGAAATGCATGGAAGATCATTCAGAAAGACATCTCACAGCACCGAGGGGAATAGACCTCACAGCCATCAAGAGCCTGACCAATCATCATCATCCTGCAGGTAAGGCTTCGAGGACGTTTCCAACTCAGGTGGGGGAGAATGTCATGGGCTGCTTTCCATCATCGACCCATGATCCCTTGGACGCGCCCCGTGGCATCCCGGCAAGCCTCCCAATGCCTAGCACCACGGTCGGCCCCGAGGTCTCGGCAGCGCCAAGTGACAAGCGAGCATGCGCCTCTGTCGCCCCACCGATAATCAATGCCAGCGCCCAGCGGCTGGCCAATGCCATCAGTGCCGAGCGCACCGACAATGCCGCGCGCACAAATCATCATGTTGCCATCATTGCCGCACACCCAGACAGTGCCCCACGCGCAGACCCAATGCCAAGCACCAGCGCCCAGCCGCTGGCAGATCCAAATAGTGTCGTGCGCGCCCACAGCAATGCGCGCGCAGACCCTGCTGCTCAAGAAAATGTTGCTGCCATCGGACTTGCTTCCATAGAAGACTAAGTCCTTTTCATTGTAATTATAGAGTAGTTTTACTTCATTCATTTTCAGTGTGCTTCTATAGCTTTCTTAGGTCAATTCATGTAACTTTGGTTTATTTTTTTTAAGCATTATTAAGGGGGACCAAAGCATTCAAACATTCAAGCATTCAAACAATTCTCTGTACTGGTGTCTCTCCCCCGACACCGCATTGCATCTTGTAATAGCTTTCATCATCATCATCATCAATACAATCATCAGCTTTCATCATCAGTTGCTCATTTTCCCCTTTTCATTGTAACGTACGGCACTGACAATCTAGTCTAGCGTACGGCGAGGACCTCAGTTGGTGCATAGCAACCGCACTGACATCGGTTGCTTAGCCTTACGTCGCTCTTCCAAGGAACTTCAGGAAGGCGTCGCGTAACATTACACTCGCTTTTTGTGCCAACTAAATATACGAGTTTCTTACCAATCCGTCGTAAAGCATGTGCCCTCACCAACAAGGCAAAGAGAATAATCAATCCACACATTCTAATATGAATTCAAGTATATTTTAAGGACTCACATATTGAAAGAATTCACTCATTTTTGCAAAGAAACTCATGTGCCTCCAAAGCTTGTTCTATAGGATTGCCCGTAGAGTAAGTCTTTACTAATTTAAGCTCACAAAGTCTAGGATCAATTAGCTCACATTTGCATGTCGGGATCTCTATAGTCTGCATTAGCCCTCCATGCTTCTGGTGCTCTACCTTCACCTGTTGGCAACTAGGACACTGAGCGACAAATTCAGTAATGTTCTTCTTCATATCGTTCCACCAGTACACATCCTTAATGTCATGATACATCTTCGTTGATCCAGGATGAATGGAGTACCACGAATAATGTACCTTTGACATAATCCTATCTCGTAGCCCTGCCACATATGGAACACATAAACGACCCCTGTATCTAAGAACCCTATCTCCCTTGAGCTCTAACAATGGCTTCTTCTGCTGCGGAGCTCGCTCTATCAACTCAACCAACTCGGGGTCCTCGTACTGCCTCTCCTTTACTTCGGCTGTGAGGGATGATTTTGCAGTATTTTTGAGTACAACTCCAGTATTGCCAGAGTCTACTAACCGAACCCCCAAACAAGCCAATTTATGAATCTCTCTAGTTAATCGTCTTTTCTCGGCCTCTACATGTGCTAAGCTACCCATAGATCGGCGACTTAAGGCATCTGCTATCACATTGGCTTTGCCTGGATGGTAGAGAATGTTAACATCATAATCGTTCAATAACTCAAGCCATCGCCTCTGTCACAAATTCAACTCTTTTTGCTTGAAAATATATTGTAGGCTTTTATGATCAGTAAATATATCAACATGAACACCATATAAATAATGCCGCCATATCTTAAGTGCATGGACAACCGCAGCTAACTCGAGGTCGTGGGTCGGATAATTCCTCTCGTGCTTCCTTAACTGCCTTGAAGCATACGCAATTACCTTCCCATGTTGCATCAGGACACATCCTAACGCATCCCAATACATGGCATAACCATATGGACCCTCTGGAAGTGCTAGAACTGGCACTGAGGTCAACTTGTTCTTAAGCTCCTAGAAACTCTGCTCGCAAGCCTCCGTCCACTGAAACTTAGTTACTTTTTGCGTCAAATTCGTTAATGGTGCCGAAAGGGAAGAAAAACCCTTTACGAACCTCCGATTGTATCCTGATTAGCCTAGAAAGCTACGAACCTCTGTCGGAGTGGTAGGTCTAGGCCAGGATTTCACAACCTCAATCTTTTGAGTGTCTACCTTTATACCGCCATCGGATACAATGTATCACTAGAATGCTACAGACTTCAACCAGAACTCACATTTAGAAAACTTAGCATACAATTTACTATCACGGAGGGTTTGGAGTACCGCTCGCAGGTGGTCCGCATGCTCATCCTCTGAACATGAATAAACCAAAATATCATCAATAAATACTATCACGAACAGATCTAAAAATGGCCGGAATAGGCTATTAATCAAGTCCATAAATATGGCAGGCGCATTCGTCAACCCGAAGGACATGACAAGGAACGCGAAGTGGCCATATCGGGTCCTGAAGGCTGTCTTGGGAATATCTTTCTCCTGAACTCTGACCTGGTGGTACCCCGACCTCAAATCTATCTTTGAAAAGCATCTAGCTTCCTACAACTGATCAAACAAGTCATATATCCTTGGAAGTGGATACTTATTCTTAATAGTTACCTTGTTCAATTGCCTATAATCGATACACATCCTCAGCAAGCCTTATTTCTTCCATACAAACAGTACCGGTGCACCCTAAGGTGAGGTACTGGGCCTGATGAAACCTTTCTCTAGCAAATCTTTTAATTGCTCCTTCAACTCCTTCAATTCGGCATGTGCCATTCTACACGGAGGGATGGATATTGGTTGAGTTCTTAGAAGCAAATCGATGCGAAAATCAATCTCTCGCTCTGCAGGAATACTTGGAAATTTATCTGGAAATTCATTTATGTACTCTTTGACTACTGGAATAGATTGAAGTGTAGGTATCTCAGCATCTGCATCTCTAACTCGCACAATATGATAAATGCACCCTTTTGCGATCATTTTCCTCGACTTCAGATAGGAAATAAACTTACCTCTGGGTGTCGTTGTATTAGCTACCCATTCAAGGACTGGCTCACCCGAAAAATGATATCTGCCTATCTTTGCTCGAAAATCAAATGTGGCATAGCAAGCTTTCAACCAGTCCACGCCCATGATAGCATCAAAATCCAACATCTCTTGCTCAACTAGGTCGGCTGAGGTCTGACGACCACAAACTATCATCATACAACCTCGGTAAACCCGTCTAGCAATAATTGATTCCCCGCTACAAATGGGGTAATACACGATAAAGTAGATCCTGGGTCTATCCATGCATAAGCATCGTGAGAGCAAATGGTTAACATACCTGTCACAACATCTGGTAAAGACTCCTAGTCCTGCCGACCCGCTAAAGCATAGCTACGATTCTGATTACTACCTGAATTGGAACCTATACCTCTGCCTCGACCTCTACCAGCCGAAGACTGAGACTCACGCCCTGAAGGATGCACGGACATAGATGATCCTATTGCTGAATTCGCTGGTTGTGCCATACCCCCAGAATCTCTATTTGGGAAATCTCGCATCATATACCCCGGACGTCCACATGTATAACAAGCATCGGAACTGGCTCGGCATTGTCCCAAGTTTCCTCTACCACAGATGTCACACCGCAGCGAAAATGGCCATGTCTACCCTGAACCTCATTGTCGCTGCAAACCCGACACCCGAGAGATTTCACCTGGTCCTGCCTGAGTATAGCGATCAAAACTGTAACCCTGTAACTGAAGTGGCAGAGTCCTAGGTGGCCGTTAGAAGTACTGGGGCCTATAACTACCCTGAGACTGCTCCTAAGACATGGCAAATCTCATACTCTTACGCTGTCCTGACTCAATCCTCTCCGTACCCTACTGCCGACGCCTACCCCTTTCTATATTCTGGGTGAATGCCTGAATCCGGGAGATATCCATACTATCCTGCAATGCAATGGTGGTACATGCCTCGGTCAACTCTGGGGCTAACCCTGCTATAAACCTTTGGATCATGTCCCGCATAGTAGCAACAATGGATGGTGCATATCTGGCCAATGAGTCAAAATGGAGACTATACTCTCGAACACTCATATTGCCCTACTTGAGGGCTAGAAACTGATCGACTTGAGCCTGTCAGATCTCTCGCGGTAAGTACTGGTCAAGGAAGGCATCTGGAAAATTTTCCCAAATAACTGGAGGTACATTACGTCCCTTGGACCTTTCCCATCCCTCGTACCAAAGGATGGCTATATCTTGGAGTCGAAAAGCTGCTAGCTTAACTATCTCTTTCTGTATGGCATGCATAACTCGAAAGATCCTGTGAAGCTGATCTATGAAATCCTACGGGTCCTCCCTCTGATCCGTCCCCGTGAACTCTAAGGGACTCAAAGTAATAAACTCTCGGACCCTTGAACTCCCAGACCCCTCAGAAGATCCTGCACTAGCGGGTGCCCTAGCATGTTACTGGGTAGCTACCAACTGTGTCAACAAATACACCGCACTCCTCAAGTCCTGATCTGATGGAAGCGGAGGGGGAACTGGATGTGCGGTCTCCCTAGGAATCTCCTCAGGTGGTGGAGGGGCCAGTAATGGCTGGCTAGGGGTCTCTCCCTGGGCCTCCGATTGGGCCCTATCTACTAGGGGTACCCTGTTGGTCCCCTCACCTACTGCTATATCTCTCCTCTGACTAGCCGTAGTCTTCCTAGTCACCGTCATCTGTTCATGCAAATGCCAACACATAAGTTTAACTCAAATTTCCTATAACTCAGTTCTATAGCACGATTTAGATTTGAAAGAAGGGTAACCAACTCCTAAATGCCCTGTAGTCCCCTGCTTATATAATGTGGTGCACAACACATCTATAAACAAGACCCTACTAGACACGGCTTGTAGACTCCTTAGGACAGAACTGCTCTGATACCACTTTTGTCATGCCACGAACCTTGGAGGGGGCGAGACCGGCACCCAGTGCCTCACCTATCCTTGCATACCAACTTGCGACTAAGGGACTCTGAACATATAATGTTATACTTTGGCCATGGGCCACATTGCAAGACAATTTGTGAAGCAAAATATAAAACTGAATGGAAACCAACGCTGACTAAACATCAATATAAAGCTGGGCTGGCAAGGCCGTCATGACTACTACAACTGACAAACCAACAAAATAAACATACAACGCCTACAAGCCCAACATACTACACTAACTGACATGTTATGTCTACAAGCCTCTACTGATGGATGTACCGTGGTCGGAACAGGGATCTGACCTACTCATAACCTATATACATATATACACAAGATGTACACAAAACTCCTAGACCTGGCAACTCTGAAGGACATGGAGCTTACCGATAAAGCTGAACCCGGGCAACACCTACTGAGGAGGTCTACCAGCCTGTCTGTCTCAACCTGCACGCATGAAATGCAGCATCCCCAGAGAAAGGGACGTCAATACAAAATAATGTACCGAGTATGTAAGGCAACAAAATAATTGAAAGCTGAAACGAAACTGATAATATAATAACTGAAAGTAACTGGGAGTCAAAGATAATCTAAAAATATGCTTTCCTGTTGATACTGACTCAACTCTCTCAATATAGTAAGTAAAATAGTTGTCCGGCCCTATAAGGATCGGTATATATATAATTGCTCTGCCGTAGTAGGCTCGCTCATAGGCGCTCGGCCATACTAGGCTTTGTATCTCAGCCAACTGGGCTCGTTCATAGGTGCTCGGCCGCAACAAGCTCGATATATAACTTACCATCTGATCAGAGGTTGCCCAATAGGGGCCTGCCCATCGATTATAACTCGATGGTAATGAATACTGTAATACTGTATATATATGCTCTCTAATATCTTGACTGGAAGAAGACAATACTCAATTAAATATAAAGTCCCGATAAGGAGAATATTGTAATTTATGAGACTAGGATAATGTATAAATTCGGGAATATGAAATTCTCTTTATGCCTCGTTATCAAATACATGTAATTACGAGATCATGCCAAAATGAAGGAAGAGCTTAGCCTTAACATACCTGAGCCGGTTCTCCGGACAACCCTTCTAGCACACGACAATTATGACAAAATTCCTGACGGCAAGATCGGAGTAGGGAAACATCCGTATGATATTTTTGAGAAATATTATACCGAGCTTCTTTAGAATTGCCAAAAAAAATGTCACATTGCTATGAGCTTGAATTCAATATTGAATTCTTGAATTCTTTTTGAATCAGAAAATATCACGTTACTAAGCTTCATATGAAATTGATGAGAATCCAAATCCCATCCGATACTGAATCTCTTAATCCATCTCCTTAAGTGATATTTGGAGGCATTTTTGTTATAGGGTTGGACCCCACTTTGGCAAGGTGACTACGCCATTAGTTCACAATATTTTTCCACCTTGAAGTGTGGCTTAAGAGTCACTAAATTGGGAAAGATGGTCTGCCACGTTGGGACCTCTTTTAGGACTTATCCAAGTCTTAATGTATTAATCACTAATTCCTTAATTAATGAATTAATTTCCCATTAATCAATAATCAACCAATTACCCACATAATAAAGAATTATCTCAAATTACTTAAAATACTATTTATTTTTAATACACTTTATACATCATACTATGATGGTTATATGGTACCTTGTATGGCACTAGTCCATAAATACCGGATATTATAGCTCATACCGCATTTATCCCAAATCGACAACCTTCAACAAAACTCATTTTCTTTGATTCGTTCACCATTTATCTTTCACGGCACTTACTTATCACTTGTTATAAATATGATAAATGATTATAATCTCAAGATAATCCCATCCCCAAGCTTACGTCGATTAACTTAGGGGGCCTCTTGGCCTCCCGCTCCTAATGCGCCTGCCTGTGAACCAGCTCTAAGAATCTAGCAATAACGACCACTTCGTCAAACCTCACACCTGTCGCAACCTCCCGAGCCATAATGAAGCGTAATACATAATTGATGCCATCAATGAACCTCCTATTATTCTCCCTCTTAGTGGGAACCAACCATTCCACATGATGAGCCAACTCGGAAAACCTGATCTCATACTGAGTCACGGTCATGCCCTCATGGCGTAGCTGCTCAAACTGCCTACGCAACTCCTCTCTATGAGTCTGTGAGACAAACTTCTCTAAGAAGAGAACTGAGAACTCATGCCATGTAAGTGGCACTACATCGGCTGGCCTGCTCAATTTATAAGCCTGCCACCATCGGTAAGCTGCCCCTGTCAGCTAAAAAGTAGTGAATGAAACCCCACTGGTGTCCAAAATACACGTTGTGCGAAGAAACAACTGGCACCTGTCTATGAAATCATGAGCATCCTCCAACTCTACTCCACTAAACTCTGGAGTCCTAAGCCTCCGAAATCGCTCTAATCTCTTCTGCTACTTGTCACTCATATAGGGACCAACCTCGGCCCGAGCGGCAGCAACCGACTGAACTGGCAATACACCCGTTATTTGGAGCCACTAAGATAACTGCTTTGGAGTATGGGCGACAGGAGTCTGGGAACCTCCCGCGGCCTGTGAAGTAGTTAGTGCAGCTGGAACTGAGACTGCCTGAGCCAAGCTTGTGCACACAGTCAAAATTTGGGCTAAGTCTTCCTAAAGGCCAAGAATCACAATGGGCACTGTTGGTGCCTGAGCCGGTCCCACCGGCTCAACCAAAATAGTACCTGCTCATGAGCTGGAGCAACTAGTGGCTCCATATCTGCTACTCTGGCTGTAGTGCGTGCTAAACCTCGGCCTCTCACAACCAAAAATGGTAGTACTGGTGGCCGTCCGCCTGATCCGGCCGCACGTGTTCTCACCATATGTGAGAGATTAGAATAGTCAAGTTCAAATTCCGGAAATAACAAATCCGCATGACAAGAATACATGAAAGTGAAGTTTCCTAACAGTTCGGTAGCCTCTCAAAGATAATTACAGACATATCCACACTGATTCTCAAGGCTCTACTACACTTGGTCATGACTCATAATACCTATGAACCTAGGGCTCTGATACCAACTTTTCACGATCCAAAATCCTAACCCGTCGTGACGGCGCCTAACCCACCAGCTAGGGAAGCCGAAACATAATAATAAAGAAACAAAACAACAAAACTTATAGAAATAGCATAAGTGTGAAATCTTAATACAACCAAATACTGCTAATACAAGGTAAGTTCCCTAGAAACTGGTAAATATGGAGTCATGAGCTTTACAACGGAACACAAGTCTGAACTAAATAATAATACTGTCTGAACTAAATAATAATACTGTCTGAACTGAAACAACAGTACATAAGAAAAGACAAGTGAAAACAGCGGCCAAGGATGCTGCTCTACCTCGCCTCTCGAAGATCAGTCCAACAAGAAAATCTACTGCTGATACAACACACACTATGTCTACGGAGCCTCTAATGATACACAAGAGTGATATGATGATGCCGGCAACAAGGCTCTGGCGATACCTCAAAACACAGCACATAAGGAACAAAAGATACAATACCTCAATATGAAGTGGGGCTCACCAAGTCAGTTGAGAAGAGGGTATACCGCTATCACTAATAGATGCCGCCTGTTGTGGAACCACCTACATCCATTAAAGATGCAGCGCCCTCGGTAAAAGAGACATTAGTACATACGGAATAGTACTACTATGTAAGACTAAACACCCTCTCTATAAATCGAGAAACAGTACATGGAGAAACAACATAGTATCAATGAGAACCCCAAACAATATATAAGCGTCAAGTTAAGATAGGGATAAATTTTCAAGTAAATAACAATGTTTTAGGTTGGGAGATCTTTACTACTGATTACACCACTATGTTTTTAACATGGATTACGATCACGGCCCGTTCGACTAAGCCGTCTCACCCAAAGACATCCAATCACAACACCACCATGTGCGCGGCATGGTGTCCGATCTCAATCTGATCGGCTAAGCCGTCTCACCACAATGTTGTGTGGGTCGACATCACTTTCCGCTAGCAATCATATCATCCCAATTAAGGGGAACAATCTTAACACATCAATCTCATCACATTAAGGGGAATAATATCAACACATCAATACGGGAATTTACCCCTCAATCACTCCTACACCGGCACATGTAGTTTCGGGGTTAGGTTATTTCAACCTACCCTTCATCGGTGACTAAATGATACTCCCAAAATATTTATTATAAAAAAATGAGTTACAGTTCATTTCATAATTTTTCACACATCTTTTAATTTCATTGGCACTAGTGGCCACAAATGTGATTTCGTTTTTCGCACGTCGGCCATATTTCATATTTCATACACACTCATTTCACTTTCAGGCATCATCATGTATTATCAACAACAAGGCATTTCTAATCAAGACTTTAAGTATACATATGAGCCATAAGAGTCTTAAGCACATTGAGTTTTCTTCCACAATTTGGCATAATAACTTTCATTTGAAGCACGACTTGAAGTCATAAAATTTTAATACACACCATATTTGAACACATTCTCGGAGGATAACATATTGTGATAGGAGCATTCAGAACATATTTTGGACACGTATCTTTTTGACACAAAGCTTATTCAGAATAGTCAAATTTATAAGGAGTAACTCGGAACATGAGAAATAAGAACATGGGCCATCATACTTGAGACTTACGAGAACATCGTGGGATTCAATATTAAGAGAGAAGTTTAGCCAAGATACCTCGCTTTAGGTTTCCTTAGTTTAGTACAATGTCTAAATACTACTAGCAATGTCAATCTATAAGAAGATGATAAAAATCGAATCAAAATTAGAAGGATTCTCAGGATATAAGTATCTTGGGAATTTCGTCATACACCTATCATGCAAAATTGAATACAAGGCTTCTACAATGGCAATCCTTTCCTCCCTCAACCAATTTCAACTAGAATCTACCTGGAATAGTTAAACAACCCCACATACTACCCCCTAATGGCACATGCATGGCACATTTCCAACTTCACAACTTACTTTAACCCAACACAGTTGCATGAAGGTTTTAGGACAAGGTCTTACCCGGATAGCCTATGGCCTAGTGAGTGATTCCCTTGAATCTTCAAGATTGTGCAAGAATTGATGAGCAAAAGGGGTTGGGGCGTCCGTTCTCTCTCTAAGATACTCCCCTCTCTCTAAAGTAGTCGTTTAAACAAGCCCAAATGACCCCCAAAGTTGTTTTATAAAAATGGGATCGGTTAAAATTTTCCCAAACTTAAGCCTACGAAATCGGGTCTGCGGTCGCAGACCGGACTGTAAAACAAATATGCGATCTGCAAAGGGGATCGCAAAAATGGTCCCAAAACTGGGTAGGTCTAGTCAGGTCTATGACCATTATGCGGCCCGCAGAATAGTTATGCGATCGCATAACGCGGCGCAAAATCTCCCTCTGGAAATCTTCATGCTGGTTCTACGACTGATGTGCGGCCCATGAAATGATTATGCAGCCGCATAATTGACCGCAAAATGTCCTTCAAAATATGACTCAGGTTCTGTTGCATTCTGCGGCCGATTTGCGATCCGCGAAGGGGTTCTGCAGTCGCATAGTTGACTGCCGAAATGCCATGTTTTGCAAAAATTTTCTTTCAACTCCCCGACATACTGTACAACCCAAAACGTTTGTAGCTCGGCATGCTATAAAATTCTCAAACACATTAGCCTACCTCGGCACCGCAAAACCTCGGGTTCTAGGTAAAATTTTATGGTTTCTTACATAACTGGTCCACACACCTGGATCTGCACATTTAAGTGTTGATTGTAGTATGAGTACAAGTGACCCAATGTACTCAATAAGTATCATAACTAAACTCGGCGAGGTAAAAGAAGCAAGAACGATATATGATACCTTCTATAACTTGTACAGTTTCATAAATCCTACATGTACAGAATAGTAATGTGATCATGTTTAAGGTATTGACATGACTATCTCTGTGTGTATGTGTACAATTACTCAATATCTCTGTTCAGTCACTGGTACATCATATAAGATGATATGCAGACAAATCAGATATTGAATCATGGAAATTGCAAGTAAAGATGAAATGCAATTCCAAATCTGGCCAGACTTTCCTCAACCTTTCCATATCTATACCAAATCACTGGTCAGATTTGCTCAATAACCGCGTGTACACCATCAGGAGAGAAATATGAGAGGGTGACCCTAGAGGGATGGATCCATATCCATATGCTGCACGGACAACTCACGTGCTAATAGAATCAACCGCACGGATAACTCACCTGTTGCACGGACAACTCATGTGCTAATAATATCAATAACCGGATCCGTACGGACAACTCACGTGCTGCACGGACAACTCACGTGCTAATAGAATCAACCGCATGGACAAGTGACGTGCTAATAATCACCATCCGCCCGGCATGGACACAGGCTAACTGTCATTCCCCGACCACAGGGAGTGCGGCCGACGCTCAACCGAGATACCCCGGTCAAGCAAGCCTTTACAATACCTTTTACCCAACTCACCCATCAATAAAGAGAAGGATACATTTCATTAATTAGACAGTAAGATGTCATGTGAATAACACCAGTTCATTTCTGTTAGTTACGTCATTAACAAGTCTCCAAAATAATACATTGTACAATCATAGTTAAAGCGGAACAGATGATACGATTACAACATTTTTAGTTTAACCTTCCCAAAAATAGATACAACCCACACTATGTCTACGTAGCCTCTAACAGAAACACAAGAGTGCTATGACAGAGCCGGTGACAAGGCCTCGGCTATAGCTCAAAATGCTATGTACAAGGATAAGAGATACGGGACCCCAAAATGAAGTGGGGTGCACCAAGTTAGTTGAGGAGAGGGTATGTTGCTATCACTGATCAATACTACTTGCTATGGATCCACATGCATCCATTAGAGATGCAGCGCCCCCGGCAAAAAGGACGTTAGTACATATGGAATAGTACTAGTATGTAAAACTAAACACCCTCTCAATAGAACGAGTAACAGTAAACGGAGAAAAAAATCATGAAATCAAATAAGAGACTCAAACAGTATCAAGGTGTTAAGTTAGGGGAAAGGTAAATTTCAAGTAGGTTTTAGTATTTTAAGTTGGGAGATCTTTAGCCCCGATACACCATCGTGTCTTATCACAAAGTCTGATCTCAGCCCAACCGGCTAAACCATCTCACCTCGAGACAAACACTCACAATACCACCATGTGTGCAGCATGGCGTCCGATCTCAACCCGATCGGCTAAGCCATCTCACCACAATGTTGTATGGGTCGACATCACCTCACATCTCGCTAGCAATAATCTCATCCCATTTAAGGAGAAACATATCAACACACCAATCTCTTCCCATATAAGGGGAAACAGTCTCATCACGTTAACACATGGATTTACCCCTCAATCACTCCTACACCGGCACGTGTAGTTTCGGGGTTAGATTGTTCCGACCTACCCTTCCTCGGTGGCTAAACGATACTCCCAAGGAATTTATTATTAAAACTATTTACCACTCAATTCATACTATTTTACATGTCATTCACTTTATTGGCATCATTGGCCATAACACATTATCATTCTTGGCACGTTGGTCGTACTTCATAATTCATGCTCACTATTCCACTTTCAAACATTAACATGGATTGTCAATAACAAACATTTCTATTCAAGACTTTAAGCACACATCTGAGAAATTTAGGGTCTTAGGCACATGTGATTTCTTACACAATTTGATATGATCACGTTCATTTGGGCTTGACTTGAAGTCACAACAATTTAATACATAATCGTACTTTGAACACGCTCCCGAAGAATAACATAACATGATAAGAATATTCCGGAACACATTTTGAACATATTCATATAAATACATCTTTCGACACCAAACTTATTCATAAAAGTCTATTCATAATGGACAACTCTGGACTTACAAGAACATCGTGGGAATTCCATTCTTAGAGATAAGTTTAGCCAACATACCTTGCCTCGAGCTTTTTAAATTACTACAATGTTTCGGAAATATTTGCCACTTTGAACTATTTAGAGATATAGCAAAATTGAACACAAATTAGGAACGAGTTCATAGTTCCAGCTCACTTGAGAATTTTATCAAACACTAGGTGAGCATTAAGGTTTCAAGGTTCTCCTATGGTGGATTCTTTCACCCCACTACCCAAAGTTCACCCAAAAGCGCTCAACAATCTTCCCACTACCCTTGATGGTACATGCATGTAAAATAAACAATTCCCACATCTAAGAATTGCTTGGATAATTACCTATTTTCAATTAAAATCATGAAATTGAGGGTTATGGAGTAGAACCTTACCTCTAGGATGAAGACCTAGTGAATTCTTCTTGCAAATTCTTCAACTTTGAGCAAGAATTGATGGATGATGAGCTTAGGAACTTCCCCTCTCACTCTATGGCACTCCCTATCTCTAGAAATATATGTTTTTCCCTTTTAAAATGATCCCAAGGCTGTCTTATAAGAATGGGGTCGAGTTCAAAAATTAGAAAAAATGAAGCCCCGATGCAGCTCTATGGTCGCATATGCGACCACATAACGCTTTTGCGGTCCGCAAAATGGACCTCATAATGGCCCTCCAGAACTGGGAACCGCTGCCTCACTCTACAACCGGTCTGCAGTCCGCAGACCTGTTCTGCGGTAGCATAATGCGCCGCAGAACGTCCCTCCAGATTTGTTTTGTATTAAATCTATGAGGGGTTATGCGACCCGCAAGCTCGCCTTGTATTTCCAAAACTTTTCTTCAACTCCCCAACGCATAAGCCTACTTCGGCACCACGAAAACCCGGGTGTTAGGTAAAATTTTATGGGGCCTTACATCCTCCCTCACTTAAGATCATTCGTCCTCGAATGAGGGCTAAAATCCGCCATTAGAAACCAATGTAACTCAGCTGCTATAACACACCAACAGTTCCAACTTTTGACTAACTCTCCAAATTTCCAAAATCTTTGCCAGAGTTTCCCCTATAACCAACCCTAACACCAAAACATGGCAATATATCAACCCTAACAACATATACATGACAACGACGCAATATATCATAAAAATAATGGCAACCATGGCCTTACGAGCAGTATAACACCAAAAGGGAACACCCTTAAAATCAACTATACAAATGATACATAATTCATATAAGGTAAACTCTTAACATTCTCATAGAACACAACTTCATAAATACATTACTATTCAAACAAATTAGGGTATTTCTTTTTCATTTCTTCCTCGGCCTCCCAGGTGGCCTCTTCGACTCATTGGTTTTGCCACAACACTTTCACGGAGACAATCTCTTTATTCCTCAATTTTTGAACTTGCCTATCAAGAATGGCAACTAGAATTTCTTCATATGTCAATTCTTCGTTAACCTCAATAGTCTCAACCGGAACAATAAGGGACGGATCCCCAACCACCTTCTTCAACATGGATACGTGGAACACCGGGTACACTAAAGACATCTCTGGAGGTAGTTCTAGCGTATAAGCCACTTAACCGATCCTCTGAATAATTCTGTAAGGCCCGACATACCTTGGACTCAATTTCCCCTTCTTACCAAACTGCACTACCCCCTTCATGGGGGGAAACCTTCAAGAATACCTAATCATCCTCTTGGAACTCCAAATCCCTACGATGTATATCTGAATAGGACTTCTGATGACTCTGGGCAGTTTTCAACCGTTCTGTAATAATCTTAACCTTCTCTATAGCCCGATGCACGAGGTCTGGACCTATTAACTTTGCTTCCCCAATCTCGAACCACCCAATGGGAGATCTACATCTCTTATCATATAAATCCTTGAACGGTGCCATCTGAATGCTAGCATGATAACTATTGTTGTAGGCAAACTCTATGAGCGGCAAATGATCATCCCAGCTACCCCTGAAGTCAAGAAAACAAGTGCGCAACATATCCTCTAGCATATGAATAGTCTGCTTTGCTTGCCCATTAATCTGCGGGTGAAAGGCTGTACTAAGATTCACTTGAGTACCCAAACCTTGCTGAAACGTCTTCCAAAAATTAGCCGTGAACTGTGCCCCTCGATCTGAGATAACAAAAGCTAGAGTGCCATGCAACCTGACTATTTTCTTGATATACAAATGAGCATACTATTTTGTTGTATCTGTAGCCTTAACGGGTAAGAAGTGTGCTAATTTCGTGGGTCGGTCCATAATTACCCAAATCGAGTCGAACCTGCGAAGAGTGCGAGGTAGTCCTACCACAAAGTTCATATTGATCATCTCCTATTTGCATATCAAAATTTCTGTATTTTGTGCCAACCCACCGAGCCTTTGGTGTTCGGCCTTCACTTGCTGACAATTTGGACATCTTTACACAAAGTCCGCTACATTCCTCTTCATATCATTCCACCATTAGACTTCCCTAAGATCATGGAATACCTATAAGTGTGAGCCTCGGTCATGATTCTTTCTCGGAGACCATCCACATTTGGAGCACATAGTCGCCTTTGGTACCTTAGTGTACCCTAATCCACGCCAAGAGAAAAGGCCATGGTATTATGTTTATGAATTCCCTCCTTCAATTGTACCAATAATGGGTCGTTGTATTGCTTCTCCTTGACTTCCACCACTAGCCACCCGATGAACCTCCTTGGCCAACAGCCTTTGATATGCCTCCAAGTGAGCCAAACTACCCATAGATTTCCGGCTAAGAGTATCCGCCACAACATTAGCCTTCCCCGGATGATACAGAATATCGATGTCGTAATCCTTGAGTAACTCAAGCCATATTCTCTGCCTCAGATTCAATTCCTTCTATTTGAAAATATATTGAAGGCTCTTATGGTTCGTGAATTTATCCATATGGACCCCATACAAGTAATGACGCCAAATCTTCAACGCAAAGACCACCGCTGCAAGCTCTAAGTCATGGGTTGGATAGTTCTTTTCATGATTCTTGAGTTGTCTAGAAGCATAAGCTATCACCTTTCCATGTTGCATTAATAAACACTCAAGTCCGATTCTTGAAGCATCACAATATACCAGAAACCCGTATGTACCCTCTGGTAGAGTAAATACCACTGCCGTAGTCAATCTTGATTTCAACTCCTGGAAGCTACTTTCACAAGCATCTGACCATTGGAACTTAACAGCCTTTTGCGTCACTTTAGTCAACGGAGAGGCAAGAGTAGAGAACCCCTCCACAAACTTCCTGTAATATCCAGTTAAGCCAAAGAAACTGCGAATCTCTATTGGGGTAGTAGTTCTAGGCCAATGCTTCACAGCTGCAATCTTCTGAGGATCCACCTCTATTCCTTCTATGGAGACGACATGACCTAAGAACGTGACAAATTCAAGCCAAAATTCACATTTTGAAAACTTCGCATACAACTTTTGCTGATATAGGGTATGTAGAACCGCCCTGAGATGACCGGCATGGTCCTCTCGACTTCGCGAATATACAAGGATAACGTTAATAAACACTATCACGAATGAGTCAAGAAAAGTCTTGAAGACTCAATTTATAAGATCCATGAAGGCCGTCGGGGCATTTGTTAGCCCACGCATAAGCCTACTTCGGCACCACGAAACCCCGGGTCTTAGGTAAAATTTTACGGGGCTTTACACTGCCAGTCCAGCTCATAACACCGAGAAAGCAAATATGCGGGAATACATGTACATGATCAATTATTATCAAGTTTCATACTCCTGGACTGGTATATATAACATGCTATAATGTAGGCATGTTCAATGTATGCTATCGCAGCTAGGGCAAAGAATTCCCATCAAGAAATAGCAGTTTCTCTGGTTCAATCGGAAGAAATAACTCAACGAAATCTCAAAGATGGTGCAAATATCTCCCAGAAGGGTAAACATAGGGGAAAACATCTCAACTTGAAGCTTAGAAATCATTCCAAGGCATATCATAGCCTAAGCACTACCCAAGCATGGAAATAGTGCCCCAGTACATGCAAATAGCCTCAACCCCACACATATGCGCCACCTATAGCACATAGCTATCACAAATAATTCCGGCAACTAATGCCTCAACCAAGTTTAGATAATATACTTAACTCAAGAAAGCCAATTCACTACTCTAACAAGCCCTTCCTGTGCGTATCGACCTCCATACGATCCGAATCTAACCAAACCAACAAAATATAGTTAATAAAATCCATAGGAATTGATTCCAAATGATAAAGCTAAGATCTTTAGCAAAAATCAAATAGTAAACCCAAAAGGTCAACCACCGGCCCGCACCTCGGAAACTCGACAAAATTTACAAATTCCAGACACCATTCGATTACGAGTCCAACCAAACAAAAATCACCCATTTCTGACCTCAAATCGACCTTCAAACCTCCATTTTTCATTTTTGAAACGTTTCCACAAAATCCCTATTTGTTCACTTTAATTCTCTAATTAAATGCTAAAAACAATGATGGAATCATGAAATAATAATAAATCCGAGTCAAAAACACTTACCCCGTTCCAAACCTTAAAAATCCCCTCCAAAATTGCCCAAAACCGAGCTCTACAACTCAAAATATGAAATATTAACTCTAACCCTCGATTTGGGTTTTTAATATTCTGCCCAGGTGCTTTCCCTTCGCGAATGTGGAAGAAGCCTCGCGTTTGCGAAGTACAACTTCGCCTTCAGTCAAAAGTCCCCTTCGCGAATGTGACGTCCCAGCCGCAAACGCGATGACGAACTAGACCACGCCTACGCAGACACGAGACCTCCCTCGCGAGTGCGAAGGCTTAAGCCCTAGTGCCCCCTAGCCAACCTCCCTTCTACGCAAACACGATCACCCTCTCGCGTTCGCGAAGGGCACTGACCTCCAAATCTTTGCGAACACGCTCCTTTCTTTGCGAATGCGAAGAAGCATGCACCAGACACCAGATCATCTGTCCAAACATGAAGAGATTGGTCTAAAACTTGTTTGTAATACACCCGAGGCCCCCGGGACCTCAACCAATCATTCCAACAAGTCGTAAAATACAATAGTAACTCGCTCGAAACCTCAAATCACATCAAACAACACCAAAACCACGAATCACACATCGATTCAAGCCTAATGAACTAATGAACTTCCAACTTCTAAAACAAATGCCGAATCATATCAAACTAACTCCGAATGACCTAAAAGTTTGCACACAAGTCATAAATGAAACAATGGACCTATTCAAACTTTCGCAACCAAAATACGACCCCGATATCAACAAAGTAAACTATCGGTCAAACCTCTCAACTTTCCAAACCTTAACTTTCCAACTTTCGCCAATTCAAGCCAAAACGACCCGTGGACCTCCAAATCAGTATACGAACATACTCCTAAGTCCAAAATCACCATTTGAAGCTATCAGGACCATCAAAACTCCATTCCAAATCTTTTACACAAAAGTCAAACTCCGTCAACTCTTTCAACTTAAGCTTCCAACCTTGGGACTAAGTGTCCCAAATCACTTCAAAACTTACCCAGAACTAATCCAACCACCCCGGCAAGTCACATAACCACAAATGAACATAGAAAGAGCGATAAATAGGGGAACAGGGCTACAATAAACAAAATGATCGGTGGGGTCATTACATGATCACTCGACACATCCCTACGAAACTATACATAATATGGCCCATTGTCTTTAAGTACTTTTACATAATCACTAGCCCGATTCAAAATGAATTGGAGGGGTTTATATACACTTTTTTCCTCCAATATTTTGTATTCCTGTATTTTCTCTTCTTTTTTATAAATATTTTCAACACCCTCCATAAATTGGCATTTCCGGCTAGTGGCTCTCTCAATATACACGTGCACCTTTTGGCCTTTCTATAATTCCACTCAAAAGCTACCCAATTTAATTCCTTACTCTTCTAGCGACTTAAGTTCTTTCGGAGGTAAAGGTCAAAATTGGTCAACTCTTCTAACTTAAAGCTTCCTAGTTGAGAATCATTCTTCCAAATCAATCCTGAATCTTCCGAAAACCAGAACTGATGAATCCCACAAGTTGTAATAAATCATACGAAGCTACTCATACCCTCAAACCACCGAACAAAATTCAAATGCTCAAAATGACCGGCCGGGTCGTTATATTCCCCCCCCCCCCAACTTAAATATACGTTCATCCTTGAACATGCCAAGAGTCGCAACAAATCCATCACAATACTGAATCAACTCACCATACATATACCCATGGGTGATCCCACATCACCCCAACCATGTAAGCCTGACAACACAACATAGTTGAAGATTCTTACTTCAACCTTAATACATAAGCCTTAGAATCAAATATCCAACATCTGGAATTTATTACAAGACCCGAATCTCACTTCCACACACTGTACAAGTCTGAACAAGGTGTATAAATACATAACCATAACTCAAGATATATTCACATAATTTTTCCCACATAACTCAGATACTCGTAGTAATAACTTTCGATCACAATAGTTGCTCAATAAAATATCTGATAAAGGTAACAAACCTCATATCAAATAAAACCTTGTTCTAAAACTTCATGCACTACCAATAATAAAAAAAACACGCAGAAACTCATAACCACTCATCAGATCAACAAGTTGTGGAGCTTTGTCGCCCGACAAGAACCATAACCTAATTCTAAGCTTACTAGTGACATTATTCTTCCAAACATACCATATTTAAATTCGATAGCAGTCATTCCAGGTCCAATGACCTCATGTCATAAAATACAAGATGCTCTACTGACATGCCACACCAGTACTACCTAAAGCCACAAACCATGCAATCCATGCACCAACAAACAACAACTCAAATGTACCTAAAAATGGAAAGAGAATCAAATGAGAGAACTATCCCACAAGCTCAGTAGGTACCACCACAAGCGCAATGCTATAAACCCATCACAAAAAGGAGAACCAAAACACATGAAATTAACACAAAGGATCATATCCCAACATAACTCCGCTGCGATGCGTGACCCCATCCAAACACCGGTCCACATGAATACCTCAAGCCATAATGCTCAACATCAACAACCATACACAAATCAATAACAAATGTATTAAGTGCATGACCATAACCATGGAGAAACATATAGAATAATATACCACAAACAGCAACGGCCATAACCAAGGCGCAATCAATCATTCGACACCCCAAGAATCATCTCGCTCGAATTCTGCCACAAGGCCCAATAAAACCGCATCATGCGTTCAAATAGCCAACATATCAAAACCCATAGTATCATAGAAGATTAACACATAGAATATATTAGAACACGAACAAGCACAACTCTAACCGAATGATACACCTCAACAATAGCAGGGCTGCATAAACAAACCTGATCCGATATAAAATACACATCCTCCCTAGGCCTACCAATGGGCCCCCAAATTGATTTCAATCCTCCCGAAATAGGTAGAAAACCTTCCCAAATATCGTCTATAACTTATCCTTAACACATACCATCAACTGTCTAACTCTGGCCATATCTTCATAGTCTGCAACCAAGGAACAATGTGCCTATGAGAACCCTCCTAGTCTCCAAATCCCTAGAATACATGAATCATCATATCCGGTCCTGACTCGACCACTCAAATGACCGACACGTTGCTCATGCATATACACCTCACGAGAAATACTTACTTAATCCTTCCATGCAACATAGAAAAATTTGAATAGCTTTTTTATTGCAAGCATATATAAAGGGGGCAGATGTGTTGAAGCTCAGCCAGCCTCCCTCGTGTGTGCTGCCACCAAGCTGCACCAAGTGAGCCACTTTGAGGGGGAACCTTAAGGGCATGCTTGGAAATCTCAAAAGAGTGCCTTAGGTATCCATACGAGCTTGGGAACTCTATGGACGGTGTTGTCGACCAATTTTGACCCTCCCCTTTTAAATTAATTTTTTTACACTCATTAATCAACAATAAATGTAGTGAAGTATTTTTAAATTAATAACACCTATTTTCTTAAAATAAAATGATATGACACATATGATAATAGTTAGTAATACTAATTCTACAATCAGTAGTAATTTAGTCTTAAATATTTATAAATTATACTACTGTTACTACTTTAATTAATTAAACTAACTTTCATATTTTATAAACAAGTATTACCATTACTTTAATAATTTAGTCACAAATTCATATTAACTTTATTGCTTTGAATAGCCAAAATTAGCTTTTACAATTTAATTGACGAAGTATTATAATTATTTTTGACATCCAATTAATCACATTAATTAACTAACAATACATTTGATAATTATATTTTATTATATTTTATTAGGATTAATTAAGTCTAATTACTTTAATTATAAAAGGGGTCAAAAACTTAAATAGACTACAATTGCAAATGTTTAATTTAATTCAATGTTGCTATAAATTCAATTCCTATCCAGCTTATTTGGCCTAAAACACAGTGTCACAACCCAAAATGCACTAGTCGTGATGGCACCAAACGTATCCCGCTGGGTAATCCAAACAACAGTTCCACAATTCCAATAAAGATAAATAAGAACTCATTAAATGAAATAACTGAACGTCTATACAGTAACCCAAGGATTGGTAGTACAAGTCATGATCCACTAAAATTTAGATTTATAACGCTGATATAAAAATAAATACAACATCTGTTTGAAATGTACATAAACAGATTTGAATCTAAAACTACCAAGAACAAGTGACAGCTATATCCGGGAAAACAGGTACATCTTCAATGCCAACTCCTGCCATACATAGCAACATCAACTCCAAGATCTGCACGCAAGGTGCATAAGTTCAGTATGAGTACAACTGATTCCATGTACGCAATAAGCAACAAGCCTGACCTTATGTTGAAAGAAGTGACGAGCTCGGAAAAAGGTCAGTATCCAAAGAATATCCTGCTCAGCTTGATCACAGTTATAGGAAAGTAGACATGCTTTTAAAGTATGACAGTCAAAGTCCAAATCTTACCACTGAAATCAACTAAACACGAGTTTATCAAAAGAACTGTATTTTCCATGTCACAACAACAAATAAGATTATTTTTTTACCAATTAGCATGAAGAAAGTACATCTCTATGCCTACATATCAATATACATGTCAAGTCATGAATTACCATATACCGTGTAGGATGAGGAATATACATCTCTATGCTTTTATGTCAAATATACATATAAACTTAATATCTTCACGGTGAAAACATCAAGAATAACCACACTTAGCATGCTCATGGTGCCTGGCACAAGGCCCTCACCATCACAAATAGTAACACTTAGCACTGTATGGGTGCCTGGCATAAACTCCCCTCATCAAAGCACGTTTATATAACAGTGTTCCTATGCCCATTGCTGGTATGTCAGACTCCGGAGGGGCGGATCCTGTCCAAGCGCTAATCATAGTCACATAGTCCAATCGTGGGCTTACTGAACGTGCAACCTCAAAATCAGTAACACTTAGCCCAATGTGGGGCCTGGCATTCGCGCCACCTCAATAACAATATAACTGTTACGGGGTGCAACCCGATCTAACATAACTCACAACATGGCTCCACGGCCCACATCAGTCATCAATCCTCTCAAGTCTTCTTATGTCAACATCTCACAAAACACAAACCAATTATATATCACAGAATATCACAATGTGACTTAAATACTACTCAAACAGGTGTCTCGTACAAAGACACCAATAACATATGAGATAGAATATCAAAAGTGCACGGAGATAGATATATAACATGCAGATATAACTATCATGACTAAACAATATGACTACGGCTATGAAAAATATCTCAACATGAGACAAATAGCCCTATCATGTCTCAAATAATTAAATAGATAGCATAGACATGATTTCTAGCATTAATAATAATGCGCGTAGTCATACAAGTGGAGAAAGCATGATATTAAAGTAGTATGATCGAAAAACAAGGCATATAATAGCCTAAGAACTACCCGGATCATGAATACCCCGTTGCACGCACACACGCCCGTCACCTAGCACGTGCGACACCCCAACACATCTCAAAAATCATATTTCTCAGGGATAATTACCCTAAAATCCAATTTTAGATATGCCCAGAATTTCATTTGGATGTTCCTAAAATGTTTTGGCGCTAATTGGCAAAAGTTGGCTAATTGAAGGTTTGCAAAGTTCGTAAGTTTGACCGGGAATTGAATTTGATGATATCGCATTCCGATTGTCGTTACGGGAGTTGGAATAGGTTTTTTATATAATTTGGAACTTGTGTGAAAAATTTGAGATCATTCCGAGTTGATTTGATATGGTTCGGCACGAGTTTTGGAAGTTGAAAGTTCGAAAGTTCATTAACTTTGATTTGAGGTGAGATTGATGATTTTTATGTTGTTATATGCGATAGAGACCTCAAATAGGCCTGTGTTATATTTTGGGACTTGTTGGTATGTTAGGACATGGTCCTGAGGGGCTCGGGTGAGTTTTGGACGTGTTTCAGATCATTTGGGAATATGTTGGCTAATGCTAGTTTTTGGTAGGATCTGATATGGTCGCACCTGCGGAGCTATGGGTAGTACATGCGGTGTCCGCAAATGCGGACTAATGGGCGCATAAGAGAAGCATGTATGGGAGAGGAGAAGACCGCAGGAGAGGAAAGTTGGGCGCATCTGTGCTTCCGCATGACTGGACCCTTGATTGTAGAAGCGGGATGTCAGATTGGTAGGGACTTTCACAGAAGTGAAATTATAGTCGCAACTGCAATGTCGCAAAAGCAGAGATTTGTCCGTAGGTGTGGGAGGTTGGGGCTTCAGTGAATTCCACAGAAGAGAAGATTTTGTCGCAGAAGGGATGCCGCAGAAGAGACTGATGGTTTGCATATGTGAAAATGCTGGGCAGAACATTTTATATTCGAGGGTTGAGTTATCTTATCCCATTTTGAATTGGGGAGCTCGGATTTGGGTGCTTTTCGAGAGAATTGTCTCCACATGGATTAGGGTAACTGTCTTTGACTCGAAATTTTTTATTTTACATGATTCTGTCTTCGATTTTTGCATTTTATTGATGATTCAAAAAGAGAAAGTGGGGGTTTTGTCTAAAGTTTTCTAAAGTGAATAATCGGGTTTTGAACATTGACCCGGAGTTGGAATTGATTGAAATAGGTATGGTTGTACTCTTATTCGAAAGGGTTGTTGGAATTTGTGAGTTTTGTCGGGTTCCAGTGTGTGGGCCCGAGTTGACTCTTAGTATTTAATTAAAGATTCATCTTTTATCGCTTGGGTTTGTCTCCTATGGCATTATTTGATGTTTTTGAGTTGCTATTGCCTAGTTTCGAGCCATTCGGAGGTTGGTTCGCGCAGGATGGCATTTCTAGAGTACTGTTTGGCTTGCTCAGCATTTGACGTAGCTTGTTCTCTGGAGCTACTATATCCGCCACACCTCCTCCAGCTTGAGGCAGTCCAGCACCCGCAGGGCATGGTGCAGCTAGGGGTAGTGCACAGAGTTCGGGAGGACCCAGCCGATTCTATGCTATAAGTGGTCGCTAGATGTTGCCACAAGTATATTGATTGTCCAATCTCATAATGTATATTCTCTTATTGATCCTGGTTCCACTTTATCCTATGTCACTCCTTATGTTGCTATGGAATTTGGGATGGAACAGAATAACTTCAAGAGCAGTTCTGTGTATCTACTACGGTTGGTTAGTGTCACGCCCCAACTTCGAGGAGCGCGACCGGCGCTTAACCGAGTGAACCCGGTCGAGCAAGCCTATTAAACCTTTCCTACCCGACTCATTCATAATCCAAAAAGAGAACGCATCACCATTCGTTAAACAGGGGAGAGATCAGTTATATAAATATATAAACGTTGCTAGTTCATTTTTTCCTTACATACATTATGCCATAGTTAAGTTTCCAAAAGCACATACGGTTTACAATTTAGTGGAAAAGAGTTTCAAAATACAACTTGATCCAATGACCACCCCGACAATCATACATGACCCACATAAACGTCTACGGAGCCTCTAAAGGTACAAAAGACCAACATGACAATGCCGGCAACAAGGCCCCGGCTATACCTCAAAATGTGAAAACTTATACAAAAGAAGAACTACATGACCCCTGGAAGAAATGGGGCTCACCAAGACTGTTGTGAGGAGAGAAAGAGAACACCACTATCTGCGATCGACACTATCTGCGATGGAACCACCTACATCTATTCAAAGATATAGCGTCCCCCGGAAAAAAGGGACATTAGCACTGTCGAATAGTACTAGTATGTAAGGGCAAACACCAATCTTAGTAGAATGAACAGTGAAACAAAGAGAAGACAGTCATAATAATATAAAAGTGCTTCACAAAACACAAAGAAACACCAAGTAAGGATCACATACTTTTCGAGTTAATCTTTCCGTCTTTTTAGGTTAATAATCTTTAGTGCCAAGTGCCACAACTCACAATGCCACTGTGTTTTTACACGGAGTCCAGTCTCGGCCCGACCGGCTAAGCCATCTCAAGTGAAACATATCCATATCCACAATGTAAATCAATAATTCCATCACAAATTCCACCATGTGTACAGTATGGCATCCGATCTCAGCCCGATCCGCTAAGCCATCTCACTTGAGATATAACCTCTTTCAATTGTTCACTCAAATCACATTTCTTTCCCATCTTTCATTACATGGCACAAACAGCCTCATTTATTAGGTAGTTCCTGACACTTGGGCACATTTTACAATTCAAGTCTTTCCCTTTTTATTCATTCAAATAACATCATCATTCATGTCGATAAATACCATCACATAAGGCATTGCACACATAAGGGAAATAGCTTGGAAAATCATAATTACGTTCTCAAATAGCATGATGACATGGTAAACATCTAGAATAATTAGGGAGCATGAATCTTTCAATCCAATACACTAAGGCAAACAATTCTAGTATGATCAAGTCGGAACTTACACCAATTATTCGGACACCAGGAGTTCGATTCTAAGAAGAAGAGAGTTATCCATACATACCTCAATCGAGCTTCTTTGACTCTACAATTATCTGGAACTCTTAGCAACCTCAATCTATTTTTAGCGATATAACAAGTTGAACCAAAATTAGGAAGACATTCATAGTTTTATCCCACTTAAACATTTTATCAAATACTAAGTGTGTATTAAGGTTTCAAGGTTCTTTTCATGGGAGGTTTCATCTTTCATAACCCATTCATCTCCATTCTTAGCTTACATTATCCCTACACCCTTTTATCTTACATGCATGCAATGTAATCACCCCCATCCCCATGAAGTGTCACACTAGTACCCCATTATAGCTATGTTTGGAATTAAGAGTTGGGGTGATGAAGTTTTACCTTTTAGGATGAAGAATTTGGTGCCCTACTTGAATATTTCCAAAGCTTTAAGTGATTATTGAAGATCAATTTGATGAAAATTAGGCCCTCTCTCTAGAACTCTCTCTCTCATTCTAGAAAATATCAAAAATGGGCTCAAACTGGTCTAAAGGGGTGTTTTAACGGAATAGGTGTCGGGTTTTAAATTATGAAAATGGGTGCCCCGACACAGATCTGCGGTCGCATATGTGACCGCATAATGGTTATGCGGTCCGCAAAGTGATCGCAGAAATAGCCCTCAGGGGCTTGAATTTTCTGACTGTGTATGCGACCAGTATGCGGTTCGCATACCTGTTCTTCAATCGCATAATGCACCGTAGAACTCTCCTTCGCAAAGGTTCAAGGCAGATATGCAATCAATATGCGGCCCGCAAAGCGATTATGCGATCGTATAATTGGGCCGCATAACTGGCCTCAAAATTGGCCAATTTTCTGCTTCACTCTGTGGCTATTATGCTGTCCACAGAGTGGTTATGCGCTCGCATAATGGGCCGCAGAAATGCGTTCTTCTGTGAAATATTTTCCTCTATGTTCGAAGGGTACCGTTCACTCCAAAACGTCCGAACCGTGGCGAGTAAGCTCGCCGCGAAGAATTTCTACTATAATAACGTAGGAATCTATCTTGGCACCACGAAACTCCGAGTTTTTGGTTTAAATTTTTACGGGTCCTTAAATCCTCCCCCACTTAAGATCATTCGTCCTTGAATGATGATCAAGGTTCACTTAACACAGTTTCAGTTATACCACATACCATTAGCCCCAAATTCGCCTAACTTCCTAATTTTTTGAAAAGTTTTGCCAGAGTTTCCTTTATATTTAGGCCTATACACCTTCCAGGGAGCCCCCGAAACACACCTTAGCAACATATATAGGATTAAATGACACAACAAAACGCAAAATAACACCAACCAAAGCCTCATGGGGGACATATAACTAGAAAGGAGTGTCTTTATATTAGCCGAACAAGTGATACAAAATTTAGGGGGGACAACTTTGTAGAGCTATTACATGGCTATTCAAATAAATGAGGGTACTTCTTTTTCATTTCATTCTCGGCTTCCCAAGTAGCTTCTTCGACTTGTTGGTTTCGCCATAATACCTTTACAGATGCAATTGCTTTGTTCCTCAACTTTCGGACATGTTTATCAAGGATAGCAACCAGAATCTCTTTATATGACAATTCTTCACTAACCTCGATGGTCTCAACCGGCACAATAGCAGACGGATCTCCAACTAGCTTCTTCAACATGGACACATGGAATATCGGGTGCACTAATGACATCTCAGGTAGTAGCTCAAGCTTGTACGCCACCTGACCTATCCTTTGAATGATTCTATACTGCCCGACATACCTCGGACTTAATTTCCCTTTCTTTCCAAACCACATGATCCCCTTCATGGGAGATACCTTCCAGAACACCCAATCATCTTCCTTGAACTCCAAGTCTCTGCGACTAACATCCGAATAGGATTTTTGATGACTCTGAGCAGTTTTTAACCACTCTTTTATGATCTTAACCTTTTCCATAGCCTGATGCACAAGGTCTGGTCCTATTAGTTCAGCTTCTCCAACCTCGAACCACCCAATCGGCGATCTACATCTTCTACCATACAAGGCCTCAAATGGCACCGGCAGAATTGAAGGAACTAAAGGAACAATTGAAGGATTTGTTAGAGAAGGGTTTCATCCGGCCTTGGGTTGCACCGGTCCTCTTTGCAAGGAAGAAAGATGGGTCACTGAGAATGTGTATTGACTATCGGCAACTCAACAAGGTCACGATCAAGAATAAGTACCCACTGCCAAGGATAGATGACTTGTTTGACCAATTGCAGGGTGCTAGGTACTTCTCCAAAATTGATTTAAGATCTGACTATCACCAATTGAAGACTAGGGAATAGGATATTCCGAAAACAGCTTTCAGGACCCAATGTGGGCACTTTGAATTTTTGGTGATGTCTTTTGGGCTACCAAATGCCCCGACAGCTTTCATGGATCTTATGAACCGAGTCTTCAAGCCTTTTCTCATCTCCTTTGTGATAGTGTTCATTGACGATATTCTTGTATATTCACGAAGTCGAGAGAACCATGCCGATCATCTCAGGGCAGTTCTGCAGACTCTTTATCAGCATAAGTTGTATGTGAAGTTTTCAAAGTATGAATTTTGGCATGAATCCATCACATTCTTGGGTCATGTTGTCTCCATAGAAGGAATTAAGGTTGATCCTCAGAAGATTGCAACGGTGAAGAATTGGCCTAGACCTACGACCCCAACATAGATTCGCAGTTTCTTAGGCTTAGTTGGGTATACAGGAAGTTTGTGGAGGGTTTCTCTACTCTTGCCTCTCCACTGACTAAATTGACACAGAAGGCAGTTAAGTTCCAATGGTCAGATGCTTTTGAAACGAGCTTCCAAAAGTTGAAATCAAGATTGACTATGGCATCTGTGTTGACCCTACCAGAGGGTACAAATGGGTATGTGGTATGTTGTGATGCTTCAAGGATCGGACTTGGGTGTGTAGTGATGCAACATGGCAAGGTGATCGCTTATGCCTATAGGCAACTCAAGAATCATGAAAAGAACTATCCAACACATGACTTAGAGCTTGCAGCAGTGGTTTTCACATTGAAGATTTGGCGTCATTATTTGTATGGGGTCCATGTGGATATATTCATGGATCATAAGAGCCTTCAATACATTTTCAAACAAAAAGAATTGAACCTGAGGCAGAGAAGATGGCTTGAGTTACTCAAGGACTACGACATCGATATTCTATATCATCCGGGGAAGGCTAATGTTGTGGCGGATGCTCTTAGCCAGAAATCTATAGGTAGTTTGGCTCACTTGGAAACATATCAAAGGTCGTTGGCCAAGGGGGTTCATCGGTTGGCTAGTTTGAGAGTTCGTCATGCGGACTCTCGTGAATGAGGGGTAATTGTGCAAAATAGGGTTGAATCATCGCTTGTTATGGAAGTCAAGGAGAAGCAATACGATGATCCTTTGTTGGTACAGTTGAAAGAGGGGATTCATAAACATAAAACCATGGCTTTTTCTATTGGCATGGATGATTGTACACTAAGGTACCAAGGGTGATTATGTGTTCCAAATATAGATGGTCTCCAGGAAAGAATCATGACCGAGGCTCACAGCTCTAGGTAATCCATGAACTTGGGCTCTACAAAGATGTATCATGATCTTAAGGAAGTCTATTGGTGGAATGATATAAAGAGGAATGTAGCGGACTTTGTGGCAAGATGTCCAAATTGTCAACAAGTGAAGGCCGAACACCAAAGGCCCTGTGGGTTGGCACAAAAAATCGAGGTTCCAATGTGGAAGTGGGAGATGATCAACATGGAACTTGTGGTAAGACTACCCTGCACGCCTCACAAATTTGACTTGATTTGGGTGATTGTGGATCGACTCACGAAATCAGCACACTTCTTACCTGTTAAGGCTACCGACACAGCAGAACAGTATGCTCAGTTGTATATCAAGGAAATTGTCAGGTTGCATGGCACATCAATTTCTATCATCTCAGATCGAGGGGCACAGTTCACAACTATCGTTTGGAGGAAATTCAGCAAGGTTTGGATACTCAGGTAAATCTTAGTACAACCTTTCATCCACAGACTGATGGGAAAGGTGAGCAGACTATTCAGATGCTGGAGGATATGTTGCGCGCTTATGTTCATGACTTCAAGGGTAGTTGGGATGATCATTTGCCGCTCATAGAATTTTCCTACAACAACAGTTATCATGCTAGCATTCAGATGGCACCGTTTGAGGCTTTATATGGTAGGAGATATATATCTCCCATTGGATAATTCGAGATTGGGGAAGCAGAGTTAATAGGGCCAAACCTCGTGCATTAGGCTATGGAGAAGGTTAAGATCATTATGGAACTATTGAAAACTGCTCAGAGTCATCAGAAGTCCTATTCGGATGTGCGTCGCGCGGATTTGGAGTTCAAAGAGGTTGATTGGGTATTCTTGAAGGTTTCCCCCATGAAGGGTATAATGCGGTTTGGTAAGAAAGGGAAGTTGAGTCTGAGGTATGTCGGACCGTACATAATCATTCAGAGGATTAGTCGGGTGGCTTACAAGCTTGAACTACCTCCAGAGATGTCTTTAGTGCACCCGTTGTTTTATGTGTCCATGTTGAAGAAGGTGGTTGGAGACCCATAGCTTATTGTTCCAGTTGAGACTATTGAGGTTAATGAAGAATTTACTTATGGGGAGATTCCACTTGCCATTCTTGATAGGCAGGTTCTAAAGCTGAGAAATAAGAAGATTGCCTCCGTGAAAGTGCTATGGAACTAACAGGTTGAAGAGGCCACCTGGGAGGTCGAGGAAGAGATGAAGAAGAAGTACCCTCATTTGTTTGAATATCTATGTAAATAAGTAGTTTTGTTCTATGAAAATGTTGAGAGCTTACCTTCTATGAATTATGTATCACTTGTCCCGTTAATGTTAGGGGTGTTCCTTCCTGGTAATATATATCGCTCATGAGGCCACGGTTGGTGTTGTCTTCATGTTATGTTACGTCATTGGATTATGTATATTTTGTTAGGTTTGGTTTCTGGGTTTCTCTGACAGGTGGATAGGCCCAGTTATAGGAGAAACTCTGCTGAAATTTCTAGAGATTTGGGGAGTTAGTCAAAATTTTGGAACTGCGGGTGTGTGAATTAAGAGTTGAATCACATTGGATGCTGATGACGAATTTTGACCCTCATTAGAGGACGAATGATCTTGAGCGGTGGAGGACATAAGGCCCCGTAAAATTTTACTAAAACCTGGGGTTTCGTGGTGCCGAGGTAGGCTAATGTGTTGGATGATTGTAGAAATTCTTCGCGGTGAGAAACCTTGCCGCAGTACGGACCTTTTTGGGTGGTACAGTGTGTCGGGGAGTTGAAGGAAGTATTTTGCAGAATGTGGTATTTCTGCAGTTCACTATGCGGCCGCAGAATCACTATGCAGACCGCAGATCGCCCGCAGAGTGCAACAGGACTTGAGCCAATTTTGAAGACCATTATGCTGTCCATTATGCAACCGTATAACCATTTCGTGGGCCGCACATCCGTCGCAAAACCAGCATGAGAAAACTTCGAAAGAAGATTCTGCGGCGCATTATGCGACCGCATAACTGATCTACAGATCGCAGATCTGTCGCAACTGGACTAGGCCATACTAGTTTTGGAGGACCATTTTGTTCTCTACTTTGCGGGCCACAGACCTGATCTGCGGTGCACTCTGCGACCGCAGAGTTGAGTTCGGAGGGTCCATTTTCTGATTTTATAACCCGATCCCCCTTTTTATAAAAATGACCTTGGGGTTATTTTGGCTAGTCTAAACTGCCATTTTAGAGATAGTGGAGTGGTCTTGAGAGAGAGAAGGAAGCCCCAAGTGTTTTGTTGATCAATCCTTGCCCAAGCTTTGAAATTCAACAAGGAAATATCACAAGGTCTTCATCCTAGGGGTAAGGTCCTATACCTAGCTTTCCATTTCGAGTTTGGGGTAGAAGATGGGTAATGAAGAGTGTGATTCTTGGGTAGGAGAGTGTTATTTATACATGCATGTATCAATAAGGTTTGTGGGAAGGTTGTTGAGCTCAAATAGGCAAACATTGGGTTGTGGGATAAAGGAATCCACCATAGGAGAACCTTGAAATCATAATGCCCACCTAGTGTTTGATGAAATATTTAAATGAGCTGGAACCCCCGAATAGCTTCCTAATTATGGTTAAATTTTGTTATGTTTCTAAATAGATTAAAGTTGCTAGGATTTTTGAAACATTGTTGTAATTTAAAGAAAGCTCAAAGCGAGGTATGTTGGCTAAACTTCTCTCTTAGACTTGAATCCCACGATGTTCTCACAAGTCTCAAATATGATAGGCCAAGCTCTTATTTGTCATGTTCTGAGTTATTCACTATAAATTGGACTATTCCGACTATATTTTGTGTGGAAAGATATATGTTTAAAATGTATTCCTAATGCTCTTATCATATTATGTTATCCTTCGGGAATGTGTTCAAAGTATGGGTTGTGTATCAAAATATTATGAATTCAAACATGTATCAATTGCAAGTTATTATGCCAAATTGTGGAAGAAAATGGAATGTGCTGAAGACTCGTATTTGCTCATATGTGTACTAAAGGTCGTGATTAGAGATGCCTTGTTGTTGATAACCCATGATGATGTTTGATAGTAAAAGGGGTAAGCATGAAATATGAAATACGGCCGACGTGCCAGGAATGATAATACATTTGTGGCCACTAGTGCCAATGAAATGAAAAGATGTGTAAAAGTTTATGAATTGAGCTGAAAATACTTTTTATAATAAACATTTTGGGAGTATAGTTAGTCACCGAGGAAGGGTAGGATGAAGTTACCTAACCCCATAACTACATGTGCCAGTGTAGGAGTGATTGAGGGGTAAATCCCCGAACTGATGTGTTGAGAATAAAAATAATATTTTCAAACTTAGGCAGAAGACATAAAAAAATAGGAGACCAATTATACTTAATGATAGAAAAAGAAACAGCAAGATTAGAAGATAGCTTAACAGCTATGACAAGAATAAGTAGAGAAAATGAGGAAATTGATAAGAAAAAAGAAATTAAAATTATTAAAAAACAAGCAAGCAAAGAAATACAACAATTGGAAGAAACCAAAAATACAAAGATTATAGCATTAGAAAAAGAATTAAATATGTTAAAAGCACTATATGAAAACAAGCAAAGAGAAAAGAATAAAGAAATAGAATTAACAGATGAAATAAATAAATTTAAACAAATATTACAAACAGAAGAAACTCTCAGAATTGAAGAAATAGATAATAATATAGATGACCAAGAGTCAGAATCAAGCGAAATAAGTGAGACATATACAGAACTTTTAGAAAGTATAGAAAAAACAAAAAATGTAGAAGTAAATACAGGAGATGTAAATATGGATGAAAAACCTAGTACATCAGGTGTAAAAAATCCAAAAGGATTATACCCAAATTATTATACAGCTAATTATGAACAACATGATAGATATAATACACTATGGGATAGTAGATTAAATAAAAAATGGACACCAAAACCAATATCAGAACAATATAACTTTTTAGATTTAGATTGCGTAGCAGATATAAATAAAACAATCCAACTATGGATAGGATATGTATCTAAACAATTGGTAGATAATAAAATAGGAATGACAGAAACACCAGGATATATAGAAAGAACACTCATAGGAACGGTAAAATTATGGTTACAAAATTTAACTAGAGAAAGTGTAGATACCTTAAGAAGCAATAAAAAAATTAATGGTGAAATAGCAACAACAAATATAGAAATATTATACAAATATGAAATAGCCATAAGAAACGAATTTAGTAGCATGACTACAGAAATTGAAGAACAAAATAAGGAAAAACAAATAAATAGAAATCTAATAACAAAATTAGCAATATGTAATATGTGTTATATAGACGAATATACTTGTGCATTCAGAGAATATTATTATAAAGGAACATATAATGCAGAAGAAAGCAAAGAAATAAGAAAATTATATTTCACAAAACTACCAGAACCTTTTAATTCTAAAATAATAAAAGAATGGAATGAAGCAGGATTAGCAGATACTTTAGGAGCTAGAATAAAATTTCTACAACAATGGTTTGTACAATTATGTGAAAAATATAAAGAAGAAACAAAAATGGAAAAAATATTAATAAAAAACTTAAGATGTTGTAAAAATAAAACAGCACCACAATTTGGATGTACAGATAAATATTATAATAAAAAATGGAAAACAAAGAAATATAATAAATATAAGTCAAAATATAAAAATAAAAAACCAAGAAAAAGATATTATGTAAAAAATTATCAGAATAAAAGACCATTTAGACCAAAAAAGAAATTAACAGAATGTACTTGTTATAACTGTGGAAAATTAGGACATATAACTAAAGACTGTAAAGCACCTGAAAACTTAAAGAAAAAACAAATAACTGAAATCATAATTGATGATGAAGAATATATGCAAATGGAATATATAGACTATAAACTAGATAGTGAAGATAGTGTATATGAAATATCAGATATAGAAGATGAAATAGGAGATGAAATAACTAAAGAAGATGATGAAACCTAATGACTGAAAAAGAAATAAAAATAATAACACGAGAAGAATATAAAGATGAAGAATCCTCAGAACAAAAGATTATATTTGATAATAGTATATTTGAACAAATAAAAGGAAAAGAATTAGACCTCAGTGTTGAAAAAATATTTGAAGTACCTACAATAAAAAATTGGTTCAAAAGACAAAGAGAAGAATACTACGCCGACCTTTACTGTTCATGAAAACTGACTCTTACTATTACTATTTACTTTACGACTTTTACAAAAAACAAAATAACATAAAGAAAAGAAAGGAATCTAATATCTCTTTCATATTATTTTGTCTGCCATATTTTTTTGTCTAGCTTGTCGTCTTCTTCTTCAGTAATCTTCTTCTTGTTTATTCCAGTTGTACGTCTGGAACAATATTATCTTCTCATTTGCATTTTGAGCATATGTGATCTGGATATTTGTGACTGATTAACTTGCAATATCTTGTTAATAATTCTGGAGAAATAAAATTTGTCCTTATAGCTCTTGTGGTTGTAGATTGTTCTGGCTTCAAAAGACTTAAGACCCATTGTCTTAATTCTTCCATATCTGGTTCTCGTATTTCTCTGCAGTTTGAATATATCATTGTCTGTTCTCTTGAATAATAACTCCAAATAGCATTCTGGTTTAGGTAGTTGTTTGCTAGTTCATTTAGTATAGTGGATATTCCGATAATCCTTTTATTTGCATAAAAGTCTGAAATATTTATTTTTTCTATCTCTTCTTGTTCTTCTATTTTTTCCGGTACTAGCATTTCCCTTGTAAGTCCGATCTTGATAACTTGTATGATGGGTTTTATTTCTTCATATAGTATCTCTGCTGTAGCTGAATAGAATCGTATATAGAATAGTGTTCCTTTGGTTATTCTTTTGTACTGCATAAATGCTCTGTATACTTCTGGTATGGTAGCTATTTCTTGTCCTGTCTGTGTATATACTGTATCTAGTAATCCGTAATTATAGCAAGTGGCTACTAGTTTTGCATTTGTATTTGGTAATGCTATTAGTTTATTATATCCTGTTAGATAATGAGTAATATAATCTTCATCTGGATTTTGGGTAGTTTGGGATCTTGAATTTTTATTTAGGAAGTTTTGTATTTTATATATGTTGTCTATATATGTACGGGTTATATGGTTGTATGTCTTTTTGGCTTGGTTTAGGCTTTCTTTGTAGGTGTTTATCTGTGGTGGTAGGAATATTTCTTTCTGGGTATTTTGGATATTTTTCTGTATGAATGGTTTTGAAAATAGATTGTTCATATTTGTATTTGTATATCTAGGTTTGATTTCTTCCTTCTTCTTTGCAGATAAACTGCTAGCTGTGCTACTTCCTGCAACTGCATTTAACAAACTGTTATGAGTTTTTAGGTGTTTCTCAAGGTCACCTTCTAGCTCTGGAATTTTTAGGTCTTCTATATTATTTTCTATTAGAATTTTTAGTAAATTTATATTTTCTGTAGTTTGTTGCCAGTATTGTAGATATGTATGATTCATTATATGCTATCAAAATATAGGTCTAGTTCATATAAATCTGTTTCTGGTATGATTAGTTCTGTCCAATTTTGGTCTATTATTTCTGTTATTTCAAAAAGCTATTATTTTTTCATAGATTATTCTTCTTACATCATTATTAATGTCTTTTAGTATATAAAGTATAAGTGTTTTATAGGTAATATCGTCGTCTATTAGATAAGTGTTCATCTTATCATATGATTTGCTAAAACATATTCCTTTTAATCTCTATGTTTATTATCCTTATTCATCATATTATAATAAGTTATTTTAATCGTCTTTTTTAGTCACTACCATGATTTTTTGCTTCAATCAGTTACCCTAACAGCGCTTCAACTCTTGTTTACTCCCCTAAAACGGCCTCCTGCCTATGAAGAATTTGCAATAGATGAAAAAACCTATGAAAATCAAGACGGATTAAAAATAAAAATAATATTTTCAAACTTAGGCAGAAGATATAAAAAAATAGGAGACCAATTATACTTAATGAAAGAAAAAGAAACAGCAAGATTAGAAGATAGCTTAACAGCTATGACAAGAATAAGTAGAGAAAATGAGGAAATTGATAAGAAAAAAGAAATTGAAATTATTAAAAAACAAGCAAGCAAAGAAATACAACAATTAGAAGAAACCAAAAATACAAAGATTATAGCATTAGAAAAAGAATTAAATATGTTAAAAGCACTATATGAAAACAAGCAAAGAGAAAAGAATAAAGAAATAGAATTAACAGATGAAATAAATAAATTTAAACAAATATTACAAACAGAAGAAACTCTCAGAATTGAAGAAATAGATAATAATATAGATGACCAAGAGTCAGAATCAAGCGAAATAAGTGAAACATATACAGAACTTTTAGAAAGTATAGAAAAAACAAAAAATGTAGAAGTAAATACAGGAGATGTAAATATGGATGAAAAACCTAGTACATCAGGTGTAAAAAATCCAAAAGGATTATACCCAAATTATTATACAGCTAATTATGAACAACATGATAGATATAATACACTATGGGATAGTAGATTAAATAAAAAATGGACACCAAAACCAATATCAGAACAATATAACTTTTTAGATTTAGATTGCGTAGCAGATATAAATAAAACAATCCAACTATGGATAGGATATGTATCTAAACAATTGGTAGATAATAAAATAGGAATGACAGAAACACCAGGATATATAGAAAGAACACTCATAGGAACGGTAAAATTATGGTTACAAAATTTAACTAGAGAAAGTGTAGATACCTTAAGAAGCAATAAAAAAATTAATGGTGAAATAGCAACAACAAATATAGAAATATTATACAAATATGAAATAGCCATAAGAAACGAATTTAGTAGCATGACTACAGAAATTGAAGAACAAAATAAGGAAAAACAAATAAATAGAAATCTAATAACAAAATTAGCAATATGTAATATGTGTTATATAGACGAATATACTTGTGCATTCAGAGAATATTATTATAAAGGAACATATAATGCAGAAGAAAGCAAAGAAATAAGAAAATTATATTTCACAAAACTACCAGAACCTTTTAATTCTAAAATAATAAAAGAATGGAATGAAGCAGGATTAGCAGATACTTTAGGAGCTAGAATAAAATTTCTACAACAATGGTTTGTACAATTATGTGAAAAATATAAAGAAGAAACAAAAATGGAAAAAATATTAATAAAAAACTTAAGATGTTGTAAAAATAAAACAGCACCACAATTTGGATGTACAGATAAATATTATAATTAAAATGGAAAACAATGAAATATAATAAATATAAGTCAAAATATAAAAATAAAAAACCAAGAAAAAGATATTATGTAAAAAATTATCAGAATAAAAGACCATTTAGACCAAAAAAGAAATTAACAGAATGTACTTGTTATAACTGTGGAAAATTAGGACATATAACTAAAGACTGTAAAGCACCTGAAAACTTAAAGAAAAAACAAATAACTGAAATCATAATTGATGATGAAGAATATATGCAAATGGAATATATAGACTATGAACTAGATAGTGAAGATAGTGTATATAAAATATCAGATATAGAAGATGAAATAGGAGATGAAATAACTAAAGAAGATGATGAAACCTAATGACTGAAAAAGAAATAAAAATAATAACACGAGAAGAATATAAAGATGAAGAATCCTCAGAACAAAAGATTATATTTGATAATAGTATATTTGAACAAATAAAAGGAAAAGAATTAGACCTCAGTGTTGAAAAAATATTTGAAGTACCTACAATAAAAAATTGGTTCAAAAGACAAAGAGAAGAATACTACGCCGACCTTTACTGTTCATGAAAACCGACTCTTACTATTACTATTTATTTTACGACTTTTACAAAAAATAAAATAACATAAAGAAAAGAAAGGAATCTAATATCTCTTTCATATTATTTTGTCTGCCATATTTCTTTGTCTAGCTTGTCATCTTCTTCTTCAGTAATCTTCTTCTTGTTTATTCCAGTTGTACGTCTGGAACAATATTATCTTCTCCTTTGCATTTTGAGCATATGTGATCTGGATATTTGTGACTGATTAACTTGCAATATCTTGTTAATAATTCTGGAGAAATAAAATTTGTCCTTATAGCTCTTGTGGTTGTAGATTGTTCTGGCTTCAAAAGACTTAAGACCCATTGTCTTAATTCTTCCATATCTGGTTCTCGTATTTCTCTGCAGTTTGAATATATCATTGTCTGTTCTCTTGAATAATAACTCCAAATAGCATTCTGGTTTAGGTAGTTGTTTGCTAGTTCATTTAGTATAGTGGATATTCCGATAATCCTTTTATTTGCATAAAAGTCTGGAATATTTATTTTTTCTATCTCTTCTTGTTCTTCTATTTTTTCCGGTACTAGCATTTCCCTTGTAAGTCCGATCTTGATAACTTGTATGATGGGTTTTATTTCTTCATATAGTATCTCTGCTGTAGCTGAATAGAATCGTATATAGAATAGTTTTCCTTTGGTTATTCTTTTGTACTGCATAAATGCTCTGTATACTTCTGGTATGGTAGCTATTTCTTGTCCTGTCTGTGTATATACTGTATCTAGTAATCCGTAATTATAGCAAGTGGCTACTAGTTTTGCATTTGTATTTGGTAATGCTATTAGTTTATTATATCCTGTTAGATAATGAGTAATATAATCTTCATCTGGATTTTGGGTAGTTTGGGATCTTGGATTTTTGTTTAGGAAGTTTTGTATTTTATATATGTTGTCTATATATGTACGGGTTATATGGTTGTATGTCTTTTTGGCTTGGTTTAGGCTTTCTTTGTAGGTGTTTATCTGTGGTGGTAGGAATATTTCTTTCTGGGTATTTTGGATATTTTTCTGTATGAATGGTTTTGAAAATAGATTGTTCATATTTGTATTTGTATATCTAGGTTTGATTTCTTCCTTCTTCTTTGCAGATAAACTGCTAGCTGTGCTACTTCCTGCAACTGCATTTAACAAACTGTTATGAGTTTTTAGGTGTTTCTCAAGGTCACCTTCTAGCTCTGGAATTTTTAGGTCTTCTATATTATTTTCTATTAGAATTTTTAGTAAATTTATATTTTCTGTAGTTTGTTGCCAGTATTGTAGATATGTATGATTCATTATATGCTATCAAAATATAGGTCTAGTTCATATAAATCTGTTTCTGGTATGATTAGTTCTGTCCAATTTTGGTCTATTATTTCTGTTATTTCAAAGGCTATTATTTTTTCATAGATTATTCTTCTTACATCATTATTAATGTCTTTTAGTATATAAAGTATAAGTGTTTTATAGGTAATATCGTCGTCTATTAGATAAGTGTTCATCTTATCATATGATTTGCTAAAACATATTCCTTTTAATCTCTATGTTTATTATCCTTATTCATCATATTATAATAAGTTATTTTAAACGTCTTTTTTAGTCACTACCATGATTTTTTGCTTCAATCAGTTACCCTAACAGCGCTTCAACTCTTGTTTACTCCCCTAAAACGGCCTCCTGCCTATGAAGAATTTGCAATAGATGAAAAAACCTATGAAAACCAAGACGGATTAAAAATAAAAATAATATTTTCAAACTTAGGCAGAAGATATAAAAAAATAGGAGACCAATTATACTTAATGATAGAAAAAGAAACAGCAAGATTAGAAGATAGCTTAACAGCTATGACAAGAATAAGTAGAGAAAATGAGGAAATTGATAAGAAAAAAGAAATTGAAATTATTAAAAAACAAGCAAGCAAAGAAATACAACAATTGGAAGAAACCAAAAATACAAAGATTATAGCATTAGAAAAAGAATTAAATATGTTAAAAGCACTATATGAAAACAAGCAAAGAGAAAAGAATAAAGAAATAGAATTAACAGATGAAATAAATAAATTTAAACAAATATTACAAACAGAAGAAACTCTCAGAATTGAAGAAATAGATAATAATATAGATGACCAAGAGTCAGAATCAAGCGAAATAAGTGAAACATATACAGAACTTTTAGAAAGTATAGAAAAAACAAAAAATGTAGAAGTAAATACAGGAGATGTAAATATGGATGAAAAACCTAGTACATCAGGTGTAAAAAATCCAAAAGGATTATACCCAAATTATTATACAGCTAATTATGAACAAAATGATAGATATAATACACTATGGGATAGTAGATTAAATAAAAAATGGACACCAAAACCAATATCAGAACAATATAACTTTTTAGATTTAGATTGCGTAGCAGATATAAATAAAACAATCCAACTATGGATAGGATATGTATCTAAACAATTGGTAGATAATAAAATAGGAATGACAGAAACACCAGGATATATAGAAAGAACACTCATAGGAACGGTAAAATTATGGTTACAAAATTTAACTAGAGAAAGTGTAGATACCTTAAGAAGCAATAAAAAATTTAATGGTGAAATAGCAACAACAAATATAGAAATATTATACAAATATGAAATAGCCATAAGAAACAAATTTAGTAGCATGGCTACAGAAATTGAAGAACAAAATAAGAAAAAACAAATAAATAGAAATCTAATAACAAAATTAGCAATATGTAATATGTGTTATATAGACGAATATACTTGTGCATTCAGAGAATATTATTATAAAGGAACATATAATGCAGAAGAAAGCAAAGAAATAAGAAAATTATATTTCACAAAACTACCAGAACCTTTTAATTCTAAAATAATAAAAGAATGGAATGAAGCAGGATTAGCAGATACTTTAGGAGCTAGAATAAAATTTCTACAACAATGGTTTGTACAATTATGTGAAAAATATAAAGAAGAAACAAAAATGGAAAAAATATTAATAAAAAACTTAAGATGTTGTAAAAATAAAACAGCACCACAATTTGGATGTACAGATAAATATTATAATAAAAAATGGAAAACAAAGAAATATAATAAATATAAGTCAAAATATAAAAATAAAAAACCAAGAAAAAGATATTATGTAAAAAATTATCAGAATAAAAGACCATTTAGACCAAAAAAGAAATTAACAGAATGTACTTGTTATAACTGTGGAAAATTAGGACATATAGCTAAAGACTGTAAAGCACCTGGAAACTTAAAGAAAAAACAAATAACTGAAATCATAATTGATGATGAAGAATATATGCAAATGGAATATATAGACTATAAACTAGATAGTGAAGATAGTGTATATGAAATATCAGATATAGAAGATGAAATAGGAGATGAAATAACTAAAGAAGATGATGAAACCTAATGACTGAAAAAGAAATAAAAATAATAACACGAGAAGAATATAAAGATGAAGAATCCTCAGAACAAAAGATTATATTTGATAATAGTATATTTGAACAAATAAAAGGAAAAGAATTAGACCTCAGTGTTGAAAAAATATTTGAAGTACCTACAATAAAAAATTGGTTCAAAAGACAAAGAGAAGAATACTACGCCGACCTTTACTGTTCATGAAAACTGACTCTTACTATTACTATTTACTTTACGACTTTTACAAAAAACAAAATAACATAAAGAAAAGAAAGGAATCTAATATCTCTTTCATATTATTTTGTCTGCCATATTTTTTGTCTAGCTTGTCGTCTTCTTCTTCAGTAATCTTCTTCTTGTTTATTCCAGTTGTACGTCTGGAACAATATTATCTTCTCATTTGCATTTTGAGCATATGTGATCTGGATATTTGTGACTGATTAACTTGCAATATCTTGTTAATAATTCTGGAGAAATAAAATTTGTCCTTATAGCTCTTGTGGTTGTAGATTGTTCTGGCTTCAAAAGACTTAAGACCCATTGTCTTAATTCTTCCATATCTGGTTCTCGTATTTCTCTGCAGTTTGAATATATCATTGTCTGTTCTCTTGAATAATAACTCCAAATAGCATTCTGGTTTAGGTAGTTGTTTGCTAGTTCATTTAGTATAGTGGATATTCCGATAATCCTTTTATTTGCATAAAAGTCTGAAATATTTATTTTTTCTATCTCTTCTTGTTCTTCTATTTTTTCCGGTACTAGCATTTCCCTTGTAAGTCCGATCTTGATAACTTGTATGATGGGTTTTATTTCTTCATATAGTATCTCTGCTGTAGCTGAATAGAATCGTATATAGAATAGTGTTCCTTTGGTTATTCTTTTGTACTGCATAAATGCTCTGTATACTTCTGGTATGGTAGCTATTTCTTGTCCTGTCTGTGTATATACTGTATCTAGTAATCCGTAATTATAGCAAGTGGCTACTAGTTTTGCATTTGTATTTGGTAATGCTATTAGTTTATTATATCCTGTTAGATAATGAGTAATATAATCTTCATCTGGATTTTGGGTAGTTTGGGATCTTGAATTTTTATTTAGGAAGTTTTGTATTTTATATATGTTGTCTATATATGTACGGGTTATATGGTTGTATGTCTTTTTGGCTTGGTTTAGGCTTTCTTTGTAGGTGTTTATCTGTGGTGGTAGGAATATTTCTTTCTGGGTATTTTGGATATTTTTCTGTATGAATGGTTTTGAAAATAGATTGTTCATATTTGTATTTGTATATCTAGGTTTGATTTCTTCCTTCTTCTTTGCAGATAAACTGCTAGCTGTGCTACTTCCTGCAACTGCATTTAACAAACTGTTATGAGTTTTTAGGTGTTTCTCAAGGTCACCTTCTAGCTCTGGAATTTTTAGGTCTTCTATATTATTTTCTATTAGAATTTTTAGTAAATTTATATTTTCTGTAGTTTGTTGCCAGTATTGTAGATATGTATGATTCATTATATGCTATCAAAATATAGGTCTAGTTCATATAAATCTGTTTCTGGTATGATTAGTTCTGTCCAATTTTGGTCTATTATTTCTGTTATTTCAAAAAGCTATTATTTTTTCATAGATTATTCTTCTTACATCATTATTAATGTCTTTTAGTATATAAAGTATAAGTGTTTTATAGGTAATATCGTCGTCTATTAGATAAGTGTTCATCTTATCATATGATTTGCTAAAACATATTCCTTTTAATCTCTATGTTTATTATCCTTATTCATCATATTATAATAAGTTATTTTAATCGTCTTTTTTAGTCACTACCATGATTTTTTGCTTCAATCAGTTACCCTAACAGCGCTTCAACTCTTGTTTACTCCCCTAAAACGGCCTCCTGCCTATGAAGAATTTGCAATAGATGAAAAAACCTATGAAAATCAAGACGGATTAAAAATAAAAATAATATTTTCAAACTTAGGCAGAAGATATAAAAAAATAGGAGACCAATTATACTTAATGAAAGAAAAAGAAACAGCAAGATTAGAAGATAGCTTAACAGCTATGACAAGAATAAGTAGAGAAAATGAGGAAATTGATAAGAAAAAAGAAATTGAAATTATTAAAAAACAAGCAAGCAAAGAAATACAACAATTAGAAGAAACCAAAAATACAAAGATTATAGCATTAGAAAAAGAATTAAATATGTTAAAAGCACTATATGAAAACAAGCAAAGAGAAAAGAATAAAGAAATAGAATTAACAGATGAAATAAATAAATTTAAACAAATATTACAAACAGAAGAAACTCTCAGAATTGAAGAAATAGATAATAATATAGATGACCAAGAGTCAGAATCAAGCGAAATAAGTGAAACATATACAGAACTTTTAGAAAGTATAGAAAAAACAAAAAATGTAGAAGTAAATACAGGAGATGTAAATATGGATGAAAAACCTAGTACATCAGGTGTAAAAAATCCAAAAGGATTATACCCAAATTATTATACAGCTAATTATGAACAACATGATAGATATAATACACTATGGGATAGTAGATTAAATAAAAAATGGACACCAAAACCAATATCAGAACAATATAACTTTTTAGATTTAGATTGCGTAGCAGATATAAATAAAACAATCCAACTATGGATAGGATATGTATCTAAACAATTGGTAGATAATAAAATAGGAATGACAGAAACACCAGGATATATAGAAAGAACACTCATAGGAACGGTAAAATTATGGTTACAAAATTTAACTAGAGAAAGTGTAGATACCTTAAGAAGCAATAAAAAAATTAATGGTGAAATAGCAACAACAAATATAGAAATATTATACAAATATGAAATAGCCATAAGAAACGAATTTAGTAGCATGACTACAGAAATTGAAGAACAAAATAAGGAAAAACAAATAAATAGAAATCTAATAACAAAATTAGCAATATGTAATATGTGTTATATAGACGAATATACTTGTGCATTCAGAGAATATTATTATAAAGGAACATATAATGCAGAAGAAAGCAAAGAAATAAGAAAATTATATTTCACAAAACTACCAGAACCTTTTAATTCTAAAATAATAAAAGAATGGAATGAAGCAGGATTAGCAGATACTTTAGGAGCTAGAATAAAATTTCTACAACAATGGTTTGTACAATTATGTGAAAAATATAAAGAAGAAACAAAAATGGAAAAAATATTAATAAAAAACTTAAGATGTTGTAAAAATAAAACAGCACCACAATTTGGATGTACAGATAAATATTATAATTAAAATGGAAAACAATGAAATATAATAAATATAAGTCAAAATATAAAAATAAAAAACCAAGAAAAAGATATTATGTAAAAAATTATCAGAATAAAAGACCATTTAGACCAAAAAAGAAATTAACAGAATGTACTTGTTATAACTGTGGAAAATTAGGACATATAACTAAAGACTGTAAAGCACCTGAAAACTTAAAGAAAAAACAAATAACTGAAATCATAATTGATGATGAAGAATATATGCAAATGGAATATATAGACTATGAACTAGATAGTGAAGATAGTGTATATAAAATATCAGATATAGAAGATGAAATAGGAGATGAAATAACTAAAGAAGATGATGAAACCTAATGACTGAAAAAGAAATAAAAATAATAACACGAGAAGAATATAAAGATGAAGAATCCTCAGAACAAAAGATTATATTTGATAATAGTATATTTGAACAAATAAAAGGAAAAGAATTAGACCTCAGTGTTGAAAAAATATTTGAAGTACCTACAATAAAAAATTGGTTCAAAAGACAAAGAGAAGAATACTACGCCGACCTTTACTGTTCATGAAAACCGACTCTTACTATTACTATTTACTTTACGACTTTTACAAAAAATAAAATAACATAAAGAAAAGAAAGGAATCTAATATCTCTTTCATATTATTTTGTCTGCCATATTTCTTTGTCTAGCTTGTCATCTTCTTCTTCAGTAATCTTCTTCTTGTTTATTCCAGTTGTACGTCTGGAACAATATTATCTTCTCCTTTGCATTTTGAGCATATGTGATCTGGATATTTGTGACTGATTAACTTGCAATATCTTGTTAATAATTCTGGAGAAATAAAATTTGTCCTTATAGCTCTTGTGGTTGTAGATTGTTCTGGCTTCAAAAGACTTAAGACCCATTGTCTTAATTCTTCCATATCTGGTTCTCGTATTTCTCTGCAGTTTGAATATATCATTGTCTGTTCTCTTGAATAATAACTCCAAATAGCATTCTGGTTTAGGTAGTTGTTTGCTAGTTCATTTAGTATAGTGGATATTCCGATAATCCTTTTATTTGCATAAAAGTCTGGAATATTTATTTTTTCTATCTCTTCTTGTTCTTCTATTTTTTCCGGTACTAGCATTTCCCTTGTAAGTCCGATCTTGATAACTTGTATGATGGGTTTTATTTCTTCATATAGTATCTCTGCTGTAGCTGAATAGAATCGTATATAGAATAGTGTTCCTTTGGTTATTCTTTTGTACTGCATAAATGCTCTGTATACTTCTGGTATGGTAGCTATTTCTTGTCCTGTCTGTGTATATACTGTATCTAGTAATCCGTAATTATAGCAAGTGGCTACTAGTTTTGCATTTGTATTTGGTAATGCTATTAGTTTATTATATCCTGTTAGATAATGAGTAATATAATCTTCATCTGGATTTTGGGTAGTTTGGGATCTTGGATTTTTGTTTAGGAAGTTTTGTATTTTATATATGTTGTCTATATATGTACGGGTTATATGGTTGTATGTCTTTTTGGCTTGGTTTAGGCTTTCTTTGTAGGTGTTTATCTGTGGTGGTAGGAATATTTCTTTCTGGGTATTTTGGATATTTTTCTGTATGAATGGTTTTGAAAATAGATTGTTCATATTTGTATTTGTATATCTAGGTTTGATTTCTTCCTTCTTCTTTGCAGATAAACTGCTAGCTGTGCTACTTCCTGCAACTGCATTTAACAAACTGTTATGAGTTTTTAGGTGTTTCTCAAGGTCACCTTCTAGCTCTGGAATTTTTAGGTCTTCTATATTATTTTCTATTAGAATTTTTAGTAAATTTATATTTTCTGTAGTTTGTTGCCAGTATTGTAGATATGTATGATTCATTATATGCTATCAAAATATAGGTCTAGTTCATATAAATCTGTTTCTGGTATGATTAGTTCTGTCCAATTTTGGTCTATTATTTCTGTTATTTCAAAGGCTATTATTTTTTCATAGATTATTCTTCTTACATCATTATTAATGTCTTTTAGTATATAAAGTATAAGTGTTTTATAGGTAATATCGTCGTCTATTAGATAAGTGTTCATCTTATCATATGATTTGCTAAAACATATTCCTTTTAATCTCTATGTTTATTATCCTTATTCATCATATTATAATAAGTTATTTTAAACGTCTTTTTTAGTCACTACCATGATTTTTTGCTTCAATCAGTTACCCTAACAGCGCTTCAACTCTTGTTTACTCCCCTAAAACGGCCTCCTGCCTATGAAGAATTTGCAATAGATGAAAAAACCTATGAAAACCAAGACGGATTAAAAATAAAAATAATATTTTCAAACTTAGGCAGAAGATATAAAAAAATAGGAGACCAATTATACTTAATGATAGAAAAAGAAACAGCAAGATTAGAAGATAGCTTAACAGCTATGACAAGAATAAGTAGAGAAAATGAGGAAATTGATAAGAAAAAAGAAATTGAAATTATTAAAAAACAAGCAAGCAAAGAAATACAACAATTGGAAGAAACCAAAAATACAAAGATTATAGCATTAGAAAAAGAATTAAATATGTTAAAAGCACTATATGAAAACAAGCAAAGAGAAAAGAATAAAGAAATAGAATTAACAGATGAAATAAATAAATTTAAACAAATATTACAAACAGAAGAAACTCTCAGAATTGAAGAAATAGATAATAATATAGATGACCAAGAGTCAGAATCAAGCGAAATAAGTGAAACATATACAGAACTTTTAGAAAGTATAGAAAAAACAAAAAATGTAGAAGTAAATACAGGAGATGTAAATATGGATGAAAAACCTAGTACATCAGGTGTAAAAAATCCAAAAGGATTATACCCAAATTATTATACAGCTAATTATGAACAAAATGATAGATATAATACACTATGGGATAGTAGATTAAATAAAAAATGGACACCAAAACCAATATCAGAACAATATAACTTTTTAGATTTAGATTGCGTAGCAGATATAAATAAAACAATCCAACTATGGATAGGATATGTATCTAAACAATTGGTAGATAATAAAATAGGAATGACAGAAACACCAGGATATATAGAAAGAACACTCATAGGAACGGTAAAATTATGGTTACAAAATTTAACTAGAGAAAGTGTAGATACCTTAAGAAGCAATAAAAAATTTAATGGTGAAATAGCAACAACAAATATAGAAATATTATACAAATATGAAATAGCCATAAGAAACAAATTTAGTAGCATGGCTACAGAAATTGAAGAACAAAATAAGAAAAAACAAATAAATAGAAATCTAATAACAAAATTAGCAATATGTAATATGTGTTATATAGACGAATATACTTGTGCATTCAGAGAATATTATTATAAAGGAACATATAATGCAGAAGAAAGCAAAGAAATAAGAAAATTATATTTCACAAAACTACCAGAACCTTTTAATTCTAAAATAATAAAAGAATGGAATGAAGCAGGATTAGCAGATACTTTAGGAGCTAGAATAAAATTTCTACAACAATGGTTTGTACAATTATGTGAAAAATATAAATAAGAAACAAAAATGGAAAAAATATTAATAAAAAACTTAAGATGTTGTAAAAATAAAACAGCACCACAATTTGGATGTACAGATAAATATTATAATAAAAAATGGAAAACAAAGAAATATAATAAATATAAGTCAAAATATAAAAATAAAAAACCAAGAAAAAGATATTATGTAAAAAATTATCAGAATAAAAGACCATTTAGACCAAAAAAGAAATTAACAGAATGTACTTGTTATAACTGTGGAAAATTAGGACATATAGCTAAAGACTGTAAAGCACCTGGAAACTTAAAGAAAAAACAAATAACTGAAATCATAATTGATGATGAAGAATATATGCAAATGGAATATATAGACTATGAACTAGATAGTGAAGATAGTGTATATGAAATATCAGATATAGAAGATGAAATAGGAGATGAAATAACTAAAGAAGATGATGAAACCTAATGACTGAAAAAGAAATAAAAATAATAACACGAGAAGAATATAAAGATGAAGAATCCTCAGAACAAAAGATTATATTTGATAATAGTATATTTGAACAAATAAAAGGAAAAGAATTAGACCTCAGTGTTGAAAAAATATTTGAAGCACCTACAATAAAAAATTGGTTCAAAAGACAAAGAGAAGAATACTACGTAGTTAGCCAAAAAGAACATATAATTGACTGTAAATATACAAAAGGAAAAGCCAAAATACCAATAATAAACAAAAGAATAATAAATAAAGAAATACAAGATATAAAGGCAAAAAATCCAATTAAATATGTACACCTAGGAGGAACTGAAATATTAATAAAAGCATGTTTTAGAGAAGGAATAGATACCCCTATAGAAATATATTTAGCAGATGATAGAATAATCCAACCTATAGAAAAAAGCATAATAAGTGCAATAAAAGGAAATCTTATATACCAAAAATTTAAATTCATAATAAGTGCCAATTATTCAATAGCAATAAACGATAGGAATATAGATAAATCATTAGTATTATACTGGAAAATGTCAGGAATAGAATTAACACCTGGAAGTAAGATATTTACAGCTAGATGTAAAAACTTATACGTTTTAACAACAAAACATAAAATAGCAGCAAAAAATAAAATTAATAAAATAAAAATAGAAAATCCATTTGAAAGAATAGTTACAGTTATTGATAATAATGAATATAGTTATAAAGAAATTGACATGGAAGAAGACTTAGAAATAGTAAAAGAAAGATTAAGTACATCAAGTATACCAAACCAATTAACTTATGAAACACCAACATCATCAAGGATAAGTACATCAAGAAGGGAATATATAATCCCAAAAAACTTAATAAGAAACACAAAAGAAAAAATAAATCCATACCATTACTATATAACTGGAATCACGGAACAAAGAAAATATCAAATATTAATAAATACAGGTCAAGAAGAAAATTATATCACAAGAGAATTAGTAACAGAAACTGAAATAATAACTACTGAACAACTATGCCCTGAATTACCCAAGGAATTAATAATAAATGAAGAAATAACAGAAAAAGAAATAATTATTGGAGGAATACCTTTGATAATACAATTTAAAATATATCAAGAAAACGAAAACGAAAATATTACATTAGGAATAAAATGGTTAGAAAAAGTAAAACCATACAATCTAGGAGATAAACAATTAACCATAACATACAAAGATAAGAAAATAATAATAAAAAGAACAGAAGAATGAAAATATATATACTCGCAAAAATCATAGTAGAAGGATATTATAATAGATACTATACACCAATGATAGATACAGGAGCAGAAGCTAATATATGTAAATATAATTGTTTACCAACAGATAAATGGGAAAAATTAAAAACACCTATGGTAGTAACATGATTTAATAATGAAGGTAGTATGATTAACTACAGAGCCAAGAATATAAAAATACAAATATGGGATAAAATATTAACTATAGAAGAAATATATAACTTTGAATTCACTACAAAAGATATATTACTAGGAATGCCATTTTTAGATAAACTATACCCACATATAATAACAAGGACACACTGGTGGTTTACCACACCATGTAAAAACAAAGTAGGAGCAAAAAGAGTAAATAATAAACAAAGAAAAAATACAGAATGGATAAAAGGAAGTGAAAAAATAACACAAAAATTAGAAAATATAAGTAAAAATACAACTACTCAATTAGAAATTATTATATTTACAATAGACAAAGTAAAAATAATCCAGAATGAATTAGAAAAATTATATAATGATAACTCTCTAAAAGGTTGGAATAAACATAAAACAAAAATAAAAATAGAATTAATAGAAGAAAACAGCATAATAACACAAAAACCTTTAAAATATAACTTTGATGACTTAGCAGAATTCAAAATGCATATAAAAGAATTATTAGATAACAATTACATACAAGAAAGTAATAGTAAACATACAAGTCCAGCATTTATAGTAAATAAACATAGTGAACAAAAAAGAGGAAAAAGTAGAATGGTTATAGATTACCGAAACTTAAATGCAAAAACTAAAACATATAATTACCCAATACCTAATAAGATATTAAAAATAAGACAAATCCAAGGATATAATTACTTCAGTAAATTTGACTGTAAATCAGGATTTTACCATCTAAAACTAGAAGATGAATCTAAAAAACTAACAGCATTTACAGTACCACAAGGATTTTATGAATGGAATGTTTTACCATTTGGATATAAAAATGCACCAGGAAGATACCAACATTTTATGGACAATTATTTTAACCAACTAGAAAATTGTATAGTATATATAGATGATATACTACTATATTCAAGAACACAAGATGAACATATAAGATTATTAGAAAAATTCATACATATTGTAGAAAACTCTGGCATAAGCTTAAGCAAAACCAAAGCAGAAATTATGAAGAATCAGATAGAATTTTTAGGTATACAAATAGATAAAAATGGAATAAAAATGCAAACACATATAGTACAAAAAATAATCAATCTTGATGAAAACATAGATACAAAAAAGAAATTACAATCATTTTTAGGACTAGTAAACCAAGTAAGAGAATATATACCTAAAATAGCAGAAAACCTAAAACCTCTACAGAAAAAACTAAAAAAGGATGTAGAATATGGATTTGATGAAAAAGATAAGGAACAAATAAGAAAGATCAAAATATTGTGTAAAAAACTACCAAAACTATACTTCCCAGATGAAAATAAGAAATTTACTTATATTGTAGAAACAGATTCGAGTAATCATAGTTATGGAGGAGTTCTTAAATATAAATATGATAAAGAAAAAATAGAACATCATTGCAGATATTATTCAGGATCTTATACTGAACCACAAGAAAGATGGGAAATAAATAGAAAAGAATTATTTGCATTATATAAATGTTTATTAGCATTTGAACCATATATAGTTTATAACAGATTTATTGTAAGAACAGATAACACCCAAGTTAAATGGTGGATAACCAGAAAAGTACAAGATTCAGTTACAACAAAAGAAATACGCAGACTGGTATTAAATATATTAAATTTTACATTTACAATTGAAATAATCACTACTAATAAGAATGTTGTTGCAGATTACTTATCAAGACAAATCTACCCAAACTGAACCAGATAATACAATGGAAAATCTACTCTTAGCCATGACTACACTTTGTAAAAAAGTGGAAAGCATAGAAGAAGAGATAAAGATATTAAAGAAAACAGCTAGTGGTCAGCAGCATGACTTGAAAAATGCGGAGATAAAACGATCGGAAGTCTCTAAAATTCCAGAGCTAGAAGGTGACGTTGAGAAACACCTAAAAACTCATAACAGTTTGTTAAATGCAGTTGCAGGAAGTAGCACAGCTAGCAGTTTATCTGCAAAGAAGAAGGAAGAAATCAAACCTAGATATACAAATACAAATATGAACAATCTATTTTCAAAACCATTCATACAGAAAAATATCCAAAATACCCAGAAAGAAATATTCCTACCACCACAGATAAACACCTACAAAGAAAGCCTAAACCAAGCCAAAAAGACATACAACCATATAACCCGTACATATATAGATAACATATATAAAATACAAAACTTCCTAAACAAAAATCCAAGATCCCAAACTACCCAAAATCCAGATGAAGATTATATTACTCATTATCTAACAGGATATAATAAACTAATAGCATTACCAAATACAAATGCAAAACTAGTAGCCACTTGCTATAATTACGGATTACTAGATACAGTATATACACAGACAGGACAAGAAATAGCTACCATACCAGAAGTATACAGAGCATTTATGCAGTACAAAAGAATAACCAAAGGAACACTATTCTATATATGATTCTATTCAGCTACAGCAGAGATACTATATGAAGAAATAAAACCCATCATACAAGTTATCAAGATCGGACTTACAAGGAAAATGCTAGTACCGGAAAAAATAGAAGAACAAGAAGAGATAGAAAAAATAAATATTCCAGACTTTTATGCAAATAAAAGGATTATCGGAATATCCACTATACTAAATGAACTAGCAAACAACTACCTAAACCAGAATGCTATTTGGAGTTATTATTCAAGAGAACAGACAATGATATATTCAAACTGCAGAGAAATACGAGAACCAGATATGGAAGAATTAAGACAATGGGTCTTAAGTCTTTTGAAGCCAGAACAATCTACAACCACAAGAGCTATAAGGACAAATTTTATTTCTCCAGAATTATTAACAAGATATTGCAAGTTAATCAGTAACAAATATCCAGATCACATATGCTCAAAATGCAAAGGAGAAGATAATATTGTTCCAGACGTACAACTGGAATAAACAAGAAGAAGATTACTGAAGAAGAAGACGACAAGCTAGACAAAGAAATATGGCAGACAAAATAATATGAAAGAGATATTAGATTCCTTTCTTTTCTTTATGTTATTTTATTTTTTGTAAAAGTCGTAAAGTAAATAGTAATAGTAAGAGTCAGTTTTCATGAACAGTAAAGGTCGTTCATGAATAGTAAGAGTCAAGAGTCAGATTCATGAACAGTAAAGGTCGTTCATGAATAGTAAAAGTCATTTTGTAATATTATAAATAAGTCTTTCGATTATGAAATAAGACAGGCTACATCTTCAGGCCAAGGGCTTCTCTCTCCTCTCTCTTCTCTTCTCTTCTCACAAGAAATACTTACAGATAAAATACTTAAAGATAAAATACAGGAAAGCTATGGAAGATAAGCAAGCTATGAATCAGCAAGAAAATATGAAAGATCAACAAGAAAACACCAAGAATCTACAAAAACAGGTATGTAACACTATGAACATGACTAGCTAAACTAGTATATTCCTGATAATCTCTTACATGTAGATTATAATTATCCATCATATAATAGTACTGTTATAAAAATCATCTTAAGTAAGTTTGCCATGAAAATATGCTAAGAGTAAGTAAGCCCAGACTATGCATCCTAAAGTTGAAACCGGTAGGCAGGAGGCCGTTTTAGGGGAGTAAACAAGAGTTGAAGCGCTGTTAGGGTAACTGATTGAAGCAAAAAATCATGGTAGTGACTAAAAAAGACGATTAAAATAACTTATTATAATATGATGAATAAGGATAATAAACATAGAGATTAAAAGGAATATGTTTTAGCAAATCATATGATAAGATGAACACTTATCTAATAGACGACGATATTACCTATAAAACACTTATACTTTATATACTAAAAGACATTAATAATGATGTAAGAAGAATAATCTATGAAAAAATAATAGCCTTTGAAATAACAGAAATAATAGACCAAAATTGGACAGAACTAATCATACCAGAAACAGATTTATATGAACTAGACCTATATTTTGATAGCATATAATGAATCATACATATCTACAATACTGGCAACAAACTACAGAAAATATAAATTTACTAAAAATTCTAATAGAAAATAATATAGAAGACTATCAAAGAACCCAAGATATAGAATATATAGAATATGTATTAGAATGCATATCAGAAATAATTAGACTAATTCCACTACAAAGAGAATTTTATGAAAAAGCTCTTAGATCAGACTAAATAACAAATGAAACCAATTAACGGATTTTGGGTAGTTTGGGATCTTGGATTTTTGTTTAGGAAGTTTTGTATTTTATATATGTTGTCTATATATGTACGGGTTATATGGTTGTATGTCTTTTTGGCTGATTGCTAGCGAAGGGTGATGTCGATCCATACGGCATTGTGGTGAGACGGCCTAGCCGATCGGGTCGAGATCGCACTCCATGCCGCACACATGATGGTGATTGCGATTGAGATTGGATGTTTGTGGATAAGACGACCTAGTCGATCGGGCCGTGATCAGACTCCGTACTAAAGTCATGGTGGTATATCAGTACTAAAGATCTCCCAACCTAAAATATTGAAATTTACTTGAAAACTTATCTTGCTCCTAACTTGATGCATTGGTATTATTTGAGGCTTTTATTTTGATCCTATAATTGTTTCTCATGGTATTGTTACTCGTTCTATTGCGAGGGTGTTTAGTCTTACATATTAGTACTATTCCATATGTACTAACATCCCATTTGCTGGGGGCGCTGCATTTTTAATGGATGCAGGTGGTTCCATAGTAGGCGGCGTTGATCAGTGATAGCAGTACACCCTCTCCTCAGCTGACTTGGTGAGCCCCACTTCTTCTTGGGGTCTTGTATCTCTTGTCCTCTATTTATAGTATTTTGAGGTATAGACGGAGCGTTGTTGCTGCCACTATCATATTACTCTTTTGTATCTATTAGAGGCTCCGTAGACATAGTGTGGGTTGTATATTGGTGTTGGAAAAGTCAAACTTGAATGTTGAATTTGTATCACATGTTCCACTTCTAAACTATGAATGTGTAATGTAATATTTTTGAGACTTGTAAATGATGTAACTAATGGTAATGAATTGGTGTTGCACACTTGATCTTCTCATGGTCTAATTAATGAAATATATCTTCTCTATATTCATGGGTAAGTTTGGGTAGAAGGCATTGTAAAAGCTTGTTTGACTGGGGTATCCCGGTTGAGCGCCGATTGTGCTCCCCGAGGTCGGGGCATGACATTGTCCTATTTCTTCGAGTTCCATCCATATTACATCCAAGTTAACACCTTTCCTTGACAGTACACAACGATTATTAACCACAAGCTCACCACAAGAGATCCTTTCATAAAATCACATCGTCCTAAAGCCCATAAGCTAGTGTATTCCCTCTTAAGCACCCAAAAATACCGCATCCGAGATACCCACTCTGAAGAGACCTTCTATGGATCTGAAGATGTTTCTTTTAACCTTTCAATTGATGAAATGTATAATCAATAATGATACGGAAAATACCGCAAGACTCGGCACTATCCAATGCAAATATCAGATATTAGCCATTTACAAATTCGGAAATTCCTCAAGTACCACATATGACTCTTGAATCCATTAGAACCTTCTCGAGAGTTATCCATCCTATCCTAATCTCAAATGCACCACCCAAATGAGTCGAACGACCTGTACTCTATTAGCACACAAACACCTCAAGGAAATAGTCCGCATCTCTAAGCAAACGAGTGAATCCCTACTCCATGCACACTACCTCCAATACGAATAACAAACCCGAATCATTCCAAGATTTCCATATATCCATAAAGTGTAATACATCATTCATCTAGAAATTTCCTTGATCAAGTCATCCTCAAAACCAACCTCCCCAAGTCATAACTGATCCACAAACATACCTCAGGCCAAAATTAATATAACACATAACCATGCAACCTGATCGTCGATATCAGACTCCCCCTCATGGCTCAAAAACATATAACACAACATCCGATAACCCACAACACCCTTACTCCATTACTACCATAATCATGTACAGTAATTCAACTAAATCCTTCATAATATCATGTAACACAAATCATAAATATCTCAAATCATCTGCTAATCTCACATTCATCTTCGTGACATTCAAGCCAACTTCCTCAAGCGATCCAAACTCAAGTTGCAACACATATAACCCACTGGTGGGAAGAAACTTTCCACAAAAATATCATAAGGATCACACATCTGTTGACCATCCCGTAGGAGATAACTCACCTACTCAGCCTCAAACTAGCATTTCACTACGCCCTGCCATGGTCACAACCACTATGCGATTGGTAAATCTTCCCGAGTCTAAACTCGTCAACAAGACAAAAGAATCCACTTAACTCCATAAATGAACAACATGAAAGATCGCTCAATAACATAAAGACAGAAATCAAGCACCCAATAGTCCTTTTCATATCCCAAGCGAAACCTTCCCATCTCCAAGCAGTCTGAACACATCCCGCAGTCACACCGTACTCATCATATAGCCATCCAACCACTCACCGAGCCGTAAATCCCACTCCTAAGGGACGCTACCAGACATATATGTCCAAAACCACATACTTACACAATTGAAACTACCGAGCCTAAGTTGCAGTCTAAACCCGGCCTCGAGTCCTCCAAACTGGCCCATCACCAAGACACATAAAACACATCTTGCACCTCATCTATTGCTCCACAAGTCATCGATGCACAGCTGAACCACATGCTTAACATCACGTACGAGTGAGTGGAAGGAATTCAAAGAGATACTCTTCAAGCAGAATCAATGCCGCACGATAAGGAAAAGATGGGAAGTTTATCCTAGATGCCATGTAGCCTCTCGAACATAGGTATGGATGCCATCATACCGATTCACAAGACTCTACTAGATAGTTGCTCCTGACTCGTAGAACCTATGAACCTAGAGCTCTGATACCAACTTGTCATGATCCAAAATCCACTAGTCGTGATGGAACCTAACCCAACCCGATAGGTAAGCCAACAACAATTTCACAATTCTAACGAAGATAAATAATAAATCATTAAATGAGATAACTGAACTTCTATACAGTAACCCAAAAATTAGTAGTACAAGCCATGAGCCACTAAAACTTAGATTTACAAAGTTGGTATAAAAATAAATATAAAATTTGTTTAAAATGTACACAGATAGATTTGAATTTAAAACTACCAAGAACAAGTGGCAGCTATATTAGAAAAAACAAGCAGATCTTAAATGCCAACTCCCACCATACACAACAACATCATCTACAAGATTTTCACGCAAGGTGCAAAAGTGTAGTATGAGTACAACCGATCTCATGTACTCAATAAGTAACAAGCCTAACCTCCGGTTGAATAACAATAATCAATAACAACATGAAATATGATAATGCCGAAAATAGTAAATAACTCAGAGAATATCATGCTCAGCTCGATCACAGTTACGGAAAAGTATACATGCTTTTAAAGTATGACAGTAAAAATCCAAATCTTCCCACCGAAATCAACTAAATATGATTTTATCAAAAGAATCGTATTTTCTATTTTACAACACTAGATAAGAATTTTCGTTTACCAATTAGCATGAAGAAAGTACATCGCCATGCCTACATGTCAATATACATGTCAAGTCATCAATTACCATATACTGTCTAGCATGAGGAATATACATCACTATGCCTATATGTCAAATATTCATGTCAACTCAATATCATCGAAGTGAAACCATAAAGAATATAACCACATTTAGCACTCTCACGGTGCCTGGCACAAGCCCCTTACCATCATACATAGTAACACTTAGCATTGTATGGGTTCCTGGCATAAATGCCCCTCATCAAAGCACGTATATATAAACACTATGCATGCGCCCATTGCTGGTATGTCAGACTCCGAAGGGGCGGATCCTGCCCAAGCGCTAATGATAAAGACATAGCCCAATCATGGGGCCTAGTGCACGCGCAACCTCAAAATTAGTAACACTTATCCCAATACGGGGTCTGACATTTGTGCCACCTCAATAAAAATATAACCGCTGCGCCGTGAAACCCAATCCAACATAACTCACAAAACATACACAAATTATATATCACAGAATATCACAATGTGCCTTAAGTATAACTCAAACTTGTGTCGCATACAAAGACACCAATAACATGTGAGATAGCGTATCAAAAAGTGCACGAAGACAAATATATAACATGCAGATGTAACTATCATGACTAAACAATATGACTATGGCTATGGTAAATAACTCACAATGACACAAATAGTCCTATCATGTCTCAATTAATTAAACAGATAGCCTAGACATGATTTCTAGCATGAATAATAACTCACGTAGTCATACAAGTGGAGAAAACATGATATCAAAGAAGTATGATAGCAAAATAAGGCATATAATAGCCTAAGAACCACCCGAATCATTAATACCCCGGTGCACGCACACACTCCCGTCACCTAGCACGTGCGTCACCCCTAACATATCTCAAATATCACAGTTCTCAAGGATAGTTACCCTTAAATCCAAGTTTAGATATGTTACATACCTCGAACAAGACAAGTCAAATGTCAAGAAAGCAAACCAGTACTCTAGAAACTCCATCCCGTGTGAATCAACCTCTGAACGGCTCGAAACTATGCAAAAACATCAAATAATACCATAGGATACAAACCCAAGCGATAAAGGTCGAATATTTAATCAAAAACTTAGACCCAATAAAAAGGTTAACACGGGCCCACATGCTAGAACCCGACAAAACTCACAAAATCTAACAACCCATATGAATACGAGTCCAACCATGCCAATTTCATTCAATTCCAACTTCGAATCAATGTTCAAAACCCGATTATTCACTTTTAGGAAAGTTTAGCTTTTTGAATCATCGATTAAATGCCAAAATCGAAGATAGAATAATGTAAAATAAACAAATCCGAGTCAAAGACACTTACCCCAATCTATGTGCTGAAAATCCTCTCCAAAATCTCCAAAATCTGAGCTCCCCAACTCAAAATGGTATTAAATAACTCAACCCTCAAATACATAATGTTTTGCCCAGCATTTTCACATATGCGAACCATCAACCGCTTTTGCGGCATCGCTTATGCAGAATTCACTGAAGCCCCGACCTCTGTAGTCTTCTCCTCCCCCTGAATTGCTTCACTTCTACGCCCCACTGGTCTGCATTTGCGTACATTGCACTTGCGCCCATAGTTTTGCAGGTTTGACCACACCAGATCCTGCCAAAAACTAGCATTAGCCAACATGTTCCAAAATGATCCGAAACTCACCAGAGCCCTTCTAGACCTCGTACAAACATACCAACAAGTTCCAAAACTTATCATGGGCCTACCCGAGGCCTCAAATTTCTTATAGCAACATCAAAACAACGAATCACACCTCAAATCAAACTTAATAACTTTCAACCTACAAAACTCGTGTCGAACCATAACAAATAAACTCAGAATGATCTCAAATTTTACTCACAAGTTTCAAATGATATAACAACCCTATTCCAACTTGCAAAACAACAATCCAAACCTGATATCATCAAAGTCAACTCCCGATCAAACTTATGAACCTTCTAAACCTTAAAATTGCCAATTTTTACCAATTAGCGCCAAAACCTTCTAGAAATATCCAAATGTAATTCCGGCCATACGACCAAGTCCAAAATAACCATACCAACCTAATGGAACCATCAAAACTCTAATCCGAGGTAAAATACATAAACCACATGGTCAATTATTTCCACTTAAAGCTTCATAGTTGAGAATCATTCTTCCAAATCAATCTCGAATCACCCAAAAACAAGAACCGACGAATCCCTCAAGTCTTAATACATAATACGAAGCTACGCATGCCCTCGAATCACTGAAGAGAATGCAAATTCTCAAAACAATTGGTCGTGTCGTTACACATCGGCCCAAAACTTGCCAACCCGGTCTAGCAACCCCCAGCCCCTTCCAAGATGGAAATCAATGCCACTTCTTCTAAAACAGTCACAGTCCACCACATCACCCCTCTTTATGAACTCACACAACTAACACAATGCATTTGGACCGTTGATCCAAATAATCAACAGTCCATAATTAATCCCAACTTTCCTTTTACTTTTTAAATTATTCAGGGTCTCATCTCATTCATTGGATCAAAAGGATCCAATGTCCATATTATTTTTCTGTATTAACTCTTTTATCCATTTTTAATCCTCAAAATTCCAGATCAGTTGATCAAAATGATCCAACGACTCATCTCTTATCTCTCAGTTTTAACCAAAGACAGACACTAGTCGTAATCATTTCCCCCACGACCCACCGCCCCTCTATCCCTTTCTTTTCCATTTTCTCTCAACTATGCAAGCCTCTATCAATCCTGGACCTTACACAAATTCGTGTCAAGTTTACTCAAATAAGCCCTATTATCTCTTCAATCCGAGAATCTCACCGGATTTCCTTCCCTTTTCATCATCTTGATTCGACTCCAAAATCAATGAAACCATAGACCTAAAAATGCAAACAAGAATATCATTATTCCCTCCCCAGTTCAGTCAAATCAAAGCATGCAGGACCATGAATCTTTGTCCTTATAATCACTATTCGTTGTCCAGCGGTCAAACACAGTGACATCCAAATATGAAGCTGTGACCAACGGTCCTTCAGTCTCCAACGGCCGAGTTTCTTCAAGGTAAAGTACACTCTGATTTCCCCCTCTGATTTCCTTCTATTTTTAACTTCTTGCTATCATCATCGATTTCTCGTCATCACCTACTATCTCCTTGAATTCGAAAGGAACCCTAATGATTAAATGCCTCTATAAATAGAGCTTTGAATGCTCTCACCTAATAAAACAATATTGAAAAAATGAAAAGAAGCATTGAATGAACACACACACACTAAAGATCTAAGAACTTTCTGGTAGTTTAAGTATTCGGAAGCACTTATTTAATTTCTCTTTTCTTCCTTTCATTCCCGCTCGAGTTAATTACTATAAGTTGATTATTGTGAGTTCGGACTCTTAGACAGCTACTAACTTTATTTACTTGGTTTGCTGCTCTGAAGAAGGTCAGTGCACACTGACCCCCCTCTTTATTTCTTAAACTAGTTATGCAGTTTTGTGTTTATGATGTTTACCTGTTAATCACCTGTTGTTCATGATATACATTAGTAATATGTGGATTTTCTTGCTATGTCTTTCTTTTCATGTAATTCATTTATTTTGAGATTAGTGGTGTCTTCTGATAGTTATGGTGTCTTTGTGTTTGTTATTCAATTTATGATGGTTATTGACTTTACTTTTCATGACTTAACTAGTCAAATGATTTTACACAATTGTTACGGTTATAAACAAATTATGTTGAGCCTTCATGCTAGTTGAACTAAACCATGTTAGTAATAGCATGTAGTATATCCCTGTTTGATTGAGTAATAGCTACATTTACACTGTCATGTTGACTAAGATAACTGAATTATGCCCTTGAACTTTTCCTGATATCCTGTTAAGACATTCACACCTCCAAAAATGTGTTCTCCTAATCTTCCTGCCTATGATATTATGTTACATTGGTTTAGTTCAATGAATGATTCTCATTAAAGGTTCTTCTCATGCTTCTCATGTTGGCATGTTTGCCTAGATAACTCTAGTTGACAGTTTTGTTCATGACACTATGTTGCTCTAATAGAATGGTTCATATGTGCCTATAATGACAACCTGTATAAAAGAAAATCATATGATGAACCTTGTTAGCATATTAGGAAACCTGCACACATAACTAGATGTAACTTGTTGTGATCTGCTTGTCTTGTTTAGACAACCATGCAATGGGTGTCATTATTTGCTATCTCATGGCTGTTTGACATCACTGTTTGTGGAAGCATTCAATCATGAATCTGAGTATTATTTGATTTTGATAAATTGAAAAAACTTGATACACTACACATTATCATGATTGGATACCATGCCCATAAAGATTAAATGAAACTAAGGATAGTCTTTGTATTCATGTTGATGTCTCTCTTGACCTAGTTGATTAGTATGACCTTTGGGAACTCTAAGTAATATTGTTAGCATAAGTGCTCAATGAAATAAAGTCCCAGTTATGTGCATACTTGTTAAAACTACTCAGAAAGTTGTCATAGTGTTTTGGAACACGTTCTAGTGATCTGAACCTCCTTAGGAAAGGTTATGAAGTATTGGACCTTGGGGAGGATGACAAAATAAGTATACATGTTTATCTTTGTCAACCACTGATATCTTAGACTTCTTAACATGATATCCCTGACCTTAAAATTGTAAATGGAGCATATCTACTAGTAGCATGTAATCAGCCATTTGCAAATTATAACTTCTGCTTGACTGTATCCTAGTAGTGGTCTTCTTAAGTGTTCTATACATGTTATGATCAACCTCAGGGTCTTTGATATTATTTGAATCCTAAAAGTCTACCTGCAGCGATTTATCTTTATACCCAGTGTTCTGATAAGAGGTCTTAAGGTCAATGTTTGTGTTGGTTCTAAGCTACTTATACATGTGTACACTAATGATAGATGTAATATCTAATATGGTTGTGTGATTCCAAGTTGTTAATACTTTTGTGTGGCTCAACCTCTGAAAGGTTTATGATGAATCTTTTGTACTTACTTCGTTCATGCTGATAATGTGAAACTGTTAAATTTATACTTTGTTTGTGTCAAAACATTTGAGGAAGAGTAAGAGTCAATGATCAAGGGTATTTGGGTATGAGCTTGATTTTGTGGTTGAGGTACCCCTCCATGACTCAAGCACTACTCGGGGTTCATGAGACCCTTGTGAACTCTGAAGTGTCAGGGGCCCATAGGGGTATTTCATAAATAATATGGTCACCCTAAGCCTTTGGTCACTGACCTCAACTAATCTTTATAGGGTTAGCACAAATAAAATTAGCTTTACTGTATTCTTTAGATCTTTTGTTATAATTAGTTTACTTCATGTTGAATATATACTAATTGTTTTCTCTTTCTTTTCTATGCATGATCGATTGTGCTTGTTGAGTTCATTCATAACTCAGGCCCAATTTCAAGAACTGGGCTATTTCCTCGTATGCTGAAGTCTGCCGCCCCTTAGGATGAATCGGGGCCTGGCTTGCTTTGCCAGCCCAATATAGAAGAGTCCAACTTCCTCCACTAACTTAAATATATGTTGTTATCATTTAATTTCATGTATATGTCTTTGGGCAACTAACATTACTATTGGATGTTTGTGGCTATTTAGTTGTCTAGGCAGACCTTAAGTCAAGCCAAAATAATAAGTAAAAAGGGTAATTATGATTAATCACCTCTAAGCAACCTTGACGTTTCTTTTTAAAATTTGAGTGTTCTTGAAGTTAACTGCTTTCAATAATTAATCTTTCATTTATCTTTTAGTGAAGTTTTCATTTGTATTAGGCATCAGCAGAACCCAGATAAGGTTAAAAGGAAATTGAATTAAAAAACCATGTCAAAAAAATAGAACTCCTCTGAAAGGTTTTCGAAATGCACCAAACGATTTCAAAGCAGATGAGACAACCATATTGTTTTCAAAGAAAATGAAGTGAACTAGGTTGTTTCAAGAAAATCAGATACCTCTTTAGAAATATTCAGAGTCTTTTCGCCCAAAAACTACTTAAATAGACAAGGTATATTCTTTGTCAAATAATATCTTCTCATTTTTGCAAAAACATAAATAGGAAACTTTTAAAGAAATATTGTTATTTCTAAACGACGAGTACCATCTTTTCTCAAAAGAAAACAAGATGAATTTTGAAATAGGTTTTTAAGCATTTTCTCGCTTTATAAAACCCATTTAGCAATTTATAACCACTAATCAACCAAAATATAGATATTTTTTCCCCGGAACTAGCCTAAGTTTAAGGAGCTACCTCATGTAGATTTGAAGGGATGCCTAATACCTTCCCCTTAGAATAGCTAGAAACCTTACCTAAATCTCACCGGTTAACAGACCATTAGGATAATAGTTTCCACAGACTTATAGGTACCTTAATATACCTTAATGATTAGGTGGCGACTCGTTTATCAACTTCCAAAGAACCACTAGTTGTATTTTATTTGGAATTATGCAAAATAGGATGCAACAACAAGGCGAATCTGCTGGGGATGTACACTTAGGTTCAAACCTTAGCAGACTTAGACTAGACTTGAATTCGGGGATGTTTGTTTATATTCTGCTCTAATTGTGTGTTTAACCTGAAAATATCTTTTTACTCTTCTTATCCTACTTGCTTACACTTTACATGACTTTATAATCTGCTGATATGTATTTATCTGTTTATTCTTAATATTATCATTGTTTCATCACAATTACTTGTTACGGCTTTATACATTGTCATCTCATTTTTCCTATCGAGTCTTTGCCGTACACAATCACACACAATGTCACGTGAGGGTTGTCTTTTAACCCCTCCGGACCTTCTTTTAGAACTCTCTAGTTTCAGAGAATGACCTTGTCAAGCCAACTAATATATCATCTCGCAGTTATTCAGCCCCACTCAAAATTTAGGAAACACTCTACTCTTAGCAAACATAGGTCATGCTGCATAAACCTTAGGTGGGTTGATCCTCGGTATCGACTCACAATTAGGAAAGCCACCCTAATGTCAACAGGTCATGCACCCAATGACATCCCTTCTATGGAATGACAAATCAATCCAGATAAGACACTAAGGATTCAGAGCAAAATACTTACCAAACCCTTCACCCTTTTAGATGAAAATCAACCGCAATGTCCTAAAAATTAGCATGGTCATGGGAGCACCCCACAAATTGAAGCAGTGGTGGTGGAATATCCGACGAGAACACGAAAAAGAAATCAGGACACATCTAGGAGCACTAACTGCAATAACGAACATTCGAGTTGACATGATACTCACCAGGTTACTAATAGAGTTCTGGGACCCCGACAAGGCAATTTTCAAGTATGTTGATTGTGAACTGGCATCAACACTGAGGAAGTTACTAGTTTCACTAAGGTTCCATTCTATGGACAGAAGCCTATACTGCCGGTGATCATGCCGGATGAATTTACTCTATGCATTGGGATTGAAGAGTAACAAGAACTTGAGAAGTGTCGAAGACAGATGGGTGAGTCTGGACCAGTTGTTTGATAGATTTGGGCATCAAGAGAGCTACGATTGGCATCTTGAGCAATTTCAGTGCGACCATGCGACATGGGAGAGCCTTACCCCTTGACCTTTTCTTTAGCACTGTTGGGACTTCTGGTCTTCCCACAAAGGAAGGGCAGATCAAAATCAACATACTACCCCTGGTCTTGGCTATATTCCTAGGGAATCTGTGGGTCACTCTTGTTCCCATGATACTGGAGGAGATGTATAGGGCACTATCAGTGTGTTCAAGGGGTATGATTTCTTTAAAGTTTGTAAGGTGTTGTTACAAATATGGGCTACGAAGCATTTCTTCTAAAGAAGCTGACCATTGACTACTTTGTCGGCACTAGAAACATGATACGCTGTCACAAGGGGAGAATGAGGCATTGGGCTACACCACATGGCCAAGAAGAGTGGCGGGAAATTTTGACCCACCTGACTTGAGAGTTTATCAACTGAAAAATTTCTTGGCTGAGTGGCACACCAATTGTGAGAAGCCCAGGAAAATACTTCATCGAGCTTGTAGGCATGGAAGGGATTCAGCCGTATGCACTGCTGAGGGTTTTGCGGCAGTTTGGCTTGATTCAAGATGTACCTCTTTGGTCAAGGACAACTTTGTAAGATGATGACTATAATGGGCAGATTCTAATCCCAAGAGTAATGAGGTTCTTGGACGAGTGGAATGACCTGATCACGATGGGAATGGGGCAAAACTCATGGTGCACGCCCGAGTATTTTGTGTGTATTAATGAAGAAGATCAATTGGACAGGCCTAGCAGGGAGGGATTAACTGGATTGGAAGACTCAGGAGCACCCTTACAGATATACCACGAGATCCTGTCTCACTATCTAGTCACTGCTACCATGCACCAACAAGTAGTCCAGGAATCGATTGATCATATGTTGCCACTGGATGATGGCAACTAGATAGTAGAATACATATTAGATTGAGTCTGAGGAAGAACTAGAAGAGGATCCAGAAGAGGAGCCAGAGTACAACCATAATGATGAAGAGGAGGAGGTTGAAGATGATCCGGAGGAGGAGAGTTTGGGAGGAGATTCCGGGGATGACTATTAAGTTGTTGGTTTATTTACTTTTTTGTACTTTTAATTCCCTAAAGGAAACTTTATAAGCCCATGCAACTTTGTAAATCATGAACAACCACATTAAAGCCATCGACAAGTACCCCCATCCTTATATAAGTAATGAAGTCTTTATATCCCGCAAATTCCATAAATGAAAATCCAACTTGCTCCGAAACTAAATGTGTCAAAACTTGGATATTTGTCAAATGCTCACGATATAGGCCTACCTCCGGCAAAGAGAGGTCCTTAAAATATTTTAGGAACATGCTTGTTTGAATATATGAACTAACAGCTCTATATGATTATGTATGTGCAATCCCTGAGCTAACTTCTACTTTACTTTGCTTTCCTGCTTTATCGCTTTATTTATTTATCCTCGAAATAGAGGTTGATTTGTGTTGATACTTAAAACAGGGCGAGCCACCATATAACCTAAGGTCTAAATAGAAGATGAGTGTTACAGACAACCCAACCGGAAATGCTCTAGTGGTAGCTGATAACCCAGGGGGATTAGGGGGAAGGGACGAAACTCAGAATGATGAGCATGCAGTCACCGTATGGGTCAAGAATGGAGATTTGAGAAATGATGAAGTATGGGTACAAACCAAGGTCCAGTTTGGGAGTCCGATCAGAGGGGATAACTGAACCAACTCAACCACAGGGGTAGAAAGGTACCGCCGGCTTGGGATATCAACCTACAACTAGAAGAACCAACAATGGTAACCCTGGGAAGAAGGTTTTCATACCAGAGCATGTTTCAGGCCCGGGTCAAAGCTTACCTCAAAAAGAGGATATCATTGATGGGATGGGGAGATTGTTCGTGGAAATGATCAAGGAATGTTGCGAAAAAGTTGATATCAAGACACCGAGCATTCGGGATGCCGAACCAGGAGCGACCTTGCAGAACTGGACAACCAGTCCATCACTAGTTTGCGGAGAGTCTTGGTAGTGTGGAATTGTAGTAATTTTTGAAAAATACAAGGTCAATAGAGGCTTGGACCATGCATGTACGTTTTTGTTAAACCGCCTCCTTGAACGCTAGGATGTTCCTTTTGATGAAATAAAATAATTACTTTTCTGAAAATCATTGCAAACTTATCTTTGTCTTTATTTATACTCAATTTTTCTTTTCAGCAATCAAATTAATAAAAACCTGTATTCCATGATTATGACATGTAACTAAACCCACGAACAAAATGATTCAGACTATGAAGAGTACGACGAGCTTATGATGCATGAGAACCTACCTCAAGAGATAGAACAACTAGAGAGTCTGAAGAAGCCCAACCTCGAAGAGACAAAGGTGATCAATCTGGAAAGTGAAGAAAATGTAAAAGAGACCCAAATCAGTATCCACCTGAAGGCATAACAGAAGGAAGAATTGGTAGAGCTCCTCCGAAAATACATCGATGTATTTGCCTGGTCATATGATGACATGCTTGGATTAAGCACCGACATCGTCTCGCTTTGATTTCCCAGTGATCCCGCCAAGGCCCTAGTCAAGCAGAAAACCAGAAAATTCTAACCGAATTTGAGTCTAAGGATTAAAGAAGAAGTTACCAAGCAGATAAAAGAAAATGTGGTAAAGGTCACCAATTACCCTACCTGGTTGGCAAACATCGTACCAGTGCCAAAGAAGGACGGGAAGACTAGGATATGTGTGGATTACCGATATCTCAACAATGCCAGTCCCAAGGACGACTTTCCTCTGCCAAATATCCATATCCTTATTGACAAATGTGCAAAACATGAATTGCAATCATTCGTGGATTGTTTCACTGGATATTAGTAGATCCTGATGCACGAAGAAGATGTAGAGAAGACAATATTCACCATGCCATGGGGAATTTATTGCTACAGGGTCATGCCATTAGTTCTCAAGAATGCCGGTGCAAGCTACATGAGGGCCATGATGACCCTTTATCATGACATGATCCACAATGATATTAAAGTATATGTGGATGACATCATCATCAAATCATGGAAGGGTGCGGATCATTGGGTGACTTGAGGATTTTCTTCAAACGGTTGCGAAGGTACAATTTAAAATTGAATCCTGCAAAGTGTGTATTTGGAGTTCCCGCAGGAAAACCGTTAGTTTTCATCATTAGCAGAAATTGGATAGAGATAGATCCCTTGGAGATCAAGGCTATTAAAGACTTGCCTCCTCCCAAAAGCAAGAAGTATGTGATGAGCTTTCTCTAATGGTTGAATTACATCAACGGGTTCATATCTTAGCCAACAGTAATCTGTGAACCGATTTCAAGTTATTGAAGAAAGATGCTGCTACGAAGTGGAAGGATGAATGCCAAAACGTATTCGACAGAATCAAGGAATATTTGTTTAGTCCACCAGTGCTTATCCCTCTTGAACCTGGAAAGCTGTTGCTATTACACTTGTTCATCTTTGATTATGCATTCGGATGAGTGTTGGGATAACACGATGAGACCAGAAAGAAGGAGCAAGCAATTTACTACCTGAGCAAGAAGTTCACACCGTATGAAGCTATATACACCTTGTTGGAGCGAACTTGTTGTGATTTGACTTGGATTACTCAGAATTTAAGACATTACCTGTCTACATATACCACAAATATGATATCCAGACTAGACCCGCTCAACAACATCTTTCAGAAGCCGATGCCTACGGAAAAGTTAGCTAAATTGCAGATTCTTCTCGGTGAGTTCGATATCATGTATGTAACACCGAAAGCTATCAAATGACAAGCACTGGCCGATCAACTTGCGGAAAACCCTGTGGACAATGATTATAGGCCACTTACCACATACTTCCCAGATGAAGAAGTGTCATTCGCTGGGGAGGACATTTTAGTGTCGTACCCGGGGTGGAGGATGTTTTTTGATGAAGTTGCAAATTTCAAGGGAGTAGGAATCGGGGTAGTCCTAATATCAAAATTAGGACAACATTATCCGATTTTGCCTAAGATAAGGTTCCTCTATACAAATAATATGGCAGAATACGAAGCATGCATCCTTGGGATTACGATAGCGGTAGATATGAACATCAAGGAACTTTGAGTCATAGGAGATTCTGGTTTACTAATTCACCATGTTCAAGGCGAATGGAACACTAAGAATGTCAAGATCCTTCTGTACTTGAATTGTGTAAAGGAACTGTGTAAGAAGTTCACCAAGATCGAGATACGTATGTTCCAAGAATCCAGAATTAGTTCGTCGACACTCTTGCAAATTTTTCATCCATGATTCAAAAACGAGACAAGAATTACATCGACCCCATCGAGATAGAGATTCGAGATCAGCATGCATATTGTTTCCACATAAATAAAGGGCCAGATGGCAAGCCTTGGTACTATGATATCAAAAGGTTCCCCGAAGAGAGTGCCACTAACGGTCAGAAGCGAGCATTGAGGAGACTAGGATATCACTTTTTCTCTAACGGGGAAGTCCTGTATAGGAGAACCTCAGACCTGGGTCTGTTAAGATGTGTAGATGCTGCTGAAGCAACAAGGTTATTGGAGGAAATACATATTGGAACATGTGGGCATCACATGAATGGTTTCATTCTAGCCAAGAAGATCTCGAGAGCTGGATATTTTTGGATTACCATAGAAGGGATAGCATTCGCTATGTGCAGAAATGTCACCAGTGTCAGATTCACGGAGATTTCATCCGGGTTCCGCAAAATGAATTAAATTTAGTGGGTTCCCCTTGGCCATTTGCCGCTTGGATCATGGATGTAATTGGACCTATAGAATCGACGACATCAAATGGGCATCATTTCATCTTGGTAGCCATCGATTACGTCACCAAATGGGTCGAAGCTTCAACATACAAGGCCATTACAAAGAAGGTGATGGCAGATTTTCTCAATAAAAATATAGTCTCCCAATTTGGGATTCCATAGTCAAAAATAACTAACAATGTAGCCAATCTCAACAGCGATCTCATTAGGGAAATTTGAAGTTCAAAATCGCCCATCGTAATTCCACAGCATATAGGCCACATATGAATGGAGGAGTTGATGCAGCCAACAAAACATCAAGAGGATCTTACGAAATATAGTGGACAATCACAGGCAATGGCATGAGAAACTATTATTTTCCATACTTGGTTACCGCACTACTATGAGGACACCAACTGGGGAAAACATATTGGTGTATGGCACAAAAGCTGTAATACCCGCAGAAGTTGAGATACCATCTTTAAGAATTATCCTGGAAGTCAAGTTAGATGATGTAAAATGGGTACATGTCCGGGCAAGAACAATTCATGCTCATTGATGAAAAGAGGATGGACGCAGTATGTCATGGTCAGCTGTATCTGAAAAGGATGGCCAAAGCATTCAACAGGAAAGTGAAATCTTGGCAGTTCACACCGGGGCATTTGGTTTGGAAGATAACCCCCCCCCCCAAACACGAAGAGGCTAAGGGAGAGTTCACGCCAAATTGGAAGGGTCCTTTTGTGGTCTATTGAGCATTGTCAGAAGGAGCATTAATCCTGGCAGAAATGGACGTCAAAGTAATCACGAAGCCCATCAATTCAGAAACAATCAAGATATATTACATTTGAAGACAATAGAGTTAGGTTTTATTGTAACAGAACTACGCCCGAACTGACTTCCTATGGTGGAATACGTAGGCAACCTAAGTAGGGTGCGGTCCCACTCTTGTGATAGAAAACAAAATATCATTTATATGTATTTGGAACTATGTCACGACTTGATTTCATTTGGCAGGAATATGAAGGCAATCCACAAAACATTCAGTTATCTATTATAATTGAACTACGTTTTGGCCTGATTTCATTTGGATATGTAGGAAGTATGAGTCAAACTCGGAAATGCCATTTCAAAATTCTATCATTTTGCATCTACTGCAATTGAACTACATTCTAACCTGATTCCATTCAGATACATAGGATGCCTAAGTCAGGCACAGTCATTTCATTTCATTTTTTCATTTCATACCCTCGAACTACGCTTAGAACTGATTCCGTTCGGATATGTCGGCAACCTGAAAATGTTCGGTCATAACCTTAGGAAAATCCTTATAATGTTGCCTAGATTAGAGAAGTGATCGCATCAGCAATAAAGTTACATCTTCAGGGACATGTCCAGGAATGCACCATCAGCAAGGTGGAGCCATCCATAAATGATACTCGCATCGGAGGCAACATCTAAACATGTCATAATCCTGAATGATGGAGTTTTCCATAAACATAAGTGATTTTTCAAAATGACTTTTAAGAAAACACTATTTGATCCACCTACCAAACTTCGTGGCATAATCCATCAGGTTTGGGGCAAGGCCAGGTCCAAAATCAACACAAATCAACGCCCTCCCCCACTAAGAAGTTTTCATTGAGTGCAGAATTGGAATGGAATCAAAGGACACGAGATCATACCGGAATCAATGCCAGACCCGTTACAACTTCATGAACCCTCCACTCTTTGAAGGTATCCTGGAGCCAAGCCTCCAACACAATTTGAGGACCATGTATATATCAAACCATATTCTTTGCCAATCGAAGCACCTCGTACATATCAAACTGTCTGCTCTACCAATCGGAGCACCTTGTACATATCAAGTTATCTATCACGCCCCAACCTCGAGAAACGTGACCGACGCTCAACTGAGTGAATCCGATTGAGCAAGCCTGTTAGATACTTTCTACCCAATTCACCCATGATCAAGAAAAGACATGATTTCAATAATTAGACTGTAGGAAGTTCATACATACAATATTAAACCATTTCTTTAGTTACATCACTATTAAGTCTCAAAATACACAATCATAACTTGTTTGACTTTTCTAGCACCCATGTACAAAACTCACATAGTGTCTACAGAGCCTCTAAAAGATACAAAAAAGTCTATGATAGTGTCGGCGACAAGGCCCCGGCTATACCTTAAGACGTGATAGTAATATGAACAAAAGACACAATAGGTGGCCCCGGGATGAAGTGGGGCTCACCAAGTCTTCTGGAAAGAGAATGTTCCACTATCGCTGATCAACACTGCCTACTATATAACCACCTGCATGCATCTATTTAAAGATTCAGCGCCCCCGGCAAAAGGGATGTTAGTACCGTCGAATAGCACTATTATGTATAGCTAAGCACCATCTCAATAGAATGAATTATAATACAAGGGGGAACAATCAAGAATTCAATAAGAGCTTCAAATAATACTAAAACATCAAGTTAAGGATTACATAAGTTTTCAAGTCAATTTCCATGTTATTAGGTTGGGTGATCTTTAGTGCCAATATACCATAATTCACAATACCACTGTATTCTTATACGGAGTCTGATCACGACCCGACCGGCTAGGTCATCCCATTTGAGACATCAACCATAACCACAAATTCAATTATCATTTTCAGCACAGTCACCACCATGTGTGCGGCATGGCGTCCGATCACGGCCCGATCGGCTAGGCCGTCTCACCCAAGACGTTACCTGTTTTACTCAATCATCTCACATCGTACTTCTTTCATATTCTTTCGATTAATTGGCACTAGTGATCAAGATTACAAATTCATTCTTGGCACTTGGCCGTATTTCATAGTTCCAATTCCATTTTTCACATTCAAATATCATTATCATTATCAACAATAATAGGGCTTCCCATTCAAGACATTAAATTCACATATGAGCAATTTGGAAAATCTTAGGCACATAGAGGCTTTCCATACAATTTGTCATAACAATATTTATTTCGATCTTGACATGAAGTCTTAACATTTCTAACACATATTCCACATTTTAAACATATCCTCAAATGGCAAGATGACATGATGAAGCATTTAGAATAAATATTGAACATACTTCCTTCAACACAACCACATTAGGAATAGCCAATTCAATAATGATCAAGGACTTACTCCAATTACATGAACACTGTGGGATTCGATTCTAAAAAGAAGGGGGGTTAGCCAACATACCTCATTTGAGCTTCCTTTAAACTCTAAAACGTTCCGGAATTCTTAGCACTTCGATCTATTTTAGAAATATAACAAGTTGGATCAAAATTAGGAAGATGGTCATGACTCTAGCTCATTTGAGAAAATTAATAAGCACTAAGTGTGAATTAAGGTTTTTAAGGCCCTTTTACGAAAGATTCCATCATTCCTCAACCCATTCTCTACCATTTTTAGCTCACATCTTTCCTACATTATTAGATAACACATGCATGCAAGATAACCACTCCCACACCCAAAAATTGTCTTGCTAATTACTCCACTTTTAGTAGATTTTCGAAATTAAGAGCTAGGGCATAGATTCTTACCTTTAAGATGAGGACTTTCTTGATAATCTTCAAGGATTGAGCAAGAATTGGTGGATAATAGGTTGAAGGTTACTCCCAAACTCTAAGAACTCTCTCTCACTCTAAAAATATCAGAAATGTGCTCAAAATGGGCTATGGCATATGTTTTAACGAAGAAGGGTCGGGTTTAAAAACCCCAAAAATAAAGCCCCGGAATAGGATATGCGGTCGCATATGCGACCGCAGAATGGATATAAAGTCCGCATATCGTCCGCACAAATTGGGTGCCAAAACTGGAAAGAAACTGACTAGGCCTGCGGTCACTATGCGGCCCGCAGACCTGTTCTGTGATCGCATAATGCACCGCAGAACCTCCCTCCACAAAACTCCAAGGCTGAATATGCGATCAAAGTGCGGCCCGCGAAATGGTTATGCGATCGCATAATTGGCCGTGAAGTTAACATCAAAATGGCCCAAGTAGCTGCTTCACTCTGCGGCCATTCTGCGGCCCGCAAAGTGATTATGCGACCGCATAATGGGTCGCAGAAATGCCTATTTCTGCAAATATTTCCCTTCAACTCCCCGCGCACTGTTCAATCCAAGAAGTCTGAACTGCAGCTCGCAAACTAACCGCGAAGAAGTTTTACTATTATTAACCTCTATGCTTGCCCCGGCATCATAGAACCCCAGTTTTTACGAAACTTTTTAGGGGGCCTTACACTATCTGCCCCGCCAATTGGAGCACTTTGTAAATAACGCATCGTCCACTCCGCCAATTTGAGCACTTTGTACAGATAGTATCGTCCATTCTACCAATCTGAGCATTTTGTACATATTGTACTGTCACTCCGCCAAATCAGAGATTCCAATTAGACTGTTGCAAATCTCGTCGCCAACCTCGCCAATCGAATGATGGATCATTAATTTCGTCGCACGTTCCGCCGATCGATGGTCGCAAATTAGTTGTGCAGTCAAGAAGACATCCTGGGCATGCTTATTTATTTTTCTTCTTTTACCTTGAAGTTTTTGACGTTTTATTCGTGAAACTTACAAGCGTTTTTATATTTGGTCCAAACGCTCCCACCGCACGGAGATTCAAATTCAAAAACACATGCTCCCATAGTGTGGAGATTCAAATTCAAATACTCCCATCTAGTGGAGATTCAAATTCATAGTCGAATATTCACATCGTGAGGAAATTCAAAGTCGAATACTCCCATCGCGCGGAGATTCAAATGCTCCGACCACTTTGGAATGGTACACATCCTGACTAACATTCAAGTCAGATTCAAACATCCATCCCCGACATCCCAAATAATGCTCCGGAGCTTGGAGACTTCAGATTCAACATTCCATCGCCCAAAGATCCCTTATAATGGCTAGCCGGTAGCCAGTGATTATTATTCCTGCATATATATATTATATCCGAACGTACGTGCATTAAGATATATGGGTATGTGTATATCTCTTTTTTGCAGGTTCACACACTACAATATGGAACTTTCTCTAGGCAGCAAACCAGATTACACTACTATGAGGGATAACATACTCATAAGCGAGCCAATGATCCAGCCTCCAACTCAACTCGATCAGTAGAACTCCAAAATCGTCACATCTTTCAAGTTCTATAATCAGGCTGCAGTTCAAAAGTCAGTGGGTTCCAAAATCATTCCATCTTGCAGTGACATCATAACACGATACTGGGGCAATTCCTGCAAGAACAACTCTCTTCGAATTGTCATTCTAGAACTACATGTGGCCTAATCCTCGTTATGCCCGAGGTATGTAGGCGATTCAAAGACAGAATTCAGTCTTAATCTCACAAGACATGATCTTCCACAATCCCAAGTATCATCCCTACAATACATGCCTAGAGTCAGGAATAAAATTGCTCTTTAAGTTAACTTTTTTGTCCGCTAACTCTTTTATCGCCTCTAGTCAAAGAGGGGCAGTTTTTGACGACCAATTTTAACCCTCCCTTATTAAATTAAATATTTTATATTTATTAATCAGCAATAAATGTAGTGATGTATTTTTAAATTAATAACACCTATTTTATTATAAATAGATGATATAAAACATATGATAATAGTTAGTAATATTAATCTATAATTAATAGTAATTTAGTTTTAAATATTTATAAATTATACAACCTCTACTTCTTTAATTAATTAAACTAACTTTCATATTTTATAAGAAGGTATTATCATTAATTTAATAATTTAGTCGTAAATTTATATTAACTTTATTACTTTGAATAGCCAAAATTAGCTTTTTTACTTTAATAGACGAAGTATTATAATTATTTTTGACAACCAATTAATCACAGTAATTAACTAATAAGACATTTGATAATTATATTTTATTAGGATTAATTAGGTCTAATTAATTTAATTATAAAAAGTGTCAAAAACATAAATAGGCTACAATTGCAGTTGTTTAATTTTAATTCAATGTGGCTATAATTTCAATTACTATCCAGCTTATTTGGCCCAGAACGCAAGCCCAAAACTTCCCAACCCGGTTCAGTAACCCCCAGCCCCGTCAACCAATCATAGTGCGCCACATCACCCCTTTCCACGCACTTACACAACTAACACAATGCATCTGGACCGTTGATCCAAATAATCAACGCTCGACAATTAATCCTAATATTCCTTTTACCTTTTAAATTATTCGGCGTCTCATCTCAATCGTTGGATCACAAGGATCCAACGACCATATTTACTCTTTTTATCCATTTATAATCCTCAAAAATACAGAGCCGTTGATCAAAATGATCTAACGGCTAATCTCTCATCTCTCAGTTTTTACCAAACATGGACATTAACACTAGTCATTTCCCCCACGTCCCACCGCCCATCTTTCCCTTTCTTCTTTATTTTCACTCAACCCTGAAAACCTCTATCAAGCCTGGACCTTGCACAAATTCGTGCAAGGTCACTCAAATCATCCCTATTGTCCCTTCAATCCGAGAATCTTGGCGGATTTCTTTCCCTTTTCATCATCCTGATTCGAATCCCACATCCCCGAAACCCTAGACCTAAAAAATGCAAACGGGAATATCATTGTTCCCTCCCCTGTTAGATCAAATCAAAGCATGCATGGCCATGAATCTTTGACCCCATCATCACTATTCATTGTCCAAAGCTCAAACGTAGTGACCTCTGGACATGGGACTTTGACCAACGGTCCTCCAGCCTCCAACGGCCAGGTTTCTTCAAGGTAAACTCCACCCTGATTCCCCCTGTGATTTCCTTCTATTTTTACCTTCTTACTATCATCATCGATCACCCGTCATCACCCACTATCTCCTTGAATTCAACTGACCCTAAGGCTTAAATGACACTATAAATAAAGTTTTGAATGTTTTCACCTAACACACCGAAAAAATACTGAAAAACACAGAAAGAAGCATTGAATGTGTCACGCCCCAAACCTGTGGAGGCGTGGCTGGCACCCGGTGCCATACTCGGCCCGAGCGTACCAACCTGAGACTAAGGGACTTTGAACATACAATGTGATAGTTTTGCCATATGGCCACATTGTGTAAGGCCCCGTGAAATTTTTTCCTAAAAGCCGGGGTTCTGTGACGCCGGAGTTCGGACCTTTTGGATTGAATAGTGTGTTGGGTAGTTGAAGCAAAATATTTGGCAAAAATACGTGTTTCTGCGGCTGCATAATCACTCTGCGGGCCGCGGAATGGTCGCAGAGTGAGTCAGTTTTCTAGGTCATTTTGATGTCATTTTTGCGGTCTATTATGTGACCGAATAATCGTTTCGTGGGCCGCACTTTGATCGCATAATCAAACCTTAGAATTTTGCGGAGGGTGGTTCTGCGGTGCATTATGCGACCACAGAACAGGTCTGTGGGCCGTATAGTGACCGCAGACCCGGTCAGTTCCTTTCCAATTTTTGCACCCAATTTTGTGGCCGATATGCGGACCGTATATCCATTCTGCTGTTGCATATGCGACCGCATACCCTATTCTGGAGGTTCATTTTTGGGGTTTTTAAACCCGACCCTATTTTGTTAAAACATGTACCATAGCTCATTTTGAGCACATTTCTGATATTCTAGAGTGAGGGAGAGAGTTCTTAGAGTGAGGGAGCAACCTTCAACCTATTATCCATCAATTCTTGCTCAACCATTGAGGATTAACAAAGGAAGTCTTCACCCTAAAGGTAAGAATCTATATCCTAGCTCTCAATTTCGAAATTTTACAAAAATGGGTTAAATAGAGAGATAAATATTGGGTGCGGGGGTTGTTGTCTTGCATGCATGTATCCTTGAAGTATGTGGGAAGGTTGTGAGCTAACAATGATAGAGAATAGGTTGGGGAATGGTGGAATCTTCCACAAAAAGGGCCTTGAAACATTGATGCGCACCTAATGTTTGATAATATGCTCAAATGAGCTAAAACCATGACCATCTTCCTAATTTTGGTTCAACTTGTTATATTTCTAATATAAATTGAAGTTGCTAAGAATTTCGGATCATTTTAGAGTTTGAAAAACTCAATTGAGGTATGTTGTCTAAACCCCCTTCTTCTTAGAATCGAATCCCACGGTGTTCATGTAATTAAAGTAAGTCCCTGATCATTATTGAATTGGCTATTCCTAAATGTGGTTGTGTTGAAGGATGTATATTCAATATTTATTCTAAATGCTTCATCATGTCATCTTGCTATTTGAGGATGTGTTTAAAATGTGGAATATGTGTTAGAAATGTTAAGACTTCATGTCAAGATCAAAATAAAGATTGTTATGCCAAATTGTATGAAAAGCATCTATGTGCCTAAGATTTCCCAAGTTGATCATATGTGAATTTAATGTCTTGGATAGGAAGCCCTATTATTGTTGATAATGATAATGATATTTGAATGTGGAAAAGGGAACTGGAATTATGAAATATGTCCAAGTGCCAAGAATGACTTTATAATTGTGGCCACTAGTGCCAATAAATTGAAAGGATATGAAAGACGAATGATGTGAGATGATTTACCGAAAAAAGTAATGTCTTGAGTGAGACGACCTAGCCGATCGGACCGTGATCGGACGTCATGCCGCGCACATGGTGGTGACTATGCAGAAAATGATAATTGAAATTGTGGTTATGGTTGATGTCTCAAATGAGACGGCCTAGCCGATCGGATCGTGATCAGACTCCGTGTAAGAATACGGTGGTATTGTGAATTATGGTATATCGGTACTGAAGATCACCTAACCTAATAACATGGATATTTACTTGAAAACTTATATGATCCTTAACTTGATGTTTTAATATTATTTGAAGCTCTTATTGAATTCTTGACTGTTTCCCCCCTTGTATTATTATTCATTCTATTGAGATGGTGTTTAGTTGTACATACTAGTACTATTCGACAGTGTTAATGTCCCTTTTGCCGGGGGCGCTGCATCTTTAAATGGATGCAGGTGGTTCCATAGCAGGCAGTGTTGATCAGCGATAGCAGTACAACTTCTTCCTAGCAGACTTGGTGAGCCCCACCTCATTCCGGGGCCTTGTTGCCCGCACTATCATAACACTCTTTGTATCTTTTAGGGGCTCTGTAGACACTATGTGGGTTGTGCATGGGTGCTAGAAAAGTCAAATAGATTATGTTGTGTTTTGATCTCTTGTTCCACTCGAATCATAAGAAAGTGTGTTTTTTTGGACTATAAAATGATGTAACCAATGAGACGATTTAGTATTGTATATATGGACTTCATACTGTTTAATTAATGAAATCATGTCCTCTATTGAACATGGGTGAGTTGGGTAGAAAGTATCTAAGAAGCTTGCTCGACCGGGTTCACTCGGTTGAGTGCTGGTTGCGCTCCCCGAGGTTGGGGCGTGACACATTGTAGGACAATTTATGAAATAAAATATAAACTGAATGGAGACGAGCTCCAACTGAGCATGTACGCAGGGCTGGTAAGGCCACAACACCAATATACAAAATACACAGAACTCGTCTACAAGGCTCTAAAGATAACTGAACTGTATCATGGTCAGGGCAGGGCCTCGACCTACCCATCAAACCTGTATATATAAAATGGACCTTAAGGTCTAGACCTGGTAACTCCAAGGAAATGGAGCTTACCAACCAAGCTGATATTTGACTCTATCTACTAGGAAGGTCTATCCAGCTGTCTATCAGAACCTGTAGGCATGAAATGCAGCGTCCCCCGCTAAAGGGATGTCAGTACGAAATAATGTATTGAGTATGTAAGGCAACAGAGTAACCGAAAGGTGAAACTGAACTGATAATATAATAAATGGGAGTCAAAGATAATTTGAAGATAGGCTTACCTGTTGATACTGACTCAACTATCTCAATATAGTAAGTAATATAGCTATCTAGCCCTATAAGGCTCGGTATGTGTAACTGATCTACCGTGGTAGGCTCGCTCATAGGTACTCCGCCATACTAGGCTCTGTATCTCGGCCATTTTGCGCTCGCTAATAGGCGTTCAGCCACAGTAGGCTCGGTATATAACTTACCATCTGATCAGAGGTTGCCCAATAGGGGCATGCCCATCGATTATAGCTCGATGGTGGTGAAAATACTGTAATACTGTATATATATACCCTCTCCTCTCTTGACTAGAAGAAAACAATACTTAACTGAATATAAAGTCCCGATAAGGGAGAATACTGTAACTTCTGAGACTAAGTATAAAATCCCGATAAGGGAGAATATGATAACTTATGAGATTAGGATAATGTACATAAATTCATGAGTATGAACTTCTCTTTATGTCTCGTTATCAAACGCATGTAGTTACGAGATCATTCCAAAATGAAGGAAAGTTTTAGTCTTTGCATAACTTAACTTCATTGAGTCCTTAATAGCATCCAAGCAACTCTTCAAACAACTCAACTCAGTCTACCATAGCATAAGGAGATTCAAAATCATTGTTGAGTAAAGGCTAAGTCCGTAACTTAAGCTAGTAGCTCGTTTATGTAAATTTGGGCAGCATCTCCCCTATAACAAGGTCCTCCTCCAATACCATATACCAACAACAAAAACCAGAGCAATACAATAAGAACAACATCAACAATAGGGTACAAAATATTTTATTAACAAGTCATCACATATCACGACGAGCGACAAGCTCGGATTGAATCCCTTTACTACCCTTCAACCCCATTATCATTCATTTTTGATCTTATTAATATATCCAGTATAATAACCAATACCTTATAAAGGATTTCCATCCTTGTGCTCAATTTTAAAGTTACACGAAATAGCCCAACACAAGATAATATCAATGTCGACAACTTCCAAGTGCTTTATAGCCATTTCTATTTCCAGTTACCAATTTCTTCAACGAGATTGACATGTAAACCAGCATAATCATACTAAAAATATCATAGCCAACTTATTTTCCATAATTTCCATCCACTTAAAGTTCACAAGAGCAACTTTAAAATCAATCCATCAAGAACAACAACATCTCAAGCTAATCCAAGTACTATCTTTTAGTTTATCATCCTAACAACTTAACCAACATACAAGGATGATTAAGTACAATTAGTAGGTTGTTATACTCATCTTAGAAAGTAGAAACAACTTGAAATTTCAGCCAAACACAGCCCACAATTATCCTCAATGACAACACAACCTCAAAGAGGTCTTAATCTTCACTAGAACTAACCTTTGATGTTAAAATATGTAGTAATCACTTCAAACCCTTATGGTATCTATGTAGGAGGGTTAGGAGGAGTGTAGGGACGAGGTTGTGTCTCTAAAAATGAGAAATAAAGGTCGTCCAAATCGTTATTAAAGTGAAGTAGGTCGACCACCGCCAAAGTATGTCCCACTGGAAGCTGCTAGTGCAGTCTGGCGAAAACGCAAATATCTCTCTACTCCGATGTCGTATCGACGAATTGTTTAATGCGTTAGAAACAAGACTTTTAGATATTCAATTTGGTAGGTAGATCATCCCATAATTCAAAGTATATTGTGATGACCTTGTTTTCAGCATATTTATGAATGTAACTTGTGATGACCTTTGCCAACTTTTGTTCCACAACTCGCTTGACTTCAAAACATAGCACACGACTATCATAAGACTAAAATAACTCATAACATAACCTCATTATCATTTTGAGAACCCTAGTCTCACCCCAACTGTACATGTTATAACATTCCTAACTTGTCGACTTTCGAAAAAAATTATTGTTTTGAATTCGTTTAGCTTCTAAGCCTTCCAACCTTCTTGGTACTTGTTATTCATGATGTTAATATTTGTAATATCCAAGTTAACATGATTGACTCACTATATGTACCTTCAAAGATGATCTCACTTATGAGTTTACATCAATTGACTGATGACGTACTCTTACGTACGAAAACATATTGTGTAACATCATCCCCCGCCCTGGAACATTCGTCCTCGAATGTTGAATGGTGCGCTTATCAGTCTCATAACCTATAGCTTTTATGAATACTTTAATACTGTCCTTGCCATCTAGGCAATTGTTCTGTGAATAAATCCAAAGGCCAGGGCATTCCCCTCTTTAGGCCTTTTTTCACACCACGACTTGTGGTCGGAATTCTTCCAATCTCGTAGTTGTTGATACCTTTTATCATACAGCCTGTACGACTCTGTCCTTGTATGTATACCTATGCGACTCTTCTCTCCTTTTTCCTCCAGCTTTTATCCCATCTCTAGGCCTCATTTTGTGAACATATACAGAACTATGACAAGCTGTCCCTCTGGCCATCTATTGGTGTACTAAGTTCTTTGCTTGGTACTTTGTCGAACTTACGACTATTGATATATTTTGTTTCATAACCTCTGTTATTGACAAGCGCAAAACACACAATTAAATATACTTGCTAGTCGAATATAGTATAATATAATATCGTATCCACATGGATTGGGGTTAAACAAAATTTTCGTAGTTTATAGCTTGTTTGCTATCCAAGATAATAAAACACTTGAGAATTATGTGATTAAAAACTAAAATTAAATAAGAATCTAAAGCTAATTGACGAATGACAATCTAAACAAAAGTAAGCAAAAAAAATATCAATGGGAGAATATAGGGATTGATTGGATAGGTGCAAGATAATTGTTTGGGATTCAACTCTAGTTAATTCACTTCTAATGTTCAAGTGAGTTTCTCGAATTCACTCAATTATTAGTTCAAACGTTTAGTAGAAACTCCTCTCTCGATTAAGTCTCAACCTCACAATGTGAACCAATTTAAGCTTTGTGAAGATATGCAAGAGTTTGTAGTGTATTGGTCTTTAGGAGAACCTCTCTCGATTATCCTCCTAACTAGATCTAAACAATAATTCAACTAGCCTCTTTTGATTACTAAGAAGAATTAATTAATTCAACTAACAAGATAATGCAAGGATATCACAAGTATGCCTCTCTCGATTACATGAATATGTGAATATAGATGCAACAATTAAAACACCCAAAACGTTTCAATGCATAAAACCTAGAGTTATATCCATAAAAAAATATCAATACACCAAATTCATGAATCTCTAAAGAGAATTACTGCATAGATATGGAGTAATTCATCACAAATATGAAGAAAAAAAAAGATTCAAACTCTTGTCTTGACTGAGGATTGAATGATGAATCCCTTATGCTTTCGCTTCTCCACCTTCTCTCTAGACTCCCTATGTCTTAGATGTGACAAAAGTACACAAAATAATGTTTTTCCATGTATTTATACTAAGTAGGGTCGGGCCCAGATGAAAATACATTTTCCTACGCGAATTTGAAAAAATCTCTGTAAAACATACACAGGCGTGCCGCATGGGGAGACGCGCCAGGCGGAGCGGTTGTGGGGAAATCCAGAGAGCTTTTAATTTGACAGGAGCAGAAAAATGTGCAGCCGCGGCACCCCAGGCGCCGCAGCTATGGAAGTTTCTCAGAGTAAATCTTTTTCCCTCGCTTTTTGATATCCAGACTCGGTCCTTGACCCCCGAACGCGATCCCGACTTAATCCCTTGGGCTTTTACTCAAACTTCAAATATCCAAATCACTAAAATTAGCTCCATAACATTTACATAGATCAGAATCCTCCTACATGGCATAAAATACATAATCAGTGCGAAACACTGGTGATTAAAGCTCAAACTCTATTAAAGTGCAGTAAATTAGAGTGCAATTAGTGACTAAAACACGCAATTATAGCCTACCATCAACACCCCACAATTAAACCATTGCTCGCCCTTAAGCAATCAAACCATTGCTCGTCCTCGAGAAATCAAACCACACTTTATATAGACACAACCTTTTTAAACAACTCTCATAACTCATCATACCAAGAATAAGTAAAATATCTTAAGCACAACACCGTAACATCCTAGCCTCAAGATTTGACTCTAAAGCACCATGCATTATTTATAACCCGCTCACTTACTCTAACACAGAGGTCAATGACATTACCTTTACTTCATGAAACAAGTGCCCTCACCACAATAGAGAGTAGTTCCGCACACCATCCAATTTAAGCACAATTAGGAACTTCAAATAGAAAGAATTCACTCACTCTAAGAAATAACATTCATATGCCACAAACGATGAACCATAGGCTTTCCCGTAGTGTACTACTCTACTAATTTGAGCTCATTCAGTCAAGGATCAAGTAGGACTTTAATTGGTTGTAATGTAAGCTACGGAACGGGTAGGATACATTTAGATATAAGAGTGACTACACCTCCCTAAGCACTTTAATACATACATTCCATTGTTCAAAACCCCACACTTATGTCAAACCAATACTCCACATTCACATCAATTTACATTAAATCCCAACTTCTTTAAGCACAAATACAGCAAGAGTTACCACTTATCAAAGAATATTTTTCACAACAGTACACTATGTATATTGTTATTTCTTTTTCAATTTAAGTGGCTCTTACTTTTTCAAAATAGTGCACCTTTCTCCTTATTTCATTAGCTCCACTCAAAAATAACCCCAATCACCCCACACTTCAAGTTTTACAAAGTTCATACAATTTTAAGTGCTCATGAGAGGTACAAGGTTCAAATAGACGGTCAATTCAAACAAATGGGTAAGGCTTGCAATGTGGTTGCCAAACAAGAAACATGATTATAGGCTCAACGGGGTTAACTAAGATACATAACAATTAGGTGGGTATTATCATATAATTGGATCAACAAAGAAAAGCCTATATCACTTCCAAGACCGAATAAAACTACTATTTCGCTGCAAACACACGGGACAAGTTCTAGACATCAAATGCATTGCACAGAATAATACAAACCTCACACACACACGGCATATAACTCACTCAAGATTAGATTATCAATACACTCTAGTCAAAGTACTTAAGAAAAGTTAAGATTATACAATGTAAGGTACTTATGCAAGAGTCAAAAACTGAGCCTAAGAGTCATAACTAAAGCACTCACTATTCTCAAGGCATAATAAATTCAAGAGACTTTGCTTCCAATTCAAATAATAACATAAGGTTTCCTACTATTTTACAAAACCCAAAAACTAACTACACCCAGTTCAAACAAAACCCTTGAAAAAGAACCGCGGCACAAAGAAAATCCAAGGGGGAATTATTACACTACCCAACAAAAGAAAATCTTTTTGTCTTTTTCTTTCGACTTTAATACCTCAAAAAACCCGTCGAATGATATCCATCGTCGGGAAAAGTCAAAAATTTTAACTTTGTATGGTTTTTCTCATTTTTCTTATCTCTAACTACTAAAACAACAAAACTAAATTACTAACACAGATACATACAACATACAATTTTCTCCACCCCACACTTTAAGTTGTGGCATGTCCCCATGACACACAATTATAAAGCATAAGGTAAATGAAACTTCCTTGAATTTTCAGTCGGGGTCTGAGTCGAAGCCGGGCTCTATTCCACGCGCCCGAACCAATGCACACATCTATGCAGATAGCTTCTTCTCAGCCTTCTTGGGGTACACCCCACACTTATCTTTCACTGCAGACTTCTCATTCGAACTCTTCATATTTCACTCAACACTTGCAGCTGGCTTCTCCTTCATCACCCCCGTCTCTACATTTATCTTGAACGTCACAGTCTCTTTACCCACTCTAGGCATGAGTTTTCTATCATGTATATCTAAAATTGATCTACCAGTTTCTAAGAATGGTCTTCCTAAGATTAGGGGTATCTCCTTGTTCTCCTCCATCTTCACCAGTATAAAGTCTACTGAAAATACGAACTTATCTACCCGAACTAAGACATCTTCCACTATCCCCTTGGGTATTATGGTTGTTTGGTCTGCCAGCTACAAAGATATTGGTGCAGACCTTATCTCTCCAAGCTCATTCTCTAGTTTCCTGTAAATAGACAAAGGCATTAAATTAAATGAGGAACCAAAATCACACAAAAACTTATCAAAATTAAAAGTGCCTAAATAGCAAGGTATAGTAAAACTCCCTGGATCTCCACACTTTTGTCGGAGTTTGTTTTGCAAGATTGCGCTGCATTGCTCTATGAGCTTGACTATTGATGTCTCTTTTATCTTTCTCTTCTTTGTCAGGATTTCCTTCAAGAATTTTACCTAAGCTGGCATTTGGGAGAGCACCTCTGTGAATGGAAAATTTACATTAACTTGTTTTAGCATATCCAGAATTCTCTCCAATTGCTTGTCCAGCTTCTCTCTATAAAGCTTTTGGGGAAAAGGTAGGGCAGGCATATGCTCGCTCTCATTCCGATCTTCCTTTCCCAAAGTTTCCTCTTTCTTCTTTTTCTGAGCTCCCTTCTTGCCTTTTTTCTTCTTATCAACTTCAATTTTCATATGCTCCCCACTTTCTTTTTCAGGCACCACCTCTTTCTGGATAGGGGTGGGATCTTTCACTACTTTCCCATTTCTCAGGGTTACAACATTTACCGTCTCCTTGGTATTCTTTTCAGTATCAGCTGGCAGAGTACCTGGGATTCTCTCAGATAATATAGTTGCAATTTGTCCCACTTGTCTCTCCAAGTTACGCAAACATGTCCCAAGTTCTTTGATAGTTGCGCCATAAGAATCTAATCTCTCATCGGTATTGACAGTGAATGACTTCATTAGATCTTCTAACCCAGGCTGAGTGAGATGTTGAAGCTGGAACTGTTGCCTTGGCTGATTCACAAAACCGGGAGCTCCTTGTCCTTGAAATCTGGGAGATTATTTTGTTGCCATGCATTGCAGTACCCCCAGGTGAACTCCATGAAAAACCGGGGTGCTTCTGACCCATTGCATTGAAGTTATAATTACCCACTGCATTAACTTTCTCAGTTGAGGCCTTACACTCATGAGTAGAGTGTCCTCTTCCACATATGTCACATGCTGCATAGGGCACACTATGTATTGAAGTTAAGGCCAGCTTCCTCATTTCTTTGGCCATGGCATCAAGTTGTACCTACACCGATGTGTTAGCATCAACTTGGTGAACACCAGTTGATCTTCTTTCAGCAATTTTAGAGGGCCACTGATTTGCATCTTCAGACACCAACAACAATAACAACCCAGTAAAATCCCACTAATGGGGCCTGGGGAGGGTAGTGTGTACGCAGACTTTACCCCTACCCTAAAGGGGTAGAGAGGTTGTTTCCGAAAGACCCTCGACTCAAGAAAACAAAAAAGACAAAAGGACAAAAAGAGATAATATTAGTATCACCACAACAATCATAGGAAAAATAAGAACACCATGAAATCCAGAAGAAAGATGCAAAGCAAAAGCGATAGCTAGTAAATAGGTCCTGCACTGAAAAGCGAAATAGTAAGACACAATATTGCTACTAGCTATCTAAGACAAAAACCCTACCTGGCTACTCCCACAATGGTACGAAGTAAGGCAAGACTCAACTACCTCCTAACCTACAACCCTAATACTCGACCTCCACATCTTCCTATCAAGTGTCATGTCCTCGAAAATCTGGAGCCTCACCATATCCTGCCTGATCACCTCTCCCCAATATTTTTTAGGCCGCCCTCTACCTCTTCTCGTGCCCTCCACAACTAGCCGCTCACAGCTCTGTACTGGAGCATCTGGGCTTCTCATCTGAACATGTCTGAACCATCTAAGCCTCGCTTCCCGCATCTTGTCATCAATGGGAGACACGTGCACCTTCTCACGAATATCATCATTTCTAATATTATCTATCCTAGTGTGCCCGTACATCCACCTCAACATTCTCATTTTTGCTACTTTCATCTTCTGGATATGTGAGTTCTTAACGGGCCAACACTCAGCCCCATTCATCATGGCCGGTCTAACCACCGCTTTATAGAACTTACCTTTGAATATCTGTGGCACTCTCTTGTCATACAGGACTCTAGATGCTAACCTCCACTTCATCCATCCTACCCTAATACGGTGTATGACATCCTCGTCGATCTCCCCTCCCCCATGCATAACCAAACCAAGGTACTTGAAGCTGCCTCTACTCGGGATGACCTGTGATTCAAGCCTCACATCCACGCGCACTTCCACCTATTCAGCGCTGAACTTACACTCCAGGTATTCCGTCTTCCTCTTGCTCAGCTTGAAACCCTTAGACTCAAGAGCCTATCTCCAAACCTCCAGCCTCTCGTTAACACCGACTCGTGACTCATCAATCAGAACTATGTCCTCAGTGAATAGCATGCACCATGGCACCTCCCCTTGAATATGGTGTTTCAACGCATCCATCACCAGGGCGTATAAGAACGGACTGAGCGCAGAACCTTGGTGTAACCCCATTACAACCGGAAAATGCTCAGAGTCGCCTCCTACTATTCTAACTCGAGTCTTAGCCCCATCATACATGTCCTTAATCACCATAATGTAGGGAACCGATACACCTTTTGCCTTCAGGCATCTCCAGAGAACTTCTCTAGGTACCTTTTCATACGCTTTTTCTAGGTCAATAAACACCATGTGCAGATCCTTCTTCTTCTCTCTGTACGGTTCCACCAACCTCCTAACAAGGTGTATAGCTTCTCTAGTCGAATAACCCGTCATGAACCCGAACTGGTTTTCGGATACAGACACTGTAATCCTCATCCTCGCTTCAACCACCCGCTCCCACACTTTCATGGTATGACTCAGTAATTCGATACCCCTATAATTGTTACAACTTTGGATATCACCTTTGTTCTTATACAATGGAACCACCGTACTCCACCTCCACTCATCTAGCATCCTTTTTGCCTTAAAAATAACATCAAACAACCTAGTCAACTACTCCAAACCTGCTCTCCCCAAACACTTCCAAAATTCCACCGGAATCTCGTCTGGCCCGGTCGCTCTGCCCCTGCTCATCTTACGCATAGCTCACATCTTCAGATAACTCATCAAGAATAATGACTATCTCCTCTAAAGTCTTTTCATCAACAGGCCTCCAGCTGCATTACTCAATGTTCTCCGTGAGGTCGGTGTCAATCCATCCCAAAAGTCCTGGAGTTGCATCCAGAGTTCAATTCTGAAATGTTGACACTTTCTCACTATCTCCTTAAACCTCTCCCAAACATCATACACCGTTTCAGTCTCACTCTGGCAGAAGTTATGGATTTCTCTTCTAAAATTGCACGTTTTAGCTAAGGAGAAATATTTAGCAAGAAATCTTTTGGTCATCTCCTCCCATGTTCTTATCGATCCTTGGGGTAAGCTTCGAAGCCAGTGTTTTGCATCATCTTTAAGTATGAAGGGGAATACCCTTAAGTAAACTGCGTCTTGTGACACACCATTGTATTGAAAGGTGCTCATAATCTATTTGAAGTCCATTAGATGATTGTTTGGATATTCGTTCATCTTTCCTCTGAAAACACAGCTGTTTTGGAGAGTTTGGAGCAACCCTTACTTAAATTCAAAATTTTTGGCTTCAACTGGAGGTGGTCTCACACTCGATAAGCATTGGCTGTAGACCGGTCTAGCATAATCACTAAGCGGTCTCCCTTGGCTGGGAGCTATGTTTCTAAACTGGTCTACACCCATATGCTGATTCTGAGCCATTCTTCGAACTCTCTCTTCTTCATAGACAATTTGAGCATTTCGAAGAGTTGTCTCTTCACCATCTCGTGCATCTTTTTCTCTTTGTTGGGCTTCCTTTCGTGTAGCCAAATCAACACTATCATCATCTCCCGCCATAACTTCCTTGGTTGAGGATTGCCCAACCTTCTCTGTATTCTCGGGGAGATTTCTTTCCTTCCTCAACTGTCGCAGTTGTTTCTCAATTTCTTATTCATATGGTAGCAATTCTTTCCCAGAAGATCGAGTCATGCACCAATCTAACATGTAGCCTGCGCACAATTAAAAAAACACCAACGTAAAATGAAAATAAAATAGAAATAAAAATTCCTGAGTTAGCACTACAAACTAATTCCAACACTATTGATTGCCAATCCCCGGCAATGCCGCCAAAATTTGACGAGCGCAAAACACATAATTAAATATGCTTGCTAGTTGAATATCGTATAATATAATATCGTATCTATAAGGATTGGAGTTAAACAGTATTTTCATAGTTTATAGCTTGGTTGCTATCCAAGATGATCAATAGTTAAGAATTACATGATTAAAAACTAAACTTAACTAAGAATCTAAAGCTAATTAACAAATGACAATCGAAACAAAATTAAGCAAAGAAGATATCAATGGGAGAAAATAGGGATTGATTGGATAGGTGCAAGATAATTGTCTGGGATTTAACTCTAGTTAATTCACTTCTAATGCTCAAGTGAGTCTCTCAAATTCACTCAATTATTAGTTCAAACGTTTAGTAGAAACTCCTCTCTCGATTAACTCTCAACCTCATAATGTGAACCAATTTATGCTCAGTGAAGATATGCAAAAGTTCGTAGTGGATTGGTCTTTAGGAGAACCTCTCTCGATTATCCTCCAAACTAGGTCTAAACAATAATTCAACAAACCTCTTTTGATTACTAAGAATAATTAATGAATTCAACCAACAAGATAATGCAAAGATATCACAAGTATGCCTCTCTCGATTACATTAACATGTGAATATAGATGCAACAATTAAAACACCCAAAATGATTCAATGCATAAAAACTAGAGTTAATATCTATAAACAAATATTAATACAGCAAATCCATCAATCGCTAAAGAGAATTACTCCATAGAAATGGAGTAATTCATCTCAAATATGAAGAAAAACATAAAATGATTCAAACTCTTGTCTTGAGTGAGGATTGAATGATGAATCCCTTGTGCTTTCGCTTCTCCACCTTCTCTCTAGCCTCCCTATGTCTTATATATGTCAAAAGTCCCAAAAATAATGTTTTTCCATGTATTTATACTAAGTAGAGTCAGGCCCGAACGAAAATACCTTATCCTACACGAATATGGAAAATACTCTATAAAACATATGCAAGCACACCGCATGGGGCGACGCTCTAGGCGGGGAGGTTGTGGGGAAATCTAAAGAGATTTTAATTTGATAGGAGCAGAAAAATGTGCAGCCGCGGTGCCCCACGCGCCGCTCCACGCATCGCGGCTATGGAAGTTTCTCAGAGTAAATCGTTTTCGCTCACATTTTGATATCTAGGCTCGGTCCTTGACCCCCGAATGCGATCCCGGGTTAATCCCTTGGCGTTTACTCAGACTTCAAAGATCAAAATCACTCAAATTAGCTCCATAACATTTACATAGCCCGGAATCCTCCTATAAGGCAGAAAATACACAATTAGTGCGAAACACTGGCGATTAAAGCTCAAACTCTATTAAAGTATAGTAAATTAGAGTGCAATAAGCGAATAAAATACGCAATTATAGCCTACCATCAGTAATCTATGCTTATGGTTTTACTACTATAGTTAGGTCATGCTATACCCTAACTCTTACTTCAATTTGTCATTACCGAGGTCTGCTACAAAACTCAGGTTACTCTCTCATTGCTTATCCTGTATGTATAAATCCAAGTTCTTTAATGCTTCCTCATTACTGTTCATCTTAAGAATGACAGCCTAATATCATCTCATAATTTGGAACTTTTATCTATCTATTGTTGATTCACCTTAATGTTGATCTATAATCTACCACTAATAACTTGAAACCTCTTACCTAGTACATTGTCACTAGGGCTTATGTCTCATCAGGGAACATCTGAAGTTATTTGTCTAATCCACCTAGGGACGATACTATACTTCAATAATCGTATTTCATATCATCCCAGCGTGGTTCATATTGTGGGGGTATACTAATCCCATGCAATTCATGTCATCCCTTATCTTTGAATCATTACTCAATCAAAGGCTTAAACGTCATCCTCTTATCCATCACAATTACACCCTTATTCTACTACCAGAGCAGCATTTCATCTCTTCTAAATGCTCCTAGTTTTAGACTCCTTTGAGTTTATTCAGGATATACCGAGCTTTCCATAACTTACGGAAACCATCAACTCTCTTATTTTGATGGGATAAATCCCGAGGCCTTACATATTCTTGTCACTTTTTCACTCACATTTTCTTATCCTTACTCCTATCTACCTAAGACCTTCTCGCTCTACCATACTTTATCTTGCGACTTACACGTATCTATTTATACTACTCGTAGCCTTCTTTTAACTTGCTAGCACCATAGATTTCCTTATGTTATTCTGGAACCTCAATCAAGATATCACGTCGTCTCTAACTCTTCTTTACTCTCTTAACTAGACCTCTCGGTACCTGGAAACCATAGGCTGGAAGATATGCCACCGATGACACCACTATCATTTCTGGATACTGAATCACGACGCTCCTAGCCCTCTATCTGAAGTCTAGACTATTCACAAGCTTCTGCACTTGAGTATCTCATACCTTCTTTACCTTTACCTTTCTTACCTTTAAATCTTGCATTGTATCTTCTTTTGCTTTCATAACCTCCCTTCCACATAGGAGGAATTCACGTCCAGACCTTAAAGCTCTACTATAATACTTGCACCTCTGATGCGCAATCCAGTAGGAGTATCATACTGACTTCTTATGAGGCTGGTACTCTTCTAACTGGCTTTATCATAGAGTCGTTATATAATATGGATGTTGTACTATCTCTCTTGCACCTTTGATATTAAGAGTGATTCTGCAATGTTCTGAATCACAATTTCTATAATTATCTGGGTCTAATAATCAGACTCCTCATTCACTTAGCTGATGTAACTCTTTAGTTCCTCTTCTCTCTTAGCCTTTAAGTAGGCCTAAGTTATCTCCTGATTTGGAGCTCATGGTATTAGTTATTATTTTAGCCTTTCGTGGATGCTATGGAACATCCATGATATAACCTTTTAACAATTCAGGCATTTGTCTGTGACATGGACTCAATTCTTTCTTTTAACTTATACTGGAGTCTCCTATAACTGTATGAATGTCAACATATATGCTGCATGGATAACACTCCGAAATCTTAAGTGCGTTCATCACATAACCAACTCTGGGTCATTGATCGAATAATCTCTTTTGTGCCTTCTCAGTTTTCTTTAAAAGTAAGCAATTACCTTTCCTAGTCGTTCTTCCATTTGTTGAATGAATACTTGGCTTACCTTAGTACCTACATATATAGGAATTTCGTTCAACTCATATGATCTCAAATGTTACTTTTGATTTTACTTCTCGTTCGTTGTCACGATAGGTGCCACTTTTTTATAGAGTGCATACAATGTTGTAGTGAGACTGTTGTTCCAAGATTATTTCTGCTTCAGGTCACTATGCTTAGGTTGGATCCTTCTTCCTTATTTCCTCAGCTAGTCTTCCATTGTAGTACTTAGGGGAGACCCTCTGACTCTTGTAAAGATGCGGGCTTATTACCTCATATTACCCGACAGAATTTATGATGTTCTTATTCGCTTATGATTATCCTTAGTTACTTACCTCTGCACCCTTGTGCTCGTAGGGTTAGTTCTAAACTGAAATTTTGATTGTCTCCCCAGTGGCACTCTCTTTTATTTCTATAACACTTATACGATACCTTTAACTACCCCAACTCCTATCTGGATATTTCTCAAGGATTACGATGTCATATTTGCGAGACTGAATTCCCTGTGTCAGGGTTCACTATATTTACCTTGCACGACCTACTGATTTATCTATATCCTTTTTGTCTAGCCATAACTAGGCTCTTCCTGAATCAACTACTAACTACTCGTTGGTCCATTCTCATGTCTATATTCCGTATAATCTCTCTTGGGTTATGTCATTCATCTTAACTTACCCCTCGCACTGACTGTTTATGTATCAAGTGTCCATTCACAATTACTTATCAATAACATCTTGGCCAGGAACCCTCAATTCTTCTCCCTGGCATCATGCTTGCATAATGTTCTAGAATCGTAACATATCTATAAGATCTGAACGAATGCAATCTCATTCCTTTTGCCTTTTACCCTATTCATCCTTTACTATTCCATAGTTACCTCAACCACTTAACTCTGACTTAATATCATATCACACCATCTTCCCCCTTTAGGGGAGTACAACATTTAATGCTATGAAGATTTACCTATAAATATTTTACATCTTCATCTTCGGCGTCTTTTCACGTCTCCACTAGCTCTTGCTCGCCTAGCAGTAACCATTATGTTCTTGGGATAACTGACTTTCTTATGCGCGAGGGTAACACCTAGTGTAACTGGCGCACTTAGTCCCTTAAGCTTAACTCTGCTCACAGTGCTTGCTTTAGGGAAGCATATTCCTGAATGACCTTTAAAGGTTATTCTTCTGTTGTCTATTCTATCATTGCCGAAACGCGATCTCTGAAATTCACACGATGTCGACTATTATCAAATTCTTCGGTCCCTAAATCATGTTTGATTTTTTTTTCTTGTTTACTAGCCCATACTAATTTCTATTACTCCGGGGGTCTAACTTAGCCTTCTAGTAATCATGCTAAAGTCACCAACTCTTTTCTCAAACTGAGGATATAACTTTAGGGCTTATACTCTTTTATAGTCTCAAGCTCTGTTTCCTTTTGTATTTTCCTTCACTTGACTATAAACTGTGTCATCTTGTCATATTTTGATTTACTATTATCACCCATTTATCATATCTTACTCATAATGCTTCATTTACTCTCTTCTTATTCTCCTGTTAATATCTCTGTCTATTACCATATTATGAAAAATTCAACAAAACATTCTTTCACTTTTAACTCCCCTTGCTCCATCTCACTGGCTCTTCGGGACGCCTAACATTCTCTTTTTACTGGGGTCGGGAGTCATACTAAGGTAAATATTTACCCCTTTAAGGATTCCACTCATATCTTCTAAAATTCCTATACATTCTAGTATTTATATCGGACTGTACTATTCTAGAGTGCACCACCTGGGTGTCTTACAAGGAGAACTATTACCACGCTTGCAATATCCTTCGGAAATGTCTACTAACGCTAACAAGCCATACACCATTTTGGGTTACTATAACCCCAGCTGGATCCTGATATCCCCTCCTTCTCATAAACTATATTTGTTAGCTCCTATAGGGCATAACTTAGATGGGTGTGGCCAATTGTAAATACATGTGTTACTATTGAAGGTAACTCATAATTCTTATATTTCTCTGCCTGAATTATAAATACTGATAATCTTCACTAATTTGGTACTTTGTACCATCCTTCACCTTGAATTTTTTACCTATTGAAACTTATTTTCTTACCTTCTGATACTCCCATGGCCTGCTATTCACGAGGTGTGTTTGATATTCTCATCCTAGGGTCTTAAGTTGGATATTTGCACATATGGTATGCACGATCTGATAGGGCCTCAAACAGGGCCACATCATCAAGAACTCTTTCTCTATTAGTGACCTTACCTGTTGTTGTATTAGCCCTCTGGCTAGCTATAATCTTCATAATTGCAAATATCTCTGCTTCATTATCAAACATAAGTCCTGACTGAAACTCTTATGACTCAGCTCTATAGCACGATTTGAATTTGGAAGAAGGGTAACAGACTCCTAAATGCCTTGTAGCTTTCTCTTTATATAATGTGGTGCACAAAACATCAATAAACAAGGTTCTACTAGACACATCTTGTAGACTCCCTCGGATAGAACTACTCTGATACCAAGTTTGTCATGCCCCAAACCTATAGAGGCATGGCCGGCACCCGGTTCCATACTTAGCCCGAACGTACAAACCTGAGATTGAGAGTTTTTGAACATACAATGTGATAGTTTTGCCATAGGGCCACATTGCAGGATAATTTATGAAATAAAATATAAAACTAAACAGAGACTAGCTCAAACTGAACATGTACATTGGGCTGGCAAGGCCACAATACTGACATACAAAATACACATGACTCATCTACAAGCCTCTAGAGATAACAGAATTGTATCATGGTCGGGACAGGGCCTCGACCTACCCATCAAATCTGTATATATAAAATGGACTCCAAGGTCTAGACCTGGTAACTCCGACGAAGTGGAGCTTACCTACCAAGCTGATGTTTGACACTGTCTACTGGGAAGATCTATCCAGCTGTCTATCAGGACCTGTATGCATAAAATGCAGTGTCCCGAGCAAAAGGGACGTCAGTATGAAATAATATACCGAGTATGTAAGGCAACAAAATAACTGAAAGCTGAAACTGAACTGATAATGTAATAACTGGGAGTCAAAGATAATCTGAAGATAGGCTTACCTGCTGATACTGACTCAACTCTCTCAATATAGTAAGTAATATAGCTATCCAACCCTATAAGGCTCGGTATGTGTAACTCTTATGTCGTATTAGGCTCGCTCATAGGGGCTTGACCATACTAGGCTCTGTTTCTTGGCCACTATGGGCTCGCTCATAGGCGCTTGGCCACCGTAGACTCGGTATATAACTTTCCATCTAATCAGAGGTTGCCCAATAGGGGCCTGCCCACCGATTATAGCTCGATGGTGGTGAAAATACTGTAATATTGCCCAATAGGGACCTGCCCACCGATTATTTCTCGGTGGTGGTGAAAATAGTGTAGTATATATATATATATATATATAGAGAGAGAGAGACCCTCTTCTCTCTTGACAGGAAGACGACAATACTTAACTGAGTATAAAATCCCGATAAGGGAGAATATGATAACTTATGAGACTAGGATAATGTACATAAATTCAGGAGTACGAACTTCTCTTTATGTCTTGTTATGAAACGCATTTAGTTATGAGATCATGCCAAAATGAAGGAAAGTTTTAGCCTTAACATACCTTATCCTCGTTGAGTCCTTAATGGCTTCTAAGCAACTCTTCAAACAACTCAACTCAGTCTACCGTAGCATAAGTAGATTCAAAATCAGTGCTGAGTAAAGGCTAAGTCCATAACTTAAGCTAGTATCTCGTTTATGTAAATTTGGGAAGCACATCCCATGTAACAAGGTCCTCCTCCAATACCATATACCAGTAACAAAAACCAGAGGAATACAATAAGAACAACATTGCCAATAGGGTACGAAATATTTCATTAACAAGTCATCAACATATCACGACGAGCGGCTAGCTAGGATTGAATCCCATTACCACCCTTTAACCCCATTATCATTCATTCTTGAACTTAGTAATATATCCAGTATAATAACCAATACCTTTAAAGGATTTCCAACCTTGTACTCAATTTTAAATTTACCCGAAATAGCCCAACACAAGATAATATCATTGTCGACAACTTTCAAGTGCTTTATAGCCATTTCCATTTCTAGTTACCAATTTCATCAACAAGATTGACATATAAACCAACTTAATCATACCAATTATATCATAACCAACTTATTTTCCATAATTTTCAGCCACGTAAAGTTCATAAGAGCACCTTTCAAATCAATCCATCAAGAACAACAACATCTCAAGTTAATCCAAGTATTATCTTGTAGTTTATCATCTTAACAACTTACCCAACATACAAGCAAGCTTAAGCACAATTAGTAGGCTGTTATACTCATCTTAGACAGTAGCAACAACTTGAAATTTCATCCAAACACAACCCACAATTATCCTCAATGACAACACAACCTCAAATAGGTGTTGTTCTTCACTAGAACTAACCTTTGATGTTGAAATATGGAGTAATCACTTCAAACCCTTATGGTATCTGTTTAGGAGGGTTAGGAGGAGTGTAGCAACGAGGTTGGGTCGAAAAATGAGAAATAAAGGTCGTCCAAAAAGTGAGTCCCACTGGGAGCTGCTTACGCAGTCTCGCAAGAATGTAAATATATCTCTACTCTGATGTCATATCGATGAATGGTTTTATTCGCTAGAAACTAGACTCGTAGATCTTCAATTTGGTAGGTAGATCATCCCATAATTCAAATTATATTGAGAGAAAATTTTTGCTACATTTGACCTAATTTTCAGCATATTTATGAATATAACTTGTGATGACCTTTGCCAACTTTTGTTCCACAACTCGCTTGACTTCAAAACATAACACACGACTATCATAAGACTAAAATAACTCATAACATAACTTCATTATCTTTTTTATCACCCTATTCTCACACCAAAGTTACATGTTATAACATTCTCAACTTGTCGACTTTCGACAAAACTTATTTTCTTCAAGTCATTTAGCTTCTAAGACTTCCAACCCTCTTGGTACTTGTTATTCATGATCTTAATATTTGTAATCTCCAAGGTAACATGATTGACTCACTTTATGTTCCTTAAAAGATGATCTTATTTATGAGTTTACATCAATTGACTAACGGCATACTCTTACGTACAAAAGCACGGTGTGTAATAGAATGAACACAAACACATACAAACACACTAAAGATCTAAGAACTTTATGCTAGTTTAAGTATTCAGAAGCACTTATCTAATTTCTCTTTTCTTCCTTTCATTCCTGCTCGAGTTCAATTGCTGTAAGTTAATTGTTGTGAGTTTGGGCTCTTAGACGGCTACTATCCTTCTTTACTTGCTTTGTTGCTCTGAAGAAAGTTAGTGCACACAGACCCCCCATTTTATTTCTTAAACTAGTTATGCGGCTCTGTGTTTATGATGTTTACCTGTTAATCACTTGTCGTTCGTGATAATTAATATAATAATATATGGCTTTTCTTGTTATGTCCTGCTTTTCATGTCATTATTTTCTTTTGAGATTAGTGTTGTCTTATGATAGTTATATTGTCTTTGTGTTGTTATTCAATCTGTGATGGTGATTGAACTTTACTTTTCATGACATAACTAGTCAAATGATTTTAAATTGTTGTTACTCTTATAAACAAATCTTGTTGAGCCTTCATGCTAGTTGAACTAAACCATGTTAGTAATTGCATGTAGCCTATCCCTGATTGATTGAGTAATAGCTATATTTACACTGTCATATTGACTAAGATAACTGAATCATGCCCTTGAAACTCTCCTGATATCTTGTTAAGACTTTCATACCTGCAACATTGTGTTATCCTGATCTTCCTGCCTATGATATTATGTTACATTGGTTTAGTTCAATGAATGATTCTCATTAAAGGTTCTGCTCATGCTTCTCATGTTGTTTTGTTTGCCTAAAAAACTCTAGTTGGCAGTTTTGCACTCTTTGAATAGGAATCCGTTTTCTAAAAGATCATGGCTTTTGTACTTTGGTGGGTCTCCAAGATCCTTTCGATGACCTATGTCGAAGGGATATCTATCTAATCTGATCAATTGCATAAAGCCCGCAGTAGTAACGGAACAGGGGAAAGTATACAGAAAAGACAGTTCTTTTCTATTATATTAGTATTTTCTATTATATTAGATATATTAGACTGTTATAATATATTAGTATTAGTTAGTGATCCCGACTAATGACACTATGTTGCTCTGATAGAATGGTTCATATGTGGCTATCATGAAAACATGTATAAAAGAAAATCATATGATGAATCTTATTCGCATATTAGTAAACCTGCTCACATACCTAGATGTAACTTGTTGTGATCTGCTTGTCTTGCCTACATCAAACATGCAATGAGTGTCATTATTTGCTATCTCATGACTGTTTGACATCACTATTTGTGGAAGTATTCACTCATGAATATGAGTATTGTTTGATTCTGATAATTTGAAAACCTGATAGACTACACATTATCATGATTGGATACCATGCCCATAAAGTTTAAATGAAACTAAGGCTAGTCTTCCTATTCATGTTAATGCCTCTCTTGACCTAGTTGATTAGTATGACCTTTGGGAATTTTGAGTAAGATTGTTAACATAAGTGTTCAATGAAATAAAATCCCAGTTATGTGCATACTTGTTAAAACAGCTCTAAAGGTTGTCATAGCGTCTTGTAACCTGTTCTAGTGATCTAAGCCTCATTAGGAAAGGTTCTGAAGTATTGGACCTTGGGGAGGATGACATAATAAGTATACACATTTATCTTTATCAACCACTAGTACCTTAGACTGCTTAACATGACATCCCTGACCTTAAAATTGTAAATGGATCATATCTACCGGTAGCATGTAATCAGCCATTTGCACTTTACAACTTTTGATTGACTATATCCTAGTAGTGATCCTCTTAAGTGCTTTGTACATGTTATGATCAACATCAGGGTCTTTGATATTATTAGAATCCTAAAAGTCTACCTGCAGTGATTTATCTTTCTACCCAGTGTTCAGATAAGAGGTCTTAAGGTCAATATTATGTTGGTTCTGAGCTGATTATGCCTTTGTACTCTAATGATAGCTGCAATGTCTAATATGGCTGTGTGATTCCAAGTTGTTAATACTTTTATGTGGCTGAACCTTTGAAAGGTTTATGATGAACCTTTTGTTGTTACTTATTTCACGCTGACAATGTGAAACTGTTAAATTGACATTTTGTTTGTGTCCAAACCTTTTAGGAAGAGTGAGAGTTAATGATCAAGGGTATTTGGGTATGAGCTTGATTTTGTGGTTGAGGCACCCCTCCCTGGCTCAAGCACCGCTCGGGATCCATGAGACCCTCGTGAACGCTGAAGTGTCAGGGGCCCATAGGGGTATTTCATAAATAAACATGGTTCACCCTAAGCCTTTGGTCACTGACCTCAACTAATCATCATAGGGTTAGCACAAATAAAATTAGTTTTACTGTATTCTTTAGATCCTTTGTTTACTTGTTATAATTAGTTTACTTCTTGTTGAATATATACTAATTGTTTTCTCTTTCTTTTCTACGCATGATCGATTTTTCCTATTGAGTTCACACGGAACTCAGGCCCAAGTTCAAGAACTGGGCTATTTCCTTGTTTGCTGAAGTCTACCGCCACTTAAGATCCTGGCTTGCTTTGCCAGCCCAATATAGAACAGTCCAACTTCCTCCCCTTAAATATATGTTGTTATCATTTCATTTTCAGTATATGTCTTTGGGCAACTAACATTACTATTGGATATTTCTGTTTATTGATTGTCTAGGCAGACCTTAGGGCAAGCCAAAATCTGATAAGTAAAAAGAGTAATTATGATTAATCACCTCTAAACGACCTTAACGTTTCTTTTCAAAATCTGAGTGTATTCTTGAAGTTAACTACTTTTGATAATTAATCTATCGTTTACCTTTTAATGAAGTTTGCTTTGGTATTAGGCTTCAGCAAAACTCGGATAAGGTTAAAAGGAAATTGAATTAAAAAATGATGTCAAAAACAGAACTCCTATGAAAGGCTTTCGAAATGCACCAAACGGTTTCAAAGCCAATGAGACAACCACATTGTTTTCAAAACAAATGAAGCGAACCACGTTGTTTAAGAAAATCAGATACCCCTTTTAAAATATACTGTCATGCTCCAAACCTGGGGAGGCGAGGCCGGTACCAGGTGCGATACTCGGCCCGAGTGTACCACTCTATAACTGTGAAATCTCGAGGGGTAGACCTCAACTTTGGCCGACGAGGCCTACCTCCAAGTTGAAAATACCAATCAAGATCGACGGGTCCATATTCTGAAGTATCTAAAAATAACGTCTCTCTCATTTGAGGGATAAACATACCCAAAAGCTCATATATATAGCTGTGCAGGCCGACGAGGCTGCCATGAACATCTTTTGATATACAAAATAAATAGGACTCGTCTACAAGCCTCGAGAGATAACTGAACTATATCATGGTCGGGACAGGGCCTCGACCTACCCATCAAACTGTATATATAAAATGGACTCCAAGGTCTAGACTTGGTAACTTTAGGGAAGTGGAGATTACCGACCTAGCTGATATTTGGCTCTATCTATTGGAAAGGTCTATCCAGCTGTCTATCAGGACCTGCAGGCATGAAATGCAGCATCCCCGGCAAAAGGTACGTCAGTACGAAATAATGTACCGAGTAACAGAAAGCTAAGACTGAACTAATAATATAATAACTGAAAGTAATTGGGAGTCAAAGATGATCTGAAGATATGCATACCTACTGATATTGACTCAACTCTCTCAATATAGTAAGTAATATAGCTATCCAGCCCTATAAGGCTCGGTATGTGCAACTACTCTGCCGTAGTAGGCTTGCTCATAGGCGCTCAGCCATACTGGGCTCGGTATCTCGGCCATTCTGGGCTTGCTCATAGGAGCTCGGCCACACTAGGCTCGGTATATAACTTACCATCTATCGGAGGTTGCCTAATAGGGGCCTGCCCACCGATTATAGCTCGATGGTGGTGAAAATATTATAATATTGTATATATATAGAGCCACTACTCTCTTGATTGGAAGAAGACAATACTTAACTAAATATAAAGTCCCAATAAAGGAGAATACTTTAACTTATGAGACTAGGATAATGTACATAAGTTCAGGAATATGAACTTCTCTTTATGTCTTGTTATCAAACGCCTGTAGTTATGGGATTATGCAAAACATGAAGGAAAGGTTTAGCCATAACACACCTCATCACAATCTGTCCAATAACCATGTTGAAATCATCTTGTCACACTTTAATCTACAACAACGATAATAATGCTATCGTTAAGCTACGAAAGATGCAACTATCGAATAACGAACGACAAGCTTATTTTATATTAAAACGGTCAGCATATCCCCTGTTTTCCTTGCTTTTCCCAAGTCCATAAAAATAAAAAGAACACATACAACCTTCAACTATATACTTTTAGTACCACAAAACACCCAATAACACAAATCAATCTACACAACAAGAAGTGCGCAAACATCACCAACGAAACTACTATTTAACACGACGAGCAACAAGCTTGGATTGAATCCCTTTTGAACCCTTTAACCCCAAAGTCATTCATTCATTAACTCGACAACATGTACAGCATGATATTAAGTACAATTGGAGGACCTATAACCTCATATTCATCTCCTAATTCACCCTCAAACAACCCAACAATTCAACAACAACAACATGAACAACTTCTAGGTATTGTGTGGTCGCTTCTTCTCCTAATTACAACATCATCAACATAATCAACATATTGACAAGAACAACAATAATAATAAAAAATGTAACCAAGCTATTCCCCATGATTTTCAGTCCTATGAAGTCGTATATGCAACTCCAAAATAGTCCAATAAGAGACAACAACTTTTTATGCCACTTCAAGTGCTATCTTGTAATTATTCATCAAAATAACTTAACCAACACATAGATAAGCTTAAGAACAAGCAATAGGGTATTATTCTTACCTTAAATAATCAGAAAAAACCCGAAACAGAGCTTCCCTTAGCTTGCAAGCACCCTTAATGGCATCACAACACCATAAAGACTCTTTTCTTCACTTAGGCTAACCTTTGAGCTTGGCTTTGACTTGGAACCTTGGAAAACTATTAGAGAGGTGTTGAGAGAGTTTGGAAACTGTCCTTGGTTGAAAGTGACCAATAATGAGCCGTCCAATCACTTTAAAATGTTCAAGGGTCATCCACCGCCTAAGTGGGTCCCAATGGGAGCTGCTTATGCAGTCTCGCAAAAACGCGAATATCGCTCTACTCCAATGGCATATTGACAAATGGTTTAATGAGTTAGAAACTAGACTCGTAAATCAAAAATTCTATAGGTGGATAATCCTTTAATTCCAGGTATATTGGGAGAAAATCTCAGCTACATTTGACCTAATAGTCAGCACATTTACTGATGTAACTTGTGATGACCTTTGCTAACTTTTGTTCCAAAACTCGCTTGACTTCAAATTATAACGCACAAATATCATACGACTAAAATAACCCATAACATAACCTCCTTATCATGTCAAACACCCTAGTCTCACCCCAAAAGTACATGTTATAACATTCACAACTTGTCGACTTTCGACGAAAATTATTTTCTTCAATTCGTTTAGCTTCTAAGCCTTCCAACCCTCTTGGTACTTGTTGTTCATGATCTTAAATTTTTGTAACATTCAATGTAACATGATTAACTTACTTTATGTACTTTCAAAGATGATCTCATTTCTGAGCTTACATCAGTTGACTTATGACGTACTTTTACGTACAAAAATATAGGGTATAACATATACAAAGTCTTTTCGCCCAAAAACTACTTAAATAGACAAGGTATACTCTTTGTCACATAATAACTTCTCATTTTTTGAAAAACATATATAGTAAGATTTTAAAGAAACATTGTTATTTCTAAATGACAAATACCATATTTTCTTAAAAGAATACAAGATGAATTTTGAAATAAGGTTTTAAGCATTTTCTCACTTCATAAAACACATTTTGCAATTTATAACCACTAAACAACCAGAATATAGATATTTCTTTCCAGAACCTAGCCAAATTTAAGGATCTACCTCATATAGATTTTAAGAAATGTCTAACACCTTCCCCTTAGAATAACTAGAACCCTTACCCAAATCTCACCGGTTAGCAGACCATTAGGATAACAATTTCCACAGACTTATAGGTACCCTAAAATACCTTAAACATTAGTTGGCTAATGTTGGCCACACAACGGGTGATGGAGGCTTAACGTGTGGGACGATTATGTCACGCCCCAAACTCGGGGAGCGCGACCGGCGCTCAACCGAGTGAACCTGACCGAACAAGCCTATTGGATTTCCTTCTATCCAAACTCATCCATGAATAAAGAGAATACATATTTTCGTTAATTACACAATAAGGTGATCATGTCTTCAATACCAATTCATTACCATTAGTTACTCCATCAATAAGTCTCAAAACACACACACACACATACACACCTTCATGCTTCAAAGTGGAACAAGTGATTTAATCACAACACAACTTGTTTAACATTCCTAACACCCATACACAACTCACACTTAGTCTACGGAGCCTCTAAAAATACCAAAGAGTACAATGATAGTGTCGGCAACAAGCCTCCGGCTATACCTCAAAACACGATAACACATACGAAACAAAAGATGCACAACCCCGGAATAAGATGGGGCTCACCAAGTCAGCTGGGAAGAATGAGAACTACTATCACTGGTCAGTATCCTCCGCTATGGAACCACCTACATCCATTAAAGATGCAGCGCCCCCGGCAAAAGGGACGTTAGTACATATCGAATAGTACTAGTATGAAAATCAAACACTAATTTAAGAACTCGAAAATACAGTATGAATATGATGAATCAAGGCAACAATAGAATAACATAGATAGTCGTTTAAACCAAATCAAACTTATCAAGAGTTGTCATTAACATTTATAGAATTTAAGGTGAGATTCTCTATAACCATTTTCACACAAAGCAGCCCCGCCGCCTCACCCCAATGTATGCAGGTGGAGGTGTAAGCGCAATACCAAATCTCTACTCAAGCGGCCCTGCCGCCTCACCCCCTAATGTATGCAGGTGGAGGTGTAAACACAATACCAAATCTCTACTCAAGTGGCCCTGCCGCCTCACCCCAATGTATGCGGGTGGAGGTGTAAACACAATACCCATTTTCATACAAAGCGGCCCCGTCACCTCACCCCAATATATATATATATATATATATGCGGGTGGAAATGCATCAACGATACCAATACCTACACAAAGCGGCCATGCCGCCTCACCTCAATATATATAGGTGAGTGGTGGTGCAATAACAATACCAAAATCATACACAAAGCAGCATTGCAGCCTCACCCCAATGTATGTGGGTGGAGGTGAAATTCCAATCACAATCTCTATACAATTTGGCATAATAATTACCACATAAATCGCAACTTGGAATCATAACATGTAGATACACAATCCATAATTTGGAACACATCCTCAATTTATAATACAATATGACAAGAGCATTTGAAACACGAATTGAACATATATCTTTGCCACAAAACTTATTCGAAATACTCGATTTGTAATAAATACCTTGGGACTTACAAGGATATTGGGGGTTCCAATTCTTAAAGAAAAGTTTAGCCAACATACCTCAATTGAGCTTTCTGAAACTCTAAAATGTTCCGCGATTCTTAGCAACTTCAATCTATTTTAGAAATATAACAAGTTGAACCAAAATTAGGAAGATGATCATGGTTCTAGCTCATTTGAGCATTTCGTCAAACACTAAGTGTGCATTAAGGTTTCAAGGTCCTTTTATGGAGGATTCCATCATCCCACAACCCATTCCTTACCATTTTTAGTTCAACAATCTTCCTATACCCCTTTGATAATGCATGCATGTAAAATACACAACTCTCATACCCGAATATTATCTTTCTAATTACCTATTTTCAGATAATTTCAAAATTAGGGGTTAGGATGTTGAAGATTACTCTCTCAGTCTAGGGCACTTTCTTACTCTCAAAATGTCAGATTTTAGCTCAAAAATGGTTCATTGCGTCTATTTAATGAAGTAGGGTCGGGTTATAAAAACCTAAAAATGAAGCTCCAGAACAGGGTATGCGACCGCATAATGGATATGCGGTCCGCATATCGGCTGCACAATTTGGTGCTAAAAATAGGAAAAATATCTACATGGGTCTGCGGTAGTTATGCGGCCCGCAGACCTGTTCTGCGATCGCATAATGCACCGCAAAACTGGTGTGCGGTCTCATAATGCACCGCAGTCTTTCGCCCAAACTGCAAACAATATTTTTCCTTTGCGAAATTTTACGAGGCCTTACATTCTCCCCCACTTAGGATCATTCGTCCTTGAATGAGGGTCAAAATCTGTTATTAGCATCGAGTGTTGCCCAACTGTTAATTCACACTCACCAGTAGTTTCAAAATTTGGCTAACTCCCTAAATTTTCAAAAATTTCGCAAGAGTCTCCCTTGTAATGGGGCCTATCCACCTGCGAGTGAACCCCATAAACACATCCTAACAACATATACATAATCCAACGACGTAACATAACACAAAACAACACCAACTGTGGACTCACAAGCAATATATTACCAGAAAGGAACACCCTTAACGTCAATTTGTGCAAATGATATATAATTCATAGAAGGTAACTCTTAGCATTTTCATAGAATACATCTTTATAAATACATGGCTATTCAAACAAATAAGGATACTTTTTCTTCATTTCTTCTCGGCCTCCCAAGTAGCCTCTCCAACCTGTTGGTTTTGCCATAGCACTTTCACGGAGGCAATTTCTTTATTTCTCAACTTTCGGACTTGACAATCAATAATAGAAACTTGTCACGACCCAACTGGAGGGTCATGACTAGCACCCGGGCCATACTTGCCGAGAATCAACGTACATTTTATCTAACCTTCCTTATTATCTTTAAGGGCCGACAAGATCAATATAAATGGTAGACATGGATCATGAACATCCAACAATGAAAGATAATGTCATGAACATACATAACATGGGACGACAAGACTGTCAAGAAACTATATATAAGGTACGAGCTACCATGAGTCGACACCTGTCTATGAGCCTCTAAAGGAACATAAATTCTAAAACATTGCCGGAACAGGGCCCCGACATACCCATAATGTCTATAACAAAAATGCATACCAAGACCACGACAAGTCCGGAGAAGGGATCTCGCCAATAACCGCTGAACTGGACAGCCTACTGTGGTGGGGGAGTTGCGTCTACCCGTCTATCAGGACCTGCAGCACGACATGCAGCGTCCACAAATAAAAGGGACGTCAGTACGAATAAAGTACTGAGTATGTAAGGCAGGAAAGCATAAGTAAGAACAGTAATGTAAACAGGGATAGGGAATATACAACCTGTGACATCTGGGTACCTCTGAGGGCTACTGACATGAAACACATGATACATACATATATATACATAAACTTTTAAAACATACGCCTTTGTGGGCATCACCATCATCATATCGTACCCGGCCGTAATAGGCTCGGTAAAACGTACCCGGCCATCATAGGGCTCAGTAGAATCATACCCGGCCACGTGGAGCTCGGTAAAACCCAACTGATCAGTGGTTGCACAATAGGTGCCGTACCCGGCCGACTATAGCGCGGCTCGGTAGAGTAAAATAGATACATATATATGATGCATGCTGGACTCATTGGAATCATATTTTGAACCTTTCGGAGTGACGTAAGGTCGGTATCCTTCGTACACGTTATTAGGATTAAATCTTCATCAAGAATCTTATAAGAATCAGGAACTACCAACAACATTGATAATATAAGAATAAGAGAAGTAACATCAATATCAATCATTTCATAAGAAGGGCAGCAATGTAAGTACTGCTAGCTTCTAAGAGTAGAGTATCTTTGGGAGCTCGTTCATTACATTATGTACAATCGGAGTCGTGCAAAAGAATGAAGGGGATAGCCTCACATACCTTGTATATACTGCCCAACCTCAAGCTATGCAAATGTCACGACTCCTTAGTCTACAATAAGAGAAATGACACTATCATTATCGTTTAAGCGTCGTAACTATTATGTATCGACCGCAACCTATTTTACGATGAAACGGACAGCACCTCCCCTATTTATATGACTTCACACAAGTCAATACAATCACCAAACAGCCCAAACAACATCATTAATAATCATATTGAGCCTCCCAAAACAGTCCACCAACCAACAACATTACTACCAAGCCTTTCGATATATATTTCACAAGTTCTAGCTTCAACGACTTAGCCGCAACTTGGATAATCTTAAATATATATATAGAGTAAGAGGTTCCTTACCTTTAAACAGAAATAACAACTCCAATTTGACCTTAATTTTCCACGAAATATTTCTCCAATTCTGCCACAAGAACAAGGAAGCGAAACTAGCTATCAATTCGGGTTTTTCGGCACTAGAATTACTTTAGAAGACTTGAAATCACCTAGGGTTGATATTAAAAACTTGAAGGAGTATTTACAGAACATAAAACACTTAAAACAACCTCCCACACGAGCTGGAACAACACAAAAATCAGCAACAACAAGAAGAACAAGAAACTTTCTAGCGCCACGGGATTCTCGACACTTGATTTGTGTTGTTTGCCCTTTGTTTGGGTCTTGGATCATGAGAGAACCTTGAGAGAGTGTTTTTAGGGTTCTAAGGTCTGAATATACTGAAATATAATGACTTAAAACGGGTTGAGGTATCTTATATATATCCATATGTCTTAAACCGCCTATGTGGGCCCCATAGAGAGCTGCTTGGCGCACTCTCACGAAAACGCGAATATCTCTCTATTCGGAGATCGTACCAATGAACGGTTTAATGCGTTAGAAACTAGACTCATAGATCTTCAATTTTATAGGTAGATCACCCCATAATTCCAAGTATATTGGGAGAAAAATGTAGTAACATTTGACCTAAAGTTTAAGTAAAATTATAAACGTAAGTTGCGACAACTTTTATCGACTTTGTTTCATAACTCGCTTGACTTCAAGACTTATGATACGGATATTATATGATTCAAATACATTAAAACATGACCTCTTGGGACAATTAATCACCTCTAGTGTTACCCGAAAATACGGGTTACAACATCCTTGATTCGTTTAACTTCTAATACTTGTTAACCACTCTTATACACCCTTGTATCGTTTAAGACCAATAGGATTAACTTCTTATCATCTCAAAGATAATCTCTTCTTGGATTTACGTCGACTAACTTACGGCGTGATCTAAGGTACGCGAATTTGGGTTGTAACACCCTCTCCCCCTTAGGAACATTCGTCCTCGAATGTAAGGGTTTATGGGGTGTCTAACTCATCGTGGATTCCGACGGAAATTTCCGGCTGAGCTTCCCCTATAAAATGAACACTAGCCAAACTTGCAAGCAGTTAAACCCAACCTATGGCCTTACAAGACTATACAAAGCATTATGGATATGTACATTATCTGCATATCACCATTTTGTATTAAAAAAAGTATTCACAAGCTATTGCTTACCTCATAGAGCCGTTCCACCTTATAATGCGTCCTTCTTTCCCCCGGCATCCTCGTTATCTTCACTCTGGAATAGGTAAGGGTATTTAGACTTCATCTCCTCTTCTGCTTCCCATGTCATTTCTTCTATATTCTTGTTCCTCCATAATACTTTGACGGAAGCTACATCCTTTATTCTTAGCTTGCGGACTTGTCGATCTAATATAGCCACTGGCACTTCATCATATGATAGATCCTCTGTAACTTGTACATCTTTGATAGGGACGACCCGAGAAGGGTCTCCAATACATTTCCTCAACATAGATACATGGAATACCGGGTGTACAAATTCCAATTCGGATGGCAATTCTAACTCATAAGCAACCTGTCCAATTCGTCGAAGAATTTTGTACGGCCCAATATACCGCGGACTCAACTTACCCTTTTTCCCAAAACGCATAACACCCTTCATTGGCGAGATCTTCAGGAAAACCCAATCACCAACCTCAAATTCCAGATCACGACGTCGGACATCGGAATAAGACTTTTGCCTACTTTGTGCCGTCCTCAGTCGATGTTGTATCACTTTCACCTTCTCAATGGCTTGGTGAATCAAATCTTGCCCATATAATTCTGTCTCACCGACTTCGAACCATCCAACTGGTGATCTACATCTCCTCACATACAGTACCTCATACGGGCCCATTTTAATATTGGAATGGTAGCTATTATTGTAGGCGAATTCTACAAGTGCCGGATGGTCATCCCAATTCCCCTTGAAATCTAGAACATATGCTCGTAGCATATCTTCAAGCGTCTGAATGGTACGTTCAGCCTGTTCGTCAGTCTGCGGATGGAATGCAGTGCTGAGATTTACTTGTGTGCCTAAACCCTTCTGAAAAGACCTCCAAAAGTTAGCCGTAAATTGAGCTCCTCGGTCTGATATAATAGATACCGGCACACCATGAAGCCTAACAATCTCCTTGATATATAACTTCGTATAATCTTCAGCCGTGTAAGTTGTCTTAATTGGCAAAAAATGGGCAGATTTTGTAAGTCGATGAACTATCACCCAGATGGAGTCAAACTTATGATAAGAGCGAGGTAATCCAATAATGAAGTCCATATTAATCACCTCCCATTTGTAGGTCGGAATCTTTATATTCTGAATCAATCCACTGGGTTTCTGATGCTTGATCTTTACTTGTTGACAATTAGGACACTGAGCTACAAATTCTGCAATAGACTCCTTCATGTTATCCCACAAATACTGCTCCTTAACGTCATGATACATCTTTGTCGAGCCGGGATGGATAGAATATCGGGACTGATGAATCTCAATCATAATCTTCTCTCGCAACCCTGCCACACTAGGCACACATAATCGGCCCTGGTATCTCAGTGTCCCATCTTCTCCGATCTTGAAAGATGTAATCTTACACTGCTGAATTCCCTCTCTCAATCTTACTAAGGTAGGATCTTCATATTGTCGTGCTTTTACCTCGGCTACCAAAGATGATTCTGCTGTATTCTGTACAGTAACACCTCCTTCATCAGAGTCCAACAATCTGATTCTCATATTGGCCAGCTGGTGAAGCTATTTGGTCAACCCTTGTCTACCTGCCTCAATATGTATTAAGCTTCCCATTGACTTACGGCTTAGAGCGTCTGCCACAACATTGGCTTTACCGGGATGGTACAATATCTCGATGTCGTAGTTTTTCAGTAATTCAAGCCACCTACGCTGCCTCAAATTCAACTCCTTCTGCTTGAAGATTTATTGTAAACTCTTGTGATCTATGTAGATGTCAACATGGATGCCGTATAAGTAGTGTCGCCATATCTTCAAAGCATATATTACTGCAGCCAATTCCAAATCATGAGTCGGGTAATTCTTTTCATGCTTCTTTAATTATCTTGATGCATAAGCAATCACCTTCCCACGTTGCATCAATACGCACCCCAAACCTATACCTGAGGCATCACAATATACCACATAACCTTCTATTCCTTCTGGGAGAGTGAGCACTGGCGTGGATGTCAATCGATTCTTTAGCTCCTGAAAACTATGTTCACAAGCATCAGACCACTGGAACTTAGTTTTCTATGTTAACTTAGTCAATGGTGCTGATATAGAGGAAAACCCTTCTACAAACCGCCTATAATATCTTGCTAGCCCCAGGAAGCTGCGGACTTCTGACGGTGTTGTAGGTCTCGGCCAATTCTTCACTGCATCGATCTTTTGAGTGCCGACCTTAATACCCTCATCAGATATCACATGGCCAAGGAATGCTACTGAGTTCAGCAAGAATTCACATTTAGAGAGCTTAGCATATAACTTATGATCCTGAAGGGTCTGGGCATAAGCCTAAATACGGGAAATATCCATGCCCTCTACCAAGGAGGCTGTTGTGCACTCATTTATCTGATGTGGTCACCCTATCACTCATCTCGGCCACCATATGGGGAGTATACGTTGATAAAGAATCAAACTATATACTACACTCTCATGCACTCATATTACCCTGTCGAAGGTTCAAGAACTTATCAGCTCTAGCTCGTCGTATCTCAACTGGAAAGTAGTGACGAAGAAAGGCCTCAGAAAATTCCTTCCACACGGCTGGAGAAGCGTTCGGACCCCTAGATCTCTCCCAACTATCATACCATAAAATCACTAAATCCCATAACCGATAAGAAGCCAACTCTACTGCCTCTGTATCACTAGCATGCATAACACGCAATGTACAATGAACCTGATCAATAAATGTTTGCGGGTCCTCCTTGGGGTTTGATCCGGTAAACACTGGAGGGTCTAGATTAATAAAATCACGAACTCTCGCACTAACCGGTTTATCAGCAGCACCGGTATTCTGCCTCTGAGCCTGAGCAGCTACTAAGCTACTCAACAACTGCACTGCACTGCGCATATCGTGGTCTGTAGTGCCAGACGGAGGAACTGGATGAACTGGGTGCCTCCTAATATCCTCTGGAGGAGACAGAGAGGTATGAGACGGCATCTCACTCTGAGGCTCACTTTGGCCTGCTATTGCTGGAGGCACCTGAATGTTACCCTCTCCTACAGCTGTATCAAGCCGTTTACTAATCGCTTGCTTCCTAGTCGAAGGCATCGCTAAAAGAAAACAAGGTGAATATTAGATATGAACACTTATGACTCAACTCTACGCACGATCTAGATTCAGGAAGAAGGTAACAACCCTAGATGTCACGTAGCCTCCTGATTATAAATGTGGCGCGCTACACATCTATAATCAAAACTCTACTAGACACGGCTCATAGACAACCCCTAGGACAGACTTGCTCTGATACCAAGTTTGTCACGACCCAACTGGAGGGTCATGACTAGCACCCGGGCCATACTTTCCGAGAACCAACGTACATTTTATCTAACCTTCCTTATTATCTTTAAGGGCCGACAAGATCAATATAAATGGTAGACATGGATCATGAACATCCAACAATGAAAGATAATGTCATGAACATACATAACATGGGACGACAAGACTGTCAAGAAACTATACATAAGGTACGAGCTACCATGAGTCGACACCTGTCTATGAGCCTCTAAAAGAACATAAGTGCTACAACATTGCCAGAACAGGGCCCCGACATACCCATAATGTCTATAACAAAAATGCATACCAAGACCACGACAAGTCCGGAGAAGGGATCTCGCCAATAATCGCTAAACTGGACAGCCTACTGTGGTGGGGGAGCTGCGTCTACCCGTCTATCAGGACCTGCAGCACGACATGCAGCGTCCACAAATAAAAGGGACGTCAGTACGAATAAAGTACTGAGTATGTAAGGCAGGAAAGCATAAGTAAGAACAGTAATATAAATAGGGATAGGGAATATACAACCTGTGACATCTGGGTACCTCTGAGGGCTACTAACATGAAACACATGATACATACATATATATACATAAACTTTTAAAACATACGCCTTTGTGGGCATCACCATCATCATATCGTACCCGGCCATAATAGGCTCGGTAAAACGTACCCGGCCATCATAGGGCTCGGTAGAATCGTACCCGGCCATGTGGAGCTCGGTAAAACCCAACTGATCAGTGGTTGCACAATAGGTGCCGTACCCGGCCGACTATAGCGCGGCTCGGTAGAGTAAAATAGATACATATATATGATGCATGCTGGACTCATTGGAATCACATTTTGAACCTTTCGGAGTGACGTAAGGTCGGTATCCTTCGTACACGTTATTAGGATTAACTCTTCATCAAGAATCTTATAAGAATCAGGAACTACCAACAACATTGATAATATAATAATAAGAGAAGTAACATCAATATCAATCGTTTCATAAGAAGGGCAGCAATGTAAGTACTGCTAGCTTCTAAGAGTAGAGTATCTTTGGGAGCTCGTTCATTACATTATGTACAATCGGAGTCGTGCAAAAGAATGAAGGGGATAGCCTCACATACCTTGTATATACTGCCCAACCTCAAGCTATGCAAATGTCACGACTCCTTAGTCTACAATAAGAGAAATGACACTATCATTATCGTTTAAGCGTCGTAACTATTATGTATCGACCGCAACCTATTTTACGATGAAACGGACAGCACCTCCCCTATTTATATGACTTCACACAAGTCAATACAATCACCAAACAGCCCAAACAACATCATTAATAATCATATTGAGCCTCCCAAAACAGTCCACCAACCAACAACATTACTACCAAGCCTTTCGATATATATTTCACAAGTTCTAGCTTCAACGACTTAGCCGCAACTTGGATAATCTTAAATATATATATATAGAGTAAGAGGTTCCTTACCTTTAAATAGAAATAAAAACTCCAATTTGACCTTAATTTTCCACGAAATATCTCTCCAATTCTGCCACAAGAACAAGGAAGCGAAACTAGCTATCAATTCGGGTTTTTCGGCACTAGAATTACTTTAGAAGACTTGAAATCACCTAGGGTTGATATTAAAAACTTGAAGGAGTATTTACAGAACATAAAACACTTAAAACAACCTCCCACACGAGCTGGAACAACACAAAAATCAGCAACAACAAGAAGAACAAGAAACTTACTAGCGCCACGGGATTCTCGACACTTGATTTGTGTTGTTTGCCCTTTGTTTGGGTCTTGGATCATGAGAGAACCTTGAGAGAGTGTTTTTAGGGTTCTAAGGTCTGAATATACTGAAATATAATGACTTAAAACGGGGTTGAGGTATCTTATATATATCCATATGTCTTAAACCGCCTATGTGGGCCCCATAGAGAGCTACTTGGCGCACTCTCACGAAAACGCGAATATCTCTCTATTCCGAGATCGTATCTACGAACGGTTTAATGAGTTGGAAACTAGAATCATAGATCTTCAATTTTATAGGTAGATCACCCCATAATTCCAAGTATATTGGGAGAAAAATGTAGTAACATTTGACCTAAAGTTTAAGTAAAATTATAAACGTAAGTTGCGACAACTTTTATCGACTTTGTTTCATAACTCGCTTGACTTCAAGACTTATGATATGGATATTATATGATTCAAATACATTAAAACATGACCTCTTGGGACAATTAATCACCTCTAGTGTTACCCGAAAATACGGGTTACAACATCCTTGATTCGTTTAACTTCTAATACTTGTTAACCACTCTTATACACCCTTGTATCGTTTAAGACCAATAGGATTAACTTCTTATCATCTCAAAGATAATCTCTTCTTGGATTTACATCGACTAACTTACGGCGTGATCTAAGGTATGCGAATTTGGGTTGTAACACCCTCTCCCCCTTAGGAACATTCGTCCTCGAATGTAAGGGTTTATGGGGTGTCTAACTCATCGTGGATTCCGACAGAAATTTCCGGCTGAGCTTCCTCTATAAAATGGACACTAGCCAAACTTGCAAGCAGTTAAACCCAACCTATGGTCTTACAAGACTATACAAAGCATTATGGATATGTACATTATCTGCATATCACCATTTTGTATTAAAAAAAAGTATTCACAAGCTATTGCTTACCTCATAGAGTCGTTCCACCTTATAATGCGTCCTTCTTTCCCCCGGCATCCTCGTTATCTTCACTGTGGAATAGGTAAGGGTATTTAGACTTCATCTCCTCTTCTGCTTCCCATGTCATTTCTTCTATATTCTTGTTCCTCCATAATACATTGATGGAAGCTACATCCTTTATTCTTAGCTTGCGGACTTGTCGATCTAATATAGCCACTGGCACTTCATCATATGATAGATCCTCTGTAACTTGTACATCTTTGATAGGGACGACCCGAGAAGGGTCTCCAATACATTTCCTCAACATAGATACATGGAATACCGGGTGTACAAATTCCAATTCGGATGGCAATTCTAACTCATAAGCAACCTGTCCAATTCGTCGAAGAATTTTGTACGGCCCAATATACCGCGGACTCAACTTACCCTTTTTCCTAAAATGCATAACACCCTTCATCGGCGAGATCTTCAGGAAAACCCAATCACCAACCTCAAATTCCAGATCACGACGTCGGACATCAGAATAAGACTTTTGCCTGCTTTGTGCCGTCCTCAGTCGATGTTGTATCACTTTCACCTTCTCAATGGCTTGGTGAATCAAATCTTGCCCATATAATTCTATCTCACTGACTTCGAACCATCCAACTGGTGATCTACATCTCCTCACATACAGTACCTCATACGGGGCCATTTTAATATTGGAATGGTAGCTATTATTGTAGGCGAATTCTATAAGTGTCGTATGGTCATCCCAATTCCCCTTGAAATCTAGAACATATGCTCGTAGCATATCTTCAAGCGTTAGAATGGTACGTTCAGCCTGTTCATCAGTCTGCGGATGGAATGCAGTGCTGAGATTTACTTGTCTGCCTAAACCCTTCTGAAAAGACCTCCAAAAGTTAGCCATAAATTGAGCTCCTCGGTCTGATATAATAGATACCGGCACACCATGAAGCCTAACAATCTCCTTGATATACAACTTCGCATAATCTTCAGCCGTGTAAGTTGTCTTAATTGGCAAAAAATGGGCAGATTTTGTAAGTCGATGAACTATCACCCAGATGGAGTCAAACTTATGATAAGAGCGAGGTAATCCAATAATGAAGTCCATATTAATCACCTCCCATTTGTAGGTCGGAATCTCTATATTCTGAATCAATCCACTGGGTTTCTGATGCTCGATCTTTACTTGTTGACAATTAGGACACTGAGCTATAAATTCTGCAATAGACTCCTTCATGTTATCCCACAAATACTGCTCCTTAATGTCATGATACATCTTTGTCGAGCTGGGATGGATAGAATATCGGGACTGATGAATCTCAATCATAATCTTCTCTCGCAACCCTGCCACACTAGGCACACATAATCGGCCCTGGTATCTCAGTGTCCCATCTTCTCCGATCTTGAAAGATGCAATCTTACACTGCTGAATTCCCTCTCTCAATCTTACTAAGGTAGGATCTTCATATTGTCGTGCTTTTACCTCAGCTACCAAAGATGATTCTGCTGTATTCTGTACAGTAACACCTCCGTCATCAGAGTCCAACAATCTGATTCTCATATTGGCCAGCTGGTGAAGCTCTTTGGTCAACCCCTGTCTACCTGCCTCAATATGTATTAAGCTTCCCATTGACTTACGGCTGAGAGCGTCTGCCACAACATTGGCTTTACCGGGATGGTACAATATCTCGATGTCATAGTTTTTCAGTAATTCAAGCCACCTACGCTGCCTCAAATTCAACTCCTTCTGCTTGAAGATGTATTTTAAACTCTTGTGATCTATGTAGATGTCAACATGGATACCGTATAAGTAGTGTCGCCATATCTTCAAAGCATATATTACTGCAGCCAATTCCAAATCATGAGTCGGGTAATTCTTTTCATGCTTCTTTAATTATCTTGATGCATAAGCAATCACCTTCCCACGTTGCATCAATACGCACCCCAAACCTATACCTGAGGCATCACAATATACCACATAACCTTCTATTCCTTCTGGGAGAGTGAGCACTGGCGCGGATGTCAATCGATTCTTTAGCTCCTGAAAACTATGTTCACAAGCATCAGACCACTGGAACTTAGTTTCTGTGTTAACTTAGTCAATGGTGCTAATATAGAGGAAAACCCTTCTACAAACCGCCTATAATATCTTGCTAGCCCCAGGAAGCTGCGGACTTCTGACGGTGTTGTAGGTCTCGGCCAATTATTCACTGCATCGATCTTCTGAGTGTCGACACTAATACCCTCATCAGATATCACATGGCCAAGGAATGCTACTGAGTTCAGCAAGAATTCACATTTAGAGAGCTTAGCATATAACTTATGATCCTGAAGGGTCTGGGCATAAGCCTGAATACGGGAAATATCCATGCCCTCTACCAAGGAGGCTGTTGTGCACTCATTTATCAGATGTGGTCACCCTATCACTCATCTCGGCCACCATATGGGGAGTATACCTTGATAAAGAATCAAACTATATACTATACTCTCATGCACTCATATTACCCTGTCGAAGGTTCAAGAACTTATCAGCTCTAGCTCGTCGTATCTCAGCTGGCAAGTAGTGACGAAGAAAGGCCTCAGAAAATTCCTTCCACATGGCTGGAGAAGCGTTCGGACCCCTAGATCTCTCCCAACTATCATACCATAAAATCGCTAAATCCCATAACCGATAAGAAGCCAACTCTACTGCCTCTGTATCACTAGCATGCATAACACGCAATGTACAATGAACCTGATCAATAAATGTTTGCGGGTCCTCCTTGGGGTTTGATCCGGTAAACACTGGAGGGTCTAGATTAATAAAATCACGAACTCTCGCACTAACCGGTTTATCAGCAGCACCGGTATTCTGCCTCTGAGCCTGAGCAGCTACTAAGCTACTCAACAACTGCACTGCACTGCGCATATCGTGGTCTGTAGTGCCAGACGGAGGAACTGGATGTACTGGGTGCCTCCTAATATCCTCTGGAGGAGACAGAGAGGTATGAGACGGCATCTCACTCTGAGGCTCACTTTGGCCTGCTATGGCTGGAGGTACCTGAATGTTACCCTCTCCTACAGCTGTATCAAGCCGTTTACTAATCGCTTGCTTCCTAGTCGAAGGCATCGCTAAAAGAAAACAAGGTGAATATTAGATATGAACACTTACGACTCAACTCTACGCATGATCAAGATTCAGGAAGAAGGTAACAACCCTAGATGTCACGTAGCCTCCTGATTATAAATGTGGCGCGCTACACATCCATAATCAAAACTCTACTAGACACAGCTCATAGACAACCCCTAGGACAGACTTGCTCTGATACCAAGTTTGTCACGACCCAACTGGAGGGTCATGACTAGCACCCGGGCCATACTTGCCGAGAACCAACGTACATTTTATCTAACCTTCCTTATTATCTTTAAGGGCCGACAAGATCAATATAAATGGTAGACATGGATCATGAACATCCAACAATGAAAGATAATGTCATGAACATACATAACATGGGACGACAAGACTGTCAAGAAACTATATATAAGGTACGAGCTACCATGAGTCGACACCTGTCTATGAGCCTCTAAAGGAACATAAGTTCTAAAACATTGCCGGAACAGGGCCCCGACATACCCATAATGTCTATAACAAAAATGCATACCAAGACTACGACAAGTCCGGAGAAGGGATCTCGCCAATAATCGCTAAACTGGACAGCCTACTGTGGTGGGGGAGCTGCGTCTACCCGTCTATCAGGACCTGCAGCACGACATGCAACGTCCACAAATAAAAAGGACGTCAGTACGAATAAAGTACTGAGTATGTAAGGCAGGAAAGCATAAGTAAGAACAGTAATGTAAACAGGGATAGGGAATATACAACCTGTGACATCTGGGTACCTCTGAGGGTTACTGACATGAAACACATGATACATACATATATATACATAAACTTTTAAAACATACGCCTTTGTGGCATCACCATCATCATATCGTACCCGGCCGTAATAGGCTCGGTAAAACGTACCCGGCCATCATAGGGCTCGGTAGAATCATACCTGGCCACGTGGAGCTCGGTAAAACCCAACTGATCAGTGGTTGCACAATAGGTGCCGTACCCGGCCGACTATAGCGCGGCTCGGTAGAGTAAAATAGATACATATATATGATGTATGCTGGACTCACTGGAATCATATTTTGAACCTTTCGGAGTGACGTAAGGTCGGTATCCTTCGTACACGTTATTAGGATTAAATCTTCATCAAGAATCTTATAAGAATCAGGAACTACCAACAACATTGATAATATAAGAATAAGAGAAGTAACATCAATATCAATCGTTTCATAAGAAGGGCAGCAATGTAAGTACTGCTAGCTTCTAAGAGTAGAGTATCTTTGGGAGCTCGTTCATTACATTATGTACAATCGGAGTCGTGCAAAAGAATGAAGGGGATAGCCTCACATACCTTGTATATACTGCCCAACCTCAAGCTATGCAAATGTCACGACTCCTTAGTCTACAATAAGAGAAATGACACTATCATTATCGTTTAAGCGTCATAACTATTATGTATCGACCGCAACCTATTTTACGATGAAACGGACAGCACCTCCCCTATTTATATGACTTCACACAAGTCAATACAATCACCAAACAGCCCAAACAACATCATTAATAATCATATTGAGCCTCCCAAAACAGTCCACCAACCAACAACATTACTACCAAGCCTTTCGATATATATTTCACAAGTTCTAGCTTCAACGACTTAGCCGCAACTTGGATAATCTTAAATATATATATATAAATATATATATAGAGTAAGAGGTTCCTTACCTTTAAACAGAAATAAAAACTCCAATTTGACCTTAATTTTCCACGAAATATCTCTCCAATTCTGCCACAAGAACAAGGAAGCGAAACTAGCTATCAATTCGGGTTTTTCGGCACTAGAATTACTTTAGAAGACTTGAAATTACCTAGGGTTGATATTAAAAACTTGAAGGAGTATTTACAGAACATAAAACACTTAAAACAACCTCCCACACGAGCTGGAACAACACAAAAATCAGCAACAACAAGAAGAACAAAGAAACTTACTAGCGCCACGGGATTCTCGACACTTGATTTGTGTTGTTTGCCCTTTGTTTGGGTCTTGGATCATGAGAGAACCTTGAGAGAGTGTTTTTAGGGTTCTAAGGTCTGAATATACTGAAATATAATGACTTAAAACGGGGTTGAGGTATCTTATATATATCCATATGTCTTAAACCGCCTATGTGGGCCCCATAGAGAGCTGCTTGGCGCACTCTCACGAAAATGCGAATATCTCTCTATTTCGAGATCGTATCGATGAACGGTTTAATGCGTTGGAAACTAGACTCATCGATCTTCAATTTTATAGGTAGATCACCCCATAATTCCAAGTATATTGGGAGAAAAATGTAGTAATATTTGACCTAAAGTTTAAGTAAAATTATAAACGTAAGTTGCAATAACTTTTATCGACTTTGTTTCATAACTCGCTTGACTTCAAGACTTATGATATGGATATTATATGATTCAAATACATTAAAACATGACCTCTTGGGACAATTAATCACCTCTAGTATTACCCGAAAATACGGGTTACAACATCCTTGATTCGTTTAACTTCTAATACTTGTTAACCACTCTTATACACCCTTGTATCGTTTAAGACCAATAGGATTAACTTCTTATCATCTCAAAGATAATCTCTTCTTGGATTTACGTCGACTAACTTACGACGTGATCTAAGGTACGCGAATTTGGGTTGTAACAAAACTGGAAGCTCTTCATACGTCAATTCCTCATTAACCTCAATAGTCTTAACCGGAACAATGAGTGTCGGGTCTCCAACTACTTTCTTCAACATAGACACATGAAACACCGAGTGCACTAATGACATCTCAGGTCGTAGCTCGAGCTTGTACGCCACCTCACCAATCCTTTGAATGATTCTGTACGGTCCGACATACCTTGGACTTAATTTCCCTTTCTTACCAAATCACATTACACCTTTCATGGGGCAAACTTTCAAGAATACCCAATCATCTTCTTTGAACCCCAAATCCCTACGACGAACATCTGAATAGGACTTATGATGGCTCTGAGCAGTCTTCAATCGTTCCTTAATGATCTTAACTTTTCCATAGCCTAATACACGAGGTCTGGCCCTATCAACTCTGCTTCCCCAATTTCGAACCACCCAATGGGAGATCTACATCTCCTTCCATATAAAGCCTCGAACGGTGCCATCTGAATGCTAGCATGATAACTATTGTTGTAGGCAAATTCTATGAGTGGAAAATGATCATCCCAACTACCATTGAAGTCTAGAACACAAGCGCATAGCATATCCTCAAGCGTCTGAATAGTCCGCTCTGCCTGATCATCAGTCTGCGGGTGAAAGGTTGTACTAAGATTCACCGGAGTACCCAGACCTTGCTGAAATTTCTTCCAAACATTAGCAGTGAATTGTGCCCCGTGATTAGAAATGATGGAAACTGGAGTGCCATGCAACCTGACTATTTCTTTGATATACAACTGAGCATATTGTTCTGTTGTGTCGGTAGCCTTAACCAGAAAAATATGTGCTGATTTTTGAGTCGATCCACAATTACCCAAATTCAGTCAAAATTGCGTGAAGTGCACGGTAATCTTACCACAAAGTCCATATTAATCATTTCCCACTTCCACATTGGAATTTCTATGTTTTGTGCCAACCCACCGGGCTGTTGGTGTTCGGCTTTCATTTGCTAACAATTTGAACATCTCGCCACAAAGTCCGCTACATTCCTCTTCATATAATTCCACCAATAGACTTCCTTAAGATCATGATACATTTTTGTAGAACCCGGGTGCACGGAATACCTAGAAGTGTGAGCTTCGGCCATGATTCTTTCTCGGAGACAATCCACATTTGGAACACATAGTCGCCCTTGGTACCTTAGTGTACCATCATCCATGTCAAGAGAAAAGGCCATGGTCTTATATTTATGAATTCCCTCTTTTAGTTGTGCCAACAATGGATCATTGTATTGTTTCTCCTTGACTTCCACAACAAGTGATGATTCAGCCCTATTTTGTACAATCACCTCTCTTTCACTAGAGTCTGCAAGACGAACTCCCAAACTAGCCAATCGATGAACTTCCTTGGCTAATGGCCTTTGATATGCCTCCAAGTGTGGTAAACTACCCATAGATTTCCGGCTAAGAGCATCAGCCACAACATTAGCCTTCCCCAGATGATATAAAATATCAATGTCATAATCCTTGAATAATTCAAGCCATCTTCTCTGCCTCAAATTCAGCTCCTTCTGTTTGAAAATATATTGAAGGCTCTTATGGTCCGTGAATATATCCACATGGACCCCATATAAATAATGACGCCAAATTTTCAATGTAAATACCACTGCCGCAAGTTCTAACAAATGTGTTGGATAGTTCTTTTCATGATTCTTGAGTTGCCTAGAAGCATAAGCTACAACCTTGCCATGTTGCATTAACACACATCCAATCCCAATTCTTGAACCATCACAATACACCACAAATTCATCTGCACCCTCTGGTAAGGTCAACACCGGTGTCATAGTCAATCTTGATTTCAACTCCTGTAAACTCCTTTCACAAGCATCTGACCATTGGAACTTAACTGCCTTTTGAGTCAATTTGGTCAATGGAGAGGCAAGGGTAGAAAACCCCTCCACAAACTTCCTGTAATAACCAGCCAAGCCTAAGAAAGTGTGAATCTCTGTTGGGGTTGTAGGCCTCGGCCAATTCTTCACAGCTGCAACTTTATGAGGATCAACCTCAATTCCTTCTCTGGAGACGACATGACCCGAGAATGTAACAGATTCGAGCCAAAATTCACATTTCAAAAATTTTGCATATAAGTGGTGCTGATACAGAGTCTGCAACACTATCCTTAGGTGATCGGCTTAGTCCTCCCGACTCGGCGAACAAACAAGAATATCGTCAATGAACACTATTATAAAGGAGTCGAGGAAAGGTTTGAAAACACTATTCATAAGATCTATGACGGTTGTTGGGGCATTTGTTAGCCCAAAAGACATTACCAGAAATTCAAAATGCTCATACCGGGTCCTAAAAGTTGTTTTCGGAATATCCCGCACCCTGATCTTCAATTGGTGATACCCGGATCTTAAATCAATCTTGGAGAAGTACTTGGCACCTTGCAATTGATCAAACAAGTCATTTATCCTTGGCAGTGGGTACTTATTCTTGATTGTGACCTTGTTAAGTTGTCGATAGTCAATACACATTCTCACTGACCCATCTTTCTTTCTCACAAAAAGGACCTGTGCACCTCAAGGCGACACACTCGGCTGGATAAAACTCTTTTCTAACAAATCTCTCAATTGTTCCTTTAGCTCCTTCAATTCTGCTGGTTCCATTATGTAGGGTGGAATAGATATAGGATGCGTGTATGGCATCACATCAATCCCAAAATCAATCTCCCTGTCTAGTGGGATCCCAGGGAGTTCATCCGGAAAGACTCCCGAAAATTCATTCACAACAGGCACGGATTCAAGTGTAGGTGCCTCAGCATTGGTGTCCATAACCCGGACCAAATGGTAAATACACCCCTTCTTGATCATTTTCGTGGCCTTAAGGTAAGAAATAAACCTACCCTTTGGCACTATATCATCGCCCTTTCACTCAATAACTAGCTCATTTGGAAATTCGAACCTAACGGTTCTGGTTCGGCAATCAATCTTGGTAAAACAAGAATAAAGCCAATCCATCCCCATTATCACATCAAAATCGACCATTCTCAATTCAATAAGATCGGCCACGGTGTCCCGACCACGCAACGTGACAACACAATCCCTATAAACCCGTGCGGCCAAAATAGACTCACCAACCGGAGTAGATACAGAGAATGGCTCATGAAGTTGTTACGGTTCTATCCTAAATTCCATAGCAACATAAGGAGTGACATATGACAAAGTGGAATTGGGATCAATGAGAGCATATACATCATGGGATTGGACAGATAATATACTTGTGACAACATTTGGAGATGCCTCTGAATCCCGACGCCTCCTCATAGCATAAAATCTGTTGGGTCCTCCCGAATTCTGTGCACCACCCCTAGCTGCACCACGCCCTATGGGTGCTGGGGTGCCTCGAGCTGGAGGTACTGTGGATGTAGTTGCTGCAGAATTAGCTGGCTGCACCGCACCGCTACCCATATTTCGGCGGGATAAGCGGCAATCCCTCTGAATGTGAACCCTCACACCGCACCCATAGCATATAAGTAGGTCCATGAAGAAAGCCCCAAAGTGCATCCTCCCACACTTAGGGCATGGGAGCCTCCGCTGCTGAAATCTTTTGTCGGGCCGACCCAGCTGGTGGGGTCCCCTGTTGCCCTGACTGGGTCCAAATGAGTGTGCACTCATCGAAGACTGAGCGAATGATTGAGATGGTCCTGATGACCCTCCCCTGAATGCCGACCTACTACCACCACCACAAGAAGAACCACCAAAGTTGCATGCGGACCGGGCCTTGCTGCTACTCTGACGCTTCATTCTATTCTTCAATTTGCGGGTCTCTGTGGCTTGAGCAAATGCCACCATCTTACCATAGTTCATATTGGAATTCAAGGCAACTGTAGAGGCCTCATTAATAACCAAGGGGCTAAGGCCCTGTATAAACCAGCGCACTCTAGCCTCCATAATGGGCAACATGTGAATAGCATACTTGGACAGGCACGTAAACTCCATATGATACTCCCACACATTCATACTACCCTGCTTCAGGCTTTCAAACTCAGCAGCGCGGGCTGCCTTAGTTTTGGGAGGCAAGAAATGATCCATAAAGGCATCTTTGAACTCACCCCACCTTGCCGGAGGGCTTCCCTCCTCACGGGATTCCTCCCACAACTCAAACCAAGAATAGGCCACCCCTTTTAGGCGGTAGGAGGCCAACTCCACTCCCTCCATCTCTGTAGCATGCATAACCCGAAGAGTCTTGTGCATCTCATCAATGAAGTCCTGGAGGTCCTCCTCGGGGTCAGTACCCGTAAACACTAGAGGATCTAACTGAAGAAACTTATTCACTATAGAACTAGCAGATTCCCCTGGCTAACTGGAAGAAGTAGGCCCAACACTTGATCTCTGGGCCTGAGAAGCCACTATCTGTGTCAACATATGTATGGCTCCCCTAAGATCAGCATCAGACATACCAGAATCGGAAGCTGAAGTTGGAGGTGGAACTGGAATATCAGTTAGAGAAATTGTTGCACCTTTAGTAGGCATAGGGACAGGTGTGGTCTGTTCAGTTGATGTAGAATCAGGCAGTGTAGTAACTGGAGGAATATCCTCACCCCTCGGGTGCTCACCCGCATGATCAAATATAGGTTCAACTGCAACTCCCGGGGTGACATTGGCTCTTTGGCCAGTTCTTGCCTTCCTTTTAGGTGCCATGTACTGAAAATTAGAGCACCGCACGAGTTAAAGGAGGAACAATCTTACATCCAGCATTATTGAACGATCGAGAGCATGAAAGAAGGGTATTATTCCTAAATGTCCAAATAGCATCCTAATTATAGATGTGGTCGATAACACACCGATAAGAAGGACTCTACTAGACATGGCTCCGAGACATCCTAGGAAACTTTAAAACCTTAGGCCTGATACCAAGTTTGTCACGCCCCAAACTCGGGGAGCGCGACCGACGCTCAACCGAGGGAACCCGACCGAGTAAGTCTATTAGATTTCCTTCTACCCAAACTCATCCATGAATAAAGAGAATACATATTTTCGTTAATTAGACAATAAGGTGATCATTTTTACAATACCAATTCATTACCATTAGTTACTCCATTAATAAGTCTCAAAACACAAACACACACACACCTTTATGGTTCAAAGTGGAACAAGTGATTTAATCACAACACAACTTGTTTAACATTCCCAACACCCATACACAACCCACACTTAGTCTACGAAGCCTCTAAAAATACCAAAGAGTACAAAATAGTGCCGGCAACAAGGCTACGGCTATACCTAAAAACACGATAACACATACGCAACAAAAGATGCACAACCCAGGAATGCGATGGGGCTCATCAAGTCAGCTGGGAAGAATGAGCACTACTATCACTGGTCAGTATCCTCCGTTGTGGAACCACCTGCATCCATTAAAGATGCAGCACCCCCGGAAAAAGGGACATTAGTACATATCAAATAGTACTAGTATGAAAACCAAACACCAATTTAAGAACTCGAAAATACAGTATGAATATGATGAATCAAGGTGACAATAGAATAGCATAAATAGCCGTTTAAACCAAAGAAATCTTATCAAGAGTTGTCATTAACATTTATAGAATTTCAAGGGAGATTCTATGTAACCATTTGCACATAAAGCGGCCCTGCCGCCTCACCCCAATGTATGCAGGTGGAGGTGTAATCACAATAACAAATCTCTATTCAAGCGGCCCAGCCACCTCACCCCCAATGTATGCGGGTGGAGGTGTAAACACAATACCAAATCTCTTCTCAAGCGGCCCTATCGCCTCACCCCAATGTATGTGGGTGGAGGTGTAAACATAATACCCATTTTCACATAAAGCGGCCCCGCCGCCTCACCCCAACATATATGCGGATGGAAATGCTTAAATGATACCAATACCTACACAAAGCGGCCATGCCGCCTCACCCCAATATATATAGGTGGGTGGTGGTGCAAAAACAATACCAAAAGCAGACACAAAGTGGCATTGTCGCCTCACCCCAATGTGTGTGGGTGGAGGTGAAATCCCAATCACAGTCTCCATACAATTTGGCATAATAATTTCCACATAAATCGTGACTTGGAATCATAACATGTAGATAAACAATCCATAGTTTGGAACACATCCTCAATTTATAATACAATATGACAAGAGCATTTGAAACACGATTTGTAATAAATACCTTGGGACTTACAAGGATATTGGAGTTCCAATTCTTAAAGAAGAGTTTAGCCAACATACCTCAATCGAGCTTCCTTAAACTCTACAATGCTCCAGAATTCATAGCAACTTCAATCTATTTTAGAAATATAACAAGTTGAACCAATATTAGGAAGATGATCATGGTTCTAGCTCATTTGAGCATTTTATCAAACACTAAGTGTGCATTAAGGTTTCAAGGTCTTTTTATGGAGGATTCCATCATCCCAAAACCCACTCCTTACCATTTTTAGTTCAACAATCTTCCTACACCCCTTTGATAACACATGCATGTAAAATAAACAACTCTCATCCCCGAAAATTATCTTGCTAATTACCCATTTTCAGATAATTTAGAAATTAGGGGTTAGGGTGTAGAATTTTACCTCTAGGATGAAGACCTAGTGAGTTTTCCTTGTTAATCTTCAAAGATTTGAATAAGAATTGAAGGAAAATTTATTGAAGATTACTCTCTCACTCTACGGCACTTTCTTACTCTCAAAATGTCAGATTTCAGCTCAAAAATGGTTCATTGCGTCCATTTAACGAAGTAGGGTTGGGTTATAAAAACCCAAAAATGAAGCTCTGGAACAGGGTATGCGGTCGCATATGCGACCGCATAATGGATATGCGGTCCGCATATCGGCCGCAAAATTTGGTGCCAAGAATTGAAAAAATAATCTGCCTGGGTCTGCAGTAGTTATGCGGCCCGCAGACCTGTTCTGCGGCCGCATAATGCACTGCAGAACTGGTCTGCGGTCGCATAATGCACCGTAGACTTTCGCCTAAACTGCCTTGCCCCTGCTTCATTCTGCGACCATTATGCGATTTGCAAAGTGATTCTGTGGCCGCATAGTGGGCCGCAGAAATATATTTTTCTACCCTAATTTTTCCTTCACTTTCCAGTGCATTGTTCAACCCAAAATGTCCGAGCGGCGACGAGCAAGCTCGCCGTGAAGAATTTCTACTATCCTCAAACACGTAAGCCTAGTCTGACACCATGAAACATTATTTTTCCTTTGTGAAATTTTACGGGGCCTTACAGATTATGCCCTATAGGATACCAAAATGGTGGATAAAGACCTTCGTACCGATTCGATACTTCAAGAACCTATCTTATGGGCCTCATGTGTTGACTTGTGAGCTTGGCTTGGGTTCAGCTATGTGAGCAAAGGTCCATTAACCTAGACGTGCAGTTGTGGGGCAACACTGCACTATGCGGGACTGAAGTATGTCAGGAGGTTTGTGTTTGGCAATGCCATAAGACAACCATTGGCATGCTATGAAAGACGCATATGAAAAAGGGCAAGGACTAAAGGTTGCCCTACTCGAGCGAAGCATAAGCTGGTTGCGGATGCGCGAGGCAAGCGTCAAGCTTGAGGATAGGACTATGCACGCGAGACTAATGCTCAGTGCCATATGAAGGATGAACATGTCCTTAGCAGAGCTTGGGTGTGCGCAAGGATGAGATTCAACAGACAAGAATTGCCACGTGAATATGACATCTAGTCAAGGCCAAAAGCCTAGACATCAGACGAGTGGCATAGTTGAAGTAAGCCTCCGAGACAAGCTTCACCACAGGCACAGGATCGTGCTAAAAAACCTGGGAAAGATGAAAGGCTGGCTTGTAGTGAGGGGTGACTACTGGCGCCACACGGGCTATTTACGTGTTGCTGATGTTTAGGAAAGGCCAGCCCGTGACACGTGGTATCAAAGCTATTTTCGGCTATCTTCTGCCTGACACATGGCATCCTAGCTATTTTTGGCTATCTTCTGGCTTGACATGTGATATCAGAGCTAATTTCGGCTATCTTCTACCCTGACACATGGTATCAGAGCAGAAAGCGAGATGACTAGTGCATTTTTGAATGTCAGTGTGGAGATCACATCAAAGCAAAGATTGATATTCATAGGCCACCAGAGATAGTGAACTCGATACTACTAGTCAAATAAGGGATTGGTTGTGTGAGTTATGGCTAGAATTTGCTTTATCAGCCATAAACTATGACCTTCAGTATCACACGACTTCACAGTCGTTGTTTCCGGCATCGTTTGTGTTTTGGAAGGTGATTTTGGGGCATCCTAGTTTGATTGAGATATCGTCAGGGATGTCTTCCGTGCAGTGGGTATTGTTTTCAGAGGGATTCTATTGAGGCATATTTGGTTTGCAAAGAGAGCCATTATGTGATGTTATTGGAATATTTTGCAAGAAGGGATAGACGGCTAGGTAAAGCTTAATTTTTCTTGATTGTGATGATCCAGTGGTGTATCAAGAACTGTGTTCCCAGTGGGTTAGCATCTTTGCTAAGCGATGCATGGACTTGAAGAATGTCAAGTGCTGACCGAGAGTGTTCCTTGTATGGTTTGAATATCGTTTAGACTAAGAGAGTTCATTGGCGTTGGAAGCTTGTCAGGTTGAGACGTGTTGTTCATGTTAACCAGCAAGTTGAAGTTGTTGGTCATTTTGAAAAAGGAAAATAGGTAACCCCGGTTTCTTTCAAAAGTCTGGGCTTTAGTTGAATGTGATGATATGCCAATGTGTCATGTGGTTAGTAAAAGGCCATGTTTACCAGGTCGAGCAGCCATATTGCAAATAGTGTGAGTTGTGGACTATAAACCTATGGCATAATCGTGTAGAGATCTTGCTGAGGATGCGAGTTGGGCATCAGTTGAATGTCTTTCCGAAGGGATAGACTTGTGAATTACCTGAGGGCATAGAGAAGGGGCTTTCTAGAGAGTTGGACATTGTGATGGATGCTAGGAGATGCCTAGTCATCTAAAGGGTTGCAATGAATGGAAGGTGAGTCCCTTAACAACCATGAAGAAGGACCTGAGTGCAGGCTTCTTAGCGGGGATGCATGAATGTCACAATGAGGTGGAATCAACCACCTTATTTATTAAGAGAAGCCAAACCATTTCACGGGGAGGCCTAGTGCTGAATTGCCAAGGTGGGGAGACAAGTTCGGAGTGGAAATAACTAAGCTTCAGAATTGAGCGAATTTCCAAATTTGAAGGTGTCATTCTAGAAAGGAGTACGCCAAATGATCTAGGACCACTGAGTTAGGTCCATGTGCGAGGCACACCGAACCGGGAATCGTGCTAGGAGAACCAGGAGGGTTCTTGCCTATTGGGCTAGTACAGAGGTACTAACCAGGAGCATTGGGTACTTGTTGAGGAAGTGACAGTTGGAAAACAAAAAAAAAATTCTTGTATGTGTCTTGCTGTCCCTTTGAGAATGTAGTACTCACCAAGAGTAAGTTCCATGAGCTTGTTGAGTGCCAGAGGGTGTGAAGCGTTTGACTGTTAAAGGTGCCATGTTGCAGCATGAGTTTCTATAGGTCGTGTTATATGCAAAGTGGGACAAGAGAGTTGAGAAGTTTCCTCCACATTGAGTGTGGGAGGATCCGCCTATGTATAGCCATTGGTGTAAAATTGTGAATCCTGAAGAGAGCAAGCTTCCAAGGGTAATGAGGGTGAGAAAAAGGCTACGTGAGCAATTGAGCTTGGGAAGACACGCCAGAGGGCGCGAAGGGGCTTTGTGTGTTGTTAAGCCATGGGATCTTGGGTTACGTGAGTTGTTGAACTACAAGAGTTGTGCCGGAGAGTGCTCTAATGTGATTACCGGTGAGGGCAAAGCTTCGGACAAATATGAAGGTCGTGAAGGTCATGGTGTGGATGAAAAGTGTGTGTCTCCTGAATGTTAGCCACCAGAGGGTGCGAGTGCGGAGACACATTCTGAGCGAACACCATAGTAGATGAAGTGCAGAGTCACGCTTGGAAGATACATGGGGGAGAAGTGCATGGGGCACGACTCCATTTTTATATAGACTTTGAGGAAGTCCTACCCAATGGATTAAGGGGAGTTGTGATGTACATCCTTAAGGGGGAAGACTACGGGTTGTCATGGGAATTGCTGTGTCATCGGGGAAGATGACAGGTTGAGTGCAGAAGAATGTTACGCCCCATATTTTGGAGGTCTTGGCATCCATGGTACTGCGCGGTACTGGGCTGCAGGATGAGTGTCAGTCACGTAGGCGGGATGTACAGACGATGCATTTGTCAAGGAGCATTAGGCATAGGGGATTTGGATGAGGCAACAACCATCTAGATATGTTGTGTTTCATGTCCTAAGAGAACGAAGAGAGTTTAGAGAGTACTTGGGAGGAGACCGAGGGTCTAGCCTACGGGCGACGGTCGAGCATAAGCCTGCATGTCAGGACCATATTTTTTCGAGCTATGAGAGGAATCTATGGATTTTAGTTGTAGGCCATGTTACTAGTATGCTCTTATATACGATGACCAAGTATGGCATTATTTGGAGACCGTTTACCTATGGGCTTGACTTAGCCAAGGAGCAGTGGCATTATCATAATTTGCTGAAGTGTCTAAAGGCTATAACTATTTCCACGAGTATGTGAATGAGGTGAAACTTCATGGAAGTGAGAAGGAAGTCAAGACAAAGCTTTAGGAATAGACGGCACCTTGTTCGGAGTTCATATTAGTGAGTAAGGTCCATTATGATTCTCTGGCCAAAATATGTCAAGTGGGGGATCTTGGGCTTTATTATTTTAAGCATATATAAGAGGGGCAGAGGTGTTGAAGCTCATACAACCTCCCTTGTGCGTGCTGCCACCAAGCCGCACTAAGTGAGACACCTTGGGATTTCAATGGATGGCACGACGCATCAGGGCTAGCATTGGGCACACAACGGGTGTCGGAGGCTTGACGTGTGGGACGATTATGCCCTATGGGATACCGAAATGGTGGATAAATACCTCTCTACCGATTGGATACTTGAAGTACCTATCTTAGGGGCCTCATGTGTCAACTTGTGAGCATAGCTTAGGCTCATCTATGCGATCAAGGGTTTGTTAGCCTAGACATGCTGTTGTGGGGTGACATTGCACTATGTGGGATGGAAGTATGTCGCGAGGGCTATGTTTGGACACTCCATAAGACAACCATGGGCATGCTATAAAAGACACACACGACAAAGGCCAAGGAGTAAAGGTTGTCCTACTCGGGCGAAGCACAAGCTGGGTGCGGATGCACGAGGCGAGTGTCAAGCTTGCGGATAGGACTGTGCACGCGAGAGCAATTCTCAGTGCCAGGCGAGAGACAGACATGTACTTAGCCAACCCCAGGTGTGCGCATGGATGAGATCCAGCATATGAGAAGCGCCACAGGAATATTTCAGCTAGTCAAAGCCAAGAGCCTAGATAGCAGACGGTCGGAACAGTTGAAGTAAGCCTTCAATGCAAGCTTGACCAAAGGCACATGATCGTGCTATAAGACTTGTGGCGAGCGCAAAACACACACTTAAATTCTGCTTGCTAAACAAATATAGTATAGTATAATATCGTATCTACAGAGATTAGATTTAAACAGTATTCTTGTAGTTTCTAGCTTGATTACTATTCACGATGATCAACAATTGAGATTTCTATGATTTCTAACTAAAATTTACTAAGAGTATAAAGCTATTAACTAATGATAATCAAAACAAAGAGGATTATCAGTGGGGAACAAATAGGGGTTAATAGAATAGGTGCAAGATAATTGTTTGGGATATAACTCTAGATACTTTACTTCTAATGTTTAAGTGAGTCTCTCGAATTCACTCAATTATTATCTCAAACGTTCAGCAAAAACTCCTCTCTCAATTAAGTCTTAACCTCACTAGATGAACCAATTTAAGCACATGAAGATATGCAAGAATGCGTAGTGGATTGGTCTTTAGGAAAACATCTTTCGATTATTCTCCTAACTAGGTTAATCAATGATTCAACTAGCCTCTTTCGATTACTAAGAAGAATTAATGAACTCAACTAACAATATAATGCAAAGATATCACAAGTTATGCTTCTCTTGATTACATGAACAAGTGAATATAGATGCAACAGTTAAATGATTCAAAAAATGCTTCAATACATAAAACTAGAGTTATAATCCACAAATAATCATCAATACACCAAATCCATCAAACCCTAACGAGAACTACTCCATAGATATGGAGATATTCATCACAAATAAAGTTAAAGTATAAGAAAACATAAATTCAATCCAAACTCGGGTCTTGAGTGAGGAAGAAATGATGAAATCCTTGTGCTCGTGTTCTTCCAACTCCTCTTTAGCCTCCCTTAGGTCAAATATATGTCACAAGTCCAGAAAATTGCGTTTTTCTATGTATTTATTCCAAGTAGGGTCGGGCCCAGACAAAATCACCTTTTTCTAGCCGAAATAGGAAAATAACTCTGTAAAGATTGTACAGGCACGCCGCATGGGGTGACGCGCCATGCGGGGCATTAGTGGGGATATTCAGAGAGCTGATTTTTTCTCTTTGGGGAAATTTTGCACTAGCGCCCCGCTACGCTTGGCGTGAGGCAGTAGTGCAATTTTCTCAAAGTAATTTTGTTTTCCCATTTCTTGACATCCAGACATGGTCCTCGACCCCTAAACGTGATCCCGACTTAATTTCTTGGGCTTTTACTCAGACTTCAAAGCTCCAACTTATTCAAATTAGCTCCAAATTACGTTAATAGCTCGGAATTACTTTCCACAAGGCATAAAAGACACAGTAATTGCAAAACACTACTAATTAAAGCTCAAACACAAATAAAGCAGTGAATTAGAGTGCAATAAATGACTAAAATACGTAATTATAGCCTACTATCAACACCCCACACTTAAACCATTGCTCGTCCTCGAGCAATCAAACTACACTTCATATAGACACAACCTTTTTAAACAACTCTCATAACTCATCACACCAAGAATAATTAAAACAGATTAAGCACTCTAACGTAACATCCTTGCCTCAAGATTTGACTCAAAATCACCACACACTTTTCATAACCCGCTCACTTACTCTAACACAGAGGTCAATGACATTACCTTTTTTCCATGAATCAAGTGCCCTCACACAACAATAGAGAGTAGTTCCACACGTAATAGAATTTAAGAACAATTAGGAACTCAAGATAGAAAAAGAATATTTTGCACAACAATACAACTATTTTTTTCCTTTTTTACTTTTACAAAGTTCATAACAAATCCAAGTGCTCACGAGAGGTACAAGGTTCAAATAGATGGTCAATTCAAACAACTGGATAAGGCTTGTAATGTGGTTGCCAAAGAAACAGGATTATAGGCTCAAAGGTGTTAACTAAGATACATAACAATCAGGTGGGTAATAGCATATAAATAGCTCAACAAAGAAATGCCTATATCATTTCCAAAACTGAATAAAACTACTATTTCGCTTTGCAAATACACGGGGCAAGTTCTAGACATCAAATGCAATACACAAAATACACAAAACCTCAAACACACATGGAACATAACTCACTCAAGATCGGAATCATCAAGACACTCTAGTCAAAGCAGTTAAGCAAAGTTAAGATCATACAATTTAAGGTACTTATACAAGAGTCAAAAATTGAGCCTAAGCATCAAAACTAAAGTACTTACTATTCTCAAAGTATAATAAAGTTAAGAGATAATGCCTTCAATTCAAATCACCGCACAAGGTTCCCTACTCCTAATAAAAATAAAAACAAACTACACACTCGGTTCAAACAAAACCTTTGAAAAAGAACCGTGGCACAAAGAAAAATCAAGGGAGAATTGTTACACTACCTAACAAAAGAAAATCTTTTTGTCTTTTTCTTTCAACTTTAATCCCTCAAGAAACCCGTCGAATGATATCCATCGTCGGGAAAAATCAAATTTCTTTCAAATTTGTATGGTTACTACTACAACTATCAAACAGAAAACTAATATACATAAATACATACATAATATCCCCCACCCCACACATTAAGTTGTGGCATGTCCCCATGACACACAATTAAAAAGCATAAGGTAAAGGAAACTTCCCTGAACATCTAGTCGGGGTCTGAGTCGAAGTCGGACTTTATTCCTCGCCTTTGAACTAATGCGCACATCCATGCAGGTAGCTTTTTCTCAGCCTTCTTGGGGTACACCCAAACTTATCTTTCTCACTCACCTCAGCTTTCTCTTTCGAGCCCTTCACTTTTCATTCAACACTTGCAACTGGTTATCCTTTTTGCACCCCCTTTTCTACATCTATCTTAAACGTCATAGTTTCCTCACCCACTCTAGGCACAGTTTTTCTCTCGTCTATATACAATATAGCTCTACCCGCCACTAATAATGGTCTTCCTAGGATGAGGGGGACCTCCTTGTTCTCCTCCATATTGACCACTATAAAGTCTACAGGAAATACAAACGTATCCACCCGAACTAACACATCTTCCACTATCCCCTCGGGTGTTATAATTTTTTGGTCGGCCAGATACAAAGATATTGGCACCGACCTTATCTCTCCAATCTTCTTCTCCAGTTTCCTTTAAATAGATAGAGGCATTAGGTTAATTGAGGTACCAGAATCACATAAAGACTTGTCAAAATTTATAGTTCCTAATGAGCAAGGTATAGTAAAACTCCCTGGATCTCCACATTTTTGTGGGAGTTTATTTTCCAATATCGCGCTGCAATGCTCTGAGATCTTGACCATTGAGGTCTCCTCAATTTTCATTTTCTTCGTCAGGATCTCCTTCAAGAATCTAGCATAAGACGGCATTGTGAGAGCACTTCTGTGAATGGTAAGTTTACATGAACCGGTTTCAGCATATCCAAAAATCTCTCAAATTGCTTGTCCTGCTTTTCTCTATATAGCTTTTGAGAGAAAGGTAAAGCAAGCATCTGCTTTCTCTCTTCAGGTTCCTCCTTCTCAATTTTTCTTCCTTCTTATTTTTCTCAGCCTTCATCTGGCCCTTCTTCTTTTTATCATCATCACTTTTCAGTTGCTCCCCACTTCCTTTTTCAAGTTTTGCCTCTTTTTGGATCAGGGTGGGGTCTTTCAACACTTTCCCACTTCTCAAGGTTACAACATTCATTGTTTCTCTGGGATTTCTTTAAGTATCAACATAAAGAGTTCTTGGAATCCTTTCAGATAATATTATTGCAATCTGTTCCACTTGCTTCTCCAAATTTCGAATTGATGCCTCTTGTACTTCAAATCTTTCATCAGTTTGCATAATGAAGGCCTTCATGAAATGTTCTAGACCAGGCTGATTGGGCTGTTGAGGCTAAAATTGCTGCCTCGGCTGATTCATAAACCTAGGGGCTCTTTATCCCTGAAATCTGGGGTTATTTTTTCCATGCATTTGCGATACCCCCAGGTGAACTCCATGAGAAACCGGGGTGCTTCTTACCCATTGCATTAAAGTTGTAATTTCCCACAACATTCACTTCATCAGTTGAGGCTTGACACTCATGAGTAGGGTGTCCTTTTTCGCATATATCACAAGCTACATGCGGCTCACTTTGTATTGTAGCCAAGGTTAGCTTCCTTATTTCTTTAGCCATAGCATCGAGTTGTACCTGCACAGATGTGTTAGCGTCAACTTGGTATACACCAGTAGCTCTTCTTCTTTCGTTACTCTCAGAGGCCCACTGATTTGCATCTTAAGATAACTCATCAAGAATTGTAACTATCTCCTCTGGAGTCTTCTTCATCAAGGGGCCTCCAGCTGCATTACTCAATATTCTACGTGAGGCCGGTGTCAATCCATCCCAAAAGTCCTGGAGTTGCATCGAGAGTTCAATTCCACTATGTTGACACTTTCGAACAATCTCCTTAAACCTCTCCCATGTTTCAAAAAAAGTTTCAGTCTCTTTTTGGCAGAAGTTATGGATTTCTCTTCTAAACTTGCCCGTCATAGCTGATGAGAAATATTTATCAAGGAATTTTCTGGTCATCTCTATCACACCCCGAACCTGGGCCTGGATGTAACACGACACTCGATGCCTGATTACATGTGACCGAGCGAACCAACTAGTTGGATGAATCAACATGTGATATCATAACATATTGAATGCGGAAGATAAACTAACACATGTTAATATACTGAAAATCTAAAGCATATAAATCAAAGTGTGGAAACACTAATACAAGTCTGAAGCATATCTGTAGTAAACATTGCTTAGCATGAAAATCTTTTGACTCTGTTTAACTGTTACTCTAGTCTATAAAGCCTCTAATGAAGTAGTGAAAATGCTGAATGTCTATAAATACTGAAAGACTGTAAAGTAATGATAATGCCCCGAAAGAACTAGGGGCCACTTAATAGCTGGTACGAGAATCCTAACGCTCTGAATCGTCAACCTGTAAATCATTACCTGCATCGTGAGATGCAGGCCCCGGGAAAAAGGGACGTCAGTACATTTGAATTGCACTGGTATGTAAAGCAACTGAAAGAATGAACTATAAATGATGAAACTGAAACGGAGAACTGATAACTCATAACTGATAACTGAAATGATAACTGATAACTGATAACTGAACTGAACAAAGAAAGTAAGGATATGAATACTCCCTCTTCTGAATGATGCACCACATGTTAATCTGAATAAACTACGGCCTCTGGCCCAATATATATGTGCACAAGCTACGGCCTCAGGTCCAACTATACGTATACATAACTACAGCCTCAAGCCCAAAAATGCATAAAGCATAAACTACGGCCTCAGGCCCAAACATGCATAAAGCATAAACTACGGCCTCAGCCCCAAACATGCATAAAGCATAAACTACGGCCTCAGGCCCAAACATACATAAAGCATAAACTACGGTCTCAGGCCCAAATACATGTGTTCAACATTCAGGGATTTAAAAACAGGAACTGAGAATCATACTGCAATATGTGATGTAGAAATACTGAATCATATTGAGTTACATGATACTGGAGTACTGAATAGGACTATATTGAGACATGTATTATGGAACTGATTATGAACACTAAAACTTCAATTGTTTATGACATGCTAAGTAATCTAGAATGAGACTCATGGGCATCAAACCTGAGTCTATATTGATTATGCACTGAGCTCACAACGTTCAGAATGAAAGTCATGAACGGGTTATGAAGCTAGAGAATAATATTTCTGCAACTATTCAAGGAACTAGGCTTAACTATATTTCTAAGGCAATTAGTAACATCGTAAAAGAAACGTAGTGTAGGGAGAATCATTAACATTCCCAAACATAGAGAGTTAGCCTCACATACCTTGACGCTGGCCTTTTAAGCGTATCACAATGTTCTTTGCATCTTTCAACGATAATCTATGTCAATATATATCAAGAGGAACCAATATTAGCACTAATGCTCATGTTTTAGTGACTTAGGAATTTTATCAAACACCTTATGGGTGTAAAGCCTCATAGACCTTAGTAATTGGTCTTTTCTTCACCAAGTTCTCATTCTACTACTTCTAGGTGATTCTACAATCCCAATTAGATGTAACTAACACTATTTCTCATCACCCAAATGTTTTCAACAATCATAAGTCAACAATCCAAAACCCTAGCATAGTTCTTATGGTTCTCTTTATCAAACCCATTTACTATTCTCCCAAAAACTCATCAATTCATAGTTATAAATGTAGGGAGTATAAGCATTACCTTTTTGAAGTTCACTCCTCTTGAATTCGAGTTCTAGGGTTTTCTTTCTCAAGAATGGTGTCTCGATCGAATATCTAATGATTTGAAGGATTTACCCATGTTAATAAGGTGTTGGAGAATTGAAATTAACTTAGAATCATCATTATAACTTACCTTGGATGATGGAGGGACCTTGGGGAAGTTGGGTTCTTGAGAGCTCCCCTTACGAAAGCATATGTGCATGTTTAGGGTTGTAGGGTTTAAATAAGTGTACGCGTCCCAAAAATTGAGGAGTAAATAAAAGTAGCATGGATAAATATCGTCGGCGTAGGGCATCATCAGAGACGCCAAAACTACAATGCCTTGCACTGTCAGGGGCACTGAATTTAATGCCCTGGGCAGTGCCTTGCACTGTCAGGGGCGTTGAGGTTAATGCCATGTACAGTGCCTTGCACTGTTAGGGGTGTGAGTTTTTATGGCCTTGCATTGTCTATGGCTGTGAGTTTTTATGGCCTTGCACTGTCTAAGGCTATAAGACGGACCTCCCACAAACTTAGTCAATTCTGTCGAATTTTATGTACCTCACTCCCGGTCTTGATTCCAAAATAACTGTTTCAACCCATACTCATGCCGATAGCACTTCACATGTTAAAAGGTCACGTTAATACTCATTTAATGCATCTACAACTAATTTAAATTTACAGAGTGTTACAATCTCCTCACATGTTCTAATCGAACCTATGGGTAAGCTTCAAAGCCACTGCTTTGCATCATCTTTAAGTGTGAAGGGAAATGCCCTTAAGTACACTGCATCTTGTGATACACCATTGTATTGAAAGGTGTTCATAATCTCCTCGAAGTCCATTAAATGTGTATTTGGATCTTCGTTCATCTTCCCTCTAAAGACACATCAATTTTGAAGGGTTTGAAGCAACCCTTGCTTCAATTCGAAATTGTTAGCTGCAATTGGAAGTGGTCTAACACTTGATAAGCCTAGATTGTAGATCGGTCTAGCATAATCGCCATGTGGTCTCCCAGGCCCGGGAGCTATATTTCTGAACTGGTCTGCAACCAAGGGTTGATTTTGAGCAATTCTCCGACCCCTATCTTCTTCGTAGATAATCTGTGCATCTTTAATAGCTACTTCATTAGCATCCCATGCAACTTGTTCTCTTCGTTGGGTTGCTTCTCTCGCAGCCAAATCTACATTATCCTCATCGTTTCCAGCCATAAGTTCTTTGGTTGAGGATTTCCCAACCTTTTCTGATGTCTCGATGAAATTTCTTTCCTTCCTCAGTTGTCACAGTTATATTTTGATTTCTGGCTCATATGGTAGCACTTCCTTCGCAGAAGTTCGAGTCATGCACCAATCTTAACATGTAACCTGCGCACAGTCAAAGAACACCAACCGTAAAAAGAGAAAAATAAAATTAAATAAAAAGAAAAAAATTTCTGAATTAGCACTACAAACTATTTCAATCAATGTTGATTTCCAATTCCCGGCAACGACGCCAAATTTGATGAACGCAAAACACACACTTAAATTATGTTCACTAATCAAATATAGTATAGTATAATATCGTATCCACAAGGATTGGACTTAAACAGTATTCTGGTAGATTCTAGCTGATTGCTATTCAAGATGATCAATAGTTGAGATTTCTATGATTTCTAACTAAAATTAACTAAGAGTCTAAAGCTATTGACTAATGACAGTCGAAACAAAGAGGCTTATCAGTGGGAAAAAAATAGGGGTTGATAGGATAGGTGAAAGATAATTGTTTGGGATCTAACTCTGGATACTTCACTTCTAATGTTTAAATGAGTCTCTCGAATTCACTCAATTATTAGTTCAAACATTCAGCAAAATCTCCTCTCTCGATTAAGTCTTAACCTCGTGAGATGAACCAATTTAAGCACGTGAAGATATGCAAGAATGCATAGTGGATTGGTCATTATGAAAACCTCTTTCGATTTTTCTCCTAACTAGGTTTAATCAATGATTTAGCTAGCCTCTTTCGATTACTAAGAAGAATTAATGAACTCAACCAAAAATATAATGCAAAGATATCACAAGTTATGCCTCTCTCGATTACATAAATAAGTGAATATAGATGCAATAGTTAAATCATCCAAAGAATGCTTCAATACATAAAACTAGAGTTATAATCCACAAATAATCATCAATACACCAAATCCATTAAACCCTGAATAGAACTACTCCATGGATATAGAGAAATTCAACACAAATAATATTAAAGTATAGGAAAACATAAATTCAATACAAACTCGGGTCTTGAGTGAGGAAGGAATGATGAAATCCTCATGCTCGTGTCCTTCCAACTCCTCCCACCTTAGCCTCCCTTAGGTCGAATATGTGTCAAAAGTCCAGAAAATAATGTTTTTCTATGTATTTATACCAAGTAGGGTCGGGCCCAGACGAAATCACCTTATCCTAGCCGAAATAGGAAAATAATTCTGTAAAAATTTCACAGGTGTGTGCGCCGCATGGGGTAATGCGCCATGCGGGGCATTAATGGGGAACTCTAGAGAGCTAATTTTTTCACTTTGTAGGAATTTTGCACTAGCGCCCCGCACCCCGCTATGCATGGCGCGGGGCGGTAGTGCAATTTTCTCAGAGTAATTTTGTTTTCTCATTTTATGACATCCAGACTTGGTCCTCGACCCCGGAACGTGATCCCGACCTAATATCTTTGGCTTTTACTCAGACTTCAAAGCTCAAACTTATTCAAATTAGCTCCAAATTATATTAATAGCTCGGAATTATTTTTGCAAGGCATAAAACACACAATAAGTGCAAAACACTACTAATTAAAGCTCAAACACAAATAAAGTATAGTGAATTAGAGTGCAATAAGCGATTAAAATACGTAATTATAGCCTACCATCGAGAAAGATTAAAGGATGGCTTGTAGTGAGGGTGACTACAGGCACCGCACACATTATTTGCGTGGCGCTGACATTCAGGAAAAGTCAGCCCATGACACTCACCTTGTAATGTGGGTCTCAAAGAAAAGGATTACAGGCTCAAATGGGCTAACAAAGGATAATTTTATCACTAGTAGGAAATTAGCTTAGAGGTCAATCAATAAAACGCCTATATCATTTCCTAGATTCCCAAAGCTTACTTATTTTGCTTCAAGTTACACATCGGGCAAGTTCTATACTGGGAAGAGACGGCATAATGTATAACCAAATATCTCACCTCACACAATGCATATGACATACTCAAGACGGATCAACCTAACTCTCAAGTTAAGGCATCTAAAAATATAAGCACAATCATCATATAATCTATCACATAGGAAGTATGTAATAGGAATCAAAAGATGAGACCATGCATCAAAATAAGCCACATATATTCTCAAGGCATATAGTTACTAGAATCAAGAAGAAAAGAAAATCAAGTTCTCCCCATTCCATTATTAGTTCAAAAAGAAGAAAAGAAAATCATTTTGTATTTTTCCCTAGACTTTAAACCCTCGAGAGAACTGTCTAGGAAGTCCATCATCGAAAAAAGTCCAAAATATTTTGAAACTTCTACCTACAAAAAAACTATTACCCGGTTCAAAGAGTCATCCCTTAAAAACAAATTTTGGCCATAAGAAAAACTAAGGGAAATTATTTCAACCGGCTTTTTTCTTCTTCAATTTTCAATTTAATTTTTTGTTTTTGTTTCTTTTTTGTATTTTTCCAAGTAAACCAGCATAACTAAAAATAGCACATAAAATCTACCAGACAGTTTTCCACTCGATACTTAAAATTATGTATCACCCTCAATACATAATATAAATAACAAGAGGGTAAAAGAAACTCCCTGACAGGCCAAAGGCCAAAGCATTAGTAGCTTATGGGGCACTCAGTCTTCTCTCCGTCGTGATCCTTTGTTTGGGCACTGCACCCTTAGTTCCAGCCATCTTTCTTGATTTTGCTTTCTTCTAATGGCTTCGCTTCTAATGCTCCTACTCCTACAAAACAAAAACAGTACTACAAAAATAATACAATAAAAAATAATTAAAAAACTACAAATAAATAAAAGCAGTAAAGTTGGGTTGCCTCCCAACAAATGACTGGATTAACATCGTGGCATGACGTGAGTCACTTTTTGCCTTTACCTCGAGCTTATGAATTGAACTCCTAACTTGGCTATGATTTTTCGGTTATGCTTCAGGGTGGTAAATCTAGCTGGCCCAAGAAAATAATGTTTTATTTTGCACTTCTTGGCCTATATATAAGGTGTGTAATCCTGACTATCTGGCAAGAAACATTCAAAATATAGGCACATTGTTCCTCATTCCTTAACTCCTCAATTGGGTCGGATGACTTTATTATCATTATCCAAACATAAAGTAAAAAAATGCTTGCAGTGAGGACCAATGCGCTCAAAGACATGAACTTCAGGACTTTCAACATTCTCAGCACCAATGACACTAGAGTTAACTAAATTTTTATCCTCAATGTCCTTGGCTAACTCTAGTATCACTTTTTCAACATCGGCATCTTCAAATTCTAGTTGGTTAGGTTGCTGGTGTTCTACTCTTAACTCCTCCATCAGAGTGTCTACTAGTGATTCGAATTCATACTGTCTCGGCTACTACCCACAATATTAGTCTGTGGAACATTAAAAGCTTCCACCACTTGATTCACTTGAGTCTTCAAGTTGTGAATAGTTGCCTCTTGCCTTTGTATCTATAATTGTGTCTCATTATTTTGTTCCACAAGGTACATTAACATATCCTTGATCTTCCTTAGGTCAACATCGAGATTCATTGTTCCTATTAACTTCACAGGTTAAAGTAGAACCATCATAATAAGGGTTGGGGGGATAAGAAATATAAGCACAACCATAAAAGTGACAATCTTGACCACCACACACATAAGATTGAGTTGGTGCACATAACTATCTCTCGGGAATATTTTGATCATTTTGACACAGGTAATTTCCTCCACAATATGCATAAGGAAGATCAAAAGCAGAACTACCAATATCTAAACCCGCATAATTCCAAAATGCCATGTTTCTGAAATAACAAATAAAATAAAATAAATAAAAGTACACGCTTGAAACCTAGCAATATTTATAGGAATAACGACACCATTAGTTCCCCGGCAACACTGCCAAAATTTGATCACGCCCAACTATGCCTTATCAAAAGAACTAAGCAGTCACTACAAATATAATCTGGTCTAAATGTTCGGAGTCGAGTCCCACCGAGAACTAAGATTTAGCTACAACTCTTCATTATCACTAAGAAGGCAAGCTCAAATAATTCCTAAGTTATAAATATTAAAATTCTTTTGTCTAGCTAATTAACTAACAAACGAAAGTAGTAAATTAACAACTAGAGATACTAAGGGTTGGAGACAAGATTAAGGAGGCCAAGAGTTATGATTTTCCTAGTTGTCGGAATCCTTCACGCTACATCTTCTATAATTTTGCTTAATTATTATCTACTTATCATGAGAACTTCAGTTGCCATAATTCTCTTCTGAAGAACTACAACAATTTACTAGACATATTCTCCCGAACTATGCTAGTTGGCACTATCTTACCGCTCACTATGACCGTTTCAATGCTTTGTTATTCCTAAATCCACTTTTACACCCGCCGTATTCATTCCTCACATATGTTACGAATGACGTTATTTAAAAATCACCTAAATATGTACCATTTCACAAGAAATACATAATAAATAGGCATAATCAATTGATGGGCATTCAATCAACTGAAATAAGCATGTAGTTAAACAAGTGAAGAAATTCAAAGGCTAAATATATTAAAATGTATCAAGAATTCATCCTTCAAAAGGTTCCATCAAAACCCTAGATAAGAACTTAGCTACTCATAATTGTATGTAAAAACACAATACTAAAATTCATAACTAACAATAAATAATAGGAAGAAGAAAGGGAAAACTCGTGGTTGAATCTTCCTCCTTGCTCCTAGCAGATTATCCTCCAAGGTTGTAACCCGACAATAGTGTTTCCCCTTCCAAAGTTGTGTAAAAATCATGTTTAGAGTGTATTTATATGACCTAGGTAGGGTGGAGGGTTGTCCGATAAAATCCAATCTCAGATAGGAAAGTTGGAATCCAATTGAATCTCGCATTCAATTGACTTTTTTTTCGCGTCTGTTTTCGTGCCATGCGCAATAATGAACATTATAATAAATTGACGTCTTTTGATCACTTATCATCCAAACTTACTCCTACACACAAAAAATACATTATGAGTATATTTCACTTTAAAAATTATATGATCTCCCGCAACTCACATGACAAATAAGATCTAAACATACTCAAAAATATACATTTTTGGTCATTTATCACATACCAATCACTTCTTCAATTCCTCAATCATGTACTCAGAGAACTCGTCTAAGTGTATCAATTTGGACAAGCTTGGGAGCTCCAAAAAGGTAAACTAGAATTTACCTTATTTTTAATTTTTTTAGGAATATCTAGCCATCCTTATGGAAAAGAAGAGCCAAAAATGACCAAAAGTCACTATGATTGTCATTGTGTTAGATAAATTTGCAAAATTAATTGTAAATCAGAAGAATAAATATTTAGTATAAGAAGTTGAATAATAAAGAGGCAACAATTTTTGTTGGCTTCCATAGTTAGGCGTGGATCGAGGCAATAATATTTTGTTGGCTTTCATAGTTAGGCATGGATTATGGATGGTGAGGTGGAAGAAACGCCTCTTTTTTGCCTACAGTGCAGGAAACTGACTAAAACAAATAATAAAATGGGGTCATTTTATGCTAATAGAGCCGAATAGCCAAGCGATGCTTAATTCTCTTTTTCTTTTCTTTCTTTTTGTATAAACACTACATGCCTCACACTGTTAAGGCACATTTAAGGCCCAATTATTTTAGTGGACCAGTCAGTTACAAGTTGGAAATATCCCTACTACACGAACTAGGTGATGGTAGGCTATAATCTCGTGTTTTATTCGCTTATTGCACTCTAATTTACTGCACTTTTATTGTGTTTGAGCTTTAATCGCTAGTGTTTTTCACTTATTATGTGTTTTACGCCTTGTAAGAGTGATTCCGAGCTATGTAGATGTTACTAAATGAATTTGAATGATTTGGAGCTTTGAAGTCTAAGTAAAAGCCCAAGGGATTAGGCTGGGATCGTGTTCGGGGGTCGAGGACCAAGTCTGAAAATCAAAACGCAAGAAAAATCCGTACTCTGAGAAAACTTCACTAGTCCGCGCGTGGCGCGCCGCGGCTGCCCATTTTCCTACTGTCTGACAGATTTCAACTCTCTGGATTTCCAAAGTAATCATCCTATTTGATGTAGGAAAAGGTGATTTTATTTGGGCCCGGCCCTACTTGGTATAAATACATGAAAAAATATTATATTTTAGACTTTTGACACATAGTAGACCTAAGGAGTCTAAGGAGGAGTTGGAGAAGCAAAAGCACTAGGAGTTCATCATTCAATCCTCACTCAAGATCGGAGTTTGGATCGTTTTATTTTTTCCTTTACTTTAAACATATTTGTGATGAATTGCTCCATATCTGTGGAGTAGTTCTCTTTAGAGTTTGATGGATTTGGTGTATTGATATTTTTTTCTGGATTATAACTCTAGTTTTATGTATTGAATCGTTTGTATGATTTAACTATTGAATTTATATTCACATGTTCATGTAATCGAGAGAAGCATAACTTGTGATATGTTTGCATTATCTTATTATTTGAGTTCATTAATTCTTCTTAATAATCGAAATAGGCTAGTTGAATCATTGATTAAACCTAGTTAGGAGGATAATTGAGAGAGGTTCTCCTAAAGACCAATCTATTACGCATTATTGCATATCTTCACAGAGCTTAAATTGGTTCATATTGAGAGGTTGAGACTTAATCGAGAGAGGAGTTTCTACTAAACAATTATACTGATAATTGTACTGATAGTTTCTACTAAACAATTGTCACTTGAACATTAGAAGTAAATTATCTAGAGTTAAATCCCAGACAAATATCTTGCACCTATCCTATCAAAACCCTATTTCCTCCCATTGATATCTTCCTTTGCTTAGTCCTTGCTTCGATTGTCATTACTCAATTAGCTCTAGATTCTTAGTTGGTTTTAGTATTAATCACATAAATCTAAGTTGTTGACCATCTTGGATAGCAATTTAGCTACAAACTATGATATATTGTTTAACTCTAATCGATGTGGATATGATATTATATTATATTCTATTAGCGAGCATCTTTAAGTGTGTGTTTTGCGATTGTCACTAGGTTCTCCACTTATCTAAAAGTTTGATTGAATTCACTTCATCAATTTTAAAACCCTAAAATTAATATTAAAATTAATAATTAAATAATAAAAAATTAATAACAATGTATTTTCAATTATTTTTTCCACCAAAGTAATGATGTTATATGACTATTAAATTAGCCATCTGAAGGTAAAAGCTACGAGATTCATATTACATCCATACAGAAAAATAATTTCCCAAGAGACCAGTCTAACTACATATATTGTTAATAATACAATACTATATGTACTAGACAACAAACTCCTACTTGAGAAAACAAAACACAAGGTACACCAATAAAACGTGTATATGCTAAATGTCACGAATACGAGCACTCATAGATTCACGAGACATATCCAAATATGAAGCAAAATAGTATGACACATACGAATAAGTAGAACCCGAATCAAATAAAATTGATGCATCGCTATGGCAAACCAGGACAATACCTGTGATGACTGCATCAGACGATTCAACCTCAGGTCTAGCTGTAAATGCATAGCAACGGGGTTGAGCCCCACCAATCTGACCTCCACCTCTCAAACGACCTCTCACTGACTGGCCTCCACCTCTAGTTGCCTGACCTCCACCCCTGGCTGCCTGACCCCAGCCTTTAGCTAGCTGAGCGGGCGATAACCGGTGCCACAATCATGGCACGAGTACCCGACTGTGGCATACTGCTATGAAGTTTGGGAAAGTACCTCCTAATACTCAGTTAAGCCTCACAGACTAAACAACTCTTAAACACCAACCATTACCTAGCAAAATACCCTTCCTAAGATATCCTTCAATTTTGACAAATCATCTCACACTAAGTCTCCTTCCTCACAACCTATTCCTAAGCAAATAACCACTAATACCACTACTAGTAATCAAGCAAATGATACAAGTGCCAAATCTAAACAACCATCCAGCACACCTGCTACACCTCCACCCATAATCAAACACTCCTATGTTACCAAACTGAGGGCATGACATGAAGCTGAAGATGAAACAATTGCGTTTACTCCTCCTAAATTCACTACCAAGCAATTGCGTTTACAAAGACATGAACTTCAGGACTTTCAACATTCTCAGCACCAATGACGCTAGAGTTAACTAAATTTTTATCCTCAATGTCCTTGGCTAACTCTAGTATCACTTTTTCAACATCGGCATCTTCAAATTCTAGTTGGTTAGGTTGCTGGTGTTCTACTCTTAACTCCTCCATCAGAGTGTCTACTAGTGATTCGAATTCATACTGTCTCGGCTACTACCCACAATATTAGTCTGTGGAACATTAAAAGCTTCCACCACTTGATTCACTTGAGTCTTCAAGTTGTGAATAGTTGCCTCTTGCCTTTGTATCTATAATTGTGTCTCATTATTTTGTTCCACAAGGTACATTAACCTATCCTTGATCTTCCTTAGGTCAACATCGAGATTCATTGTTCCTATTAACTTCACAGGTTAAAGTAGAACCATCATAATAAGGGGTGGGGGATAAGAAATATAAGCACAACCATAAAAGTGACAATCTTGACCACCACACACATAAGATTGAGTTGGTGCACATAACTATCTCTCGGGAATCTTTTGATCATTTTGACACAGGTAGTTTCCTCCACAATATGCATAAGGAAGATCAAAAGCAGAACTACCAATATCTAAACCCGCATAATTCCAAAATGCCATGTTTCTGAAATAACAAATAAAATAAAATAAATAAAAGTACACGCTTGAAACCTAGCAATATTTATAGGAATAACGACACCATTAGTTCCTCCGGCAACACTGCCAAAATTTGATCACGCCCAACTATGCCTTATCAAAAGAACTAAGCAGTCACTGCAAATATAATCTGGTCTAAATGTTCGGAGTCGAGTCCCACCGAGAACTAAGATTTAGCTACAACTCTTCATTATCACTAAGAAGACAAGCTCAAACAATTCCTAAGTTATAACTATTAAAATTCTTTTGTCTAGCTAATTAACTAACAAATGAAAGTAGTAAATTAACAACTAGAGATACTAAGGGTTGGAGACAAGATTAAGGAGGCCAAGAGTTATGATTTTCCTAGTTGTCGGAATCCTTCACGCTACATCTTCTATAATTTTACTTAATTATTATCTACTTATCATGAGAACTTCAGTTGCCGTAATTCTCTTCTGAAGAATTACAACAATTTACTAGACATATTCTCCCGAACTATGCTAGTTGGCACTATCTTACCGCTCACTATGACCGTTTCAATGCTTTGTTATTCCTAAATCCACTTTTACACCCGCCGTATTCATTCCTCACATATGTTACGAATGACGTTGTTTAAAAATCACCTAAATATGTACCATTTCACAAGAAATACATAATAAATAGGCATAATCAATTGATGGGCATTCAATCAACTGAAATAAGCATGTAGTTAAACAAGTGAAGAAATTCAAAGGCTAAATATATTAAAATGTATCAAGAATTCATCCTTCAAAAGGTTCCATCAAAACCCTAGATAAGAACTTAGCTACTCATAATTGTATGTAAAAACACAATACTAAAATTCATAACTAACAATAAATAATAGGAAGAAGAAAGGGAAAACTCGTGGTTGAATCTACCTCCTTGCTCCTAGCAGATTATCCTCCAAGGTTGTAACCCGACAATAGTGTTTCCCCTTCCAATGTTGTGTAAAAATCATGTTTAGAGTGTATTTATATGACCTAGGTAGGGTGGAGGGTTGTCCGATAAAATCCAATCTCGGATAGGAAAGTTGGAATCCAATTGAATCTCGCATTCAATTGTCTTTTTTTTCGCGTCTGTTTTCGTGCCATGCGCAATAATGAACATTATAATAAATTGACGTCTTTTGATCACTTATCATCCAAACTTACTCCTACACACAAAAAATACATAATGAGTATATTTCACTTTAAAATTATATGATCTCCCGCAACTCACATGACAAATAAGATCAAAACATACTCAAAAATATACATTTTTGGTCATTTATCACATACCAATCACTTCTTCAATTCCTCAATCATGTACTCAGAGAACTCGTCTAAGTGTATCAATTTGGACAAGCTTGGGAGCTCCAAAAAGGTAAACTAGAATTTACCTTATTTTTAAATTTTTTAGGAATATCTAGCCATCCTTATGGAAAAGAAGAGCCAAAAATGACCAAAAGTCACTATGATTGTCATTGTGTTAGATAAATTTGCAAAATTAATTGTAAATCAGAAGAATAAATATTTAGTATAAGAAGTTGAATAATAAAGAGGCAACAATTTTTGTTGGCTTCCATAGTTAGGCGTGGATCGAGGCAATAATATTTTGTTGGCTTCCATAGTTAGGCATGGATTATGGATGGTGAGGTGGAAGAAGCGCCTCTTTTTTGCCTACAGTGCAGGAAACTGACTAAAACAAATAATAAAATGGGGTCGTTTTATGCTAATAGAGCCGAATAGCCAAGCGATGCTTAATTCTCTTTTTCTTTTCTTTCTTTTTGTATAAACACTACATGCCTCACACTGTTAAGGCACAGTTAAGGCCCAATTGTTTTTGTGGACCAGTCAGTTACAAGTTGGAAATATCCCTACTACACGAACTAGGTAATGGTAGGCTATAATCTCGTGTTTTAGTCGCTTATTGCACTCTAATTTACTGCACTTTTGTTGTGTTTGAGCTTTAATCGCTAGTATTTTTCACTTATTGTGTGTTTTACGCCTTGTAAGAGTGATTCCGAGCTATGTAGATGTTACTAAATGAATTTGAATGATTTGGAGCTTTGAAGTCTAAGTAAAAGCCCAAGGGATTAGGCTGGGATCGTGTTCGGGGGTCGAGGACCAAGTCTGAAAATCAAAACGCAAGAAAAATCCGTACTCTGAGAAAACTTCACTAGTCCGCGTGTGGCGCGCCGCGGCTGCCCATTTTCCTACTGTCTGACAGATTTCAACTCTCTGGATTTCCAAAGTAATCATCCTATTTGATGTAGGAAAAGGTGATTTTGTTTGGGCCCGACCCTACTTGGTATAAATACATGAAAAAATATTATTTTTTGGACTTTTGACACATAGTAGACCTAAGGAGCCTAAGGAGGAGTTGGAGAAGCAAAAGCACTAGGAGTTCATCATTCAATCCTCACTCAAGACCGGAGTTTGGATCGTTTTATTTTTTCCTTTACTTTAAACATATTTGTGATGAATTGCTCCATATCTGTGGTGTAGTTCTCTTTAGAGTTTGATGGATTTGGTGTATTGATATTTTTTTGTGGATTATAACTCTAGTTTTATGTATTGAATCGTTTGTATGATTTAACTATTGAATTTATATTCACATGTTCATCTAATTTACTGCACTTTTATTGTGTTTGAGCTTTAATCGCTAGTATTTTTCACTTATTGTGTGTTTTACGCCTTGTAAGAGTGATTCCGAGCTATGTAGATGTTACTAAATAAATTTGAATGATTTGGAGCTTTGAAGTCTAAGTAAAAGCCCAAGGGATTAGGCTGGGATCGTGTTCGGGGGTCGAGGACCAAGTCTGAAAATCAAAACGCAAGAAAAATCCGTACTCTGAGAAAACTTCACTAGTCCGCGTGTGGCGCGCCGCGGCTGCCCATTTTCCTACTGTCTGACAGATTTCAACTCTCTGGATTTTCAAAGTAATCATCCTATTTGATGTAGGAAAAGGTGATTTTGTTTGGGCCCGACCCTACTTGGTATAAATACATGAAAAAATATTATTTTTTGGACTTTTGACACATAGTAGACCTAAGGAGTCTAAGGAGGAGTTGGAGAAGCAAAAGCACTAGGAGTTCATCATTCAATCCTCACTCAAGACCGGAGTTTGGATCGTTTTATTTTTTCCTTTACTTTAAACATATTTGTGATGAATTGCTCCATATCTGTGGTGTAGTTCTCTTTAGAGTTTGATGGATTTGGTGTATTGAAATTTTTTTTGTGGATTATAACTCTAGTTTTATGTATTGAATCGTTTGTATGATTTAACTATTGAATTTATATTCACATGTTCATGTAATCGAGAGAAGCATAACTTGTGATATGTTTGCATTATCTTGTTATTTGAGTTCATTAATTCTTCTTAATAATCAAAGTAGGCTAGTTGAATCATTGATTAAACCTAGTTAGGAGGATAATTGAGAGAGGTTCTCCTAAAGACCAATCCATTATGTATTATTGCATATCTTCACAGAGCTTAAATTGGTTCATATTGAGAGGTTGAGACTTAATCGAGAGAGGAGTTTCTACTAAACAATTGTACTGATAATTGTACTGATAGTTTCTACTAAACAATTGTCACTTGAACATTAGAAGTAAATTATCTAGAGTTAAATCCCAGACAAATATCTTGCACCTATCCTATCAAAACCCTATTTCCTCCCATTGATATCTTCCTTTGCTTAGTCCTTGCTTCGATTGTCATTACTCAATTAGCTATAGATTCTTAGCTGGTTTTAGTATTAATCACATAATAGTTGTTGACCATCTTGGATAGCAATTTAGCTACAAAATACGATATATTGTTTAACTCTAATCGATGTGGATATGATATTACATTATATTCTATTAGCGAGCATATTTAAGTGTGTGTTTTGCGATTGTCACTAGGTTCTCCACTTATCTAAAAGTTTGATTGAATTCACTTCATCAATTTTAAAACCCTAAAATTAATATTAAAATTAATAACTAAATAATAAAATATTAATAACAATGTATTTTCAATTATTTTTTCCACCAAAGTAATGATGTTATATGACTATTAAATTAGCCATCTGAAGGTAAAAGCTACGAGATTCATATTACATCCATACAGAAAAATAATTTCCCAAGAGACCAGTCTAACTACATATATTGTTAATAATACAATACTATATGTACTAGACAACAAACTCCTACTTGAGAAAACAAAACACAAGGTACACCAATAAAACGTGTATATGCTAAATGTCACGAATACGAGCACTCATAGATTCACGAGACATATCCAAATATGAAGCAAAATAGTATGACACATACGAATAAGTAGAACCCGAATCAAATAAAATCGATGCATCGCTATGGCAAACCAGGACAATACCTGTGATGACTGCATCAGACGATTCAACCTCAGGTCTGGCTGTAAATGCATAGAGAAAGGGGTTGAGCCCCGCCAATCTGACCTCCACCTCTCAAACGACCTCTCACTGACTGGCCTCCACCTCTAGTTGCCTGACCTCCTCCCCTGGCTGCCTGACCTCCGCTTTAGCTAGCTGAGCGGGCGATAACCGGTGCCACAATCATGGCACGAGTACCCGACTGTGGCATACTACTATGAAGTTTGGGAAAGTACCTCCTAATACTCAGTTAAGCCTCACAGACTAAACAACTCTTAAACACCAACCATTACCTAGCAAAATACCCTTCCTAAGATATCCTTCAGTTCTGACAAATCATCTCACACTAAGTCTCCTTCCTCACAACCTATTCCTAAGCAAATAACCACTAATACCACTACTAGTAATCAAGCAAATGATACAAGTGCCAAATCTAAACAACCATCCAGCACACCTGCTACACCTCCACCCATAATCAAACACTCCTATGTTACCAAACTGAGGGCAAGATATGAAGCTGAACATGAAACAATTGCGTTTACTCCTCCTAAATTCACTACCAAGCAATTGCGTTTACAAAGACATGAACTTCAGGACTTTCAACATTCTCAGCACCAATGACACTAGAGTAAACTAAATTTTTATCCTCAATGTGCTTGGCTAACTCTAGTATCACTTTTTCAACATCGGCATCCTCAAATTCTATTTGGTTAGGTTGCTGGTGTTCTACTCTTAACTCCTCCATCAGAGTGTCTACTAGTGATTCGAATTCATACTGTCTCGGCTACTACCCACAATATTAGTCTGTGGAACATTAAAAGCTTCCACCACTTGATTCACTTGAGTCTTCAAGTTGTGAATAGTTGCCTCTTGCCTTTGTATCTATAATTGTGTCTCATTATTTTGTTCCACAAGGTACATTAACCTATCCTTGATCTTCCTTAGGTCAACATCGAGATTCATTGTTCCTATTAACTACACAGGTTAAAGTAGAACCATCATAATAAGGGGTGGGGGATAAGAAATATAAGCACAGCCATAAAAGTGACAATCTTGACCACCACACACATAAGATTGAGTTGGTGCACATAACTATCTCTCGGGAATATTTTGATCATTTTGACACAGGTAGTTTCCTCCACAATATGCATAAGGAAGATCAAAAGCAGAACTACCAATATCTAAATCCGCATAATTCCAAAATGCCATGTTTCTGAAATAACAAATAAAATAAAATAAATAAAATTACACGCTTGAAACCTAGCAATATTTATAGGAATAACGACACCATTAGTACCCCGGCAACACTGCCAAAATTTGATCACGCCCAACTATGCCTTATCAAAAGAACTAAGCAGTCACTACAAATATAATCTGGTCTAAATGTTCGGAGTCTAGTCCCACCGAGAACTAAGATTTAGCTACAACTCTTCATTATCACTAAGAAGACAAGCTCAAACAATTTCTAAGTTATAAATATTAAAATTCTTTTGTCTAGCTAATTAACTAACAAACGAAAGTAGTAAATTAACAACTAGAGATACTAAGGGTTGGAGACAAGATTAAGGAGGCCAAGAGTTATGATTTTCCTAGTTGTCCGAATCCTTCACGCTACATCTTCTATAATTTTTCTTAATTATTATCTACTTATCATGAGAACTTCAGTTGCCATAATTCTCTTCTGAAGAACTACAACAATTTACTAGACATATTCTCCCGAACTATGCTAGTTGGCACTATCTTACCGCTCACTATGACCGTTTCAATGCTTTGTTATTCCTAAATCCACTTTTACACCCGCCGTATTCATTCCTCACATATGTTACGAATGACGTTGTTTAAAAATCACCTAAATATGTACCATTTCACAAGAAATACATAATAAATAGGCATAATCAATTGATGGGCATTCAATCAACTGAAATAAGCATGTAGTTAAACAAGTGAAGAAATTCAAAGGCTAAATATATTAAAATGTATCAAGAATTCATCCTTCAAAAGGTTCCATCAAAACCCTAGATAAGAACTTAGCTACTCATAATTGTATGTAAAAACACAATACTAAAATTCATAACTAACAATAAATAATAGGAAGAAGAAAGGGAAAACTCGTGGTTGAATCTTCCTCCTTGCTCCTAGCAGATTATCCTCCAAGGTTGTAACCCGACAATAGTGTTTCCCCTTCCAAAGTTGTGTAAAAATCATGTTTAGAGTGTATTTCTATGACCTAGGTAGGGTGGAGGGTTGTCCGATAAAATCCAATCTCGGATAGGAAAGTTGGAATCCAATTGAATCTCGCATTCAATTGTCTTTTTTTTCGCGTCTGTTTTCGTGCCATGCGCAATAATGAACATTATAATAAATTGACGTCTTTTGATCACTTATCATCCAAACTTACTCCTACACACAAAAAATACATAATGAGTATATTTCACTTTAAAATTATATGATCTCCCGCAACTCACATGACAAATAAGATCAAAACATACTCAAAAATATACATTTTTGGTCATTTATCACATACCAATCACTTCTTCAATTCCTCAATCATGTACTCAGAGAACTCGTCTAAGTGTATCAATTTGGACAAGCTTGGGAGCTCCAAAAAGGTAAACTAGAATTTACCTTATTTTTAATTTTTTTAGGAATATCTAGCCATCCTTATGGAAAAGAAGAGCCAAAAATGACCAAAAGTCACTATGATTGTCATTGTGTTAGATAAATTTACAAAATTAATTGTAAATCAGAAGAATAAATATTTAGTATAAGAAGTTGAATAATAAAGAGGCAACAATTTTTGTTGGCTTCCATAGTTAGGCGTGGATCGAGGCAATAATATTTTGTTGGCTTTCATAGTTAGGCATGGATTATGGATGGTGAGGTGGAAGAAGCGCCTCTTTTTTGCCTACAGTGCAGGAAATTGACTAAAACAAATAATAAAATGGGGTCATTTTATGCTAATAGAGCCGAATAGCCAAGCGATGCTTAATTCTCTTTTTCTTTTCTTTCTTTTTGTATAAACACTACATGCCTCACACTGTTAAGGCATAGTTAAGGCCCAATTGATTTAGTGGACCAGTCAGTTACAAGTTGGAAATATCCCTACTACACGAACTAGGTGATGGTAGGCTATAATCTCGTGTTTTAGTCGCTTATTGCACTCTAATTTACTGCACTTTTATTGTGTTTGAGCTTTAATAGCTAGTGTTTTTCACTTATTGCGTGTTTTACGCCTTATAAGAGTGATTCCGAGCTTTGTAGATGTTACTAAATGAATTTGAATGATTTGGAGCTTTGAAGTCTAAGTAAAAGCCCAAGGGATTAGGCTGGGATCATGTTCGGGGGTCGAGGACCAAGTCTGAAAATCAAAATGCAAGAAAAATCTGTACTCTGAGAAAACATCACTAGTCCGCGCGTGGCGCGCCGCGGCTGCCCATTTTCCTACTGTCTGACAGATTTCAACTCTCTGGATTTCCAAAGTAATCCTCCTATTTGACGTAGGAAAAGGTGATTTTATTTAGGCCCGACCCTACTTGGTATAAATACATGAAAAAATATTATTTTTTGGACTTTTGACACATAGTAGACCTAAGGAGTCTAAGGAGGAGTTGGAGAAGCAAAAGCACTAGGAGTTCATCATTCAATCCTCACTCAAGACCGGAGTTTGGATCGTTTTATTTTTTCATTTACTTTAAACATATTTGTGATGAATTGCTCCATATCTGTGGAGTAGTTCTCTTTAGAGTTTGATGGATTTGGTGTATTGATATTTTTTTGTGGATTATAACTCTAGTTTTATGTATTGAATCGTTTGTATGATTTAACTATTGAATTTATATTCACATGTTCATGTAATCGAGAGAAGCATAACTTGTGATATGTTTGCATTATCTTGTTATTTGAGTTCATTAATTCTTCTTAATAATCGAAATAGGCTAGTTGAATCATTTATTAAACCTAGTTAGGAGGATAATTGAGAGAGGTTCTCCTAAAGACCAATCCATTACGCATTATTGCATATCTTCACAGAGCTTAAATTGGTTCATATTGAGAGGTCGAGACTTAATCGAGAGAGGAGTTTCTACTAAATAATTGTATTGATAGTTTCTACTAAACAATTGTCACTTGAACATTAGAAGTAAATTATATAGAGTTAAATCCCAGATAAATATCTTGCACCTATCCTATCAAAACCCTATTTCCTCCCATTGATATCTTCCTTTGCTTAGTCCTTGCTTCGATTGTCATTACTCAATTAGCTCTAGATTCTTAGTTGGTTTTAGTATTAATCACATAAATCTAAGTTGTTGACCATCTTGGATAGCAATTTATCTACAAACTACGATATATTGTTTAACTCTAATCGATGTGGATATGATATTATATTATATTCTATTAGTGAGCATATTTAAGTGTGTGTTTTGCGATTGTCACTAGGTTCTCCACTTATCTAAATGACCTCCCCACCAATCTGACCTCCACCTCTCAAACGACCTCTCACTGACTGGCCTCCACCTCTAGTTGCCTGACCTCCACCCCTGGCTGCCTGACCCCCGCCTTTAGCTAGCTGAGCGGGCAATAACCGGTGCCACAATCATGGAACGAGTACCCGACTATGGCATACTGCTATGAAGTTTGGGAAAGTACCTCCTAATACTCAGTTAAGCCTCACAGACTAAACAACTCTTAAACACCAACCATTACCTAGCAAAATACCCTTCCTAAGATATCCTTCAATTTTGACAAATCATCTCACACTAAGTCTCCTTCCTCACAACCTATTCCTAAGCAAATAACCACTAATACCACTACTAGTAATCAAGCAAATGATACAAGTGCCAAATCTAAACAACCATCCAGCACACCTGCTACACCTCCACCCATAATCAAACACTCCTATGTTATCAAACTGAGGGCAAGACATGAAGCTGAACATGAAACAATTGCGTTTACTCCTCCTAAATTCACTAACAAGAAATTGCGTTTACAAAGACATGAACTTCAGGACTTTCAACATTCTCAGCACCAATAACACTAGAGTTAACTAAATTTTTATCCTCAATGTCCTTGGCTAACTCTAATATCACTTTTTCAACATCGGCATCCTCAAATTCTAGTTGGTTAGGTTGCTGGTGTTCTACTCTTAACTCCTCCATCAGAGTGTCTACTAGTGATTCGAATTCATACTGTCTCGGCTACTACCCACAATATTAGTCTGTGGAACATTAAAAGCTTCCACCACTTGATTCACTTGAGTCTTCAAGTTGTGAATAGTTGCCTCTTACCTTTGTATCTATAATTGTGTCTCATTATTTTGTTCCACAAGGTACATTAACATATCCTTGATCTTCCTTAGGTCAACATCGAGATTCATTGTTCCTATTAACTTCACAGGTTAAAGTAGAACCATCATAATAAGGGGTGGGGGATAAGAAATATAAGCACAACCATAAAAGTGACAATCTTGACCACCACACACATAAGATTGAGTTGGTGCACATAACTATCTCTCGGGAATATTTTGATCATTTTGACACAGGTAGTTTTCTCCACAATATGTATAAGGAAGATCAAAAGCAGAACTACCAATATCTAAACCCGCATAATTCCAAAATGCCATGTTTCTGAAATAACAAATAAAATAAAATAAATAAAAGTACACGCTTGAAACCTAGCAATATTTATAGGAATAACGACACCATTAGTTCCCCGGCAACACTGTCAAAATTTGATTACGCCCAACTATGCCTTATCAAAAGAACTAAGCAGTCACTGCAAATATAATCTGGTCTAAATGTTCGGAGTCGAGTCCCACCGAGAACTAAGATTTAGCTACAACTCTTCATTATCACTAAGAAGACAAGCTCAAATAATTCCTAAGTTATAAATATTAAAATTCTTTTATCTAGCTAATTAACTAACAAACGAAAGTAGTAAATTAACAACTAGAGATACTAAGGGTTGGAGACAAGATTAAGGAGGCCAAGAGTTATGATTTTCCTAGTTGTCGGAATCCTTCACGCTACATCTTCTATAATTTTGCTTAATTATTATCTACTTATCATGAGAACTTCAGTTGCCGTAATTCTCTTCTGAAGAACTATAACAATTTACTAGACATATTCTCCCGAACTATGCTAGTTGGCACTATCTTACCGCTCACTATGACCGTTTCAATGCTTTGTTATTCCTAAATCCACTTTTACACCCGCCGTATTCATTCCTCACATATGTTACGAATGACGTTGTTTAACAATCACCTAAATATGTACCATTTAACAAAAAATACATACTAAATAGGCATAATCAATTGATGGGGATTCAATCAACTGAAATAAGCATGTAGTTAAACAAGTGAAGAAATTCAAAGGCTAAATATATTAAAATGTATCCAGAATTCATCCTTCAAAAGGTTCCATCAAAACCCTAGATAATAACTTAGCTACTCATAATTGTATGTAAAAACACAATACTAAAATTCATAACTAACAATAAATAATAGGAAGAAGAAAGGGAAAACTCGTGGTTGAATCTTCCTCCTTGCTCCTAGCAGATTATCCTCCAAGGTTGTAACCCGGCAATAGTGTTTCCCCTTCCAAAGTTGTGTAAAAATCATGTTTAGAGTGTATTTATATGACCTATGTAGGGTGGAGGGTTGTCCGATAAAATCCAATCTCGGATAGGTAAGTTGGAATCCAATTGAATCTCGCATTCAATTGTCTTTTTTTTCGCGTCTGTTTTCGTGCCATGCGCAATAATGAACATTATAATAAATTGACGTCTTTTGATCACTTATCATCCAAACTTACTCCTACACACAAAAAATACATAATGAGTATATTTTACTTTAAAAATTATATGATCTCCCGCAACTCACATGACAAATAAGATCAAAACATACTCAAAAATGTACATTTTTGGTCATTTATCACATACCAATCACTTCTTCAATTCCTCAATCATGTACTCAGAGAACTCGTCTAAGTGTATCAATTTGGACAAGCTTGGGAGCTCCAAAAAGGTAAACTAGAATTTACCTTATTTTTAATTTTTTTAGGAATATCTAGCCATCCTTATGGAAAAGAAGAGCCAAAAATGACCAAAAGTCACTATGATTGTCATTGTGTTAGATAAATTTACAAAATTAATTGTAAATCAGAAGAATAAATATTTAGTATAAGAAGTTGAATAATAAAGAGGCAACAATTTTTGTTGGCTTCCATAGTTAGGCGTGGATCGAGGCAATAATATTTTGTTGGCTTCCATAGTTAGGCATGGATTATGGATGGTGAGGTGGAAGAAGCGCCTCTTTTTTGCCTACAGTGCAGGAAACTGACTAAAACAAATAATAAAATGGGGTCATTTTATGATAATAGAGCCGAATAGCCAAGCGATGCTTAATTCTCTTTTTCTTTTCTTTCTTTTTGTATAAACACTACATGCCTCACACTGTTAAGGCACAGTTAAGTCCCAATTGTTTTAGTGGACCAGTTAGTTACAAGTTGGAAATATCCCTACTACACGAACTAGGTGATGGTAGGCTATAATCTCGTGATTTAGTCACTTATTGCACTCTAATTTCCTGTACTTTTATTGTGTTTGAGCTTTAATCGCTAGTGTTTTTCACTTATTGTGTGTTTTACGCCTTGTAAGAGTGATTCCGAGCTATGTAGATGTTACTAACTGAATTTAAATGATTTGGAGCTTTGAAGTCTAAGTAAAAGCCCAAGGGATTAGGCTGGGATCGTGTTCGGGGGTCGAGGACCAAGTCTGAAAATCAAAACGCAAGAAAAATCCGTACTCTGAGAAAACTTCACTAGTCCGCGCGTGGCGTGCCGCGGCTGCCCATTTTCCTACTGTCTGACAGATTTCAACTCTCTGGATTTCCAAAGTAATCATCCTATTTGACGTAGGAAAAGGTGATTTTGTTTGGGCCCGACCCTACTTGGTATAAATACATGAAAAAATATTATTTTTTGGACTTTTGACACATAGTAGACCTAAGGAGTCTAAGGAGGAGTTGGAGAAGCAAAAGCACTAGGAGTTCATCATTCAATCCTCACTCAAGACCGGAGTTTGGATCGTTTTATTTTTTCCTTTACTTTAAACATATTTGTGATGAATTGCTCCATATCTGTGGAGTAGTTCTCTTTAGAGTTTGATGGATTTGGTGTATTGATATTTTTTTGAGGATTATAACTCTAGTTTTATGTATTGAATCGTTTGTATGATTTAACTATTGAATTTATATTCACGTGTTCATGTAATCGAGAGAAGCATAACTTGTGATATGTTTGCATTATCTTGTTATTCGAGTTCATTAATTCTTCTTAATAATCGAAATAGGCTAGTTGAATCATTGATTAAACCTAGTTAGGAGGATAATTGAGAGAGGATCTCCTAAAGACCAATCCATTGCGCATTATTGCATATATTCACAGAGCTTAAATTGGTTCATATTGAGAGTTTGAGACTTAATCGAGAGAGGAGTTTCTACTAAACAATTGTACTGATAATTGTACTGATAGTTTCTACTAAACAATTGTCACTTGAACATTAGAAGTAAATTATCTAGAGTTAAATCCCAGACAAATGTCTTGCATCTATCCTATCAAAACCCTATTTCCTCCCATTGATAACTTCCTTTGCTTAGTCCTTGCTTCGATTGTCATTACTCAATTAGCTCTAGATTCTTAGTTGGTTTTAGTATTAATCACATAAATCTAAGTTGTTGACCATCTTGGATAGTAATTTAGCTACAAACTACGATATATTGTTTAACTCTAATCGATGTGGATATGATATTATATTATATTCTATTAGCGAGCATCTTTAAGTGTGTGTTTTGCGATTGTCACTAGGTTCTCCACTTATCTAAAAGTTTGATTGAATTCACTTCATCAATTTTAAAACCCTAAAATTAATATTAAAATTAATAATTAAATAATAAAAAATTAATAACAATGTATTTTCAATTATTTTTTCCACCAAAGTAATGATGTTATATGACTATTAAATTAGCCATCTGAAGGTAAAAGCTACGAGATTCATATTACATCCATACAGAAAAATAATTTTCCAAGAGACCAGTCTAACTACATATATTGTTAATAATACAATACTATATGTACTAGACAACAAACTCCTACTTGAGAAAACAAAACACAAGGTACACCAATAAAACGTGTATATGCTAAATGTCACGAATACGAGCACTCATAGATTCACGAGACATATCCAAATATGAAGCAAAATAGTATGACACATACGAATAAGTAGAACACGAATCAAATAAAATTGATGCATCGCTATGGCAAACCAGGACAATACCTGTGATGACTGCATCAGATGATTCAACCTCAGGTCTAGCTGTAAATGCATAGCAACGGGGTTGAGCCCCACCAATCTGACCTCCACCTCTCAAATGACCTCTCACTGACTGGCCTCCACCTCTAGTTGCCTGACCTCCACCCCTGGCTGCCTGACCCCCGCCTTTAGCTAGCTGAGCGGGCGATAACCGGTGCCACAATCATGGCACGAGTACCCGACTGTGGTATACTGCTATGAAGTTTGGGAAAGTACCTCCTAATAATCAGTTAAGCATCACAGACTAAACAACTCTTAACCACCAACCATTACCTAGCAAAATACCATTCCTAAGATATTCTTCAATTTTGACAAATCATCTCACACTAAGTCTCCTTCCTCACAAACTATTCCTAAGCAAATAACCACTAATACCACTACTAGTAATCAAGCAAATGATACAAGTGCCAAATCTAAACAACCATCCAGCACACCTGCTATACCTCCACCCATAATCAAACACTCCTATGTTACCAAACTGAGGGCAAGACATGAAGATGAACATGAAACAATTGCGTTTACTCCTCCTAAATTCACTACCAAGCAATTGCGTTTACAAAGACATGAACTTCAGGACTTTCAACATTCTCAGCACCAATGACACTAGAGTTAACTAAATTTTTATCCTCAATGTCCTTGGCTAACTCTAGTATCACTTTTTCAACATCGGCATCCTCAAATTCTAGTTGGTTAGGTTGTTGGTGTTCTACTCTTAACTCCTCCATCAGAGTGTCTACTAGTGATTCGAATTCATACTGTCTCGGCTACTACCCACAATATTAGTCTGTGGAACATTAAAAGCTTCCACCACTTGATTCACTTGAGTCTTCAAGTTGTGAATAGTTGCCTCTTGCCTTTGTATCTATAATCGTGTCTCATTATTTTGTTCCACAAGGTACATTAATATATCCTAGATCCTCCTTAGGTCAACATCGAGATTCATTATTCCTATTAACTTCACAGGTTAAAGTAGAACCATCATAATAAGGGGTGGGGGGATAAGAAATATAAGCACAACCATAAAAGTGACAATCTTGACCACCACACACATAAGATTGAGTTGGTTCACATAACTATCTCTCGGGAATATTTTGATCATTTTGACACAGGTAGTTTCCTCCACAATATGCATAAGGAAGATCAAAAGCAGAACTACCAATATCTAAACCTGCATAATTCCAAAATGCCATGTTTCTGAAATAACAAATAAAATAAAATAAATAAAAGTACACGCTTGAAACCTAGCAATATTTATAGGATGAACGACACCATTAGTTCTCCGGCAACACTGCCAAAATTTGATCACGCCCAACTATGCCTTATCAAAAGAACTAAGCAGTCACTGCAAATATAATCTGGTCTAAATGTTCGGAGTCGAGTCCCACCGAGAACTAAGATTTAGCTACAACTCTTCATTATCACTAAGAAGACAAGCTCAAACAATTCCTAAGTTATAAATATTAAAATTCCTTTGTCTAGCTAATTAACTAACAAACGAAAGTAGTAAATTAACTACTAGAGATACTAAGGGTTGAAGACAAGATTAAGGAGGCCAAGAGTTATGATTTTTCTAGTTGTCGGAATCCTTCACGCTACATCTTCTATAATTTTGCTTAATTATTATCTACTTATCATGAGAACTTCAGTTGCTGTAATTCTCTTCAGAAGAACTACAACAATTTACTAGACATAGTCTCCTGAACTATGCTAGTTGGCACTATCTTACCGCTCACTATGACCGTTTCAATGCTTTGTTATTCCTAAATCCACTTTTACACCCGCCGTATTCATTCCTCACATATGTTACGAATGACGTTGTTTAAAAATCACCTAAATATGTACCATTTCACAAGAAATACATAATAAATAGGCATAATCAATTGATGGGCATTCAATCAACTGAAATAAGCATGTAGTTGAACAAGTGAAGAAATTCAAAGGCTAAATATATTAAAATGTATCAAGAATTCATCCTTCAAAAGATTCCATCAAAACCCTAGATAAGAAATTAGCTACTCATAATTGTATGTAAAAACACAATACTAAAATTCATAACTAACAATAAATAATAGGAAGAAGAAAGGGAAAACTCGTGGTTGAATCTTCCTCCTTGCTCCTAGCAGATTATCCTCCAAGGTTGTAACCCAACAATAGTGTTTCCCCTTCCAAAGTTGTGTAAAAATCATGTTTAGAGTGTATTTATATGACCTAGGTAGGGTGGAGGGTTGTCCGATAAAATCCAATCTCGGATAGGAAAGTTGGATTCCAATTGAATCTCGCATTCAATTGTCTTTTTTTTCGCGTCTGTTTTCGTGCCATTCGCAATAATGAACATTATAATAAATTGACGTCTTTTGATCACTTACCATCCAAACTTACTCCTACACACAAAAAATATATAATGAGTATATTTCACTTTAAAAATTATATGATCTCCCGCAACTCACATGACAAATAAGATCAAAACATACTCAAAAATATACATTTTTGGTCATTTATCACATACCAATCGCTTCTTCAATTCCTCAATCATGTACTCAGAGACCTCGTCTAAGTGTATCAATTTGGATAAGCTTGGGAGCTCCAAAAAGGTAAACTAGAATTTACCTTATTTTAAATTTTTTTAGGAATATCTAGCCATCCTTATGGAAAAGAAGAGCCAAAAATGACCAAAAGTCACTATGATTGTCATTGTGTTAGATAAATTTGCAAAATTAATTGTAAATCAGAAGAATAAATATTTAGTATAAGAAGTTGAATAATAAAGAGGCAACAATTTTTGTTGGCTTCCATAGTTAGGCGTGGATCGAGGCAATAATATTTTGTTGGCTTCCATAGTTAGGCATGGATTATGGATGGTGAGGTGGAAGAAGCGCCTCTTTTTTGCCTACAGTGCAGGAAACTGACTAAAACAAATAATAAAATGGGGTCATTTTAAGCTAATAGAGTCGAATAGCCAAGCGATGCTTAATTCTCTTTTTCTTTTCTTTCTTTTTGTATAAACACTACATGCCTCACACTGTTAAGGCACAGTTAAGGCCGAATTGTTTTAGTGGACCAGTCAGTTACAAGTTGGAAATATCCCTACTACACGAACTAGGTGATGGTAGGCTATAATCTCGTATTTTAGTTACTTATTGCACTCTAATTTCCTGCACTTTTATTGTGTTTGAGCTTTAATCGCTAGTGTTTTTCACTTATTGTGTGTTTTACGCCTTGTAAAAGTGATTCCGAGCTATGTAGATGTTACTAAATGAATTTGAATGATTTTGAGCTTTGAAGTCTAAGTAAAAGCCCAAGGGATTAGATTGGGATCGTGTTCGGGGTCGAGGACCAAGTCTGAAAATCAAAACGCAAGAAAAATCCGTACTCTGAGAAAACTTCACTAGTCCGCGCGTGGCGCGCCGCGGCTGCCCATTTTCCTACTATTTGACAGATTTCAACTCTCTGGATTTCCAAAGTAATCATCCTATTTGACGTAGGAAAAGGTGATTTTGTTTGGGCCCGACCCTACTTGGTATAAATACATGAAAAAATATTATTTTTTGGACTTTTGACACATAGTAGACCTAAGGAGTCTAAGGAGGGGTTGGAGAAGCAAAAGCACTAGGAGTTCATCATTCAATCCTCACTCAAGACCGGAGTTTGGATCGTTTTATTTTTTCCTTTACTTTAAACATATTTGTGATGAATTGCTCCACATCTGTGGAGTAGTTCTCTTTAGAGTTTGATGGATTTGGTGTATTGATATTTTTTTGTGGATTATAACTCTAGTTTTATGTATTGAATCGTTTGTATGATTTAACTATTGAATTTATATTCACATGTTCATGTAATCGAGAGAAGCATAACTTGTGATATGTTTGCATTATCTTGTTATTTGAGTTCATTAATTCTTCTTAATAATCGAAATAGGCTAGTTGAATCATTTATTAAACCTAGTTAGGAGGATAATTGAGAGAGGTTCTCCTAAAGACCAATCCATTACGCATTATTGCATATCTTCACAGAGCTTAAATTGGTTCATATTGAGAGGTTGAGACTTAATCGAGAGAGGAGTTTCTACTAAATAATTGTACTGATAATTGTACTCATAGTTTCCACTAAACAATTGTCACTTGAACATTAGAAGTAAATTATCTAGAGTTAAATTCCAGATAAATATCTTGCACCTATCCTATCAAAACCCTATTTCCTCCCATTGATATCTTCCTTTGCTTTGTCCTTGCTTCGATTGTCATTACTCAATTAGCTCTAGATTCTTAGTTGGTTTTAGTATTAATCACATAAATCTAAGTTGTTGACCATCTTGGATAGCAATTTAGCTACAAACTACGATAATATTGTTTAACTCCAATCGATGTGGATATGATATTATATTATATTCTATTAGCGAGCATATTTAAGTGTGTGTTTTGCGATCGTCACTAAGTTCTCCACTTATCTAAAAGTTTGATTGAATTCACTTCATCAATTTTAAAACACTAAAATTAATATTGAAATTAATAATTAAATAATAAAAAATTAATAACAATGTATTTTCAATTATTTTTTCCACCAAAGCAATGATGTTATATTACTATTAAATCAGCCATCTGAAGGTAAAAGCTACGAGATTCATATTACATCCATAAAGAAAAATAATTTCCCAAGAGACCAGTCTAACTACATATATTGTTAATAATACAATACTATATGTACTAGACAACAAACTCCTACTTGAGAAAACAAAACACAAGGTACACCAATAAAACGTGTATATGCTAAATGTCACGAATACGAGCACTCATAGATTCACGAGACATATCCAAATATGAAGCAAAATAGTATGACACATACGAATAAGTAGAACCCGAATCAAATAAAATTGATGCATCGCTATGGCAAACCAGGACAATACATGTGATGATTGCATCAGACGATTGCACCTCAGGTCTAGCTGTAAATGCATAGCAACGGGGTTGAGCCCCACCAATCTGACCTCCACCTCTCAAATGACCTCTCACTGACTGGCCTCCACCTCTAGTTGCCTGACCTCCACCCCTGGCTGCCTGACCCCCGCCTTTAGCTAGCTGAGCGGGCGATAACCGGTGCCACAATCATGGCACGAGTACCCGACTGTGGCATACTGCTATGAAGTTTGGGAAAGTATCTCCTAATACTCAGTTAAGCCTCACAGACTAAACAAATCTTAAACACCAACCATTACCTAGAAAAATACCCTTCCTAAGATATCCTTCAATTTTGACAAATCATCTCACACTAAGTCTCCTTCCTCACAACCTATTCCTAAGCAAATAACCACTAATACCACTACTAGTAATCAAGCAAATGATACAAGTGCCAAATCTAAACAACCATCCAGCACACCTGCTACACCTCCACCCATAATCAAACACTCCTATGTTACCAAACTGAGGGCAAGACATGAAGCTGAACATGAAACAATTGCGTTTACTCCTCCTAAATTTACTACCAAGCAAGGCCAACCAATAGTTATTTTCAATCTAAATGATTATATGGTCAAACTAGCTACAGCATGTAGATTCATAGTGGTCGGGAATTTTCCAACACCATGCCTAGGATGGAGATTATTAGGAGAAGCTTTATTTCACAAACAGAACTTAAAGGGGGGTGTCAAGATTGCTCATTTTAATGCAAGAACAGTCTACATTGATCTGGATAATAAATATGATCATGTTTGTGTGTGGACCAGGAAGTTCTTGTATATCCAAGGTCAAATGATGAAATTGGAAGCATGGACACCCAATTTTAGTCCTACTGAGGATTCATCCATAGTTCCTATATGGGTGGTGGTTCTAGAACTGCCTTGGAATTTCTACTATATGGAGATATTGAATGTCTTATTATCTACAGTGGGGAAAGCTCTTCATTTAGACCTGGCATCATTCAAAAAGACTAGAGGAAGTGTAGCAAAGGTGAAAATACATATTGATCTAACTAACCCAAGGCCACATTATGTTTGGCCGGGGTTTGATGAAGATGAAAATGTGGATGGGAAGTGATTAGAAGTTCAGCATGAAAACATCCCAGATTACTCTCTTTATTGTAGACACCTAGACCATAATTCATACTCATGCCCAGTCAGAATAAAGGATGAAGAGAACGAGAAAAGGAAAGAGAAGACTCAGGCTAAAGACAATCAGGAAATGCAACAACTACAATCCAATGAGGGACATACCTCATCAAAGAACCAGAGCAACCAACAAGAGAAGCAAGACAGAAACATCAAAGCTGGCAGTAATCAGAAGGGTAGGAACAGCAAAATCTAGGGGTTACCACTCCAAACATTGAATGGCAAAATCAAAAAAGGAAACACTTCAAAAGGCATCAACAACAAAATAAGAAACAATATCAACTAATCATACAAAAAAAAAATACAGAACAACAAATGCAGACCCATGAGATTACTAAAACCCAAAAGAGCAAAGAGGGCCAAACAACAAGTAGAAACACTACAAGCCTGAAAGATCCTCCAAATGCTTTGGAGGAAGGTGATGTCTCTAATCTGAATAGTAATACACCTCCCAATCCCCTAATCATGTTGTGGAGGAAAATGGAGGGTTGGAGAAGTGTCAGGAGAACCTTCTTACTTTGCAGGATGGGGATCCTAAGGGGGAAGGACTTCCTCATTTTCTACATGAGTGTGCTAATGCACCTTTGAATGACCATAGGATTGACTCTTTACCCTCTGCGGCCAATGTTCCTACATATGTGTCTTACTAATGAGGAGGATTGTGAATTTATCTATTATAGTGGGGAAGAATAGTCTTTGAGGAGATTAATCAAAGTAAAGGGTCATGTTGCATCATATATCCAAATTCAACTCCCCAAAACAAAGAACAAACCTAGTCAAAAGAAGAGAAAAGCAATGAGAGAGAAAAATGCACGAATCAACTTTGTTGAACAGACACAGGAAGTGAATAATGAAACTAATCAATCGATATTTGCAAGATACACAGCTCCAAATGCCAACCCATCTCTCTCCTAACCCTAGTTACCCAACAAAGATGATATCCAAGTTGAAAGAGCTGAGGCAGACAATACAGCTGTTAAGAAGATACATGATGCAACTGATATGGATGGTCCCCTTAGTAATACTATGCCATCATGAACTCCTATAAATGAAGAGGATGAGTACAGACCACACAATCAGAAGATGAGATGAGAACATACTCAGAAGAAGAGGATGATCTTAGTACTGGTATTGGGGAAGAGCAGCATTGTTAACTCCTGATTGCAGTTGTGAATGGTGCAACTAAATAAGATAGTGTTTTAGCCTCCCATATCAGGTCACCAAGGATGAATCCATCACCCAGACTCACCAGAAGTAGAGCCACTTCCAGCAATTCGGTTCTACCAAAACCCAAATATTCTTCCATGTTTCAATGATCAGTAGAATAACTTGGAATGTCAGAGGTATCAGTACCTCTAGAGTTATTGAAATGCTCAAAACATTAAAACAGCTCCACAAATTATCCCTTATTGTTGTCTTAGAACCATTTATTCAGAATCCAAATACTTCAACCACCTCTTCCCATAACAACCATCTTGACTACTTCAGAATACATTTATCAATGAACTAGGTTGTCTCAAATAGTAATAACAAAATAAGGATCTTCTGGGATCAGGAGTTCACTGGTACTCTCTTGGACCAAGATGAATAACATATGACTATTGAACTGAAGCATGTTGAAGCTGGAGATTTCTTTCATATCTTAGTGATCTATGAAAAATTTAAACATGTTCTAAGAATCCCTCTGTGGGAGAATTTGAAACTCAAATCTTCTACTTACACTGTGCCTTGGTGTGTGTGATTAGAGATTTTAATGTCATTACTTCTATGGGTGAAAAGATTGAAAGGATAAAATACCAGATGAAGAAAACCATTTATTTCATCAATATGATTTAGGAATGTGGCTTGGTTGGTCTGGGTTTTTATGTCCCAAGATACACATGGTCTAATAGAAGAGGACCTGGTTCTATAGTTTGGAAAAGACGGGACAGGGGGATGGTTAATAATAATTGGCTAATCTCTTTCCCTGCTACTACTATCACACACTTGGCTTCAGCAAGTTCTGACCACTCACCTCTATCCTAATGGAAATGCATGTGAGACAAGACAATGCCAGGAAATATTTTAGGTTTCTTAATTGTTGGGTAAAGAATGAAAGTTTCACGCCACTTGTTATAGAGGTATGGAGCATGCAAGTTATAGAAAATCCTATGTGGGTCTTTCACCAAAAACATAAAGCATTGTCTAGTGCTTTGAGTAAATGGTCTAGAAAACAAGTGGGGACATCTTTCAGAAACCAAGGGAGTATGAACAAAAGTTAAAGCTTGCAGAGGAGAGATGGGTTGTTACCAATGATCCAGCTGACATGACTGTGTTACATGAACTTCAAGCTCAGCACACTAAACACCTGAAAACTGAGGAGGAAGCTTTGAAGCAGAAAACTCAACTTCAATGGTTCAAAGAAGGGGATGCCAGCTCCAAGTAATTTCACAGCCTGATCAGAGGTAGAAGAACAAAACTTTTCATCCACAAAATTAACGATGAAACAAGGGATTGGTTCGGGGTGATGAGACAATTGGAGAGGCTGTCTGTGATTATTTTGAAGAGCACTTCACTGAGCCTGGGGAACACATCCTTCTCAACTGTATAACAACCATGATCACTAATGAAGACAATGCTGAACTGTCCAGACATCCTGACATGAAAGAACTTAAACAAGCTATATTTTCCATGAGCCTATCTAGTGCTGCAGGTCCAGATGGGATGAATGACAAATTCTATCAATCCTGGGGGGTGGCGATTAAGGATGATATGCTCAAGGTGATTCTTGCATTTTTTGGAGGAAGTGAGATGCCCATATACATGACCAATCCATGCCCTGTTATCCTTCCCAAAGTGGAATCCCCTAACTCTTTGACTGACTTTAGGACCAAAAGCCTAAGCAACTTCATCAACAAAATCATCTCTAAATTGATTGGTACCATCCTGGCACCTATTCTGCCAAACATCATCTTATCTAATCAGACTGGTTTTGTCCAAGGCAGAAGTATCTCAGAGAACATTATGCTTTCTCAAGAGATTATCCAAGGAATCAAAAAGCCAAATATAGGAGCTAATGTTTTCATTAAGCTTGACATGGCAAAAGCTTATGACAGGGTTTCTTGGGCTTTTACCTGCATTATGCTCAGGAGAATGGGCTTTAATGAAGTCATCATTGATATGATCTAGAGGATCATGTCCAACAACTGGTATTATATGGTTGTGAATGGCTCAAGAAATGGCTTTTTTCACTCTGAGAGGGGCTTAAAGCAGGGAGACCCTCTCTCCCCTTCTCTCTTCATTCTAAGTGCTGAATTTCTTTCACTCAAGGGGTTCTACATGGAGAAGAGGGCCCCACAAATTAACCATCTGAGTTTTGCAAATGATGTGATCATATTCACATCAGGGAGTAGGGTTTCATTACTGAAAATCATGAAGATATTGGAGGAATATGAAAACACATCTTGACAAAAAATCAATAAGGCCAAGATTCACTTCGTGACTCCATCATGTGTCTTCCGGTATAATATCAACTCAATCCAGTAGTTTACAGGTTTTACTAGAAAGGAATCTCCTATCACCTACCTAGGATGTCCTATTTACATGGGAAGGAAAAGAATCATACACTTCAATGATTTAATCTCCAAGGTAATCGGTAGAATTAGAGGTTGGCATGGTAGATTACTCTCCTATGGAGAAATAGCCACTCTAATCAAACATGTGCTGCAATCTCTACCAATCCACCTTCTTTCAGTAGTGTCACCTTCTAAAGCTGTTATGAAGCAAATTGAAAGAATGTTTGCTAACTTCTTCCAAGGCATGGACAATTTACTCCATGCATTAGTCAAGCCCTTAAGTGAAGGAACTAACAACTTAGCAGAAACAGCAGCATCAATTCTAGGACTTCAATGGTGTCTGGTGAATGGGTTTGAAAAACTTCACCTGGAAGCTGATTCTACTCTGCTAATACAATGTCTCAACAACTCAGCAAAACCCCCTTGGAGCATTGAAGCTAACCTACAAGACCTCAGGGATCTCTGTAGACAATGTGATGACTTCATATGCTCACATGTTTATAGGGAAACCAATTTTCCTGCTGATTCTTTGTCCAAACTCAGTCATGATCTCCCTTCCATGACTCATTATCATATCTTGACTGATTTACCTTTTCAGATAAAGGGTCAGATCTATCTGGATAATATAGTCACTCCCTCATTCTGTAAGGCCCCACAAATTTCAGGCAAGTAATTTAAGGTTCCGTGGTGCCTATGTAGGCTAATGTAATTTATTTTTGGACTTTTTGGGTTGAACAATACGTTGGGGAGTTGAATCATTTCGACCTCGCATCGCCCATCTCCTAACGTGCCAGACTGTGCTATATCCTTCGTGAAGCCTGTTCTGTAGCGCTCTAGACCGTGTTATAGCCCTCGCGAAGCCTGGTCTGTAGCGCGCTAGACCGTGCTATATCCCTCGAAGAATGCACGAAACAACATTGTTGAACAGACACAAGAAGTGAATATTGAAATTAATCAACTGGTCCCTGCAGGATACACAGCTCCAAATGCCAACCCATCTCTCTCCCAACCCCAGTAACCCAATAAAGTTGATATCCAATTTGAAAGAGCTGAGGTAGACAATACAACTATTAAGAATATACACAACTGATATGGATGGTCCCCTTAGTAACACTATGCCATCATGAACTCCTATAAATGAAGAGGATGAGTACAGACCCATACAATCAGAAGATGAGATGGGAACATACTCAGAAGAAAAGGTATATCTTAGTACTAGGATTGGGGAAGAGCATCAATGTTAACTCCTGATTGCATCTGTGAATGGTGTAACTAAACAAGACAGTGTTTTAGCCTCCCACATCAGGTCACTAAGTATGAGGCCATCACCCAGACTCACTAGAAGTAGAGCCTCTTCCAGCAGTTCTATCCCACCAAAACCTAAATCTCCTTCCATGTTTAAATGATCAGTATAATAACTTGGAATGTCAGAGGTATCAGGACCTCTAGAGTTATTGAGAGGATCAAAACTTTAAAACAGATCCACAAATTATCTCTTATTGTTGTCTTAGAACCATTTCTTCAGAATCCAAATACTTCAACCACCTCTTCCCATAACAACCATCTTAACTACTTTAGAATTCAACTATCAATGAACCAGGCTGTCTCAAATAGTAACAGCAAAATATGGATCTTCTGGGATTAGGAGTTCACTGGTACTCTCTTGGACCAAGATGAACAACATATGACTATTGAACTTAAGCATGTTGAAGCTGGAGATTTCTTTCATATCTTAGTGACCTATGAAAAATGTAAACCTGTTCTAAGAATCTCTCTGTGGGAGAATTTGAAACTCAAATCTTCTACTTGCACTGTGCCTTGGTGTGTGATTAGAGATTTTAATGTCATTACTTCCATGGTGAAAAGATTGAAGGGATAGCATACCAGATGAATAAAAATATTGATTTCATCAACATGATTCAGGAATGTGGCTTGGTTGATCTGGGTTTTTATGGCTCAAGATACACATGGTCTAATGGAAGAGGACCTGGTTCTTTAGTGTGGAAAAGACGGGACAGGGGGATGGTTAATAATAATTGGCTAATCTCTTTCCCTGCTACTACTATCACACACTTGGCTTCAGCAGGTTCTGACCACTCACCTCTCCTAATGGAATGCATATGAGACAAGAAAATACCAGAAAATAATTTAGGTTTCTCAACTGTTGGGTAAATAATGAAAGTTTCATGCCACTTGTTATAGAGGTCTGAAGCATGCAAGTTATAGGAAATCCTATATGGGTCTTTCACCAAAAACATAAAGCCTTGTCTAGTTCTTTGAGTAAATGGTCTAGACAACAATATGGGGACATCTTTCAGAAACCAAGGGAGTATGAACAAAAGTTTAAAACTTGCAGAGGAGAAATGAGATGTTACCAATGATCCAGCTGACATGACCGCCTTACATGAACTTCAAGCTCAACACACTAAACACCTAAAAACTGAGGAGGAAGTTTTGAAGCAGAAAACTCAACTTCAATGGTTCAAAGAAGGGGGGTGACAACTCCGGGTACTTTCACAGCCTGATCAGAGGTAGAAGAAGAATACTTTTCATCCACAAAATTAACGATGAAGAAGGGATTGGATTCGGGGTGATGAGGCTATTGGAGAGGCTGCCTGTGATTATTTTGAAGAGCACTTCACTGAGCCTGGGGGACATATTAGAGAGGTCCTTTTCAACTATATACCAACCATGATCACTAATGAGGACAATGCTGAACTATCCAAATATCCTAACATGAAAGAACATAAACAAGTTGTATTTTCCACGAGCCCATCCAGTGTTGCAGGTCGAGATGGGATGAATGGCAAATTCTATCAATCCTGTTGGGTGGTGATTAAGGATGATCTGCTCAAGGTGGTTCTTGCAGTTTTTGGAGGAAGTGAGATGCCCAGATACATGACCAATCCATGCCATGTTTTCCTTCCCAAAGTGAAATCCCCCAACTCTTTGACTGAATTTAAGCCTATAAGCCTAAGCAACTTTATCAACAAAATCATCTCTAAATTGATTGGTACCAGGCTGGCACCTATTCTGCCAAACATCATCTCAACTAATCAGACTGGTTTTGTCAAAGGCAGAAGTATCTCAGAGAACATTATGCTTGCTCAAGAGATTGTCCAAGGAATCAAAAAACCAAATGTAGGAGCTAATGTTTTCACTAAGCTTGACATGGCAAAAGCTTATGACAGGGTTTCTTGGGCTTTTACCTGCATTATGCTCAGGAGAATGGGCTTTAATGAAGTCATCATTGATATGATCTGTAGGATCATGTCCAACAACTGGTATTATGTGGTTGTGAATGGCTCCAAACATGGTTTCTTTACGTCCCCTAGGGGCTTAAAGCAGGGATACCCACTGTCTCCTTCTCTCTTCATCATTGGGGCAGAGCTAGTATCTCAAATAGTGAAAATTCCCACACCTGATCAATGTTTCAAGAGGTTCTACATGGAGAAGTAGGGCCCGCAAATAAACCATCTGAGTTTTGCAGATGACGTGATCATATTCACATAAGGGAGTAGGGTTTCATTACTGAAAATCATGAAGATATTGGAGGAATATAAAAACAAATCTTGACAAAAAAATCAATAAGGCCAAGATTCACTTTGTGACTCCATCATGTGTCTTTCGGTATAATATCAACTGAATCCAGTAGCTTACAGGTTTTACCAGATGGAAATCTCATATCACCTACCTAGGATGTCCTCTTTACATAGGAAGGAAAAGAATCATACACTTCAATAATTTAATCTCCAAGGTAATGGGCAGAATTAGAGGTTGGCATGGTAGATTACTCTCCTATGGTGGAGCCACTCTAATCAAACATGTGCTGCAATCTCTACCAATCCACCTTCTTTCAGTAATGTCACCTTCTAAAACTATTATGAATCAAATTGAAAGAATGTTTACTAACTTCTTCCGGTGCATGGACAAAGACAAAAACAAATATCACTAGGCTTTATGGGAGGAAATGTCCTACCCACTTGAGGAAGGAGGTACTGACTTTAGAACCATAGATGATGTTTGCAGGGCCATGGAGTTCACACAATGGCGGTCTTTCAGAATTATGGAGTAGCTTCTTGAGGGCTAAATACAGTAATAGGTCACATCCTATATCCAAAAAATGGATTTCATGATAATCCCAGACATGGAAAAAGATGATGATCAACAAGAAAGAAGCTGAACCAAACATCTTGTGGAGGCTTCACTCTGGCACAAGCAGTTTCTGGTGGGATAATTGGCTTGGCATAGGACCCTTGGCGAATTTCAGGAATGAGGGAGATAGACCGGGCAACATGTTTGTGTCTCAATTCTGGGATTCAGGAAGATGGAACATTCTGAAACTCAATGCTTGTGACCCATCACACAAAATCCCTAAAATTCTATAGGTCCCCATCAAATACTCTCCTCATACACTTGACAAACCTATATGGACTCTCAATCCTGATGGGAACTTCACATGTGCTTCTGCTTGGGGGACAATTAGGAAAAGGATACAGGTTCTCTTCACCAACACGATGACATGGCACAAACAACTTTCTTTCAAATTGTCATTTTGTCTATGGATTGCACTCAGAAATAAACTCCCCACTGATAATAGAGTTGTCTTTTTGACATCCTAATGTCACTAGATGTGTGTGTTTTATCAGGCTACATGCATAATTAGTAGATCACATTTTCAGCAAGGGCCCTTTTGCTAAATCAATATGGAAAGTCTTTACTGGTCATGTTTGTTTCCACCTATAGGACATGCCATTACAGTTGTTATTGATGAAATGATGGCTTTAAAGGAACAACAATGAGGTTCACAAGTTGTTTTTAATTACCCTCCCTATCATCATATGTTGGAACTTATGTAAGAATAGATGTAGTGCCAAGTATGGAGATAAGAAATCCTCAAGGATCAGAGTTTTTTAATGCATTAAATCTGACATCAACCTTCTCCTTAGAGCCAATAACCCCACCATCAACTGGCCATTTGAATGGACTGAATTATACTCCATTGTGGAAGACCTACAGTTTCATACCATTATCCTTCAAGTGACATGGCATAAACCCGAGGGTGGCTTTGTCAAAATCAATTGTGATGGTAGTGCCCTCAATAATCCAGGCAAGATTGGAGCAGGGGTCATTATTGGGGATACTGAGGGTAATTTAGTCCATGAATTAGCCAAGCCCTTAAAAGAAGGAACTAACAACTTAGCAGAAACAACAGCATCAATTCTAGGACTTCAATGGTGTCTAGAGAATGGGTTTGAAAAAATTCACCTGGAAGCAGATTCTGCTCTGCTAATACAATGTCTCAACAACTCAGCAAAACCCCCTTGGAGCATTGAAGCTAACCTGCAAGACCTCAGGGATCTCTATAGACAATGTGATGACATCAGATGCTCACATGTTTACAGGGAAGCCAATTTTCTTGCAGATTCTTTGTCCAAACTCAGTCATGATCTCCCTGCCATGACTCATTATCATATCTTGACTGAGTTACCTTTTCAGATAAGGGGTCAGATCTATTTAGATAAGATAGGCACTCCCTCATTCTGTAAGGCCCCGTAAATTTTCGGCAAGTAATTTAAGGTTCTGTGGTGCATATGTAGGCTAATGTATTGTATTTTCGGACTTTTTGGGTTGAACAGTGTGTTGGGGAGTTGAATCACTTTGACCTCACGTCGCCCAGCTCCTAGCACGCCAGACCGTGCTATATCTCTCGTGAAGCCTGGTCTGTAGCGCGCTAGACCGTGCTTTATCTCTCGCAAAGCCTAGTCTATAGATCATTGTAGAGCTCGCGAAGCCTGGTCTGTAGCCCGCTGCAGAGCTTACCTAGCCTGGTCTATATCGCGATCTGTTATTCGAAGGGTCCATTCTTTTATTTTAATAACCCGGCCTTATTTTGATTAAAAGAGAGAGAGAGAGAGAGAGAGAGAGAGAGAGAGAGAGAGAGAGAGAGAGAGAGAGAGAGAGAGAGAGAGAGAGAGAGAGAGAGAGAGAGAGAGAGAGAGAGAGAGAGAGAGAGAGAGAGAGAGAGAGAGAGAGAGAGAGAGAGAGAGAGAGAGAGAGAGAGAGAGAGAGAGAGAGAGAGAGAGAGAGAGAGAGAGAGAGAGAGAGAGAGAGAGAGAGAGAGAGAGAGAGAGAGAGAGAGAGAGAGAGAGAGAGAGAGAGAGAGAGAGAGAGAGAGAGAGAGAGAGAGAGAGAGAGAGAGAGAGAGAGAGAGAGAGAGAGAGAGAGAGAGAGAGAGAGAGAGAGAGAGAGAGAGAGAGAGAGAGAGAGAGAGAGAGAGAGAGAGAGTTGTTATTTATGGATGCATGTAGCTATGAGGATGGTAGGGAGGCAATTGAACTAGTATGAGTAAACTCTTGGTATTGAATCGATTGTGGAGTAAAGAAAATCTTATGGAAGAACCTTGTAATCAAATTCGCACACCTAGTGTTTGATAAAATTCTCAAATGAGCTGAAACTATGAATATCTTCCTAATTTGTGTTCAATTTTGTTATGTCTCAAAATAGATTGAAGTTGCTAGGATTTCCAGAATATTGTAGTAATTTAATGAAAGATCAAAGAGAAGTATGTTGGCTAAACTACTCTCTTAGAATCGAATTCCATAATGTTCCTGTAAGTTTCAAGTATGGTTGGCTCAAGTTTCTAATTCCCATGTTCCGAGTTGTTCCTAATAAATTCGATTATCCTGAGTAAGCAAAGTGTCGAAAGATGTATGAATTCAAAATGTGTTCCAATTACTCCTATCACATTATGTTATCCTTCCGAAATGTGTCCAAGAATGATATGTGTATTAAAATGTTATGGCTTTGAGTTGTGTTTCAAATGAAAGTTATGATGCCAAATTATGGGAGAAAAACTCGATGTGCTTAAGACTCTTAATTGCCTATATGTGTACCTAAAGTCTTGATTTGAAATGCTTTGCTGTTGATAATCTATAAAGATGCTGGAAAGTGAAAGAAGTGGGTTGAAGATGAAAAGTGTGGCCACCTTGCCGATAATGAAAGATATACTTATGGCTAATAGTGCCAATGAAATGAAATGATGTGATAAAGGTTATGAAATTAGCCTTGGTTTAACTGTTCCAAATGGACCTCGAAAATAGATTTGCTTAAAAGCTTATGTCCTCAAGTCGTACCCCAATGTGGCTGTTTTAACTAATGCTATGCTTTGTAAGTATTTCCTATGTGTTTTAAGCTTTTACATATTCATGAGTTGAAATTGTGTATTTCCCTTTTGGGGAAAAGTATTTCAAGAATAAATTATGTGTCACTCGTTTATGATTTTAACTTGTTCTTCGATTGCTAATCATTTTGCTCCATTCTTTCGAAAGGAAACTATTGTGTTTAAAGCCTTCATTACTAGTGAACTTAAAGTTATAATTTCCGGAATATTCCATATGTTGATGCTTATGATGATGCTCCTTGAAAGTAAAGAAATGAAAGTGTGGAATATGAAATATGGCTATTGTACCATGAAAGAAGAATATATGTATGGCCAAGAGAGCCAATGAAATAATGATGTTGTAAGTGGTTGAAAGCACTAATGAGGCTATATATAGTATGAAAGGTTATGAGGTAAATACATTGTATTGTTGTTTCCTTTATATGCAAATCAAAAATTATTTTTATTGGGAGTATCATTAGTCACCAAGGAAGGATAGGTTGAAATAACCCAACCCCAAAACTACACGTGCCGGTGTAGGAGTGCATTGTGATTATTCCCCTTATTTGGAATGAAATTGATGTGATGTGAATATTCCCCTTAATTGGGATGAGATGATTCCTAGCAGAGGGTGATGTCAATCCACACGGCATTGTGGTGAGACGTCCTAGCCGATTGGGTCGTGATCGGATGGCATGCCGCACACATGGTGGTGATTGTACTTGAGATTGTGATAGAGATAATGATTGTGCTTGTGGTTGATATCTTCGGATGAGACGGCTTAGCCGATCTGTCCGTAATCCGACTCTGTGCTAAATTCACGATGGTATATCGGTACTAAAGATCTCCCAACCAAAATAATATTATCTTCGTATTTTGGAAATTATTATGTTTTAACTTGGAATTTTGATATCATTGATTATTGATTGTTGTTTCCATGGTTTCCCTTTCTTACATTGGCATTCTATTTTGAAAGAGGACAGTTAGCTTTACATACTAGTACTATTCCACATGTACTAACATCCCTTTTGCCAGGGGCGCTGCATCTTCAATGGATGCAGGTAGTTCATCAGTGGGTAGCTTTGGTCCTCGTTAGCAGTTACTCCCTTTTCAGCAGGTTTTGGTGAGCCCTACTCTATTTCGGGCCTGATGTCATTTGATGTTGTACATTGTATTATGAGGTATAGCCGGGGCCTTGTTGTACTTAGAGGCTCCGTAGACAGGTTGTGGGAGGTGTTTTATGTTGGGAATTGAACTAGAAGTGTTGATATTTGGCAAACATATTTTTTCATTATATCTATAAACTCGCAATATTTTGAAAATCATAAATGAATTGCTTTTGAGAAATGGGAAAAGAATGAGGAACATTTCACTCTCCTCATGTATATCTCTTGATATTGATTTCATATTGTTCATGGGTAAGATGGGATAGAAGGCATCAAGTAGGCTTGCTCGACCGGGTTATCTCAGTTGAGCGTCGGTCGCGCTCCCCAAGATCGAGGCGTGATACATTCAGACATAAAAGAAGCAGGAAAATCAAAATTCCATCTCAATTGGCTTCTAATTGTTCTCGTTGTTATGGTTGATAGCAAAGTTACTAGGGGAGCAGATCTAATAGTCCAAACTAATGCATTCATGCTCAGGAATGATGACAAGGAAAAACAACATCATTTTCATATCCTTTTGGAGGAGAACAATGGTGCATCCCTTCACACTAACTTTGGTTTTTGATTTGCAGGTGACATGAAGATATTGAAAATTAATATGCTCCTTCTTCAGTGTGTGGTATTAGAAATTAAGTTTCTCAAACTACTAAAGGAGATCCAAAGTACTACTGTAACTCTTTACACCCAAGAACCCTCATACCAGACCAACATGTTATTCCTTCTCCACCCTCCATGAAGTATCATCCTATTCAAACACCAATACACATCCCATACCTACACCAGAAAAAACCACTTTACCTACTACACCTCCAATGAAACCAAGACTGAACCAATTTCACACAACCAACCTCATTTCCCAAGTACAACACACCTTCCATGCAGTCTCATAAGCAGTCAACCAAAGGTTCATAAATCCTGCAACTTAATCCTTTCCATCAATCCACATATGACTCTCAGAATCCACAAGAACCTCAGAGCAGACTATAGATGAAAGGATAAAAATGCCCAATTTTACTCTAACCTCTTTGTTTCTTGTGCAGGTACCTTGTCCTATGGCATGTTCAACCACTGGATGTATCCTCAGAGTGTGGTATTAGCATCTCCAATGCTCAATCTACTGAGGGTACACCAATTGTAAAAAGCATGCCATAAACTTCTTGTCAATAAAGAGCATACACACCTCACGTCCCTCAATAAGGAGTCAACCAGGCAAAATTATGCACTACACTACTGCAGACCCCACCTCATCATCTCCTGCAGCAAGTCATCCACAATACACCATCAACCACTGAGTTCACCAACACATTTGCAGTACAACACAGACTTGATTAGCTGCAGATGCCTAGACATGATAGAGAACCATCAGTCGAACCCTTTACTACTAACCTATTTATTTTCTTTTGCAGGTATACATAAGTTTGATGAGTCTTCACCATTGAAGTGTTCTCAGTGTGTGGTATTAGTACTTCAAGTACTCATTCTACTGAGAGCACATCAAAGGTCCAAGATACATTTCATTCTACTGTTTACATGTATTGGTAAATACCAAATAGGAAACCATTTGGACACATCTAGGGGATCAAACCTAGGTGTCCAAGCCATCTACCCAGGCAAGCACCATACAAAGACAATAGAACCAAGTAATACACGCACATGCTCCCAAGACAAGATTGGCCAGGACATACTTAGGAGTTCAAACCTAACTGACCAACATGTAACTCCTGCTACCAGTTTCCAGACATTGAAGCCTACATACTGCAGTTGTTCCTATATCAGATCACAGATACCATCAGCTCAACCTGGATGCTTCAATGCCTCCTGGATGAAAGTAACAGGCCAAGGCTCAGTCTCTTCTATGATTTACACTATATAGAGAAAGCAAGTTCACTCCTTCATATGGATCCTTCTGATAAATATCTTCAACCTGTCTTTATATGTTGTCAAAGTAAAGTTGAAGATAGTTCAGAGCATTCTCACCTATTTTTTGCCATGCTTCATAGGGAGAATCTTCATATTTTCTGGATGTAGATCTTGTTGTATATGGAAGATTTCTTTTCAACTCACCTGCTTAGTTGATTTGTGTTCACTTGTGCATTTTTGTATAGTTGACCTAGGCTCAATTTACCTTATTTTTGTATACACAACTGCCTATCATTTATGTATAGACAATTCATTTATGTATAGACAATTGGCACCACACCATAGGTCTAACTCCACATAGCTTTCAGGATTTATTTGGTTATCATGTTTGGATAACCAAGTGTGTATCCATAATTTTCTTGGATGTAAGGTTTATGTCCTCCTCATTTATTGTACTTTATTATTCATATATGAAAACTAACCCTGGGCACAATGTCTAATGGCTTTGATTTAAAAAAAAAGAATCAAGAAAAGAGTTCGCTCAAGGATTTTGACATAATTTTTTTTGGGGGGGGGGAGGGGACATCGCTCAACCATGAGACAAGTATTGTTTTCATGTGAAGAAATAACAAGGCCATGTAAAATTATGAGAAGATAATCCCTATATATGATCATTCTTTTGTGAAAATGGAGTAACAATTCTTAAGAAAACAAAAAAGTTGCTGAAATACAAAGAAGACAACAGCTTCTTTAAGAGGGAAGAGAAACCTCTCTATAGCATTTACTGTGAGAGGCAAAGAGCAAACTTTGTTTTAAATCGATGGTGTAACGATCCGGCGTGTCGTTATGAATATTTGAACTTTGTTCCCTTATTTGATGCTTCACGTGTGTGTTTTTTATATTATGTGACTTGTGGGGATGGATGATTTGATTTTCTTGGGGTTTGGGAGTGAACTAGAAAACTTAGTTTCATATTTGAAGCCATAAATTGGAAGAGTTGACCAAGATTTGAATGTTGTGTAAGCAATCTGGGATTAGTAATTTGATGATTTCAATAGGTTCGTATAATTATTTTAGACTTAGGCGTATATTCGAATTAGATTTGAAGGTTCCAAAAATATTTTGAGCTTATTTGTTGAAAGATGGCAATTTGAAAAATTGGAGAGTTCTTAAGTTTGACCGATAGTTTACCTTAATGAAATTGGACGCCGAATGTTGTTCTGGAACTTGGAATAGGTTCTTTTTGTTGTATGAAAAGTTTTATTGTAATCCGGATTGTTTAGGCTTGAATCGGACGCTAGGTCGGAAGCTTGGAAATTTTTGAACTTAATAGAAGTGCAATTTGTGGTTTGATCCTTAATTCGTATATGTGATGATCTCGTATGTGTTTTAAAGCTTTGGATAGGTCCGTGTATATAACGACCCGACTGGTCATTTGCTTTATTGATCCCCGTTACCCTATTTAAGACTTTTCGTATGTGCTTTTACTATTTTATAACTAGCGGGGATGGGTGGATTAGTATTGGAAGGGTTCGGGTTGAATTCGGAAAACTAAGTTCCATAATAGTGGCCAAAGGTAGTCAAGTTTGACTTGAGTCAACAATTTGAGTAAACGACCTCAGAACTAGGATTTGAAGGTTCCAATAGGTCCGTATGATGATTTTGGAGTTGGGTGTATGTTCAGATTGAGATTCAGGTGAACCAGGAGTGTTTTAGCGCTTATTGTTGAAAGTTGGCGCCTTGAAAGTTTTAGAGTTTCTTAAATTTGGTTTGAAGTGGATTTTGGTGTTATCCGTATCCGTTTAGGATTCTGAGACTTGAAATAGGTTTTATGGTGATTTTTTACTTGTGCATGAAATTTGGTATCATTCTGAGTTGTCTAAGTATTATTCGTTGCGTTCGAAGCTAGTTGAAGAAGTTTGAAGTTCAAAGGTTGGTTAATTTGGTTTTGAGGTGCGATTCTTGATTTGATGTTGTTTTATGTTTGAGGCCTCATGCAGGTCTGAATTATGTTAATGAACTTGTTGGTGCATTTGGACGGTGTCCCGAATGGCTCGGGTGTGTTTCGGACCACCCGGAGTTAAGTCAAAAATAGTAGATTTTCTGCTACTGGTCTCCTTCATTTCGAACGCGGAGGGATTCTCGCGTTCCCGATGAAAGATTTGGTCCTGAGGCATTCGTGTGCTTTGTGTTCGCGATCGTGTGGTCGTGTTCGCGAAGGCTTGAGACCAATGGTTTTTGCCTTCCCGATGGACATCCCGCGTTCGCGTAGAAGGAGCTGGGTATGGGGGTCAACAGATCATTGCCCTTCATGTTCGTGAAGGACTGGTCGCGTTTGCGATGCGTTGGCCACGCTATCCTTCACGATTGAGAGGACCTGGCCGTGCTCGCGAAGAAAATTTTTCGGGCAATGGCAGCTTTTGCCTTCCCGATCGGGAGGGGTCTTCAGTGATCGCGAAGAAGGGGGTCACTGGGCAGAAACTTTTTAAAAGTGGGGATTAGGCTCATTTTCTTCATTTCTCACCTTGCTTGGCCGATTTTGGAGCTCTTGGAGAGGAATTTTTAATCTAGCATTTTAAGGTAAGTGATTTTTATCTAATGTCAGTTTAATACTTAGTTTATGAATAGATTTTAATGTGTAAATTGTTAAAATTATGGGATTTTTGTATTGACCCGACCGTTCATTTTGAGCTCTAGCACGTCGTTCGACGGTTTGAGGCCTTGAGTAGCTTCACTTTGGGTATTATGAGTTGTACATATGGTCGGAATTGAACTTCGGGAAGTTCGGAGTTGATTTGGAAAGGAAATTCTAATTTCGGAAGCTTTAAGTTGGAAGAATTGGCTAAGGTTTGACTTTTTGAGTAAACGGCCTAGGAATCGGGATTTGAAGGTTCCAATAGATTCATATGATGATTTCGGACTTGGGCATATGTTCGGGTTGAGTATCGGATCACCCGGGAGTATTTCGACGCTTATCATGGAAGGTTGGCATTTTGATAGCTTAAGAATTTCCTAAGTTTGGTTTGAAGTAGGCTTTGATGTTATCGATGTTCGTTTGGGATTCTGACTTGGAATGGGTTCGTATTGTGATTAATGACTTGTACACAAAGTTTGGCACCTTTCCGGAATGTTTTGGTATGGTTCGGACGCGTTCGTCGAAGTTTGAAAATTTGAAAGCATAAAAAAGGATTTCAATCGTCGATCCATAGTTTTGATGTTGTTTGGCGTGATTTGGGGGCTCGACTAAGTTTTTAATGTGTTTTGGGATGCGTGGGTATGTTTGGTTAAGGTCCCGGGGGCCTCGGGTCAATTTCAGATTGAAATTGGATCAATAAAATTAAAGTTGAGGAATGCTGGTGTTGGCCAATTGCTGCTGCAATCGCACCTGCGTGTTGAAGGTCGCAAGTGCGAGCCTCAACATGCGGCGTTAGGGCCGTAGAAGCGACAATTGGACTGAGCTGGGGTGGCCGCAGATGCGAGGCTATTTCTATATCTGTGAGCCCGCAGATGCGAAGGGTGCTCCACATAAGCGGAAAATGAGAGGGGCAGCTCGGTCACAGAAGCGGAGGGATATCCGCACGCGCGGAAGTGCATTAGCGTGTGAGGTACCACAGAAGTGGTCGCGCAGGAGCGGAAATAGGTCCGCAAAAGAGGATTTTGCCTGGCTTAGAGGGAACTCCACCTGTGATGGATTTTTCCGTAGGTCCAGCTGGTGTTCTGCAGGTGCGAAAAGACGTATGGGCAGATGTGTTCTTTTTAAAGCGGGATTTGGCCCATTTTCTCTCATTTTCACTTGGTTGGGGTGATTTTGGAGAGCTTCAAGGGGAGATTTTCATCAAACAATACAAGGTAAGTGATTACCACCTATTACATGAAATTAGGAATAAATCATATATTTGAGTTCGTGGTGTTATGGGTAAAGTTTATCTTCAAAAATATTCGGAATCCAGGCATGTGGGACCGAGGGTTGGCTTTATCGACTTTTCGAGTGGGGTTGGGAATTGTTTAAATTGATTAGTTATGGGTATTAGAATATATTTTTATTGGGTTGCACACTGTTTGAATAGTTTAGATCGACGGGCTTGGTTCGAGGTGTTAGAGAGGTTTTGGAACTTCGGAGCGAGGGATTGCGGTGGCATGGAATCACTCGTTGATGGGTGTATGATGAGTTTATATAATTATTTGACGGCTTATGAATGACTCTTGGCACGTTCGACGACGAATATATGTTTAAGTGAGGGAGAATATAACAATCCGACCTGTCGTTTTGAGCATTAGCATTCTGCCCGATAGTTTGAGACCATGAGTAGCTTCATATAATGCATGATGATTTGCATGTATAGTTGGCTTTGATTTTTGAGAGGTTCGAGATTGGTTTGGAACAGTAATCCTTGTTATGGAAGCTTTAAGTTGGAAGAGTTGACTAAAGCTTGACTTTTGAGTAAACGACCTAGGTTGGTGATTTGATGGTTCCAATAGGTTCGTATGGTAACTTTGGATTTGGCGTATGTTCGGATTTGGATTTTCCTAGAAGGTTTTGGCTCTATTTGACAAAAGTTGGCAATTTGAAAAATTGGAGAATTCTTAAGTTTGACCAGAGATTGACTTTCGTGTTATCGAACTCTAATTATGGTTTTGAGACATTGGATAGGTTCATTTAGTTAATTGCAACTTGTGTGCGAAATTTGGCTGTACTCCGGAATGTCTAAGTGTGATTCGAACGCATTCGGCAAAATTGGAATGTTTGAAAGTTAAGATAAGGATTTTGATCCTCGATTCTTTGTTTTGTTGTTCTTTTGATGTTTGAACCTTGGGACAAGTTTATATCTAGTATATGGACTTGTTGGAATGAATGGCCGGGTTCCCGGGGACGCATGTATGATTCAGGGTGGTTTCAAACTATTTCAGTGAGTTTTGCAACAGCTGATGTGCTGGTGTACAGTAGTGCTTCGCGATCGTGGAGAAGGATTTGGCTGGCTGGGCATTCGTTCTTCATGTTCATGACAGGGAATGCACGGTCACGTAGCGTCATGGGCTAGTACATCGTGTTTGCATCTAGGCAGTCGCGTTTGCATTCACGATGGAGTGGAGGCAGGTGGGGGCTTGGTCTTCATGTTCGTGGGCGAATGTCGCATTCTTTTAGTTTGTGAGGCGGGTGAACTTCTGAATTGCAAGGGTAATTCCGGAAAGGAGGATTTGGGCAGGTAGCATATTTGTGCTTCTCGAACACGAGATAGTGGCCGCGTTCGTGAAGGGTAGTGCTGAGCAGACCACTTGAGTTTAGAATTTCAGGATTTTGCCCATTCTTTTATATTTTGAGCCCTGGACTCCGCGAGAAGGTGATTTTGAAGAGGAGTTCACTACTAAAGTTGAGGGAAGTAAATTCACTTGGATTTGGTTATATATCTTGATTCCCCATAGGTCGCTACAACTAACACTTGGAATTTTAAAGAGAAATCTAGGGGGTTTGTCTATTTTGGGGATTTGAGGGTCGATTTGGACCTAGTTTTGGAATCTAATTCCATATTTGGACTCGTAGGGTTATGGGTAGCTTGGATCTACTCCTTGACTCGGGTTTTGACCATATGGGCCTAGGTTGACTTTTATTGGCTTTTAGGGATTTGATTAAAGATTGAAACTTTATTGTTTATAATTGATTCATGTAGCTTTTTTTAATGTTATTGAGTTATATTTGACTAGATTCGAGTCATTTCTAGCTGGATTTGAAAGGAAAGGCGCTTGTTGATTGGTTAAAGCTTATCGGATAGAGGAAATTCGATAGGTTATGACCATCCTTGTAAGAGGAAATTCTCCTCATATGTGATCTATTTGCTATTTGTTGCTTGATTAAGGAGCCATGTATATACGAGGTGGTGAATGTATATGCGTAGCTAGGTTATGACCATATCTGGTAGAGCTTGGCTTATGATTATGCCTTGTTTGGACTATGTGAACTTATGATCCATGTTTCATTGATTCTATGACTACGTGATGACTTGTAATTATGGCTTAGATGCATGCTTGAGATTATGACTTGTTAAATTGGACATAAAGGATTATTTAGCCATGCTGAGCTTTCTTATTAAGGCGTAGTCATGAACTTATCTTGTTTGATTCATGATTGGTGGTTATATGGCTTAACTTATTCATGTTAAATATTATGGAAAGACTTCTTGAACGTTAAAATTGTTTAGTGCGTTGTTGAGATAAATTAAATTATATGATTAGTCATGACCATCTTTTAGGCTTTTGAGCTTTTATCCGTATTTCTATTGTTATGTCTGGTGCTTCTTAATTATATTATTTCATATACATAGGAATGAGTTGAAAAGTTGAATGTTGTGAAAAGTTGAGGAATTTGGAACCTAGGACATTGTGAGAGGATATTGATTATTGATGGTATTATGATTGGAATGGGTTGCACGCCGCGACGATTGGTAAATGATCATTGATTGTAAAATGATCAATGGTTGGATATGGATCCGTCCCTCCGGAGTCAGGTGATTACCCATATTACTTTGGGCCATGTGAGCGTAGGTACTCAGATATAGTGCTTGGCAGGACACATGGCATGTGTTAGACACATGGATTTGCGAAGTGAGGTATTGAGCAATAATCTTGAGCATGCGTATTTACATATCTTAGACTCATGTACAAGTTTGGTTTAAATATTGTTGACATGTATCATGTCTTTATGTGAGGTGTTTTTTTTTGTAATTCTTTTTCTTTTTAGTAATAACCCCTCATTTCTTTTTTACTTTTTTTCCTTATTTTTTTATTTTTTTCTGTATTTTTTTATTTTCTTAATTTTATTCTTTAAAATAAATCTTTTCGTTCAAAACAAATTTTTGACCCTTTCCCCTTATTATTATTATTATTATTATTATTATTATTATTATTATTATTATTATTATTATTATTATTATTATTATTATTTTCATATTCCATACCTATTTATAATTCAGTAAAATTCCTCCGTCAAAATTTTTATCACTTTATTCTACAGTAAATTGATGGCTTGGGAAAGATTCTTGGCACGTTCGAGGATGAACGTTTGTTTAAGAGAGGAAGAATGTAACGACTCGATTGGTTATTTTGAACTTTAAGGTTCTGTCCAGTGGTTCAAGGTCTTGAACAACGTCGTATCGTGTATTGTGAGTTGTGTGCGTGGTCGGATTTGAATTTCAGACGTTTCGGAATAAATTTAGATGAGTGGTTCTTACTTTAGAAGCTTAAGTGAAAACGACCCCAAAACAGTGTTTTGTCGGCTCCGATAGGTTCGTATCGTGATTTTGGATTTGGGCGGATGCCCGGAATCGAATTCGGGAGTCCGTAGGTTGAATTGTGATGTTTTGCCGAAAGTTGGCAAATTTTAAGGCTTTGAATTTTTATAAGTTTGACTGTAGGTTGACTTCCTAGCTATCATGTTTGGTTTTCTTTTTCGGGACTTGGAATAAGTCCGCTTTGTCATTTGGAACTTGTCCACAAAGTTTGGCGTCATTCTGAGTTGATTTGATAGGAATCGGACACGTGGTTGTGTTTTTTGGAGATTGTGTATTTCATGTTGGATCCTTGTGTTTTGAGGTTCGATTCGTGGTTTCGAATGTTATTTTGATGATTTGATCGCACGAGCGAGTTTGTGTTAGGTTATTAGACTTGTGTTGATGTTTGGTTTAGAGCCCCGAGGGCTCGGGTGAGTTCAGGTCTAACAATTGCGAGACATGTGTCGCAATTGCGATATTAGTTGATTTCTGTCATGGTCGCATTTGCGAACAAAAAGTTCACATTTGTGAAGGTGGGGTTGGGCAAGCTGTCTCGCATTTGCGATCAGTCATGTCGCATTTGCGAGGTGCCAATTACGAACTTAAAGTCGCATTTGTGACTGTAGCAGGGGTGTGAAGGACTTCGCATTTGCGGTGTTCGTATTTGCGGATCCCAAGTCGCAATTGCGATACCTGCGACTGTGCATAAGAGCTGAGGGACAGGATTTTGGTCTCATTTTCATATTTTGGAACCCTAAACTCGGTAGGAGGCAATTTTGAAGAGGAATTTTCATCTACACTTTGGGTAAGTAATTCTAATCTATTTCTAATCATATTCCATCATTTTATCTTAGATTGTAACATCAAAATCATGTGATTCAAAGTGAAAATTCTGAAACTTTGCCAAGTTCTTAAAAAATGAGAATTTGAGCTTTGAGAGTCGATTTGGACTCGGATTTTGAAACTAATCACACATATGAACTCGTGGGGACATGGGTAGACGGAATCTACCATTGGACCTGATTTTTGATTGGGCAAGTCTCGGGTTGACTTTTGTTGACTTTTGAGCAATTGTATAAAGATCGTAGCTTTAATTATTGGAATTGATTTCTCTTGCGTTATTTGATGTTATTAAGTCAATTTTTGTTAGGTTTGTGCCGAGCAGAGGTGAATTGTAAAGGAAAAGCTATTTTGAGAATTGATTGAGGGCTTTTGAGGTAAGTATTTTACCTAATGTTATGTGGGAAAAACTACCACGTAGGGATTGGTTTGTTGTACTAATTGAATTATGTGAAAGACGTGTACAAGAGGTGATGAGTGTGTACATGACTTATATGTAGAAATTTGACCAGCCTAGACTCTTAGGTTATTATGTTCATTAAAAATGAAGTTGTCTTATTATGTTAAGTCCTCTATTAGCTAGATTCACCCTTACGTGTCTTATTTGAAGTTGATTGATTCATGTCCTACCTTTATTGCCAAATAAACTCTTATGTGCTTTAATTAAAGTTGTTGCCTCATTTATCGCCTTGCTATCTCTTCCGTAATTGCTTAACCTTAATTGAAGTTACTGCTATCTCCTCCGTAATTGCTTAACTTAATTGAAGTTATTGTTATCCCCTCCAATGTTGACTTATCCTTATTTGGAAACATCGCTACATGTTATCCCTTTAATTTGTTGAGTTACTCTTATTGGATATCGTTGTTACATTTTATCTCTCCCGTTGTTGAGTTATTCTTGTTTGAAACCATTAATTACTTGTTATGTCTTCCACTGTGAACTCGTCCTTCCATTTCTTTTGTGTTTTGTAATTCTTGTGTCGATTTACTTGTCGTACTCTCGTGTTATTATTGTTGTTATTGTTGTACTTATTGTTGTGGGACCGAGGGCTATATTTGGTTGTGATATTGGAAATTGTTTTGAGGAAATGTTGTGGTATATGGGCACATGTGGTGCAAGTCATTATATTGTGTTATTATGTTTTGGCACACGTGGTATTGTTGAGAGGATTGCCGGGGTGTTCACACGTGAGTTGTCCGTGCTATTATTTTTATTGATATTTGCACATGCGACGTGACAAGGCGACATATATATATATATGTGTGTGTGTGTGTGTGTGTGTGTGTGTGTGTGTGTGTGTGTATGTGTGTGTGTGTGTGTGTGTGTGAGAGAGAGAGAGAGAGAAAGAGTTTGCGCATGTGGCGAGACAAGGTGAGAATATTATTATGCGCATGCGGCGAGAAAAGGAGGGCATTTACTTTATTATTGCGCACATGGCGAGACAAGGTGGGCTATGTCAGGGATGATTGTGATGACTTGTGATGGCCTGGGGGCATTGGTATTGATGTTAATTGTGTAGTGGTATGCCTACCCTGTATGAGTTATGCATTTTACGTTTGTTGTGTTATTTCCTATGTACCATTCGTTGTCTTTGCTCGTACTTGTTGACTTGAGGTGTGATAGAATACTTGCACAAGCATACACGTAATTAATCACTCAAATCTGTTTCAGAAGATGAATCCTGACATTTATTGGCCATTTACATGTATTCTCATTTACTTGCCTTCCGTGTGAGAGTTGTACTATTGGCACGTGAGTCGTTTGTGCGGTCATGATTCATTGTTATTGTTGGCACGTGAGTTATCCGTGCAGTACGTGAGTCGTCCGTGCGATTGTGAGTTGTAGTGTGGGCACAAGATGCCAAGTGAATACGGTTCGTGAATTGGGACCCGTGAATTGGGACTATGAGGTGTGGTACCTCGGGGGAATCCTTGAATAGTTCTTGTGTGAAAATGGTGGTTCTTATTGAGTTGTTACATGTTTCTCCTTACTTGGTCTCACCAAACTTAACTACTTTCAGCTTGCTCTACAGTGTCATTACCTGTTGTTCCTTGTCGTTAACTGTTGCTTCTAGTTTCTCCATTGCAAGTGTTGTTGTCATTTTACCATGCTTAGATTTATTTTTATATTGTCCCCTGTTAGTTTCACATTTATACTTATATAGGTTATTATGTCTAGTAGGTGTCTTGACTGTTCCTCATCACTACTCCACCGAGGTTAGTCTTGATACTTACTGGGTACCGTTGTGGTGTACTCATGCTACGCTTTCTGCACATTTTTGTGCAGATCTGGGTACTTCGGGGTTTGGTGATCATTGGATAGCTGATCAGACATAACTGCGGAGACTCAAGGTATACCTGCTTGACGTTCGCAGGCCTCGGGGTCGCCTTCTGAAGTTTATTTAGTACAAATTATTTCTATTCTGGAACAGTTGTACTTAGAAATTCACTAGTGAACTCAATAGAGCTAATGACTTGTACTACCGATTTTGGAATATTATATCATGTTGGGGAATGTTGGCTTTATTTAGAAATATATGTCTACTTAATAGTTTTGTTGGTTAATTTCTGTCATTTAATTTCGTAAATGTTAGACTTACCTAGCCGTAGAGACTAGGTGCCATCACGACATCCTACGAAGGGAAATTGGGGTCGTGACAAATATTAACAATACCATGATTCAACGGTACCGTGATATACTAATATGTAGTGTACCAAGAATATTGGGTATATTATTTAATATGCTCAAATAAAGTATACCATGATTTAATACTAATCATGGTATAACAATGTATAGTATATCAAAGAATTTTGAGAGTACCATAATTCAACACTAATTGTTGTATAGGGTGAAATATGATATGACATGTGGTCATCTAAAGGAAAGACACGTGGAACCCTAGACAGGGATGGCTGAAGACTGAATGCAGCCATTCCGCTTGTCACCGGAAGGGATAACGTTCATAAAGGTGTATTAAATGCTCTGCGCCCGGTAGCATTTAATAAGGAATATTCTGCAGCATTAAGAGCGACGGCCGTTACAAAGAATTTGGCATTTATATTCACTGTTGCATCTTCATCAATGACCCTCATAATTGACTTTAAAGGACGACACGATCCTAGGACCTCCTTCCCTAGATGCAGCTATAAATAGTGAGCCCAGCTATCACTGTTGAGGACAGAAATTGTCTGGCAAAACTTACACTACATTATATACAAATCTTAATATAACCTTACTTTCTTGCGTTTTGATCTCATCATTGTTGTGTACGAAAACCTTGTTCCCGGAACTGCCATCTCTGCTGTTTCATCTACATTTTAAGGCTAAGTATTGTACATTTCTTCAATTATTGCAATATTTCAGGATCAAATTAGTTCACTTGTCTAGAAACCACGTATAAATTCAACTGTACCGTTTTACGGGTAAACAGTTTGGTGCCCACCGTGGGGCCTTGATAGACGTGCAATTAAATTGATCCTTGTCTTTTTTACTAACGTGATTTGATTTTTTTGTCTTAGAAAAAATCATAAAAAATGGTAGATAACATTGTTAACAACACGCACAACCCTGAAATTCGAGGGGATGAGCATCATTTTGAGGATTTAATCAGTGACACCCGCAATGAGGTGAATGATGCCACGTCGGTGCATGACAGGCAGTACCCTCGATAGGTTCGGCAGACAACTCCCGATGATGCTGATGAGGAGCATGTCATGGATGCGGTGAGGGTCCTGCAAGAGCAACAGGCGATCATTTTAGGCCATCTCACGCGACAGGATAAGGTTATGATGGAGTTGAAGCAGGCGCTATTGCGGGCTTCGAATAATGCAAACAGACGAGATCCAATTCCTGCCGGTGTTCCCGCAAACCAAACAACGCAAAGAGTCGACAATAACACTCCCAGGGGTGAAGTCAGCTCCGACGGGGCTGGGGGAGCAGATCTGGTCTCAACAACGAGAAGTAAACGCCCGCATGGATAAAATCCCGGGCGCGCCACCAGTATTGAAAGGCCCGGACTCGAAGAAGTATACTCAATTACCGTACAAGCCTTAATCACGCCTTCGGGGGAAACCTTCAGGCAAACCATCAGAACGATCCATTTAACTAACAATGAAGTAGAGTACGAAGCTTTGATTACATGGCTCGAATTAGCCCGAAGACTTGATTCCGAGGTTATCAAAATCAAATGTGACTCGCAGCTGGTGGTAAATCAGGTCTACGAGATCTTTGATACCAAAGAAGAACGTATGCAACAGTACGTGGTAAAGGTCCAGGATCTTTTGGCACGATTCCGAGAATGGTCATTTACTCATATCCCGAGGGAGGATAACGCAGAAGCGGATGCATTAGAAAACTTGGGATCATCGACGAAAATAAAGGGATCGGAGTCCGGGACGGTAGTGCAACTGATGAACTCAGTCCTGGATACAGATGGTTACTATAAGGTATATTCGACTAGTCTGGTTTGGGACTGGAGGAATGAAATAATCAACTATCCCGAGCACGGGAAGTTTCCCGAAGAACCCAAAGTATCACAAGTGTTACGCGCCAAAGCTGCACGTTATAGCTTCAGAAGAATTTATGCCCGAAATCAAAATGCCTTCAAGGAAAAATTCACCCGAAGACATACACGAAAGGACGCAAAAAGTAAACTTGCGCAAATACTTATAGAAACCCTCACGTAAAAGGGATAATGCTCGGGGCCAAAGTGCTTTGAGAAAAATGCATCCGAGACTACACATAGTAAATCGCGAACAGAAAAACGTGCGCAGAATTCTTAAACAAATGCAAAGGTTAAAGACTTGCATGGATATTCAAAAGAAAGTAAGACTCAAACAATACTTGAGAAAAAATATGTCTTTATTTATAAGAATGTGCCAAAACGGTAAAAGTACAAAATGGGAAAAAGAGAAGAAAAACTAAACTATAGTGTCTCCGGAACCAGGAGGAAGAGAAGTGTGCGCATCCCCGGGAGAAGTAGGTGGGTCCACCGATGGCTCAACATTTTCATTAGTTTGGCCTTCGGCATCGTCATCTTCTGATTCTTCTTCAGTTCCCGAAAACTCAGAATCGGAACCAAAAGAACCAGGAGCATCAGACTGCGCCGGGAGTCCATTTTTAGCAGCCAACTCAAGCTTTCGGGCTTTAGCAATTTCGTCATCAAAGTCAATGACACCAGCTTTGACCACTTCCAAGGTTTTTCTCCTCATGATGTACATGGCATAAGTTTTTTCAATAACGAGGGAAGCCTCTCGGCGCTTGAGTTCTTCTTTAAGTTGGGTTACCTTGGCAGAAAGGTTTTCCCGGACGGACCTAGCAAATTTGAGGCTGGCATCAAGGTCGCGGACAGTTGCACTAAAGAGCCTATTATGCTCGATAGTTTTCCTGTAATTCTCTTCTAGCTGGGCATATTTTGTCCCTACAGCAGCAAGCTCTTCAATTTTGGAGTTCAAGGCTGCCTCTAAGTTAATCACTCTTTCAGTGAAGGCAGCCTCGCGCTCGGTTGCAGCAAGAATGGTGTCCTGGACTTCAGCCCATTTGGCCTTGGCTTCATCAAATCTAACCCTCATCGGACCAATTTCTTGGCTAAGGGTTACCACGTCTTGCTCGCTTTGCTGCAAACGAGCCTCCAAAACAACAACCTCAGTAGCTTTGTTTTCCAGTTCCGAGAGGCGGAGAACAGTTCGGTCCCGTTCCACCAAAAGCTGATTCCGTTCAGAAGTAAGTTCCTCCTTCTCGTGAATCAACCTCTGAAGGCCCTTAGAAGCAAGAAAGTTGGCCTACAAAACAAGAAGAAGTAAAACTTAGAATACATTCATACAAAAGTAGAAGAAATAATAAAGTAAGAAAGGAACGTACCGCTACGGCATTGTGCATGGCGTTGTTCAACAAACACTCTCCTGAGAGTGCATGTATCTTTTCCCAGTATTTCTTTGAAGCCAAAGGCTTCAGGTAATTAGCAAGCTCCACCGGCCGGGATAGCAAGTTGCATCTTGTAGAGACCGAAAGAGTAACGTTCCTCCTCATTTATGGAACTTCAAAAGGGGCAGCATAATTTTGCCCCAAATTCCCATGAACTGGGGATTGTGGAAGAGGAACACCCTCTTCATGGTCAGGTACGACCGGTGGAGGTGATGTAGCAACTGCTGGTGGAAGAGTGGATGAAGATAGAAGTGATGTACCAGTTACTGGTATTGGTGAAGATGGAGATGAAACTGATGGAGTTGAAGAGTGAGAAGCAGCTGCATCAAATGCAGTGCTGGTTATTGGATGCTCGCCAATAAAAGATGGCAAGGACTGGTACTCAGCCCCGCAGTACCGGGCATAACAATTGGGGCCCAAAAACGGGAGTTGACATTATCTACCAAATCAAACTCTCCCCAAAGTGTCGAGGCATCGTCCTCGGTTGGTTTAACTCTCTCAACAGGTCGAGCATCTTGTTGAGATGATGATAATCGTTGTCTTCTATGTAGAGAAGCTCCCCCATCACTAGCTTCTTCATCATCATCAATCATCACGGTGTCTATGACCGGCCCGGAAGGAGGACCAGTCACCATCGCCACCGGAGATGACTCGGGGGCATCGATCTTTGCCCTCTTATTCTTTTCTCCGGTCGCGGAGGAACGTATTCTCTTCGATTGCTTATCCTCCGGCCAGGGACTCCGTAAAGAAGTGTTTGTGCCCGAAACAAGCTCATAGATACCTGTTCGAGTAAGTGCCTCCCGAAGCAGCCTCGCTGCATCAGCAGGATCAGCCAAGACGTCCTCCTCGGGGACAACAACAGAGCCCGCAGGTAGACCTAATTTCGTGAACAAGTCAGAAGGGTTCAACCAAGTTTTCCATATACAAAAAATAAATGGAAGCAAGGTAAGTTACAATTACCATAATATTTGGCCTTCCACCCGTATTTAAGGGCCAGTTCTTTCCACAAACGAGTTTCGGGCGTCATGACGTCTAAGATCTTTTGAACATACCGGTCCAAGCCTTCCATCACAAGTGGGATCCATCGAGTTGCTGAAACAAACGAAGAATGGAGGATCAATACGTCTATAGAAAAATACTTAGTAAAAGGAAATACTAAACAAAGAGCTTACGAGTGCGGTTCCAAGCGGCCGAAAAGGATGAAGCCGTTGCCAGAATGATTTCGTTGGTGGCGACTGCAATGAACCATTCCATCCACCCACGGTCGTTGTCATCATCCATGCTAGACAGCAAAGCATGGTGGCCACGCTTGCAGAGGTTTATCATTCCCCCGCGGAAGATTTTGGGATAATAGAGATTCATCATATGAGCTAAGGTTAGCTCCTCTCCAGTCTCCTAGCATAAGCGTCGAAGGCAGGTGACCGTCCTCCACACTGAAGGACTTACATGTGCCAAACACACCTGGTAGCGAAGGCAAAACTCCGCAATCACGGAATCAAGCTCTCCACTTAAAGAAAACGCACCCAAAGTAAATGAATACGTGTAAAAGTATGTAAAACCTTCCTTGGGAAGGGTCACTCGCTCCAATAGATCAGGAGCAGTGATATCCAACTCATGGCAGCGACAGTCATCCTTCACAGTAGGAATACTGGAAGGACGAATGGAAGAAGGGTACCTACTAACAGCCCATGTACGAGGGTTAGCAGTAGGGAATTTCTCTTCTAAGTCCTTTGTGGTAATGAGTCTCCATGGGATGATGAAACCCACCGTTGGAGGAGCAGAGTCCTCGACTTTGTTCTTGTTCTTTGAAGAACCGACACGCTTGGAGGAAGAAGCCATTGAATACGAAGAAGGAAAATGTTTTTGTTTGAAGAGAATTAGAGAAAGGATGGAGAACAAAGATTCAAATCAGAAGTTCGATAAATTATGAAGTGCAAAGGAAAAAAATGATGCATATAAGTGAAAATTTGGCGGCTAAATTCATGACCATGATTACCTTGATAATCGGTAAAAGTTGTGCTGAGTCGTGGGATGACGCATGTTCAGGGCATTAAATACGGAGAGACGTGCGTCTAATCAACCGTCAGAAGCCTTCAGAGGGAGTTATAGTAATTCCCGCCAAAAGAGTATTTCTACCAACTTCCCGATAATACAAAGTTATGTCATCAGAAAGTAGGGGGACTATCTGTATAGGGTGAAATATGATATGACACGTGATCATATAAAGTAAAGACACGTGGAACCCTAGACGGGGATGGCTGAAGACCGAACGCATCCATTCCGCTTGTCACTGGAAGGGATAACGTTCATAAAGGTGTATTAAATGCTCTGCGCCCGGTAACATTTAATAAGAAATATTCTGCAGCATTAAGAGCAATGACCCGTTACAGAGAATTTGACATTTATATTCACCGTTACATCTTCATCAATGACCCCATAATTGACTTTAAAGGAGGGCACGATCCTAGAACCTCCTTCCCTGGACGCAGCTATAAACAGTGAGCCCAATTATCATTGTTGAGGACACGAAATTGTCTGGCAAAACTTATACTACATTATATACAAAGCTTAATATAACCTTACTTTCTTGTTTTTTGATCTCATCATTGCTGTGTCCGGGAACCTTGTTCCCGGAACTGCCATCTCTGCTGTTTCATCTACATTTTAAGGCTAAGTATTATACATTTCTTCAATTATTGATTTCAGGATCAAATTAGTTCACTTGTCTAGTTTAGGCTACTTAGACTATTCCGTTTTACAGGTAAACAATTATAGTATATCCATGTATAATATACCGAGAATATTGAATATACCATTTAACATACTCAAATAAGGTATACCAAGAATATTGGATATACCAGTTAACATGCTCAAACAAGGTATATCATTATTAATACTAATCATGGTATACCAATGTGTAGTGTACCAGAATATTATGAATACTATGATTCAGTGTAATCATGGTGTATCAATACATAATATACCAAAAGTATTGGGTTGCGGTGCTTGGAAGTTTGCAAAGGGTTGAGCGAAAGGGAGGACTGGGCGGGGCTACTTTGGGGCCAGTTCTTGGAAATTAGTAAACAAGGGGCATGTCGGGTCAATATTATGCTTCGAAGGAGTTTTTGTCCTTTTCCCTAGACAATTATCATGAATTTTGTATTTTCATGTGCCAAGAAAAAAAACTAAAAACCCAAACTGAAAAACCAAAAATAATTAATTTAGTTTTGATTTTGATGATATGAACACTGTTAACCATAATTAAGTAAATGTTTACACAAATTATATTTTTTCTTTGTTGATCTGATGTTAACATTGAGTACAATTAAGTTTATGGTTAAAGTAATTAAGTCTTTGAAGTAGAGTGCGAACAACTCGCAAAGATAGCGCGTCCTACGAGATCAGAAAGTCAAAAGCAATTATCTAAACTTGGTGTCAGAGATCAAAAACATTATCATCACTACCTCAGACTTCCCTGTGCGGCTGTCCCCGTCTCTCCCGGAGAAAATGGAGCATACTCTGGCGCTTGTAGCACTTACTATGTTTCTCTTGTCTTATGCCACCGATTCCGCCGGTGATTTCACCGCCGTTTCAAAACTCCGGCGAAACTCTCAAGTGACAGGAGGTCTATGCGCTCACCTCATAGAACCTGCTGGTTTCCCTTGCATTGAACACTCGGTACACTATCCTCTCCATCCATATGTATATATAACATGCGGATCATTTTCTGCTTTTACTTCTGTGCAATTTCTTTTTCTCATAAATCTCATAAGTTACTGCTCCTCTCATCCCAATTTATGTGACACTATTTGATTAATAACGGAGTTTAAGAAAGATTTTTTTTTTTGAAATTTGTGTTACATAACAAGTCATTTATGTGGTTATAAATCAGGATAAAATGGGAGTTTAAAGTAAAATAAAAATGTTACATTCTTTTCCAGACAAACTAAAAGGAAAAGTGTGCCATGTAAAATGAGACGGGGGATGACTTAACTAACATAGCTAGTATAATTAATTATCTTAACATTGAACTCGTAAATGTGCCCGAACTGATGGATTTGGTTGAACTGATTCATATAGTCGACCTCTAACTAGTTTGCAATTGAGCTGTTCCTAATCGATATGTGATCTTTTCTATCTTGGAACTATGAAAATATGGAATTTTCTATTTCCTAGAGTCTAACTCAAATTTTCTATCTTGGAACTATGAAAAATATGAATTACTTGAACTCGAGATGTATGTTGATATAGACATAGTGTTCTTTGGAATGTTATCTTTATTTGTTTTCTATTTCCTGTTGTATTCAATCATAAGAGGCCTTGTGTGATACTTCTAGTTGCTGATTCAGCTGAAAAATATTCTTTTATAATGAATCCCGCGTAGACGGAGACTAAGGATGGTTACCTCCTTGGACTTCAACGTGTGTCGTCTCGCTCAACAATTGTCAGAGGTGAAATGGGTCCTCCAGTCCTGCTCATCCATGGACTCTTTATGGTAATGTTGCTGCCAATCTCAAATTTCATTTTGCTACCTTCTGAATACTAGGACTTTATTGCATTTTGGTACACCTGTTTGGAGCAGAATTAAATTCCTAATATATTTGCCAACTTACCAGAAGAAACACACTTGCGCTGCGCTCACAGAGAAAAAGAAAAAGGAGAATTGAGAACTTAGGCACAAGCAAAGGAGAAAAAGAACAAGGAAACATCTTATTTTATATTTTTTTTAGAAAACATTCTTTTGGCCCATCCTGGCTTGTTTGATTTTCAGCACAGTGCTATGTTGTAGGATCTATGCACTGAATCTTATAATGGTTAGACCACTCTAAACACTGGCATTTCTTCAAATCAATTGAACACCGGGCTGCCTTTTTTTTAATTGAAATTTCTTCTTTGTTAGCAGTAGACTACATCTGATATCGGGTCTTACTGGTTAAATGGGCTTCAGTTATCACATTCTGGGATGAATTCTTAATTCTAAAGAAGAATGAAGCTTGAAGTTCAAACAGATACCAAGAAGTAAATTTCTTCTTTTCCGATAAAAGAGATATTGTGTCTTTGTGAAGGAGATTGTATAAGAATGTTTTGGAGAGAGCATCTTGTGTAAGAATGCCTTCGGAGAAAGCATCTTATATTAGGTCAGATAAAAAATTTCTGCTGAAGCATCTTAGGTAACAATTAATCTCTCCATTTTCATAGAAATTGAGAAACAAAGCAAATGATGTGTCAGTAGAATTGTACTATGAAACTCAAATGTAGTTCAATCTTATTAGGTATAATTGTATAATTGCTTAGTATTTTATCTGCTCTATAACCGTACTTCCTAAGAAATGCAACTCGAAGTTAATGTATTCGGATCTTAATGTTAAGAGTGTCCCACATGGGTTGAGGGAGTGGGTTGTTGTCTTCTTATATGGTCTTAGATGATCCTCACCTCTGGAGCTAGCTTTGGGGGCTGAGTGTAAGGACGGACATTGAGCTTGAGTTAAGATTCTATATTCACGGTTGGGGGTATGGCTCATTCAGGTTCATTTTCTTTTGCATCTATCCTGGATTTTAATGATCAACAGTAAGATTCTGCAGATGTTGAGTAATGACCAATCAGGGTATTTGCAGATTTAACATTTTGGAGTCTCAATGAATTGAACAGTTATGTAGTAAAAACAAATAACAATACCCTGTTCAGTGACTTTATAAGAAAAACAATATCCTTTTTAGTGGCATTCGGGGTATAACAAAAGTAAACAAGTTATCCTCTGTTTCTTCTGTTATAGTGGAAACAGGGTGTGACAACAGACATGCCATGGGCACATTTCCTCAGTATAAACAGTGTGAAACATATTTACTTACTACTGACAAAGTCTATATTGGGCCAATTTCCAGTACAAGCGCGAACTTTGACTAACCTCCATCTTATTGGAATTTCAGCCTTAACAGTTCAGATCATTTCATTTTCAGCTAGAACTGCTTCCACTGATAGTTCCTCTGACAATAAGTCACTTATATAGATGCTCTACCTAGATCATCTTAAATCTTCTGCAGAAAAAGGTAGTGTCTGAAATACTCTAACTGCATCTGGACACATGCTCAGTAACTGCTGTTAACCATTTCCTAATTCATCAAAGGTAGCAAGCCCCTGTTTACAAGTCAGTCGAAAAGTAAAAGTTAAGTTGGAGTTCTTTAAGGTAGCAAGCCCCTGTTTACAAGTTGTTTGAAAAGTAAAACTAAAATTTAGATTTCCTTGCTCGAAGCACACGAATATCCTGCAAGAGAGTACAGAGCGCTACTTACATTTCTGGTAGAGTTTACTACTGATGCCGAATCTTGATTTATGGAGGCAGGTGATGCATGGTTCATGAACTCTGCTAGTGAGTCATTGGGCTTTATCCTCGCCGAACAAGGTTTTGATGTCTGGGTTGGAAATGTGCGTGGTACACGCTGGAGTCATGGACATGTATCTTTATCAGTGAAAAATAAGGTAACATTCTATCTTGTGTTTGTCAAATGTATATGATTATTTCTCTGGTTTTGCGTATGTTTTGTCTTTCATGAGGTAGTCTAGCAGCTGTCAAAGGCGAATACAAGATTTATACTTGATGGGTTCGAACTTTATTCTTTAGCACTTAACCAATTAACTTTTAAAATTGTAAGTTCAGAATTTGATATTTTTTAAAATTTTAGTGATTATAGATGGGTACACACACACACACACACACACACACACACATATATATATATATATATATATTATGTGTGTGTGTGTGTGTGTAATGTACGCATACATACTCCGTGTCAAAAATGCTGTTGAGTTGAACCCATTCATTTTACATTGCATCCTCCATTGGAAGCTGTGAACTCTTGCTCTGAGCATTGGATTTGCTTTGCATGCCACGGTCAAGCCTTTGTTTTCGTGCTTACTAAAGTGTAGGCTATCTTTGACATGAGAAATAAAAGGCTGAGTCATGGAAAGTCTACTGTAGACCATGGTGGTTTTCTTTTGCTTATTAAAAAAAAAAAAGGAAGAAGAAGAAGAAGAAGAAGAAAGCACATAGTGACTTTACGGATCAAATGATATGCAGAACAGCTTCATAGGAGGAATTTAACTGTGTGATGCTGAGATGCTCAACTGGAACAAAGTTGAAAGTAATTTTAAATCTGTCGTATGTAGGAACGTGGTACATGATCTGGTGGTTGGCTTCTGTGTCACAAAGAATTTAGAGCTCAATTCTTTCAATACATTTATCATGATCATCATCTTTTCCACAAAAAAAGAAAAAGAAGCAAAGGAAAAACGAAGACAGATAATGATTAACCGACAACTGTATTAAGTAAATTCACCTTCCAACAAAAACACCTTTGCAGCAAGTAAATACAAGATTACAAAAGAATTCAGTTATTTGAAGACTTTAGAGTATCATGAATCAGTTCGGGAATGTTTTTTATTTTGCTTGCAGCCAGAATTAATTCATATAGAGAAAACAGATTTCAAGAAACAATTAAACAAATATCCTATCAATACCCCTTAGGTTGTCCGTGAAGAAAATATATTCTTTCCATGATACCATCATCGAGCCCTCTCCATAGTTTCTTTTCTTTTCTGTGTAATTTTGGTTTGAAGTATATGTGGTGAAAAATAGTGGTAATTCCAGTATCAATGCTGGGTACAACATTGATGACAATGGAGGTGGGGTGAGAGATGACCATTCATGATTACACCTAAGACTTTTTGGTTGCATGGGGGGGGGGGGGGGGGGGGAGTAAAAGCTAGAGAAATGCTGATAATGAAGGACCAGGAAAGCCTCATGGCCAGGGTTCTCCAAGAATGCATAGAAGAGAAACCAGTAGGTCTTTTTATGATTTTTTGTGTGCACAACGACGTAATCTTTTAGAGACATATTCAATGGGCTGAAGGAACAATTCAAGGGTATACGTTCACAAAGGATGAGGTGTGTGCGTGTGTGTTTATTAAGAAAACAAGAATGAATTTGAAGTGGATTGTAAGATGAAAGGGGCAAGGTTAATATGTTATTTTTTTCCTCAAAAAGATCAAGGGTCAAGTGTTTGAATCCCCATTCAGTGGTTCAATCCCAAAAATGGAAAACAATCTGAGCCATGCCCCAGTTGATTGTTTAGTACCCTACTTTCACTTAATATAGTGTTTTCATTAGATTTGAAATGACATGATTTGGTTTGCTTGCAAATGAATGTACTCCTTTCATCCCGCAATTCACGAGACACTTTATCTCAATGTTGTCTCAGAACATTGACAAATTTACTAGTAATACTAATTTGCATATTATACACAATTTTTTAAGAATTCAAATTGGCTTGAGATTTCAGTTTGAAAGATGAAACTTTGATGATGTTCTTCTTTCCAAATTAAATCTTCATAGAAAACCTAAGTCATTATTTGGTATACTTTTTCTTCTTTTTTAATCAGTCTAATATAAAAAAAAAAGGGCAGCCCGGTGCACAAAGCATCCCCTGATCACGCAGGGTCCGGGGAAGGACTGCACTCCAAGGGGGTGTGATGCAGTGTTATCAAAGGCGAAAAACGCAAAAAAGTTCTATGGTCTGTTGGGGCTTTAATCGCAAAGTGCAAATAAAGAGTGGGCTTTAACGAAGAAAGGCGCAAACGGAGAAAAACTACAAATATGTATGTGTAGTCCAAGACTAATATCTATAAGCATGAATACCAAATATATGGACCAAGAAATTGAATAAAATTTACGATAAAGTGAAATAACAATTGTTTAGTGTCGCCTCTTCATGATTACGCTTATCGGCAAGGAAAAGTATGTCTTAGAGCATTGGTGACAACACTGAAGCGCCCGCTAAGCGAGGCGAAGTGCTCAACATGTTTTGAGCCTCGCTTCAGGGCTTAAGCGCGCCTTTGATAACACTGGTGTGATGTAGGCAGCCTACCAAATGCAAACATCAGTGACTAATTCCACGGCTTAATCAGTCTAATATACTTCTATTAATGGTGTTGAATATGCCAGTGAAACTCTTTTCCACGCTTAGCCAATATTTTTCTCCTATTGGACAGAGGATGTGCTAGTTACTGCCAGAGATTCATGCATTTCCTTGTTCTTATAAAAGTATAATTTCTTCCCCAAAAGCCATCTCAAAAGAATAATTTCTTCCAGAAATCACATATGCAGTTCCTGCCTGTTTCTTTGCAGTTTCTGATGATGTGCTAGTTACTAAATATACACAACTTTTTGTAATGGAAGTGTCTTACTTCCTCGGTTGAATTTGTCTTAGGAATTCTGGGACTGGAGCTGGGAAGAGTTGGCTCTTTATGATCTTGCCGAAATGATTCGATATGTAAATTCAATCACAAAAGCAAAAATTTTGGTTGTTGGACATTCACAGGTTTTATTCTTTCGTAGCATCCATGTTCTTATGTAATTATAAGGTTTTTCTCTCCTTGCCATAGCATCTTATTTATTTTTTTTTTACATTTTTATTTTCAGGGAACAATCATGTCTCTTGCTGCTTTTACTAAGCCAGATATCGTGGAGATGGTCAAAGCTGCAGCACTCCTTTGTCCTATATCATATTTAGATCATATCACCACAAATTTTGTCCTTAGATTGGTCAAAATGCGTCTTGATGAGGTGCTGAAATAGTGTGTCGCCATGTTAGTTTCACTACATATATGACTTCAACAATACTCTGACAAATTTTATGCTATGGATTAGATAATTCTTGGATTGGGCATCCATCAGCTTAATTTCAAAAGGTTCCACTAAATCTTTCACTTCTTTGTCCAGTATTCTCATGATCTTCTATTGCCTTTATTTAAAGATATGACACATTTTACTATAATGTTTGCAGTTATATGGGGACTCAAATCATGGATATGATGTGTGAAGGGCATATTCACTGTGACATCTGGCTCAGTGCTATTACAGGTTCTTCTTCATTGTCCATCCTCACTTTCTATGCATTTCCTTCTTGCTTATTACAAGTTCTTATTATACTTCTTAAGCTGGAATGTGAAGGATTGGCTGTAGCTTAGTGATGTGAAAAAGAATTTGGTCGGTTCTAGCTTCTTTTGTGATGCAAGATCAAGAAGGCCAAGAATCCAAGAAGTTCAAGAATCCATTCAAGATTAGGATTTCTTATTTCCTAGTAATATGGTTCTTGTTTTAGTAGGATTATCCTATGCTAATTAAAAGTGGTTACTATCCTATGCTAATTAAGATTGGTAAAATAGCAAAGTGAATGGTGACATACTAATTGTTGAACGGCTTCTGATAAAAAGAATTGCTTTTCCTGAGTTGAGGGCAGTATTGTGAGGAGTGTGAAGCGAGGAAAAGCGACAAGCCCCTTTTCGCTTAAAGCGTGAGGCGAGAAGCGAAGCGCTCGCTTTTTTGAAGTGAAGTGGAATTAAATAAAACCAAAATAAATAAATACTAACAACAACAACAATAACATACTAGTATTATCCCACAAGTGGGGTCTGGGAGGGTAGAGTATACACAGTCCTTACTCCTACCTAGGGATACAAAAATACATAAAGGACACTAAGTGATGTATCAAAGCTACTGCTACAAACACGGATAAAGCTCGACTACCTAACCCTTTACCGTTATTCTCAACCTCCACACTTTCCTATCCATGGTCATGTCCTCAGTAAGCTGGAGCAACGCCATATCTCGCCTAATCACCTCTCCCCAATACTTCTTCGGCCTACCTCTACCTCTCCGTTGGCCCTACAATGCCAGCCTCTCATACCTCCTCACCGGTGTATCTGTGCCTCTCCCTTCACATGGCCGAACCATCAAAGTCTCGCCTCCCGCATCTTCTCCTCCACTGGAGCCATGCCCACTTGTCCCGGATAACTTCATTTCTAATTCTATCTAACCTGGTATGCACGCACATCTATCTCAGCATCCTCATTTCATCCACTTTCATCTTCTGTACATGAGAGTTCTTAACTGGCCAACACTTCACCCTATACAACATAGTCGGTCTGACCACCGCTCTATAGAACTTTCCTTTAAGTTTTGGTGGCACATTCTTATCACACAGAACACCGGAAGCGAGTCTCCATTTCATCCATCCTACCCCAATACGGTGTGTGACATCCTCGTCAATCTCCCCATTCCCTTGTATAACTAACCCAAGGTACTTGAAACTTTCTCTCCTAAGGATGATTTGTAAATCAAGCCTCACGTCTTCGTCCTCTTCCTGAAATGCGCCACTGAACTTGCACTCCAAGTATTATGTTTTGGTCCTGCTTAACCTGAAACCTTTAGACTCCAGGGTCTGCCTCCAAACTTCTAACCTCTCGTTGACACCACCACACGTCTCGTCAATCAGTACAATATTATCTGCAAATAGCATGCACCACGGCACCTCCCTTTGAATGTATCGTTTCAGTGCGTCAAGCGCCAGGGCAAATAAGAATGGGCTGAGGGTTGACCCCTGGTGCAACCCCATCACAACTGGGAAGTATTCCGAATCCCCTCCCACTTTCCTCACCGAGTCTTAGCTCCATCGTACATATCTTTAATAGCTCTAATATATGCAACAGGAACTCCTCCAGCCTCCAAACATCTCCACAACACTTCCCTTGGCACTTTATCATAAGCCTTCTCTAAGTCGATGAACACCATATGTAAATCCTTCTTCCTCTCCCTATACTGCTCCATCAACCTCCTAACAAGGTGAATAACTTCTGTAGTCGAACGCCCGAGCATAAATCTAAATTGGTTCTCTGAAATCGACACAATTCTCCGCACCCTCAGCTCCACCACCCTCTCCCATACTTTCATAGTATGACTTAGTAGCTTGATATCCCGATAGTTGTTGCGATTTTGTATATCACCCTTGTTCTTATACAATGGGATCATCGTACTCCATCTCCATTCCTCGAGCATCCTCTCGTCCTAAAAATGACATTGAATAACCTAGTGAGCCACTCTAAGCCCGCCCTACCCACGCGCTTCCAAAACTCAATCGGTATTTCGTCTGGCCCGGTCTCTCTTCCCCTGCTCATCTTACGCGTAGCCCCATCTACCTCCTCAGCCCTTATACGTCTGCAATACCCAAAGTCTTGACGACTCTCGGAGTGTTCTAAGTCACCCGGCACAATGTTCCTATCATCCTCTTTGTTCAAGAGTTTATGGAAGTAAGTCTGTCATCTCCATCGAATAAGTGCCGCATCCAACAACACTCGACCATCCTCATCCTTGACGCACTTCACTTGGTCCAGGTCACGAGCCTTCCTTTTTCGCACCTTGGCTAGCCTGTACAATTTCTTATCTCCTCCTTTGCCTCCAAGTTCTTCATACAAGTGTTCAAACGCGACAGTCTTAGTCGCGGTAACTGCCAACTTCGCTTCCTTCTTAGCCACCTTATATCGCTCCTTGTTCTTCCTCTTCTCCTCCTCATCCACGCTCTCCACAAGCTTTAACTACTGAAAATTTTAATTAAAAATTTGGCAGTCACAACACAGAAACTACCAGAGCAATCACAACAAAAACGCAAAAGAAGAAGAAGGGAAGGAGAAAAAGAAGAACTGAAGAACAAAAAGCAAAATTGGCAGCAACTCGTTTCAATTTATAGGCCAGAAAGGAAAAGAAAAAGAAGAATTGAAGAAGAAGACAAAATTTGGCAGCATTTCGCTGCAATTTTAAGCACCAAAAGGAAAAGAAAAAGGAGGAGGAGGAGGAGGAAGAAAGAAATCATACCTGAGCCTTGAAGAACCTTGAAGACCGAAGAGTGCTGAAAACCCTAGGTTTTTTAGTCGCTCTGTCGCTGCACTGCTTATTTTGTGATAAAAGAACTGGGTTTTTTTCCCCCTTAAGAAGACCATTGGCAGTGTTTTAAATACAAAAGCGATCGCTTCTATCGCTTCACGCTTTGCATCCACTTCTCGCTACTATGGCAGAAGCGCTCGCATCCAACTACCTAATACGCTTCAAATAGGTGAAGCGCTTCACTTGTCGCCTCGCTTCGCTTTGCACTTTAAGCGCTGAAGCGAGCGCTTTTCACAACAGTAACTTGAGGGTCTTTCGGAAACAAGCTCTCTACCTTCACAAGGTAGTGGTAAAGTCTGCGTACACACTACCCTCTTTAGACCCACTTGTGGGATTACACCGTTTTTTTTGTTGTTGTTTTAGTAGGATTATATTTGTAGTTCTAGTCAAAATAGTATTGTTAGTTGGTATTCTGTTCTTACTAGATTTCTTTTTCCTATTTTAGTTAGGATAGGATTTTCTTAATAATTTCATCTATTTTACTCGTTGTAAGACCTATTTAAAGGGTTCAATATGCTGAAAATAAAGGGCGGTGATTAGTTTTTTTAAGCTCTTGCTTAAAAAACGTGATTTGCCTTTTATTTCGTTCTCCCATTATTTAACACTTAGTGCAATCTTGCGGGATTGAGGAAATAGTGAGTAAGGTTCTTTCCATTTTACATTCTTCTCACGTGAGTTTGAAGAATGCTTTCGGTAGTATTGTGAAAAACTTTAGCGGGATGCTTTTGTTTTTCTCTCTTCTTTGTGCTTAAGAGGTGCAAAACCTTGAAAGTGCATTATTTTGACACTAGCATATGAAAGAGATATTTTTTTCGCTCTTTTGTATCTGCAGCTTGGCAAAATGACTATTTTCTGATACTAGCTGTCCATTATAAGCATATAACCTGGGTTAATTGCTGGTGAATGGTTCAACTATCTTATGCAAAAATTGGCCCTAACAATATGTAAATGGTTGTGCTGTTTGCAAAGAACGAAAAAAAGCTGATTGGCATAAGCAGCTTTTCAGTTAAATAGAAGGTAGATCCTAGAAACATCTTAAAAGTCAGCCTCCAAGTCATTTGAATATATCCTCTATATGAACTTAGTTTGGTGCTTAAGGTTTTTATTGCTCTACCCACTAGAAACTTCCATTTTGTCAGTTATATGACTAGCCTTGGAAGCAATACCTTTAGATTTCATTGAGCACGTTGGATATTGCTACTCCTCTTTAGCAACTATTAATAAGCTTAAAGGAAGAATGGAGAATTTATATCGCTGATCCCAACTTGTTTGCGACTGAGGCGTTATTGTTGTTGTAACATAACTAGGCAACTTTCTTCCGAATGGTATCAGATAATCAATGGCATTAGGAATTGTTAAGAATGTTGTAATAATATTGTAAATGATAGTGTATCAATTATGATTAGTCGGATTTAATTAGATTGATTTCGTAATTAGGTAGAATATTTTCCTTTCTATCTTAGCACTTGTATGTTAACTATTTAAGACCCAGTAGCTTGAGGGAATAATCAAGTTACATTTTCACTCAATTCTTTCTTCCTTAACTTGTTTTCCTCTCGCATAATGTAGCATTGTATCTATAAATACATAAGGAATAAGAGGCATTGTTCTCAAGCGTTTTCATGCTTTCTGCCTAGCTTATATACTGTGGTTGAAAAACAACTCCTCCCTCCATTTCAATTTATGTGACACACTTTCCTTATTAGTTTATTGTAAAAAGAATGACATATTTCTATATTGGGAAACAAAACTTTTCATTTTACCCATTTTACCTTTAACGAGAAGCTTTTATAGCCACACAAATTGAAGGCCCACAAAAGCTTTTACCCTTCAAGTTTTTAAAACCACAAGTTTCAAAAGTTTTCCTTTTTTTTTCTTAAACTCCGTACCGAGTCAAATTACGTTGCATAAATTGAAACGCATGGATCTGAGCAAGTTTGCTTTAAATACTTGCACTGTAATCTCTTCTTTACTGTTTGTAGTAACTTCTTGGTACTTTATTAATGAAATTTATCTGACCTTATCAAAAAAATACTTGATAGTTATGTTCAACTTCATGCATAGCATGTTTGCTTATCCTTAGATAGCAGGTTGGTTGGTTTTATGGCGTAGTGGCATTTGGTCATGGCATTCAGTATCAAAATATGTGATTCCAAGGTGGAAAAAAATTTCTTTCCTTTGGTCATGTTAATTCAGTTATATTCTTTTGTTCATCCTTGATATCCTTCATCACCATTGATGGCATTATGGGCCCTTTTTCTTCCTCTCTTCCCTCACAAACCAAGCTTATGTGATATGGCACCTAAGATATTCATGCAGGAAAGAATTGTTGCTCAATGATTTTTGCAGTCTTCTAATTAAGGCATGAAACTATCTCAAAAAGTATGAACTTTACTACGTTCTCCATGTTTTCTCATTGATCAATATTCGTGCAGGGAAGAATTGTTGCTTCAATGATTCACGGATTGATTTCTATCTTGAATATGAACCTCAGCCATCATCCTCGAAAAACTTGCATCATCTCTTCCAGAGTATGTATATACGTTCAGATTATACATACATATCATTGTATGTAATTCTTATTTTCTTTTTCCAAGTGGGATTGGGAATAGTAAGCTTGGCCCATAGGGTTGGGGTTACAAGGACTGGATGTCAGATCTGGTTTAAAGCCAGAATCTCGACCACTGAACCAATACCGTGGGGTTTGTCTCCTATTCCCTGTTCATCTCAATTTCTTGAATCAGCTATCTTCAGGTTTTTGTTAATGTCTCCTGGTCGAAGTTTAAATGAGGACTTTCATCCTCTTGGGCACTGTTTTACCTCCTTTGTTTCGCCAAATATGTTGATGTTGTTATGATCATTGCTACTTGGAGTGCGTGCACATGTTGTTTAACTGTTCATATTGTCATTATGGTCCTTATATTCCTGATCAAAATTTTGCAGTGATTCGTAAAGGGAATTTTGCTATGTATGATTATGGAATGTGGAGAAACCTCATGCACTATAAGCAACCTGAGCCCCCAGAATTTGATATCAGCCAGATTCCCACTTCATTGCCATTGTGGATGGGTTATGGGGGCAATGACGCATTAGCAGATGTCATAGACGTCCAACATACCCTAAAAAAGTTGAAGCCCAAGCCAGATCTGCTTTATATTGAGGAATATGGTCATATTGACTTCCTCTTAAGTATAAGGGCAAAAGAAGATGTTTATGACGACATGATTATGTTTTTCAATTCTGTACAAAAGATAAGCAGTTTTAAGTAGTGTCTGATTAGTATACGTGTGGTGGTGCTGGCCTATTCCATGTTCAAAGTCTTGTATATATAGCATGATGATGTAGCTGGTGCTACCTCTTCAGACTGTAATAGCTTCTGGCAAATATGGTGTGTATATAAATCCATTCCCAATCCTTGTACAAGTGGTATACGAGTGTACAAGTCTGTCAGCCCCTCCAATTTTTGTTTACATACTCCTACCTCCATTTTGAATCATATGCAACATTCAAGAGCTAATCAGGAATCAAGCAATCAATCAATATTCAGTATATATTCGTGTAGCGCGATACCAAATAAGTATACAAAATTAAAGAGGATCTGAAACAGCAACTGGAAGAAGGTGTATGAGTAAATCATACCTCTTCAATTCGTTCGATATGGAAGAAACGGTGAGGAACTAGGGTTGTGAAAAGAGGAGCTAGGGTTTTGGGACAGTGCTGCTTTTTATAGTGGTGATGACAGTGATAATGCGAGCATTTTGAGGGTAAAGTGGTAAATTAGTGTTTGAAATGTCTTCTATTAGATTCAGTGTTTGGGCCGTTTGAGCTGCTGCACAAGTGGAAAAGTTTGAGGAGAAAGCCACTTTAATGGATGTATTTAAAAAATAGACAGTATTTGTAATGTATTTATTTATAAAATAGAAAGAAATATGCGTTTTTTCTACTTCTTCTTTGTATGCATAAGAATGAAAGTGAATACACAAATAATGCTTCAATCTCAAACTTAACTTCTCAACGCAACAATAATTTCAATTCAATCCTCCAACAACTAACTAGCATTAGTTATAGCCACTTATCATTGTCAACCATTGTGGAATGACCGTAGGAATACTATAATTGTTGTAGAGAAGCACAAAACTGAAGGTGAATAATAATAATTGTGAGCAATTAAATCCCATGTGAAGTTTCCAAACATTTTTGTTAAAATTTGATCCCTAAATAAGTATTTTAACTTCGTGACCGTTCAATCAATCATAACAGTTCAATCAAGAGCATTTGAAACTTATTTTCATATGTAGCATTTGCTATTTGCCAAACACTCGATGATTATGGGCTGTAGTACTCCTATCATTCAAATTGGATCCGAATCCTGATTCGTTTGTCAAATTGTTCGGCAAATAGATCGAGTGAATGACACATCTACCCACAAAAACAAAACTATTTACCCTTATCTACCTATTTTGTTTTTTCACCTATCAAACTAATTACATTTCCTACCCATAGTAGCTTTTGTGGGAAATTTTCTCTTTTTTCTCCAATTCTTTTTTATTTCTATGCTTCTTTTCTTTTTTCCTTTTTTTCTTTCTTTTCTCCTTTACATTTTTCTCGTTTTTTTTCTTTTATTCATTTATTTTTGCCCAAATCATATTATTGTTATTTTTACCATAACTTATTTCACTCTCAAATTTGACTCCTTTATTTTTTTTCTTTTTATTTTTTTTCTTTATTTCTTGTTCCTTTTCTAATTCCACGTGATTGCCATGCAAACCTTGATCTCCTTCCCTACAAATATCAGTACACACTATACCATTAGCAGTAACACAACCAGTTATGGAGCAAGAAAACATAATCTACGGTCACTAAATCTCCATAAATACTTACTAATTAGAATAGATATGATAATAAAATATTAAAAAATACAATAAAAATATAAGTAGCAAAAAAGACTTCTAGTACCATATGATACCAATATGGTATACATGTATACCAATAGAGTATATGATTGCTCTAGAATATTGCTACAACTATCTGCGACTATACTACTATTCCAAAACATTAAAGGATACAATAAAAGTATGAGAAAATTACATGCTCGCATTGCAAGCTAAATATTTGCAAAGCAACTTTCTCATTCCGTATACTTACAAGGTATATAGTTGTATGAGGTCGTTCCAATAATTGCCTATAACTATAAAAAAAACTATTATATAATACACATAATCTATGTCCATCGGCACAAAAAAAATCCCAGCACAGCAAATTATGATCATATAAATAATTCCATAATAGAATTCACTTAAAAATGCCGCTAAAACAACCAAAAAAATGTTCAAACTACCATATGATACCAATATGGCATATACCTATACCAACATAGTATACAGTTTTACTAGTTAATTTTCGACAACTATATGACTATACTACTATTACATAACACACATGCATAAAGAGAAAAATAAAAAAATAGTGTACCACATATTAATATAATAAAGTATTTCAAGATATTGTACTATATTACTATTATTAAAAGAAAATCAAATAGTGTACCAATTAAATGTAACTAATCAACCAAAAAAGGATTCAACTAGCATATGATACCAATATAGTATATAACTATACTAATATGGTATATAATTGTACGGGGTCGTTCTAACAACTGCATATAACTATAAAAACTATTACACAATACACAAAATCTATGTCCATAGGTACAAGAAAATCCAATACAGCAAAACATGATCATATAAATTATTTAAAAATAGAATTCACTTAAAAATGCAGGTAAAACAACCAAAAAATATTCCAACTACCATATGATACCAATATAGCATATAATTATACCAATAGGGTATACAGTTCTACTAATTAATTCCAGTATGACTATACTACTATTACATAATACACATGCATAAAGAGAAAAATAAAAAAATAGTGTACCACATATTAATATAATAATATATTTCAAGATATTGTACTATAATACTATTATATAAAACAAACGCATAAAGAAAAATTAAAATGATTACATAATACACATGCATAAAGAAAAATTAAAAAAATTCAAGATACTGTACTATTCTACTATTACTAAAGAAAAATCAAACAGTATACCAATTAAATGTAGCTAATACAACCAAAAAAGGTTCCAACTAACATATGATACCAATATAGTATATAGCTATACCAACAGGGTATACAGTTGTGCGCAAAAAGTTTTAAAAAGTTTTTTTTAATTCAATTATTAAACTGAAATAATATCAGTTCTCATATAATCTAATTAACTCATATAGATGATACCCACATGGTATATATCATATATTATCACAGTATCATAGATGATTGGTTCATTCCTTCAAAAAATTAGTAGTATACTATTGCAATTAATTATATATTCTTAAATTAATTATTGTATACCAATATTATATACATTATAACATTTTGGTATACAATACGAATCTATCTTATTCGCTAGTTCAACTCAATTCTTTCTTTTTGTTTTGCTTCTGCTATCTGCCTTCTCTGCCACAAAGTGGTGCACAAATAGTTCCTAAAACTGAAAAATAACCCTTCCATTAGTTTTGTAGTCAAATATTCTCAAAATTGGCCAAAGCCTACAGTATGCACACAATCTTCTTCCTCTGTTCATATGTCGGCTCAACCGTTGAAAATTTTAAACTTCCGGTGATCCTCCAACAAAGGTCCCTACTTCTACTAATCACTTTTTCACAAGTAATTATCAATTCGATTTTTTTTTTGTCGCTGATCTAGCTTATCCCTCCCCATATGATATTGAAGCAACAACTTTTTGTCAATTTGCTAGTTTCGATGACCTAATAATTCCCGTCAATCGCAAAGTCTACGGAGATGGCCGGATTTTTTATATACCAGGTACAACGGGTAGTCGGGTAGATGGCCCTATATACCAAGAGAAAAAAGGAAATGGGTAGTCGTGTAATAGGTTTGGGCTGGATAGGTAGGAATTGTAATTAATTCTTAAATGGGCAAAAACGGGTAATTAATTTGAGCCTAATGGGTATATTGTGTAGTTTCCCCAAATAGATTTGCATGATCAGAGGATACATAATACACAATACACCCACTATTGTATGGCTCTGAGTTAGTACTATGTAAAGTTCAAAACATTGCACTTACTGAATAAGCTGGCAACATATACATGGGATTTTCTTTTAGGGGATTCTACTTTTCGTAATTCATAAGTTTTAACTGGATTCTATAATTCAGAATCCAATCTCTCTACCCTGACATGGAAAACCTAATCTGGAACCAACAAGCTGGAAAACATTGGATTGAATAGACAAATGTTGAAAATGCTATCTTCAGGCCTGAAACAAAATTGTTTACCTGTAAAACGGTACAGTTGAATTTGTACGTAGTTTATAGACAAGCAAATCGGTTTGATCCCAAAAATTATAAATAGATTAAATAAAAATGCAAGACTTAGCATTGAAATCGAGATAAGATAGCAGATAGCTTGGTTCCGAGAGCAGAGCTTCCGAAGACAGTAATAATAATACCAATAAACAGGAAATAAAGTGTTATTGAGCTTAGAATACTGTATAGCATAAGTTTATGAGAAAATTCGTGTCAATCCGATGTTGTTGAAATCACTATTTATAGTTGCACCTAGGAAACACGGTCTTAGGATCAAGCCCCTTTTAAATGACAATTATGGGGGCTATTGAAGAATGTGTAACGGCAGGCTATGAATGACATAATTCTCTATAACGGACTGTGTATTTAATATTGTAGAATATTCTTCATTGAATGCTATTGGGTGGCAGGCACTCGTTTGTCTTCATTAGCAATCTTCCATTCCGGGGCTCTCCTGTGCTAACCGAAGCTGCTGCCCCCGGTCTTGGGTTCCACATGTCTCACTTTCCGCCTATCTCTGGTTTCACGTTTCGCTCTATTATACGAGTATTTAATATGAACTGATTTTACCCTATACAGATAGTCCCCCTACTTTCCGGTGGCACATCCTCGTGTCATACGAAAGTTGGTGAAGATATATTTCTTGGCAGGGAATTTTCTGACCCCCTCTGAAAAGTTTCTAACGCTTGTTTAGATGCACGTCTCTCCGTATCTAATGCCCCGAACACGCATCATCCCACGATTTAGCAATACTTTCACCGGTTCTCGAGGTAAATATGGCCATGATTTTAGCCACCTATTCCTTTATTTATACGCTTCATCCTTATTCTTTTACACTTCACAGTTTTTCAAAGTTCTCTTAACTTCTTTGTATCCAAATTTTCCTGGATTTCACTCCTCTTTAATCTTCTTCTTCAAAGAACTTTTATTTCCTTCTGCTAACCATGGCCTCTTCTTCCAATAACTCAAGCTCTTCAAAAAACAAAGAAAGCACCAATGATTCTTCTCCTCCTACAGTGAGCACCATTATCCCCAGAAAGCTCAGTACAACCAAGGATTTTGAGGAGAAATTTTCTTCTGCTAACCTCCGCACATGGGCTGTTGGTGTGTAGCTTTCTTCCATCTGTCCTTCTAGCATTCCTGTTGTGAAGAAAGACTGTGATTGCCATGATTTGAACATCATTACTCCCGTTCTGGCGGAGTGAGTAACTTTCCCCAAGAAGGGTTTTATGTATGTATACACGTATCCCTTCACATTGGGCCCATTCTCATTGAGCGGGGGACCTGACTCCATAATCTTGGAGTTTTGCTTTCCTTACCAAGTCTGCTTGGCACAGGTGAGCCCTTCTGTGTGGCGGACGATAGCTTGTCTTTGGAGGCTATGCCAGGCGATGGGGGAAGAGCTCTCCCTGGCTCGAATGATGAACCTTTACTCCCCCAAGATTTTCCGTGGGGGAATGATAAACTTCAGCAAACGTGGTCAACATGCTTTGCTCACCAGCATGGATGATGACAACGACCGTGGATGGATGTAGCGATTTGTTGTAATTGCTACCAGGGATATCATCCCGGCCACAACTCCATCTTTTCCTGATTCATGGAATCGTACACGTAAGTTCAACGTCTGTCTATTTTCTGATTAAAGGTTGTTCCATGTTATTACTGATCCCTCTCTTTTCATTATTTCAGCAACTTAGTGGACACCACCAAGGGTTGAAGGCTTGGACCAGTTGGTCCAAAAGATTTTGGACGTCACCATGCATGAGACCCGCCAGTAGAAAGAACTGGCCCTTAAATACGGGTGGAAGGCAAAACATCATGGTAAGTTGATACTCGAACTTATCTTGTTTTTACCTCACATATAAGAAAACTGGCTAACTTCTTTTTTTTTTTGAATTCAGGTCTTCCGCAGGGCTCTGTTACCGTCCCCGAGGAGGACATTTTGGCTGACCCCGCAGATGTGACGAGGTTGCTGTAGGAGGTCTTCGCCCGAACGGGTGTCATTGGACCTGCTTCCAGTGCAGGTGCTTTCTCTCAAAGTCCCCGGCCGGAGAATAAGCAACAAAAGAGGCGACGTTCTTTTACGGCCGAGGGTAAAAATAAAAGGGTGAAGAACGCCGCGCCCGAGTTTGTTGGAGCCACTGTGGTGATCAATGATGATGGGGGAGCCAGTAATGAAGGGGCTTCCCTACAGAGGAGATGACGCCCTTCATCAGCTCAATAGGATGCTCAATCTGCTGAGCTAACAACACCAACCGACATCGATGTCCAAGCATTCTGAGGAGAGTGTGCTATAGTGAAGGATGCCAATTCTCGCTTCCGAGCCTCAGTCGCTGTTCCCGGTACCGTGAGGCTAGGTACTAGGTCTCTTCCGTCTTTGGTTGATGAGCAACCAACAACTAGTAGTGCTTTTGATGCAGTTGCTTCTCAACTCGGAACGCCATAAACTTCATGTCCTTCTTCGCCAATCATGCCTTCTCCACCAGCAACTACTACATCATCTCCCCCGGCCGCGGATATCCGAGAGGAGGATGTCCCTCTTTCCCAGTCCCTAGTCCATGGGAATTTGGGGCATAACTATTCGCCTCCCTCTGAAGATCCTCAGAGGAGGAGGAGCGTTTCCCTCTCGGTCTCTACCGGTTGCCATCTTCTGTCCCGACCGATAGAACTTGCTAATTACCTGAAGCCTTTGGCTTCAGAGAAAGATAAGAATAAAATACATTCTCTCTCGAGGGAATGCATGATAAACAATGTCATGCACAATGGAGCAGCGGTACAATGTTTGTTCCCTCTACCATTTCTTCTAGCTTTGTTGTGACAAGATTTTTGATTTAAACTTTTGCTTTGTAGGCTAAATTTCTTGCTTCCGAGGGCCTTCAAAAGTTGATCCTCGATAAAGAGAAACTCACATCCGAGTGGGATCAGCTATTGGCCGACCGGGATCAAATTGCTGCTCGTCTCCCTACACTGGAAGCACAAGCTGCCGTGGCCGTTGAGTTGGAGGCTCGGTTACAGCAGAGCGAGCAAGAGGTGGTGACCCTCAACCAAGAGGCCGCCCAGTTAAGGGTACAATATCAAGAGGCCAAGGCAAAGTGGTCCGAGGTCCAAAATGATGTTCTTGCCGCAGTCGATCGCGAGGCTGCCTCTACTAAAAGACTAAATAATTTTGAGGCAACCTTGAACTCCAAAGCTGAAGAGGCTGTTGCTGCTGAGGAGAAGCATGCTCGGATGGAAGAGAAGTATAGGAAGGTCATGGAGCACAATAAAGTTTATAACTCCACTATCCGTTACCTTGACGTCAGTTTTCAGGTCGCTAGATCCGAGCGGAATAAACTTTCGACCGAGGTTGACCAGCTTAAGGAAGAGCTTCAATGCCGAGAGGCTTCCCTCATTGTTGAAAAACATATTCCATGTATAGCATGAGGAGAAAAACCTTGGAAGAGTCCAAAGCGGGCATCATTGACTTTGATGCCGAGATTGCCAAGGTCCGTGAGCTGGAGTCAACTGCCCAAAGGGGTCTCCTGGTCCAACCTAATGCAGCTGACTCTTCTGATTCCATTTCTGAGTTCTCGAGAACTGAGGAAGACCTTGAAGGGGATGATGATGAAGGTCAAGATCCCGAGCCGGCGGCAAATCCACCTACTTCTCCTGGGGGTGCAGATGCTTCTCTTCCCCCGGGTTCTAGGGATGCAGTAGTTTAGCTTTTTGCTTTCTTTATTTTTTGTTTTTCACTTTATTCTTTTGTACTTGTGGTGTTTGGCACATTTGTTATATAAAAGTGCTTTTTTGTTTAAGGATTGCGCAAATTTTTCTCTTTGCGTCGAGTTATGCAAGGTTTCGGGTGTGTTTTCCCCCCAATAGTATTTGGATCCCAGGCATGAATTCTTCCAGAACCAACCATATATATGAGGGTTTCATAAGAGAGGGCCCTCTTATGTTTACGGTTCTCTTGAAGAGGACGTCTCCTATTCATTCCGGTACAAGCATTTGAAGTACTTGATTAACTTTCAAATGATAAAATTAATTCATCGTTTGGACAAGAAACAAGATAAAAATAAAAGGACTTTACTTTATTCCTTCCATTTTCAAAAAGTACATAAGCATTCGTCGTGCTAAAAAGAAATTGCCATTACCTGTGGCTAATTTGTACAACTTGTTTCTACGGGACTGGCTCCGCAGTCCCCGATCCCGATGATACATCTTTGTTCCCAGATTTTGTAGTCCCGGTGTTACACCCTATATTTTCGTATGTAAAAATGCGTCGTAAGCAAACTAATGTAGGACAAAAAAATGAGATAATATTTAAAAGTATATAAAGTAAGTTAATCATGTTACCTCTGAGGTTACAAATATTGAAGATCATGAACAACAAGTACAAAGAGGGTTGGACAGTTCAGAAGCTAAAGCAATTAAATAAAACAATGTTTCATCGAAAGTCGACAAGTTGGGAATGTTATAACATGTACCTTTGGGGTGAGACTAGGGTGATTAACATGATAAAGAGATTATGTTATGATTTATATTAGTCGTATTACATCCGTGTGTTATGTTTTTATGTCAAGCGAGTTGTGGAACAAAAGTCGATGAAAGTCATCACAAGTTACATTCATAAGTTTTACTGAAACTTTGGGTCAAATGTAACTGCAATTTTCTCCCAATATACTTAGAGTTATGCTGTGTTCCACCCATCAAATTAAAGATCTATGAGTCTATTTTCCAACGCATTAAACCATTTGTCAATACGACATCGGAGTAGAGAGATATGTGCATTTTTGCGATACTGCGCAAGCTGCTAGGTGACAAGTAGGTGTGTCACCTACTTGCTTAAATGAAAGCCCAAAAATGGGCCATTTCGGGTCGTCCAAAGAGGCCTTTTAAGGGCCTATTTTCTTTATATATTAGACTTAAAATAGAGCATAATAACCAGACATAAGCTCTGCAAAGAATCCTCCCAAAAATTTCCCACAAACCCTAATTGATTTTCTCTCCCTTTCAAGTTCCAATTGGAGATAAAACTTAGAGTTTGAAGAACCAAGATAGGAGCTGAGTTATCCAACAAATAAGGTGAGTTTACTGCTCTCTTTCATCCATTTTTTCTGCTGTAAATTCATGGTAAGTCGTTCTATACTTGTAAGAACTCACGGGATGGTGATCGGAAGCCGTGAGTTCGAGTTATTCACTTGTAGCGGACTGTTTTGTGGACTGTTTTGTGTTGCTGTTGGGCTGCGTGTTTTATTACTATTTTGTGGAGTTTTGGAGGAGGAAGGGGGTTTATAAACACCATATAAATGTAGGGTGGTTGGCTGGTCGTTCGTCATAACATTTTCGGGTCGTTTGACACTACTACGGTGGTCGTTTTGTGTACGAAGAGATTGGGGTGTGTTGGGCTGTTTTGTAGTATTTGATGGTGTATATAGGGCTGGAAAATGATGTATATATGTTGTTATTGTTCTGTCCTTGTATTGTTGGTGTTATCTTGAAGTTGGAGGAAGGGCATATTATAGGGGAGATGCTGCCCGTTTTAATACAAAATAGGTTTGTCGTTCGTTGTGCGATAGTTGTACCTTTCGTAACTTAACGATAGTATTATTATCATTCTTGTAGATTAAGGTGCGAAGAGGTGAGTTCAACTTGGTGATTGAAAAGATTGTGATAAGGTATGTTAAGGCTAAGCCTTCCTTCATTTTGGCATGATCTCGTAGCTACATGTGTTAGTAATGAGACAAAAGAGAAGTTCATATTCATGAATTTATTCACACTATTCTAGTCTCATAAGTTACAATATTATTCCTTATCGAGACTCTATATTCAATTTTAGTATTGTCTTCTTCCAGTCAAGAGAGCAGCAAGCCTATATATACAGTATTACAGTATTTTCATTACCATCGAGCTATAATCGATGGGCAGGCCCCTATTGGGCAACCTCTGATCAGATGGAAAGTTATATACCGAGCCTACTGTGGCCGAGCGCCTATGAGCGAGCCCAGCATGGTCGAGATACATAGCCTAGTATGGCCGAGCGCCTATAAGCGAGCCTACTATGGCAGAGCAGTTATATATACCGAGCCTTATAAGGCCGTACAATTATTTTACTTACTATATTGAAGGAGTTGAGTCAGTATCAGCAGGTAAGTATATCTCCAGATCATCTTTGACTCCCAGTTAATTTCAGTTATCATATTATCAGTTCAGTTTTAGATTTCAGTTATTTTATTGCCTTACATACTCGGTACATTATTTCGTACTGACGTCCCTTTTTGGGGGCGCTGCATTTCATGCGTGCAGGTTCAGACAGACAGACGGGTAGACCTCCTCAGTAGGTGTTTTCCGAGTTCCGCCTGATCGGTAAGCTCCACGTCTTTCGGAGTTGCCAGGACTAGAGTTTTGTGTACATCTTATGTATATCTGTATATATGTTATGGGTAGGTCGGGGCCCTGTTCCGATCACAGTACATCTATCAGTAGAGGCTTGTAGGCATATCCTGTTGGTTAGTGCAGTATGTTGGGTTTGTATAAATTGGTGGTTTGTCAGCTGTAGTAGCTATGACGGCCTTGTCGGCCTAGCTTTATATTGATATTTAGTTAGTGCTAGTTTCCATTCAGTTTTATATTTTGCTTCGCAAATTGTCTTGCAAGGTGGCCCCATGGCCAAAGTATGACATTATGTGTTCAGAGTCCCTTAGTCGCAATTTGGTACGCCAGGTTAGGTGAGGCACGGGGTGCTTGTCTCGCTCCTAGGTTCGGGGCGTGACAAACTTGGTATCAGAGCAGTTCTGTCCTAGGGAGTCAACAAGCCGTGTCTAGTAGGGTCTTGTTTATAGATGTGTTGTGCACCACATTATATAAGCAAGGAACTACAGGGCATTTAGGAGTTGGTTACACTTCTTTGAAATCTAAATCGTGCTATAGAACTGAGTTATAGGAAATTTGAATTAAACTTATGTGTTGGTGTTTGCATGCACAGATGACGGTGACTAGGAAGACTACGGCTAGCCAGAGGAGAGATACAGTAGTAGGTGAGGGGACCAACAAGGTACCCCCAGTAGATGGGGCCCAGTCTGAAGCTCAAGGGGAGACCCCTACTCAGCCATTACCGGCTCCTCCACCAACTACGGAGATTCCTAGGGAAACCGCACATCCAGTTCCCCCTCCACTTCCATCAGATCAGGACTTAAGGAGTGCGGTGCATTTGTTGACACAGTTGGTAGCTACCCAGCAACATGCTAGGGCATCAGCTAGTGCAGGAACTTCTGAGGGGTCTGGGAGTTCAAGGGTCCGAGAGTTTATTGCTTTGAGTCCCCCAGAGTTCACGGGGACAGATCAGAGGGAGGACCCGCAGGATTTCATAGATCAGCTTCACAGGATCTTTCGTGTTATGCATGCCACGGAGAAAGAGGCAGTTGAGCTAGCAGCTTTTCGACTCTGAGATATAGCCATCCTTTGGTATGAGGGATGGGAGAGGTCCAGGGGACGTGATACACCTCCAGCTATTTGGGAGAATTTTTCAGATGCTTTCCTTGACCAGTACTTACCGCGGGAGATCCGACAGGCTCGAGTCGATCAGTTTCTAGCCCTCAAGCAGGGTAATATGAGTGTTCGAGAGTATAGTCTCCGTTTTGACTCATTGGCCAGATATGCACCATCCATAGTTTCTACTATGCGGGACAGGATTCACAGGTTTATAGCAGGGTTAGCCCCAGAGTTAACCGAGGCATGTGCCACCGCTGCATTGCAGGATAGTATGGATATCTCTCGGATTCAGGCATTCGCCCAGAATATAGAAATGGGTAGGCGTCGGCAGCAGGGTACAGAGAGGGCTGAGCAAGGGCAACGTAAGAGGATGAGATTTCCCAGGTCTCAGGAGCAATCTCAGGGTAGTTATAGGACCCAGTACTTCGGACGGCCACCTAGGCCTCCGCCACCTCAGTTACAGGGTTACGGGTTTGACCGCTATACTAAGTCAGGACCAGGTGAGAGCTCACGGGCGTCAGGTTTGCAGCGACAACGAGGTTCTGCGCAGACATGGTCATTTCCTCCGCGGTGTGACATCTGTGGTAGAGGACACTTGGGTCAATGCCGAGCAGGTTCTGATGCTTGTTATACATGTGGGCGTCCGGGGCATATGATGCGAGATTGCCCAAATAGAGATTCTGGGGGAATGGCACAACCAGCGAGTTCAGCAACAGGATCGTCTATGTCCGTGCATCCTTCAAGGTGTGAGTCTCAGTCTTCGGTTGGTAGAGGTCGAGGCAGAGGTAGAGGTTCCAGTTCAAGTGGTAATCAGAACCGTATCTATGCTTTAGCGGGTCGACAGGACCAGGAGTCTTCACCAGACGTTGTGACAGGTATATTAACCATTTTCTCTCACGATGCTTATGCTTTGATAGACCCAGGATCTACTTTATCGTATATTACCCCATTTGTCGCGAGGAAGTTTGGTATAGTGCCTGAAATACTAAGTGATCCTTTTGCGGTATCTACACCGGTCGGAGAATCGATTATTGCTAGACGGGTTTACCGAGGTTGTACGGTGACAATTTGTAGTCGTCAGACCTCAGCTGACCTAGTTGAGCTAGAGATGATGGACTTTGATGCTATCATGGGCATGGACTGGTTGGCAGCTTGCTATGCCACTGTTGATTGCCGAGCAAAGGTAGCCAAATTTCATTTTCCGGGTGAGCCAGTCCTTGAATGGGTAGGTAATACACCAACACCCAGAGGTAGGTTTATTTCCTATCTGAAGGCGAGGAAAATGATCGCAAAAGGGTGCATTTATCATATTGTGCGAGTTAGAGATGCAGATGCTGAGATACCTACACTTCAGTCTATTCCCATAGTCAAAGAGTATGCAGATGTGTTTCCAGATGAGCTTCCAGGTATTCCTCCAGAGCGAGAGATTGATTTTAGCATCGATTTGCTTCCAGGAACTCAACCAATATCCGTCCCTCCGTATAGAATGGCACCTGCCGAATTGAAGGAGTTGAAGGAGCAGTTAAAAGATTTGCTGGAGAAAGGTTACATTAGGCCCAGTACCTCACCTTGGGGTGCACCGGTACTATTTGTGCGGAAGAAAGACGGCTCGCTGAGGATGTGTATCGATTATAGGCAGTTGAACAAGGTAACTATTAAGAATAAGTATCCACTACCAAGGATCGATGACTTGTTTGATCAGTTGCAGGGAGCTAGATGCTTTTCCAAGATTGATTTGAGGTCGGGGTACCACCAGGTCAGAGTTCGGGAAAAAGATATTCCGAAGACAGCCTTCAGGACCCGATATGGCCACTTCGAGTTCCTTGTCATGTCCTTCGGGTTGACTAATGCACCTGCTGTATTTATGGACTTGATGAATAGCCTATTCCGGCCATTTTTAGATCTGTTCGTGATAGTATTTATTGATGATATTCTGGTTTATTCCCGTTCAGAGGATGAGCATGCGGACCACCTGCGAGCGGTACTCCAAACCCTCCGTGATCGTAAGTTGTATGCTAAGTTTTCTAAATGTGAGTTCTGGTTGAAGTCTGTAGCATTCTTGGGGCATATTGTATCAGATGAAGGGATAAAGGTGGACACTCAGAAGATTGAGGCCGTGAAATCTTGGCCTAGACCTACCACTCCGACAGAGGTTCGTAGCTTTCTAGGCTTAGCAGGATACTATCGGAGGTTCGTAGAGGGTTTTTCTTCCCTTTCGGCACCATTGACGAAGTTGACACAGAAAGAAACTAAGTTTCAATGGACAGAGGCTTGTGAGCGGAGTTTCCAAGAGCTTAAGAACAAGTTGACCTCAGCTCCAGTTCTAACACTTCCAGAGGGTCTAGAGGGTTATGCCGTGTATTGTGATGCATCAGGTGTCGGGTTAGGATGTGTCCTGATGCAACATGGGAAGGTAATTGCATATGCTTCAAGGCAGTTGAGGAAGCACGAGAGGAATTATCCGACCCACGACCTCGAGTTAGCTGCGGTTGTCCATGCACTTAAGATATGGCGGCATTATTTATATGGTGTTCATGTTGATATATTTACTGATCATAAAAGCCTACAATATATTTTCAAGCAGAAAGAGTTGAATTTGCGACAGAGGCGATGGCTTGAGTTATTGAAAGATTACGATGTTAACATTCTCTACCATCCAGGGAAAGCTAATGTTGTAGCAGATGCCTTAAGTCGCCGATCTATGGGTAGCTTAGCACATATAGAGCCCGAGAAAAGAAAATTAGCTAGAGATATTCATCAATTGGCTTCGTTGGGGGTTCGGTTAGTAGATTCTGAGGATGGTGGAGTTGTAATCCAAAACACTGCAAAATCATCCCTCATAGCTGAAGTCAAGGAAAGGCAGTACGAGGACCCAGAGTTGGTCGAGTTGAGAGAGCGAGTTCCGCAGCAGAAGAAGCCATTGTTAGAGCTCAAGGGAGATGGGGTTCTCAAATACAAGGGTCGTTTGTGTGTTCCAGATGTAGCAGGGCTACGAGACAGGATTATGTCAGAGGCACATTATTCATGGTATTCCATCCACCCTGGATCGACGAAGATGTATCATGACATTAAGGATATGTACTGGTGGAATGATATGAAGAAGAACATTGCTGAGTTTGTCGCCCAATGTACTAGTTGCCAGCAAGTGAAGGTAGAACACCAGAAGCCCGGAGGGCTAATGCAGACTATAGAGATCCCGACATGGAAATGGGAGGCGATAAACATGGACTTTATCATGGGTTTACCTCGTTCTAATCGTAAGTTCGATTCCATATGGGTGATAGTCGATAGGCTCACGAAATCAGCTCACTTCCTACCGGTCAGATCTACATATACAGCAGAAGATTATGCAAAGTTATATATTAAGGAGATAGTGCGGCTACACGGAGTACCAGTTTCTATTATATCTGACTGTGGGGCTCAGTTTACAGCACATTTTTGGAGCTCATTTCAGAGAGGTCTAGGGACTCAGGTGAATCTCAGCACAGCTTTTCATCCACAGACTGATGGACAAGCCGAGCGCACAATTCAGACGCTCGAGGATATGTTACGAGTATGTGTATTGGATTTTAAAAGAAGTTGGGATGAACATCTACCTCTTATCGAGTTTGCATATAATAACAGTTACCACTCCAGTATCCAGATGGCTCCGTACGAGGCTTTGTATGGGCGTAAGTGCAGATCTCCTATAGGGTGGTTTGATGTTGGAGAATCTGGGTTACATGGGCCAGACCTGGTTCAGCAGGCCGTAGAGAAAGTAAAGGTTATCCGGGAGCGACTGTTGACAGCTCAGAGTCGTCAGAAGTCATATTTTGACGTGCGGCGACGAGACTTAGAGTTCAGGATTAATGACTGGGTATTCTTAAAGGTATCACCTATGAAGGGCGTGATGAGGTTTGGCAAGAAAGGAAAGCTTAGCCCACGGTATATTGGGCCTTATAGGATCATTCGGAGAGTGGGCCAACTAGCTTATGAGTTAGAGTTGCCCTCAGAATTGGAGTCTGTCCATCCGGTTTTTCACGTATCTATGCTACGGAAGTGCATTGGCGATCCTACCCGAGTGGTGCCCACGGATGATGTACAGATTACAGAGGACTTGTCATACGAGGAAATTCCAGTTGCCATCCTAGACCGACAAATCCGCAATCTACGAAATAAGGAGGTAGCTTCCGTAAAGGTTTTATGGAGGAGCAAGAATGTAGAAGAGATGACGTGGGAATCGGAGGAAGAAATGAAGTCTAAATACCCCCACCTATTTCAAAATGAAGATATGGTTCGAGATGGGACGCTACAACATAGCTCTATGTAGGCTAGCAGGTCATCAGGTAAGCTTTTATTTTTCACTTTCAATATTTATGATTTACGGTCGGTGAGGCAAATTGCTGCTATTTATAAAGATTGGCCATGTGTGGCATGCATAGTATGTTTCTGGCTACGTGCAGGTTGGTTTTAACCTAGTGTACGAAGGATACTCTGGAAAAAGTTTCCAAAGTCTCCAAGAGTAAACATTCGAGGACGAATGTTCCCAAGGGGGAGTGATGTTACACCCTATATTTTCGTATGTAAAAATGCGTCGTAAGCAAACTAATGTAGGACAAAAAAATGAGATAATATTTAAAAGTATATAAAGTAAGTTAATCATGTTACCTCTGAGGTTACAAATATTGAAGATCATGAACAACAAGTACAAAGAGGGTTGGACAGTTCAGAAGCTAAAGCAATTAAATAAAACAATGTTTCATCGAAAGTCGACAAGTTGGGAATGTTATAACATGTACCTTTGGGGTGAGACTAGGGTGATTAACATGATAAAGAGATTATGTTATGATTTATATTAGTCGTATTACATCCGTGTGTTATGTTTTTATGTCAAGCGAGTTGTGGAACAAAAGTCGATGAAAGTCATCACAAGTTACATTCATAAGTTTTACTGAAACTTTGGGTCAAATGTAACTGCAATTTTCTCCCAATATACTTAGAGTTATGGTGTGTTCCACCCATCAAATTAAAGATCTATGAGTCTATTTTCCAACGCATTAAACCATTTGTCAATACGACATCGGAGTAGAGAGATATGTGCATTTTTGCGATACTGCGCAAGCTGCTAGGTGACAAGTAGGTGTGTCACCTACTTGCTTAAATGAAAGCCCAAAAATGGGCCATTTCGGGTCGTCCAAAGAGGCCTTTTAAGGGCCTATTTTCTTCATATATTAGACTTAAAATAGAGCATAATAACCAGACATAAGCTCTGCAAAGAATCCTCCCAAAAATTTCCCACAAACCCTAATTGATTTTCTCTCCCTTTCAAGTTCCAATTGGAGATAAAACTTAGAGTTTGAAGAACCAAGATAGGAGCTGAGTTATCCAAAAAATAAGGTGAGTTTACTGCTCTCTTTCATCCATTTTTTCTGCTGTAAATTCATGGTAAGTCGTTCTATACTTGTAAGAACTCACGGGATGGTGATCGGAAGCCGTGAGTTTGAGTTATTCACTTGTAGCGGACTGTTTTGTGGACTGTTTTGTGTTGCTGTTGGGCTGCGTGTTTTATTACTATTTTGTGGAGTTTTGGAGGAGGACGGGGGTTTATAAACACCATATAAATGTAGGGTGGTTGGCTGGTCGTTCGTCATAACATTTTCGGGTCGTTTGACACTACTACGGTGGTCGTTTTGTGTACGAAGAGATTGGGGTGTGTTGGGCTGTTTTGTAGTATTTGATGGTGTATATAGGGCTGGAAAATGATGTATATATGTTGTTATTGTTCTGTCCTTGTATTGTTGGTGTTATCTTGAAGTTGGAGGAAGGGCATATTATAGGGGAGATGCTGCCCGTTTTAATACAAAATAGGTTTGTCGTTCGTTGTGCGATAGTTGTACCTTTCGTAACTTAACGATAGTATTATTATCATTCTTGTAGATTAAGGTGCGAAGAGGTGAGTTCAACTTGGTGATTGAAAAGATTGTGATAAGGTATGTTAAGGCTAAGCCTTCCTTCATTTTGGCATGATCTCGTAGCTACATGTGTTAGTAATGAGACAAAAAGAGAAGTTCATATTCATGAATTTATTCACACTATTCTAGTCTCATAAGTTACAATATTATTCCTTATCGAGACTCTATATTCAATTTTAGTATTGTCTTCTTCCAGTCAAGAGAGCAGCAAGCCTATATATACAGTATTACAGTATTTTCATTACCATCGAGCTATAATCGATGGGCAGGCCCCTATTGGGCAACCTCTGATCAGATGGAAAGTTATATACCGAGCCTACTATGGCCGAGCGCCTATGAGCGAGCCCAGCATGGTCGAGATACATAGCCTAGTATGGCCGAGCGCCTATAAGCGAGCCTACTATGGCAGAGCAGTTATATATACCGAGCCTTATAAGGCCGTACAATTATTTTACTTACTATATTGAAGGAGTTGAGTCAGTATCAGCAGGTAAGTATATCTCCAGATCATCTTTGACTCCCAGTTAATTTCAGTTATCATATTATCAGTTCAGTTTCAGATTTCAGTTATTTTATTGCCTTACATACTCGGTACATTATTTCGTACTGACGTCCCTTTTTGGGGGCGCTGCATTTCATGCGTGCAGGTTCAGACAGACAGACGGGTAGACCTCCTCAGTAGGTGTTTTCCGAGTTCCGCCTGATCGGTAAGCTCCACGTCTTTCGGAGTTGCCAAGACTAGAGTTTTGTGTACATCTTATGTATATCTGTATATATGTTATGGGTAGGTCGGGGCCCTGTTCCGATCACAGTACATCTATCAGTAGAGGCTTGTAGGCATATCCTGTTGGTTAGTGCAGTATGTTGGGTTTGTATAAATTGGTGGTTTGTCAGCTGTAGTAGCTATGACGGCCTTGTCGGCCTAGCTTTATATTGATATTTAGTTAGTGCTAGTTTCCATTCAGTTTTATATTTTGCTTCGCAAATTGTCTTGCAAGGTGGCCCCATGGCCAAAGTATGACATTATGTGTTCAGAGTCCCTTAGTCGCAATTTGGTACGCCAGGTTAGGTGAGGCACGTGGTGCTTGTCTCGCTCCTAGGTTCGGGGCGTGACACCCGGTTTATGTGGCATTCATGTTGCCGTATTCTCATATCACCCCCAGTGTTCGAATGCGAAGAATGCGAATTTGAACACTGAAAGTCTTGTTCCTTTGAAAATCCCACTAGTAAATGGTTGAATAATCTTTGGTCTGATAGCAAGCTTCACAACCGTTAGGAACTTTGCTATAGATCCAAATATTACCTAACCACCCCTAGTGAATTGCACTCGTGAACGGTCGGGTAACCTTTGGCCCGATAGCTAGCTTTATTTCTCGGTAGGAACTTTGCTATTGAGCATAAGACTATCTAACCATCCCGTAGTGGCTCATTGCTTCCATGCCTTGTCATTTAAAGGTCTTATTTGTACTGACGGTTCTTTCTCCGTAGTATGCTTTCCGTTGCTGCCTCGTTAAAAACCTTGCTAGAAAAATATAATTGGGATAAAAACTGGACAAAGGGAAAAAGAGTGCAGCACATACTTTCTGTATAGGCATTGCTCATCAGCAATAGTATATTTTGAGGTGTGCCACATTGCAGTTGCTCGACAATTTTTCTCCGTCTTGATTTTCCCATTCGTATGATCCTTTCCCGGCGACAGCTGAAACCCGGTAGGGGACTTCCCACATCGGACCCAGCTTTCCTGCGTCGAGCTCTCAGGTAATTCGAGTCACTTTCCTTAAAACCAAGTCTCCCACTTTGAAATAACGGAGATTGGCTCTTCGATTGTAATATCTTTCCATTCTTTATTTTTGGGCCACCATCCTTATATGCGCCAAGTCCTTGCGTTCGTCGAGCAGTTCCAATCTGACCAATAATGCTTTGTTGTTTGCTTCTTCGTCTGCCCAGAAGTATCTCATGGTAGGTTCTCCTACTTCCACCGGGATAAGGGCTTCTGCTTCATATACAAGAGAGAAAGGTGTCTCCCCCGTGCTTGATTTGGCCGTTGTTCGGTACGCCCATAACACTCCCTGTAGCTCTTCTGGCCATTTTCCTTTGGCTATTTCCAATCTCTTTTTGAGATTTGAATAATCACTTTGTTTGTCGATTGCACTTGGCCGTTTACGCTCGGGTGGTATGGAGATAATGTGATTCTTTTGATTTTCAAATCTTCAAGGAATTTTGTGTCCTTTGCGCCTATAAATTGTGGCCCGTTGTTGCATGATCTCTCTTTTGGTATCCCGAACCTGCAAATTATGTTCTCCCATAGGAAATCGACTACTTCATGCTCGCCGATTTTATGCTAAGGACCCGCTTCAACCCACTTAGAAAAGTAGTCAGTTAAAATTAAAAAAAAAATTATCTTACCGGGAGCCGGCGTCAACGTACCGACTATGTCCATCCTCCATTTCGTGAATGGCCAGGGCAACAAAAGCAAGTGCAATAGCTCTGCCGGTTGATGCACCAACGATGCGTGGCGTTGACACTTATCGCATTTCTGAACATAAGTCTTAGCGTCTTGTTCCATCCGGGGCCAGTAGTATCCTTCCCTAATTAGCTTTAATACCAAGGAATCCATACCCGAGTGATTTCCACAGATTCCTTAATGAAATTCTCTCATGATGTAATTAGCTTCGGAGGCTCCTAAACATCGGGCCAACGGGCCTTGGAAAGATTTTCTATACAATTGACCTCCCCTGAAGTAGTATTGGGCTTCTTTAGTGCGCAGCGCCTGGGATGCCTTAGGATCTTCAGGTAGTTTTCCGTACTCGAGATAGTCAATGATCTCATTCCTCCATTCCCAGACCAAATTGGTCGCGTTTACTTCATAATAGCCGTCCACATCCAATACTGAATGCATAAGCTGCACGACCGTATCAGAGTCTGATCCATTCATTTTCGTGAATGAGCCAAGATTGGCCAGTGCGTCTGCTTTCGCATTTTCCTCCCTCGAAATATGGGTTATTGACCATTCCCTGAACCGTGCAAGTAGAGCCTGGACTTTCACTACATATTGTTGCATGCGTTCCTCTTTGGCGTAGAAGATTCCGTAGACCTGATTTACTACCAGTTGGGAATCACATTTGATTTTTATGATCTCGGAGTCCAGTCCCTAGGCCAACTCGAGCCCTGCAATCAAGCCCTCATACTCTTCTTCATTGTTAGTCAAGGGAACAGTTCTTATGGCCTGCCTCAGGATTTCTCCCGAAGGCGTGATTAATACTACACCGAGCTTGGACCCTTTCACGTTGGAAGCACTATCCGTGAACAAGGTTTAGACTCCCGATGTCGATTTTGACACCATCACTACTTCTTTAGTGGCCAAAGGCAGCAGTCCAGGACTGAAATCATCCACAAAGTCGGCCAAAACTTGTGACTTGATCGCAGTCCTAGGTTTATACTATATGTCAAATTCACTCATTTCGACTGCCCACTTGGCCCGTCGGCCTGAAAGTTCAGGTTTGTGAATCATATTCCGCAAAGTAAAGGTTGTCACCACGGCCATCGAGTGACATTAGAAATAAAGCCTAAGCTTCCGAGCGGTGACTACGAGAGCTAGGGCCAGCTTTTTGAGGTGTGGGTAGCGAGTTTCCGCTCTCGCTAAAATTTTACTAACATAATAAATAGGAGATTGCGTACCTTCATCTTCACGGACTAAAACGACACTTATTGCTACCTCCGAGACTGCTAAGTAAATCAACAATTGTTCGCCATCCTCCGGTTTCGATAGTAATTGAGGGCTCGATAAATAACTTTTCAAATATTTTAGAGCTTGTTGGCATTCCAGAGTCCATTCAAAGTTCTTCTTCTTCTTCTTCTTCAGAAGTGAGAAGAAGTGATAGCACCTTTCTAAAGACCAAGAAATGAACCTGCTTAAAGCAACCAGTCTTCCTGTTAACCTCTGAACCTCTTTCACATTTGACAACTGGTCTGGAATGTCTTTGATGGCTTTAATTTTATCGGGATTGATTTCGATCCCCCTTTGTGACACTAGGAACCCTAAGAACTTACTGGAGCTGACTCCGAATGCACATTTTTCAGGGTTAGGCTTCATGTTGTGCTTCTTAGGATATCAAAGGTTTCTTGGAGGTGTTTCAGATGATCACCTGCATTCAAAGACTTAACCAACATATCATCTATGTAAACTTCCATTGTTTCCCTATTTGTTTTTCAAACACTTTGTTCATGAGCCTCTGATAAATGGCTCCAGCGTTCTTAAGCCCGAAAGGCATCACATTATAGCAATATGTGCCAAAGTTTTTTCCTGATCCTCCTGGTTCATTTTGATTTGATTGTATCCAGAATAGGTATCAAGGAAACTCATCAACTCGTGCCCGGCCATCGCATCAATCATTTGATTAATGTTTGGCAATGGGAACGAGTCTTTTGGGCACGCCTTATTCATATCCTTATAATCTATGCACATACGAAATTTATTATTCTTTTCTGTAACTACTACTACATTAGCTAGCCAGTCAGGATACTTTACCTCCCGGATTGAACCGGTATCAAGCAATTGAGTTACCTCTTCTTTGACAAATTTGTTTCTGACCTCGACAATAGGACGTTTCTTTTGCCTTACCGGAGGGATGTTAGGATCCCGACTTAACTTATGCATGACCACCTATGGCGGGATACCTGTTATATCCGCATGCGACTATGCAAAACAGTCAACGTTAAATTTTAGAAATTTTATAAATCCTGACTTGAGCTCGGGGTTTAACCCTATCCCCACGTGGAACTTCTTCTCCAAGAATATTTTGAACAACACGACTTTCTTGAGTTCTTAAGCTGTGGATTTGGTTCCGTCCGTTTCTTATGGTACCTGGAAGTATCTTGGTACCTGATAGGATTCCGATGACTCCCTCCCCCCCCCTTGCTGTCTTCGTTCGGCTTGGGAGCAGGTGTCAGTTCCTGTAATTTTATGCTACATGCTCCTTCCCTTTGCTACTGGAAACTGAGATCGCATTCATCTCCCCTGCTGCCAGTTAATCTCCTCTTATTTGTGTAATTCTATCCGGAGTTGGGAATTTTAGAAGTTGATGATATGTTGAGGGATCAACCTTCATCTCGTGTAGCCATGGTCTTCCAAGAATTAAATTGTAGCCCATATCACTCTCTACTACTTCAAAAAGGCCCGTCTTCATTACCCCTTTAGCATTTGTGGGCAGCAAAATTTCTCCTCGGGTTGTCATGCTTGCTAAATTGAACCCGACGAGGAGCTTTGTGGCCGGAATAATACTTTCGATTAGCTTGGCTTGTTCCAACACTCTCCATTGGGTTGGCTGAACTTCCTGAGTCAACCAAAACACGTTTAATTTTAAAATCTAAAATGTTAAGAGAAATTACAAGGGCATCATTGTGCGGTAGTAGGAGTCCATCCCCGTCCTCCTCCGTGAAGATGATGTCATCCTCGATGACTTTCTGGAGTCTCTTTCTATGGGTCACCGATACCTTTGTATTTTTCGCTATCGAAAAGGTTACACTATTAATATCGTTCCCCCCGAAAATCATGTTGATTGTTAGATGAGGGGGATCTTCTCTTGCTTTTGAGGGTTTCGCATTATCCCGGTTGTGGCCGTAGTTATTCTTAGCCCGGTTGCTTAAGAATCTCTGATATGGCTGTTTTTAGCAATATCGCCACCTCCTCACGCAAATGACGACAGTGCCTGTCCAATGGCCGTTAGTCCCATGATACTTGCACCATATATTGGGATCCCTCTAACTAGGGTTAGATCTCATCAGCCTAAGGAACCGAGCTTCTTTAATGTTTCTCATTTCTAATACAAGTTCCACTATGTTGACGTTGAAATTATACTCAGACAGCTTGGGGTAGGTGGAGTTCCGGGAGCTCGATACCTCTTTGTCCCGCAACGATCTGTTATTTTGTTGAAACTATCCTTCAAATTCTCCTTATTCATTTCTCGATCCCGACCATTGGTTGATGCCGGGAAACTGAGCTGGTCATCCTCTATTTTTATCTTCGACTCGTAGTGGTTGTGGACATCCGCCCAGGTTGTTGCCTGGAACTCGAACATGCTTTCTTTCTATTTCCGAGAGCGTCAGAACTCCTTGGATTCATCCCTTTAGTAAATGCCTTAGTTGTCCATTCGTCCAGCACGACCGGTAGTAGCATCCTTTCCTTCTGAAATTTGGTCATGAACTCCCGCAGTAATTCGGACTCTCCTTGCATAATTCTGAATATGTCGGCCTTTTGGGCCTGTACCTTCCTGGCCCCGGCATGGGCCTTGATAGAAGAATCCGCGAGCATCTCGAAGGAATCTATTGAGTGCTAGGGCAAAAGTGAATACTATGTCAGGGCCCCTTTTGTGAGGGTCTCCCTGAACTTTTTCAACAAAACTAATTCAATCTCGTGCGGAGCTAAGTCGTTTCCTTTCACTGCCGTTGTATCGGTGGTGATGTGCTCCTGAGGATCCGAAGTCCCATTATATTTTAGCACGTATGGCATTTTGAACCGCTTTGGGATCAACTCCGGTGCCGCGCTTGGTTTGAACGGCAACTGGGTGTACTTCTTGGAGTCCGGTCCTTTCAACACCGGTGGTGCACCCGGGATTTGATCTATTCGGGTGTTTATCTCCCTCATAAACTGCGTTAGTTTGGTTTTAAAGGGATTACTCTCGTTGTTTTTACCAGATCCGCCAGCGTTCCCCCTAGTTCTATCGAAACCGACCTCATCCCTCGGGGTGTTTTTATCAACCCTTTGTGTTGTTTGATTTGTGGGAGCACTGGGAGGAACTGGGCCTCTTCCATTTGCGTTGTTGGAAGCACCCGACAATGCTTGCTTCAACTCTGTCATGACCTGGTCTTGTCGTGAGAGATGGACCATAATAGCCCTTTGTTGCTCCCATAAGATTCTCACAGTTTCCACAGCGTGCTCGTCTTCAGCATCATTAGGAGTTGCCTCTTGAACATGTTGAAGATATTGCCTGCCATGGACCGGAGTGGCTACGCCTTCCTCGTTGCGGGTATCGCTGATCAAATCTTCGTGATGAGGCTGATTTCCTTGGGCCTCAACATTGTGCGTGATGTTGACACCGTTATATTCCATTTTTTTATATTTTTGCCTAAGAAACAAAGAATTGAACAGGCTAGTAACAAATGCAAGGATCAACCCAATTACGCAATTGTCTAAATCCCACGGTGGGCGCCAAACTGTTAACCTGTAAAACGGTAATATTGAATTTGTACATGGTTTATAGACAAGAGAATCAATTTGATCCGAAACATGATAAATAGATTAAATAAAATTGCAAGACTTAGCATTGAAATCGAGATAAGATAGCAGATAGCTTAGTTCCGAGAGCAGAGTTTCCGAAGGCAGTAATAATAATACCAATAAATAGGAAATAAAGTATTATTCAGCTTAGAATAATGTGTAGCATAAGTTTATTCGAAAAATTGTGTCCTTCCAATGGTTGTTGAAATCACTATTCATAGGTTCACCTAGGTAACAAGGTCCTAGGATCAAGTACCTCTTAAATGACAATTATGGGAGCCATTGAAGAATGTGTAACGACATGCTATGAATGCCATAATTCTCTATAACGGACTGTGTATTTAATATTGCAGAATATTCTTCATTGAATGCTATCAGGTGGCAGGTACTCATTTTTCTTCTTTAGCAATCTTCCCTTCGGAGGCTCTCTGGTGCTAACCAAAGCTGCTGCCCCCGGTCTTGGTTTCCACCTGTCTCACTTTCTGCCTATCTCTGGTTCCATGTGTCGCTCTATTATACGAATATTTAACATGAATTGATTTTACCCTATACAAAAATATAAATATAAGAGTGTCAATCTATGTTTATAAGAATGGACAATTCTTTCTTAGGTTTGTAAGAATTCCAAACTTTAGAACTAGATAAACGAGGAGGATAAATTCTGGTGATAATGCACAATGTAGTAATATATTTCTGTAGTCATCTATGTGCAGAAAGGCAATGCCATATACAAACAATTATCTGTAGCATCTAGGACTATAACCAGTGCCGGCCCAAGGGTAAGGCTGCTAAAGCAGCTGCTTTGGGCCTCATAATTTTTGGGACCCTAAATTTTTCTAATAGGTTATATACTAATTTATTTTTAGAAGAATATTTAGTGCTTTAAATGAGAAAGTATAAATTTTTATAGTAAAAAAGTAGGATTAAATTGTTGATCATAAATTGAGAAAATATATCTTTTTGGGAATCACTCTCTAGACCATAAATTGAGAAAGGATTCGATTATTAATTCATAACTCGAAAAAGGTTAAAACTTTAATACAGTCCCACAACGTGTATATCTCAAGAGAAATTAAATGGATTAGATAAAATTATTAATAACTTTGCATATGAAAAACTAGAAATACAGAATTTAAATGAAATTATATATGAATGTTTTCTTTTATATAAAAAAAGGGCCTCTCATTGAATTTTTGCTTTAGGCCTCCATATTTATTGAGCCACCCCTGACTATAACTCCTATATTTTGGAAGCCTCATCAGTGTAATGTGTTGGAAATGTTCAACTCATATCTTTTATTTTGGGAGGTAAGGTTTTATGTCCTCTCCCGCCGTGTTTTTACATTTTGGATGATAATTATATAGAGGTTAGGGGTACACAAGTAGGGATGGCAAACTGTGCGGGGCAGTGCAGCTGTAGGGCAAATCCGTGAAGATCTTAACCCGCCCCGCCCTGCAAAACATAATTTGCTATTTTCAAACCGCCCCACCCTCACATAAACCCGCCCCGCATAAATCCACAATGCATAGACCTTCCCTGCTTAATTTGTTTTTCTTTTTGAAAGAATTTAATAGTAAAATTCTTTTTCATTTTCTGCGAAGTAGTATTAATTCAATTTAGATTTTTTATACTATCTTATAAAATGCATGTTGAAGATATTGTAAATGTTATCATAATTTAATTATTTATTATTGATGGATTATGGTATCTCCGAGTTGTTTACCCTTGAAACGGATAACAATTAAATTTGTACGCTGTTTTAAGGATATGTGGCCTGCTTCAACACAAATAATCAAGAATGTTAGCTAAAAGAGTTAAAGATAAAATGAATAATCAAACCAATTGTGACGTTACAGTCTGGCTCTTATTTAGGTTGAACAGTAGTTTTGCCCTCGATCGGACCCTTGGTTCGAAGCCAGTTGTGTATGAAGAACAACAATAAAATAAGAACTTTGCAATTGCTAGAAAGCAAAAAAATGAATTTGTATTGCCTTGCTTTGCGTGTTACAATGTGTCCTACCAAAGAAAAAATATTCTCTTTATATAGTAGGAGAGTTTTACCCCTAGTATAAGTCTAAAAAAAGAAAAAATCCTCATCTCTCGTTAATTACTGATCCCTAACTGCCATCGAGCGAGATCTGCGTCGTGATATCCGGTTGGTTCTGGTTATCACAACCCTCTCCTTCAACCGTTCATTGTGCTTCCCGAAGTCCCCGAACTAGTCCCGAGTCCAGGGTGCGTCGTTTTATCTGATCTGATGGCGAGCACTCCGTTCGGGCCTTAATACAAAGAGTTCCCAACTTCGATTTTGATCTCATATATTCATACTCTTACTTCGTTTGATCCACTGAGAAATTGGGGTGTGCGTTAGCCTCGATTTCACCCGTATACAGATAGTCCCCTCATTTTCTAGAGAGTAGGTTTGCCGAAGCGATGGGAAACGATAGATGAACCCCGATTCCTTTCTTCGTACGTTACAACCGAGGTGACGGATAAGCCGAAACGTCCCATCAGTCGCGTCGTTCTGACTTCAGACACGTGTCGGCCATCGACTGGTTGTCTTCGAATGTGAAACGTCGCGTATTGATTGCATTTTCCCCTATGAAAGCATTGACTTTTTATACTTCTTTCACTTTCCGATCCTAGCTTTTACCTTCGAATTTTCTAGCGGCTTTCAACTTTTTCAAATCTTCATATCTTTATCTCTGATCTTCAGATCTTCATACTTGTTCTTAGATTTCTAACCCAGATCTTCATATCTTCATCCCACTTTCAAACCTTCATACTTTTTTCTTCAAACCTTCATACTACTCCTTCGAATCTTCATACTTCCCTTCAAATCTTCATATTTTCCCAGATCACGATGGCTAAAACTTCCAAGTCAGTTTCTCAACAGGCTGCCCCTTCATCTTCCCGCCCGGCCACAGATGCCGAGATGGCTGCTCCCGAGGTGGCTCCAAAGTCCCCCATGAAAAGCTTCATACTCGGGGGCTGCTCTATCGGGGATGACTTCAAGGTCAAGAAGACCTCTAGCCAACAAGAACGGGGTGAGGGAGCATCGAGATATATATGCTCCGTCACCAAAGAAACCCTACCCATAGTCCGAGTGGACTGTAAGTGGGAGGGTAAAGACGTGGTTGTCCCTGGGCCCAACGATGATATAACTACTCACGTGAAGGGCTATTTGAGTGTTTTCACTTACCCTTTCATGCTCGTCCCTGTGGATCTCGAAGTTCTTACTTTCTACAAGAGATATGAGGTGTGCCTTTGGCAAATCCACCCATCCTTCTAGAGGATTATGATCCTCTTGCGCCACTTCATAAACAACATTGAGTCTCTCCGGTTCACCCTCGACCACCTACTCTGTTTGTACAGTCTCAGAATCATTCGAGGGGAACTGATCAAGCTCGTCCGCCGAACAAGCAAGGCTCCTTTCTCGAGCATCGACGAGGACCAAGATCGAGGTTGGCAGGGGCAATTCGTTCGAGTGAAAACTGAAGACCTGATTCTCCCCGAGTTTCTGCCGTTCCCCGAGGAGTGGAACGCATCCCGTAAGTATAGTCTTTCTTGGGTATTTCTTCCCTTTTATTTCTTTTTCTCATCGCTTATGTTTGTGGTCGTTCAGCCATTACCCAAGTTCCAGATGCAATCCCCCAATTCAAGGAGTGGATCGAGGGGATTTGTAAGCAGATGCCTTACTCCAAGCGCGCATGTCGCAAGCTTTCGAAAGGCAGATGGGAGGCCCGTTCTCATGGTGAGGTTCTTTCCTAAAATTGTTACCATCACGTTTTTAACTTACATAGTGCTAACCTTTCCTTTTTACTTGTAGGCCTGCCTAAGACCACTAAACTTAGGCTGCTTGATGAGGACGAGGACCCATCTTTGCCTCCTAAGCCCTCCATCTCGAGACAGCATGGGGCTACCACGAAGGAGGAGAAGAAGAAAAAGAGAAAGTCCTCGAGTTCCTCGGACCACAAGGGGAAGAAGAAGAAGAGGACGGCCACCCGGGCCTGGATGCCCAAGAAGAATACCAAGTCCAGGGCACTGGAACCTGGTTATCTCTACCGGTTCAGGGATTAGTCCGAAGAAGATGACATCTTTGTCGCCCATGGATCGACCCCCACTGGGGAGCAGGCGACGACCGAGAAAGGGGGCCACGAGTCTGATCCCCTTCAGGCTCGAGAAGCTGAGGGGGAGATGGAGGTTCTGACCTCCCAGGAAATCGCTCCCATTCCGAAGGAGGCGACCGATTTCATTGACATCATAGAGATGCCCTCCTATACCGAGTCCATTCTCGAAGAGGCCCAAGCGGGCAAAGAAAAGTCAAGTGAGGGAGTGCAGGGTTAAGATGATCCCCACAACTTCTTTTTCGATGATATGGACATGTCCACATTGGAGGACTTTTCCGGGCTAGGCCACCTGGAGATCTCGAAGAAGGACGTGCCCTCGGGAGCTGGCGGGCCGAGTTCGAGCCCAAAACTGGTGAAGCAATTTCCCGCACCGAGCGTGGACCATGGGCGCAAGAGAATAATCGTTCTTTCAGTCCTGGAGGATGCTCGGGTCCTATCTGCTCTGGTGGGAATAGCTAGCTACCTCTGATGCCTGGTGACCGAGGAGGACCAGGCAAAGATGAACGAGGTAGGCACGTCAACTCTTTTCAATGAAGTGCAGCAGGCGCTGAACCGGGTAAGACACCAACAGTTTTACGCCCCTTTATGAATTCCACTTAAGCTTTGATGTCTCTTACTATTTTTGTTGTTTTATAGGCCTGAATGATTTATCATGAGAGCTTCCTCCGGTACCGCTTGGAAATCAGCCAGCTCGAGTTCGAGCTCAAAGAGCAGGTCCGGAAGAAAGACTTGTACATGCTTCTTAGTGAGCAATAGGACAAGGCCCTTAAAGACCTCCAGGGCGAGCTAGAAAAAGCTCAGAAGGAGGCCTCAACCCTGAAGCGGGAACATGCCGACTTGGTTGAAAAGGTAAAGGTCTTTGAAGCTAAAAATGAGGAGCTACTTGTGGTGACTAACACAACCTCGCAGGTCCAACAGAAGATCGACTAGCTCCGAGCCGAGATGAACAAGGTCAAGGCCATGGCCGAAGGATGGAAAGGTAGGATGGACCTACTGGATTCGGAGAAAGAAACTGCGAAGGCAAAGCTGGCATCAGTTGAGAACCAACTCTGGGTGGCGAAGGACAAAGCTGATAAGTGGTCTCAGCTGAATGATGATCTCTGAGCACATCTGAGCTTGACTGTCGCTGAACGGGATGCCCTTGGAAGAGAATATGAGGCACTGAAGTCCAAATTGGACATAACCTCTACTGATGCCAAAGAAATGGTGGCCCAGTACAAGGCCGATGTGTAGGCATCCATGACCTGCCTAAAGACAAAGGCTGAATACGTGAAGCGGCTGTCCCAAAGAGAGACCCTCAAAGAGATCCATGCCCGAGGTTTTGACCTATCGCCCAAGATAGAGGAAGCTAAAAAGATCGAGGCTTAAGGAAAAGGAGATCTACGAGCCTGAGGGTGCCAAAGGCTCCGAGGGATCTGAGGGTTCCGATGGTTTTGGCGACGAGTCGGGCCTCGGTGAAGACCAGGCGTAGATGCCTCAGTACCTTTTCAGTTTTTGCTATTCCTTATGTATTTTTTTTGTTCATGTTGGGGCCGTTTTATTGGACCTTTGTAAATATATTTTGGAATATATATATATATATATATATATATAAATGAAAATTTTCCCTTTCTGGCAATATCGTGTCTTTACCTTTCCAACATCTTTTATTCGTGTATTGTTTTTGGTGCCTTAGCATAGAATCAGATGTAGTTTCGGGGTATTCATTTTTCGGGAGTTCGAGCGAAGCCCGACTTTGATGCAACTCTGTTTGCTTGTGGTTTTGAAACCTCGATGCGACCGGAGGTCCCCAAGATGCTTAAGTGTTTTAAACGATGCTTTTGCCGAGGGTAAACCTTTTGTAGGTTTCGAGTTTTTGTAATGGCTTTATTTTCTGATTACGAACTTTGGACGTCTCTGAGCCATTTTTAGGGTGGCCGTAGCCTTTTATTTTTGGGCACCGCCTAATAGGTTTGATGCCTTTGGGATTCAGTAGCGCGGGTCATCCGAATTTTCTTCGGGTGACAGTCCCTTAATAGGGGTAGTCTTTGGGCTCGATAGTCCCCGAGCATGGGTATCCCTTAGGCTCGATAGTCCCAGAGTAGGGGTAGCCCGTAGGCTCTAGGATCCGAAATCGAAGATGCAAAAAATGCGTAATAGCAAAGTGAAACTTTCTTTCATTTCTCAGTATGCAACGTACATGATCGAGAGTGCATAAAAACTTTTGTCATGGCTAGAGTGGACTACGTGATCATGGTTCATACGACCGTTTGGCCCTTACAATGAATCCTAACCACCAAGACTTAGCTTCTAGAATACAACATTTTCTTTTTTCCTTGCTAAAAACCATAATCTGAGGGTAATGGCCCCCAGTATTCGAGGTCGAACTTGTGAGGGATCGGATACTGTTGGTATGAAGTGAACGATAATTGAATTTGGTTTGAAACCCGATTTGAAATCGATCTTCGAATCTAAGTTAGCATGTTTTACTATTGCCTTGTTAAAAACCTTGCCGAAAAACCCATTTTGGGACAAAACCGGTTCAAGGAAAAAAGAGTGCAATGCGTGCTTTCAGACCTAATAGTCACATCCATCCTTGGTCGTTTACCTGCAAATATTAGTATGATTTATAACATGATTAAAGAGTAATTGAGTTCGTACCTTGTAGTAGTACCACTTTAAGTGTGTCACGTTCTAGTTGTTAGGTAGTTGCACGCCATTTCCCGCTTCTAGTTTGTACGAACCTTTGCCGATTATTCCGACAACTCGATATGGTCCTTCCCAGTTTGGTCCCAGCTTCCCCTCGTTTGGGTTCCTGGTGTGTAATGTTACTTTCCTCAACACAAACTCCCCAACTTGAAAGTGTCGGAGGCTGTCTCTTAGGTTGTAATACCTTTCTATTCGCTATTTCTGGGCGGCCAACCGGACTAGGGTGGCCGCTCGCCTTTCATCCAATATTTCCATGCTCGTGATCATGGCCTCGTCATTTGGCTCTTTTGTCGCATATTGGAACCTGAGGCTTGGTTCTCGTACCTCGACTGGTATTAAGGTTTTGTCTCCATAGACCAATGAAAATAGGGTGGCCCCGGTGCTAGATTTTGAAGTCGTTCGATACGCCCATAGGACTTCAGGTAGGATCTCTTTCCATTTCCCTTTCGCACCGATCAACCTCTTTTTCAGGTTTTGATGTATGGTCTTGTTTGTTGATTCTGCCTGTCCATTCCCACTAGGGTGATAAGGTGTTGATAGTATCTTTTTGATCTTGTGATCTTCGAAACATTTACTTACCTTGTTGTCGATGAATTGTTTTCCATTATTGCAAATGACCTAGGCTAGTATTCCAAATCGACATATTATGTGGTCCTAGATGAGGTCAATGACTTCTTTCTTCCGGACATTTTCGAATGCCTCAACCTCGGCCCATTTAGAAAAATAATCGGTCATGAATAGTATGAATTGGGCTTTACCGGGTGCCCATGGTATGAGACCGACAATGTCCATTCCCCACTTCAAAAATGGCCACGGGGACAAAATTGAGTAATGCGTTTCTCCCGGTTGATGGATCATCGGGGCATGTCTCTGGTGGTCGTCGCATTTCCGTACGAAGTCCTGAACAGCGCCCCTTCGACCAAGCTAAATCTGGCAGCCTTGGTATGCAGGGCTCTCGATTCTTTGGGATCCGAGGGTAACTTTCCGGTCTTCAAGTAGTCTAGGTACTTGTTCCTCAAATCCCAAGTAAAACTCATTGAGTTTACTTCGGTGTGGCCTTCTTCCACCACCGACTTCATGACCTGCACCACTGTTCCCGAACTAATTTCATCTGCATCGAATGACGACCCTAAGTTAGCCAGAGCATCGGCCTCGCTATTCTGATCTCGGGGTACGCTCTGTAAGGTCCATTCCCTGAATTTATGCAGCGTTGCCTGTAATTTGTCCAAGTACCTTCGCATCCATTCTTGTTTTACTTCGAACGTCCTGTTAACTTGGTTTATCATGAGGAGGGAGTGGCTTCAATCACCTCAGCCCCATGGCTTTTAGACAATTATAAACCTGCAATCATGGCCTCATACCCAGCCTCATTGTTAGTTAATTTCACAGTTCGAATAGATTGCCTAATAACATTTCCCGTAGGTGGTTTTAATACGATGCCGAGCCAGGACCCCTTTGTGCTCGAGGCACCGTCTGTAAAAAGGGTCCGAATCCCTGAGGTGGTCCCCGAGGTCAACAGTAATTCCCTTTTGACTTTGGGTATTAAGGCCGGCGTAAAGTCGGCCACAAAGTCTGATAAAATCCTAGATTTTATGGCGGTTCGGGGTCGATACTCGATATCGTACCTGCTAATTTTGATGGCCCATTTGGACAACCAGCCCGAGAGCGCGGGTTTGTGCATGATGTTCCTCAGCGGGTAAGAAGTCATGACATATATGGGGTGGCAATGAAAGTATGGCTTTTGCTTTCTGGAGGCGCTTAGCAAAGCGAGCGCCAATATTTCTAGGCGAGGATACCTTGTTTTGGCCTCGCCTAGAGTTCTACTGACATAGTAAATAGGAAACTGCGTGCCTTCTTCCTCCTGAACTTAAACTCCACTTACCTCTACCTCACAAACTGCCATTTAAAGGTACAATTATTCGTTCGCCTTAGGAGTGTGGAGCAGGGGCGGATTCGATAGATACCGTTTGAGTTCTTCCAAAGCTTGTTAGCATTCTGGGGTCCAAAAAAAGTTATTCTTCTTCTTTAACAGAGAGAAGAACCGATGGCTTTTGTCTGAGGACCTCGATATGAACTGGCCCAGGGCGGCTATACGCCCGGTCAATCTTTGAACGACCTTGACATTATCCACCATGGTTATGTCCTCTATGGCTTTGATTTTGTCGGGATTGATCTCGATCCCTTGATTGGATACCATGAACTCGAGGAATTTTCCGCATCCGACCCCGAATGCACACTTCTCTAGATTTAACTTCATATTTTATTTCTTTAGTATGTCGAAGGTTTCCTACAAATATTTCAAATGGTCCTCTGGTAGTGACTTGACTAACATGTCGTCAGTATAAACTTCCATTGATTTTCCTATTTGTTCTTCTAACATCCGATTTACTAGGCATTGATAGGTGGCACCGACGTTCTTTAATCCGAGCGACATCACATTATAAAAGTAGGTGCCAAATTCAGTGATAAAAGAAGTCTTTTCTTGATTATCCGAGTCCATCTGAATTTGGTTGTACCCAGAATAGGCATCGGGAAACCTGAGTATCTCATGCCCGACCGTCGTGTCGATCATCTGATCGATGTTAGGCAAAGGAAAAGAATCCTTAGGGCATGCCTTGTTTAGATCTTTGTAATCTACACACATTCTAAGCTTATTCCCTCTTTTAGGCACTACCACTACGTTAGCCAACCAGTCCGGGTATTTAACTTCCCGAATGGACCCTATTTTAATGAGTTTGGATACCTCGTCCTTGATGAATGCATGCTTGACCTCGGACTTTGGTCTCCTCTTCTATTTAACCGGTTGGAACTTTGAGTCCAAACTCAGCTTATGAGTGGTTATTTCTGGGGGAATCCCTGTCATGTCAAGATGGGACCAAGCGAAATAGTCTATGTTAGCTTTAAGAAAATCAATGAGTTTTTTCCTGAGCTCAAGAGTTAACCCTTGCCCAGGTATACCTTTCGATCGGGTAGGTGTTCGATCAATATGACTTGCTCCAACTCCTCGGCCGTCGATTTGGTGGCGTCGGTATCATCAGGAGCTATGAATGATCTCTGAACTCCGTAATCATCATCCTCATCCACTCCTCGCTCCTCCGATTCGCTCAGGACCGGCATCGGTGATTTCTATTTAATTTCTTCCTTTCTGGTCGACTCTGTGTTCCTTGATGTCAAAACCGCGGGTACCGGGATTACCTTGTTGACTGCAAACATTTCCATTACGGAAGGCTACTCTCTATAGACCATATTGACTCCTCCTGGTGTAGGGAACTTCAATGCCTGGTGTAAGGTTGAGGGTACCGCCCTCATGTTATGAACCCATGGCCTTCCGAATGGGGCGTTGTACCTCATGTCCCCTTCGATCACGTAGAACTTTTTCTCTTGGATCGCCCCAGCAGTGTTCACTAGAAGGGTTATCTCCCCTTTAGTGGTTTTGTATGCCATGTTAAATCCATTCAACACCAGGACCGCTGACACTATTTGGTCTTGTAACCCCAACTGCTCTACGACCCTCGATCTGATGATTTGGCCGAGCTACCTGGATCAATCAATACACATTTAACTCAAGATTTATTGATAAGTACAGATATTACCAGCGCATCATTGTGTGGTTGCACGATGCCCTGGGCATCCTCATCATTGAACGAAATGGTTCCCTCTGGGACATAATCTCGGGTGCACTTTTCCCTTGTGATAGATACTTTAGTGCGCTTTATCATCGGTCCTCGAGGGATATCGACCCATCCAATGATCATGTTGATGAAGTGATGAGGCTCCTCCTGTTCGGTCTGTTTGTTAGCGTCCCTGTTCCTGTTGTGATTTTTGGCTCGCTTGCTCAGAAATTCTCGGAGGTGCCCGTTATTGAACAACCAGGAAACTTCTTCTCTCAATTGTCGGCAATCCTCGATTCTGTGGCCATGAGTGCCATGATACTTACACATCAATTTAGGATCTCTTTGGGTACGGTCGGAATGCAATGGTCGGGGCCACTTGGTTTCCTTGATGCGCCTGATGGATGATACGATGCTGCCGTATCAACGTTAAAGTTGTATTCTGGAAATCTTGGTGCTTCTCTTCCCCCGAGCGGCCAGTCGAAACCAGCTTTGCTCATCAGACCTCGGCTGCTAGGCCCTCGATCACCTCTCTTTTCATTCCTTGTGGGTGATGCCCAAACCCATTTCCTCTTTGGTCCGTGATGTATGGTTGGTATCGATCCCGGGCCGGTCTTGGATCATGATCGACGACTCTCTTAGACCTGTCGTCGGCCCTTATTGGGTAAATAGATCTAGAAGGGGCTCCGAGTTGATCGTCCTCGAATATAATCTTCGACTGGTACCTATTGTGGACGTCGGCCCAAGTTACCGTCGGGTACTCTACCAAGTTTTGTTTTAGCTGTTGTGAAGCCAAGGAGCTTCGGGGGTTAAGTCTTTGGGTAAACGGCTGAACGGCCCAATCATCTGCGACTGGAGGCAGGTCCATCTGTTATATCTGGAACCTCGATACGAATTCCCTGAGCATCTTGTTGTCTCTTTGTTTAACCTTGAAAAGGTACGACTTTGTGGTCTCGACCTTGTTTTCCCCGGCATAGGCCTTCACGAAAGCATCTACAAGCATAGCAAATGAGTCAATGGAATTTGGGGGTAAGTTGTGATACCATATCATTGCTCCTTGGACAAAGTTTCCCCTAACTTCTTTAGTAACACCGACTCGATTTCATCATCTTCCAAGTCGTTCCCTTTGATCGTGCATGTATACGAGGTCACGTGCTCATTTGGGTCTGTGGTTCCGTTATATTTTTGAATGTCGGGCATACGAAACCTCTTAGGGATCGGCTTCAGTGCCGAGCTCGGAGGAAATGGCTTCTGGATAAACATCTTAGAATTCGGCCCCTTCAATAACGGGGGTGCTCCCGGGATTTGGTCGACCCTGGAATTGTATGTTTCCACCTTCTTATCATTGGCCTCAATTTTCTTTTCACTCGATTCCACCCACTTCGTTAATGCTTCAAGCATTTTCATTACTTCGGGACTGACCCCGGACTCAGCTTCACCCGGTCTCTCGGCGATCTGCTTATTTCTTCGGATGTTCTCCCGGTACGGTTCGGGCTCAACTCTGTTGGAGGTGTGGCTTTGATTTTGTAGCTGCGCTATCGCCGCCTGTTGAGCCTGCAACATTTCAAAGATTAACCATAGGCTAACCCCATCGCCTTTGCCTTTGGGCCCTTCTCGAGTTGATGGTCGGGTTCTCCGCGAATGCTATTTCTGGGATCAGTTGGCAGGTTTACATCGATGGCCACATGTGAGTTAGCATCGACCGGATCGAAAACTGGGACAGCAGGAGGCACCTCGTTTCTAGGCACCAGATTGTTGTTTTCACCATGATTTCCAAACTCAGCATCAACATTCAAGTGGGCAGACTGAGAATTTGACATTTTTTAAACTGACCTGAAATTAAGACTTTAAAGAATAAGCGTAAAATACAGTGTGTTATGGGGATTTGTATCAAATCACCACTATTATCTTTAGCCCCACGGTGGGCGCCAAACTGTTTACCCTTGAAATGGAAAAAAATTAAATCTGTATGCGATTTTAAGGATATATGGCCTGATTCAACAGAAAGAATCAAGGATGTTAGGTAAAAGAGTTAAAGATAAAATGAATAATCAAATCAATTGTGATGTTATGACCTGTCTTGTATTTAGGCAGAACAATAGTTTTGCCCTCGATCAGACCCTTGGTTCGAAGCCAATTGTGTATGAAGAACAACAATAAAATAAGAACTTTGCAGTAGATAGAAAGGAGAAAAATGAATTTGTATTGCCTTGGTTTGCGTATTACAATGTGTCCTATCAAAGAAACAACTTCCCCTTTATATAGTAGAAGACTTTCACCCCTATTATAAGTCTAAAAAAGGAAAAAATTCTCCTATCTCGTTAATTACTCATCCATAACCACCATCGAGCGAGATCCGCGCCGTGATATCCGGTTGGTTCCGGATATCACGGCCCTTGCCTTCAACCGTTCATTGCCTTCCCGATGTCCCCGAACTCGTCCCGAGTCCGGGGTGTATCATTTTATCAGATCCGATGGCAAGCACTCCGTTCGGGCCTTGATACAAAGAGTTCCCAACTTCGATTTCGATCTCATATTGATAGAATATAAGGGTCCACCAAACTCTATAGAGAACCAGGTTCTCTATCAGTTCCACTAGAACACACTCACACTGTAGTAAGTAGATGACACGAGGATTTTTACGTGAAAAATTCCCAGCTCAACGGGATTAAAAATCATGAGCTACCCTTGTAGGATTTCAACTTCACTACTGAGCAACTTTTAGATTACAACGTATGCACCCTAGGAATTAATCTCTTAATCCCTCACTAACTTGTAATACTCTATTACAAGCCACTTTGTAATAACTCTATTATAAAGACTTTACAACTCGACTAACTCTAGACAAGACTTAAACACAAAGGTTTAAGGTTTACAAAGGGTTTCCTACAGAATACTTCTAAACAAGATAAGTAGGAATTACAATTGAAGAACTATTACAAAGTTACAACTCGACTAAGGACATACAATGACTTGCTGTGGGGAACTGGTCCGTAGTAGTATTATTCTTTGTTCTTGATACACTTGAGAATTGATTGCTTGATAATCAATGACCGTGTGAGAGCTTCGATGGATTCTCTAAGTGAAAAAGTGATTTGATTTACCTTCCTTGATGTTAATAATGCATTTGTGACATCACTAGGATGATGTAAGCAAGGTAGGTAAAAGACACTCCCCATAAAGTTGACTGCTGCACTGTTTCTGCACTGTAGCGTGTGCAGGCAACAACTTTATAGCTGGGGCAGTTGACTTGTACAGTTTCCTCAGGAAATGATAGTTATCTGTTCCCTCTGTTGTTCCTCTGACTCTGAAGAGTCGAAGTATATTCCAAGCTGGAACCTTTCGATCTTAAGGTGTTGAGGATATGTAACTGGTTCCTTATCTGGTTCTTCACAGTAAGTTTGTTAGATCATCAAAACATAAAGCAAGGTACTTGTAGCCTATCAATTTCCCCCTTTTTGATTATGACAAACTTATAATTTAAACATCCCAGAAAAAGACCGCACAGAACCAGATAGTGAACCAGAAAAGCCTTAAGTTTCCCCCTGAGTTTGTATTCCCCCTTAATTAGTGTTCATTAATCAATTATGCACATTAATCTTTGCCCTTTTGGCATCATAAAAAGAAGAGCAACACGTATATAGCAAAAAGAAGTCTAGCTTGAGTTAACTCATGACACTTGTGTGCACACAACATGACTAAAATCAGAGCATAAAGACAAGGCATAGTTAGCAAAAAGGGAAAAGCTGGCATTAGCATTAATTTGGATTTTTCAATAGGAGCAGAGTCAATGTTACTACCACCATCCACAGTTTTGAACAAACAAAAAAATCACCACAAACATCATTATAAAAACTGACACTGAGGGAATAGACTGACCACTAAAGACTGGATACTGAGGGGACACTGTTTAAGGAGCACTGGAAGTAGGGGTGGAAGTTTGGTCGGTTTGATTCGATTTGAAGAAATTCGGTCCGGTTATTTGGTTTTCGGTTTTGTAAAAGTAGTAACCGAAACCGAACTGAAATAAGTTCGGTTCAGTTTGGTTTTCTAATTTCGGTTCGGTTTATTTCTAATCGGTTTTCGGTTTGAACATTATTATATTGGGCTCTCTCTATGTAATAATTAGAGTGACAAATTTGTTGGTTTTCTTTCAAAATTTTGGTAAGTTAGAATAAAATGGTAAGTTTGGATTGGATCTTTGATGGACTTCAAAATTGGGCTTATATTATTACCTATGGGCTTAGGCTATATATAACTTAAAGAATCTATATGCTAATAATTCGGTTTTTCGGTTAACCGAACCAAATAAATTAATAACCGAAAACAGAACCGAAAAACTGAAATTTTAAAATTTTAAACTGAAACCGGTCGAAAAAACCAAATAACCAAAACCGAAATAAAAATATTTTCAGTTCGGTCGGTTTCTTCGGTTCGGACCGAAATATGCCCACCCCTAACTGGAAGGATATGGCTTAGAAAGGGCTTGGAGGACTAAATCTATTCAAGCATTTGCTGACATTTGCTCGTTGAGCTGTCTCTCTTTCAGGCCCTCCACTTGTTTCCTGAGCTCAGCATTCTCTTTTGTTAGACGAGCAACCTCTTCTCCTTAAGAACAACTAGAACCAGGTGCCTCATGCAGCTGACTTAACTGAGTCTCAAGGATAGCATTCCTTGCTTTCAATTTCCTTATCTCTGAGGTAGCACTGTTCTGAGCATTGATCAGCTAAGATATGGTAGAAGTGCTTCCAACCCCTCTAATTTTCTCGATACACTCACATTCTTCAAGAGTAGCTTTGGAGAAAGTTTGCTTCTTTGTGCCCACTTTAGCTTGTCCCAGAGGAACCTTGAAGTGCTTAAAGACCTTGGTGAGAAGGAATCCATACGGCAGTGTCACGCTCCGAACCTGGGGAGCAAGACCAGCACCCGGTGCCTCACCTATCCTTGCGTACCAACTTGCGACTAAGGGACTCTAAACATATAATGTCATACTTTGGCCATGGGCCACATTGCAAGACAATTTGCGAACGCTGACAAAACATCAATATAAAGTTGGGCCGACAAGGCCGACATAACTACTACGGCTGGCAAACTAACAAAATATACATACAAGCCTTACAAGCCCAACATACTGCACTAACTGACAGGATATGTCTACAAGCCTCTAGTGATGGATGTACTGTGATCAGAGCAGGGCCCTGACCTATCCATAACATATATATACATATATACATAAGATGTACTTAAAACTCTAGACTCGGCAACTCCGAAGGACGCAGAGCTTACCGATCAAGCTGAATTCGGGCAACACCTACTGAGGAGGTCTACTCGTCTGTCTGTCTGAACCTGCACGCATGAAATGCAGCGTCCCCTGCAAAAGGGACGTCAGTACGAAATAGTGTACCGAGTATGTAAGGCAATAGATTAACTAAAAGCTGAAACCGAACTGATAATACAATAACTGAAAGTAACTGGGAGTCAAAGATAATCTGAAGATATGCTTACCTGTTGATACTGAATATAGTAAGTAAAATAGCTGTCTTGCCCTATAAGGCTTGGTATATATATAACTGCTCTGCCATAGTAGGCTCGCTCATAGGCGCTCGGCCATACTAGGCTGTGTATCTCGGCCAACTGAGCTCGCTCATAAGGCGCTCGGCCACAGTAGGCTCGGTATATAACTTACCATCTAATCAGAGATTGCCCAATAGGGGCCTGCCCACTGATTATAGCTCGATGGTGGTAAAAATAATGCAGATTATAGCTTGATGGTGGTGAAAATACTGTAATACTGTATATATATATATATAGAACCTCTTCTCTCTTGACTGGAAGAAGACAATACTCAATTGAATATAAAGTCCCGATAAGGGAGAATACTGTAACTTATGAGACTAGAATAATGTATATAAATTCGGGAATATGAACTTCTCTTTACGCTTCATTATCAAACACATGTAATTACGAGATCATGCCAAAATGAAGGAAGGGCTTAGCCTTAACATACCTGAGCCGATTTTCTTGACAGTCCTTCCAACACACGTCAATAGTGACAACATGTAACGGTGGATCGAAGTAGGAAAAAATTCATATGATATTCTTAAAAAAGATTGCACTGTACTTCCTTTGAATCGCAAAATCTCACGTTACAGCTCCGACCATTGTAAATCACGTATGTAATTTCTCTAAAACGTGATGCTGTCTCTTCTAATCTTGGGGGGGGGGGTAAGCAAACATTAGCTTACATTGCTAAAGTGAATATATTTGTGTAATTCACGTTCAGAAGGCTAAAGAAAATGTTAACCTTGTTATGTGCTCTAATAATGTGACACCTTGATACACCTTATATGAGTCACTTAGTGGCTTTGTTAACCACTTCATGGGCTGCCACGTTGGTGGTAAGATCCATCAAGCTTATCCAATTCTAATTAATTGTTATTTTATTAATCTCTCACTAACAAATAATTAACCAATTACCCACATAATTAAGAATTTTCTCAAATTACTTAAAATACTACTTACTTTTAACACACCTGATCCACCTTACTATCATGGTCATGTGGTACCTTGTATGGCACTAGTCTATAAATGCCGGGTATTATAGCTCAAACCGTATTTTACCCCAAATTGCCAAACTTCGATGAAACTTATTTTCTTCGATTCGCTTACCGTCTCACCTTCACGAATTTACTTATCACTTGTTTGAAATAGCATAATACTTATAATCTCAAAATAATTTCCTTCCCGAACTTACCTCGATTAGCCTACAACGAAACTTTAACGTACGAAAATGCAAAATGTAACATCTCATTTCCTAGATTTCATCAATTTACTTATAGCGTACTTTCACGTACAAAAACATGGGGTGTAACAGACAGCCCATGATTACCATCTTTAAAGTCTGCCACTTTGTTCATGTGCTCTATCATAATCCCAGGCAGATTGATGGTAGTGAAGTTGTCCAGTGCTTCCATGAGGAACAAGTTTGCACGAGAGGTGATAGATCTTCTCTCAGCTCGAGGCAGCAGTACCTTGTTCACCATCTCAAACAACAGTTGGTAAACAGGAAGGAGGGTCTTCTTCTGAACCCGTTCCCCATGCTGAACTGATCTGTCCTTTAATATGTCATTTCTAAAATTTTGAGAACAGGATCCATGAACACTAGACATCCCTTCAACAAGCACACTAAGAATGGACCCCAACAAGGAAGAGTCCATCACCATATCAACTTTATTCACCAACACACAGATGTGATCATCTTCAACTTTAAAAAGGTCAGCATAGAAACTTTGAACTTCCTCTTCATACACCATTGGAGCATCATTTGTGAACAAATGTGCCCACTGTTGTAACTCACAGATCTCAACCAGTTGTCTCATACCAGCCTCCTCCAAGATATCAGGGGAAATGTGCGGCCCCATAGCACCTTTTGACTTCTTAACCTCTCTTTTCCAGCACTCCTTGGATCACCCACTCTGTCCTTCTTTGAGGAACCAGGTTCTTCATCCGTATCAGCTTTTCTCTTAGTAGACTTGCAAACATTCTTTCCATTTTCATCAGACTTCACAGACTTTTCACCCAATTCTTCCATCACCCTGGCAGCAGACTCTTCTACCAACTTATCACCAGATTCTTTCACCACATTTTCACTAACAACATCATCAGACTTGCTCAGACTTTCAGCAGACACAGAAGATCCCTTTTTAGGCTTGAGGAGACCATGCTTCTGTGAGCGCTTTCTAGTCAAGGAACCAGGTTCCTCTTCTACTTCATCATCCATATTCACAACTAGCACTGTCTTCTCGCTCACAACTTTCTCATCTTTTACTAATTTTCTTCTCCTTGACTTAGCTTGGCTGTTCTTAAGCGCAGACTCAAGAGCCTCATTCCTTTGCAACCTTGTAGTAGGGCGCTTAGGAGTATACTCTTGAGTAACCATTGGTCTATGCCTAGTCAAGCTAGCAATTGGCATAACATCAGAATCCTCTTCACTTTCCCAAACTACTTCTTCAGAATCAGATCTCATCTCAGGCATAACCACAGACAAAGGCTCAACATCAAAATGAAGGGAAGGAGCAGGATCAATACTGACCTGGGGCTCTTGAGAGGACCCCTGAGTTGGATCCTCTGAGGAGGGATCAAGTCCCTCATTTGGCACCCCATTAGTATTGTCCTGTGCCAATTTTTCAACAGGCACAAGCTCTCTACCCTCTTTTACAGTCTTAGACTCTTCCCCCTGAGTCCCAAAACCATCATCACCTCCTTCTATAACAACCCCTTCATGATCTATGGACAGCATGTTCTCTATTGCCTCTTTCTCTTGTACATACATGGAGAACTCAGTAGAGAAAGGAGTGTTACATGTGGACACAAGATCAGGAGCAGTCTTTGTTGAGTCAAACATCTCGGAAGTATTAGTTTGATCTACATTTGACCCTTTTTTCATAGGCGAACTTGAAATTTCCTGATCTTCTTCTTTGTCAGCAATGCTCTGTTCATCGCCCTTTTTCGGCGAAGTAGGAAAAGGGCTCTGGGCGACAAATCCTTTGGGAGTCAAGATTTTACGACTCCTCTTAGAATCAGAACTCGAGTGGGTAGGAGAGGAGACCGAATGTGGGGGTGACTCTGTCCTAGGGTTTTGGTTAGCAGTGGTATGGGGTGAGGAGTCTAATATCGGTGTTTCAACAGGTGAGGACTCAATGGGGATGTCACTTGGAACAATCGAGGTTGTTTGATTTTCGGCCATGGTGAGAAGAAGAGAAGGGATTGGGCAGTTTGAAAAGAGGCAGAAATATGAGGTTTTGAAATTTGATGGGAGGAGTTGTGACAGTGATAGATGTATTTATGATGGATGAGGGACCAGTTAAGAAAGGGCAGTAGTTTTGGGAGTCGGGTCGATTATTAACGGGTGAGACTTTTGGGTTCACAAGACGCAAGGAAAAGAAACTGACGCACTGATGATGTGGCACTTGTTTTAACCGTTCAAAATTGTGCATGAGAGAACAAAGACGCTACTAACCTGTGTCAAGAGAACCAGGTTCCCTGACTAATCTTGCATCTGTAAGATTTGCCCTTTTTACCAGCACGTACTACATCAACTGCCTATTTTCTCTGTAATCATCATGCGTGTCTACCTGTAACGGTATAGAGATGAGTTAGACTTTGCCAGAAAACACTTTTTAGCTAATTTTACCTGAACATGTCTTTCGTAGACAATCATCGAGGGACCAGTTTCTCAGTTGGGCTTTATCAACCCTAGTCCCAGACGATTTCTTTCAAAATGTTCTCTACTCAAGGCCTTGGTAAATATGTCTACAATATGATTTTTTGTGCTGCAGAATTTCATGCAAATGATCCCCTTTTCAACATTGTCTCTGAGGAAGTGGTGACACACGTCAATGTGCTTGGTTCTCTTATGTTGGACTGGAGTTTTGGCCATATTGAGTGCACTTGTATTGTCGCATAGGAGAGGCACACAATCTGAGAACACTCCAAAGTCTTCCAGCTGCTGCTTGATCCACATTGATTGAGCACAATAAGAAACAACTGCTACATATTCTCCTTCTGCAGTTGAGAGTGCCACTGAGTTTTGCTTCCTTGTACCCCACGAGATTAGGCAAGAACCCAAGAAATGTGCCATTCCAGATGTGCTTTTCCCTGTCCACCAGATATCCTGCTTAATAAGCGTCAGCATACCCAATAAGATCAAAGCTGTCACCTGAGGAATAGTAGAGAATCAGGTCCTACGTTCCTTTGAGATATCTCAATATTCTTTTGACAGCCTTCAGATGAGATTCCTTGACATGACTCATCATGTCTGCCTTTCCATTTGCCATGTCAATAACTTCACCTGGAACAGATAAAGGTTCTCCATCTTGGTCAACATATCTATCCTTCTCACATGAGAGGTGAGATTCATCAAAGATCACATGTATACTCTCTTCAATACATTGAGTCCTTTTGTTGTATACTTTGTAAGCTTTGCTTTGGGATGAGTATCCCAGAAAGATTCCTTCATCACTTTTGGCATCGAATTTTCCAAGAGCTTCCTTTCCATTGTTGAGGAAAAAACATTTACACCCAAAAGTCCTTAGAAGTGTCAGCTTGGGCTTCCTTCCATTCAGCAGTTCATATGGAGTCTTGTTCAGAAGGGACCTGATCATGCACTTGTTCACCAAGTAGCAAGCAGTATTGACAGCTTCTGCCCAGAAATTCTTTGCGATCCCATTATCAATCAACATTGTCCTTGCCATGTCTTCAAGAGTTCTATTTTTCCTCTCTACAATACCATTTTGTTGAGGTGTTCTTGGAGCTAAAACATTGTGAGTGGTACCATTTTCAGTACAGAACTCATCAAATTTGGTATTGTTGAACTCTGTCTTATGATCAGACATGATGCAAGCTACATTACTACCCATCTTCACTTGAATCCTTTTGACGAAGGCAACAAATACTTCAAAGGTTTCATCCTTGGTTCTGAGAAACAGAGTCCAGGTGAATCTAGAGTAATCGTCAACTATAACAAAGATATATATATTTTTTTCCCCTGCTTGCCACCCTCATGGGTCCACATATATCCATGTGAAGAAGAACAAGTGACCTTGAGGTAGTGACTTCCTTTTTGGGCTTGAATGAGGATCTAACTTTCTTGCCTTTTACATATGCGTCACACACTTTGTGATCCTTGAAACTTGACTTGGGAAGACCATGAACCAGGTCCTTCCTGACCAATTTGTTCAGCAACGTGAAGATTGCATGACCCAACCTCCTATGCCATAATTCAGCATCATCATCAATAGCACTTAGACAGTTGATATCACCATTCTGCAGAGACACAAAATCAGCAACAAAGATATTTTTGTATCTTTTTGCTACTAGCACCACCTCACAAGTCATTAGGTTTGTGACTGTACATATTTTTGATACAAATTCCACCTTGTTTCCCTTGTCACAGATCTGGGAAACACTTAGCAAGCTGTACTTCAACCCGTTCACGTAGTACACATTTTCGATTGAGTGTGAGAAAGACTTCCCAATCCTTCCAACTCCTAGAATATATCCTTTCTTGCCATTTACAAAGGATACACTCCCTCCTTGCAGGGCTTTAAGTGAAAGGAAATCATTTGTACTTCCAGTCATGTGCTTTGAGCAGCCACTATCCATGTACCATTGTAGGCTGCTTCCTTTCACTATTCCCTGCACAAGAAAATCAGGAGTTAGACTTAGGAACCCAAACGAGTTTGGGTCCCTTGTAATAAGGAAAGGGGTGAATGAGGGATCTTCTGGTCCAAGCAGGCATCATGCGTTTTTTATATGAGGGACCGGGTTTTCTACATGTAGTTACTTTTTCAGCAAAATTTTTGTTTTTCTGTTGTGACTGAAATCTGGTCTTACAGTTTTCTTTAAAGTGCCCAGTGTTGCCACAGCGAGTGCAAAGCCAATTATCAGGTATAGTAACGTACTTGCTATGAGGGTTGTAGGGAATCTTTTCCCTTTGGAACCCAATCCCCTGCCTGTTTCCCCCATTGTTGGTGTACATGGCAGTGATAGTATCAGAGGACCAGGTCCACTTGATTGCTTTTTCAAGATCACTCTTCACTCTACCTAGTTCTTCATGAAGTTGTTTGTTTTTCTCAAGCTCAGCACACAGACTAGATTTCACTGAATTAAACTCACTTTCAATCTTAATATGTGCCTCGCTTGCAACTTCCTTTCCCTTTTGAGAATTTTCAGTCCTACTCTCTATTTTAGGTTCCCCAATTGTTTCCTTCAAGTCCACTACCACCACTAATAGGTCATCTCTCTCATGCTTAATGTTAGAAACTCTCTCAGCTAAGACTTCTTTTTCCTTTCTTACACACTCAAAGGTCTCTTTTAGGTCTACCACAACGACCATTAGATCATCTCTTTCATGTTCTATATTTGCAATTTTTTCATCTAAGGCATCCTTCTCTTTCTTCAGGTTCTCAATTGTTTCCTTTAAATCAACAACAATGATTACTAAGTCATCTCTGGTTTGTTCTGCTTCTCCTAACTCCACAGTTAAAACATCTAAGTCTGTGATAAGCATCAATTAACACATTTTCCAAAGACATGAGTTTTTTTAGGAGAATAAGATTTCAGATTTCTCTGAACATCCAGAAAATTTACCTCATCATCGTCGTCATCTTCATCATAATCAAACTGAGCCATCAAGGCAAAGATTGAGTCATACTCAGTTGCTTCACTTTACACTGCCACCATTGAACTATCACCATGATCATTTTCTTCTACAGATTCACTGGAGGAGTCTCCCCATGCAGCAAGAGCTTGCTTTACAACATTGTCAGCGACATTCTTTCTCTTGATGCGTTTATCAGGAACCAGGTTCCTCTTGGTTGCTTTGTCAAAGTTGTTTTTTACTGATATTTCTTTAAGAGAGGGCACTCCTTGATGACGTGACCTGACTTGCCACATTTATGACAAAGGTCATAATTGTTTGGCTTGCTAGAACTTCCCTTTTTTGGAATGCCTCCATTCCTGCGAACCATCTTCTGGAATCTTCTTGTCAAGTAAGCCATATCACCGTCCTCGCCACTTGAATCATTGCTGTCTGTCTTGAGGACCAGGTTCTTCTCCATTTTGGGTTCTCTTCTTTCATTATCCTTCTTCTTCTTCTTCTTTTTCTTCTTCTTCATTTCATATGTTTTCAGATTGCCAACAAGTTCATCTATGGTCAGTGTCTGCAAGTCCTTCGCCTCTGTAATGGCATTCACTTTGCTTTCCCAAGAACTGGACAGAACACTAAGGATTTTCCTAACAAGCTTGTTTCTTGGAATAGTTTCACCAAGATAGTGAAGCTCATTAATGATGGAGGTAAAACGAGTGTGCATATCTTAGATGGATTCATCATCTTTCATCCTGAAGAGCTCGTATTCAGTTGTGAGCATGTCGATCTTGGATTGCTTAACCTGTGTTGTTCCTTCGTGAGCTGTCTGAAGAGCCTCCCAAATTTCTTTTGCTGATTGGCATGCCGATATCCTGTTATATTCATCAGGACAATGCCACAAACAAGAATTTTCTTTGCACGAAAGTTCTTTTCTATGGCCTTTCGATCAGCGTCATTGAATTCGTTCCTCGTCTTGGGAATGGCTAAAGCTGGATCGCCAAGATTCTTAGTGGGAACAAAGGGTCCGTCACATATGACATCCCATAGCTCAGAATCTTCAGCCATGATGAAGTCGTGCATCCTAGTTTTCCACCATCCGTAATACTGTCCATTGAACCTAGGTGGTTTGTAAGTAGACTGGCCTTCTTCAAAGTTTGGAGGAGCATCCATGAGAATCCTTTCCAGGTGTTAACCTGATAGAAAGAACCTGCTCTGATACTAATTGATAGAATATAAGGGTCCACCAAACTCTATAGAGAACCGGGTTCTCTATCAGTTCCAATAGAACACACGCACACTGCAGTAAGTAGATGACAAGAGGATTTTTACGTGAAAAATTTCCAGCTCAACGGGATTAAAAATCACGACCTACCCTTGTAGTATTTCAACTTCACTACTGAGCAACTTTTAGATTACAACCTTTACAACCTAGGAATTAATCTCTTAATCCCTCACTAACTTATAATACTCTATTACAAGCCACTTTGTAATAACTCTATTACAAAGACTTTACAACTCGACTAACTCTAGTCAAGACTCAAACACAAAGGTTTAAGTTTACAAAGGGTTTCCTACAGAATACTTCTAAACAAGCTAAGTATGAATTACAATTGAAGAACTATTACAAAGTTACAACTCGACTAAGGACATATAATGACTTGCTGTGGGGAACTGATCCGTAGTAGTATTGTTCTTTGTTCTTGATGCACCTGAGAATTGATTGCTTGATAATCAATGACCATGTGAGAGCTTCGATGATTTCTCTAAGTGAACAAATGATATGTTTTACCTTCCTTGATGTTAATAATGCATTTGTGACATCACTAGGATGATGTAAGCAAGGTAGGTAAAAGACACTCCCCATAAAGTTGACTGCTGCACTGTTTCTGCACTGTAGCATGTGCAGGCAACAACTTTACAGCTGGGGCAGTTGACTTGTACAGTTTCCTCGGGAAACGATAGTTATCTGTTCCCTCTGTTGTTCCTCTGACTCTGAAGAGTCGAAGCATATTCCAAGCTAGAACCTTTCGATCTTAAGGTCTTGAGGATATGCAACTGGTTCCTTATCTGGTTCTTGATAGTAAGTTTATTAGATCATCAAAACATAAAGTAAGGTACTTATAACCTATCATATATATTCATAATCTTACTTCGTTTGATCCACCAGAAAATCAGGGTGTGCGTTAGCCCCGATTTCACCTGTATATACGAGTGATGCAATGATTAGGATAACTGGATAATGCCATCAACAGACGTGTCCTTCTAATTTTATTTTATTTTTGAACGATAAAAGCCAGTATGCTATTCCATTATTCCTCTGAAAGTGACATCTACTTTACAGTTTTTTCAGCTATTTACTCGATGAATAGAGAGTTTCTAAACACAATATTATGGTGGAGAGCCGTATAAACTTCAAACTTCGATATATGTTGGCAAGCACAAATAATGAATTCAAACAGGGTTCAGGCTGCTCCTATGACAAATTTTCTATTAATTTGTTGAGGCTGAAAACCAACACAGTAAAGTATGTATTTTCTATTCTAAGGAGACAAGAGAAACATTTCAAATCTAACAATATTGTCGCACTAAAACATTATACAACAATAAATAAAATTGAAACCAAACATCTTCTTTAGGTCATACTTTTTTGTAGTCAACTAACAGCTGTTGAATTACACCAGTCAAGGAAAACAAAACTCAAATCTATAACCAAATCTATTAACGTTTATTCAGGGGCGTACGCAGGAATTTAGGTAAGCGGTGTTATTATTTAAAACAAATCGTTTACATTTCACAGTTCTTAATCATGTAATATTAACATTAACTTTTTAACAAAGTCATTTAAACATATGTAAATTATTTCTGAAAAAAAGAAGAAGAAGTCAACCTTAATTAGCTTGTTAGCGAATTATCGATGAAGGACTTATGACTGAAATTGAAGTTGAGAAAATGTTAAAGAACAAATAAGCAAACAATATGGAACTTCCTTCGGATAATATCATGTAAGAAATTTACTTGTCAAATTTGGGGCTTAGGTGTCAGTTTGAGCAACTAAATGGTAAAAGTACAAGCAGTAAGGAAAATGCAAATGCAAAATCGAACCCGTGACGTTGCAATTTGTAAGACCTCGTGTCACCAGCTGGACTAAGCAACTTCCTTTGACAAGTCGTGTTACTGTTTACCCGTTAAATGATACAGTTAAATTTATAGTGTGATTTATAGACAAGTAAATCGATTTGATCCCAAAATGATAAATAAATTAAAAGAAAAGTAAGACTTAGAGTTGAAATCGAAAGAAATTGCAAGCCTGGTTCAGGGAACAAAGGTTCCGAAGACAGTGATAAGGACAACATTAGACAGAAAATAAAGTTATATTATTCAGCTTGGTAGTAAAATGTAGCATAAATTTTGCCAGAGATTTCGTGCGTTACAATGATTGTTCAAGTCCCCTTTTATAGATATACCTAGGGTAGAAGATCCTAGGATCAAGCTCCTCTTAAATGACAATAATGGGGGCCATTAATGAATATGTAATGACATACCATAAATGCTAAAATTCTCTGCAACGGCTGCATATTTAATACTGAGAAATATTCGTCATTAATTGCTATTTGATGACAAACATTTGTTTGCCTCTGTTGACTCTGTTCACTTCGGGATCTACCCGATACCAACCGAAACTGTTGTCCTCGGTTTTGGTTCCCACTCGCTTCATCTTCCGTCTGCCTCTGGTTCTACGTGTCATGTAATCATTCAAGCATTTAATATAAACCTATTTTACCCTATACAGATAGTCCCCCTGCTTTTTGGTGGTACATCTTTGTGTTATCAAGAAGTTGGTGAAGATTCCTTTCTTGGCGGAAAATTTTCTGAATCCTTATGAAAAGTTTCAAACACTTGATAAGACGCACGTCTCCTCGTATTTAATACCCCAAATACATGTTACTTCATGATTTAGCAATATTTTAACCGGTTCTTAAGGTAATTATGACTATGATTTTAGCCGCCTATACCTTTACTTATACACATCATTCTTCTTCTTTCACTTCTAACAACTTCATAAGCTTCCTTAAGTTTCTTTGCACTTAACTTCCTTCTGCTTTCATCTCTCTTTGATCTTATTCAAAAAACTCTTATCATCTTCTTATCATTATGGCTTCTCATACTAACTCTTCCAAGAACTCTGGTCTTCTCTTCGGTGGAGGTACGAAGAGGAGTAAAGATAAAGAGGTTGATGTTGATGCTGTTCCTCCCATGATGAGCACCATCATCCTTAAACATCTTAACACTGCCAAAGATTTTGAAGAGAAATTCCCTACTTCAAACCCTCGAACTTGGGTTGTTGGTAGATACCCTTCCTCTATTCGCCTTTCTAGTATTCCTGTTGTGAAGGAAGATTGTGACTGCCATGCTCTAAAGATTATCTAACCATCCCCTAGTGGCTTGTAGCTTCAGTGCTTTGTCATTTAAAGGTCTTAACTTTGCTGATGATGTTCTTTTCATAGTATGCTTTCCGTTGCTGCCTTGTTAAAAACCTTTCCAGAAAAACTCAATTGGGACAAAAACTGGGCAAAGAGAAAAAGAGTGTAGTACATACTTTCAGTATAAGCAGGATCCATCAACAGTAATACCTTTTAAGGTGAGTGATATTCCAGTTGCTTGGAAATTTGATTCCGTCTTGGTTCTCTAGTTCGTATGATCCTTTTCCGGTGACTGTTGAAACCCAATAAGGTCCTTCCCATGTCGGACCCAGCTTTCCCGTGTTGAGCTCTTGGGTGTTCTGAGTCACTTTCCTCAAAACCAAGTCTTCTAATTTAAAACAGTGGAGATTGGTCCTCCCGTTATAATATCTTTCCATCCTTTGTTTTTGAGCCACCATTCTTATATGCACCAAGTCCCTGCGTTCGTCGAGCAACTCCAGTTTGACCAACAATGCCTCATTATTCGCTTCTTTGTCCATCCAAATGTATCACAAGGTCGGTTCTCCTACTTTCACCGGGATCAGAGCTTCTGCGCCGTATACGAGAGAGAAAGGTGTCACCTTCGTGCTCGACATGGCCGTCGTCCGGTATGCCCATAACACTGCAGGCAACTCTTCTGGCCATGTGTCCTTGGCTGTTTCCAACCTCTTTTTGAGGTTTTAAATAATCATATTATTGGTTGATTCCGCCTGCCCATTTGCGCACGGATGGTATGGTGAAGATGTGATTCTTTTAATTTTCAGATCTTTAAGAAATTTTATGACTTTGGAGCCTATGAACTATGGTCTGTTGTCGCATACAATGTACTTCGGTATTTCGAACGTGCAAATTATTCTTTCCCACAGGAAATCGACCACTTCGCGTTCACCGATCTTTTGGTAAGGACTTCTTCAACCCATTTAGTGAAGTAATCATTTAAAATTAAAAGAAATCTTACCTTCCCGAGACCCAGTAGCTATGGCCTGACTATATCCATCCCCCATTTCATGAATTGCCATGGGGATAGTACCGAATGCAGGAGTTCTGCCAGTTGGTGCACCGGCTGTGCATGGCGTTGACACTTGTCATATTTTTGAATGAATTCCTTTGCGTCTTGTTCCATCCGGGGCCAATAGTATCCTGCCTTGGCCATTCCCTAAACCACGAGCAAAGTTTGAACTTTAATCATATGCTATTGCATGAGCTCCTCCTTTGCGTCGAAGATTCTATATACTTGATTTAATATTAGTTGGGAATCACATTTGATTTCAATGACCTTGGAGTCTAGCTCCCGGGCCAGTTCAAGTTATACAATCAAAGCCTCATACTCGGCTTCATTGTTAGTCATGGGAACAATTTTTATGGCCTGCCTCAGGGTCTCTCCTGAGGGCACGATTAAGACCACCCCGAGCCCGGCCGCTTTCATGTTGGAAGCTCTGTTCGTGAAAAAGGTCCAAACTCCTGATGTCATTTCCAACACCATCACTGTCTCTTTCACAGCCAGTGGCAGTAACTCGGGACTGAAATCGGCCACAAAGTCGACCAAAACCTATGACTTGATCACAGTCCTAGGCTTATACTCAATATCAAATTCACTAATTTCAACTTCCCATTTGGCTAGTCGACCTGACAACTCCGGTTTGTGAAGGACATTCCGCAGGGGAATAGTTGTTACCACGGCTATCGGGTGACATGGAAAATAAGGCCTAAGCTTTCGAGAGATGATTACGAGAGCTAAGGCTAGTTTTTCGAGGTGCGGATTATGAGTTTCCGCTCCCGACAAAATTTTACTAACATAATAGACAGGAGATTGCGTACCTAGATCTTCCCGGACTATAACGACACTTACCGCTACCTCCGAGACCGCTAAGTATATCAGTAACTATTCGCCTTCCTCCGATTTTGATAGTAGCAGAAGGCTTGATAAGTAACGTTTCAGATCTTTTAAGTCATGTTGTCATTATGGTGTCCATTCAAAGTTGTTCTTGTTTTTCAAAAGTGATAAGAAGTGATGACATTTTCCCGAAGACTGAGAAATGAACCTGCTTAGAGCGGCCAATCTTTCGGTTAGACTTTGGACTTCCTTCACGCTTGTCAGCTGGTTTGTGATGTCCTCGATGTCTTTGATCTTATCGGGATTTACCTCGATCCCTCTTTGTAACACCAGGAAACTCAAGAATTTGCCGGAGCTAACCCCAAACGTGCATTTTTCGGGGTTGAGCTTCATTTTGTGCTTCCTTAGGACATCGAAGGTTTCCTGGAGGTGTTTAAATGGTCACCTGCATTCAAAGACTTGACCAACATATCATCTATGTATAATTCCATTATTTTACCTATTTAATTTTCAAACATCTTGTTCACAAGCCTATGGTAAGTGGATTCGACGTTTTAAGCCCGAAAGGTATCACATTGTAGCAATATGTGCCAATGTTCGTTATGAATGAAGTTTTTTCATGATCCTCCGGGTTCATCCTAATTTGATTGTACCCGGAATAGGCATCGAGGAAACTCATCAACTCATTTCCGGCTATTGCATCAATCACTTGATCAATGTTTGGCAACGAGTCTTTTGGGCACGCCTTATTTAAATCTTTATAATCTACGCACATTCAAAATTTATTATTCTTTTTCGGAACTACAACTACATTAACTAGCCAGTCGGGATACTTTACCTCCCGTATTGAACCGATATCAAGTAACCGAGTTACCTCTTCTTTAGCAAACCTCTTTCTAACCTCAGCTATTGGGTGCTTCTTCTGCCTTACCAGCGAGATGCTTGGGTCCAGGCTTAGCTTATGGATGGCCACCTCTAGCGGGATTCTTGTCATATCAGCATGCGACCATGCAAAACAATCGAGGTTAGTTTTAAGAAAATCATTAAATCCTCACTTGAGCTTGGGGTTGAGTCCTTTTCCCAAGTGAAATTTTCTCTTCAGCAATTTTTCAAATAAAGCTACTTGTTCGAGTTTTTCTGCCGTAGACTTGGTCATGTTGGTTTCTTTCGGTACCTGAAAATATCTCGGTACCTGGTGATATTTTGACGACTCCTCCCTTTTGTCATCATCGCTTCGTTCGGGAGCAGGCGTAGATTCCTGTAATTGCTATACGTTGACTTCCTTCCCTTTATTGATGGAAACCGATACCGCGTTCATTTCCCTTACTGCCGATTGATCTCCTCTTATTTATTTGATTCCCTTCGGATTCAAGAATTTCAATAGTTGGTGATATATTGATGGTACGGCCTTCATCTCATGTAACCATGGTCTGCCAAGAATTATGTTGTAGACCATGTCACCATCCACTATTTCAAATAAGGTAGTCTTCGTGACCCTTTCTGCGTTCGTGGGTAGCAAGATCTCCCCTCGAGTTGTCACACTTGCTAAGTTGAAACCGGCGAGAAGTTTTGTTGCCGGAATGATGCTTCCGATTAGCTTGGCTTGTTCCAGCACTCTCCATTGAATGATGTTGGCTGAACTTCTTGGGTCAACCAAAACTCATTTAATCTTGAAATCTAGAATGTTAAGAGAAATTACTAGGGTATCGTTGTGCGGCAGAAGAAGTCCATCAACGTCTTCTTCAGTGAAGGTGATGTCGTCTTCGGTGACTTCCCATAGTCTCTTGCTATGAGTCACTGAGACCTTTATCTTCATGGCTGCTGAGAAAGTTACACCGTTGATCTCATCCCCCTCCCCTAAAAATCATGTTGATAGTTAGTCGAGGAGGGTCTTCCCCTATCTTAAAGGGTTCTGCATTGTCTCGACTGCAACCGTAATTCTAATGGCACAACCGATCGTTTTGAGCATTTGTATTCCATTTAGCTGCTTGAAGTCTTGAGTAACTCCATATGAGGTATTATGACTTACGTGTATCGTCACTTTTGGTTTTCGGGTGATTTGGAATTGATTTGGAAGCATGGTTCTCATTTTAGAAGCTTTAAGTTGGAATAGTTGACCAAGTTTGACTTTGAGTATTTGACATCGGATCAAAGTTTTAATGGTTCCGTTAGGTTTGTATGGTGATTTTGGACTTGGGCATATGGCCGGATTTGCATTAGAGGTTTCTAGAAGGATTCAACACTATTTGGTGAAAGTTAAAAATTTCAAGATTTGAAAAGTTCATAAGTTTGACCGGGAGTTAGCTTTGTGATATCAGATTCGGATTGTTGTTCCGAGAGTTGGAATAGGTTTGTTATGTCATTTGGAACTTGCATGCAAAATTTGAGGTTATTCCGAGTTGATTTGGTATGGTTCAGCACAAGTTTTGAAAGTTGAAAGCTCAAAGGTTTATTAAGTTTGATTTGAGGTGCGATTCATGGTTTTGATATTGTTATATGGGATTTTAGATCTCAAACAGGTCCATATTATGTTTTGAGACTTATTGGTATGTTCAAACGGGGTCCCGAGGGGCTCGGGTGAGTTTCAGATTGGTTTGGGTTGTGTTGCGCTCGTTTTTGATGTTTCGACATCGTCTCTTCAAGCATAAATGATACTACATTAAGAAAATTATCTCTAAATTCTGTTTTTATTGAAGCATTAGATCTGTATCATAATTACGGATCCATAGCCAAAAGAATTGTCGAATTCGGATACCGAATGAGGGAGTTATGCCCATTTTAGTGTCGGAGAAGAAAACTGGTATTGGTGCTTCGCAGATGTGAAGATGGGTCCGAATCTGCGACCCCGCAGGTGCAAAAAATGCTGCGCAAATGAAACTACAGCTGACAGACCACATGTGTGGATATTTGGACGCATAAGCGAAATTCACTGCGTATTAAAAAATCAGACTGCATTTATTTAGCATTTTGAGCAAATCTTGAGTTCTGGAGCTCAGTTTGAGGTAATTTTCCCGGCGTTCTTCTCGTTTTCTCATGGCGGTCAGTACCTAACCTGAACTTTTGTATTTCAACATTATTATAATAGTTCATTTATAAATTAATCCATATTTTGATTGGAGATTTGTGGGTTCCCCCCCCCCCCCTAAAACTTAAGTGGATGAAATTTATGGATTTAGAGGTCGATTTGAAGTCGGATTTGGATTGAGATAAATATTTTTGACTCAGTTTTGATTATTTTACATGATTCTATCCTTGATTTTGGTATTTAAATGGTGAATCTAAAAGTGAAATTGGGGTTTTTTGTCTAAATTTTTCTAAAGTGAAATTTGAGTTTTGAACATCGATTAGGGGTCGGATTTGAGTGAAATTAGTACGGTTGGACTCGTATTCGAATGGGTTATCGAAATTTATGAGTTGGGTTGGGTTCTGAGGTGCGGGCTCGAGTTTGACCTTTTGGTTGACTTTGAGTAATTGAGTAAAGATTCGACCTTTATTGTTTGGGTTTGTTTCCTTTGGCATTATTTGATGTATTTGATTTGATTTTGGCTAGTGTCAAGTCGTTCAGAGGCCGATTTGTGCGGGATGGAGCTTATAGAGTATTCTTTGTCTTGTTCGGTAGTTAATTTGGCCTGCTTGAGGTAAGTATCTTATCTAAACATCGCTGAGGCATTAGTTGCCTGAATTATTTGTGATAGTTACATGCTATGGGTGCGCATATGTGTAGGGTTTGAGCCATGTGCGAGCATCATGGTATTTATCCATGCTCGGGGGTAGTTCTTAGGCTATGATATTCCTAGAATTGACTGTTAAGCTTTAAGCTATAACGTTTCTCATATTTGTAACATTGTTGTGAACTATTAGAGCACTATTTGAGGTTACAAAGAGGCTAATTCCCCGAATAAACTTGGTAATTGCTATTTTTGTGATGTAATTGCCAATTTGAGCTATGATAGCACACTTTTCACAGGCCTACACTTTAGCATGCTATTATACCAGTACATGAGCATGAAATCTGATATTTATTCATCATATACATGTGTTATTGTATACTTGCTTCTGTAAAATGTGATTTGCACTGGATGCCATTGACCATGACGGGCGGATTGTATTGTTATGCCTGTGACCATACCGAACGGATTGTATTGTTATGCCTGTGACCACGTCGGGCAGATTGTGTTGTTATTCCTATGACCATGCCGGGTGGATTGTATTTTTATGTCTGTGACCACGCTGGGTGGTTTGTACTATTATGCTTGTGACCTCGCCAAGCGGATTGTGTTGTTATGCCTGTGATCACGCGGGGCGGATTGTGTTGTTATGCCTGTGATCACACCGGGCAAATTGTATTGTTATGCCTCTGACCACACCGAGCGGATTATGTTGATATGCCTGTGACCACGCCGGGCAAATTATGATATAGCCTGTGACCACACCGGGCGGATCTATTATATTGAGCTTGTGACCACTCTGGGCAGATTATGATATTGAGTCTGTGACTATACCGGGCTAGTAGCACGTTGAATTGGCCGTGCTTGTGTGTGGATAATGATCCATCCCCCTAGGGTCACCCTCTCATGTTTCTCTCTTGATGGTGTACATGCGGATTGTGTGAAACAGACGGGTTTTGTGGTTGATTTGAGCTCTGGGAGAGCCGGTTATTGTTATTTGGATCGGGTGGCATGCCGCAAAAGGCCTTATTGGCTTATTTCTATATGGATCGGATTGTGCGCCGCAACATACACATATTTAGTTATTGCATTTCATCTTTACTTGCAATTTCCTTGACTGTTTACCTGATTTACTTGCATATCTTCCTTATATGCTAGATTGATGACTGAGTAGAATACTTTAAAATAAAGAATTGTGAGCACCAAGGAGGTTTTTACCTGTGATTTACCTGATTAGATCATATATTTCTTCTATACTTGTTGAATTTATGAACTACACAGGTGATCAATGAGTATCTTTTATAGGTTGTGCTTCTATTACCTCGCCGAGGTTAGTTAGGATACTTATTGAGTACATGGGGTTGGTTGTAGTCATACTACACTTCTGCACCTTGCGTGCAGATCTTGGAGCTGATGTTGCTGTGTACGGTGGGAGCTGGCATTGAAGATCTACGTACGTTCCGGTTATAGCTGCCACTTGTCCTTGGTAGCTTTCGATTTGCAAATCTGTTTATGTATATTCCAAACAAATGATGTGTTTATTTCGTACCAGCTTTGTAAATTCTAAAATTTAGAAGCTCATGACTTGTACTACCAGTCCTTGGGGGTTGTATAGAAATTTAGTTATTTTACTCATTTACTCTTATTATTCCCATTTGAGTTATGTTGACTGTTACTTGGCTTACCTAGCGGGTGGGGTTAGGTGCCATCACGACTAGATGGATTTTGGGCCGTGACAAGTTGGTATAAGAGCTCTAGGTTCATAGGTTCTGCAAGTCATGAGCAAATGTCTAATAGTGTCTTGCGGATCGGTATGATGACATTGTAAGGCCCCCTAAAAATTTGCAAAAAGAAAAATAATGTTTCATGGTGCCGAATTGGTTTTACATGTTGTGTATTATAAAAATTATTCGCGACTCGCAAGTTCGCCGCGGCTCGGACTTTTTGGATTGAACAATGCACTGAAAAGTAAAGGAAAATTTTTGGCAAAAAATGCATTTCTGCGGTCCATTATGCGACCGCAGAATCACTCTGTGGGCCGCATAATGGCCGTAGAAGTGAGGCAGGAGAGGGCCAGTTTGGATGAAATTTTGCGGTCGACTATGCAACCGCATAACTGTTCTGCGGTTCATTATGCGACCGCAGAACAGGTCTACGAGCCGCATAGTGACCGCAGACACGGACATGTTTTTGGCTATTTTGGTCACCGATTATGCGATCGCAGACCTTGTTCCGGAGCTCCATTTTTGGGTTTTTAATGCCCGACCCTACTTCGTTAAATACACTTTTTGGGCCATATTTGAGCTATAATCTGACATTTTAGAGTGAGAAGTTGTTCTTCAATTCTTGCTCACGTTTTGGAAGATTAAGAAGGGAAACTCACTAGGTCTTCATCCTAGAGGTAAGATTTTACACCCTAAACCTTAATTTTGAATGTTTGTCTAGAAATGAGTAATTAGTAAGATAATATTTGGGCATGAGAGTTATTTATTTTACATGCATGTGTTATCAAAGGGTGTAGGAAGATTGTTGAGCTAAAAATGGTAAAGATTGGGTTGTGGGATGATGGAATCCTCCATAAAAGGACCTTAAAACCTTAATGCACACCTAGTGTTTGATAAAATACTCAAATGAGCTAGAACCATTATCATCGTCTTAATTTTGGTTCAATTTATTATATTTCTAAAATAGATTGAAGTTGCTAAGAATTCCGGAACATTTAGCGTGTAAGAAAGCTCAATTGAGGTATGTTGGCTAAGCTTTTCTTTAAGAATTGGAATTCCCATTATCCTTGTAAGTTCCAAGATGCTGATTACAAATCGAGTATTCCGCTAAGTTTTGTAATAAAGATATATGTTCAATTCGTGTTTCAAATGCTCTTATCATATTTCATTATAAATTGACGATGTGTTCCAAACTATGGATTGTGTATCCACATGTTATAATTTCAAGTCATGATTTATGTGAAAGTTATTATGCCAAGTTGTGTAGAGATTGGGATTGAGATACACCTCCACCGGCATACATTGGGGTGAGGCGGCATGACCGCTTTGTGTAGGGATTATGGTATTGTGGGACTGCACCTCCACCCGCATACATTGGGGTGAGGCGGTACGACCGCTTTGTGTATAGTTTTGGTATTGTTGTGGCACCACCACCCATATATATATATATATTGGGGTGAGGCGGCATAACCACTTTCTGTTGGTATTGGTATCATTGATGCATTTCCACCCGCATACATTGGGGTGAGGCGGCAGGGCCGCTTGAGTAGAGTTGTGGTATTGTACTTATACCTCCACCTGCATACATCGGGTGAGGCGGTGGGGCCGCTTTGTGTGAAGATGGTTACAGAGGATCTCATCTTAAATCCTATAAATGTTATTGATAGCTCTTAATGAGCTTGCTCTGGTTTAAACGGTTATCTATATTATTCTATTGTCGCTCTCATTCATCATATTCATATTGTATTTCTAAATTCTTAAATTTGCCGGGGGCGCTGCATCTTTAAATGGATGCAGGTGGTTCCACAGCAGGAGGTATTGATCAATGATAGAAGTACACCTTCTTCCCAGCTAACTTGGTGAGCCCCACTTCATCCCGGGGTGATGTATATTTTGTTCTTTGTGTATTCTATTTGAGGTATAGCCGGGGCCTTATTGCCGGCATTATCATTGTACTCTTCTTTATCTATAGAGGCTCCATAGATATAGTGTGGGTTGTGTATTGGTGCTGGGAAAGACAAACTATGATATGTTGTGGTTGTATTGCCTGTCCCATTTAAGACTTTAAAAATGATGAAAACTATTGGTATTAAATTGGTATTGGAGACATGATCACATTTTTGTCTAATTAATGAAAGTATGTATTATCTCCATTCGTGGATAAGTTTGGGTAGAAGGAAATCTAACATGCTTGCTCGGTCGGGTTAACTCGGTTGAGCGCTGGTCGCGCTCCTCGGTTTTGGGGCGTGACACACTTGGTATCAGGGCCTAAGGTTTTAATGTGTCCTAGGATATCTCGGAGCCGTGTCTAGTAGAGTCCTTATTATCGGTGTGTTGTCGACCACATCCATTATTAGGATGCTACATGGGCATTTAGGAATAATACCCTTCTTTCATGTTTTTGATCGTGCGATAAAGCTGGTTGTAAGGTTGTTCCTCCTTTAACTCCTGAGTTGCTCTAATCTTTAGTACATGGCACCTAAGAAGAAGGCAAGAATTGGCCAAAGAGCCAATGTAACCCCAGGAGTGGCAGTTGATCGTATATTTGATGATGCGGGTGAGCACCCGAGGGGTGAGGATATTCCCCCAGTTACTTCCTACCTGATTCTACCACAGCTGAACAGACCGCACATGTCCCTACACCTATTGAAGGTGCAACAGTTCCTCCAACTGATATTCCAGTTCCACCTCCAGCTCCAGCTTCCGATTCTGGTGTGTCTGATGTTGATCTTAGGGGAGCCATACAAATGTTGACACAGATAGTGGCTTCTCAGTCCTAGAGATCGAGTGTTGGGCCTACTTCTTCCAGTCATCCAGGGGAACCTGCTAGTTCCAGGGTGAACAAGTTTCTTCAGTTAGATCCTCCAGTGTTTACGGGTACTTATCCCGAGGAGGACCCCCAGGATTTCATTGATGAGATGCACAAGACTCTTCGAGTTATGCATGCTATAGAGACGGAGGGAGTGGAGTTGGCCTCCTACCTCCAGAAAGGGGTGGCCTATTCTTGGTTTGAGTTGTGGGAGGAATCCCGTGAGGAGGGAAGCCCTCCGGCAAGGTGGGGGTGAATTCACAGATGCCTTTATAAATCATTTCTTGCCTGCCGAAATTAAAGCAGTCCATGCCGCTGAGTTTGAAAGCCTGAAGCAGGGTAGTATAAATGTATGGGAGTATCATATGGAGTTTGTGTGCCTGTCCAAGTTTGCTATTCACATGTTTCCCACTATGGAGGCCAGAGTGCACCGGTTTGTACAGGGCCTTAGTCCCTTGGTTATTAATGAGGCCGCTACAACTTCCTTGAATTCTGATATGAACTATGGTAAGATGGTGGCATTTTCTCAAGCCACAGAGACCTGTAAATTGAAGAATAGAATGGAGCGTCAGAGTAGCAGCAAGGCCTGGTCCCCGGGCAACTTTGGTAGTTCTTCCGGTGGTGGTGGTGGTAGGTCGGCATTCAGGGGAGGGTCATCCGGACCATCTCAATCATTCGCTCAGTCTTCGATGAGTGCACAGTCATCTGGACCCAGTCAGGGCAACAGGGGACCCCACCAGTAGGGTCGGCCCGATAGAAGGTTTCAGCAGCGGAGGCTTCCATGCCCTAAGTGTGGGAGGATGCACTTTGGGTCCTACTTCATGGACCTAACAATATGCTATAGGTATGGTGTGAGGGGTCACATTCAGAGAGATTGCCGCTCGTCCCGCCGAAATATGGGCAGAGGTACGGTACAACCACCTAATTTTGCAGCTACTACATCCACAACACCTCCAGCTCGAGGCACCCCAGCACCCGCAGGGCGTGGTGCAGCTAGGGGTGGTGCATAGAATTCGGGAGGACCCAACAAATTTTATGCTATGCGGAGGCGTCGGGAATTAGAGGCTTCTCCAGATGTTGTCACAGGTATATTAACTGTCTAATCTCATGATGTGTATGCTCTTATTGATCCCGATTCCACTTTGTCATATGTCACACCTTATGTTGCTATGGAATTTGGGATAGAACCAGAACAGCTTCATGAGCCATTCTCTGTATCTACTCCGGTTGATGAGCCATTCTCTTGCTCAAGTTTTTGAAGATTAAGAAGGGAAACTCACTAGGTCTTCATCCTAGAGGTAAGATTCTACACCCTAACCCTTAATTTCAAATTTTTGTCTAGAAATGAGTAATTAGTAAGATAATTTTGGGCATGAGAGTTGTTTATTTTACATGCATGTGTTATCAAAGGGTGTAGGAAGATTGTTGAGCTAAAAATGGTAAAGATTGGATTGTGGGATGATGGAATCCTCCATAAAAGGACCTTGAAACCTTAATGCACACCAAGTGTTTGATAAAATGCTCAAATGAGCTAGAACCATTATCACCATCCTAATTTTGGTTCAATTTGTTATATTTCTAAAATAGATTGAAGTTGCTAACAATTTTGGAACATTTAGAGTGTAAGAAAGCTCAATTGAGGTATGTTGGCTAAGCTCTTCTTTAAGAATTGGAATTCCCATTATCCATGTAAGTTCCAAGATGTTGATTACAAATCGAGTATTCCGATAAGTTTTACGATAAAGATATGTTCAATTTGTGTTTCAAATGCTCTTATCATATTGCATTATAAATTGAGGATGTGTTCCAAACTATGGATTGTGTATCCACATGTTATAATTTCAAGTCGTGATTTATGTGAAAGTTATTATGCCAATGTATGTAGAAATTGGGATTGTGATACACCTCCACCCGCATACATTGGAGTGAGGCGGCATGACCGCTTTGTGTAGGGATTATGGTATTGTGGGACTGCACCTCCACCCGCATACATTGGGGTGAGGCGGTACGACCGCTTTGTGTATAGTTTTGGTATTGTTGTGGCACCACCACCCACATATATATATTGGGGTGAGGCGGCATAACCGCTTTGTGTTGGTATTGGTATCGTTGATGCATTTCCACCCGCATACATTGGGGTGAGGCGGCATAGCCACTTTGTGTAGGTTCTTGGTACTGTGGTTATACATCCACCCGCATACATTGGGGTGAGGCGGCAGGGCCGCTTGATTAGAGTTGTGGTATTGTACGTACACCTCCACCTGCATACATCGGGTGAGGCGGCGGGGTCACTTTGTGTGAAGATGGTTACATAGGATTTCATCTTAAATCCTATAAATGTTGTTGATAGCTTTTAATGAGCTTGCTCTGGTTTAAACGATTATCTATATTATTCTATTGTCTTTCTGATTCATCATATTCATATTGTATTTATAAATTCTTAAATTGGTGTTTGGTTTTCATACTAGTACTATTCGATGGTACTAACGTACCTTTTTGCCGGGGGTGCTGCATCTTTAAATGGATGCAGGTAGTTCCACAGCAGGAGGTATTGATCAGTGATAGCAGTACACCTTCTTCCCAACTGACTTGGTGAGCCCCACTTTATCTCGGGGTCATGTATCTTTTGTTCTTTGTGTATTCTATTTGAGGTATAGCTGGGGCCTTATTGCCGACATTATCATTGTACTCTTCTTTATCTATAGAGGCTCCGTAGACATAGTGTGGGTTGTGTATTGGTGCTGGAAAAGACAAACTATGTTATATTGTGGTTGCATTACTTTTCCCATTTAAGACTTTAAAAATGATGAAAACTATTGGTATTGAATTGGTATTGTAGACATCATCACGTTTTTGTCTAATTAATGAAAGTATGTATTATCTCCATTCGTGGATAAGTTTGGGTAGAAGAAAATCTAACAGGCTTGCTCGGTCGGGTTCACTAGGTTGAGCGTCGGTCGCGCTCCTCGGTTTTGGGGTGTGACAAATTCCATACCTATCTTCGAGAGGCTACAGGGAATCTAGGATAAACATCCAATCTTTCTTTCCTTATCGTGCTGCATTGATTTAGCTTGAAGTGTATCACTTTGAATTCCTTCCGCTCACTCGTATGTTACATGAGTGTTCAATATCTACTGTGAATCGATGGCTTGTGATTGCAGGGATGTGGTGTGAGATGTGTTTTGGTGATGGGCCAGTCTGGAGGACTTTAGGCCAGGTTTAGACCGCAACTTGGGTTCGATAGTTTCAGTTATGTAAGCATGTGCTTTTGGACTTATATGTCCGGTAGTGTCCCTAGGAATAGGATTTATGGATCGGTGAGTGTTTGGATGGCTATATGATGAGTATGTTGTGACTAAGAGGTGTATTCAGGTGGCTTGGATGTGACGAAAAAAGGGTTGCTTGAGATGTGAAAGGGACTATTGTGAGCATGAATTCTGTTTTGATGTGTTGTATAGTTTTGAGTTATAAGTGTTTGAGGGATCTTGCGGGTTGTTCATTTGTGGAAAGAAGTAGGTTCTTATGTCTTATTGACGAGCTTAGACTCGGGAAGATTTAGCGATTGCATAGTGGTTGTGGCCATGAAAAGGTATAGAGAGATGCCAGTTTGAGGCTAAGTAGGTGGGTTATCTCCTGCGGGGTGGTCTACGGATGTGTGATCCTTATGATGTTTGTGTGGAGAGTTTCTTTCTAATAGTGGGTTATATGTGTTGCAATTTGAGTTTGGATCGTTGGAAGAAGTTGATTTGACTGTTATGAGGATGAATGTGAGCTTTGATGTGTTTTACATGAGCTTATGAAGGATTTAGTTGGATTACAATGTGGGATTATGGCAGTAATAGAGTAAAGTTATTGTGGGTCATTAGATGTCGTGTCCTATGGCTTTAAGCCAAGTGGGGGAGTCTGCTATCGACAATTTGGTTGCATGCTTATGTATTATATTAGTTTGGTCTGAGGCATATTTATGGGTCGGTTATGACTTGAAGAGTTTGATTTTGAGGATGACTTGAGTAAGGAAATTTCTGGATTCACGATTTATTATACTTTATGGGAATACATCATATTTTGGAATGATCTGAGTTTGCTATTCATGGTGGAGGTAGTGTGCATGGAGTAGGGATTTACTAGTTGCTTAGAGAAGTGGGTTACTTCTTTGGGTGTTTGTGTGATAATGGGACACCGGTCATTAGGCTTGTTTGGGCGGTGAATTTGAGATTAGAAGAGAAGGTTCTAATGGATTCAAGGTTCGTATGTGGCGTTTGAGGAATTTCGGAAATTTGTAAAAAAGCTAAGAATTGAGGTTTGCGTTGGATGGTGTCGAGACTTGCGATATTTTTGTATCATTATAGATTCTACATTTCAGTATCAGAGAGGTTAAGGAAACAAATTCAATTCACAACTTCAATTTACATAAGGTCTCTTAAGAGAGTATACAACGTCTTATGGTCCTTAAGACGATGTGGTTTCATGCTAGTATCTCTTGTGGTGAGCTTTGGGTAATGGTCGTAGTGTTCTGGCAAGGAGAAGTGTTTACTTAAAGGTAATTCGGAAGGAACTCAGAGAAATAGATTAGCTTGGTAGTGGTTTAGGTTGGCATGTTAATGTAAATGATCGGTTCTTTTGGTTCTTATGTTGTGGCAAGGCTTTACGGGTATTTTGCGGTAATACTCTTAGGTTTGGCGATTGACGTGGCTTGGTTGAGTTAGGGGGATTTAGTTCTGATGTCTTGGTTATGTGCAAATGGGTTTCGAAGCATTCTCGATGATTTCTGTCTGGGTTTGAGATAGATATTTTCTACCGGCATGAGGAGTATGTTGCATATTGTGATTTTCTCCTAGATGGGATCAAGCGAAAGATTTCTAGCTAATTGAGTATGTATTCTGATAGTGACTTAGAATTGATGTCGGGGTTCTCGTGTTTTCATAGGATGGCATGATAGATGCAGTGCGTCGTGTGGGATTGAGATTTGCATGTGAAAATTTACGATTCAGTTTTGAAAGGAAGGTCATGAGTTCTAGACAACATGGATAGTTTCACGCATTTAGAAGAATGCTGGCATTATTTGGTATCACCTGAGAATACTGCGCATTTTAGAAGGTGCCTTGTGTTTTGACTTATGGATGCTTCATCGATAGTGCGATAATCGCCTGGTTGACCAACTGCTGATATTCAGATTATGCTATGTGGCACGAAAGAATTATGGAAGTATTTCTCGTGAAATGATTATGTATGAAGGAAGTGCCAGTTAGTTAAATGGTGGTGATGGGCTCAGATATAGTGATTCTTTTTTATTCTTGTGATTTGGAGACTGGGGGTCTCAGAGTCAGATTATTTCTTAGCTGCGGACTGCAAAGATATGGCCAAGTTAGCCAACTGATGGTATGTGTTGCGGATAGGTCCCAGTGGATCTCTGGAAAGGTTATCTACTAAGTTCGGAAGGATCAGAATTGATTTGGAGGACATTGGTAAGCCTAATGAGGATGTGTATTCTACATCGGGTCAGGTTTGGTCACTCAGCACGGTTATTATTGAGTGGTGTGTCATTCAGTTAGAGTTGAGCTTGTTTGTGTTCTGATATGTTCTATATGTTACTCTTCTATGCTACGATGTATTGTGATCTTTTGGGTATTTGCACACATGATTCGTTATTGTTTGAGCCTGCTGGAAAAATTTGAGCGAGATGGGTTTTGGGGTGCTGAATGGTTGATTACACCTTGGTTATGGTCTTCCTCTTTGTGGTATGTAGTGTTGGTCTTCCTCTTTGTGGTATGTGACGTTACCTGTTTCTCCATGGTTATGGTCATGCACTTGGTGTGTTTGTTGTTGATATCTGTATGATTGTTGATTTTAGGCATTATGGCTCAAGTTATTTCATGTGGACCGATGTTTGGATTGGGTCACACACGGCGACAGAGTTATGTTGGGATATTATCCTTTGTGTGAGATTCATGTGTTTTAGTTATACTATGTGTGAAGGGTTCATAGCATTATGCTTGTGGGGGTATCTGTTAATCTTGCGGGACGGTTCACTCATTTTATTCCCTTTCCATTACTGGGAGCATTTAAGTTGTTGCTCATTTGGTGCACGGATTGCATGGTATGTGGCTTGAGGAGGTATTTGTGTAGCATGTCAGTAGAGCAGCTGTAATTGATGGGATGAGGTCATTGGACCCGGAATGGGTGCTATCAGATTTGATTACGGTATATTTGGAAACATAATGTCACTGATCGACTTAGATTTTGGCTATGGTCCTTGACGGACGCGAAAGCTCCATGACTTGTTGATGTGATGAGTGGTTACGAGTTTCTGTGCGTTTCTTTCATCATGGGCAGTGCACGAAGGTTTTGAACGAGATTTTATTTGAAATGAAGTTTATTACCGGGTTTATTTTTAGGAAGCTATTGTGGTCGGAAGTTATTATTGTGAGTATCTGAGTTATGTGGTATACCATGTGATTACATCTTGGGTTATAGTTATGGCTTGGTACAACTTATTTCGACTTATGCAGTGCATGGATATGGGAATTGGATCTTAAAACTTATATGGATTTGGATGATGTTAGATCACCCTCGAGTAAGTGCATTGTGAGTTTACACAGTGATTTGATGGTTTTGGAATGACTCTTGGTACGTTCGAGGACGAACGTATGTTTAAGTAAGGGAGAATATAAGAACCCAATCGGTCGTTTTGAGCATTTGTATTATGTTCAGCTGTTTGAAGTCTTGAGTAGCTCAATATGATGTATTATGGCTTGCGTGTATCGTCGGTTTTGGTTTTTGGGTGATTCAGAATTAATTTCGAAGCATGATTCTGATTTTAGAAGCTTTAAGTTGGAAGAGTTGACCAAGTTTGACATTTGAGTATTTGACCTCGGATCAGTGTTTTGATGGTTGCGTTAGGTCTGCATGGTGATTTTTGACTCGAGCGTATGCCCGGATTAGCATTTGGAGGTTTCTAGAAGGTTTCAACACTATTTGGCGAAAGTTAGAAATTTGAAGCTTTGAAAAGTTCATAAGTTTGACCGGGAGTTGACTTTGATGATATAGGATTCGGATTGTTGTTTTGAGAGTTAGAATAGGTTCGTTGTGTCATTTGGAACTTGTGTGCAAAATTTGAGGTTATTTCGAGTTGATTTGATATGGTTCGGCACGAGTTTTGGAAGCTAAAAGTTCAAATGTTCATTAAGTTTGATTTGAGGTGCGATTTATGATTTTGATGTTGTTATGTGGGATTTGAGGCCTCATTTGAAAGTAACAATTCCATTCAGTTCGCTTTTGGAAAACTTGCTGGTTGCGGATTAGTTCGTTAGCAGGTCCGTATTATATTTTGGGACTTATTGGTATGTTCTGACAGGGTCCCAAGGGGCTCGATTGAGTTTCGTATTGGTTTGGGTTGTGTTGCGCTCGTTTTTGATATTTCGATGTCGTTTCTTCAAGTATAAATGGTACCACATTAAGAAACGGAGCTCTAAATTCTGTTTTGATTGAAGCACTAGATCCGTATCATAATTACGGAGTCATAGCAAAAAGAATCATCGAATTTGGACATCGTATGTGGGAGTTATGACCATTTTAGTATCAGAGAAGAAAGTTGGTGCTGTTGCTTCGCAGATGCGGACCAAACTCCACATCTGCGACCCCGCATGTGCGATAAATGGTCCGGAAATGCAAAAACTACAGCTGGCAGACCACAGGTGCGGATATTTTGGCGCATAAGCGAAATTCCCGGTGTATTAAAAAACTAGATTGCGTTTATTAGAGCTCTGTTTGAGGTGATTTTTACGCCATTATTCTCGTTGTTTCATGGAGGTCAATATCTAACCTCAACTTTTGCATTTTAACATTATTATACTAGTTCATTTATGAATTAATCCATATATTGATTGGAGATTTGTGAGGTTGTTTTCTTCCTAAAACTTAAGGGGATGAAATTTATAGATTTGAAGGTCGATTTGAAGTTGGAATTGGACTGAGATAAGTATTTTTCACTCGGTTTTGATTATTCTACATGATTCCATCTTTGATTTTTGGTATTTAATTGGTGAATCTAAAAGTGAAATTGGAGGTTTTTATCTAAACTTTCCTAAAGTGAAATTTTGACTTCTGAACATTGATTCGGAGTTTGATTTGAGTGAAATTAGTATGGTTGGACTCGTATTTGAATGGGTTATCCGAATTTGTGAGTTGGGTCGGGTTTCGAGGTGTGGACCCGGGTTTGACTTTTTGGTTGACTTTGAGTATTGAGTAAAGATTCGACCTTTATCATTTGGGTTTGTTTCGTTTGGCACTAGTTGATGTATTTGAGTTGCTTTTGGCTAGTGTTGAGCCGTTCAGAGGTCGATTTGTGCGGGATGGAGCTAATAGAGTATTGTTTGGCTTGCTTGGTAGTTGATTTGGCTTGCTTGAGGTAAGTATCTTATCTAAACTTGGTTGAGGCACTAGTTGCCTGAATTATTTGTGATAGCTACATGCTATGGGTGCACATATGTGTGGGGTTTGAGCCATGTGCGAGCACCGGGGTATGTATCCATGCTCGAGGTAGTGCTTAGGCTATGATATGCCTAGAATTGACTGCTAAGTTTTAAGCTATAATGTTTCTCATATTTGTAACATTGTTGTGAACTATTTGAGCCATGTTTGAGGTTACGAATAGGCTAATTCCCTGAATAAACTTGGTAATTGTTATTTCTGTGATGTAATTGCCGATTTGAGCTATGATAACACAATTTGCACATGCCTACACTCTAGCATGTTATTATACCAGTCCAGGAGCATGAAAGCTGATATTTATTCATCATATACATGTGTTCTTGTATACTTGCTTCTGTGTAATGTGATTTGGACTGGATGCCCGTCACCACGCTCAGTGGATTGTATTGTTATGCTTGTGACCACGCCGGATGGATTGTATTGTTATGTTTGTGACCCCGTCGGGCGGATTGCATTGTTATTCCTGTGACCACATCGAACGGATTTTATTATTATGCATGTGAGCATGGAGGGCACATTATATTGTTATGACTGTAATCCCACCGAGTGGATTGTGTTGTTATGCTTGTGACCACGCTGTGCATTATTTATTGTCTAGAACTTGCCCGGAATGTGCTTCAAGGCGAAATCCTAGACTAACTTGGTTTAAAAAAAGATGTTAGGCCATCCTTGGACCGTTCTTTTGCCTTAAATTTCTCATTGTTGCATATTTTCCTAGTCAAGCCCTTTGGAGCCTTTAACATATTCTTTGGCAACCATATTACAAGCTTTAACCTTTTGTTCTTTATTGATCTATCTTTTGGCATCCCACCTCCCTAAGTGATTTAAAAGTGTAAACATAGGCTAAAAGCCTAAGTTTGAGGGTGACGGTTGGAAATGTTGTGAAAGAAGAAAAAAGGAAGGAAAAATAAGGAGTTGTAAATAAATGGAAGACTAGGTGATAAAATGAAAAGTGAAGAATATATATATATATATATATATATATGGCTCCTTGGCTTTTGAAAAAGAAAAAGAAAAATATAAGAACGAAGAAAAAGGAAGAAAAAATAAGGAATTATAAATAATTGGAAGACTAGGTGATGAAATGAAAAATAAAGAAACGGTGGAAATATTTTGAAGGAAATGTACTTTGATTTTTGAAAATTGTAGTGCTTAGGGAGGTTTTGAGTCACTCTAACCAAAATTGTGCCCTACCTTAACCAAAAGCCTACACTACAACCCTTTATGTCCTAATTGATTTAGAACTAAGTGTGTCTATATTAGTGGAGAAATACATGAAGGGCAAGCCTATGGGACTACTTGTGTGCATTTGAACATCTTTGTGAGAGAGAGTTAATTCTTTCCATTTGATATCCCATTTATATTTTGAATTGCAATTTATAAGTGTGGGATTGTCTCTTGCTTGTGATGGCACATTGAGATTTTAGTTGCAAAGTTGTTCCATTTTTCAATTGAAAAGAATGAACAAAAGAAGAGTTGCTTTGTGACTAAGAGGCAAATTTTGAAGCTTTAGTGCCATGACTTGATTGCTACTTTGACTAACTTGGTGTTTGAGCACTTGAAATGAAGTGATATTCTTAAGATGTTGTTGGTGATTCACATGCCTTGGATTAATTGTTTGTACCCATTAAAGTCATGTGTTTGTGCTTAAAGTAGACTTTTGACTTGGTATGTTACTGATGCACTATTGAGTTAAATACTTGGAAGGAGATTTTGTGCTTTGATTTCTTGAGGACAAACAATAGTTTAAGTTCAGGGGTTTGATAAGTTGGTATTTTACCAACTTATCTCTTCTTTAATCTTAGATTTTTGCTATGTTTGATTGATAAAATAGTGTGTTTAATGTCGTTTACTTCTATTTTACAGGTTTTATGTGATTTATAAGTGATCGGGAAGAAACCAAGTGAAACCAAGTCAAAAAGGAGCTAAAATGAACATAGGAATTCTGCCCAGTTAATTACCCTTTCGCGAAAGCGAACGAGAAGCTGTAGGAAACCAAACCTTCGCGAACGCGAAAGAATGATAGCGAACGCGATGGTGCAGGAAACAAACCTTTGTGAACGCGAAGGAGTGATCGTGAACCCGAAGGAGTGATCGCGAATGCGAAGAAGAAACGGGCGAAAAACTGGGCCGTTCTAGAAATTCAGGTTTTTGACCCCTAAACCATTTAATAGACGACCTAGCTCATCTTTGGGATATCTTTGGCTTATTTTTCAGTCTCTTGACTAGAGAAGATAAGTTTTGGAGCTAAGGTTCTTGCACACACACTTGGGTCTTGAAGATTTGAAGCTTTTGGTTGAGAATTTCTTACTCATTTTTACTCATTTCTTCATTTCCTTGCTTTGTATTGTATATCTAAGTGTGTAGTATTTATTTCAATACTTGAATCTTCTTTATGGGAATATTCATATTTAATGTATGGATTAAATATCTTGTTGTGCTTATGTATTGAATGATTTTCATTTAATATTAAAGTGAGTTATTGTTTCTTTAATTATGTAAGGCCCCGTAAAATTTCGCCAAGGAATTTGAGTTTTGTGGTGCCGAGGTGGCTAATGTGTTCGAAGGTACGGAATGTCTGGGTTGAAAAATACATGGGAGAGTTGGTGGAAATGTTTTGACAGAAGAAGGCAGTTCTGCAGTCAAGTTCGCGACCGCAGAACCACTCCGCGGGCCGCATAATTATCGCGGAGTCGAGTAGGAAAACTTGTTGAATTTGAAAGGTCATTTTGCGGTCCATTATGCGATCGCATATCCATTTCACGGTCCGCACTTCCATCACATATTTAGCATGAATAATTTCATTGGGTGATTTTGCGGTCCATTCTGCGTCCGTAATGACGTCCAAATCCACCACTAAAAAGTAAATGGACACGGTTACATGCAATATAATTTACCCAACTATGAGTCGGGGTCGAATCCTACAGAGAACAATATGTAGGCGATTAGGAATGTAAGAGAATTATCACTTATTATGCAATGTCAAACACTTAAAATGGTTGTTGAAATAATATTATAGCTAAATGCGAAAATGTAAACTAACCTAGAAAGCAAGTAAAATGATCAATGGCTACAAGCACGGGTGCATCGGGATTTACACTCAAGTAACGATCCAATATATTTCACAATTTTATAAATATGAATGAGTTTATTATTTATTAGCCTCGGATAATAATTCTATATTAGCTTCTCTCGAAGACTAACAAGACTTCCTAATTGAATTATCCCTAAAACAATTAAGAGATTAAGCACACCCGAATATGGCTACAAGTAGTTCATTCCTATCCCTAGGTAGAATCTATAAAGTGAGGGTTAACGCCTCAAGTTCTTGTTAATTAATCTTTCCCAACCCCGAATTATGTTTCCCAAAATTAATCCGAAGTGAATGGGCGAGTCCTAGGGTTAGCTAATCCCTTTGGAGACATTCAAGAACAAGAATAATTAAAAATATAATAACTCACTTCATAATCAATAAAAATCATTCAATACATAAGCACAACAAGGTATTTAATCCACACTTTAAATATGAATATTCCCATAAACAAGATTCAAGTGTTGAAAAAAATACTACACACTTAAATATTCAATACAAAGCAAGGAAATGAAGAAATGAGCATAAATGAGTAAGTAATTCTCAACCAAAAGCATCAAATCTTCAAGCCCCAAGTGTGTGTGCAAGAACCCTAGCTCCAAACCTTGTCTTCTCTAGTCTATGGACTGAAAAATAAGCCAAAGATCTGCCAAAGATATATTACAAATGAGCTAGGTCGTGTATTAAATTGTTTGGGGTCAAAATCGTGAAATTCCAGAACTGCCCAGTTTTTTCATCTAGTTTCTTCTTCGCGTTCGCGAAGGTTTGATTTCTGCTTCTTCGCGTTCGCAAAATCTCCTTCGCATTCGTGAAGGTTTGTCTCCTGCTTCTTCGCGTTCGCAATTATACCTTCGCATTCGCGAAGGTTGGCTTCCTCCTTCTTCGCATTCGCGTACAGCATCTCGCGTTCGCGAAGTCTTGTTGTCCTGATGCTTCGCGTTCGCATCTAACCCTTCGTGTTCGTGAAGGGTAGTTCACTGGGCAGATTTCCTTTGTAAATTTTAGCTCCTTTTTGACTCGTTTTCACTTGGTTTCTTCACCATCACTTCTAAATCACTTGATACCTGAAATATGCCAATAAACCTCAATAAATGCCTTAGTTTCTCAACAAAATCATACAAAAGCCCAAGTATCAAGAAGAGATAAGTGGGTAAAATACCAACTTATCAGTCCGTATAAGTGGTCTGCGGACCACAGACCTGTCACAGACTGGTCCAGGCCATCCTAGTTTTCGGCATCACTTTCGCGGTCCATTTTGCGGACCTCATATCTATTCTGCGGTCTATTCTGCGACCGCAAACTTGAGTTCGGAGGGTCCATTTTCCTATTTTTATAACCCGACCCCATTTTGATTAATAGCCTTTGGGGCTCATTTTAGAGCATATATCTGATATTTTAGGAGAAGTGAGAGTATCTTAGAGAGAGAATGAGAAGTCCTAGCATTCTAATCATCCATTCTTGCCCGAATCTTCAATAATCATGAAAGTCTCTCACTATTCCATCATCTATCCAGGTAAGTTCTTGTCCTACATCATCCATGCAAGTTTATTCAGGGTCTAAGTATGTTGTGGGGTTAGAGATAGGCCATGCATGTGCCAATAGGAGGTAGTATGTGGGGTTGTTAAACTATATCAGGTAGTTTCTTGTTGAAATTAGTTAAGGGAAGAAGGGATTACCATTGTAGAGCTTTGTAGTCAATTTTGCATTATAGGTGTTTGACAAAATTCCTAAGAGAGTTACACCATGAAAATCCTTCTAATTATTATCCGATTTTCGCTATCTTCCTATAGATTATTATTGCTATAAGTGTTGGGACATTATAGTAACTTAAGGAAAACTCAAACAAGGTATGCTGACTAATCTTCTCTCTTGGAATTGAATTCCATGATGTTCCCATAAGTTTCAAGTATGGTTGGTCCAAGTTCCTAATTCCCATGTTCCGAGTTATTCCTTATATATTTGACTATTCCGAATAAGCTTGTGTTGAAAGATATATACTAAAAATGTGCACCAAATTCTCCTATCATCTTGTGTTCTCCATCGGGAATGTATCCTAGTGTGACCAATATGTCGAGATAGTATGATTTCAAATCATGTTTAAATTGCAAGTTGTTATGCCCAATTGTAAAAGAAAACTAAATGCGCCTAAGACCCCTATTGTTCATATTTATGCTTAAGGCCTTGATTAAAAATGCTCTTATTGATGATGATCTATAAATTTGCTTGAAAGTGAAAGAAATGAGAGTGAGATATAAAACATGGCCATGGTTGTTGTAACTAGTGAATTTGATTTGAAGTCATGTTTAAATCTTAAATCACCATGCTCTCCTTTATAAATATTTCCAATTTGATTTGAGTTCTTACATACTCATGAGTTGAAATTGTGTATTGGCTTTTGGGAGGAAGTATTTAAAAAGGATACGGTGTATTACTCATTTATGATTTTTAACTTGTGTTGCGATTACAAGTCATTGTGCTCTGTACTTTGAAAAGGGTTCTATTATGTTTAAAGCCTTCACTACTGATGAACTTAAAGTTATGATTTCTGAAATATTCTATATGTTGATGTTTGTGATGATGATCATGGAAAGTCAAGAAATGGAAAGTCAATAAATGAAAAGTGTGGAATATGAAATACGCCCAACGTGCCATTAATGAAGAATCATATGTATGGCCAAGAGAGCCAATGAAATAATGATGTTGTGAGTGGCTAAAAGTACTAATGAAGCTATATATATATATGGCATGGAAGGTTACGAGGTTAATGTATTTGTATTTTTTTTTCCTTTGTGTGCAAAGCAAAAATGTTTTTGGGAGTATCATTAGTCACCGAGGAAGGGTAGGTTGAAATAAACTAACCCCGAAACTACATGTGCCGGTGTAAGAGTGCGTATGATTATTCCCCTTATTTGGGATGAGATTGATGTGATGAGGATATTCCCCTTAATTGGGATGAGATGATTGCTAGCAAAGGGTTATGTCAATCCACAAGGCACTGTGGTGAGAAGACCTAACCGATCGGGTCGAGATCGGACGCCATGCCGCACACATAGTAGTGATTGTGATTGAGATTGTGATTGAGATAGTGATAGAGATTATGATTGTGATTACACCTCCACCCGCACACATTGGGGTGCGGCAGCAGGGCCGCTTTTTGTAAAGATTGTGATTGTGATTACACTTCCACCCGCACACATTGGTGTAAGGCGGCAGGGCCGCTTTGTGTAGAGATTGTGATTGTGATTACACCTCCACCCGCACACATTGGGGTGAGGCGGCATGGCCACTTTGTGTAGAGATTATGATTGTGATTGTGACTATGATTGAATGTATTTGGGTGAGACGGCCTAGTCGATCGGGCCGTGATCGGACTCTGTGCTAAAATCATAGTGGTATATCGGTAGTAATGGTCTCCCAACTTAAAATAATATTATTTTCGCACTTTGAAAAATTTTCTGTTATAACTTGACGTTTAGATATCATTGATTGTTACTTGTTGCTTCCACGGTTTTCCCCTTCTTATATTGGCATTCTATTTCTAAAGAGGACATTTAGCTTCACATACTTGTACTATTCCACATGTACTAACGTCCCTTTTGCCCGGGGCGCTGCATCTTTAATGGATGCAGATGGTTCCACAGCAGGCGGCTTTGATAAGTGATAGCGGTACACCCTCTTCCCAGCTGACTTGGTGAGCCCCACTTCATTTCGGGGTCGTATATCTTTTGTTCCTTGTATCTTAGGTTTTGAGGTATAGCCAGGGCCTTATTGCCGGCACTATCATAGTACTCTTTTGTATCTATTAGAGGCTCCGTAGACATAGTGTGGGTTGTATGTTGGTGTTGGGAAAGTCAAACTAGTAATGTTGTATTTGAACCACACATTCCACTTCAAACGATGAAAGTGTTTGAATTTTGAGACTTATAAGTGATGTAACTAATGGTAATGAATTAGTGTTGCTAACATGATCGTCTCCTACTCTAATTAATGAAATAGATCTTCTCTTTATTCATGGGTGAGTTCGGGTAGGAGGTATTGTATAGGCTTGCTCGGCCGGGTTATCTCGGTTGAGCGCCAGTCGCGCTTCTTGAAGTTGGGGCGTGACAAATTATTCTTGTTCTTTAATGTTTCTAAAAGGATTAGCTAACCCTAGGACTCGCCCATTAACATCGAATTAATTTTGGAAAAGATAATTTGGGGTTGGGAAAGATTAATTAACAAGAACTTGAGGCGTTAACCCTCACTTTATAGATTCTACATAGGGATATGATTGAACTACTTGTAGCCATATCAGGTGCTCTTAATCTCTTAATTGTTTTAGGGATAATTCATTTAGGAAGTCTTGTTAGTATTCAAAAGAAGCTAATATAGAATTATTACCCGAGGCTAATTGCATAAACTCGCTCATATTTGTAAAATCGTGAAATACATTGGATCGTTACTTGAGTGTAATTTTCTTGTATCCATGCTTGTAGACATTGATCATTTTATTTGCTTTCTAGGTTAGTTTGCATTTTCGCATTTAGACATAAATATTTTCTCAAAAACCTTTTAAGTGCTTGGTTTAGCATAATAAGTGAGAATTCTCTTACACGCCTAATCGCTTATATATTGTTCTCTATGGGATTCGACCCCGACTCATAGTTGGGTATACTATATTGCATGCGACCATGTCTATTTACCTTTTAATGGTTGATTTGGACGTCATCATGACCACGCCGGGCGGATTGTGATATAGCCTGTGACCATGCCGAGCGGATCCATTAAATTGAGCCTGTGACCATGCCGGACGGATTATGATATTGAGGATGTGACCATGAGGGGATGGTAGCACATTGAATTGGCCATGCTTGCGTGTGGATAAGGATCCATCCCCCTAGGGTCACCCTCTCATGTTTCTCTCTTGAAGGTGTACACGCGGATTGGGAGAAATCGACAGGTTTCTGGTTGATGTGAGCTCTGGGAGAGTTGGTTATTGCTATTTGTATTGGGTTGCACGTTGCAACATGCCTTATTGACTTATTGCTATATGGATCAGGTTGCGCGCCTCAACGGACGGATATTTGGTTATTGCATTTCATCTTAACTTGTAATTTCCTTGATTATTTACCTGATTTACTTGCATATCTTCCTTATAAGTTGGATTGTTGACTGAGTAGAACACTTTAAAACAAAGAGATGTGAGAACCTAGGAGGTTTTTACCTGTGATTTACCTGATTTGATTATATATCTGTTCTATACTTGTTGAATTTATGAACTACACAGGTGATCAACGAGTATCATTTATAGTTCTTACTTCTATTACCTCGCTGAGGTTAGTTAGGATACCTATTGAGTACATGGGGTCGGTTTTACTCATACTACACTTCTGCACCTTATGTGCAAATCTTGGAGCTGATGTTACTTTGTACGGCGGGAGCTGGCATTAAAGATCTACCTGTTATAGCTGCCACTTGTCCTTGGTAGCATTAGATTTGCAAGTTTGTTTATGTATATTCCAAATAGATGATGTATGTATTTTGTACCAGCTTTGTAAATTCTAAATCTTAGAAGCTCATGATTTGTACTACCAATCCTTGGGAGTTGTATGAAAATTTAGTTATTTTACTCATTTACTCTTATTATTCTCATTTGAGTTATGTCGACTGTTACTTGGCTTACCTAGTGGGTTGGGTTAGGTTCCATCACAACAAGATGGATTTTGGGTTGTGACAATAATTGTGCTTGGCCCGGTCGCTTAGGTGAGATGGTCGTTCTTCAACAGCATTGCCACCTCCTCGCACAGATGTCAGCAGTCCCTAGTTCGGTGTCCATTAGTCCCATGATATTCACACCATAAATTAGGATCCCTCTGCCTGGGATCAGATCTCATTGGCCTCAGGAACCGTGATTCCTTGTTGTTTCTCATTGCCGATACCAGCTCCACTATGTTACCATTGAAATTATACTCTGACGGCTTGGGATAAGTGGAATCCCGGGAACCCGATACCTCTTTGTCCTACAATGACCTATTATTCCGTCCGTGATCAATTCTTCTATCGGGGGCGAACCTATCCGCTGACCTGAACCCTTTACTGCCGCGTCCTTCGGTGCCCTCGTGGGGAAAGAATTGGCCCTTAGAAGATCACCGATCCGCATCAAAATCATCTTTTGATTTATCCCTGTTCCTTTCTCTATCCCAACTATTAGTTGATTTCGGGAACCCGAGCTGATCATCTTCTATCATTTTATTTGATTCATAACGGTTATGGACGTCTGCACATGTGGTTGCTTGGAACTCGATCAGTCTTTCTTTCAGCTTACGGGAAGCACCGGAGCTCTTCGGGTTCAACCCCTTAGTAAATGCCTCATCTGCCCATTCATTTGGCACGGCCGGTAATAACATCCTTTCTTTCTGTAACCTGATCACAAACTCACGTGGCAAGTCAGACTCTCCTTGTGAAATTCAGAATATGTCCATCTTCCGGGCCTGGCCCTTGCATGGACTTTGATGAAATAATCTGCGAGCATCTCAAAGGAATCTATCGAGTGTTTGGGTAAGATTGAGTACCATGTCAAGGCCCCCTTCGTGCAGGTTTCTCCGAACTTCTTCAGCAGGACCGACTCAATCTCTTGTTAAGCCAAGTCATTTCCTTTCACTGCCGTTGTATATGTTGTGATGTGCTCCTGAGGTCCAAAGTCCCATCATACTTCGTTATGTTTGGCATTTTGAACCATTTCAGAATCAACTCTGGTGTTGCACTCGGTTTGAATAGCAATTGGGTGTACTTCTTTGAGTCCGAGCACTTCAGCACTGGTGGTGCGCCTGGAATATGGTCCATTCGAGCGTGGAACTCTTTCGCGTTCTGATCCACCCACTCGTTCATTTCCCTCATGAATCTCATGAGTTCTGTTTTGAAGGGATCATTGTCGTTGTTGCTACCGGATCCCCTGCCGATCCTCATGGCTCCGTCGAAGCCGACCTCACCCTTCGGGTGTTATTATCAACTCTTTGAACTATTTGATTTACAGGAGCGTCGGGGGGAACATGTCCTCTTCCATTCGTGTTGTTGGAAGGCCGGATAGTGCCTGCTTTAGGTTTGTCATGACTTGGTCTTGGCTCGAAAGATGGCTCATGATAGCGTTTTGCTGCTCTCTCAAGATCCTCACCGTTTCCACAACGTGCTCGTCCTCAGCGTCATTAGGAGTCGTTTCCCAATGTCGGGGATATTGCCCACCATGGACCGAAGTTGCTACATCTCCCTCGTTGCAGGTGTCACTGATCGAATCTTCATGTTGAGGCGGATTTTCCTGTGTCTCAACATTGTGTGCGATGTTGACATCTTTAGCTGCCATTTTTTACGATTTTTGCTATGAAACAAAGAATCAAACAAGTTAGTAATAGGCGCAAGGATCAACTCAATTACGCAATTGTCTAAGCCCCACGGCAGGCGGCAAACTGTTTACCCATAAAATGGTACAATTGAATTTATAGTGTGGTTTATAGACAAGCGAATTGATTTGATCCCAAAATGATAAATAAATTAAATGAGAAGTAAGACTTAGCATTGTAATTGAAAGAAATAGCAAGCCTTGTTCCGAGAGCAAAGCTTCCGAAGACAACGATAAGGACAATATTAGACAGAAAATAAAGTTATATTATTCATCTTGATAGTAAAATGTAGCGTAAGGTTTTCCAGAGATTTCGTGTGTTATAATGGTTGTTCAAGTCCCATTTTATAGCTATACCTAGGGAACAAGATCTTAGGATCAAGCCCCTCTTAAATGACAATAATGTGGGCCATTGATGAATGTGTAACGGCAAGACATGAATACCAAAATATTGAGAAATATTCTTCATTAATTGTCATCTGGTGACAAATATTCGTTTGTTGACTTGTTCCCGTTGGCTATGTTCCCTCCGGGATCTACCCGGTGCCAACTGAATTTGTTATCCTCGGTCTTGGTTTCCACTTGCTTCATCTTTCGCCTGTCTTCGATTCCACGTATTACGCTATCATTCGAGCATTTAATATAAACCGATTTTACCCTATACAGTCTTTGCAAGAATTTCTTTTGTTTAATGTATCTAAATTAAAGTGCATTTACTTTTTAGTGAATTTATTTTTGGCGAAATGGTGTCACGTGACACTGCTTACACCAACATATATCCGCCCCTGCATTTATTAAACTCCAAAACTTAACAATCCATAACTCAAATCCAAAACCAAAACAATGACTAGCAAACTTCCTATGCTCATAAATCCACCTTCTTGCACGACATAAAAGCTACATGTTAATTGTAAGTTAATCTATCAGAATTCATTACATAAGTACATAAAAAAGTCAGAAACTGAAATATCCCTTTGGTTCCCTATAAGAAAATAAACTCAATGAAGAAGAACTTAAGAGTAGATCCTCATGGACACCTTCTGTCAAGCAACTGAATTTATCAAGCAACATCGAACATAAAACTCTATCAATGCTTGAAATCAATCCTAAAAAAAAGTATATAGTATAAAACATTTAGAACTATTATTAAAATAATAAGTCATTAAGAAAATTACATACCATTTATTTTGTTCCATAACTAAGTACGAGAAAACATCAAAGCTTCCGAACTAACATGATAAAGTCTACTAAGATGCAAACTAATTAACCTTCCATTAGTGCTAAATATCAATTTTGAAGAAACGGTAGAAGCATGAATGGCTAAGAGGTCATGAGTCATCTTTGCCAAGTGAAATTTTTTAATCCATTTGTCTTCCACCAACTTAAACTATCGAATGATGGTGTATGAGGTAGTGCACTTTCTTCTTAATACAGATTCAACTTCGATCTTGTGTCCACGTACGCGCTTCTCGAAGCGATTAATCTACCAAAGCTAAACAGTCGATCACCCTCAACAACAATAGCAACTTCGTTAGAACTACAACTTGAAATGACTCATTGAAGCAAGCACCTTATTCTTATACTCTTAAAAGAGATCAAAATAGTGGTTTCGAACTTCTTGAATTTTATCTAGAGAAGTTCTTCACTATAAATTTGTGCAAGATATAACTCCAGCAATGTTTACTCGTAAAATGGTAAAGTTAAATTTGTTATGTGGTTTATAGACAAGTGAGCTGATTTGATCTAAAAATGATAAATAAACAAGATTAAGAATAAGACTTAGCGGTCAAAATCGAAAGAAATGACAAGCTTGGCTCTAGGAGCAATGCCTCCGAGGACAAAAATAAGAACAATGTAAAGAGCAAATAAAGTTATTCTATTGAGCTTGAGAATGGAATATAGCATAAGGTTTGCCAAGAATTTCGTGTGTTACAATGGCTGTTCAGTCCACTATTTATAGCTATACCTGGGGAAAAAAGTTCCTACGATCAATCCCCTCTTAAATGAAAATAAAAGTGCCATTGATGAATATGTAACGGCGAGACATGACTGCAAATATTCTCTACAACGGCTGCCCATTTAATGCCAGGAAATATTCTTCACTAAATGCTATCCGATGGCAGACACTCGATCTGCTCACGTTGATCATGCTCATTTCGAGGTCTATCCGATGCCAATCGCAGCTGTTATTCCCGGTACGGCTTGTTACTCTATTTACTGTCTATCTGTCTTCGGTTCCACAAGTCACGCTACCATTCAATCATTTAATACGAATCAATTTTACCCTATACAACTGTCACAACCCAAAAATACAACTAGCCGTGATGGCACCTAGCCCAACCCTCTAGGTAAGAAAAATAACGATAAACACAATTTAATTGTAAAATTAAGAGTCAAAAGTGGAATAACTGAATCTTTAAACAACTCCCCAAGTACTAGTAGTACAAGTCATAAGCCACGAAGACTTAGATTTACAAAACTGAAATGAAATAAATACATCATCTGTTTGAAATGTACATGAAGAATTCGAATCTAAAGCTACCAAGGACAAGTGATAGCCATAACTGGAACGTGGGTACATCTTCAATGCAAGCTCCCGCCATTCACAACAGCATCAACTCCAAGATTTGCATGCAAGGTGCAGAAGTATAGTATGAGTACAACCGACTCCATGTACTCATTAAGTATCCTAACTAACCTCGACTAGGTAAAAGAAGCAAGAACTATAAATGATACTCACTAACACCTGCACAGTTCATAATTTCAACAAGTATAGAACAGATATATGATCAAATCAGGAAATCTCATGTAAAACCACCTTGATGCTCACAATTCTTTATTTTAAAGTGTTCTACTCAGTCATCAATCCAGCATATAAGTAAGATATGCATGTAAATTAGGTAAACAATCAAGAAAATTGCAAGTAAAGATGAAATGCAATAACCACAAATCAGTCCGTTGCGGCACGCAACCCTATCCAAATAACAATAAGCCAATAAGACCTGTTACGGCGTGCAACCCGATCCAATAACAGTAACCAGCTCTCTCAGAACTCACATCAACAAGAAACCCGTTGGTTTCTCACGATCCGCATTACACCATCAATAGAGAAACATGAAAGGGTGACCCTAGGGGGATGGATCCTTATCCACACGCAAGCACGGCTAATTCAACATGCTACCAGCACGGCGTGGTCACATGCTCAACATCATAATCTGCTCGGCGTGGTCACAGGCTCAATGTGATGGATCCACCCGACGTGGTCACATGCTATATCACAATCCACCCTGTGTGGTCACAGGCATATCATCACAATCCGCCCGGCGTGCTCACATGTATAACAACACAATCTGCACGGTGTGGTCACAGGCATAACAACACAATACTCTAGGTATGGTTACATGCATAACGACACAATTCACCCGGCGTGGTCACAGGCATAACAACACAATCTGCCGGGCGTGGTCAACGAAATCTAGTCCAATCATATCACACAGGAGCAAATAAACAAGAATACATGTATGTGATGAATGAATAATAAATTGCATGCTCCTGTACTAGCATAAATGATATGCTAAAGTGTAGGCCTGTGCAAAGTGTGCTATCATGGCTCAAATCGGCAATTTCATCATAGAATAGAATTTATCAAGTTCATTTAGGGACTAAACCTCTATGTAGCCTGAAACGTGGCCCAAATAGTTCACAACAATGTTATAAATATAAGAAACATCATAGCTTAAAGCTTAACAATCAATTCTAGGCTTATCATATCCTAAGCACAACCCGAGCATGGATAAATGCCCTCGGTGCTAGCACATGGGCTCAAACCCCACACATGTGCACACCCATAGCACGTAGCTATCACAAATAATTCACGCAACTAGTGCCTCAACAACCTTTAAATAAGATACTTACCTCAAGCAAGCCAAACAATACTTTATAAGTTCCATCCCACATAAATCGACCTCCAAACGACTCAAAACTAGCTAAAGGTATCTCAAAAACATCAAATAATGCCCAATGAAACAAACCCAGTCGATAAAGGTCGAATCTTTAATCAATTACTCAAAGTCAACCAAATCGTCAAACCCGGACCTGCACCTCAGAACCCGACAAAACTCACAAAATCTAATAACTCATTCAATTACGAGTCCAACCATACTAATTTCATTCAAATCCGACTCCGAATTGATGTTCAAAACAAAAAAATTTAATTTTGGAAAGTTTAGACAAAACCCCCAGTTTCTCTTTGAAATTCATAATTCAAATACCAAAAATAAAAGATAGAATAATGAAATATAATTAAAACCGAGTAGAAAACACTCAACCCCAATCGATGTGGTGAAAATCGCCTCCAAAATCGCCCAAATTTGAGCTCCATATATATGATAAAATGAACTAACTCTTCGAATAAATAGATTTGCTAGCGACTCCGCTTTTGCTGCCATAAAGTCACATCTGCGAGTCACCCTCTCAGCCCAGAATTCCACACATGTGGAGCCGCATCTGCGGGAACAACATCGTAAATGCGCAAAGCTCCAATCCCAGTCGTCTCGCTTCTGCGCTCTCAGGACCGCATATGCGGACACGTAGATGCAAAAATAACATCGCACCTACGCTCCCACCAAAGCTTCACCATACAGCGCATCTGCGCCAACAGTGGCTGCACCTGCGGTTTCGCATTTGCGGCCAACCCACTGCAGGTGCGGTAACACCAGAGACCTGAAACTTTAGCAATGCAATTAATCCAAAACATGGTCCGCAACATATCCAAAACGTGCCCGAGACCCTCGGGGTCCCGTCCGAATGTACCAACAAGTTCCAAAACAAAACACAGACCTACTCGAGGCCTTAAGTCACACATAACAACATCGAAATCACGAATTGCACCTCAAATCAAACTTTATGAACTTTTGAACTTTCAACTTCCAAAACGCGTGCCGGACCATATCAAATCAACCCGAAATGACCTCGAATTTTGCACACAAGTCCCAAATGACATAACGAAGCTATTTTAATTCCAAAACCACAATCCAAACTCGATATCATCAAAGTCAACTCTTGGCTAAACCTATGAACTTTCCAAGCCTTCAAATTTCCAACTTTTGCCAATTAATGCCAAAACCTTCAAGAAACATCCAAATGCAAATCCAGGCATATGTGCAAGTCCAAAATCACCATCCGGACCTAACGGAACCATCAAAACTCCAATCCGGGGTCAAATACATAAAGGTCAAACTTGGTGAACTTTTCTAACTCAAAGCTTCCTAGTTGAAAATCATTCTCCCAAATCAATCCCGAATCACCTGAAAACCAAAACCGACGATTCACACAAGTCATAATACATCATATGAAGCTACTCAATTCTTCAAACCACTGAACGGAATGCAAATGCTCAAAACGACCGGTTGGTCATTACATTCTCCCCCACTTAAATATACGTTCGTCCTTGAACGTGCCAAGAGTCGTTCCAAAGCCATTAATTCACTGTGTAACCTTACTATGCTCAGACCTGGGGGGTGATCCCAGATCACCCCAATCCATATAAGTCGGTCAACTCAACATAACTGAAGATTCTTCCTTCAACCTTAGCCATAAACCTTGGAACCCAATTTCCAACATCCGAGATTGCTTACAAGACCCGAATCTCGCATCTACACACTGTATAAGTCTGAGCAAGATGTATCAAGCCATAACCATCACCCAAGATGTAATCACATGATATACCACATAACTTGCATACCCATAGCAATAATTTTCCAATCATAGTAGCTTCAGAAACAAACCTGGTACCAGTAATAAACCTCAAATCAAATAAAACCTCGTTAAAAACCATCGTGCACTGCCGATGATGAAAGAAACATGCAAAAATTCATAACCACTCTTCAGATCAACAAGTCATGGAGCTCTCTCTTATCTAACAAGAACCAGACCAAATTCTAAGCCGACTTCCAACATTATTCTTCCAAACATACCGTAATCAAACTGATAGCACCCATCCTAGGTCCAATGAAATCATCTCATCAAACACAGCTATTCCACTGACATACCACACCATTACTATCTAAAGCCACAAATCGTGCAATCCGTGCACCAATAAGCAACAATTCAAATGTATTCAAACATGGAAAATGACTCAAATGAGAGAACCATTCCACATGCTCAACAGATACCACAACAAGCGCCATGATATGAACCCATCACACGAATTCAACACAAAGGATCATATCCCATCATCACTCTGCTACAATGCGTGACCCCATCCAAACACCGGTCCACATGAAATACCTCGAGTCATAATGCTCAAAATCATCAACCATACACAGATCAACAACAAACACACGAAGTGCATGACCATAACCATGGAGAAACGGATAGCACAATATACCACAAATAGTAAAAGACCATAACCAAGGTGCAGTAAACCATTCGACATCCCAAGTACCATCTCACTCGAATTCTGCCACAAGGCCCAAACAGAACCGCATCATGTGTACATATAACATGATCAAAACCCATCGTAGCATGGAAGAGTAATATATAGAACATATTCGAAGACAAACAAGCTCAACTCTAACCGAATGACACACCCTACAACACTAACAGTTCTGAGTCAACAAATTCGACCCGGTGTAGAATACATTTCTCATTGGGCCTACCAATGGGCTCCCAAATCAACTTTGATCACACACGAAAAGATAAATAACTCTCCAAAAGTCCACAATAACTTAAACATAACACATACTTTTAGCTGTCTAACTTTGGCCATACCTTCACAGTCCGCAACAAAGGAACGATTTGCCTCTAAGAACTCCTAATCTCCAAATCATTAGAATACTAGAATCACCATACCCGATCCCAACTCGACCACTCAATTGACAAACATATCCTTTATACATAATCATTCCACGAGAAATACATTCCTATTTCTTTTGTGCCACCAAGAAAAATCTAAACATTAGCAATCGATCACCCAAGCGAGTACCACAATACCAATGAAGCATCCGTAAGTCAAACTACAGCGCGCCTTTTGAAATGAACGCCATTCTCAGGTAATACCAAGTGGTACTAGCATTCATCTAAATGTTTGCAACCGTCCATGTAGTCTAAAATTCATAATATTCCCTTCAAAATTGAACCGCAACCTAGTACATGCAAATCACAATCCCACACGACGCACTACATCTATCATGCCATCATATGAAAACACGAGAACCACATTATCAACCATGAGTCACAAGCAAATTACATAATCCATTAGCTAGAAACCTTACACCTGATCCTATTCAGGAGAAAATCACAACGCACAACAAACTCCCCATGCTTGTAGAAAATATCCATCCCTAGCCGTGGTAGAAATCATCAAGAACTCTACGAAGCCCATTTGCACATAACCAAGCCATCAGAACTGAATCCCTCTAACTCGACCAAGTCACGCAGGTCGCCAAAACTCAAGAATATTGCCACAAGACACCGGTTAGCCTCACCAAATCATAAGAACCAAAAGAACCGACTATACCCATTACCATACTGATCCGATCTACCACCAAGCTATCCTATTTCTCTGAGTCCCTTCCGAATTGCCTTCAAGTTAACACTTTTCCTTGCCAGTACACCATGACCCTTAACGAAAGCTTACCACAAGAGATCCTAGCATGAAACCATGTTGCTCTGAAGCCCATAAACTACTGTATTCCATCGTAAGCACCCAAAATACCGCACCTGAGATGCCCATTATGAAGAGACCTTATGTGAATCTAAAGTCGTTTCATTAATCTCTCTGATACTAAAATATAGAATCCATAATGATACAGAAATACCGCCAGTCCCAACACCATCCAATGCAAATCTCAGATCTTAGCTATATACAAATGTCACATTTGAACCTTGAACCCATTAGAACCTTCTCGAGAGTTATCCACCCTATTAATCTCAATTTACCACCCAAACAAGCCGAACGATTTGTGCTCCGTTAACACGAAAACACCCAAAGAATTAATCCACACCTCTAAGCAACCGAGTAAAATTCCTACTCCATGCGTACTTCATCCGTCATGAATAACAACTCAAATCATTCTGTGATTTCCATTTACCCATAAAGTGTAATATATCTCGTATCCAAAATTCTCCGTACTCGAGTCATCCTCGATCTCAACCTCTGCCAGTCATAACTGATTCACAAGTATGCCTCAAACCGAAACTAGTACAACATATAACCATGCAATCAAATCGTCGATAACAGACTTCCCCACTTGCCTCAAAGCCATAGAACAAGACATTCCATGACTCACAATACCCATACTCTATTATTGCCATAATCCCGTACTGAAATCCAACTAAATAGTTCATGAGCTCATAGAATGGAGATAATAAAATACCTCAAATCATCCACTAAGCTTGCACTCATCCTTATGACAATCAAGACAATTTTTCTCAACCGATCCAAACTCAAATCACAACATATGTAACCCACTGGTAGAAAGAAATTCTCCACACAACATCATAAGGATCACACACCCATAGATTACCCCGCAGGTGATAACCCACATGCTTAGCCTCAAATTGACATTTCTCTATACCCTTTCATGACCACAACTACAACGCAATCACTTATTATTCCCGAGTCTGAACTCGTCAACAAGAAATAAGAATCTACTTCATTCCACAAATGTACATCTGAAATATCTCTCAACATTCTCACAACTCAGAATCGTACAACATATCAAGACAAAAATCAAGCACCCAATGGTCCTCTTCACATCCCAAGCAAACTTTTCTCGTCGCATCCAAACCATCTAAACACCTTCCGCAGTCACATCACACTCATTATATAATCATCCAACCACTCACCAAGCCATAATCCCCACTCCTAGGACACTATCGGACATAGAAGTCCAAAAGCACATACTCACACACCTGAAACCACCGAGCCCCAAGCTACGGTAAAAATTCGGCCTCAAGTCCTCTAGATTGAACCATCACCAAAACATAGAAAACATATCTCGCATATCATCCATGGAACCACAAGCCATCGATGCACAGCTGATACCGAGCGCTCACATAACATACGAATACGTGTAAGGAATTTCAAGAGATACGCTTCAAGCTGAATCAATGTCGCATTTTAAGGGAAGAAAGATGGGAAATTTTTCCTAAATGCCCTGTAGCATATCGAAGATAGGTACGGTGGTCATCATACCGATCCGCAAGACTCTACTGGATATTTGCTCGTGACTCGTAGAATCTATGAACCTAGAGTTCTGATACCAACCTGTCACGACCCAAAAATTCAACTAGCTATGATGGCACCTAACCCAACCCACTAGGTAAGCCAAATAACGGTAAACACAATTTAATAGTAAAATTAAGAGTAGAAAGTGAAATTACTGAATCTTTAAATGACTCCGCAAGGACTGGTAGTACAAGTCATGAGTCACTAAGACTTATATTTACAAAACGAAAATGAAATAAATACAGCATATGTTTGAAATGTACATGAACAAAATTTGAATCTAAAGCTACCAAGGACAAGTGATAGCCATAACTGGAATATGGATACATCTTCAATGCCAGCTCCCGCCATACACAACAACATCTATTCCAAGATCTGCATGCAAGGTGCGGAATAATAGTGTGAGTACAACCGATCCCATGTACTCAATAAGTATCCTAACTAACCTCGGTGAGGTAAAATAAGCAAGAACTATAAATGATACTCACTAACACCTGCACAGTTCATAATTTCAACAAGTATAGAACATATATATGATCAAATCAGGAAATCTCTAAAAATACCTTGATTCTCACAATTCTTTATTTTAAAGTGTTATGCTTAGTCATCAATCCAGCATATAAGGAAGATATGCAAGTAAATCAGGTAAACAATCAAGAAAATTGCAAGTAAAGATGAAATACAATAATCACATATCAGTCTGTTGCAGTGCGCAATTTGATCCAAAGAAAAATAAGCCAATAAGGCCTGTTGCAGCATGCAACCCGGTGCAATAACAGTAACCAGCTCTCCCAGAACTCACATCAACCAGAAACCCATCGGTTTCTCACAATCCGTATGTACACCATCATGAGTAAATAAATAAGAATACAAGTATGTGATTAATGAATAACAAAAATCATGCTCGTGGACTGGTATAAATGACACACTAAAGTGTAGGCATGTGCAAAGTATGTTATCATGGCTCTAATCAGTAATTTCATCATATAATAGCATTTATCAAGTTCATTAAGGGATTAAACCTCTATGAGGCCTCAAATATGGCTCAAATAGTTCACAACAATGTTATAAATATGAGAAACAACATAGCTTAAATCTTAAGAATCAATTTTAGGCTTATCATAGCCTAAGCACAACCCGAGCATGGATAAACACCCCCAATGCTAGAACATGGGCTCAAACCCCACACATGTGCGCACCCATAGCACGTAGCTATCACAAATAATTCTGGCAACTAGTGCCTCAACCACGTTTAGATAAAATACTTACCTCAAGCGAGCCAAACAATACTCTATAAGCTCCATCCCACATAATTCGACCTCCAAACAACTCAAAACTAGCCAAAAGTAATTCAAAAAAATCAAATAATGCCCAATGAAACAAACCTAGTCGATAAAGGTTGAATCTTATCAATTACTCAAAGTCAACAAAAAAGTCAAACCCAGGATCACACCTCGGAACCTGACAAAACTCATAAAATCCGACAACCCATTCAATTATGAGTCCAACCATACTAATTTCACTCAAATCCGACTCTGAATCGATGTTCAAAACTCAAAAATATACTTTAGAAAAGTTTAGACAAAACATTTTACTTTCTCTTTGAAATTCATAATCCAAATACAAAAATCGAAGATAGATTCATGAAATATAATCAAAACTGAGTAGAAAACACTTACCCCCAATCCATGCGGTGAAAATCGCCTCCAAAATCGCCCAAATCCGAGCTCTATAGCCTAATATATGATAAAATGAACTAACTCTTCGAATTAATAGAACGACCAGTGAATCCACTTTTGCGGCCATAAAGTCTCATTTGTGACTGCCGCTTCTGCGGTAAAATCTTGCACCTGCGAGTCACCCTCTCAGCCTAGAGTTCCGCACCTATGGAGATACACACACTCTTGCAGAGCCGCATCTGCGAAAATAACATCGCAAACGCGGAAGGCTTAATTCCCAACCGTCTTGCTTCTACGCCCTAAGGACTACATCTGCGAACACACAGATGCGGAAATAACACCGCACCTACGCTCGCAGCCAAGCTTCACCATACAACGCATCTACACCAAAAGTGGCCGCACCTGCGGCCAACCCACCGCAGGTGCAGTAACACCAGGGACCTGAATCTTCAGCAATGTAATAAATCCAAAACATGGTCCGCAACACATCCAAAATATGCCCGAGCCCCTCGGAACCCCGTCCGAACACACCAACAAGTTCTAAAACTTAACATAGACCTACTCGAGGCTTTAAGTCACACATAACAATATCAAAATCACGAATCTCACCTCAAATAAAACTTTATGAACTTTTGAACTTTCAACTTCCAAAACTCATATCGAATAATATCAAATCAACCCGGAATGACCTCAAATATTGCATGCAAGTCCCAAAATGACATAACGAATTTATTCTAATTCCCGAAACCACAATCCGAATCCGATATCATCAAAGTCAACTCTCTGTCAAACCTATAAACTTTTCAAACCTTCAAGTTTCCAACTTTCGCCAATTAACGCCAAAACCTTCAAGAAACATCCAAATGCAAAGTTGGGCATACACCCAAGTCCAAAATTACTACCCGGACCTAACAGAATCATCAAAACTCCAATCCGGGGTCAAATATACAAATGTCAAACTTTGTCAACTTTTTCAACTCAAAACTTCCTAATTGAGAATCATTCTTCCAAATCAATCCCGAATCACCTAAAAACCAAAACCGACAATTCACACAAGTCATAATACATCATATGAAGCTACTTAATTCTTCAATCAACTGAACGGAATGCAAATGCTCAAAACGACCAGTTGGGTCATTACAACAACCAACTTCATCTTATACCTCAGAAAAAAGATGGTAGCTACACCCATCAAAATGTGCACATTATTCCAATATTTTTTAAATTCAATAATATTAATGATGCCATAGAGCTAATCAAAGGATTTAGACTTTTCACCAAAGCTCCCAATTATAGCTTAATATAACAAATTTATTAAAATTATTAAGTTGAAGTTGGATATAGTCTCCCTGAGAAGTGTTGGTGAAAGAGCTTCAACTTTTTACAAGTTTCTTGTGCTGTACTTAGTTGCCCTTTAGTTTGAAAACAACGATAGTTGGTGTTAGTTGGACACTGTTACACACATTACTAATATTATCTTCTGTCACCTGTTGGTTCCCCAAGTACACACAAGTAAACGTGGCCCGTGATCGTCAAGTAATAAAGTAATTCAAAAGTTGAATATCGAACCTACAAAGACTTAGAATAATTGTTATCTAAGCTAGATAATTTTGATTAACTGTCCAATATAATCAAAAGTAGTGGTTTTTTTACAAGACCACTATTGCAAAAAAAAAAAAAAGACAAAACAAGTAATTAACTAACAAATAAGAGCGCAAGAATTTGTTGTTCAAGGGTTGTGGTACGTTTATCAATCCTATTGAGCTTGTAATTATACTTGTTAATCTGAACTATCTATGGTTTCTAGTTGACCAGATTGTTTATATAAATAGCATGTTCCCACAGTTCTATCCATCTATACATAACATTTCAATCTTATATTCCTATGGTATTGAATCTATCATATGAACGAATAAAATACGACATTCAACTAAGAAAAACTGTTAGGCATATTCTTATCCTAGCCGCGAAATCCGTCCCCAAGCTACGAGGTCAAAAACAAGCTCTCTCTAATTATACTCTAATCTAGACATGACTTTTTCAAGCATAGCATAGATAGTAAATATAACTTGACTGCTGGCCAAACAATTAAGCAATTATGCACATAATTAGAGAAATAACCAAAGATGATAACTCGTATTAACTAGGAATATAATCAACAAACTTTAATATTCATGTCAACCACAATTCTAGAAAATAGAGTAATTATCTACTTATCATTGTAGTAACAATCGCATAAGTATTTTGCATAAATAAATCATAAAGAAAAGATGAAGGAATGAAGAACTCGAAGATTTTCACCTTCAAAGTTTCTACACATGGTGTTCTTATCTTCAAATAACGTCCAACCCTCAAACAATAAGTTTAGAACCATTTTATATATGGTGGAGAGGTGTAGGACCGGAATAACCCTCTTCAAGTCAAAATATGAGAGTTCCCGCGGTTGAGCGCCACAGCTGGCGCGAGGCGCCAAGCTGGACACTGAAGAATTTTTGTTGCTGCCTTTGCCGTTTTGAGGTGCCCCAAGCGCCAACATAGATGCCCAAATTTCCTGCACTTTATGCTCTTTTGCCTTTGGCGTTTTGGGAGGGGCCTTGTCCCCTTCTGGACGCCAAACTCATACTTCCTCAGAATTCTTCCTTTTTGACTTCAAATCGCGTACATTCTTTCCAAATCACTTTCAATTGACTCTTACATATATAAACACTAAAATTAGGCTCGAGTCATCCCATAACACATTAAAATTAACAAGAATAGGGACAAAATATAAGGCACTTAGTATGCAAAAATATAGATATTTAGCTAAACATCACCACCTTAAACTTAAGATCGTGCTCCTCCTCGAGCAATCTAAGATCTTGCTAACTCAAAAGTACAACACAAGACATCATACTACGGAGGAGCACATAGTAAGTATACTATACCTATGATCACAGTTGATACAAATAATTAAACCATTGCATACACATTCATACACTTTTTAACATTCACATGCTAAAATATAAGTGAACAATTTAAAATACCCAAACAAGCTGCCCTTAACAACCCAACCTCAAAGACTGACTCGTCGCCAGTAAGCATTCTCGACTTGCACACTCATATTGACAAGATAAGTTTATTAACGTCACCTATCCGTCATTTAGTCATGTGCCCATACCATAGAATAAGAGAGTATATAGTCCACACATTCAAATTAAGTGTTCAAATATAATTCAAGAATGAAAATAAATCGCTCACTCTCACAAAGAAATTCATGTGCTTCACGAGGATTCTCACATAGGTGTGCCTGTATTGTATGTCTCTATTAATTTAAGCTCGTAAAATCTAGGATCAATTAGGTCTTTATGAATTGTAATGCAGGTTAAGAGGCCGGCAGGATGTATTTGGAATAGTGACTAACCCTTTTAAGCATTTTAATACGCTATACTTGACTTTCAAGTACATACTCTTCATGACCAACTCGAATGCGATGCTAGAAACCATATACAATTCAGCCTTTTTTCTTTAAGCACATATACATTCACTAGCCCGGATCAAGATAAATAGGAGGCGTATTTTTTATTTTTATTTTTTTGGTTTTTTTTTCTTCTTTTCTATTTGTATGTTCTTTGTTTTTCTCCTTTTTTTTTTCTTCACTCTCTATAAGATTGGTTTGCCCGACTAGTGATCTTTCAAAGCATATTTGCACCTTTTGGCCTTTCATGGTTTCACTTAAAATCTTCCCCCAACTCTCACCTTGCTCTTCTAGCGACTTAAGTGCTTTCAGAGGTAAAGGTTCAACAAGATCTAGTTAAGAATAAAATGGAATTCGGCTTGTAATGTCGGTGCCAAAGAAAATGTTTATAGGCTCAATTTGGTTAACATATGATAAATTTATTTATGGTGTCATAATAGCTCAATGTACACTCAATGAAATACCCATGTCATCTCCTAGACTCACAAAACGTAATTATTTTGCTTCGACTAACACATGGGGTAAGTTCTAGACTAAAACAGGATAGTGCAGAATAAAATTTAGACCTCACGTCCCACAATGCGCATGACCCATTCGAGACGGTACCATTTCAACTCTCAAGTTAAAGCAAGTAATTATATAGTCAAGAAATATTAAGAAATAAAGCACTAAATGAACAACGAGTCAAAAAACTGAGAGAAAGCGTCACAAACATGCTTTTCAATTTATATAAGGATCAATTTTCATCAAAACATATCGGAAAGGTAACTCACATGCTAAGGCCTAACTATGCTAGCATCAAACAGGTCAAAAGGTACCTAGGAGCAATCAAGTCTTCTTCCTTTTATTTCCTAAAAATAAAAATATTCGGTTCAAGATACATCCCTTAAAAAAGAACATGTGCCCAAAGAAAACCCAAAGGGGGTTATTACATACTACCACTAACTAAAAATAAAAATATAATTTTGAGTTTTTTATGGACCTTAATCCCACAAGAAAGTTGTCCAAGAGATCTATCGTCGGAAAAAGTCCACATTTTTGTAATGGGTTTTTGATTTTTTTTTGTCTTATTTCCCTCTTTTTCTTCTTCAAATTTTTTCTCATTAAGCTACTAAAACTCTATGACAAGTCTATACTAGTATACTATTAATTATCAAAGCAAGATAACGTCAAAACCTAGCTACATAATCATAAACAAGAAGCTAATGTTGATACTACTATACTATTATTACTATCCGACGAGAGTCCGCCACCACACACTTAAAAGATGTAGTATCCTTGATGCACATATAAGAAATCAAACAAGAGAGTGGAAAGAAGGAGCTCCCTACTACTTTGACCCATTAGAGCTGTAGTTCGAGCCATCCTCATCTGACTCCTCATCAATAAGTCCCCGAATCTGATCCGATCAAGTTGTACTGACGTCCTCAGTAACGCCCTCAATAGCCAATGGTCCATCGAACTCCTCACCAACTTCGTCCCTTCCAGGGGAAGGTGGATCAGTGTTCCGGTCCTCAGAAGAATATAGCGGACTACCAGGTGGCAATACCCCGGTGTAGTTTCAATTTTTCTTCCTCTGTAACTCCCACCTTTTCCAAAATCAAGCTCATTATACAATACCGATGGCGATTCAAATTGTTATCCCGGGATTGCTCAACTTTGGACCATGCTACGGCTACAATGCCGAAATATCTAGCAACTCTTTCGGTGCAGGCACAACCTCATCAACCCCATCATAAATAGGAACCTCCCTCCATAGCATATACTTTGTCAACAGGTTCCATAGAAGAACCTCCCCGAATCTCTCTGGAATATTATGTGGTTTATCGCATCGAGTATCAACTGAATAATGTTGACAGGTCCCCCCTCAACAGGAAATAAATCAAACAAACCTTGCTCTCGTGCGAAGTGTGCTCACTAGGCAAAATGCGAGCCTGAACAAAATTCTGCCAAACCTTAGCTGTTCTTTTAAATTCAGTCTTGTACATCTCCAAGTAGTTGTCTTTGCAAAGTGAACGAGTCCACTTTGCTGCCGAGTCCACCCCACAATGTATGATGGATGGCTTTGTAATCGAGATTGGGAACGAACCTGTAAAATATTTTGGGTTGTGGTTTATGACCCCCAAATAGTTGCATAAGGCTTCTTCTTGCAAATTCACCCATGTGCGTCCAGTTGGCATATAATTCCTTCACTATGCTCAGATTCGCAGGCCTGGGAGACCCTAGAAAATGATCCAGCTTTAACTCCTTTATTTGATACGAAAATAACGAGGAAAATCTTCTCTAAGGCTAGGACATTGATACCCACCTCGTAAATATGCCGCTCATATGGCACAAAGGAGTGGTACCATTTCTTAGCATCATCACTTTCAGATTGAAGCGCTGGACGAAGCACCCGAGGTTGCCTGTTAGAAGTCTCAGCCACTTGCTTGCCTTTTCCTATTTTGCTTGACGCAACTTCACTTTGCTTACATTTCCTTATGGGCGGAGCTGTAGTGGAAGGCTTTGTAGTTGCCTTTGGTTTGCTTTGCTGTTTGCAAGCCATTTGCACCTAATCCTGCAAACAAGTACATGCCTCATCTTAGAACGCTTAAAAGAACACAGAAATTCAAGAAATTAGGGTCTGCACAAACTCACACTTAAGACTGAGGCAGATGAGTAGTTTAAGCAAGAATGGACTAGCACACATTTTTATTCATAACAAATTCAATTCCAAGTGCGTAGGGTACTCAAGACTTCCACTTATCAACCAACAAGATATGTATGTAGCAGACAACATTGTAACATGCTAAACGATGTACTTGATCATCACACGAACCATAAATATTTGATCATAACATGCTTGACCCTCTGCCCACTACTAAACTACCAATATACACTAAGATTTGTCTAAAAGGCAAAAAGAACACAAAAGAAACTATACAATACAATTGCAAATAGTCTTTGCACACGACAGGCCCATAATAGCCGTGCGACATCGCTTAAAGCATGACACTTGTAGGATTTGGGCAACACAACCATGGTGCATTGCCCATAATCACTTCCTTGCACCCCATATTTATCTCTAATCATCGTGTATCAATATTCTCGTCTAGTTAGAATCAAACAATGGGGAAAGAATTTCACCCTCCAAAATTGACGAGGTGGATGGAATTATAATTTTCCACCTCGTATTCACTTATCATAAAAGAATTTCACCCCAATTGTCGCAAATCTTTTGCACATAAACTAACCTCCAACATTTACTCTACAAGAAAATGGGGGAAGAGAATTGGGTAGAGTTTGGGTGTTATGGGAGAGTAGAAGGGAAAGGGGAAGGGGAGCTAATTAGAGAAAAGAAAAAAAGAGAAAGAGAAAAGCAGAAACTTACCTGTGTGATGGCAAGAGAGAGAGAGAGTTGGGCGAGAGGGAGAATAATAGGGAGTGACCGATGAGGGGAAGGGATTCTAGGTGTTTTAATTTTGGATAGTTTTGTTTTTGATTTTTTTTTTTGGGGGGGGGAGGGGGGAGGTTTGTTATAATTTGGAAGATTGGGTTGGGGGATAGGGCTAAACGGGTAGATGGGTGGGTCGGATCGATAGTGAGTTAAAATGACTTACTTGAGCCAGATGACCTTCAGTTCCAGAGAGGCACCTTGCATTCTTTTCTCCGCTACTCTTGGAATTTTGCTACGCCTCGCGCCCAACTGGGCACTAACTTCTACTGCCTTTTTTATATTTAACGTGATGGCATTGTTCCCGAGACTTTATACACTCGTTGAAATGCCTATGCCACCACCTACCTGCAATTATACAAAAACAAACAACGACAAAACTGTCAACAACACTACTCTAACTAAAAAAACTAATAATCTACAAAAAGCAATAAAAATTAGATTTTTTTCCGACAAACGCATGATTTAATGTCGCGGCATGATGCGGTCTCTCGCCTAGTCATTGGCGAGTATAACCTTCAACTTTGGACAATAGAAGTCACCTCCATAATAATGTTTTACTCTTGTCCGTTCTTGAAGAACGTTCTTTAGCCATGTAGGACTCGTAACTCAATTGCACCATATGGCGTAACTCTCACTACCTCAAACAGACCGCACCACCTCAATTTAAGCTTTTCCTAAAAGAGTCTTAACCTCAAGTTAGAAAAGAGAGCCAATTGACCCATCTCAAACTCATTTGGAATATGCTTATCATGCCATCGCCTGGTCTTCTCTTTTTACAACTTAGCATTCTTATAAGCGTGCAACCGAAACTCATCAAGCTTGTTTAATTGCAACATGCATCTTTCACCCGCCAACTCTGCATCAAAATTCAACTTCTTGATTGCCCAATAGGCCTTATGCTTGAGTTCTACCGGCAAGTGGCATGCCTTATTATAAACCAGCTTGTAAGGAAAATCCCCAATTGGAGTTTTGTAAGCAGTATGATACGCCCATAGGGCATCAAAAAGCTTTGCAGTACAATCTTTTCTACACACACTAATTGTCTTCTCATGAATCTGTGTATCTCCTTATTTGACACCTCAACTTGACCACTAGTTTGAGAATGATAGGTGGTCACAACCTTGTATTTTACCCTATATTTTGCTAAGAGATTATCTAGAAACCGATTACAAAAATGTGTGCCTCCATCACTTATCAACACTCGCAGGATGCCAAACCTTACATAAATGTGCTTTTTCACAAAATTCACCAAAACCTTGGCACCATTTGTAGGAAGAGCAGTGGCATCCATGCACTTCGATCCATAGTCAACGGCCCCCAAAATGCACTTTTTTTCCATTTGAAGAGGAAAACAAAACCCATGATGTCTATTCCACACACATCGAAAATTTCAACCTCCAAAATGCCATGCAGTGGCATCTCATGTCTTTTTGTAATCGTTCCAGTTCTTTGACACCTATCATATTTCCTCACGAACTCATGGGCATCCTTGAACAACCTAAGTCAATAGAAGCTCGACTGCAATACCTTCGCAGCATTTTTGTCACCGCATGATGGCCACCATAGGGTGACGTATGTCAGTCATGTAAAATATCATTCATCTCAGATTCTAGCATGCATCTCCTCATCAACTGATTAATGAAATATTTTAACAATAACGGCTCATCCCACACATAGGATCTTACATCCCGTAAAGAATTTTTTTTGGCATGAGGTTCAAGGTCTGGTGGCAGCTCTCAATTCGCCAAGTAATTAACATAATCTGCATAACATGGCATCTCCCCACTAGTAATAGCCAACAACTGCTCATCAAGCAAAGTCTCCTTTATCACACCTCCCTCAGCCACATGATTCCGAGTTTTCAACCTGGACAAGTGATCGACCACATGATTCTCTGTCCCTTATAGTCTCAAATTTTTAAGTCAAACTCATGCAAGAGTAAAATCCAATGGTTAGCCTTGGTTTAGCATCTTTTTATTCCCAAACAAATACCTGATGGCTGATTGTCTTTGTAGACAATGACTTTGATGTGAACTAAGTAAGTCTGAAATTTATCAAACACCCAAACTACAACAAGCAGCTCATTTTTTGTCACAATATAATTTATTTGAGCAGGAGTAAAAGTCTTGCTTGCATAGTAAATGGAGTGAAATACTTTGTTCATCCTTTGGCCCAAAACAACCCTAATTGTACCATCGCTGACATCACATATCAGCTCGAATGGCTTATTCCAGTACGGAGCCACTATAATTGGTGCACTCACTAACTTTTGCTTCAACTCCCCAAATGCATTCAAACAAGCATCGTCAAACTTGAATTGTACATCCTTTTCTAGAAACCTATATAAAAGAGAGGAAAATTTTGAGAAATCCTTAATGAATCGATGATAGAAACTCGGATGTCCCAGAAAACATCGGACTCCTTTCAAAGAAATTTGTGGTGGTAACTTTTCAATTGCTTCCACCTTAGCCTTGTCAACTTTTAGCCCGTCTTTGGACATCTTTTGTCCCAACACTATGCCTTGACGCACCCTAAAATGGCACTTCTTTCAGTTCATCACAAGAATCCTCTCCTCACACCTAGAAAGCACTTCACCAATATTGGTTAAGCATTCATCAAAAGAGGGACCAAACACAGAAAAATCATCCATAAAGACCTCAACAAATTATTCCAGCATATCAGTTAAAATTTCTATCATACACCTTTAAAAATTTTACATAACCCAAATGTCACTCTCTTAAATGTATAAGTACCATAAAGGCATGTAAAGTGGTCTTTTCTTAATCCTCTGGGGCAATAGCAATTTGATTATACCTCGAGTAGCCATTAAGGAAAAGTAGTATTCTTGTCCGGTTAACCGATCATGCATTTGATCAATAAAGGGGATGGGGAAAGGATCTTTATGTGTAACATTATTCAACTTCTTACAGTCTATGCATATTCGTCAACCAGTTACTGTCCTAGTTGAGATTAATCCATTTTGTTCATTCACTACAACAGTCACACCTCCCTTTTTAGGTACATATTGGATAGGGCTCACCCACTTACTATCAAAGATAGGAAATACAACACCTGCATTGAGCCACTTAATCACTTTTTTTCTTACCACCTCTTTAGTGATTGAATTTAGACGGAGTTGATGTTCCACAATAGGCTTGTGTCCTTCCTCTATGAGTATTTTGTGTATGCCAAATGAGGGCTAATACCCTTTATGTAAGACATCATTCATCTAGTGGCATGCTTCCGCTCTCTCAGCATCCTCAACAACTTCTCTTCCTGCAAGTTAGACAATTGAGAAGAAACAATCACATGTAAAGTTTTAGAGCTTTCCAAATATACATAAAGAAGATGAGAGGGTAAGGGTTTAAGTTACAATTTCAGAGCTTCCTCCATTAAGGCTTAGGTAAGGGACCACTCGGCCTATCCAGAGGCTCAAGCTGGGGTTATTTTTTAATGTATTCACATGATGCATCTAGAACATACATCATCTCCTCAACCTCTTCTTCAAGTTCTATTTGATTGAAAAACATCAGTGTTTTTTCTAATGCATCATCTTTAAATAAACTTGGCCCCAGGATTGGTTCATCCACTTCCACTACATAAATCATAGCAACATCCACGTAATGACGAGGCAACTGAATGGTTCGGTACACATTGAAGACTGCCTCTTCATTGTCTACCCTCGTGATCATCTTACCTTCTCGAACTTTGATAATTGCATCTCCCATGGCTAAAGAGGTCATCCCAAGATGAAGGAACTTGCTCCTAAACCTCATAGTCCAAGATGATAACTTCTAGTGGGAAGATAAACTTTCCAATCTGTAGCAACACATCCTCAATTACCCCCTCAAGGTATGCATAAGTTCTATCATCCAACTGTAGTATTACCATGGTAGGTCATGGAGCTCATAAGACTAATTGCTTGAACACTAATAACGACATCAGATTGATACTTGAATGCAAATTACATAGAGCTCTACCCACATCAAACTCTCCAATCCTCACATGGATTGTGAAGCTTCCCAGATCCTTAATCTTTTGTAGAAGCTTGTGTTGGATCCTAGAAGTGCACTCCCCGATGAGTGCGACTATCTCAAACTCAGTTAACATTCTTTTGTTTGCAACAATTCTTTGATGTATTTAGAATATTTTGGGACATCACAGAGCATCTCCACCCAAGGGATGTTCAAATATAATTTCTTCAGCATATTTAGGAACCTATGAAACATGCGATCATCATTCTTCTTTTTCAGCCTTTGAGGAAAAGAGAGCGGTACACTTTCTTCTACTTGCTCAGGTTCTAGTGTGTTTCTCTCGGTCACCTTCAGGGGTTTTGTCACTCTTTCCTCTTCGAGCCCAGATGGCTCCTTTTTCTTCCTAGGCAATCCTAACAATTCTCTCCCATTTCTCAAAGTAACTGCATTGACCAAAGGATTTTTTCTGTATCACATGGAAGAGCTCCCACATGTTTAGTATTTTGATCATTCGCCATCTACCAGACTTGCCTCTTTAAAGTTCTGAAATCTATATGTATCTGTTGATTATCGGACATTATCCTCTGGTTATCAAGAAATAGATTTTTCAACAAATCGGTCACACTCTCCTCTGCTTGTTGTGGTGGTTTCAATGGCTAATTGTAGTTGCATTGAGGCCTGTTGTTGCTATGATTTCCACCTCATGTGAAGTTAGGATGGTTCCTTCAATTCAGCTTGTATGTGTTTTCATACTGAGCGTTCTGATTCATCGGACCTCTGCTTTGCTGCCCCATATAGTAGATGGACTCAGAATTTGTGGAACATTGGTTTCCCGTGTGATCCTCTCCACAAAACTCACAATAAACTATCATTTGTTGCATATGTTGCACTTGTGCTTGAGAGAGCTTGCCAACTTAATTAGCTATCTTGTTTATATCAGCTCTCAAAGCTGTGAGGACATCTATTTCAATCATACCACCTGTCTTAGGCAAGATTACTCTACTTGGTTCTCCTTCTCTTTGCCAGTTCTGATCATTTGCTGTGAAGTTGTTCAGCAAGGCATGTATTTCCCTTTATGGCTTCTCCATGTACATATCTCTGCAAAACCGAGTTGATATATATTTTAGAAGCTTCATCCAATCCTTCTGCGAAAGTATGACCCAAAATCTCATTCGTCTAACCATGGTGTGGGCAGTCTTTGAGTAGCTTCATAAATTTTTCCAAGCTTGACAAAATGTTTCTCCTTACTTTTGTTGGAATCCACAAATTTGGCTCCTTATTGATTTTGTCTTCTGAGAGGGGAAGAATTTAATCAAGATGTTTTGTGCCAAATCATCACAGGTTTTAATTGAATTTGTAAGCTCCTTTTGTAACCACTTCGTTGCTTCCCCCAAATAGTGAAAAAGGAAATAATATTAGCATGACATAATCCAAAGAGACATTCGATAAAATTGTAGGTATCTTTGATCTCCAAAATGTTTTGGATATGCCTATACGGATCCTCATGTAGCAGGGCACATATTTACATTGGGATTGTATCAGCTGCACCATGTATTGTTTTAGCTCAAAACGACCGGTGATGATCGGCTTGACGATGGCTTGCGTCATATTGGCAAGGTTATGCCTTGAAGCTACTATCACTGGTAGTTCTTGATTTTCTGCCATTTCTACAGGTTGTGGAAGTTCAATAACTTCTTGATGATTCTCGTTTTCCTTAACCTGTGTTGTCGCTTTTGCTGCTTCTTCAGCCTCTTTGGCTTCTTTAACTGCTTTCTTATTTTTGTGAAAGAGCCTCTCAGGTTCGTTCTCAAAAGGTTCAAGTTTATCTTTACCCTTATCCTTCTTCCCTGACATTAAATCCACAGGTACCTGAGATAGATCAGGTAAATGAGACACGTGAAAACTTGAACATAAAACTTATAGAAATATTATTAAACAATCAATAGTTAAGTCCTCGAAAATCGCGTCAAAAACTTATTGGTTCCCCAGGTACATGCAAATATACATGGCTGTCAATTAATAAAGTGTCTCGATAGTCAGATGTCGAACCCACAAAAACATAAAATAATTATTAACTAAACTAATAAAAATTAATTAATTTGTCCAAGGTAATCAGAAGTGATGATTTTTCTACTAAGACTGCTATTGCAAAACAATTTAAAGAAGTAATTACCTAACGAACAAGAGCGCAGGAATTTGTGATCTAATTTTAGAGGAGGTGAAGATTCTAAGGTTGTGGTCGATTTATCAGTCGTGTTGAGTTTGTAATTACACCTATGAATCCAAATTATCTACGGTTGCTAGCTAACCAGATTGTTTATATGAACAGCATGTTCCCGCAGTACTATCCGTCTATCATCAATATATCAATCATATATTCCTTTGGTATTGAATCTATCATGAACGAATTTAATATGACTTTCAACTAAACAAGACTATTAGGTATATTCCTATCCTAACCACAAAATCCTTTTCTAAGTCACGGTTTAAGAAACAAGCTCTCTCTAATTATACTGTAATATAGACATGGCTTTGCCAAGCATAGCCGTGATAGTAAATAGACCTTAACTGCTGACTAAACAATTAAGCAATTATGCACAAAATTAGAAAAATAACCAAAGATGATAATTTGTACTCCCCCTGTTTCAATTTATGTGAATCTATTTCCTTTTCAGTCTGTACGAAAAAGAATGACCTCTTTTCATATTTAGAAAATATTTATCCTTATGCAATGATTTATAGCCACATAAAATATGTGTCTCATTTTACACAACAAGTTGAAAAGTCTTCTCTTTTCTCTTAAACTTCATTCCCAGTCAATAAGTTCACATAAATTGAAACGGAGGGAGTATTAACAAGGAATATAATCAACAAACTTCAATATTTATATCATTTGCAACCCCAAAAAATAGAGTACTTAGGCACTCATATTAGTAGCAACAATCACACTAGTGGTTTGCATAAATAAATTACAACAAAAAACAAATGAAGGAATGAAGAACTCGCTAATTTTCGCCTCCAAAGTTCCTTCATACGGTGTTCTTGTCTTCAAATAATGTCCAACTCTCAAAAAGTAGGTTTAGAAACTCTTTTATACAATTTGGGGACGTGTAGTACCGAAATAACCCTCTCCAAGTCGAAATAGGAGAGTCCCGAGGTTGGGCGCCACAGGTGACACGAGGCACCAAGCTGGACACTAAAGAATTTGTGTTGCTGCCTTTGCCGTTTTGGGGGGCGCCACCCCCCAAATTTCCTGAACTTTGTGCTTATCTATCTTTGGAATTTTGGGAGGGACCTTGTGCCCTTCAGGACGCCAAACTCATACTCTATCAAAATTCTTTCTTTTTGGATTTAACTCGCACATATTCTTCTAAAATCACTTCCAATTGACTCCTACATATATAAAACTAAAATTAGGCTTGATTCGTCCCATAACACATCACAATTAGCAATAATAGGGCAAAAATGTATGGCACATAACATACAAAAAATATAAATTTTTAGCCAAACATCATTACTCTTAGCCCTTCTTGCACAATAATTTTAAGATGTATGCGGAACAATGCACATGTAATATTTGACCCATCAACAATACATCTCTCTTACAATGTTTGTCATCAACCAGAATTTTCATCGTAACATTATTTGTGCTAGAATTATCAATTATAATTCTTGATATTCTTCTTTCAATATTTAACTCTAACAAGTTATTAAGCAACGCACTACACAAAAATATCCTTAGTATGTGGAGCAGAAACATAAATAAATCTCAAAATATGGCTCGGAAGCCTCCATGAATCACAACAAAATGTATCGTAATAGCCATGAATCCTTTTTCGGCATTGTCTGAAGATCACATATCAGTTGTTATTGCGATTTTACTAGTTATTTTTTTCAACAACTTAGAATTATTTGATTTCAAATTGTCAAAATTCTTCAAATTATCATTCTTGATTGTGTTCCTAGATACTATTTTAAACAACAGCCGGAGACTAGCAACAAACTTCATCAATCTTACATGATTAACAATGGACAATGGGTACTCATGCAAAATGATGGCATAAATAATTTCTTTACGTAAACCATCTTGATCAAAATAATATTGTTGGCTACCATCATCACCCCCAAACCAATCTTATTTTGTAAGTTATTTGGCTTCTTGCGACATTTACGAAAATGCTCTAACATAGACAGTGTCCTATATTTTCTTGTTGATTTTATATGAGTATTACAATATTTACAAATACCAAATCGAACACCATCTATCACCACTAATTTAAAATGTCTCCATGTTGTAGAAATAAGTTTTCTTTTTCCAGTTTCATACATAACTTCAGTATTAACTTTATCAGATTTCATAAGACTTTGGCTCTCATTCTCAATAGGAACAATATTAAAAGATGAACCTGTTACAATCCATGTTTAAACCTTCATTCTTGACTTTCCTTCTAGCCAATACATCCCTTTCTTGACTCAAAAGAATGAATTCATATCATCTTCCATTCATTCCAAGATAGTATCTTTCCATCCTTGCATCATATTCAAGTTCCTTATTATAAAACCAAGGATCCCCGAATACTATATGAAATCCATGTAAACAGTAGACGTCACACCACACATATTCTTCATAATCTCCATGGGAAATAAAAACTCAATCCACATCAACAATCCATACTTCATCCTTATAGTTAGGCGCCACATTATTTCTATAACGAATTCTCAACCTTTCTACCAAAGTAAGACTAATGAAATTGGTATCACTTCCATTTACTAGTAAAGTGTAGCCTTTATGTCCATCAACACTTACAATGAATTTGCTCCAACACTTTTCTAGCCCATAATTATCATTGTAATGTCCATGAGAAGCCCTACTAGTAGTGAGTTTACTAGATTGACTCCTTCTATCTGAACCACCAAAAAAACCATCCAAACTTCCCTTGTAACTCCTTGTACCTGTGGAAGACATATTTTGTCACGTCCCGACCTCGGGGAGCACGATCGGCGCTCAACCGAGATAACGCGGCCGAGCAAGTCTGCTAGATACCTTCTACCCAATCTTGCCCATTAACAATATAAGAATCAGTACAAGTGATAGACATGAGAAGATTCAAGTGTTCCACATTCTATTTCCATTACTCAAAGGATATTCATTTACGATTTTCAAAATATTACAAGTTTATAGATATGATGAAAAACAGGTTTGCCAAATACCAACACTTCTAGTTCTATTTCCAACATCAGACACCACCCACAACCTGTCTACAGAGCCTCTAAATAGAACAGAAGTGAAGAATGGAAGTGCCAGCGATAAGGCCCCGGCTATATCTCAAAACACAATATACAACGTCAAATGACATAAAGCCCAGAACAAAGTAGGACTCACCAAAACCTGTTGAATAGGGAGTAACTGTTATCGAGGATCAATATCGCCCGCTGATGAACCACCTGCATCCATTGAAGATGCAACACCCCCGACAAAAGGGACATTAGTACATGTAGAATAGTACTAGTATGTAAAGTTAAATGTCTCCTTTCGAAATAGAACGCCAATATAAGAAGGGGGAAAAACTATGGAAACGACAAGTAACAATCAACAATATCCAGATGCTAAGTTTAAAATATAACAATTATTAAAATACAGATATAATATATATATTTTTGGTTGAGAGATCAGTAGTACCGATATAGAAATACTACAGTGTATTTTGCACGGAGTCCGATCATGCCCCGATCGGCTAGGCCGTCTCACCCGAAGACATCAACCACAATCATAATTACTATCACAAACTCTAATCATTATCTCAATCGCAATCTCAATCACAATTTCAATTACAATTTTCAGCACAATCACCACCATGGCGTCCGATCACAACCCGACCGGCTAGGTCGTCTCACTACAATGTCGCGTGGATCGACATCACCCTTTTCTAGTAATCATCTCATCCCAATAAAGTGAAATATTCTCATCATAACAATCTCAGCACAAATAAGGGGAACAATCACAATGCACCCTACACCGGCACGTGTAGTTTCGGGGTTAGGTTATTCCTACCTACTCTTTCTCGGTGACTAACGATACTCCCAAAAACATTTTGTTTTGCAAATAAGGGAAACAGAAGTACAAATATATTTTATATTCACCTCATTATCGTTCACACTATATATATAAATATCTTCATTAGTACTTTCAACTATTCACAACATCGTTATTTCCTTGGCTCTCTTGGCCATACTTATGATTCTTCATTCATGGCATGGTGGCCGTATATCATATTTCACACTTTCATTTCTTTACTTTCAAGGATCATCATCACAAACATCAACATATCAAATATTCTGAAAATCATAACTTCAAGTTCATTAGTAATGGAAACTTTAAACACAATAGGTTTCTTCCCAAAGAATGGGGCAAACTGACCAATAGTAGGAACACACGTTAAAATCATAAACGAGCAATGCACCATTTATTTTTGAAATAATTTTCACAAAAGGGCAGTGAACAATTTCAACTCATGAATATGTAAAGGCTTAAAACACATTGGAAATACTTACGAAGCATAACAATAATTAAAACAACCACATTGGGGCAAGACTTGAGGACATAAGCTTTTAGGCAAATCTATTTTCGAAGTCAATTTGGAACAATTGAATCAAGGCTCATTTCATAACCTTTCTCACATCATATCATTTCATTGGCACCATCGGCCACAAGTATAATTTTCATTCTTGGTACGTTGGCCACACTTTATATCTCCAACTCAATTCTTTCACTTTCAAGCATCTTTATAGATTATTAATAACAAGGCATTTCAAATCAAGATTTTAGGTACACATATGAGCAATAGGAGTTTTAGACGCATGGAGTATTCTTTCCAAGTTAAGCATAATGGACTTTCATTTGAAACACGACTCAAAGCCATAACATTTTAATACACATATCATTCTTGAACACATTCCCGAAGGATAACATAATGTGATAGGAACATTCGGAACACATTTTGAATACATAATTCTCGACACTTTGCTTACTCTGGACAATCGAATTTATTGGGAACAACTCGGAACATGGGAATAAGGAACTTGAGCCAACCATACTGGAAACTTACGAGAACATCATAGAATTCAATTCCAAGAGAGAAGTTTAGCCATCATACCTTTCTTGAGCTTTCCTTAAGTTACTACAATGTCCCAACACTCCTAGCAATAACAATCTATAGGAAGATAGCAAAAATCGGATAATAATTAGAAGGATTCCCATGGTGTAACTCTCTTAGGAATTTTGTCAAACACCTAATATGCAAAATAGACTACAAAGCTCTACAATGGAACTCCCTTCCTCCCTCAACCAATTTCAACAAGAAACTAACCAAAATGGTTCATTAACCCAACATACTACAACCTATTGTCACATGCATGGCCTATTTCCAACCCCACAATATACTTGGACTCATAACCTCTTGCATGAAAGCTTAGGAGTAGGACTTGCCCGGAAAGATGATAATCTATTGATTGGCTTCCTTGGTTCTTAAAGATTGGTACAAGAATATGTGATTAGAATTCTAGATTTCCTCCTTCTTTCTCTAAAATACTCTTACCTCTCTCTAAAATCATCAGACATTCGCTTCAAAATGAGCCCCTAAGGCTATTTCTCAAAATGGGGTCGGGTTATAATAATAGAAAAATGGACCCTCCGAACTCAGGTCTGCGGTCGCAGAATGGACCGCAGAACAGATATGTGGCCTGCAAAATGGACTGCAAAAATTATGCCAAGAACTGGGTAGGTCTGGACCGGTCTGCGACAAGTCTGCCGTCCGCAAACCACTTATGTGGCCGCTGAGTGGACTGTAGAATCACTCTCCAGAATTCTTCATGCCAAATCTGCGACGGATGTGAGGACCGCGAAATAACTATGCGATTGCATAATGGTCCGTAGAACAACCTTCAAAATTCAACAAATTCTCTGCTCAACTCCACGATGATTATGCGGCCCGCGAAATGGTTCTGCGGTCGCGAAACTGATTGCATAATTGCCTTCTTCAGCAGAGATTTCCATCAACTCCTCAGTGCATTCATCTAACCAAAACCTCGGCACCACAAAACGTTAAATTCCTTGGCAAAATTTACGGGGACTTACATATTTAAGACAAGAAAAATGGTTAGTATAAAGTAAGGACCTTACTAGTCACTTCCTCACGTGTATCACTCGATGTTGATGTCACTCAAGTTCACTCATTTATATACTCAAGGTCGTAGGTATTCAATACCTTCACTCAAATGTTCTCACCACTCAAGCCTTTTACCGCTCTATTGTATTTGCTAAAGTTGCTTCCGAACTCCACAATAGTATCTGTCACGACCCAAAATTTCCTACCGACGGGACCGTGATAGCGCCTAACATTTCACTTGCCAGGCAAGCCAACGTTAGAGAATGATTAAACCAATTCCTTATTTTCATTCATTAAGTAACAATAATTAACTAAAATAAAATATAATAAGTGCGGAATATCATAAAAACTTTATTAATTACTACCACCCGGATCTGGAGTCACAATTCACGAGCATTCTAAAATTTACTACAAGTAATAGTCTAAAAGAAATACAACTGTCTGAATAAAAGAAATAGTAGAACAGAAATGATAGACGAGGACTTCAAGGTCTGTGGACGCCGACAGATCTATCTTGAGTCTCCGGACAGCGGACCAATAGCAAAATCTCAATCAACAAAAGCCGGTTTCAAAATCTGCATAGAAAGTGCAGAGTGCAGCATCAGTACAACCAACCCCATGTACTGGTAAGTATCGAGCCTAACCTCGATGAAGTAGTGACGAGGCTAAGGCAAGGCACCTACAATCAACATGTACAATTTAACAGTGTATACGCAAATAACAGGAATGAAGAACTAAATAGGAAATATCGAGAGGGGAAAACATACTGAGGGGAATACCAGATAAAGAACTACAACAGAATGATCACCGGAGCAGTCAATATACCATGAATCAACAGGAATAGTGAATACAGTAAAGAAAAATGCACGGCATCACCCTTCGTGCTTTTACTCTCAATCTCACCATAAAATTAATAGAAATGGCATGGCATCACCCTTCGTACTTTTACTCTCATATCATGGCACGACATCACCCTTCGTGCATTAACACTCACAATATGGCACGACATCACCCTTCATGCATTAACACTCACAATATGGCACGGCATCACCCTTCGTGCATTAATACTCACAATATGGCACGGCATCACCCTACGTGCATTAACACTCTCCCTTACCATAATGCAATGCATAAATAGCAACAGGGAGATAGAATAACAAGTACAAATCGTACTTCAACAATTGGTTCCATAATATCAATCTCAACTTGAAATAAAAACTGAATTATCACTCGAAAATCCGTAAACATAATAGGAACGATAATTTGGATAACACTAGTATAACACGTAGCAATTTGGCATAGGAATGAGACAATGTCAGAAAATAGAGAAACATGGAAAAACAGGTAAATTAGCGGCGCAAAGGTACTTGTCACCTCACATATACGCCGCTCACAAGAATTTCACTTAGCAATTAATCTAAGGTTCCTAATTCCCTCAAGTCAGGATTAGACACAACACTTACCTCACTCCGAAGGCCACTTATTCCTCAATCACAGCCTTTCCTTTGGAATTCACCTCCAAACCACTCGTATCTATTCAAAAATGACTCAATAATATCAAATATTGCTAAAGGAATCAATTATATTTCATAAATTAAATTTCCCAAATTTTCCTCCAAAAAGTAGAAAAATCAACCCCGAGCCCGCTTGGTCAAAACCCGAGGTTCGGACCAAAATCCTTTTTACCCATTCACCCCCGAGCCCGAATATGTAATTAGTTTTGGAATACGACCTCAAATTGAGGTCTAAATCCCCAAATTCCCGAAATCCCTATTTTGTACCCTAACCCCTAATTCTACCATAAAAACTCTAGATTTTTGGTTGATAATTCAAGGAATGTAATGGGTAATTGAAAGAAAATGGTTTAGAATCACTTATCAACACTTTGGGGGAAGAAAATGACTCTTGCAAATCGCCTCTACCCGTTTGGATCTTGAAAAATGTTGAAGAAATGGCTTAAACCCATGTTTGATTCTGTTTTATGCACTGGGCGACAGTGTGCATCGCGTTCGCGAGGCCACTATCGCGTTCGCGAAGGGTACTGGCTGCCAAGCTTTCGCGTTCGCGAGATGTTGCTTGCATTCGTGATGGTTGCGCTCCCCTGGCCTTCGCGTTCGTGAGACGTTGCTCGTGTTCGCGATGAAAGAACGACCAACCCTCCCCCAGGTCCCCATGTTCTTCGCGTTCGCGATGAGCAGGTCACGTTCGTGAAGGGTAAATCCCCCATCACTTCGAGTTCACGGCCAGGCCTTTGCGTTCGCGAAGAAGGATTCTCAGCCTCACCGAATTACTCTTCGCGTTCGCGAGAGTACCTTCGCGAAAGCGAAGAAGGACATGCCATAACACAGATTCTGCAGAAAAACCAGATTTCCAAAGAAACCTCCCGTGGCCTATCCAAAACTCACCCGAGCCCTCGGGGCTCCAAACCAAACATGCACACAAGTCTAAAAATATCATACGAATTTGCTCGTACGATCAAATCGCCAATATAACACCTAGAACTCTAAATTTAGCACCAATTCAAATGAAATTCTCAAGAACACTTTAAAATCCATAACTTCTCAATTGGACGTCCGAATCACGTCAAATCAACTTCTTTCTCACCAAATTTCACATACATGTCTTAAATATCGTAATGAACCTGTATCGGGCTCCGGGACCAAAATACGGACCCGATACTAACAATGCCAAATATCGATCTATTCTTAAAAACAAATAATTTCCAAACTTTTAATTCTCATCAAAAATTTATAACTCAAGCTAGGGAACTTCAAATTCGATTCCGGGCATACGTCCAGGTCCCACAATTCGATACGGACCCTTAAAAATAAATAATTTCCAAACTTTTAATTCTCATCAAAAATTCATAACTCAAGCTAGGAAACATCAAATTCGATTCCGGGCATACGTCTAGGTCCCATAATTCGATACGGACCCACCGGGACCGTCAAAGCATAGATCTGGGCCCGTTTACCAAATATGTTTCCCAAAGTCAACTAAAATTAACTTTTAAGGCAAATTGTTTTTATTTTCATTAGTTTTTAACATAAAAGCTTTTCGAAAACCTGCCCGGACTGTGCACGCAAATCGAGGAGGGTAAAAATGAGATTTTTAAGGCTTAAGAGCGCCGATTCGAGTTCTAAAACATAAGATGACCTTTTGGGTCATCACATTCTCCACCTCTAAAACAACCGTTCGTCCTGGAACGGACATAGGAAAATACCTGGGCTGGTGAAAAGGTGGGGATATCTACTCCGTATATCGAACTCGGACTCCCAAGTAGCTGCTTCAATAGGCTGACCTCTCCACTGCACTCGAACTGAAGGGTAACTCTTTGACCTCAACTGACAAACCTGCCGGTCTAGAATGGCCACCGATTCCTCCTCGTAAGTCAAATCCCTGTCCAATTGGACAGAGCTGAAATCTAACACGTGGGACGGGTCACTATGATATTTTCGGAGCATAGACACATGGAATACCGGATCAACTGAGGATAGCCCTGGAGGCCACGAAAGTCGATAAGCTACCTCCCCCACTCTCTCGAGGATCTCAAATGGCCCGATATACCTAGGGCTCAACTTGCCCTTCTTCCCAAATCTCATAACACTCTTCATGGGCGATACCCGAAGCAATATTCTTTCTCCAACCATAAATGCAATATCACGAACTTTACGGTCAGCATGACTCTTTTGTCTGGACTGAGCTGTACGAAGTCAATCCTGTATAATCTTGACCTTGTCCAAGACCTCCTGAACTAAATCTGTACCCAATAACCGAGCCTCCCCCGACTCGAACCACCCAACTGGTGACCTACACCGTCTACCATATAATGCCTCATAGGGAGCCATCTGAATGCTCGACTGGTAGCTGTTATTGTAGGCAAACTCCGCTAACAGCAAAAACTGATTCCAAGAACCTCCAAAGTCAATAACACAGGCGCAGATCATATCCTCCAAGATCTGAATAGTACGCTCGGACTGCCCGTCTGTCTGAGGATGAAATGTTGTGCTCAACTCAACTCGCGTACCCAACTCATGTTGAACTGCCCTCTAAAAGTGGAAGGTAAACTGCGTACCTTGATCAGAAATGATAGACACGGGCACACCATGAAGACGGACAATCTAACGAATATAAATCTCTGCCAACCGCTGCGAGGAATAGGTAACTGCCACAGGAATGAAATGAGCTGACTTAGTCAGCCTGTCCACAATGACCCAAAGTGCATCAAACTTTCTCCGAGTCCATGGGAGTCTACAACAAAGTCCATAGTGATACGCTCCCACTTTCACCCGGGAATATCTAACCTCTGAAGTAAACCACCAGGTCTCTGATGCTCACACCTCACCTGCTGGCAATTTAAGCACCGAGCTACATAGGCAACTATGTCCTTCTTCATTCGCCTCCACCAATAATGCTGTTTCAAGTCTTGATACATCTTGGCGGCGCCCGGATGAATAGAATACCGGGAACTGTGGGACTCCTCAAGGATTAACTCACGAAGTCCATCCACATTAGGCACACAAATACGACCCCGCATCCTCAAAACTCTGCTATCTCCAACAATAACCTGCTTGGCATCACCGTGCCGCACTGTGTCTCTAAGGACAAGTAAATGAGGATCGTCATCTTGCCGATCTCTGATGCGCTCAAATAAAGAAGATCGAACAACTGTACAAGCTAGAACACGGTTGGGCTCAGAAACATCTAACCTAACGAACTGGTTGGCCAAGGTCTGAACATCCAATGCAAGCGGTCTCTCACCAACTGGAATATATGCAAGGATACCCATACTGACTGACTTTCTACTTAAAGCATCGGCCACCACATTGGCCTTCCCGGGATGATACAATATAGTGATATCATAGTCTTTCAATAGCTCCAGCCACCTCCTCTACCTCAAATTGAGTTCCTTCTGCTTGAACAAATACTGCAAGCTCCGATGATCAGGGAATACCTCACATGGCACGCCGTAAAGAGAGCGCTTCCAAATCTTCAGCGCGTGAACAATGGCTGCCAGCTCTAGATCATGAACAGGGTAATTCTTCTCGTGAACCTTCAGTTACCGTGATGCATATGCAATAACCTTGCCACCCTGCATCAATACCGCACCCAAACCAATACGAGATACATCACAATATACTGTATAAGATCCTGAAACTGTGGGTAACACCAATACCGGTGCCGTAGTCAAAGTTATCTTGAGCTTCTGAAAGCTCGCTTCACACTCGTCTGACCACCTGAACGGGGCACCCTTGTGGGTTAATCTGGTCAACGGGGTAGCTATAGATGAAAACCCCTCCACAAATCGACGGTAATAGCCTGCCAAACCTAGGAAACTATGGATCTCTGTAACTGATATGGGTCTAGGCCAGTTCTGGACTGCCTCAATCTTCTTAGGATCCACCTGAATACCCTCTACTGACATAACGTGACCCAAGAAAGCAACTGATCTCAACCAAAACTTGTATTTTGAGAACTTAGCATATAACTGGCTGTCTTTCAGAGTCTGAAGAACGATCCGAAGATACTGCTCATGCTCCTCTCGACTGTGGGAGTAGATCAAGATATCATCAATAAACACAACCATAAAGGAATCCAAGTAGGGTTTGAACACCCGGTTCATCAAATCCATGAAGGCTGCTGGGGCATTTTTCAGCCCAAATGACATCACTAAAAACTCATAATGCCCATACCGAGTTCGAAAAGCTATATTAGGAACATCGGATGCCCTAATCCTCAACTAGTGGTAGCCACATCTCAAATCAATTTTTGAAAACACCTTGGCACCCTAAAGCTGATCAAATAAATCATCAATCCTCGGCAATGGATATTTATTCTTGATGGTGACTTTGTTCAACTGCCGATAATCTATACACATCCTCATCGATCCATCTTTCTTCTTCACAAACAACACAGGTACACCCCAGGGCGAGACACTAGGTCTAATAAAGCCCTTATCAAGCAAATCTTGCAATTGCTCCTTCAATTCTTTCAACTCTGGTGGGGCCATGCAATATGGCGGAATGGAAATAGGCTGAGTGACCGGAGCCAAATCAATGCAGAAATCAATATCCCTGTCAGGTGGCATCACCGGCAGGTTTGCAGGAAATAGCTCTGAAAACTCACGAACAACCGGAACCGAATCTATGGAAGGAACCTCCGCACTAGAATCGCGGACATAAGCCAAATAAGTTAGACACCCCTTCTCGACCATATACCGAGCCTTTACGTAAGAGATAACCCTTCTGGTATAATGGCCGAGATTCCCTCTCCACTCAAATCAAGGCAACCCCTGCAAGGCTAAGGTCACCATCTTGGTGTGACAATCTAATATAGCATGATAAGGTGACAGCCAATCCATACCCAGTATGGCATCAAAATCAACCATGTCGAGAAGTAGAAGATCTACACGAGTCTCAAGACTCCCAATGGTGACCACACATAAATGATAAATATGATCTACAAAAATAGCATCTCCCACTAGCGTGGACACATATAAAGGAGCACTCAAGGAATCACGGGGCGCAACCAAATAGGAAGCAAAATAGGATGACATATAGGAGTAAGTAGATCCCAGATCAAATAGAACTGAAGCATCTCTACTGCAAACTAAAACAGTACCTGTGATAACAGCATCATATGACTCAGCCTCAGGCCTGACTGGGAAAGAATAACACCGGGGCTGGGCCCCACCACCCTAAACTATGTCCCTGGGATGGCCTCTAGCTGGCTGGTCTTCACCTCTAACGGCGTGACCTCCACCTCTAACTGTCTGGCCCTTACCTCTAGCTGTATGACCCCTGCCTCTGGCTGGCTGTGTAGGTGGTGCAGCAACTGGTGCCGGAACCATGGCACGAGAACTTTGATGTTGTGTGTTGCCCGTTGCCCGAGGGCAAAATCTAGCAATGTGCCTCGGATCACCACAAATATAACATAACCTCGGCTGCTGTGACTGCTGACCCTGAAACTGACTCTGTCGACCTGAATAACCACCTTGATAACTCTAGAGTGGAGGTGCACAATAGGAGCTAGTGGTGCACTGTAGGCTAGCTGGTCGGAATAATGCATAGGAGGGCCACGACCACCTAAGGCACCGTGGGATGCCCGGAGCGCTGATGAAATGGCCTAGGAGGATGGCCGCTAACAAAAGTACTCCTGCCTCTAGATGAGGCACCGCTGAACTCACCGGAATGACGAGGCCTCTTTTCAGACCCCTGACCTCCTTGAGTAAGAACCATCTCGACTCGTCTGGCGACATTAGCAGCCGCCTGAAAAGAAATCTCACTCCCAGTCTCCTTAGCCATCTGTAATCTGATAGGCTGAGCAAGTCCATCAATAAACCTCCTCACCCTCTCTCTCTCGGTGGGAAGCATAAGAATGGCATGACGGGCCAAATCCACAAAACGGGTCTCATACCGAGTAACCGTCATACCGCCCTGCTAGAAACGCTCAAATTGACGGCGACACTCCTCCCTCAATGTGATAGGCAGAAACTTCTCTATGAAGAGCTGAGAGAACTAGTCCCAAGTAAGAGCAGGCGACCCAGCTGGTCTGGTCAACAAGTAATCTCTCCACCATTTCTTGGCGAAACCAATCATTTGAAATGCAGCAAAATCAACCCCATTGGTCTCCACTATACCCATGTTCTGTAGAACCTCGTGACAGCTGTCAAGATACTCCTGGGGGTCCTCTGAAAGGGCACCACTGAAGTGAACAGGAAAGAGCTTGGTAAACCAGTCCAATCTCCATAAAAGCCTCAGAAGACATGGCTGGCCCATCTCCGACCTGTGCCGCAATAACCGGCTGAACTAATCTGACTGGCTGAGCTGTTGGAGCCTGATACTGGGGAGCCACCTACTCCGGAGCAGGAGTGGTAGGAGTCTGGGCTCCTCCTCCAGCCTGAGAGACTGCTCGTGCCATGGGAAATGCGCCAGTTTGGGCCACACTCTCCATAAGGCCTACCAAACGGACCAAAGCATACTGAAGTACTGGGGTAGCAATGAACCCCTTCGGAACCTGAGCTGGTTCGATAGGAACAGTCTGGGCTGGAACCTCCTCGCCAATCTCTATCTGAGGCTCCACTGCTGGGGCTGCTGCTCGATCCCTAGGCCGAGTTCTACCCCTGCCTCGGCCTCTGGCACGACCTCGGCCTCGACCTCTGCCCCACGTAGGAGCTATCACTGGAGGCTCTGGCTGCTGCTAAGCTGAGAAAGCAGTACGCGTTCTTGCCATTTGTGAGAGAATAAGAGTAGAAGAGTTCAATCAGTATTGCGAAAGCAAAAATCGCACGACAAGGAAAAATAGAAGTGAAACTTGTTCCTAAACTTCATAGCCTCTGGAAAATAAGCACAGACGTCTCCAAACCGATCCTCCAGACTCTACTAAGCTTGCTCGTGAATCGTGAGACCTAGGCAACCTAGTGCTCTGATACCAACTCATGACCCGAAATTTCCCACCGACGGGACCGTGATGGCGCCTAACATTTCACGTGCCAGGCAAGCCAACATTAGAGAATCATTAAACCAATTCCTTATTTTCATTCATTAAGTAACAATAATTAACTAAAATGAAATATAATAAGTGCGGAATATCATAAAAACTTTACTAATTACTACCACCCGGATCTGCAGTCACAATTCACGAGCATTCTAAAATTTACTACAAGTAATAGTCTGAAAGAAATACAACTGTCTAAATAAAAGAAACAGTAGAACAGAAATGATAGACGAGGACTTCAAGGTCTGTGGACGCCGACAGATCTACCTTGAGTCTCCGGACAGCGGACCAATAGCAAAATCTCGATCAACCAGAGCCGGTATCAAAATCTGCACAGAAAGTGCAGAGTGCAGCATCAGTACAACCGACCCCATGTACTGGTAAGTGTCGAGCCTAACCTCGACGAAGTAGTGACGAGGCTAAGGCAAGGCACCTACAATCAACATGTACAATTTAATAGTGTATACGCAAATAACAGGAATGAAGAACTAAATAGGAAATGTCGGGAGGGGAAAACATACTGAGGGGAATACCAGATAAAGAACTACAACAGAATGATCACCGGAGCAGTCAATATGCCATGAATCAACAGGAATAGTGAATATAGTAAGGAAAAATGCACGGCATCACCCTTCATGCTTTTACTCTCAATCTCACCATAAAATTAATAGAAACGGCACAGCATCACCCTTCGTACTTTTACTCTCATATCATGGCACAGCATCACCCTTCGTACATTAACACTCACAATATGGCACGTCATCACCCTTCGTGCATTAACACTCACAATATGGCACGGCATCACCCTTCGTACATTAATACTTACAATATGGCACAGCATCACCCTTCGTGCATTAACACTCTCCCTTACCATAATGCAATGCATAAATAACAACAGGGAGATAGAATAACAAGTACAAACCGTACTTCAACATTTGGTTCCATAATATCAATCTCAACTTGAAATAAAAACTCAATTATCACCAGAAAATCCGTAAACATAATAAGAACGATAATTTGGATAACACTAGTATAACACGTAGCAATTTGGCATAGGAATGAGACAATGTCAGAAAAACAGAGAAACATGGAAAAACAGATAAATTGGCGGCGCATAGGTACTCGTCACCTCACATATACGCCGCTCACAATAATTTCACTTAGCAATTAATCTAAGGTTCCTAATTCCCTCAAGTCAGGGTTAGACACAACACTTACCTCGCTCCGAAGGCCACTTAATCCTCAATCACAGCCTTTCCTTTGGAATTCACCTCCAAACTACTCGTATCTATTCAAAAATGACTCAATAATATCAAATATTGCTAAAGAAATCAATTATATTGCATAAATTAAATTTCCCAAATTTTTCTCCAAAAAGTAGAAAAATCGACCCCGGGCCCGCTTGGTCAAAACCCGAGGTTCGGACCAAAATTCTTTTACCCATTCACCCCCGAGCCCGAATATGTAATTAGTTTTGGAATCAGACCTCAAATTGAGGTCTAAATCCCCAAATTCCCGAAATCCCTATTTTCTACCCTAACCCCTAATTCTACCATAAAAACTCTAGATTTTTGGTTGATAATTCAAGGAATATAATGGGTAATTGAAAGAAAATGGTTTAGAATCACTTACCAACACTTTAGGGAAGAAAATGACTCTTGAAAATCGCCTCTACCCGTTTGGTTCTTGAAAAATGTTGAAGAAATGGCTTAAACCCGTGTTTGATTCTGTTTTATGCACTGGACGGCAGTGTGCATCGCGTTCGCGAGGCCACTGTCGCGTTCGCGAAGGGTACTGGCTTCCAAGCCTTCGCGTTTGTGAGACGTTGCTTGCGTTCGTGATGGTTACGCTCCCCTGGCCTTCGCGTTCGCGAGACGTTGCTCGCGTTCGCGATGAAAGAACGACCAACCCTCCCCCAGGTCCCCAAGTGCTTCGCGTTCATGATGAGCAGGTCGCGTTCGCGAAGGGTAAATCCCCCATCACTTCGCATTCGCGGCCAGGCCTTCGCGTTCGCGATGAAGGATTCTCAGCCTCGCTGGATTACTCTTCGCGTTCGCGAGAGTACCTTCGCGAACGCGAAGAAGGACATGCCAGAACACAGATTCTGCAGAAAAACCAGATTTCCAAAGTCCAAAACATCCCGCGGCCTATCCGAAACTCACCCGAGCCCTCGGGGCTCCAAACCAAACATGCACACAAGTCTAAAAATATCATACAAATTTGCTCGCGCGATCAAATTGCCAAAATAACACCTAGAACTCTAAATTTAGCACCAATTCAAATGATATTCTCAAGAACACTTTAAAATCCATAACTTCTCAACTGGACGTCCGAATCACGTCAAATCAAATCCGTTTCTCACCAAATTTCACAGACATGTCTTAAATATCATAATGAACCTGTACCGGGCTCCGGGACTAAAATACGGACTCGATACTAACAATGCCAAATATCAATCAATTGTTAAAAATAAATAATTTTCAAACTTTTAATTCTCATCAAAAATTCATAACTCAAGCTACGGACCTCCAAATTCGATTCCGGGCATACGCTCAGGTCCCATAATTCGATACGGACCCACTGGGACCATCAAAGCACGGATCCGGGCCCGTTTACCAAAACTGTTGACCGAAGTCAACTAAAATTAACTTTTTAGGCAAAAATTCTTATTTTCGTTAGTTTTCAACATAAATGCTTTCCGGAAACCTCCCCGGACTGCGCACGCAAATCGAGGAGGGTAAAAATGAGATTTTGAAGGCTTAAGAGCGCCTATTCGAGTTTTAAAATATAAGATGACCTTTTGGGTCATTACAATATCCAAAAAGTAGCCCTTCCACTTTGACGTTGGAGTGGAATTTATGTTGACACGAAAGAAAGGCACAATAAAAGAAAACAGACAAGAGTCAAACAACTAACAATATAATTAAGGAGAAAAGCACGAACTAATTGGCATGAAATGAAAAATACAGACACAAATAACTAGAGTAACACAAGTAGAATAATTACTAATGTTAACTGGCTAAAAATAATCAAAGAAAACACAAGAATAACTCAAAAATTAAGCTAGAGAAAATCATGTCCACGGTTTATTTTCGTTGCCACAAATGGGCTGGGGTGGTGCAATTTTGTGCCCACGATTTAATTTCATGTTCACGAAAATTTCTTATTTTCTGAGGTTCAAGTCTGTCCACCTCCATGAAATTTTTCCGGCACCACATTTTTGGTCCACGAATATGGGCTTTCAGCTTCTTCTTCTTCACTTTTTGGCTCGATTTTGAATTTCCAAATTGATCCAAATCAACTTGAAATGCCTTCAAACTTCATATTGCACTAAGGAATCACCTTAAGATCAAACCCCAATGATTTTTAACATCAAATTTATGAATCACATAAACTCAAATGGATCAAATGGTATTTGTTTTCATTAACCCACTTATGGACTTGATTTACTAACGATTCAACCACCGCAATACATACCCAATAATGCCCCATATTCTGCTACCAATAATGCTGCCCCACATCACGATCCATCTCCGTAGCACCAAACAAATAGAATTCCATCAACTCTTAGCGTCCTCAAGGATCATCTCTATCGAACCGTCAACACTGGAAACAATGATTCGACACCAAAATCGCAACACACCGTTATCTTTGATAACCTCTTCTTAGATACAATTTCACAACACCGTGCCCCAAAGGCAAACAAATGAAGACCATCATACTGACGAGACTTAATGCGTTCAAACAAGGATGACGACAACCTAGACAAGAATTCCACCAAGTTTGGAGATATCAAATCTCGCTACTCAGTCAGCTAAGGCCTGAACACGCATAGCCTAATTACATCTCTGGTGCTGGAATTAAATACCGAATCTTCCAATCGCGTACCGAATAATCATTTTCATGAAGCACTCACTGCCATAACACATGTATAAACACCCTGCCGTTCACACCAATACTGCGCGATAATCAATGTATGAACATCACAATACACTATGTATAGCCACGAAACCATGGGCAACACTAACACTAGGATGAAACAATAGAACACCCTCCACAAGGCGACGGTAATAGTCCGTCCGTATACACAGGGAAAAACAACCTGCACCATGTTTGTAGTATCTCCACAACTCATTGGTACCCAACCAATATCGAATGCCCGACATTGCATACAAATGATTAGGAAGGAATTGAAGGCATAAGCTTCAACAAAATCAAATAGAACAACAATGAATCAAGAAAGGAAAGTTCTCCGAACAGTCCTGTAGTCTCTCGACAATAAGTACAGACGTCTTCGTACTGATCCGCAAGACTCTACTAGACTTGCTCATAACTCGTGAGACCTACATGAACCTAGAGCTCTGATACCAAACTATCATGACCCAAATCTCACTATTGGCCGTGATGGCGCCCGACACTACCGTTTGGCAAGCCAATAATTAAATCATTATGTCAATAGTAAATCAAAAATGCATTTCGATATAATTAAAGAAGTAAAGAGTGAAAGTTTGTTTGTTTTCATAATGTCACGGTCCAAACCGATGGGCCGTGACGAGTGCCCGAGTCCTACCTGACGAACACCCCTAAGTATACGTCTAAGATATAAGCATGAATTAAGGGTAGGTCATGAATAATATCTGCTATAAAACTGTTGAAGCACATGAATAACATACATGAGGAAAACATGTCCAAAAGATATATATACATATACACACGGAATACGGTAGGGCGAGCAAACAAGGCTGCTATAGACAACTATATATCCAAAACTGGAAGCCGACAAGGCCACATACTATCCAACTATACATGACTGTCTACAGACCTCTAATAACCCGTCGTACCAATATCTACATACAAAAGTAGCGTACCAAAACTAATAACAGCTCTGAATCAAGTGTAGCACACCAACTCTCGATGATCAAGGATCCTAAAAAGGGGGACTGTCAGCCTGTCTACCTGCACCTGCGGGCATGAAACGTAGCATCCCCAGGCAAAAGGGATGTCAGTACGAATAATGTACCGAGTATGTAAGGCATAAAAATCAGTCCATAAAAGACATAAATGAAACATGGAGTAAAGGAATCCACCTGTAAGTCTAAATAACTTTGTGAATCCTGAAATATTTATAAAGTCATGCATGTGCGTATAAATGTCGTATTATGCATAGGTATATGTGTTCATAACATCATCCAGCCTCTGAGGGCATCCCGTCATATCATCTCGGCCTCTGTGGGTAAAATCATCACTTATACCAGCTGATCAGGTGGTGGGGCATATATAAAGCCGTAACCTTTTCCCATATCCCATATACATATAATATACGAGTATATAACGCCATATGGTCATGGGTCAATGTACATGTATAAATGAATGAAATGCATAAGAAGTGAGTTGATAAAATTTCTTGGAATGTCATAAGATCAATATGTCTTTGGATAAACTTTATCAATTACGTATTTTTCTGAGACCCATGAACAAAAAATTATAATAAGATACATGGGAAATCAAGAACATAGGCACCCCTAGTGCTTCCATGAATAGAGGCATTTATGAAAGTTGTGCGTTTACTCGTTTCGTTAATATCGTATGGATCATGTCAAAAGGAAAGAAGGGATAGCCTTAACATACCTGAACCGATTCTCTTGAGAATCTCTCTAACACACGCCAATCGCGAAAAATACACGTAACGGCAGATCGAAGTAGGGAAAAATCTGTATGATATTCTTGAGAAAGATTATACCGAGCTCCCTTAGAATTGCAAATCCTGTTGCTATTACGTAGTATAACTTCGTATGAATTTTTTTGCTGAAGATCTGTTACCTGTAGATTAGATATAAGCACCTCTCTTTGTGAATTAGAGAGGTCTTATACCTTAGCGGGTGTGGGGCCCACTCATGTAGTGACTTAGCCACATAACCCTCTAAATGTGCCACCTTATTATGTGAACTTAAGAGTCACATTTTCCTAAGGCCTTTGCTGCCACGTTGAGTCCCATTAGGCTTATCCAAAGATGCTAATTAATTAGTTAATCCCCCGCTAAAAATCAATAATTACCCAATTATTCACATAATTAAGAATTATTCCAAATTACATAAAATACTACTCAATTTTAACATACCTTATACACCTTACTATCATGGTGATGTGGTACCTTGTATGGCACTAGTCCATAAATACAGGGTATTATAGCTCGGACCGTATTTTATTCCAAATTGACAACCTTCAATGAAACTCATTTTCTTTGATTTGTTTACCTTCTAACCTTCACGGTACTTACTTACTATCTGTTATAAATAGTATAAATACTTATAACCTCAAAAATAAATCTCATTCTCGAGCCTACGTCGATTAACTTATGACGAAACTTTAACGTACGAAATGCGGGGTGTAACAACCTTCCCCCCTTAGAAACATTCATCCTCGAATGTTTAACTCCCTGAGATCTATATAAATTTTTGGCAGAGTCGCCTTTGTAACAGTACTACTACCAACCCTTCCTGTAGGAAACTCAATAATCCAATGCCACATAGGGCCACAATGATCAATAACGATAATAGCCTCACACGACCAATGACAATAACTAACACATGAATCCATACACGCACCTTAAGGCTGTGATGTCTCAGTCGGATCCTCCTATGGAAGAGGAAACAAGTGGGGATACCTAGACTTCATGCCTTCTTCGGCTTCCCAAGTCATTTCCTCCACATTATTATTTCTCCAAAGTTACGTCTTTAGTCCTCAATCTCCAAACCTGTCTATCTAGTATAGCAATGGTGAACCCAACTGAGCAAGCCTGTTAGATATCATTCTATCCAAATTCATTCGTGAATAAATAGGAGATGTACTCCGTTAATCAAATACTGAAGAGATTTCATTAACCGCTTCCATTTCATTCCCATTAACAACATCATTCAATATTTCAAAAATAGTACGAGTTTATATATTTAATGAAAAACATGTTGTCAACTACCAACAGTTCTAATCCAATTCCCAACATCAAATACCACCCACAACCTGTCTACGGAGCCTCTAAGTACAACTGAAGAATAATATGGAAATGCCGGCAACAAGGCCCCGGCTATACCTCAACCACAAAGTACATATACATGACCCTGAAACGAAGTGGGGCTCACCAAATTGGCTGAAAGGAGTGTACTTCTATCACTGATCAATGCCACCTGCTGTAGAACCACCTGCATCCATTAAAGATGCAGCGCCCCCAGCAAAAGGGACGCTAGTACTATCGAATAGCACTAGTATGTATAGCTAGAAATCCTCTTTCAAAATAGAATTCCCATATGATCTATACGTGGAACACATAATATAATGTAATTGAAACAACCTATACAAACAAGGACAACAAAAGGGGCACCTATTGTCTGCATTAATAATGTGTCTCATTAGACCGTCCTTAGTGTTCACATATCATATGATACACTTTTGCGTTTCATAGACCGTCCATAGTGTTTATTCATACCGTACATCTATACCTCTTATACATAATGCAGCTATGCGTTTCATAGACCGTCCACAGGATTTCATATCATAATGGATTTCATAACACAATGTACCTATGCGTTCATAGACCGTCCACATGATTTCATAACACAATGTACGTATGCATTCATAGACTGTCCACAGGATTTCATAACATAATGTACTTCATAACACAATGTACCTATGCGTTTCATAGATCGTCCACAGGATTTCATAACACAATATACCTATGCGTTTCATAGACCGTCCATAGGGTTTCATAACACAATATACCTATGCGTTTCATAAACCGTCCATAGGGTTTCATAACACAATATGCCTATGTGTTTAATAGACCGTCCATAGGGTTTCATAACACAATATACATATGCGTTTCATAACACAATAGACCTATGCGTTTCATAGACTGTCCATAGGGTTTCATAACACATTGGAAACAAAAGTACAAATACGTACATCTCATAAACTTTCACACCACATATCACCTAATCCGTACTTTCAACCACTTACAACATTATTATTTCATTGGCTCTCTTGGCCATACATATGATTCTTTATTCATGGCGCAATGGCCGTATTTCATATTCCACACTTTCATTTCTTCCCTTTCATAGATCATAATCATAATTATCAACAAGTAGAATATTCCGGAAATCACAACTTTAAATTCATTAGTAATGAAGGCTTTAAACACAATCGATTTCTTTCCAATAAATAGAGTAAAATGATGGGCAATCGAAGTACAAGTTAAAATCATACACGATTTCCACTCACGAATATGTAAGAATGCAAAACACATTGAAAATTTCTTACAAAGCATAACATTAGCTAAAATAGCCACATATAGGCATCACTTGAGTTCATAAACTTTTAGCCGATTATATTGTCGAAGTCAATTTTGGAATAGTTGAGTCAAAACTCATTTCATAATCTTTTTCACATTATTTTATTTCATTGGCACCATTGGTCACAACAATAACTTTCACTATTGGCACGTTGGCCACACTTTATATTCCCAATTTACTGATTTCACTTCCAACCATCTTTATAGGTTATCAACAATAAGACATTCCCAATCAAGACTTTAGGTACACATATGAGCAATTAAGAGTCTTAAGAATATTGAGATTTTCTTACAGCTAGGCGGTAATTTGACTTACGATGTGGAGCCGGTGGCTATTTTAGACCGGCAGGTTAGAAAACTGAGGTCAAAGAGCATAGCATCAGTGAAGGTGCAGTGGAGAGGCCAGCCAGTGTGAGTAGCTACTTGGGAGGTTGATCAGGAGATGCGGAGAAAATATCCACACTTATTTGAGACTCAAGGCATTATTCTAAACCCGTTCGAGGACGAACGTTTATTTAAGAGGGGGAGAATGTAACGACCCGGCCGGTCATTTTGAATATCATAACACTGTTCCCCCATTTACTACTCAAATTATACTTTATAGCTATTTTATTACTTGTCGGGGTAGTTGGTTTGGGTCCAGAAGGAATTCAGAATGAAATGAGACACTTAGTCTCATAATTGAAAATTTAAGTTAGAAAAGTTCATCGGATGTGGACCTATGTGTAAAAGACCTCGGATTCAAATTCTGATTATTCCAATAGCTCCGTATGGTGATTTTTGACTTAGGAGCATGTCCAAAAATTTATTTGGAGGTCCGCAGAGGAATTAAGTTTGAAATGCCGAAAGTTGAATTTTTGGGAAGTTTGACTGGGGGATTTACTTTTTCGACTAAGATTGTATATTGATATATGACTTGTTGGTACTTTTAGTTGAGGTCCCGAGGGCCTCGGGGTGATTTCGGGTGGTTAATGGATTTGTCGAAGTTGGAATTAGCAGCTGGAGCTGCTGCTTCTGCTATTTCCGCACCTGCGGAAGGAAGAGTCGCAGGTGCGAGGCCGCTGATGCACGTAGGGAGTGTGCAGGTGCGAGCAATGCCGGGCTAGGTAGGTTGCATAGATGCGAGTTGGAGGTCGCATCTGCGAGCCCGCAGGTGCGAAACCTGGGGTGCAGATGCGGAAAGGGCAATGTTGGGTAGGCTTCGCAAAAGCGGAGAAAATGCGCAGATGCGCCTTCGCAGGTGCGACGGGTTTGCTGCAGATGCGGAGTCTGGGTGCGTAAGTGAGTTGTGCAGGTGCGGTCTCGCGGGTGCAAGAAAATGGCCGCAGGTGCGAAAAACCTGGGGAGAAACCATAAATAGAACCCTTCGCGATTTTGGTGCATTCTTCACCATTTCTATTCGGTTTTTGGAGCTTTTGGGAGAGATTTGAAGAGGGAATCAAGGGGGTTTCGTTGAGGTAAGTTACTGGAGCCCTAATACTTGTATATAAGGTGATTTTCCGTTGTTTAACCATTGTAATTAGTGAAAATGAGGGGTTATGGCTTGGAATTGTTGGAGAGTATTTTAAGGATTTGAAGGACCAAACGATGTCGGATTTTGATGAATTTGGTATGGTTAGACTCGTGAGTGAATGAGCTTTCTAGTTTTGTAAATTTTGTCAAATTTCGAGATATGGGCCCGGGGGCCGGGTTTGAGCCAATTTCGGGTTTTGGTCTAATTTTGTAGCTTTTCTTGTGGAATTCATTCCATTAGCGCGTATTCATGGTATTGTACTGATTGTGAATAGATTTTGAGCATTTGGAGGCCGAGTCTAGAGGCAATAGCATTGCGGGGTAGAGATTTGACTAGTTTGAGGTAAGTAACGATTGTAAATCTAGTCCTGAGGGTACGAAACCCCAGATTTTGTATCATTCTACTATTTTTAGTGACACACATGCTAGGTGACGGGCGTGTGGGCGTGCACTGTTGGGGATTTGTGACTTGGTCCGTCCCGTAGCAACTGAAGTTGCATACTTTATTGAAACCATATGATACTTATATGTTTTAGAAAGAATTTCTGTAAATTGGGCTGAATGCCATGTTTGGGCCTTGCGCAAAGGTTGTTGGACCCTTAGGGACTATTTCTTTATCCTCTCATTGTTTTTGATTGAAAATCTATACTCAGTCATGTTTATACTTGTTTACCGCATAACTCAGTTTTATGACTCTATTTTGATGCACATAAATGTTTTGGGCCGAATGCCCTGTTTTATTGAAATGCCCGAGTGGCTTGAGAGGTTTATGACTGAGTGAGGCCGAGGTCCTGATTTGTGAGGATGAGTGTGGATCGGGGCTGCCCGCCTACAACATACTTTATTATTATAGCACGTGAGTTGTCTGTGCAGATTATAGCGCTTGGGCTGAAGGAACCCCTCCGGAGTCTGTACACACCCCTAGTGAGCGCAGGTACCTACTGAGTGTGAGTGCAGAGTGCTGAGTGACTGGGAGGCATGAGTGATTATGAGGTATGCCCGAGTAGCAAAAGTGATTGTGAGGTATGCCCTAGTGGAACGAGTGACTGTGAGGTTTGCCCGAGGGGCTGTATATGAGTGATGTTTTTGCCCGAGGGGTTGTTTATGATTTCATCATTTTTTCTCACCTTTGCATTTTCCTCTGTTTGAAAACTGTTGAAAAATATCTTTAAATGATTTTTACTGGAACTGGGTTTAAACTAGATGTTTTGATTCAACTCCTGGTTTTAAAAGCATGTGGTATTTTACTAAGATTTCCTGATATGAATGTTATATGCTTTATTGCTCGTCACTACTGCTCAGTCTTTATTTATTGTTGTTACTTACTGAGTTGGCATACTCACGTTACTCCCTGCACCTTGTGTGCAGATTCAGGTGTAGCTGGACACGGTAGCGGTTATTGATTGTTCTGGTTGCAGATTTTCTTGGAGATCGCAAGGTAGTTGTTTGGCAATCGCAGCCCCTGCTCTTCTCCCTCTTATCTTCCTCTAGTTGTATTTAGCTATTTTCCAGGATGAGTTAGCCTTGATATTGTTAGACAGATTGTAGTAGATGCTCATGACTAGTGACACCCTGATGTCGGGCTTTTCTTTTCTGCACTTCTATTTTTTTTCTTTGATTTGAACTCCTTAGATGAAGGTTTTATGTTAAATAGTATTGAAATTATCTTTGAAATGAAAATATCGATTTGTTTGGAAATGAATCGGCTTGCCTAGTTCCATGATAGGCGCCATCACGATAGATTAGGTTTTTGGGTCGTGAAAATACCCATTATGCGGTCCATTGTGCGACCTCATACCTGTTTTCGGAGGGGTAATTTTCCTATTTTCATAACCCGACCCCATTTTGATAAATAGGTTTTGGGACATATTTTGGGGAAATGATCTGATGATTTTAGAGAGAAGCGAGAGTGTTCTAGACAGAGGAAGTAGATGAAGTGTCTTGTTTATCAAATTCTTGTCTAAGCCTTAAAATCCAACAAGAAATCCCTCAAGTTCTTCATCAAAGAGGTAAGGTTCTAACCCCTAATCTTCAATTTCGAGTTTGGGTAATGATGGGTGATTAAGAGTATGATTCTTGGGTGTAAGAGTATTATTTATACGTACCAATAAGGTTTATGGAAAGAGTGTTGAGTTCAAATGGGTAAAGATTGGGTTGAAAATGGTAGAAATCTTCAAAGACTTCAATTGAAGATTTGAGGGTCGAGTTGATGTCGGAATTTGGTGAAATTTATATGGTTGGACTCGTGGTTGGATGGGCGTTAATATTTTGTAACTTTTTTCAGGTTAAGTAACAGTTTTAAATCTGGTCCTGAGGGTATGAAACCCCGGATTGTTGTATCATGTGATTATTTTGGAGGTGACGCACATGCTAGGTGACGGGCGTGTGGGTGTGCCCCGAGGGGATTGTGACTTGGTCCTCCCCGGGAAATTGTAAAGTTGAATAATTTGTTATTAGCTATATGCTCTCTATGTGTTGATAAAATTTGACTAAAAAATCATGCTTAGGCTATGTGATAGTACTGTTGGGATCCACAGAGGTCGCGTACTTGTTGAATTGCCTGCTAAATGCTATATGTACGCAGTCTCAGTTTTTACTTGCACATTTTGTCTCAGTCTTTGTTATTATTATTGATACATCATATCATTGTTGTTTGGGCTGATTGTGTGATTGTTGAGAGCCCTAGAGACTGGAGAGCTTTATGACTGAGTGAGGCCGACGGCCTGATTGTGAGATATTATATTATAGCACGTGAGTTGGCCGTGCATATCCTTATATTAATAGCACGTGAGTTGGCTATGCAACATGTGAGTTGGCCGTGCAGATCCAGATATTTATATAATGACACATGAGTTGGCCGTGCAGCACGTGAGTTGTCCGTGCAGATCCTTATATTATACTATAGCACGTGAGTTGGCCGCGCAACACATGAGTTGGTTGTGCGGATCCAGATATTTATATTATGGCACGTGAGTTTTTCGTGTAGCACGTGAGTTGTCCGTACAGATTATAGCGCTTGGGCTGTAGGAGCCTCTCCGGAGTCTGTACACCCCCAGTGAGTGCGGGTACCCATTGAGAGTGAGTGATGAGGGTTGGGAGCCCAGTGAGTGATTGTTTTCCTGAGAGGTTTTACTTGATTTCCATTTTTTGTTTCACTTAGTTGCTATCTGTCATTGTTGTGAAATCTCTGAAAGATTTTTATATACGGATTATATGAATAAGAACTGTATAAAAATTGATTTGACATTAAACTGCCAGATTTGATAGCATGTCTATTCTTTACTGGAATTACTGGAAATGAAATATAATTGTGTAGCTCGTTACTATCTTCAGTTCCTTATTTATTATTGTTACTTGCTGAGTTGGTTGTACTCATACTACACCCTGCACTTCATGTGCATATCCAGGTGTCTCCGGACATAGCGGGTGCTGATTCTTTCACACAATAGATTTTTCGGAGATTCTAAGGTAGCTGTTGTGTTTCGCAGACCTTGCCTCTCCTTCCCTATCTCCTTATTTACTGTATTTGGTCTCAGACTGTTACGGACCGTATTTTTCAGACTTCTATTCATAATTAGATGCTCATGTACTCAGTGACACTAGGTTTTGGGAGTGTTTGTATCGGAAATTTTGAGGCCTTTTATTAAACTCAAATTATTATGTCCTTCAAACTTAAAGGAAATTGGGGGTTATTGGTGTTATCAGCTTGCCTAGTTTCGAGATAGGCACCATCACGACATGTTAGATTTTAGGTCGTGACAGCAATGTATTAATGTTTTTCTGATTGTAGCTAAAATGTAGTAGAAATGTAGTTATTTTGTTTTCTGGTTTTGAAACAAGTTTTATTAACTTGATGTTTCTTTTGGTGCAGAATCAAACATTTTTTGCACCACATGATGTTGATTATGGAATCACTAGGTTCCAGACATTATCCGACCCTGCTATTCCTGGCCAAATCAAGAATTTACTGTCTGAAAATGGGTTAAAGGTGTTTAAGAAGACATGTTTTGGGCATTTTCTTTCCTTGCCCAAAATATGTATCCAAAATCAGGCAATTCACCTTCTCATGAAGTATGAATTGAACGCATTTGTTTTTGACTTTTTTACAGCAGAGATAAAGGGTGAGAGGCTAAACTTTGGGTTGAGGGAGTTTGCCCTGATCAGTGGCCTTAGATATTTTACAGAAGTGACGGAATTTGGTAACACAACTAAGTATGATAGTAAATTAATGAGGAGCTATTTTCTGAACAAGGAAAAAGTTGAGAAGTCATACTTGAAACAAATTGTAACCAATCGTAGTTGGGCGAACGATGAGGATGTAGCCAAGCTGTGTATTCTCTATCTGATAGAATTCCTCTGTCCTTCATACAAAGATAATTTAGGTTTGATAGACCATTTTAGGTTCTACTTGGTGGACTCGGGGCAGTATGCGAACTACGCATGGGGTATCGAATCTTATACAAAATTGCTTCAGTCCGTTAGGCACAAGCTCAACCCTTCTATGCATTTTTATGTCATTCGAGGTTTTGCACTAGCTATGAAAATATGGTTGTATGAATGTTGCTCTACTGTCAACATGGATATAGCTACAATGGTTGGTAATTTGATCCCCCGCATACTTAACTAGACAGCTAGTAAGCACAAGATATGGTTATCTGCATTGGAAGATAGAATGATCAAACCATCATGGATCAAGGTAAATGGTTTTCACTTCTGGGCAGACAATTTAATACAAATTATCTACACATTTTATACATATTATGACTAGGTCCCTCACATTTTTTTCACTCAGTTCACCAACATAATTGAAGCACCAAAAGATCTTTCAAAAATGAATTTGCCAGATAAAGTTGAATACATCCTTGAAGAAGCTGAAACAAAGGTCAAGCATCCGACAGATGCTCCATCTCCATCCGGACATAAGCAGGCAATGAGAATAGATGACAAGAAAGATATTGTTGAAACAAATAAAAACATTAATAAATGATGTTGATAAGGTAACATCTATACATAATCCTAGATGGTTTCTTTAATTTATGTTATGCAAATTATTTCGTTAACTCTTTCTATTTTAATATGTAGGTGGGTTCAGACCTTGGAACCTTCAAGAAAGAGGTATACATAATTCTTGATTTTTAGTCTTCTCTCTCTCTCTCTCTCTCTCTCTCTCTCTCTATATATATATATATATATATATATATATATATATATATATATATATATATATATATATATATATATATATATATATATATATATATATATATAAAATAATTGTAAGATACATTATAACTATTAATTGTTCTTTAAGTTTTTCAAGACTAGGTAGCATTCGACTGCTACTCAATGATTCCATCAAGTCTGTTTTACAGGCAATAAACAGTCAAAAGGATAACATTGATGCTAAGGTTTCATTCGAAATATATTCATTTTGGACAACAATTTTTACCATGTCTAAGTTTCTATTATCATTCATAAAGTATATAGCCTAACAAATTATGCTTGCAGTTTACTGGCAGTTCTACGAAAAATGATGAGCATTACAAAGAAAAGAACTGTGATGACCCAAAGGTCATCTTATGTTTTAAAACTCAAATCTGTGCTCTTAAGCCTTAAAAATCTCATTTTTATCCTCCTCGATTTACGTGCGCAGTCCGGGAAGGTTTTCGGAAAGCTTTTATGTTGAAAACTGATGAAAATAAGAATTTTTGCCTTAAAAGTTGATTTTAGTTTACTTCGGTCAACATTTTTGGTAAACGGGCCCGAATCCATGCTTTGACGGTTCCGATAGGTCCGTATCGAATTATGGGACCTGGGCGTATACCCGGAATCGAATTTGGAGGTCCCTAGCTTGAGTTATGAATTTTTGATGAAAATTAAAAGTTTGGAAATTATTTGTTTTTAAGAATGGATTGATAATTGGCATTGTTAGTATCAGGTCCGTATTTTGGTTTTGGAGCCTGGTACAGGTTCATTATGATATTTAAGACATGTCTGTGAAATTTGATGATAAATGGAGTTGATTTGACGTGATTCGGACATCCAATTGAGAAAATAGAAATTTTAAAGTGTTCTTGAAAATTTCATTTGAATTGGTGCTAAATTTAGTTCTAGGTGTTATTTTGGTTATTTGATCACGCGAGCAGGTCCGTATGATGTTTTTAGACTTCTGTGCATGTTTGGTTTGGAGCCCTGAGGGCTCGGGTGAGTTTCGGATAGGCCACGGGATGTTTTGGACTTGGGAAAAATCTGGTTTTCTGCAGATTCTGGTGTCTGTCATATCCTTCTTCGCGTTCGCGAAGGTCCTCACGCGAATGCGAAGAGTAACTTGATGAGGCTGAGACTTCTTCTTCGCGAACGCGAAGTGATGGGGGATGTATCCTTCACGAACGCGACCGGCTCATCGCGAACTCGAAGCATGTGGGAACCTAGGGGGGAGGGGGTTGGTCGTTCCTTCAGCGCGAACGCGAGCCATTCCTCACGAACACGAAGGCCAGAGGGGAGTGATCATCGCGAACACGAGCTGGGTCTCGCGAATGTGAAGGATTGGCATCCAGTACCCTTCGCGAATGCGACAGTGCTCTCGCGAACGCGATGAACACTGTCGCCCAGCACTTAACAGAATCCAAAACGGGATTTTTGCCAAAAACTCATTTTTCTTAAAAACCAAACAGTGAGGGGCGATTTTTAAAGAGTCATTCCTTCCCCAAATTATTGGTAAGTGATTCTAAACCATTTTCTTTCAATTACCCATTATATTTCTTGAATTTTCAACCTAAAATCTAGAGTTTTCATGGTAGAATTAGGGGTTAGGGTAGAAAATTGGGACTTCGGGAATTTGGGGATTTAGACCTCAATTTGAGGTCAGATTCCAAAACTAATTACATATTCGGGCTCGGGGGTGAATGGGTAAAAATATTTTGGTCCGAACCTCGAGTTTTGACCAAGCGAGCCCGGGGTCAATTTTTTGACTTTTTGGAGGAAAAATTGGGAAATTTAATTTATGCAATATAATTGATTCCTTTAGCAATATTTGATATTATTGAGTCATTTTTGAATAGATACGGGTGGTTTGGAGGTGAATTCCAATGGAAAAGTTGTGACTGAGAATTAAGTGGCCTTCGGAGCGAGGTAAGTGTTGTGTCTAACCCTGGCTTGAGGGAATTAGGAACATTAGATTATTTGCTAAGTGAAATTCATCTGAGTGGCGTATAGGTGAGGTGACGAGTACCTATGCACCGCCAATTTACCTGTTTTTCCATGTTTCTCTATTTTTCTGAGATTATCTCATTCCTATGCAAAATTGCTACGTGTTATACTAGTGTTGTTCAAATTATCGTTCTTATCATGTTTACAGATTTTTCTGGTGATAATTGAGTTTTTATTTCAAAGTTGAGATTGATATTTTGGAACCAAATGTTGAAGTAAGGTTTGTACTTGTTATTCTATCTCCCTATTGTTATTTATGCATTGCATTATGGTAAGGGAGCGTGTTAATGCACGAAGAGTGATGCTGTACCATATTGTGAGTATTAATTCACGAAGGATGATGTCGTGCCATATTGTGAGTATTAATGCACGAAGGGTGATGCCTTGCCATATTGTGAGTGTTAATGCATGAAGGGTGATGCCGTGCCATATTGTGAGTGTTAATACACGAAGGGTGATGCCGTGCCATGATATGAGAGTAAACGCACGAAGGGTGATCCCGTGCCGTTTCTATTAATTTTATGGTGAGATTTAGATTAAAAGAACGAAGGGTGATGCCGTGCATTTTTCCTTACTATATTCACTATTCCTGTTGATTCATGGTATATTGACTGCTCCGGTGATCATTCTGTTGTAGTTCTTTATCTTGTATTCCCCTCAGTATGTTTCCCCTTCCAACTTTTCCTGTTTAGTTCTTCATTCCTGTTATTTGCGTATACATTGTTAAATTGTACAGGTTGATTTGTAGGTGCCTTGCCTTAGCCTCGTCACTACTTCGTCGAGGTTAGGCTCAACACTTACTAGTACATGGGGTCGGTTGTACTGATGCTGCACTCTGCACTTTCTGTGCAGATTTTGATACCGGCTCAGGTTGATCGAGATTTGCTACTGGTCCGCTGTCCAGAGACTCAAGGTAGATCTGTCGGCGTTCACAGGCCTTGAAGTCCCCGTCTATCTTTTATGTCCTACTGTTTTGTTTCATTCAGACAGTTGTATTTCTTCAGACTATTACTTGTAGTAAATTCTAGAATGCTCGTGAATTGTGACTCCAGATCTGGGTGGTAGTAATTAATACAGTTTTATGATATTCCGCACTTATTATATTTCATTTTAGTTAATTATTGTTATTTACTGAATGGAAATAAGGAATTGGTTTAATGATTTTCTAACATTGGCTTGCCTGGCAAGTGAAATGTTAGGCGCTATCACGGTCCCGTCAGTGGGAAATTTCGGGTCGTGACAGTTGGTATCAAAGCACTATGTTTCCTATGTCTCACGATTCACGAGCAAGCTTAGTAGAGTCTGGTGGATCGGTATGGAGACGTCTGTGCTTATCTTCTAGAGGCTATGAAGTTTAGGAACAAGTTCCACTTCTATTCTTCTTTGTCGTGCGATTTTGCTTTCTCAATACTTATTGAACTCTTCTACTCTTATTCTCTCGCAGATGGTGAGAACACGTACCGCTTCCTCAGCTGAGCAGCAGCCAGAGCCTCCAGTGACAGCTCCTACGCGGGGCAGAGGTCGAGGCCGAGGCCGTGCCAGAGGCCGAGGCAGGGGCAATGCTCAGCCTAGGGCAAGAGCAGTAGCCCCAGCAGTGGAGCCTCAGATAGAGATTGACGAGGAGGTTCCAGCCCAGACTATTCCTGTCGGACCAGCTTAAGTTCCGGAGGGGTTCATTGCTACCCCAGTACTTCAGGACGCTTTGGTCCATTTGGTGGGCCTTATGGAGAGTGTGGCCCAGACTGGCCCATTTTCTATGGCACCAGCAGTCTCTCAGGATGGTGGAGGAGCCTAGACTCCTACCACTCCCGCTCCGGAGCAGATAGCTCCCCAGTATCAGGCTCGAGCAGCTTAACCAATCGGATTAGTTCAGCCGGTTATTGCGGCACAGGTCGAAGATGGGCCAACTATGTCTTCTGAGGCTTTATGGAGATTGGACAGGTTTACCAAGTTCTTTCCTGTTCACTTCAGTGGTGCTCCTTCAGAGGACCCCCAAGACTATCTTGACAGCTGTCACGAGGTTCTACGGAACATGGGCATAGTGGAGACCAATGGGGTCGATTTTGCTGCATTTCAGATGACTAGTTCCTCCAAGAAATGGTGGATAGATTACTTGTTGACCAGACCAGCTGGGTCGCCTGCTCTTACTTGGGACCAGTTCTCTCAGCTCTTCATAGAGAAGTTTCTGCCTATCACATTGAGAGAGGAGCGTCGCCGTCAGTCTGAGTGTCTCCAGTAGGGCAGTATGACTGTTACTCAGTATGAGACCCGTTTTATGGATTTGGCCCATCATGCCATTCTTTTGCTTAACACCGAGAGAGAGAGAGGGTGAGGAGGTTTATTGATGGACTTGCTCAGCCTATCAGATTGCAGATGGCTAAGGAGACTGGGAGTGAGATTTCTTTTCAGGCGGCTGCTAATGTTGCCAGACGAGTCGAGATGGTTCTTACTCAGGGAGGTCAGGGGTCTGACAAGAGGCCTCGTCATTCCGGTGAGTTCAGCGGTGCCTCATCTAGAGGCAGGAGTACTTTTGGTAGAGGCCATCCTCCCAGGCCATTTCATTCAGCACTCCAGGCATCCCATGGTGCCTCAGGTGGTCGTGGCTCTTAGATGAATTATGCCGACCAGCTAGCCTACAGTGCACCATCAGCTCCATTAGTATACCTCCTCTCCAGAGTTATTAGGGTGGTTATTCAGGTCGACAGTCACAGCAGCCGAGGTTATGTTATACTTGTGGTGATCCGAGGCACATTGCTAGATTTTGCCCTCGGGCAACGGGTAGCTCACAGCATCAGAGTTCTCGTGCCATGGTTCCGGCACCAGTTGCTGCACCACCTGCTCAGCCAGCCAGAGGCAGGGGTCAGGTAGCCAGAGGTAGGGGTCAAGCCGTTAGAGGTGGAGACCAGCCAGCTAGAGGTCGTCCCAGGGACGTAGTTCAGGGTGGTGGGGCCCAGCCCCAGTGTTATGCTTTCCTAGCCAGGCTTGAGGCTGAGTCATCTGACGCTGTTATCACAAGTACTGTTTTAGTTTGCATTAGAGATGTTTCAGTTATATTTGATCCGGGATCCACTTACTCCTATGTGTCATCCTATTTTGCTTCCTATTTGGTTGTGCCCCGTGATTCTTTGAGTGCTCTTGTGTATGTGTCCACACCAGTGGGAGATACTATTGTTGTAGCTCGTGTTTATCGTTCGTGTGTGGTCACCATTGGGAGTTTTGAGACTCGTGTAGATCTTCTACTTCTCGACATGGTTGATTTTGATGTCATACTGGGCATGGATTGGCTGTCACCTTATCATGCTATATTAGATTGTCACGCCAAGATGGTGACCTTAGCCTTGCAGGGGTTGCCTCGATTAGAGTGGAGAGGGAATCATGGTCATTCTGCCAGTAGGGTTATCTCTTATGTGAAGGCTCAGCATATGGTCGAGAAGGGGTGTCTAGCTTATTTGGCTTATATCCGCGATTCTAGTGCGCAGGTTCCTTCCATGGGTTCAGTGCCAGTTGTTCGTGAGTTTCCAGAGGTGTTTCCTGCAGACCTGCCGGGGATGCCACCCGATAGGGATATTGATTTCTGCATTGATTTGGCTCCGGGCACTCAGCCTATTTCCATTCCGCCATATCGCATGGCCCCACCAGAGTTGAAAGAATTGAAGGAGTAGTTGCAAGATTTGCTTGATAAGGGCTTCATTACACTGGTGTCTCGCCCTGGGTTCACCTGTGTTGTTTGTGAAGAAGAAAGATGGATCGATGAGGATGTGTATAGATTATCGGCAGTTGAACAAAGTCACTATCAAGAACAAGTATCCATTGCCGAGGATTGATGATTTATTTGATCAGCTTCAGAGTACCAAGGTGTTTTCAAAGATTGATTTGAGATCTAGCTACCATCAGTTGAGGATTAGGGCATCCGATGTTCCTAAGACAGCTTTTCGGACTCGGTATGGGCATTATGAGTTTCTAGTGATGTCATTTGGGCTGACAAATGCCCCAGCAGCATTCATGGATTTGATGAATCGGGTGTTCAAACCCTACTTGGATTCTTTTGTGGTTGTATTTATTGATGATATCTTGATCTACTCCCACAGTCGAGAGGAGCATGAGCAGCACCTTCAGATCGTTCTTCAGACTCTGAAAGACAGCCAGTTATATGCTAAGTTCTCAAAATGCGAGTTTTGGTTGAGTTCAGTTACTTTCTTGGGTCACGTTATATCAGCAGAGGGTATTCAGGTGGATCCTAAGAAGATTGAGGCAGACCAGAATTGGCCTAAACCCACATCAGCTACAGAGATCCGTAGTTTCCTGGGTTTGGCAGGCTATTACCGTCGATTTGTGGAGGGATTTTCATCCATAGCAGCCCCGTTGACCAGATTGACCCAGAAGGGTACCCCGTTTAGGTGGTCAGACGAGTGTGAAGTGATCTTTCAGAAGCTCAAGACAGCTTTGACTACGGCACCAGTATTGGTGTTACCCACAGGTTCAGGATCTTATACAGTATATTGTGACGCATCTCGTATTGGTCTGGGTGCGGTATTGATGCAGGGTGGCAAGGTTATTACATATGCTTCACGGAAGCAGAAGGTTCACGAGAAGAATTACCATGTTCATGATCTAGAGCGGGCAACCATTGTTCATGCACTGAAGATTTGGAGGCACTATCTTTACGGCGTGCCATGTGAGGTATTCACTGATCATCGAAGCTTGCAGTATTTGTTCAAGAAGAAGGAACCCAATTTGAGGCAGAGGAGGTGGCTGGAGCTATTGAAAGACTATGATATCACCATATTGTATCATCGCGGGAAGGCCAATGTGGTGGTCGATGCTTTGAGTAGAAAGTCGGTCAGTATGGGTAGCCTTGCATATATTCCAGTTGGTGAGAGACCGCTTGCATTGGATGTTTAGGCCTTGGCCAACCAGTTCGTGAGGTTAGATGTTTCTGAGCCCAGCCGTGTTCTAGCTTGTACAGTTGCTCGGTCTTCTTTATTTGAGTGCATCAGAGATCGGCAGGATGACGATCCTCATTTACTTGTCCTCAGAGACACAGTGCAGCACGGTGGTGCCAAGCAGGTTACTGTTGGAGATGACGGAGTTTTGAGGATGCAGGGTCGTATTTGTGTGCCTAATGTGGATGGACTTCGTGAGTTGATCCTTGAGGAGTCCCACAGTTCCCGGTATTCTATTCATCCTGGGCGCCGCCAAGATGTATCAGGACTTGAGGCAGCATTATTGGTGGAGGCGAATGAAGAAGGACATAGTTGCCTATGTAGCTCGGTGCCTAAATTGCCAGCAGGTAAAGTGTGAGCATCAGAGACCTGGTGGTTTACTTCAGAGGTTAAATATTCCTGAGTGGAAGTGGGAGCGTATCACTATGGATTTTGTTATTGGACTCCCACGGACTCAGAGGAAGTTCGATGCAGTTTGGGTTTTTGTGGATAGGCTGACTAAGTCAGCGCATTTCATTCCTGTGGCAGTTACCTATTCCTCGGAGCGGTTGGCATAGATTTATACTCGTGAGATCGTCCGTCTTCATGGTGTGCCCGTGTCTATCATTTTTGATCGAGGTACGCATTTTACCTCGCACTTTAGGAGGGCAGTTCAGCATGAATTAGGTACGCGGGTTGTGTTGAGCACAGCATTTCATCCTCAGACGGATGGGCAGTCCGAGCGTAGTATTCAGATCTTGGAGGATATGCTCCGCGCCTGTGTTATTGACTTTGGAGGTTCTTAGGATCAGTTTTTGCCATTAGCGGAGTTTGCCTACAATAACAGCTACCAGTCGAGAATTCAAATGGCTCCCTATGAGGCATTATATGGTAGATGGTGTAGGTCGCCAGTTGGGTGGTTCGAGCCGGGGGAGGCTCGATTATTGGGTACAGATTTAGTTCAGGAGGCCTTGGACAAGGTCAAGATTATACAAGATCGACTTCGTACAGCTCAGTCCAGGAAAAAGAGTTATGCTGACCGTAAAGTTCGTGATATTGCATTCATGGTTAGAGAAAGAATATTGCTTTGGGTATCGCCCATGAAGGGTGTTATGAGATTTGGGAAGAAGGGCAAGTTGAGCCCTAGGTATATCGGGCCATTTGAGATCCTCGAGAGAGTGGGGGAGGTAGCTTATAGACTTGCGTTGCCTCCAGGTTTATCCTTAGTTCATCTGGTATTCCATGTGTCTATGCTCCGGAAATATCATGGTGACCCGTCCCACGTGTTAGATTTCAGCTCTGTCCAGTTGGACAAGGATTTGACTTACGAGGAGGAGCCGGTGGCCATTCTAGACTGGCAGGTTCGTCAGTTGAGGTCAAAGAGTTACCCTTCAGTTCGAGTACAGTGGAGAGGTCAGCCTACTGAGGAAGCTACTTGGGAGTCCGAGTCCGATATGTGGAGTAGATATCCCCACCTTTTCACCAGCCCAGGTATTTTTCTAAGTCCGTTCGAGGACGAACGGTTGCTTTAGAGGTGGAGAATGTGATGACCCAAAAGGTCATCTTATGTTTTAGGACTCAAATCTGCGCTCTTAAGCCTTAAAAATCTCATTTTTACCCTCCTAGATTTGCGTGCGCAGTCCGGGCAGGTTTCCGGAAAGCCTTAATGTTGAAAACTGATGAAAATAAGAATTTTTACCTTAAAAGTTGATTTTAGTTAACTTCGGTCAACATTTTTGGTAAACGGGCTCGGATCCGTACTTTGACGGTCCCGGTAGATCCGTATCGAATTATGGGACTTAAACGTATGCCCGGAATCGAATTTGGAGGTCCCTAGCTTGAGTTATGCATTTTTGATAAAAATTAAAAGTTTGGAAATTATTTATTTTTAAGAATTGATTGATATTTGGCATTGTTAGTATCGGGTCCGTATTTTGGTTCCGGAGCCCGGTATAGGCTTGTTATAATATTTGAGACATGTCTGTGAAATTTGGTGAGAAACGGAGTTGATTTGACGTGATTCGGACGTCCAGTTGAGAAAATAGAAATTTTAAAGTATTCTTGAGAATTTCATTTCAATTGGTGCTAAATTTAGAGTTCTAGGTGTTATTTTGGCGATTTGATCACACGAGCAGGTCCGTATGAATTGGTGCATGTTTGGTTTGGAGCCCCGAGGGCTCGGGTGAGTTTCTTCGCGTTCGTGAAGGTCCTCTCGCGAACGCGAAGTGTAACCTGATGAGGTTGAGACTTCTTCTTCGCGAACGCGAAGGCCTGGTCGCGAATGCGAAGGCCTGGTCACGAACGTGAAGTGATAGGGGATTTACCCTTCGCGAACGCGACCGGCTCAACGCGAACGCGAAGCATGTGGGGACCTGGGGGGGGGGGGGGGGTTGGTCGTTCCTTCAGCGCGAACGCGAGCCATTCCTCACGAACATGAAGGCCAGAGGGGAGTGATCATCGTGAACGCGAGCTGGGTCTTGCAATCGCGAAGGCTTGGCAGCCAGTACCCTTCGCGAACGTGACAGTGCTCTCACGAACGCGATGAACACTGTCGCCTAGCACTTAACAGAATCCAAAACGGGATTTTTGCGAAAAACTCATTTTTCTAAAAAAACCAAACGGTGAGGGGCGATTTTTCAAGAGTCATTCCTTCCCCAAATTGTTGGTAAGTGATTCTAAACCATTTTCTTTCAATTACCCATTACATTTCTTGAATTTTCAACCTAAAATCTAGAGTTTTCATGGTAGAATTAAGGGTTAGGGTAGAAAATTGGGATTTCGGGAATTTGGGGATTTAGACCTCAATTTGAGGTTGGATTCCAAAACTAATTACATATTCGAGCTCGCGGATGAATGGGTAAAAATATTTTGGTCTGAACCTCGGGGTTTGACCAAGCGGGCTCGGGGTCGATTTTTTGGAGGAAAAATTGGGAACTTTAATTTATGCAATATAATTGATTCCTTTAGAAATATTTGATAATATTGAGTCATTTTTGAATAGATACGGGTGGTTTGGAGGTGAATTCCAAAGGAAAAGCTGTGATTGAGAATTAAGTGGCCTTCGGAGTGAGGTAAGTGTTGTGTCTAAACCTGACTTAAAGGAATTAGGAACCTTAGATTATTTGCTAAGTGAAATTCATATGAGCGCATATATGTGAAGTGACGAGTACCTATGCGCCGCCAATTTACCTATTTTTCCATGTTTCTCTATTTTTCTGAGATTGTCTCATTCCTTTGCCAAATTTCTACATGTTATACTAGTGTTGTTCAAGTTATCGTTCTTATCATGTTTACGGATTTTTCTGGTGATAATTGAGTTTTTATTTCAAAGTTGAGATTGATATTTTCGAACCAAATGTTGAAGTAAGGTTTGTACTTGTTATTCTATCTCCCTGTTGTTATTTATGCATTGCATTATGGTAATGGAGAGTGTTAATGCATGAAGGGCGATGTCGTGCCATATTGTGAGTATTAATGCACGAAGGGTGATGTCGTGTCATATTGTGAGTATTAATGCACGAAGGGTGATGCCGTGCCATATTGTGAGTGTTAATGCACGAAGGGTGATGCCGTGCCATATTGTGAGTGTTAATGCACGAAGGTTGATGTCCTTCCATGATATGAGAGTAAAAGCACGAAGGGTGATGCCGTGCCGTTTCTATTAATTTTATGGTGAGATCGAGAGTAAAAGCACAAAGGGTGATGTCGTGCATTTTTCCTTACTATATTCACTATTCGTGTTGATTCATGGTATATTGACTGCTCCGGTGATCATTTTGTTGTAGTTCTTTATCTTGTATTCCCCTTAGTATGTTTCCCCTCCCGACTTTTCCTATTTAGTTCTTCATTCCTGTTATTTACGTATACATTGTTAAATTGTACAGGATGATTTGTAGGTGCCTTGCCTTAGCCTCGTCACTACTTCGTCGAGGTTAGGCTCGACACTTACTAGTACATGGAGTCGGTTGTACTGATGCTGCACTCTGCACTTTCTGTGTAGATTTTGATACCGGCTCAGGTTGATCGAGATTTGCTACTGGTTCACTGTCCGGAGACGCAAGGTAGATCTGTCGGCGTTCACAGACCTTGAAGTCCCCGTCTATCTTTTATGTCCTATTGTTTTCTTTCATTCAGATAGTTGTATTTCTTCAGACTATTACTTGTAGTAAATTCTAGAATGCTCGTGAATTGTGACTCCAGATCCAGGTGGTAGTAATTAATACAGTTTTATGATATTCCGCACTTATTATATTTCATTTTAGTTAATTATTGTTGTTTACTGAATGGAAATAAGGAATTTGTTTAATGATTTTCTAACGTTGGCTTGCCTGGCAAGTGAAATGTTAGGGGCCATCACGGTCCCGTCGGTGGAAAATTTCGGGTCGTGACAAGAACAATCAACACATTCCGGGCAGTAGTGCTAAACCAGTGTTGGCCAGCAGCAGTAAAATATGTATCTACATTATATAACAATATATCTACATATAGCCTAAATTACTAACAAATAATCTACATTATATTTCCAATGGTTTTCTTAGATACAGGACGCTTGAATAACATTCAAACTGAGGAGAATGTTCATGTAGGTGTTGACTTATCTTCCCAATTTCAAGGGGCATTGGATGAAGAAAATGCAGGTATGATTAAATGTCATGACCCCAAATTCCCTCTGTAGGATGTCGTGATGGCACCAAGACTAGGTAAGCCTATCAATGCAGAATAACAATAGAAATATGAAATAAATAAATCTGCGATTCACATTATTACAACTCCCAAAAACCCGGTAGAAATAAGTCACAAGCTTCTAAGAATTTTACCTTAATGTGTTTATATATCAGAGTCTAAAGAAAATAAGGAACCAACATAATAAGGATAGAAGGGGACTCCGGAGTCTGCGGACACTGTCAGATATACCTCGAAGTCTCCATACGCAGGTAGCTCACCGATGTCTGGACTGGAAAGATGTACCTTATCATGACCCAAAATCTCACCAGTCGTGATGGTGCCAATCTCAATACTAGGCAAGCCGAATATCTCAATAAACCACCATATCTTTTAAATTTGAAAACAAAATAATTAAATTCAATGGAAGAAATCTCACAATTTCAAATATAACACTCCCAAAACCCGGTCTCACTGAGTACATGAGCATCTAATATGAATACAGTGTCTGACTGATTAAAACCACTGTCTGAAAGTATAGAACAATACAATAACTGAAGGAAAGAGAGACAAGGTCAACGGACGCCAAGCAGCTACCTTGATAGTCTCCAACTGATAGTACTCTGAAATCTAACAATCCCGTGTCCGAAAGCACCTGGATCTGCACACGAGGTGCAGACGAGTACAACTAACTCAATAAGTAAAAAGACTAACCTCTGGGCTGAAAGCAATGATGAACTCCGCAGGTACAGTCCAGTATAAATAATGGTACAGAAATGTAGGCATGCTTTCAAATTTAATAGTTAAACTCAGTATAAGTGAAATAGATCAATAGTGCATGATATGAGGAATATGACATCTCAGTAGAAAGACCTAATGTAAATACTGGTCACAAATTATCCGGTCACTAGGTACTATTTATGGCCAATCCAGCCCAGGGTGTTCCAACCTGTATATAAATACACATCGATTGACAGCCAGTCACCCAGTACCGTATAAGGCCAATCTAGCCCTGGGATAATTTATTCCCAATATAAAGGATACAGATAAGATCCATGTCCAGATAAACTCGTTATAATACAAATAAGTAAGGCAAGTCCATGCCCTGGAAAACTCCATCCCAAATATATATATATACAATATAAATAAGTAAAGCAAGTCTATGCCATAGGAAAATCCATCCCGAATATATATAATCATCTACGCTCACTGGGGGTGTGTACAGACTCCGGAGGGGCTCCTTCAGCCCAAGCGTGATATAAAGCCTATATGGCCTACTGCAGGCGAGTAGTCCCGATCCGTATAATAATAAAGCCAATAAGGCCTGCTGCAGGCGGGCAGCCCCGATCCACAAAATAGTAAAGCCTATAGGGCCTGCTGCAGGCGGGCAACCCCGATCCATATAATGATAACGTATAAAGCCATTATGGCTTGCTGCTTCGCGCAGCTCAATCCCATAAATATCCTCACGATGGACAATTATTACTGAGAGTGAAATATATATTTTTGAACAATTAATTCAACAACAACACGAACCCATGGATCCCAAAATATTGGCACGTAGCCTAAACATGATCTTTAATAAGAGCATCAGCTCAATTTCTGTAACACGTGGAGAATGTTCAGATATTAACATGATTCATTAATCTTACAACTGCACAGGGTTTATTCAAAACACAATTTATATGGTGCACGTCCATATGCTCGTCACCTATCGTGTGTGTCACCTCCAAACAATTTATATCATACCAAATTCGGGGATTCATACCCTCAGAACCAAGTTTAAAAATGTTACGTACCTCAAACTGTGAAATTCTTTACTCCGATATGCCTTTGACTCGGGAATTGGCCTCCAAATGCCTCGAATCTAGCCACAAATAATTCGTTTTAGTCAATAAAATTTATTGGAATTAGTTCCATATGAAAATACAATTTTTCCATAAAAATCCGAATTTTTAACTCCAAAAATTGCCCGTGGGGCCCACATCTCGGAACTCGACAAAAGTTACAAAATATGAACCCCCATTCCACAACGAGTGTAACCTTACCAAAATTACTAATTTCCGATAATAATTCGGCCCTCAAATCCTCAAATCTTATTCCAAATCCCTAGGCCCAAATTCCCGATTTACACCTCAAAGATACGTAATCTAGTCAGAGTATTCGATGATAATTCAATACTATGGAGTAGAAATGATCATAAGTGACTTACCTCAAGATTTTCCCTGATTTCTAGCTCAAAAATTGCCTCACCCGCATTTGGAGATGTCAAAAATGACAAAATTTCTCGAACCTTTCTGTTTTGTACACTGCCCAGTGCGTTCGCACCTGCGGTCTCACTTCTGCGGTGAAACACCGCATCTACAGAAATCACTAAGTCCAGCTGCCTATGCTTCTGCAAGCCTTGGACCGCATATGCGCCTTCATAGGTGCGGAAAATTCCATCGCACCTGCGCTTGTCCTCCTACTTCTGCGCAACATGAGCCGCATCTGCGGCATCGCACCTGCGACAGATTTCTCGTAGGTGCGATCACAACAGAAGGCAGAAATTTTCCAGATTTCTTCTAAGTCTGAATTTGATCCGTTAACCATCTGCAACTCACCCGAGGCCCCTGGAACCTCAACCAAATATACCAACAAGTCCTAAAACTTACCACGGACCTACTTGAGGCGTCAAATCACATCAAACAATATCAAGACGATGAATCATACCCCAATTCAAAATCTATGAACTTTAAAATTTCAAGTTTCTACAAACGACTCCGGAACCTACCAAATCACGTCCGATTGATCTCAAATTTTGCACATAGGTCATAAATGATATAACATAGGTATTCCAATTTTCAGAATCAAATTCCGACCCTGATATCAAAAAGTCAAACCCTCAGTCAAACTTTCCAAAATTTCAACTTTCGGCATTTCAAGCCTAATTCCACCACGGACCTCCAAATAATTTTCTGAACACGCTCCTATGTCCAAAATCACCATACAGAGCTATTGGAATCATCAAAATTCAAATCCTAGGTCGTTTACACATAAGTCCACATCCGGTCACTTTTCTAACTTAAAATTTTTAATTATGAGACTAAGTGTCTCATTTCACTCCAAAATCTTTCTGGACCCGAACCAACTAACCTGATAAGTCATAAATTAACTATAAGGCATAAATTGAGCAGTAAATAGGGGAACGGGGCCGTAATGCTCAAAACGACCGGCCGGGTCGTTACATTCTCCCCCACTTAAACATACGTTCGTCCTCGAACGTGCCAAGAGTTGTTTCCAAGCCACCAAATCACTATTCCATCTTATCACGCTCATACTCGGGTGTGATCCCATGTCACCCTATTACACATAGGCCTGACAACACAATACAACTGAAAATCCTTAATTTAACCTTAGCCCAAAACCTTGGAATTCAATTCCCAACCTTCAGAATTTCTTTTCAAGACACGAATCTTACATTTACACTCTGTATGAGTCTGAACAATCTGCATCAGCTATAACTATAATCACGAATATAACTACTTAACATACTACATAACTCGTAACCTTGTGCTCAAAAATGAAAAATGTCTCGCAATAGAGAACCAACTGTATTGTAAGTTCAACAAGCACCACCACAACTGTAATGCTATAAGCTCATTATATATAGTAGAACCAATACACACAAGTTTAATAACAGTAACCAGCTCTTCTAGAGCTCACATCAACATCACTCGTACGGACAACTCACGTGCTATAGTATCAATATCTGAACCTGTATGGACAACTCACGTGCCAATAATATCAATAGTTTGAATATCAACAGTCTATCAACTAGGAGAGTATCGTAATACCAATGAACATCTATAAATCAAAACAAAATGCCCCTTTCAACTGCACACCCTTCTCAAGGATTACCGAGCAACTATAACCTTCATCTAAATATATAACACTGACCATTCCTTTCAGAATTTGTGATCTTCCTTTCAAGAATGAATTGCCACCTCGTACCTATAAATCTAAATCCCTAACAACACACCACATCTATCACGTGAAAAGCACGAGAATCTCATTATAAACTCTGAGTCACCAGCAAATTACCAACCCTATTAGTTGGAAACTTTTCTCTTGCTTCTCTTTCCTTTCTTAATTAAAAATGTAGAATCCATAGTCATACATAATTAACGCAAGTTCCGACACCATCCAATGTAAATGGCCGATTATAGCGATATATGAATCCGAAAAATTTTAAATTAACACATATACACTTTGAATCCATTATAACTCTTTTGAAAGTCACCCACTATGCTCAAATGTAAATTGCATCGCCCGAACAGGTCGAAAGACATGTGCTCCTTTAGCACAATCAACTCTCAAAATAAGTAACCCTACCTTAACATGACCAATCAAATTCATACTTCGTGTGTACTACATCCTTCCAAATAACAACTTACTCATTCCATAATTTTCATATTTTCATAAAGTGCAATGTAACCTGCATTCAAGAAATTTTCTTACTCGAGTCATCCCCGATCTCAACCTATGCAAGTCATAACTAATCAACAAGTATTCCTCGGACCAAAACCAATACCACACCTAATCGTGCAATCAAATCGTAGATAGTAGACTCCCCCACTTGGCCCAAGGCCATATAACAAAACATCTGATATCTCACCATACCTAGATAATATCTAAATTGACTATACTAAGCAGTAAAAGACCAACTCTGGTCTCGTCCCCCAATAATTTCCACACACGACCGATACACCTGGTACACAATTATAGTATCGCTTGTCGGCGTAGATACATGAACATATGAAACTAAGGACTCACGGGGCACATCCAGATAATGAACAAAATATGATGAAATATACGAATATGTGGAATCAGGGTCAAATAATATAGAAGCCTCTTGTGGCACACTAAAGAAATACATGTGATCACTGAATCTGAAGCAACAACATCTGGCCTGGCAGGAAAAGCATAGAATCGGCCCTGACTGCCACCGGATTGGCCTCCCCCTCTTGGGAGACCCCTAGCTGACTGAGCTCCACCCTGAGTTGGCTGAGAGGGTGGTGGAGCAACTAGTGCAGAAGTAGTAGCCTGACTCCTCTCTGTCACCACGCTCCTGGCTACGGACCACCTCCATCTGTCGAACAATATCAACCACCTCGTCAAAAGTGGCACCAGATATCCTCTCCCTAGTCATAAGCAACCGCAATTGATACGTGAGGCCATCAATGAACCTCCTAATCCTATCCCTATCAGTGGGAACCAATCAAACTGCATGACGATCCAACTCAAAAAATCTCATCTCGTACTATATCACGGACATGCCATCCTGACGTAACTGCTCAAACTGTCTGCGCAGCTCCTCTCTGCAAGACTGCGGCACAAACTTCTCCAAATAGAGAACGGAGAACTCCCGCCATGTAAGTGGTGCTGCATCAACTGGCATGCACCTCTCTTAAGCCCCCCACCATATGAAGGCAGCCCTATAAAACTGAAAAGTAGTGAACGAGACCCCACTGGTCTCCAGAAAACCCTGAGCATCCTCTGGCTGAACATCGCTAAATGATGGAGGTCGAAGCCTCTCAAATATCTCAAGTCTTCTCTACTCATCATCTGACATAACAGGGAGTATCGGGGCCTGCGCGGCTGCAACTGGTTGGGCTGGTAGTACCTCCGGTGTCTGAAGTCCCTATACTACGTGATCTTGAGTACGGGCAACAGGGGTATGAGTACCTTCCCCACCCTGAGAAGTAGCAGTTGCGGCCTGAGCCAAAACCACCTGAGCAAGACCAGTGCAAACTGTCAATATCTGGGCCAAAGTCTCCTGAAGGCCTAGAATCTCAATGGGCACAGCTGGTGCCTCAGTTGGTCCTGTCGGCTCAGCTATATCTGGAATCTGCTCCTGAGCTAGAGCAACTGGTGGTACTAATGGTGCTGGTCCAACCTCGATCTCTACCTCGGCCCCGGCCTCTACCACGGCCCCGACCTCTCACGGCCCTAACTGGTGGCACTGGTGGATGATCGTCCGATCCGGTAGTACATGTTCTCACCATCTGTGAAAGAATAGAATAACAGAAATTTAGTCTCCGGAATCAACAATTTCGCACAACAAAATACAAGAAAGTGAAATTTTCCTAAGGGTTCGGCAACCTCTCGAAGATAAGTACAGACGTCTCTGTACCGATCCGCAAGACTCTACTAAACCTGCTCATGACTCGTGAGACCTATGTTACCTAGAACTCTGATACCAACTTGTCACAACCCAAAATATCATTTGTCGTGATGGCGCCTATCTCAATACTAGGCAAGCCGAATATCTCAATAAACCACCTTATCTTTTAAATTTGAAAACAAAATAATTAAATTCAGTGGAAGAAATCTCACAATTTCAAATGTAACACTCCCAAAACGCGGTGTCACTGAGTACATGAGCATCTAATATGAATACAATGTCTGACTAATAAAAACCACTGTCTGAAAGTATAGAACAATACAATAACTTAAGGAAAGAGAGACAAGGTCAGCAGACGCCAAGCAGCTACCTTTATAGTCTCCAACTGATAATACTCAGAAATCTAACAATCTCCGTGTCCAAAAGCACCTGGATCTGCACACGAGGTGCAGAGTGTAGTATGAGTACAACTAACTCAATAAGTAACAAGAATAACCTCTGGGCTGAAAGCAATGATGAGCTCCGCAGGCACAGTCCAGTATAAATAATGGTACAGAAAGGTAGACATGCTTTCAAATTTAACAGCTAAACTCAGTACAAGTGAATTATATCAATACTGAATGATATGAGGAATATGCCATCTCAGTAGAAAGACCTCATGTAAATACTGGTCACAAATTATCTGGTCACTCGGTACTATTTATGGCCAATCCAGCCCAGGGTGTTCCAACCTGTATATAAATACACATTGACTGACAGTCAGTCACCCAGTACCATATAAGGCCAATCCAGCCCTGGGATAATTTATTCCCAATATAAAGGATACAGATAAGATCCATGTCCAGATAAACTCGTTATAATACAAATAAGTAAGGCAAGTCCATGCCCTGGAAAACTCCATCCCAAATATATATATATATATATATATATATATATATATATATATATATATATATATATATATATATATATAGACGTAAGTAAGGCAAGTCCATGCCATGGGAAGTCCATCCCGAATATATATGATCATCTACGCTCACTAGGGGTGTGTACAGACTCCGGAGGGGCTCCTTCAGCCCAAGCGTGATATAAAGCTAATATGGCCTACTGCAGGCAGGCAGTCCCAATCCGTATAATAATAAAGCCAATAAGTCCTGCTGCAGGCGGGCAGCCCCGATCCACAAAATAGTAAAGCCTATAGGGCCTGCTGCAGGCGGGCAACCCCGATCCATATAATGATAACGTATAAAGCCATTATGGCTTGCTGCGTCGCGCAGCTCAATCCCATAAATATCCTCAAGATGGACAATTATTACTGAGTGTGAAATATATATTTTTGAACAATTAATTCAATAACAACACGACCCCATGGGTCCCAAAATATTGGCATGTAGCCTAAACATGATCTTTAATAAGAGCCTCAGCTTAATTTCTCTAACACGTGGAGAATGTTCAGATATTAACATGATTCATTAATCTTACAACTGCACAGGATTTATTCAAAACACAATTTATATGGTGCACGTCCATATGCTCGTCACCTATCATGTGTGTCATCTCCAAACAATTTATATCATACCAAATTTGGGGATTCTGTCACGACCCAACTGGAAGGTCATGACTAGAACCCGGGCCATACTTGCCGAGCACCAACGTACATTTTATCTAACCTTCCTTATTTTCTTTAAGGGCCGACTAGACCAATATAAATGGTAGACATGGATCATGAACATCCAACAATGAAAGATAATGTCATGAACATACATAACATGGGATGACAAGACTGTCAAGAAACTATATATAAGGTACGAGCTACCGTGGTGCCATGAAAGACTATACAACAAAAATCAGCTGACAAGGCATTCCAAACCATACATGAGTCAACACCTATCTATGAGCCTCTAAAAGAACATAAGTGCTACAACATTGCCGGAACAGGGCCCCGACATACCCATAATGTCCATAACAAAAATGCATATCAAGACCACGGCAAGTCCGGAGAAGGGATCTCGCCAATTACCGCTGAACCGGATAGCCTATTGTGATGGGGGAGCTGCGTCTACCCGTCTATTAGGACCTGCAGCATGACATGCAGCGTCCACAAATAAAAAGGACGTCAGTACGAATAAAGTACTGAGTATGTAAGGCAGGAAAGCATAAGTAAGAACAATAATGTAAACAGTGATAGGGAATATACAACCTGTGACATCTGGGTACCTCTGAGGGCTACTGACATGAAATACATGATACATACATATATATATACATAAACTTTTAAAACATACGCCTTTGTGGGCATCATCATCATCATATCGTACCCGGCCGTAATAGGCTCGGTAAAACGTACCCGGCCATCATAGGGCTCGGTAGAATCGTACCCGGCTACGTGGAGCTCGGTAAAACCCAACTGATCAGTGGTTGCACAATAGGTGCCATACCTGGCCGACTATAGCGCGGCTCGGTAGAGTAAAATAGATACATATATATGATGCATGCTGGACTCATTGGAATCACATTTTGAACCTTTCGGAGTAACGTAAGGTCGGTATCCTTCGTACACGTTATTAGGATTAACTCTTCATCAAGAATCTTATAAGAATCAGGAACTACCAACATCATTGATAATATAAGAATAAGAGAAGTAACATCAATATCAATCGTTTCATAAGAAGGGCAGCAATGTAAGTACTGCTAGCTTCTAAGAGTAGAGTATCTTTGGGAGCTCCTTCATTACATTATGTACAATCGGAGTCGTGCAAAAGAATGAAGGGGATAGCCTCACATACCTTGTATATACTGCCCAACCTCAAGCTATGCAAATGTCACGACTCCTTAGTCTACAATAAGAGAAATGACACTATCATTATCGTTTAAGCGTCGTAACTATTATGTATCGACCGCAACCTATTTTACGATGAAACGGACAGCACCTCCCCTATTTATATGACTTCCCACAAGTCAATACAATCACCAAACAGCCCAAACAACATCATTAATAATCATATTGAGCCTCCAAAACAGTCCACCAACTAACAACATTACTATCAAGCCTTTCGATATATATTTCACAAGTTCTAGCATCAACAACTTAGCCACAACTTGGATAATCTTGAATATATATAGAGTAAGAGGTCCCTTACCTTTAAAAAGAAAGAAAAACTCCAATTTGACCTTAATTTTCCACGAAATATCCCTTCAATTCTGCCACAAGAACAAGGAAGCGAAACTAGCAATTAATTCGGGTTTTTCGGCACTAGAATTACTTTAGAAGACTTGAAATCACCTAGGGTTGATATTAAAAACTTGAAGGTGTATTTACAGAACATAAAACACTTAAAACAACCTCCCACACGAGCTGGAACAACGCAACAACAAGAAGAACAAGAAACTTACTAGCGCCACGGGATTCCCGACATTTGATTTGTGTTGTTTGCCCTTTGTTTGGGTCTTGGATCATGAGAGAACCTTGAGAGACTGTTTTTAGGGTTATAAGGTCTGAATATACTGAAAAATAATGACTTAAAACGGGGTTGAGGTATCTTATATATGTCCATATGTCTTAAACCGCCTTTGTGGGCCCCATAGAGAGTAGCTTGGCGCACTCTCGCAAAAACGCAAATATCTCTCTATTCCGAGATCGTATCGACGAACGGTTTAATGTGTTGGAAACTAGACTCATAGATCTTCAATTTTATAGGTAGATCACCCCATAATTCCTAGCACATTGGGAGAAAAATTCAGTATCATTTGACCTAAAGTTTAAGTAAAATTTTAAACCTAAGTTGCGACAACTTTTATCGACTTTTGTTTCATAACTCGCTTGACTTCAAGACTTATGATACGGATATTATATGATTCAAATACATTAAAACAAGACCTCTTGGGATAGTTAATCACCTCTAGTGTTACCCGAAAATACGGGTTACAACATCCTTGATTCGTTTAACTTCTAATACTTGTTAACCACTCTTATACACCCTTGTATCGTTTAAGACCAATAGGATTAACTTCTTATCATCTCAAAGATAATCTCTTCTTGGATTTACGTCGACTAACTTACGACGTGATCTATGGTATGCGAATTTGGGTTGTAACACCCTCTCCCCCTTAGGAACATTCGTCCTCGAATGTAAGGGTTTATGGGGTGTCTAACTCATCGTGGATTCCATCGGAGATTTCCGGCTGAGTTTCCCCTATAAAATGGACACTAGCCAAACTTTCAAGCAGTTAAACCCAACCTATGGCCTTACAAGACTATACAAAGCATTATGGATATGTACATTATCTGCATATCACCATTTTGTATTAAAAGAAAGAGTATTCACAAGCTATTGCTTACCTCATAGAGCCGTTTCACCTTATAATGCGTCCTTCTTTCCCCCGGCATCCTCGTTATCTTCACTCTGGAATAGGTAAGGGTATTTAGACTTCATCTCCTCTTCTGCTTCCCATGGCATTTCTTCTATATTCTTGTTCCTCCATAATACTTTCACGGAAGCTACATCCTTTGTTCTCAGCTTGCAGACTTGTCGATCTAATATAGCCACTGGCACTTCATCATATTATAGATCCTTTGTAACTTGTACATCTTTGATAGGGACGACCCGAGAAGGGTCTCCAATACATTTCCTCAACATAGATACATGGAATACCGGGTGGACAAATTCCAATTCAGATGGCAATTCTAACTCGTAAGCCACCTGTCCAATTCGTCGAAGAATTTTGTACGGCCCAATATACCGCGGACTCAACTTACCCTTCTTCCCAAATCACATAACACCCTTCATCGGCGAGATCTTCAGGAAAACCCAATCACCAACCTCAAATTTCAGATCACGATGTCGGACATCGGAATAAGACTTTTGCCTGCTTTGTTCCGCCCTCAGTCGCTCTTGTATCACTTTCACTTTCTCAATGGCTTGGTGAATCAAATCTGGCCCATATAATTCTGTCTCACCGACTTCGAACCATCCAACTGGTGATCTACATCTCCTCCCGTACAGTGCCTCATACGGGGCCATTTTAATACTGGAATGGTAGCTATTATTGTAGGCAAATTCTATAAGTGCCAGATGGCCATCCCAATTCCCCTTGAAATCTAGAACACATGCTCGTAGCATATTTTCAAGTGTCTGGATGGTACGTTCAGCATGTCCGTCAGTCTGCGGATGGAATGCAGTGCTGAGATTTACTTGTATGCCTAAACCCTTCTAAAAAGACCTCCAAAAGTTAGCCGTAAATTGAGCTCCTCGGTCTGATATAATAGATACCGGCACACCATGAAGCCTAACAATCTCCTTGATATACAACTTCGCATAATCTTCAGCCGTGTAAGTTGTCTTAACTGGTAGAAAATGGGCAGATTTTGTAAGTCGATCAACTATCACCCAGATGGAGTCAAACTTATGATAAGAGCGAGGTAATCCAATAATGAAGTCCATATTAATCACCTCCCATTTCCAGGTCGGAATCTCTATATTCTGAATCAATCCACTGGGTTTCTGATGCTCGATCTTTACTTGTTGACAATTAGGACACTGGGCTACAAATTCTGCAATAGACTTCTTCATGTTATCCCACCAATACTGCTCCTTAACATCATGATACATCTTTGTCGAGCCAGGATGGATAGAATGGGACTGATGAATCTCAATCATAATCTTCTCTCGCAACCCTGCCACACTAGGCACACATAATCGGCCCTGGTATCTCAGTGTCCCATCTCCTCCGATCTTGAAAGCTGTAATCTTACACTGCTGAATTCCCTCTCTCAATCTTACTAAGGTAGGATCTTCATATTGTCGTGCTTTTACCTCGGCTGCCAAAGATGATTCTGCTGTATTCTGTACAGTAACACCTCCGTCATCAGAGTCCAACAATTTGATTCTCATAATGGCCAGCTGGTGAAGCTCTTTGGTCAACCCTTGTCTACCTGCCTCAATATGTATTAAGCTTCCCATTGACTTACGGCTGAGAGCGTCTGCCACAACATTGGCTTTACCGGGATGGTACAATATCTCGACGTCATAATCTTTCAGTAATTCAAGCCACCTACGCTGCCTCAAATTCAACTCCTTCTGCTTGAAGATGTATTGTAAACTCTTGTGATCTGTGTAGATGTCAACATGGACGCCGTATAAGTAGTGCCGCCATATCTTCAAAGCATATATTACTGTAGCCAATTCCAAATCATGAGTCGGGTAATTCTTTTCATGCTTCTTCAATTGTCTTGATGCATAAGCAATCACCTTCCCACGTTGCATCAATACGCACCCCAAACCTATACCTGAGGCATCACAATATACCACATAACCTTCTGTTCCTTCTGGGAGAGTGAGCACTGGCGCAGATGTCAATCGATTCTTTAGCTCCTGAAAACTATGTTCACAAACATCATACCACTGGAACTTGGTAGCTTTCTGTGTTAACTTAGTCAATGGTGCTGATATAGAGGAAAACCCTTCTACAAACCGCCTATAATATCCTGCTAGCCCCAGGAAGCTGCGGACTTCTGACGGTGTTGTAGGTCTCGGCCAATTCTTCACTGCATCGATCTTCTGAGTGTCGACACTAATACCCTCATCAGATATCACATGGCCAGGGAATGCTACTGAGTTCAGCCAGAATTCACATTTAGAGAGCTTAGCATATAACTTATGATCCTGAAGGGTCTGTAATATTATCCGTAAGTGGCCCGCATGTTCCGCCTCCGAACGAGAATACACCAGAATGTCATCAATGAATACGATCACGAACACATCAAGATAGGGCCTGAATACACTATTCATGAGATCCATAAAAGCTACTGGGGCATTTGTTAGCCCGAACGACATCACCAAGAACTCAAAGTGCCCATATCTTGTCCGGAAGGCCGTCTTTGGAATATCCTTCGCCTTAACCCTTACCTGATGATACCCTGAACGCAAGTCAACCTTGGAGAAATACTTGGCACCCTAGAGTTGGTCAAACAGGTCATCAATCCTTGGAAGTGGATACTTGTTCTTTATTGTAAACTTATTCAACTGTCGATAATCGATACACATCCTTAACGACCCATCTTTCTTCCGCACGAACAAGACTGGTGCACCCCAAGGTGAAGTGCTAGGCCTAATGAAACCCTTATCCAGCAAGTCCTTCAACTGCGCCTTCAACTCTCGCAACTCTGCCGGGGCCATCCTGTATGGAGGGATAGAGATCGGTTGAGTGTCAGGCAACGCATCAATTCTAAACTCAATCTCCCTTTCAGGAGGAAGGCCTGGGAGTTCATCTGGGAAAACATCTGGAAATTCATTGACCACGGGGATTGATTGTAGAGTAGGCGGCTTCGCCTCTGCATCCCTAACGCGAACAAGATGATAAATGTAACCTTTTGAGATCATCTTCCTTGCCTTAAGATAGGAAATAAACCTACCTTTCGGCGTAGCAATGTTCCCCTTCCATTCAATGGCGGGTTCACCCGGAAACTAAAACCTAACCATCTTCGTACGACAGTCAACATTTGCATAGCATGAGACCAACCAGTCCATTCCCATTATCACATCGAAATCAACCATTTCTAATTCAAATAAATTTGCTGAGGTTTGAAGACTACAAATCATCACAGTGCAACCTTTATATACCCTTCTAGCAATCACAGAATCTCCTATCGGAGTGGATACCGCAAGTGGTTTACTTATCAATTCAGGTTCAATGCCAAACCTATTAGCCACAAAGGGTGTAACATATGATAAGGTAGATCCTGGATCAATTAGTGCATATACATCATAAGAAAACACAGACAATATACCTGTAACAACATCCGGAGACGACTCGAGATCTTGTCGACCTACTAGAGCATAGGTTCGATTTTGAGCACCACTCGAACTCGGCACTGAAACTCTACCTCTACCACGACCTGTCGACTGTTGAAAACCTTGTACTGGAGGTCGAACTGATGAGGAAGAACCAGACACAGATCCAGTCGGTTGAGCCATACCACCACCTCCTCTGTTAGGACAATCCCGCATCATATGGCCAGGCTGTCCGCAAGAATAGCACGCATCGGAACCTCGACGGCACAGTCCAAAGTGGGCCTTGCCGCACTGATCACAACGAGGTGTTGGGGGTCTCGTCTGACTAGTATCTCTATGAAATTGTGAGCCTGATGCCCTCGAACTCTGACCTGAACCAGAATAGGTAAATCGATCATACCGAGGCCTCTGAAACTGTGGAGGAGCACTAGCTACAGGTGGCGCCAAACTCCTCGAAGATTGGAGCCTGATACTGCATCTGAACTCATTAGAATACCCTGCAAATCTCGCCCTCTTATGCTGGCCCCTATCCTGCTCCCTATCTGCCCTTTGCTGGCGCTTACGATCCTCTAGGGTCTGGGCATAAGCCTGAATACAGGAAATATCCATGCCCTCTACCAAGGAGGCTGTTGTGCACTCATTTATCAGATGTGGTCCCAACCCGTTCACGAACAGATGCACCCTATCACTCATCTCAGACACCATATGGGGAGCATACCTTGCTAAAGAATCAAACTGTATACTATACTCTCGTACACTCATATTACCCTGTCGAAGGTTCAAGAACTTATCAGCTCTAGCTCGTCGTATCTCAACTGGCAAGTAGTGACGAAGAAAGGCCTCAAAAAATTACTTCCACACGGCTGGAGGAGCGTTCAGACCCCTAGATCTCTCCCAACTATCATACCAGAAAACCGCTAAATCTTGTAACCGATAAGAAGCCAACTCTACTGCCTCTGTATCACTAGCATGCATAACTCGCAATGTACGATGAACCTGATTAATAAATGTTTGTGGGTCCTCCTTGGGGTCTGATCCGGTAAACACTGAAGGGTCTAGATTAATAAAATCACGAACTCTCGCACTAACCGGTTTATCAGCAGCACCGGTATTCTGCCTTTGAGCCTGAGCAGCTACCAAGCTAGTCAACAACTACACCGCACTGCGCATATCATGGTCTGTAGTGCCAGACGGGGGAACTGGATGTACTGGGTGCCTCCTAATATCCTCGGGAGGAGACGGAGAGGTATGAGATGGCATCTCACTCTGAGCCTCACTTTGGCCTTCTCTGGCTGGAGGCACCTGAATGTTACCCTCTCCCACAGCTGTATCAAGCCGTTTACTAATCGCTTGCTTCCTAGTCGAAGGCATCGCTGAAAGAAAATAAGGTGAATATTAGATATGAACACTTACGACTCAACTCTACGCACGATCTAGATTCAGGAAGAAGGTAACAACCCTAGATGTCACGTAGCCTCCTGATTATAAATGTGGCACGCTACACATCCATAATCAAAACTCTACTAGACACGGCTCATAGACATCCCCTAGGACAGACTGGCTCTGATACCAAGTTTGTCACGACCCAACTGGAAGGTCATGACTAGAACCCGGGCCATACTTGCCGAGCACCAACGTACATTTTATCTAACCTTCTTTATTATCTTTAAGGGCCGACAAGGACCAATATAAATGGTAGACATGGATCATGAACATCCAACAATGAAAGATAATGTCATGAACATACGTAACATGGGACGACAAGACTGTCAAGAAACAATATATAAGGTACGAGCTACCATGGTGCCATGAAAGACTATACAACAAAAATCAGCCGACAAGGCATTCCAAACCATACATGAGTCAACACCTATCTATGAGCCTCTAAAAGAACATAAGTGCTACAACATTGCCGGAACAGGGCCCCGACATACCCATAATGTCTATAACAAAAATGCATACCAAGACCACGGCAAGTCCGAAGAAGGGATCTCGCCAATAACCGCTGAACCGGATAGCCTACTGTGATGGGGGAGCTGCGTCTACCCGTCTATTAAGACCTGCAGCATGACATGCAGCGTCCACAAATAAAAAGGACGTCAGTACGAATAAAGTACTGAGTATGTAAGGCAGGAAAGCATAAGTAAGAACAATAATGTAAACAGTGATAGGGAATATACAACCTGTGACATCTGGGTACCTCTGAGGGCTACTGACATGAAATACATGATACATACATATATATATACATAAACTTTTAAAACATACGCCTTTGTGGGCATCATCATCATCATATCGTACCCGGCCGTAATAGGCTCGGTAAAACGTACCCGGCCATCATAGGGCTCGGTAGAATCGTACCCGGCCACGTGGAGCTCGGTAAAACCCAACTGATCAGTGGTTGCACAATAGGTGCCATACCCGGCCGACTATAGCGCGGCTCGGTAGAGTAAAATAGATACATATATATGATGCATGCTAGACTCATTGGAATCACATTTTGAACCTTTCGGAGTAACGTAAGGTCGGTATCCTTCGTACACGTTATTAGGATTAACTCTTCATCAAGAATCTTATAAGAATCAGGAACTACCAACAACATTGATAATATAAGAATAAGAGAAGTAACATCAATATCAATCGTTTCATAAGAAGGGCAGCAATGTAAGTACTGCTAGCTTCTAAGAGTAGAGTATCTTTGGGAGCTCGTTCATTACATTATGTACAATCGGAGTCGTGCAAAAGAATGAAGGGGATAGCCTCACATACCTTGTATATACTGCCCAACCTCAAGCTATGCAAATGTCATGACTCCTTAGTCTACAATAAGAGAAATGACACTATCATTATCGTTTAAGCGTCGTAACTATTATGTATCGACCGCAACCTATTTTACGATGAAACGGACAGCACCTCCCCTATTTATATGACTTCCCACAAGTCAATACAATCACCAAACAGCCCAAACAACATCATTAATAATCATATTGAGCCTCCAAAACAGTCTACCAACTAACAACATTACTACCAAGCCTTTCGATATATATTTCACAAGTTCTAGCATCAACGACTTAGCCACAACTTGGATAATCTTAAATATATATAGAGTAAGAGGTCCCTTACCTTTAAAAATAAAGAACAACTCCAATTTGACCTTAAGTTTCCACGAAATATCCCTTCAATTCTGCCACAAGAACAAGGAAGCGAAACTAGCAATTAATTCGGGTTTTTCGGCACTAGAATTACTTTAGAAGACTTGAAATCACCTAGGGTTGATATTAAAAACTTGAAGGTGTATTTACAGAACATAAAACACTTAAAACAACCTCCCACACGAGCTGGAACAACACAAAAATCAGCAACAACAAGAAGAACAAGAAACTTACTAGCGCCACGGGATTCCCGACATTTGATTTGTGTTGTTTGCCCTTTGTTTGGGTCTTGGATCATGAGAGAACCTTGAGAGACTGTTTTTAGGGTTATAAGGTCTGAATATACTGAAAAATAATGACTTAAAACGGGGTTGAGGTATCTTATATATGTCCATATGTCTTAAACCGCCTTTGTGGGCCCCATAGAGAGCAGCTTGGCGCACTCTCGCGAAAACGCAAATATCTCTCTATTCCGAGATCGTATCGACGAACGGTTTAATGCGTTGGAAACTAGACTCATAGATCTTCAATTTTATAGGTAGATCACCCCATAATTCCTAGCACATTGGGAGAAATATTCAGTAACATTTGACCTAAAGTTTAAGTAAAATTATAAACCTAAGTTGCGACAACTTTTATCGACTTTTGTTTCATAACTCGCTTGACTTCAAGACTTATGATACGGATATTATATGATTCAAATACATTAAAACAAGACCTCTTGGGATAGTTAATCACCTCTAGTGTTACCCGAAAATACGGGTTACAACATCCTTGATTCGTTTAACTTCTAATACTTGTTAACCACTCTTATACACCCTTGTATCGTTTAAGACCAATAGGATTAACTTCTTATCATCTCAAAGATAATCTCTTCTTAGATTTACGTCGACTAACTTACAGCGTGATCTATGGTATGTGAATTTGGGTTGTAACAGATTCATACCCTCAGAACCAAGTTTAGAAATGTTACGTACCTCAAACCGTGAAATTATTTACTCCGATATTCCTTTGACTCGGGAATTGGCCTCCAAACGCCTCAAATCTAGCCACAAATAATTCGTTTTAGTCAATAAAAGTTATTGGAATTAATTCCATATGAAAATATAATTTTTCGATAAAAATCCGAATTTTTAACTCCAAAAATTGCCCGTGGGGCCCGCATCTCGGAACTCGACAAAAGTTACAAAATATGAACCCCCATTCCACCACGAGTCTAACCATACCAAAATTACTAATTTCGGATAACAATTCGGCCCTCAAATCCTCAAATCTTATTTCCAAATCCCTAGGCCCAAATTCCTGATTTACACCTCAAAGACACGTAATCTAATCGGATTATTTGATGATAATTCAATATTATCGAGTAGAAATGATTACAAGTGACTTTCCTCAAGATTTCTCGTGATTTCTCGCTCAAAAATCGCCTCACCCGCTTTTGGAGATGTCAAAAATGACAAAATTTCTCAGACCTTTCTGTTTTGTACACTGAACAGTGCTTTCGCACTTGCGGCCATATTTCTCGCACCTGCGGTCCCGCTTCTGTGGTGAAACACTGCATCTACGGTGAAACACCGCATCTACGGAAATCACTAAGTCGAGCTGCCTCAGCTGCCTCTGCTTCTGCGAGCCTTGGACCGCATCTGCGCCTTCGCAGGTGCGAAAACTTCCAACGCACATGCGTGCCTGCCCGCACTTGCGTCCATCCTCCTGGTTCTGCGCAACATGAGCCGCATCTGCGGCAAATTTCTCGCAGGTGCGATCACACCAGAAGTCAGAAATTTCCCAGATTTTTTCTAAGTTCGAATTTGATCCGTTAACCAACCGAAACTTACCCGAGGCCCCCGGGACCTTAACCAAATACACCAACAAGTCCTAAAACATACCACGGACCTACTCGAGGCCTCAAATCACATCAAACAATATCAAAACGACGAATCATACCCTAATTCAAAATCTATGAACTTTGAAATTTCAAATTTCTACAAACGACTCCGGAACCTATCAAATCACGTCCGATTGACCTCAAATTTTTCACACAAGTCATAAATGACATAACGGAGGTATTCCAATTTTCAGAATCGGATTCCGACCCAATATCAAAAAGTCAACCCCCTCGGTCAAACTTCCCAAAATTTTAACTTTCGGCATTTCAAACCTAATTCCACCACGGACCTCCAAATAATTTTTCGAACACACTCCTAAGTTTAAAATCACCATACGGAGCTATTGGAATCATCAAAATTCAAATCCGATGTCGTTTACATATAAGTCCACATCCAGTCACTTTTCTAACTTAAAATTTTCAATTATGAGACTAAGTGTCTCATTTCACTCCAAAATCTTTTCGCACCCGAACCAACTAACCCGATAAGTCATAAATCAACTATAAGGCATAAATTGAGTAGTAAATAGGGGAATGGGACTGTAATGCTCAAAACGACCGGCTGGGTTGTTACATACCTGGATCTGCACAAAATAATGTGCAGAAGCGTAGTATGAGTACACCACAGCGGTACCCAGTAAGTGCCAAGCCTAACCTCGGTAGAGTAGTGACGAGGTCTGGTCAGGCCCTACTGGAAAATAATAATAGCATGGAAAAATATTTAACAATATAATAAAATAAATGATAATGGAAATGAATCTAGTAGCAGGTCACCATTTAATTACACAGAATAATGACAAATAATATCTCGCGGAAACAAAACAGAATTTTTTTCAACTTTAAGAAAATCAAAATAATAATCAAAGGCAACTGCAGCCATAAATAAATATCAACAAAGGCACTCCCGAGGTACCGCCTCGTGGTCCCAAATCATAAATAAATTCACAATATCTCATTTCCTTATATCACCGCGGGAGCCTTCACATTTAATTTTAAAGAAAACATTTTTTCCGAAATAGCATCCTGCGTTTTAGCCACCCTTATCACACCGCATGACTTCTAGTAGTTCCCCTACTAGCCACGCATATCAAGCCACCCTTATCTCACCGCATGCATTTCAACACCCAGACCTTATACCACCGCATGCGTATCAATATCACAATATATCACAATTTGCAGCTCAAGTGCCCAAATATTTCAACTTGCCAAAATAAATCAACAATAATATTTTTCCATAATAAAGAGCTCACGGCTCTTGCCAAAATAACAATATTTTCCATAATAAAGAGCTCACGGCTCCATCACAATAAGTACGAAAATCTCAAAAACGTATTCAGCAAAAAAAATAATATTTCACTAATTTAACACCTTGTCTAAATATCAAATTTTTAAATGTAAACTGCTTCATTTTTTTAATAATATTTAAATTAAGAAATCCATCCATCAAGTAATGCACAGAACAAAAGAAACAAGTAAAGCAATTAGCAAGAAATGGCCAGGCAATTTTTTTGAATATGAAATAATCCAATGATGATGAATATAACATGATACAATGATTTAATTAATATGCAACAGTAATCTACATAATTTAAAAATATAACCTTCCACATTTAGTTCGTGTACACACTCGTCACCTCATGTACACGGCTTTCAACATTTTGCAATTTTCACATCAATATCAATCCTAGGAGAATTTCCCCCACACAAGGTTAGACAAGTCACTTACCTCGACATGCTCCAATTTAATCCACTAGTAAGAATTTTCCTCGATTATCCAACTCTGAATGGCCCGAATCTAACCAAAATAATTCGATACAGTCAACAAAAATTATAGGAATCAATTTCATAAGAAAATACTATATTTTTCAATAAAATCCGAAATTAACTCAAAAATCTCCCATGGGGACCACATCTCGAAATCCAGCGAAAGTTACGAAATATGAATGTCCATTCAACCACGAGTTTAACCATACCAAAATTACTAAATTCTGATAACAATTCGGCCCTCAAATCCTCAAATTTATCAAAGAGGGTTTTCGAACTTTTCCAACTTAATTCACCAATTAACTGATAAAAACAGTGATGGATTCGGGTAATCTAACCAAAATTGAGTTAAGAACACTTACCCCCGATGTTTTCTATGAAAATCTCCCAAATATTGCCTCAATCCGAGCTCCAAATCGGTAAAAATAGAAATTCAGAACTTAGACTCTCTGTCCATTCATTTGCTCTACGCGATCGCGGACAACCACACGCGATCGCGAAGCATAAACTTCCACTGCCTAGAAAAGACCCTACGCGATCACGGTGTCCTTCACGCGATCGCGATGCACAGGATCCTCAGCCCTACGCAATCACGGACAGCCACACGCGATCTCATAGAGCAAATGCGTGGCCCAGCCTTCTGCTTCATTCCTCTTCGCGAATGCGGTCTTAGCCACACGTTCGCATAGCACAACTTGCCATACCTACGCGATCGCGGACTCGGCCACGCGTTCGCATAGCATAAATTTTCCAGCTGCCCAATTAAGTCTACGTGATCGCGGACCTTCTCATGCGATCTCATAGAAGGAAACCAAACACCAGATTTCAGCAACTCCAAGTCCTAAATTGATATGTTAGCCGTTCGAAACTAACCCGAGGCCCCCGGGACCTCAACCAAATATAACAACAAGTCCTAAAACATCATACAAACTTAGTCAAAACCTTAAATTACATCAAACAACGCTAAAATCACAAATCACAACCCAAATCAAGCTTAATGAAACTTAAGAATTTCCAACTTCTATATTCGATGCCGAAACTTAACAAATCAAGTCCGATTGACCTCAAATTTTGCATACAAGTCATAAATGACATAAAGGAGCTATGAAAATTTTCGGAACTGGATTCCAACCCCGATATCAAAAAGTCAACTCCCCGGTCAAACTTCCAAACTTAAATTTCTATTTTAGCCATTTCAAGCCTAATTTAACTACAGACTCCAAATAAAATTCCGAACACACTCCTAAGTCCAAAATCACCATACAGAGCTGTTGGAACCATCAAAATTCTATTCCGGGGTCGTTTACACATAGGTCGATATCCAGCCAACCTTTTCAACTCAAGTTTTAAACTTTGGAACTAAGTGTTCCAATTCATTCTAAGAACCTCACCGGACCTGAACCAATTTCCCCGACAAGTCGTATAATAGCTATAAAGTACAGAATGAGAAGTAAATGGGGAAACGGGGCCATAAATTTTAAAATGATTGGCCGGGTAGTTACAGTTAAGTTCGGCAAGCTTAATGAAGATGAAACAACCCATGTGCATCAAGGAAGATCCCCCTTTCTCCCTTTTTATAGTTCTGGGGGAAGCACTTCTGTCGGACCTCCAATATTCCTCATCAAGCATCCATTTATTAGGGTTATTGGCAATAATTTTGATCCTGACTTGTTGGAAGAATTCAATAAATGGTTATACTTTGGTACCGACATGGTTTCGAAGAGGTTAGATTATACAATTTTTTCATATTTTTGAGTGCATTCAATTTTTGGATTTCCAGTTTAAACTGCATATTAATTGTAATTTCTATGTGTTTAAATAGAAGGAAGGAACCTTATTCTTTAAAAGATAACCAGCTCAAGCTGTGGTATGATCTTGGAGTGGAGAAAGTTGATAAAAAGGAGTGGTTTTATACTTTGGCACATCCCGGGCAATTCTCCTTTTTGAAACTATGTCGGTACCAATTCTCCTTTGGGTTGGTACCAACTCCTTTTTATACTTTGGCACATTACCGATAGGGTTCTATATGTTTATGATTCTATGATCTCTTCACGAAATCACAACCTTGTTGAATCTGTTGTCAACAAGTTTGTTGTTATGATCCCCCTTTACTTGTCATGCACTGGCTTCTATGGCAAGCGTCCAGACATCAACTACAAGAACACAAAGGCATACATTGAAAAAGGTGTTACTGACCCTCTTGACATTCAGTGGTTGGTCGGTGAGATACCCCAGCAAAAAGAGGGATCACTGTATGAAAAGGCTGCCTTTCCTTCTATCTATTTAACAGATTTTATTTTACAATGAATGCTAAATATTTTGCCCTAATTTTTTTTTGCAGTGACTGTAGTGTATACGTTATTGCATTTGCTGAATATGTCAACATTGGAGAGCTATCGATTTCAAAGGAAGACCTTTCTGATATTGATCAACACCGTAGACGCTATGGAGCGCTACTTTGGGATTATGCTAGGAAAAAGCAAGAGCTTGGTGCAATTACTGAAAGTGAGGTGACTGGCAGATTAGCAAGAAGAAAAGGTGCACCAGCTGTGAACGAGAGAACACAAGTCCGGAAAAAGAAGAATTTGTTGCCCTTTTCTGTAGAAAAATTATAGTTAAATTGTTTAGTTGTAGCTAGTTTGTAGTAAAGTTGTAGACAAATTGTTAACTAAGAACAAGTCAGCTGCAATTTATTTGTAGCAGATTTGTGCTACAATTGTTTTACTTTTTGTTTTGTTATTTTCTCAACAATTCTACTACTTAGAATAGAAAATATCTGTGGTTTTTTTTGGTTGAAAGTTATTAGTACTTGATCTCGATATTGTTAGCATATAATTTCTTTACAGTTTAACTATAATTATGTCTACAAATAATATACAAAAAATACATAATCCATTCAATTTTTAGCAGTGGTGTTAGGAAAAGCTGAAATAAATAAACTTAGTAATTGAACAAAATAACTACAAGCCAATTATATTAAGAGTTGAAAATAATTCATTATAGGAGACAGTTTTTATTCAAATAAGCAACACAATTACACCTCAATTATAATTCTCCAGAACAGAACAAATACAACTTCATATCTTAAACTACAGATTATCTTCAACAGTACTCAGGAAAAAAAAATCTTGTGACTATATCAATTTTTATTTCCTTTTGGGAGCATTCTTACAAGATCTTTTGTTATGCCCCTCTAGTCCGCAGTTACCACATGAAACCTTGTACTTCTTTGCATTTACTTCATCATGCGATTTGTACCTTTATTTTTGAGGTCTCCCTGGATGTCTTTTCCCAGTGGGTGACATTACAACTTCTTCAGCTCTATGTTGTGGCACATTACAACTTCTACTGGTATTTCATAAGTATGCAAAAGGCTCTCCCTTGTGTAATAAGGAGAACAATAATTTTCATAAGACTCATTCCTGTGCCTCAAAGCCGCCAAAGCATGTGCACAAGGAAGTTCATCAAGCTGGAATTGTCCACAACTACATTGTCACGGCCCAAAATCTCACCTGTCGTGATGGCGCCTATCTCAATACTAGGCAAGCCGACAATCTCTATAAACTCCCATATCTTAGGTTTGAAAACATAATATCTAAATTTTAGCGAAAGAAAAACTCACAAGTACAATTATAAATACTCCCAAAACCCGGTGTCACTGAGTACATGAGCATCTAATATGAATACAAGTCTGGAATATACGGTATATAATAATCTAAGACCAAATACAGTAAACCAGGAGATAGGGAAGGAGAGACCATGTCTGCGAAACATGACAACTACCTCTGAATCTCCGAAAAATCAACTGTGCGAGAGAATTAGCACCCGCTATGTCCGGAAATACCTGGATCTGTACACGAAGTGCAGGGTGTAGAATGAGTACAATCAACTTAGTAAGTAACAATAATAACTAAGGAACTGAAGATAGTGACGAGCTACACAATTATAGTTCATTTTCAGTAATTTCCAACAGAGAGTAGACATGCTTTCAAATCCAACAGTTTAAGTCAAACCAATTTTATACAGTTCAAGTTTATATAATCCGGATATAAAAATCTTTCAGAGAATTTCACAAAAATGACAAATAGCAACTAAGTGCAACAACAATGCAAAGCAAGTACAACCTCTCAGGGCAACATATACTCAACTTGCCACAACAGCTCAACCACTCGGCTCTCAGCCCTCAGCACTCACACTCAATGGGTACCCGCGCTCACTGGGGGTGATCAGACTCCGGAGGAGCTCCTACAGCCCAAGCGCTATAATCTGCACAGACAACTCACGTGCTGCACGGATAACTCATGTGCCATAGTATAAATATCTGGATCCGCACGGATAACTCACGTGCTGCACAGACAACTCACGTCCTATAATATAATATCTGGATTCGCACGGACAACTCACGTGCTATAATAATATATCTCACAATCAGGCCCTCGGCCTTGCTCAGTCATAAATCTCTCCAGTATCTCGGGCTCTCTGAAATCATGAAATCAACCCAAACAACAATGATATGATGCATCAATAATGAACAATAGATACTGAGATAAAATAATCAAGTAAACTATGACTGAGTGCAAACAACAATTAAGCAGATAGTTCAACATGTACACGACCTTTGTGGGTCCCAACAGTACCAACATATAACCTAAACAGGGTTTCTAGTCAAATTTTTACAATACATAGAGAGCATATAGTTAACAACAAGTTATTTAACATTACAGTTTCACGAGACGGATCAAGTCACAATCCCCTCGGTGCACGCCCACATGCCCGTCACTTAGCATGTGCATCACCTCCAAATTAATCACATGATACCAGATTTAAAATTGTTACTTACCTTAAACAAGACGAATCCAATGTCGAGCAAGTTAAACAATGCTCCAGAAATTCCATCCTGCGCGTATCAACTTCCGAACGGCTCGAATCTAGCCACAATTAATTTGATTCAGTCCACAAAATTATAGGAATTAATTCCATATCAAAATACTAATATTTTCCACAAAAATTCGAAATTACACCCCAAAATCACCCGTGGGGCCCACGTCACAGAATTTGACGAAACTCACAAAATACGACAACCCATTCAATTACAAGTTCAACCATACTAATTTCACTCAAATCGGGCTCCGAATCGATATTCAAAACTCAAAAAATTCGTTTTGTGACATTAAAGAAATTTCCTTCTATTTCTCTTGAAGATTCGATAATCTTACACCAAAAATAAAGATTAATTCATGAAATATAACCACAAGGAAGTCAAGAACACTTACCCCAAGTTGTGTGGAAACATCCTCTCCAAAATCGCCCAAACCGTGCTCCAAAATCCGAAAAATGGTGAAAACTCTCGAACCCTCGAACTTAAAGGTTCTGTCCAGTCAATCCGCACCTGCGGACAAGAGGTCGCATCTGCGACCTTCGCATCTGCGGGAAAAAATCTCGCTTCTGCGAGAACAGCTTGGCCACTCATGATTGCTTATGCGATGCCTAGGACCGCACCTGCGGTCGCGCTTCTGCGCTCAATGGTTCGCACCTGCGGACTTGCCTTTCCTGAACTCCGCATCTGCAGAGCTTCGCTCGCACCTACGGGCTCGCAGATGCGGTTAACTTCCTCACACCTACGGCCTGCCCAGGCTAGCCCAGCTCCGCTTCTGTGTAAAACTAGCCGCATCTGCTTTACCGCACTTGCGGCCAATTCCTCGCAGTTGCGATCACACCAAAAGACAGAAATTTTCCAGATTTCTTCTATGTTCGAATTTGATCCGTTAACCATCCGAAACTCACCTGAGCCCCTCGGGACCCCGTCCGAACATACCAACAAGTTCCATATCATAACACGGACCTACTCGAGGCCTCAATTCATATCAAACAACATCAAAACGATGAATCGCACCTCGAATTAAAATCTATGAACTTTGAAATTTCAATTTCTATATCTTGTGCTAAAGCACATCAAATCAATCTGGAATGACTTCAAATTGTGCACACAAGTCATAAATGACATAACGAAGCTATCCAATTTTCCAGAATCAGATTTCGACCCCGATATCAAAAAGTCAACCCCCGGTTAAACTTCCAAAAAATTCAACTTTCGGCATTTCAAGCCTAATTCCACTGCGGACCTCCAAATAATTTTTCGGACATGCTTTTAAGTCCAAAATCACTATACGAAGCTATTTGAATCATCAAAACTTCATTTCGGGGTCGTTTACACATAAGTCAATATCCGGTCATTATTTTAACTTAAGCTTTAAACTTTGGAACTCTTAGTTCCAATTCATTCCAAAACCTCACCGGACCCGAAGGAATTACCCCGGCAATTCACACAACAATTGTAAAGTATAATTTGAGCAGTAAATGGGGAAACAGGGTTGTAATACTCAAAATGACCTGCCGGGTCGTTACATACATCTTTTGTTTTGACGGCAAACAATGAAGCACTTCACACCATCTATCACAGTATGGATGTGATCTGTGGAAGCCCTCACCTACAATTTCACTACAAACACACAACAAGTTGTCAACAACATATACAAAATAACTACAATTATACAACACTTTATCTACAATTAACAATATATATTTGTTTGATGGAATCAATGATCTGATGTTACTGGCTATAGCTTACTCTCATCTTCTGCGATAATGTCATGTTGTCCTCCAACTCTTTGTTGTTTTTTTTCCCAAGGTATATGAATGTACCATTTGCTTTCAATAACTTTTTAATAGTCCAATGTTCAAGAAGAATCCTCATGTACTCTAATAGTTCTACTATGGGTATCTCTCTTGCATCTTTTGTTACCGCATTCAATGACTCTATAATATTTGATGTCATCGTTCACGTTCTGTTCACCATAGCATGTACCCGAGACCATCTGTGATAGCCAATATCGTATAGGTATGCTTTAACATATGTGTCTATCTCTTCCATCTGTGACATTCTTTCATTAAATTCATCAAGCGTGTATGATCGTGTCATGGAAAAGTACAATTCGCTTAACTTTAGATGACCCTTCTTGAACTTTGACCTTACATTTGTCCAAATATGCCACATGCAAGCATAATGTGGCATGCTGGTATAAACAGTAGATGCTGCCTTCAAGATACTCTCATTCCGGTCCGAAACATCACACATATTTGGTTTTTCACTATACGCATGTTTGAATTGCTCAAAAAACCACGTCCATGATGCGTTATTTTCTGAATCAACAACAGCGTATGGCAGTGGTAATATGCTACCTATCATACAGGTGGCAAAAAGAAATTCAATTTCTGTTATAAAACTTGAGAGTATAAAAAATACATACTGAAAATCAAATTTATAACAATATTTCTACAATTAATCTACAATACTTGTTGCATCCATTGTGCTAGTTGTTAACATTATTCCCCTATATGCCGACTTCAAGAAGGTGCCATCAACTACTACAACTGGCCTACAATACTCCCAACCCTTGATGGACGTACTAAGTGCAACAAATGCGTACAAGAAACAATCATCGTCAGTCTTCGGCAATTTAACTACCGACCCCAGATAAGTCTTCTCCAGAATATACAAATAACTTGGCAAGCCACTGTATACTCCCAACCTTTGCTCTCCAAGCTTACATGTATGTTAAGTTCACACCGTGTTCCGACAATATATCAGTTTGTATAACATATCAGTTTGTATGATATTTGGTGTTTATATTGTCTTAGGATCCGCATATTTTGGTATAGCCATGCTACCAACTACCATGGCAGTAGGTTTGCGTTGTATGTATGTATTGTCCATCAAAGAGCATATGTGCAAGCTGTTGAATTTTCGAACCTTGAACAATGCTAGATTCATTTATGCTGGTGGACTTGAAGTGCCATGTACAATTTTCTCCAACACATACGAGGCAGTAGCTACAGAATAAAAACAATTTAAAAAATGTGATGAAAAATGTAGCTACAAAATAAGAGGTTGTTTAAGCACAAATATCTTATATTAAATAATTTATATATAATTTATATACAAAAAGGCTACAAATTATATAAATTTATATACAAAGAAACTACAAATTATACAAAAAAACTACAAATTAAACAAAAATATGAATTTGACAATTGAATTGTTCCTACTTTCTTGCGCTAGACCTTTTCACCCTAAATTGAAACTTATTCATGACAGAATAGTGCTTAATTACACTGACAATTGTTTGCTTGTCTTGGTAGACTTGGCCTATTTCAATAACATTTGGCGTATGTTCTGTTATGATGATACTTTCATATTCCACAATCGTCGGAGATGTTGGCCTATCAATCAACTTTACTTTTCCAATTTTGTTACAATTACTTGACAATTGAACTATGTTAGACATACGATAATCAGATGAACCTGCACTCAATTAAAATTATTTACAATTCAGACCTACATTGTAGATAGGTTGTAGGTTGTAGACCTACAATTCACTGTAGAACACGTACTTCAATAGACATAATAGTTGAACTACATTTGTTATGTAGTATCATTGTAGATGTATTATAGAAAAATTGTAGAACACATGAAACTGACAAAACATCACCACTGAAAAAATTGAGCAAACCTGCAATTGTGCTCGAATTAGAGATACTACATTCCAAATCGACATCACGCACTGTTATACACATCAGATACATTCCTAAGCTTTTGTTTTCTTTTTTTGTCTCCATGTATACTCGAACTCCCATATCGTTCAGAATTTCCATTGGAGGACAACGTTCGTTGACAGTGTATTTGATTTCGATGATTTTTGTGGAGGTATCGATCATTAGATGCTCTGCAATTGCAGAATTCAATTGACTATAATTTGAGTCCTCGTTGACTATAATTCCATCAACATTAAAATCTCTGTATCTCCCAATGCTATCCCAGTGACCATTTAGCTGAAGCACAATCGCTAATTTCGATATTATGTCGCAAAATTCAATACAATTGTAGATAATTGTTTGCAATTTGTTTTTCAAAACCTTCACTTATGGAAAACCAAACGAAACAGAGAAAATCAGAGAATAGAACTTGATTATGGTGCGATGATAATCAGAGAAAATTACCGTAATAGCAGGATTCTACAAATACATTGGCTTGATTAATGTGCGATGATTGCGTCAGTAAAATCTCTGAAGAATCCTACGCGATCCTAAAATTTCGCGTCTAAAAAAAGGAAGGCCACATATTTTACGTAAATGTAGAATTTAGTTATTAGCACTTAAAGTTGTTCTAAAATTTATTTTTAAAGTTGAAATTTTGGTTCCGTCGCTGCACATATTTTACGTAAAAATTGCATGGGGCGCCCTATTTGGTCGTCCCTTTTTAACTTATACCCATTTTGTTTTTCCGTTAGCATCCATACCTATTTTTTTGTTAAAAGCATTTTAAAAAGATGATTTTGCCCTTCTTTAATAAAAGACTATTGACAAACTGCAGGACAAAAACTTAAGCATGTTTAGGCTAAAGTTTTAGCAAATAAACTAAAAACTTCAGCTTGTTTAGACTAAAGTTTTGGATAAAACTCAGGACAAAACTGTAGACTGCGTTACAAAACTTCGGCATGTTTTGATATAAAATTTTAGCAAATGAACTAAATAACTTCAGCATGCATTAGTGTAACAACCCGACTTGTCATTTTAAGAATTAATGCCCCGTTCAGTGACCTAAAGTCTCGAGAAGTTTTGCAATATGTATTATGACCCGGGGTGTGGTCGAGTTTGATTTTCGGAATATTCAGAATTAAATTAAAAGAACAATTCTTTTTTAGAAGCTTAAATGGAAAGAATTGACCGGAGAGTTTACTTTTGAGAAAATGACCCCGGAATGGAATTTCAATGATGGGAATAACTTCGTATGATGATTTCGGACTTAGGCGTATGTTCGAATTTCGATTTGGAAGTCCGTAGGTCAATTCGACGCATTTTGGTGAAAGTTGGAAAATAGAAGATTTTGGAAAAATCCGACCGAAGGTTGAATTTTTGATAACGAGGTCGGATTTCGATTCTGGAAATTGGAATAGCTCCATTACGTCATTTATGACTTATGTTCAAAATTTGAAGTCATTCCGGATTGATTTGATAGGTTTCGGCATCGGTTGTTTAAGTTTGAAGTTTCAAAGTTCATTAAGATTGGATTGGAGTGTGATTCGTGTTTTTAGCGTTGTTTAATGATATTTGAAGGCTCAACTAAGTTCGTATGATGTATTAGGACTTGTTGGTAGGTTTGGTTGAGGTCTCGGGGGTCTTGGTGGATTTCGGATGGTTAACAAACTAGAATTTGACTTGGTGTTATAGCTGAAGCATCAGATTTTACTAGTTCTGCTTTCCTCTTACGCATTCGCGAGAATGGTCTTGCATTCGCGAAGTGTACATGGAGGCTGCGGTAGGTTTTTTCTTCGCGTTCGTGAAGAAGAGGACGCATTCGCGCAGGTTTGGGAGGAGAGTGCGCCGCGAACGCGAGATGGGTCACGCATTCGCGAAGAAGAGAAGAGGCAACTAGGGACCCCCTACAATTGTTCTATGCATTCGCGGAGGTGAGGTCGCATTCGTGATGGGAGGGGTCAGTAAAGGTCCGCATTCGCGAGTGGTTGATCACGTTCATGTAGAAGGATTTTGGGACAGAAGCACTTGTGCTTCGCGAACGCGAGGGAGATGCCGCGTTCGCGAAGGATGAATTTAGGCAGAACGAAAAATGTGCTTCGCGAACGCGAGGCAGTGGCCGCGTTCGCGAAGAAGGAATCGCTGCGCAAAAAGTTTAAGTTTTGAAAATGGGACCCATTTTCATTTTTGACGAATTGGAGCTCGGGAAGAGGCGATTTTCCGGAGAGTTTCAAGGAAAACAACGGGGTAAGTCCTCTTAACTCAATTTTGCTCAAATTACCCGAATCCATAATTGTTTTTAACATTTAATTGGTGATTTAAGTTGGAAGATTTAGAAAACCCTCTTGGTTTAAATTGAAGATTTGAGGGTCGAGTCGATGTTGGAATTTTGTAAAATTTATATGGTTGAACTCGTGGTTAAATGGGCGTTCATATTTTGTAACTTTTGTCGAGTTCCGAGACGTGGGTCCCATGGGCAATTATTTTGAGTTAAATTTTAGATTTTATTAGAAAATTAGTATTTTCATATGGAATTAATTCATATAATATGTATTGACTGAATCGAATTAATTGTGATTAGATACTAGGTTTTCGAAGGCCAATCCGCGAGGCAAAGGCACGACGGAGTAAAGAATTTCACGGTTTGAGGTAGGTAGCTTTCCTAACTTTAAGTGGGGGAAATTCCCCTTAGGCATTGAGTCTTATGTGGAATTTGTGTAATTGAAAACCTTGTACGCGAGATGACGAGTACGTACTTGGTTTATATGTGCAAATTACATTGTTTAAGATCCTTAGACGCCCTTATGTATTAAATTGGAAATTATTGGCACTTATTAAATCCTTTAATTGTCTTGCCTAAATCCTTGTTTTGTTGGATTTGTTTTTATATGATGATTTGGTGTGATTGCAACCTTGATTTTTATGTGAAATATTATTTTGTTGAGCTGTTCACTCTCGGATATATTTGTTACGATTTTGTGCACATTATGGTCGAGCCATGGGCTCTGTATTGTGCAAAATAATATATTATTGAATTATGTGGCGAGACAAGGTGGAAATATTATTATGTGCGTGTGGCGAGATAAGGCAGACATTTACTTTATTATTGCGCACGTGGCGAGACAAGGTGGGCTATGTCGGAAATTGAATTGTGATGATTTGTGATAGCCTGGGGGCATTGTTGTTTGTTGCATATTTACTTTGGGACTACGAGGCGGTACCTCGGGAGACCCCCCTGTCTTGTATATTTACTTTTTGTCACGACCCAAAATCCAACTAGTCGTGATGGTACCTAACCCAACCCATTTGGTAAGCCAACTTTCAATTATCCAATCCCAATAATAATTATTAAAGAAATTTAAGCGAATAAATATCTTAATCTTATACATCCCCCAAGAACTGGTAGTACAAATCATGAGCTTCTAAGAATAGAGTATACAAAGCGTAAATGAAATAAATACATAGTCTGTTTGAATAATACATAAACAGAGCTTTTATAAATCAAAGGCTACCATGAACAAGAGGCAGCTACAACAGGAACGCAGGTATATCTTCAAATCCCGCAACCATCGAGCACAGCAACAACAGCAGCCAACATCTACACGCAATGTGCAGAAGCGTAGTATCAGTACAACCGACCCCATGTATTGAGTAAGTAACAAACCTAGCCTTAGGTTGAAAGTAGTGATGAGCTTCTACCAAGGTCGGGTCCAAAACTACTAGTCCACAATAGTCCATAACAACATAAAGCAAATAATACCAGAAGTAACTCAGAGATAAAATGCTCAGCCAAATCATGATTTCAAAAATAATAGTTCTTCCTTTCAAGTACATCAGTAAAAACCCAAATCGTTTGCCGAAGTTATCAAAATATGAATAAGTTTGAAAACAATAATTTCTCCCAAAATCTTTTCAATAATAAATGAGATGTTTCATTTTCTTTTCAGATGATCCGTGTAAAACAAATGCATCACTATGCCCATCTGTCAAAATGTGTGAGAAATCATGAATGATGTGATGCTGTACAGCATGAGGAAAATACATCTCTATGCCTGTATGTCATGTGTGCATGCCAATGCGATGCAACTCAGTAATAAAATCATAAACAACCCCTCGGGCAGACCTCACAATCACTCGTATACAGCCCCTCGGGCTTACCTCACAATCACTTGTAAACAGCCCCTCGGGCATACCTCACCATCTCTCATGCCTCCCAGTCACTCGACACTCGGCACTCGCACTCAGTAGGTACCTGCGCTCACTGGGGGAGGTGTACAAACTCCGGAGGGGCTCCTTCAGCCCAAGAGCTACAATCTGCACGGACAACTCACGTGTTGCACGGACAACTCACGTGCTATAATATCATATCAGAATCTGCACGGACAAACTCATGTGCCATAATAAGCCAATAAGGCTTGCTGCAGGCGGGCAACCCCGATCCATACAATAGTAATAATATATATAAAGCCAATATGACGTGCTACGACGTGCATCCCGATCCCAAAAATATCCTCACAATCAGGCCCTCGGCCTCCCTCAGTCATCAATCTCTCTAGTTTCTCTCTCATGGGCTCACAATGTCATGAGAATAGCCCAAAAATGATGATATGATGTATCAATAAATAACAACAGAGACTGAGATATGATATGCAATGAAATGAATATGACTGAGTATGAATTTTCAATTTAAACAAATAATTCATAGCAATATGACCTCTGTGGGTCCCAATAATACTGGCACATAGCCTCAACATAATTTTTAATATGCTTTTCAGCTCAATTTCTTTAACGCATAAAACCGCATGGAAAATGGCAAGATCATTTAACTACAAAATTTCACAGAAATAATTATGTCACAATTTATATAGTGCACGCCCACACGCTCGTCACCTAGCATGTGCGTCACCTTCCAACAATTAACGAAATACATATATTCAGGGTTCATACCTTCAGCTCCAAGATTAGAAGAATTACTTACCTCGAACAAGCCAAATCCAATGCCGAGCAAGCTAAACAATGCTCCAGAAATCCCATTATGCGCGTATCAACTTTCGAACGGCTCGAATCTAGTCACAATTAATTTGATTCAGCCCACAAAATTTATAGGAATTAATTCCATATCAAAATACTAATATTTTTTACAAAATTCAAAATTACGCCCCAAAAATCACTCGTGGGGACCACGTTTTGAAATCCGACGAAACTCACAAAATCCGACAACCCATTCAATTACGAGTTCAACCATACTAATTTCACTCAAATCCGACTATGAATCAGTGTTCAAATCCACAAAATTTATTTTTATGAAATTTCTAAAAAATTTCCCAAATTTCCATCTCAAAGTACTAATTAAATGATGAAATCAGTGATATATTCATGTATATTAACCAAATCCGAGTTAGAATCACTTACCCCGGTGAATTTCTTGAAAAACCCACGAACAATCGTCTCAAACCGAGCCCCCAAAGTCCAAAAATTAAATAATAACCTAAACCTCGGATATACAGTACATCCTCTGAACTTCCAATGTGCGGTCCACACAAAAATGGCGCGGCCACATATCCCCAGCTCCTGCGGTCGCACAAATATGGTGCGGTCGCACTTCACAGCCTTCTCCTCTACCAGGCTACAGTTTATTGGCAATAACCTCTTCTACAGATATTCGAATTATAATTTCTTTACTTTTCTAGAAACTAGACATGAAGGGCTACAACTTTCGTTTTTGAATCATCTCAAAATGCTTTGTAGATCAAAAGATATAAGCTTCCGAAGTCGGACCGGCGAATCTGCAGAACTCTCTAGAGTGCGGCCGCGGACAGAATTGTGCGGTCCGCGCCCCTCCTCTGAGGTCCGCATTTTTCTGCTGCGGTCCGCACTCTTATGTGCGGTCTGCACACCTCTTTTGCCTCAGCACCCAAAAATATGTGGTCCGCACCCCCAAAAGTGCCAGAACAATATTAGAGTGCCGAAACGCACGGACTCACTCAAAACTCACCCCGAAACTCATCCGGAACTTCCCGGACACAAACCATGTATGAATTTCAATCATAAAATATGCTACGGACCTGATCGCGCACTAGAAACACTGAAAAGAGGTCGTCTTGATCCAATATTGACCATGGCCAAACTCCCAAATTTCTTAACTTTAATAATCTCTCAACCAATGATCCAAAAATACACCCAAGACCCTCGGAACCTCAACCAAATATACCAAAACGATCCATAACATAATACGGACCTACGCGAGACCTCAAATCACATCAAATAACATCAAAACATAGAATCGCACCTCAAATCAAAATCTATGAACTTTGAACTTTCAAATTCTATATCTTGTGCCGAAACACATCAAATCAATCCGGAATGACTTCAAATTTTGCACACAAGTCATAATTTACATAACAAAGCCATTTAATTTCGAGAATCGGATTTCGATCCCGATATCAAAAAGTCAACCCCCCGGTTAAACTTTCAAAAAATTTAACTTTCGGCCTTTCAAGCCAAATTCCACTACGTACCTCCAAATAATTTTTCGGACACGCTCCTAAGTCTAAAATCACCATATGGAGCTATTGGAATCATCAAAACTCCATTCCGGGGTTGTTTACACATAAGTCAATATCCGGTCACTATTTTAACTTAAGCTTCAAACCTTGGAACTAAGTGTTCCAATTCATTCCAAAACCTCACCAGACCCGAACCAATTACCCCGGCAATTCACACAAAAACTGTAAAGTACAATTTGAGCAGTAAATGGGGAAGCAGGATTGTAATACTCAAAACGACCGGCCGGGTCATTACACTTTTGGGACTACGAGACGGTATCTCGGAAGATCCCCTGTTGAGCATTTACTTTTGGGACTACGAGACGGTATCTCGGGAGTGCCCTTTGTTGACATATCTCTATGGTTGCACTTGTCTTTGGTTGATTTGTATTTCCATGATAGGTCAATCCTTGTGATCTGCCATGATGTATTATTTGATTGTTTACTATGTGTTTGTATTCCTTGTTATTTTCTGTTGGCTTGGGCTTTTTAGTACGAGACTATGAAGATTTATATTCCTGATTTGTACTGATTTTTGATGACTGAGTTGTTTTAAATAAAAGAAGTTACTATTATGTTTTGAATTAATAAGTTTTACATCCGAAGCAATAGATTATCTGATGTTTTATTTAAATTGAAATGTCATTTTTCTTTACTCGAACTATTTCTAAAATAAACTCATTTCTTTGTTGAATTCTTACTTGGTTTAAAAATTTTAACCTTACTTTATTGAAAATAAATTAATCGTGCGGATCTTATGTATTGAAATATTTGGCACGAGAGTTGTTCGTGCGGTTGTGATTAGAGATATGGGCACGAGGTGCCGTGAGAATATAAAAGGGGATCGAGAACCGTATTTTATGATTATGCTATGAGATATATATTTGGAAGAGTTTTATATTCGAAGGATACTTATTTGAAGAAATATATTTGGAGGGTATTTATTTGAAGAGATTATATGTGAAAAACTTGTTTAATTGGTTGTTCTTGTGTTTCTTATTCGTCTGAGTAATAATTATGGTGTTCGTGCTGCCTTACTGTTTATATCACTAGTGGATTATTGTTGCTATGACTGCTATTTGTTTTCGATTATTTTGTATGGCACATGTTATTTGACTAGTGAGTGTCTTGACTGTACCTCGTCACTACTTCACTGAGGTTATTCTTGATACTAATCGGGTAGCGACTGTGGTGTACTCATACTACACTTCTGCATATTTTTGTGCAAAGCCAGGTGATGTGGAGTTAGTTGACCGATCGCTAGTAGTACGGATCTTGCTGTCAGACTCAAGGTAAACCTGTTGCTGCGTTCACAGGCTTCGGAGTCACCTTCTAATAATGTACTTGCACTATTTTATCTCTATTTCAAAACATTTATATTTATAAGCTTTATAGTAAATCAGTATAGCTTATGACTTGTACTACCGGTTTTGGAAATTGTAAATTTTTTTGAGATTTCCATTTCAAAAATTGTTAGATGTTATTTAATTATTGTTGTTATTCAGTAAATGTTAGGCTTACCTAGTCCCTAAGACTAGGTGCCATCACGATACCCAACGGAGGAAAAATTGGGTCGTGACAAGTTGGTATCAGAGCTCTAGGTGAATAGGTGCTACGAGTCATAAGCGAGTTTAGTAGAGTCTTGCGGATCGGTACGGAGATGTCTGTACTTATTTTCGAGAGGCTACATAACTATTAGGAAATTTCCACTTCTTTCATTCTAGTCATGCAAAATTTGTTGAATTTGGAATTTGAGCCTTTGTATCTCTATTCTCTCACTGGTGGTGAGGACATGTGCTACCGGGTCAGCTGAGCAAGCACCCGCGCATTCTGCTAGGGGACGAGGTAGAGGTCGAGGAAGGGCAGGTGTCGCAGCTAGAGCACCTGTCAGAGCAGCAGTTGAGGAGCCACCAGTAGCTCCAGTTATGGGACAGGCACCAAAGACACCTGTTGTTACCTCCGAAATTAAGGAGACCTTAGCACAGTTCCTGAATATGTTTGGTACATTAACTCATGAGGGATTGATCTCCGTTTCTCCAAATATTTCTAAGATTGGGGGAGGAGCTCAGACTCCTACCACCCGTACTCTAGAGCAACAGGTTCATATTGGGCAGGTTTCGGGTATAGTACCGGTACAACCTGTTATTCCGATTCAGCCTGAGGTCAGGCCAGAGGCATCCGAAGAAGAACAAAAGAGACTTGAGAGGTTTAAGAGGTATAAACCAACTACTTTCAGTGGCACAGCTATAGAGGATGCTCAGGGATTTCTAGAAAAGTGGCACCGTATTCTCCACACCGTGGGTATTGTGCAAGTGAGCGAAGTTGCCTTTACTACATTTCAGTTGTCAGGGGCAGCATATCAATGGTGGCACATGTATGAAGAATGTAAACCAGCCGATGCCATACCACCAACTTGGGCTTATTTTTTGGAGATGTTTTTGAAAGAGTTTGTTCCCCAGACTCTCCGGGATGCATGGCACACAGAGTTTGAACGGTTGCGTCAGGGCACCATGATGGTGTCAGAATATGCTATCAGGTTCAGTGAGTTAGCCTGACATGCACCTATCTTGGTTCCTACAGTTAGAGAGCGAGTCCACGGATTCATTAAATGGCTCGATTATGATTTTAAAATATGTATGGCTCGAGAGTTGCAGACTGACATTCCATTTTAGCAAGTAGTAGAGACTGCCAGAATGTTAGAACATGTTCAAAGTGAGGAGAAGGAGTCTAAGGAGGTCAAAATATAGGGCACTCTCTCTCACTCTAAAATGTCAGATTTTAGCTCAAAATGGCCCAAAGCGTGTATTTAACAAAGTAGGGTCGGGTTTTAAAAACCCAAAAATGAAGCTCCAGAACAAGGTCTGCGATCACATAATCGATATGCGGACCACATATCGGGGGCATAATTGGTGTCCAAAACTAGCCAAAAATCTGTCTATGTCTGCGGTCACTATGCAACTTGCAAACTAGATTTGCGGTCGCATAATGTACCGCAGAACGGTTCTGCGGTCGCATAGTGCACCGTAGAACCGCCCTCCAAAAAATCCCAAAAAGAGATATGCGACAAGAGTGCGGCCCGCGAAGTGGTTATGCGGTGGCATAGTGGCCGCGAAATTGACAACAAAAATGACCCAGAAAACTGACTCACTCTGCTACCATTCTGCGGTCTGCAGAGTGGTTATGCGATCGCAGAATAGGCCGCAGAAAAGCCTACTTCTACCAAACATTTTCTTCAACTCCCCAGCGCACTGTTCAAAATGAATGGGTATTTCTACTATTATTAACCTCTATGTCTGCCCTGGCATCACAGAACCCCGGTGTGTAGGAAAACTTTCACGGGGCCTTACAGTCGGTTATTCGTCACAACCGTAGGCTGGGTCATGACTGTTTTGGAGTTCATTATGATGTACTAGTTTATCAAATTACCTTTAAGGCAATTAGTGTCAACTGTATCGTGCTTTGAGGAGTATATGGCCAATAAAAGCCGTGGATGCAAATTCTATCATGTATTTGGTTGTTGTCATATTGTATGGTGCCTTGTATAGCAAGAGATATAGATCTCCCATTGGATGGTTTTAAGTTGGTGTACAGATTTGATAGGGCTAGACCTCGTTCATTAAGCCACAGAGAAAGTCAAGATCGTCTAGGAACAATTGATGAAGGCTGAAGGTCGCCAATGTCCTATTTGGATATTTGGCATATAGATTTGGAGTTTAAGGAAAATGAATGGGTATTTCTAAGATTTTCCCCCCATGAAGACGTTCTGTGATTTGTTAAGAAACGAAAATTGAATTCTATGATGCATTGGATCTTATAACCTTTAATAAAATAGGCCATGTAGCGTATGAGCCTGAATTTCCTCGAGATTGTCCTTTGTGCATCCCGTGTTCCATATGCCCACGTTGAAGCAAGTAATATGGGACCCATCACTCATCAACCCATTGGAGAGTATTGAGGTTAATTGAAGCTTGACTTGTGAATACGTTCATGTTACCATACTTGATAGTCAAGTCCGAAAGTTGAGAACAAAAGAAATCTCCTTTGTTAAAGTGCTATGGCGGAACCGACATATGGAAGAAGCGACTTGGGAGGCAAAAGAAGATATGAAGAGAATATATCCTCACTAATTTGTAAAACAAGGTAATAGTATGAAAAGACTATTGGAAACCCTTTTCTTTCAGGTACTATGTTTTGGTTATGTAAATGTTCATGTGTACATGTCTCCACGGCTTGGAGCAGTTATGTAAGTTAATGACAATGAAATGGTAAAAATCAAAACGGTGTGTTAAATGTTATGTGTACTTATGGTATTTTGTGAGGCATGTGAATATATTTCTTTGGCTCGTTTTTGTGGTTCTCTGACAGGTGGATAAGCCAAAAAATAGAGGAAACTTTGCCAAATTTTTTTAAAATCTGGAGAGTTAGCCAATTTTCTAGAAATTTGTGATTGGTGATAGGTAACGAGAGGCTTTTGAAGGTGTTTAAATGAAGAGCAATCTTATGCTATATGTCTAGGGTGGACTCTAACCATCATTAAAGGATGAATGATCCTAAGCGGAGAAGGATGTAAAGCCCCATAAATTTGTATAGTTGACTCGGGCTATTTATGTAAGTTTTAGAGGATAATAGAGTCAATCTCAAAGTTCGTGCGGACCCACACAAGGGGTTAAAGGTGATAGAAACATGATAATGTATGTATAGTTCAAGTTGAGGTGGTTGGGAGTGTCAAAATAGCAAAAAACAAGTAATAATGTTTCAAATGTTGGTTGAAATTGGCAAAAATAGTGCATTTAGGCACTAACGCGCGCCCAACGCATGAAAATAAAACTGAGTTTGCAAGGAATAAATCAACACATTTAGTCTGTAACGCACGCTCAATGTGCACTAAGAAATTTTGCATGAACAGAAATAGCACACGTTGAGTACGCGTCGCGCACCCGCCACGAGGTCCTCTGCAATATTTAAGTACATCAGCGGGGAGAGAGAAAAATAAAAGGATTTCAAGGCTAGGGATTTTCTCTCCATCACCCATCAGATCAAGGCTTCTAATACACACTTAAGGTGAGTTTTTAAGTGTATTTTTATGATGATTTTACTTCTCAATCACTAGTTACAATAGGGTTTTGTCTTGGATTCCCTAGGATTTCTTCAAAATCTCTAGAACACCATAAAAGTTGGCTTTCATGGTTTTGGCTACAAGAGATAATTCTTCACCATTAAACCTACATGCATGGATTAGTAGTGAACATATGAGCAAGAGATAAGTATTGCCACTTATGTGATGGTGAATGGAAGCCGTAAGTGCCTAACCTAAATTATTGGGTGTTGTAGAGATTTTGTAATGAGTTATTAGTAAATTTGGGTGGATGTGAGTTCATTGATGATTATAATGGTACTAAAGAAGGCCATTTGTAGACCAAATATGTTGTAGTATCTTTTATTTGGTGGTAAGGAGGGATTGTTAGATGAAGAAATGCCATTACTAGAGGTAGTAGGATGATATGCACTCTATGTGTTTGATAAAATGGCTAAATAACGTAAAACCTCATATTTTTTACTAATATTGGTCCAATTGAATTATGTTGATGTAGATTGAAGTTGTGAGAGGTTTTAGTATCACTAAAGAGTTGAATCAAGGTATGTTGGCTAAACTCCTTTTGTAGAATCGAATTCCTTGTAAGCTTCAAGTGTGGTTTGCCCAAGATCTAATTTCTAATGTTCTGAGTTGTTCCCAATAAGTCAAGTTATCCCAAATGTGCAATGCATTGAAAGTTTATGCACTCAAAGCTGTGTTCCAATTGCTTCTATCATATTATGCTCCCCTTCGGGAAAATGTTTCAAGCATGATTAATGTATCAAATGTTGTGACTTAAATTCATGTTTCAATTGCAAATCATTATGCACTCCTTTGGGAGGAAAAATTCAATGTGTTTAAGACTCTTATTACTCATGTATTTAAAGTCGTGATTTCCATATGTTCTTTATGTTGATGATCCTTGAAAGTGAAAGAATGAGAGTATGAAATATAAAATATGGCCATTGTGCCATGAACGAAGATTTACATGTGTGGCCAAAAGTGCCAATGGATGAATATTTTTATATAAATATTTTTTGGAGTATCATCAGGTCACCGAGGATGGGTGGGTTAAAATAACCTAAATGTGAAACTACACATGCCGGTCTAGGAGTGATTGAAGGGATAAATTCCTGTGATGATGTGTTGCGATTATTCGACTTAATTGGGATAAGATGATACCTATCAAGGACCATGTCGACCCACATGGCATTGTGGTGAGACGGCATAGCCGATCAGGCAGTGATCGGACACCATGTCGCGCACATGGTGGTGGTGTTGTGTTTCTATGGCCACCCACACACACTTGGGTGAGACAGCTTAGCCAATCGGGCAGTGATCGGATACGATGATGTGCACATAGTGGTGGTGTTGTGTTTCTATTTCCACCTGCACAAACTGGGGTGAGACGACTTAGCTGATAGGGTAGTGATCGGACACCATGTCGCGCATATAGTAGTGGTATTGTGCCTCTATGTCCACCCGCACACACTGGGGTGAGACGGCTTAGCCGATCGGGCGGTGATCGGACTCCATGCCATATGCATGGTGGTGTGTCGGTACTAAAGATCTCCCAACTTAAAACAATAATTTCTAATTGAAGGTTTACCTTGCTTTTGACTTGGCATTTTAATTTGGGTTTCTCATTGATTTCATGTTTCTCTCCTTTTATGTTGGTACTCACTCCATAAGAAGATATTAGCTTTACATACTAGTAGTATTCCATATGTACTAACATCCTTTTTGTCGTGTATGCTGCATCTTTAATGGATACGGGTGGTTCTACAGCAGGAGACATTGATCAATTATAGCGATACACCCTCTTCTTAGCTACCTTGGTGAGCCCCACTTCCTATCGGGGCCTTATGTCTTGTGATCCTTGTACATTGTATTTTGAGGTATAGACGGGGCCTTGTCACCGACACTTTAATACTACTCTTTTGTTCCCTTTAGAGGCTCCGTAGACATAGTGTGGGTTGTGTTTTGATTTCGGAAATATACTATAAATGTTTTAGTTATGGGATGTTCCACTTTCAAATGTGAACTTGTAATCTTTTTGAAATTGTCAATGAAACTCCTTTAAGTAATGGAAAAGGATGTTGTACACTTTATTCTTAACATGTCTATCTCTTGTAACTGATTCTTAAATTTTTCATGGATACGGTTGGGTAGAAGGCATCAAGTAGGCTTGCTTGGCTGGGATATCTCGGTTAAGCGCTAGTCGCGCTTTTCGTGGTCGGGGCGTGACACATATGAGAAAATAAATTGAATAAAAAGGGAGCGATAGGGGCTCATGAGATGGTGACGGGTCTGTCATTATTCCCGTTGTGCTCTGGTATCCTTTTATTCATGTTGATCCTGCGCTCAAAGATAAATTCTTAATAATGGCGAATGTTGTTGTTCTAGATTATGACAACAACAACAACAACAACAACAACCCAGTATAATCTCACTAGTGGGGTCTGGGGAGGGTAATGTGTACGCAGACCTTACCCCTACCCTGAGTAGAGAGGCTATTTCCGATAGACCCTCGATTCCCTCCCTCCAAGAACTCCCCACCTTACTCTTGGGGTGACTCAAACTCACAACCTCTTGGTTGGAAGTGGAGGGTGCTCACCACTAGAGCAACCCACTCTTGTTCTAGATTATGACATGTTTTGAAATTCCCTTTGATGCGAGTTTTGTTTCTGGATGATTCTGTCCTGTCAATAACGTTCTTTGGATATGCCCCTAATGATGTAGCTTCTTGCCGTCGCGATCGTGTCCTAATCTAATCAAATGCATTACAAAGGATTTCCTAGGGTTATGACCGAACATTTTTAGGTTGCCTACGTATCCGAACGGAATCAGGTCTGAACGTAGTTTGAGGATGACAAAATGATGAATGAACTATGATAGAATGGCCGAGCCTGACTCAGGCAGCCTACGTATCCAAATGGAATCAGATCAAAACGTAGTTCGATTAAAATGGATGCATAATGGTAAGAAATTGAAATGAAGTGGTCGAGTCTGACTCAAACTGCCTACGTATCCAAATGGAATCAGGCCAAAATGTAGTTCAATTACAATAGATGACTGAATCTGATGTGGATTGCCTACGTATTCCTGTCAAAAGAAATCAAGTTGTGGCGTATTTACGAATACATATAGAATGATATTTGGATTTTCTATTATAAAGGGGGAGGGACAGCGACCGGACCCTACATGGATTGCCTACGTATCCTACTATGAGAAGTCAGTGTCACGCCCAAAACCTAAGGAGGCATGGACGGCACCCAGTGCCATATTTGGCCCGAGCGTACCACTCTATAACTGTGAATTCTAGAGATAACTGAATTGTATCATGGTCGGGACAGGGCCTCGACCTACCCATCAAACTTGTATATATAAAATGGACTCCAAGGTCTATCCCTGGTAACCCCGAGGAAGTGGAGCTTACCAACCAAGTTGATGTTTGACTCTGTCTACTGGGATGGTCTATCCAGATGTCTATCAGAACCTGCAGGCATGAAATACAGCATCCCTAGCAAAAGGGACGTCAGTATGAAATAATGTACCGAGTATGTAAGGCAACAGAATAACTAAAAGTTGAAACTGAACTGATAATATAATAACTGAAAGTAATTAGGAGTCAAAGATATTCTGAAGATATGCTTACCTCCTGATACTGACTCAACTCTCTCAATATAGTAAGTTAAATAGTTGTACATCCATATAAGGCTCGGTATGTGTAACTGCTCTACCGTAGTAGGATCGTTCATAGGCTCTCGTCCATAATAGGCTCTATATCTCGGCCATTCAAGGCTCGCTCATAGGCGCTCGGCCACAGTAGGCTCGGTATATAAATTACCATCTGATCAGAGGTTGCCCAATAAGGTCCTGCCCACCGATTATAGCTCGATGGTGGTGAAACTACTGTAATATTGTGTATATATATATATATATATATATATATATATATATATATATATATATATATATATAGACCCTCTGCTCTCCTTACTGAAAGAAAACAATACTTAACTGAATATAAAGTCCCGATAAGGGCGAATACTGTAACTTATGAGACTAGGATAATATACATAAATTCAGGAGTACTAACTTCTCTTTATGTCTCGTTATCAAGCGCATGTAGTTACGAGATCATGCAAAAATGAAGGAAAGGTTTAGCCTTAACATACCTTAACTTCGTTGAGTCCTTAATACCTTCCAAGAAATTCTTCAAATAACTCAACTCAATCTACCATAGCATAAGGAGATTCAAAATCAGTGCTGGTAAAGGCTAAGTCCGCAACTTAAACTAGTAGCTCTTTTATGTAAATTTGGGCAGCATCTCCCCTGTAACAAGGGTCTCCTCCAATACCATATACCAATGACAACAACCAGAGCAATACAATAAGAACAACATCAACAATAGGGTAATATTTCATTAACAAGTCATCAACATATCACGACGAGCGGCAAGCTCGGATTGAATCCCTTTAGCACCCTTCAACCTCGTTATCATTCATTCACTGTGGACAACTTCCACGTGCTTTATAGCCATTTCCTTTTCTAGTTACCTATTCCCTCAACAAGATTGACATGTAAACCAACATAATCATACTAACAATATCATAGCCAACTTATTTTCCATAATTTCCAGCCACTTAAAGTTCATAAGAGCAACTTTCAAATAAATCCATCAATAACAACAACATCTCAAGCTAATCCAAGTATTATCTTGTAGTTTATCATCCTAACAACTTAACCAACATACAAGAAATCTTAAGCACAATTAGTAGGCTTATATACTCACCTTATCCAGTTGCAAAAACTTGAAATTTCAGCCAAACACAGCCCACAATTGTCCTCAATGACAACACAACCTCAAATAGGTGTTGTTCTTCACTAGAAATAACCTTTGATGTTGCAATATGGTGTAATCACTTTAGAATAACTTCAAACCCTTATGGTATCTGTTTAGGAGGATTAGGAGGAGGGTTAGGAGGAGTGTAGGGATGAGGTTGGGTCGACAAATTGTAAGGCCCCGTAAAATCTTACCTAAAACCCGGGATTTCGTGTTGCCGAAGTAGACTTATGTGTTGACGATTTTCGGAGGGCAATTTTGCAGCGCATTATGCGACTGCAGAATAGATCTGTGGACCGCATATCGGTCGCAGAGTGAAGCAGGGGTGCCCAATTCAAGAGGGCCATTATGCGGCCCATTTTACGGGCCGCATAAGCGTTATGCGGTCGCATATGCGACCGCAGATCTGTGTCGGGGCTTCATTTTTCTAACGTTTTTTACCCAACCCTATTTTGATTAAAATCCCTTGGGGCTTATTTTGCTGATATTTTAGAGAGAAGGGAGGGTGTTCTAGAGAGAGGAGGAGGAAACCCTAGGCTAATTGTTCATCAATTCTTGCTCAAGACTTGGAGAATTCACAAGTAAAACTCATAAGATCCAAGAGGTAAGGTTCTAACCCTAGTCTTCAATTCTGAGTTTAGGTAGAATATGGGTAATTAGGAGTATGATTCTTGGGTATGAGAGTTATTATTTATGCATGCATGTAGCTATGAGGATGGTGGGGAGGTAATTGAACTAGTATGAGTAAACTCTTGATATTGAATTAGTTGTGGAGTGAAGGAAATCTTGTGGAAGAACCGTGTAATCGAATTCGCATGCCTAGTGTTTGATTAAATTCTCAAATGAGCTGAAACCATGAATATCTTCCTAATTTGTGTTCAATTTTTCCATGTCTCTAAATAGATCGAGGTTGCTAGGATTTTTGGAACTGTGTAGTGAATTAGGTAAAGCTCAAAGTGAGGTATGAAGGCTAAACTCCTCTTCTAGTATCGGAATTCCTAAATCCTTGTAAAATTCTATCATGTGTAGTTGAACTTGAAACGCTATTGATGTGGAGAATTCAAACTAGTAAAATTGATTCCCGATTGGCATAACGTGTTAGAACCCTCGTGTGTTAATGATTCTCAATTTTTGACTTAATTATGTTATACCCCTTTTTGGGAAGAAGATCTTGTACGAAATCAATGTGATTAAACACTTATTTCTCATATGATGAGACCTTGTGAACTTACACTTGCTTGCCAAAGGTGCCAAATTATTGATTTAAAAGGGAACTCTCTTATACAAATTATTATCGTTTTGGGAATTCGAAGTGTGGCATTGTAAATACACCTCCACCCGCATACATTGGGGTGAGGCGGCGGGGCCGCTTTGTGTATAGTTGTGGTATTGTGAATACACCTCCACCCGCATACATCGAGGTGAGGCGGCAGGGCCACTTTGTGTAGAGTTTGTGGCATGGTGAATGCACCTCCACCCGCATATATTGGGGTGAAGCGGCCAGGCCGCTTTGTGTAGAGTTTCTGGTATTGTGATTGCACCTCCACCCGCATACGTTGGAGTGAGGCGGCAGGGCCGCTTTGTGTAAAGGTAGTTGTAGAGGATCCACGACTTATGATTTTATAAATGTTATTGAAAGCTCTTAATAAATTTGCTATGGCTTTAATGGATAACTAAGCCTTTTATTATTACCATGACTTCCAACTCCTTGCATATGTGTTTGGCTTTCGTACTAGTACTATTTGACATGTACTAACGTCCCTATTGTCGGGGGCGCTGCGTCTTTAATGGATTCAGATGGTTCCATAGCAGGTGGTATTGATCAGTGATAGTAGCACCTCCTCTCCTCAGCTGACTTGGTGAGCCCCACTTTCTTCAAGGGTCCTGTATCTCTTGTTCCACGTACATAGTGTTTTGAGGTATAGCCGGGGCCTTGTTGCCGGCACAGTCGTAGTACTCTTTTATTTCTGTTAGAGGCTCCGTAGACATAGTGTGGGTTGTATCTTTTTTTGGGAAGGTTAAACTAAAATTTTGTTATCGTATCATCTGTCCCACTTTAACTATGATTGTACAATGTACTATTTTGGAGACTTGTTAATGACGTAACTAATGAAAATGAACTGGTGATATTCTTATGACCTCTTACTATCTAATTAATGAAAGGTATTCTCCTCTTTATTCTTGGGTGAGTTGGGTAGAAGGTATTGTAAAGGCTTGCTTGACCAGGGTATCTCGGTTGAGCACCGGTCGCGCTCTCCGAGGTCGAGGCGTGACAAAAATGAGAAATAAAGGTCGTCCAAATCGTTTTTAAAATATATTAGGTCGACCACCACCTAAGTGGGTCCCATTGTGAGCTGCTCCGATGTCGTATCGACGAATGGTTTAATGCGTTAGAAGCTAGACTCGTAGATATTCAATTTGGTATATTAGCCATCTCGTAACATTATTAACTTACTATATGTAATTTCAAAGGCGATCTCATTTCTGGGCATACATTAATTGGCTTACGACGTACACTCACGTATGAAAACATGGGGTGTAACATCATTCCTCCCTTTGGAACATTCGTCCTCGAATGTTGTCTGATGTGCTTATTAGTCTCATAACATATAGCTCTAACGAAGACTTTAATAATGTCTTTTCCATCTAGGTAACAGTTCTATGAATAAATCCAAGGCTAGGGCATTCACCCATTTAGGCCTCTTTCTCACACCACGACATGTGGTCAGAATTCTTCCAATCCCGTAACTGTTGTTACCTTTTGTCATGCAGCCAGTACGACTTTGTCCTTGTATGTGCGCCTATGCAGCCCTTCTCTCCTTTTTCCTTCAGCTTTCTCTAGGCCTCACTTTGTGAACACATACGGAACTATGACTAGATGTCCCTTTAGGCATCTATAGGTATATTGAAGTTCTTCGCATGGTACTGTGTCGAACTTACGACTATTTCTATATCTTGTTTCATAGTCTCAATTATCTATCCTTATGGCTTTACTACATCTAGGTAGGTCATACTATACCATAACACTTACTTCGGTCATTATTACCGAGGTCTGGTGCCCAAATCCAGGTTATTGTACAGTTGCTTATTCTATATGTATAAATCTAAGTCCTTTAATGCTTCCTCATTACTGTTTATCTTAAGAATGACGGCCTAATCTCATCTCATAATTTGGAACTTTTATCCATCTATTGTTGATTCACCTTAATGTTGATCTATAATCTACCACTGATAACTTGAAACCCCTTACGTAACACATTGTCACTAGGGCTCATGACTCATCAGGGAACATCTGAATTTATTTGTCTAATCCACCCAGGGAAGATACTATACTTCAATAATCGTATTTCATAGTATCCCAACATGATTCATCTTATGGGGGTATTCTAATCCCATGTAGTTCATGAAATCCCTTCTCTTTGAATCAATACTTAATCAAAGACCTAAATGCCATCCTCTTGTCATTTATCACAATTACACCCTTATTCTACTACCAGGGCAGCATTCCATCTCTTCTAAATACTCCTAGTCGTTAACTCTTCCGAGTTCTTGCAGGCTATACAGAGCTTTCTATAACTTATGGAAACCATCATCTCTCTTATTTTGATGGGTTTAATCATGAGGCCTTACTAATTCTCATCACCTTCTCACTCACCTTTTCTTAACCTTACTCATGTCTACCTAAAACCTTGTTGCTTTACCATACTTTAGCTTGTGACCTACACATATCTATTTATACTACTCGCAATTGTCCTTTAACTTGCTAGCACCATAGATTTCATTATATTATTATGGAACCTCAAGCGAGACATCACGCCGTCTCTAACTCTTCTTTACTCTCTTAACTATACCTCTCGGTACCTGGAAACCATAGGGTGGAAGATATGCTACTGATGACACCACTATCATTTTTGGATACTGATACACAACGCTTCTAGCCCTCTATCTAGAGTATGGACTATTTACAACCTTTTGCACATGAGTATCTCGTACCTTCTTTACCTTTACTTTACTTACCTTTAAATCTCGCATCATATCTTTTGTCTCTTTCATAACCTCCCTTCCACGTATGTGGAATTCACATCCAGAACTTGAAGCTCTACTATAATACTTGCACCTCTGATACATACACAATCTGGTGGGAGCTTCATACTGACTTTTTATGAGGCTAGTACTCCTCTAACCAGCTTTATCGTATAGCCGTTATAGAATATGGTTGTTGTACTATCTCTCTTGTACCTCTGATATTAAGAGTGATTCTGCAATGTTCTGAATCACGGTTTCTATAATTATCTAGGTTATAATCAGACTGCTGATTTACTTAGCTATTGTAACTCTCGAGATTCCTCTTCTCGTGCAGCATTTATGTAGGCTTAAGATTTCTTCCAATATGTGGCTCGGGGTATTAGCTATTACACCGGCCTGTTATGGGTTCCATGTAACATCCATATTAGAATCTTCTAACAATTCAAGCCTTAGTCTGTGACGTGGACGTAAGGCCCCGTAAAATTTCACCTAAAACCCGGGGTTTCGTGGCGCCGAGATAAAGTAATGTGATTGAGGGTTGTAGAAATTCATCACGACGATGTATAAATTCATCGCGGTGTATGGACTTTGTGGGTTGTATAGTACGTCGGTGAGTTGAAGGAATCATTTTGCCGACCATGGCATTTTTGCGGTCCGCTATGCGACCGCAGAACCACCTTGTGGGCCGTAGATCAGCCGCAGAGTGAAGCAGAACTTGAGCTAATTTTGAGGACCATCATGCGGTCCATTATGCGTCCGCATAACCATTTTGCACGCCCCACAACCCATCGCAGATCCAGCATGAGAAAACTTTGGAAGGAGGCTCTACGGTCTATTATGCGACCGCAGAACTGATCTGCGAACCACAGATCTGTCGCAGACCTGTCCAGCCCTGCCCAGTTTTTGGGACCCTTTCTATGTTCCCCTTTGCGGCGACATACCTGTTTTGCGGTCCGGTCTTCGACCGCAGACCCAGCTTCGTAGAGTTTAAGTTTTGGAAAGATTCACCTCATTCTATTTTTATAAAAACAACTTGGGGTTTATTTTGGCTGGTTCTAACTGACATTTAAGAGAGAGGAAAGTGGTCTAGAGTGAGAGGGAGATTCCTAAGCTAATGTTTCATCAATCTTTGCTCAAGACTTGGATAATTCACAAGGAAAACTCGCAGGATCTTCATCCAAGAGGTAAGGTTCCATACCCTAGTCTTCAATTTCGAGTTTGGGGTAGAAGATGGGTAATGGGGAGTGTGATTCTTAGGCATGGTTGTGTTATCTATGCATGCATGTACTAACAGAGTTGTGGGAAGGTTGTTGAGCTCAAAAGGGTGGATATTGGGTTGTGGGATGAAGGAGACCACCATAGGATGACCCTGAAAATATAATGCACACCTAGTGCTTGATAAAATGCTTAAGTGAGCTAAACCTATGAATATCTTCCTAATTGTGGCTCAATTTTATCATGTCTCTAAATAGATCAAAGTTTCTACGATTTCCAGAACTGTGTAGTAATTTAAGGAGAGTTGAAAGATATAAGTTCAAAATGTTTTCCGAATGCTCTTATCATATAGTGTTATCCTTCGAGTCTGTATTCGAATGTGACCACGTGTCGAAGTATTATAAATTCAATTATGTCTAAATTGCTAGCTATTATGCCAAATTGTAGAAGAAAGCTCAATGTCCCTAAATATCTTATTTGCTCATATGTGTATTAAAAGTCGTGATTAGAGATGATTTGTTGTTGATAATCCATGATGATGTTTGAAAATGAAAGGGGCGAACATGAAATAGGAAATACGGCCGACGTGCCAAGAATTATATTACATTTGTGGCCACTAGTGCCAATGAAGTGAAAAGATGAGTAAAAGACAATGAAATGAGCTGAAAGTCCTTTATATAAAAAAACATTTGGGAGTATCGTTAGTCACCGAGGAGGGTAGGTTGAAATGACCTAACCCTGAAACTACACGTGCCGGTGTATGTGTGTATTGTGATTATTCCCCTTGTTTGGGATGAGATTGATGTGATGAGATTATTCCCCTTAAATGGGATGCGATGATTGCTAGCAAAGGGTATTTTCGATCCACATGTCATTGTGGTGAGACGGCTTAGCCGGTCGGGTCGATATCAAACGCCATGCCGCACACATGGTGGTGATTGTGCTTGAGATTGTAATTGAGATAATGATTGAGATCTTGATAGTGATGGTGGTTATGGTTGATGTATTTGGGTGAGACGGCCTAGCCGATCAGGCCTTGATCGGTCTCCGTGCCAAAAGTCACGGTGCTAAAGATCTCCCAACCTAAAATAGAGAAAACTTTACTTGAAAACTTGTCTTGCTCGTAACTTGATGTCTTGGTATTGTTTGAGGATTCCATTGATTCTATGATTGTTCATCCCTGTTTTATTACTCGTTCTATTGAGAGGGTGTTTATTCATTTATACTAGTACTATTCCATATGTACTAAAATCTCTTTTGCCGGGGGCGCTGCATTTTTAATGGATGTAGGTGGTTCCGCAGCAGGCGGCTTTGATCACTAATAGTGGTATGCCCTCTTCCCAACTGACTTGGTGAGCCCCATTTCATTTCGGGGTCGTGTATCTTTTGTCCCTTGTATATTATGTTTTGAGGTATAGACGGGGACTTGTTGCTGGTATTATCATAGTACTCTTTTGTATGTATTAGAGGCTCCGTAGACATAGTGTGGGTTGTGTGTTGGTGTTGGGAAAGTCAAACTAGTAATGTTGTATTTGTACCACTTGTTCCACTTCAAACTATGAAAGTGTATGTATTTTGAGAACTTATAAATGATGTAACTAATGGTAATGAATTGGTGTTGCTCACATGATCTTCCCCTGGTCTAATTAATGAAATAGATCTTCTTTTTATTCATGGGTGAGTTCGGGTAAAAGGTATTGCACAGGCTTGTTCAGCCGAGTTATCTCGATTGAGCGTCGCTCGCGCTCCCTGAGGTCAGGGCGTGACAAACTTGGTATCAGAGCCTAAGGTTTTAAAGTGTCCTAGGATGTCTCGGAGCCGTGTCTAGTAGAGTCCTTCTTATCGGTGTATTATCGACCACATCTATAATTAGGAGGCTACTTGGGGATTTAGGAATAATACCCTTCTTTGATGTTCTAGATCATGCGATAGAGTTGGTTGTAAGACTGTTCCTCCTCTAACGCGTGCATTGCTCTAATTTTTCGTATATGGCACCTAGGAAGAAAGCAAGAACTAGCCAAGGATCCAACGCCACCCCAGGATTGGAAGTTGATTCTATACCTGATGATGTGGTTGATGACCCTAGGGGTGATGATATTCCCCAAACTACTACACTACCTGATTCTACTACTCCTGCTCAGAGTGCACCAATCCCTACTCCTACTGAGGGTGCAAAGATTCCTCCAGCTGATATTCCTGTTCCACCTCCAGCCCCATCTCTCGGTCTCGGTATTTCATAGAGGGACCTTAGGGGAGCCATATAGATGTTGGCTCAGATAGTGGCTTCCGAGGCCTAGAGATCGAATGTTGCACCTACTTTTTCCAAGCATCCGAGGGATTCTACTAGTTCCAAGGTGAACAAGTTTCTTCATTTAGAACCTCCAGTGTTCACGGGTACTAATCCCGAGGAGGACCTCTAGGACTTCAATGATGAGATGCACAAGACTCTCCGAGTTATGTGTGCTACTAAGAATAAAAAAAGTGGAGTTGCTTTCCTACCGCCTGAAAGAGGTGGAATATTCTTGGTTTGAGCTGTGGGAGGAGTCCCATGAGGAGGGGAGCCCTCCGGCGTGGTGGAGTGAGTTTGCCGATGCTTTCATTGATCATTACTTACAAGTCGAGACAAAGGCAGCCCGTGCTGCTGAGTTTGAGATCCTGAGGCAAGGTAGCCTGAGTGTGTGGGAGTACCATATCAGATTTGCGCACATGTCTAAGTATGCTATTTACATGTTGCCCACTATGGAGGCGAGAGTGCGTCGGTTTGTGTAGGGCCTTAGCCCCTTGATTATTAATGAGGCCGCTACAACCGCCTTGAATTCTGATATGAACTACGGGAAGATGGTGGCATTTGCTCAAGCCACAGAGAATCGCAAATTAAAGAATATAATGGAGCGAGAGGGTAGCAATAAGGCCCGATCCGCAGGCAACTTTGGTGGTACTTCTGGTAGTGGTGGTGGTAGGTTGGAATTTAGGGGAGGGTCATCGGGGCCATCCCAGTTCTTTGCTCACTCTTCAGTCAGTGCACCGCAATCAAGGCCCAGTCAGCAGCTGCGGAGCCATTTTAGGCCCGGTCAGGGCTACAGAGGACCCTACCAGCAGGGTCGGCGTGGTAGGAGATTCCAGCAGTAGTGGAGGCCCCCATGCCCTAGGTGTAGAAAGTTGCAATTAGGGGTCTGCTACATGGACCTACCCATATACTACAGGTGCGGGTTGAGAGTCCACATTTAGAGGGATTTTCATTCGTCCCGCCAGGGTGGGGGTAGGGGTACGGCACAACCAACCAATTCTGCAGCTACTGCATCCGCACTACCTCCTCCAGCTTGAGGCACTCCAGCACCCGCAGGGCGTGGTGCAGCTAGGGCTATTACATAGTGTTTGGGAGGACCCGGCCATTTTTATGCTATGAAGGGTCGCTAGAGTTCAGAGGCTTCTCCAGATATTGTCACAGGAACATTGACTGTCTAGATGTATATTCCCTTAATGATCCTGGTTCCTCTTTGTCCTATGTCACTCCTTATATGGCTATGGAATTTGGGATAGAACCGGAACAACTTCATGAGCTATTCTCTGTATCTACTCCGGTTGGTGAGTCTATTATGGTCGCGCGGGTTTATAGGGATTGTGTTGTCACGGTGCATGGTCGGGACACCATGGCCGATATCATTGAATTGGGGATAGTTGATTTTGATGTAATAATGGGGATAGACTGGCTTTATTCATGTTTTGCTAAGCTTGATTGCCGAACCAGAATCGTTAGATTTGAATTTCCAAATGAGCCAGTTATCGAATGGAAGGGGGATGATGAGGTGCCGAAGGGTAGGTTTATTTCTTACCTTAAGGCCACAAAGATGATCAACAAGGGGTGTATTTACCATTTTGTTCGGGCTACGGACACTGATGCTGAGGCACCTACACTTGAGTCTGTACTAGTTGTGAATGAATTTCCAGAGGTCTTCCCTGATGAGCTCCCTAGGACCCCACCACACAGGGAGATTGATTTTTGGATTGATGTGATATCAGGCATGCACCCTATATCTATTCCACCCTATAGAATTGCACAGGCAGAATTGAAGGAGCTAAAGGAATAATTGAAAGATTTGTTCGAGAAGAGTTTTATCCGGCCAAGTGTACCACCTTGGGGTGCACCGATTCTCTTTGTAAGGAAGAAAGATGGGTCATTAAGGATGTGTATCGACTATTGGCAGCTCAACAAGGTCACGATCAAGAATAAGTACCCACTACCAAGGATATATGACATGTTTGACCAATTGCAAGGTGCTAAGTACTTCTCCAAAATTGATTTAAGATTCGAGTATCACCAATTGAAGATCAGGGAGCAGGATATTCTGGAAAAAAAATTCAGGACCTGGTATGGGCACTTTGAGTTCCAGGTGATGTGTTTTGGGCTAACAAATGCCTCGGCAGCTTTCATGGATCTTATGAATCGAGTCTTCAAACCTTTTCTCGACTCCTTCGTGATAGTGTTCATTGACGATATTCTGGTATATTCACGAAGTCGAGAGGACCATGTCGATCATCTCAGGGCCGTTTTACAGACTCTACGTCAGCACTAGTTGTATGTGAAGTTTTCGAAATGTGAATTTAGGCTTGAATCTGTCACATTCTTGGGTCATGTCGTCTCCATAGAAGGAATTAAGGTTGATCCTCAGAAGAATGCAGCGCTGAAGAATTTGCCTAGACCTACAACTCTAACAGAGATTCACAGTTTCTTGGGCTTTGCTGGGTATAACAGGAAATTTGTGGAGGGGATCTCTACTCTTGCCTCTCCATTTAATAAATTGACGCAGAATGAGGTTAAGTTCCAATGGTCAGATGCTTGTGAAAGAAGCTTCCAAGAGTTGAAATCAATATTGACTACGGCACCGGTGTTGACCCTACTAGAGGGTACATATGGGTTTGTGGTATATTTTGATGATTCAAGGATCGGACTTGGGTGTGTATTAATGCAACATGGCAAGGTGATAGCTTATGCTTATAGGCAACTCAAGAATCATGAGAAGAATAATCCAACGCATGACTTAGAACTTGCAGCGGTGGTATTTGCATTGAAAATTTGACGTCATTATTTTGTATGGGGTCCATGTGGATATATTCCCAGACCATAAGAGCCTTCAATATATTTTCAAGCAGAAGGAATTGAATCTGAGGCAGAGAAGATGGCTTGAGTTACTCAAGGATTACGACATCGATATTCTATATCATCCGGGGAAGGCTAATGTTGTGGCGAATGCTCTTAGCCAGAAAGCTTTGGGTAGCTTGGCTCACTTAGAGGCATATCAAAGGTCGTTGGCCAAGGAGGTTTATTGGTTGGCTAGTTTTGGAGTTCGTCTTGCGAATTCTAGTGAAGGAGGGTGCTTGTGCAAAATAAGCCTGAATCATCGCTTGTTGTGGAAGTCAAGGAGAAGCAATACAACGATCCATTGTTGGTGCGGTTGAAAGAGGGGATAGATAAAACCACGGATTTTTTTCATGGCATGGATGATGGTACACTAAGGTACCAAGGATGATTATGTTTTCCAAATGCAGATGGTCTCCGGGAAAGAATCATGATCGAGGCTCACACTTCTAGGTATTCCGTACACACAGGCTCTACAAAGATGTATCAAGATCTTAAGGAAGTCTATTGGTGGAATTATATGAAGAGGAATGTAGCGGACTTTGTGGCAAGATGACAAAATTGTCAACAAGTAAAGGCCAAACATCAAAGGCCCGGTGGGTTGGTACAGAACATAGAAATTCCGGTGTTGAAATGGGAGATGATCAATATGGACTTTGTGGTGGGACTACCTTGCACTCCTTGCATGTCCAACTCGATTTGGGTGATTGTGGATCGACTCACAAAATCAGACCACTTCTTACCTGTTAAGGCTACCATCACACCAGAACAGTATGCTCAGTTGTATATCAAGGAAATAGCCAGGTTACATTGCACTACAGTTTGTATTATCTCAGATCGAGGAGCACAGTTCAAGGCTAATTTTTGGATGAAATTTCAGCAAGGTTTGGGAACTGAGGTAAATCGTAGTACAACCTTCCATCCACAAACCAACAAGCAGGCCGAGCGGACTATTCAGACGCTCGTTCGATTGTGTTCTTGACTTCAAGTGTAGCTGGGATAATCATTTGTCGCTCATAGAATTTGCCTACAACAATAACTATTATGCTAGCATTCAGATGGCACAGTTTAAGGCTTTATATGGTATGAGATGTAGATCTCTCATTGGATGATTCAAGATTGGGGAAGTAGAATTGATAGCGCCAGATCTCGTGCAACAAGATATGGAGAAGGTTAGGTTCATTGCGGAACGGTTGAAAACTGCTTAGAGCCGCCAAAAGTCCTATTCGGATGTGCGTCATAGGGATTTGGAATTCAAAGAGGATGATTAGGTATTCTTGAAGTTTTCCCCCATGAAGGGTATAATGCGGTTTGGTAAGAAAGGGAAGTTGAGTCTGAGGTATGTCGGACCGTACATAATCATTTAGAGGATTGGTCGGGTGGCTTACAAGCCTGAACTACCTCTAGAGATGTCTTTAGTGCACCCGGTGTTTCATGTATACATGTTAAAGAAGGTGGTTGGAGACCCGTCGCTTATTGTTCTAGTTGAGACTATTGAGGTTAATGAGGAATTGACTTATGAAGAAATTCCAGTTGCCATTCTTGATATGCACGTCCGTAAGCTGAGAAATAAAGAAATTGCCTCCGTGAAAGTGCTATGGCGAAATCAACAGGTCAAAGAGGCCACCTGGGAGGCCGAGGAAGAAATGAAGAAGAAGTACCCTCATTTGTTTGAATAGCTATGTATTTGTGAAGTTGTGTTCTATGAAAATTCTAAGAGTTTACCTTCTATGAATTATGTTTCACTTGTACAATTGATGCTAAGGGTGTTCCTTTTTGGTAATATACTGCTCATGAGGCCATAGTTGGTGTTGTTTTCATGTTATGTTGCGTCGTTGGATTATGTATATGTTGTTAGGTTTGGTTTCTGGGATTTTCTGATAGGTGGACAGGCCCAATTACAGGGGAGACTCTGGCGAATTTTTTGGAAATTTAGGGAGTCGGTCAAAAATTTGGAACAGTTGGCCTGTAAAGTAATAGCTGAGTCACATTGGATGCTAATGGTGAACTTTGACCCTCATTCGAGGACAAATGATCTTAAGCGGGGGAGAATGTAAGGCCCCGTAAAATTTCACCTAAAACCCGGGGTTTCATGGCACCGAGGTAGAGTAATGTGGTTGAGGGTTGTATAAATTGTGGGTTGTACAGTACGTCGGGGAGTTAAAGGAATCATTTTGCAGACCATGGCATTTCTGCGGTCCGCTATGCGACCGCAGAACCACTTTGTGGGCCTTACAATGAAGCAAAACTTGAGGTAATTTTGAGGACCATTATGCGGCCGCATAACCATTTCGCGGGCCGCACAACCCATCGCAAATCCAGCATGAGAAAACTTTGGAAGGAGGTTTTGCGGTCCATTATGCGACCGCAGAACTGATCTACGGACCGCAGATCCGTCACAGACCTGTCCAGGCCTACCTAGTTTTTGTGATCCTTTTTGCGTTCCCTTTTGCAGACCGCATACCTATTTTGCGACCGCAGAACGGCTTCATAGAGTTTAAGTTTTGGAAAAATTCACCCGATCCCATTCTTATAAATACAACTTGGGGTTTATTTTGGCTAGTTCTAACTGAAATTTAAGAGAGAGAAAAGTGGTCTAGAGTGGGAGGGATATTCCTAAGCTAATTATTCATCAATCTTTGCTCAAGACTTGGAGAATTCACAAGAAAAACTCACAAGATCTTCATCCAAGAGGTAAGGTACCATACCCTAGTCTTCAATTTCGAGTTTAGGGTAGAATATGGGTAATGGGGAGTGTGATTCTTAGAAAACTTCGGAAGGAGGTTCTGCGATCCATTAGAAAACTTCCCAACATGATTCATCTTATGGGGGTATTCTAATCCAATGCAGTTCATGAAATCCCTTCTTTTTGAATCAATACTTAATCGAAGACCTAAATGTCATCCTCTTATCATTTATCACAATTACACCCCTATTCTACTACCATGGCAGCATTCCATCTCTTCTAAATCCTCCTAGTCTTTAACTCCTCCGAGTTCATCCAGGTTATACAAAGCTTTCTATAACTTATGGAAACCATCAGCTCTCTTATTTTGATGGGTTTAATCCTTAGGCCTTACCTATTCTCGTCACCTTCTCACTCACCTTTTCTTATCCTTACTCATGTCTACCTAAAACCTTGTTGCTCTACCATACTTGAGCTTGCGACCTACACATATCTACTTATACTACTCGCAAATGTCCTTTAACTTACTAGCACCATAGATTCCCTTATGTTATTCTAGAACCTCAAACGAGATATCATGCCATATCTAACTCTTCTTTACTCTCTCAATTAGACCTCTCGGTACCTATAAACCATAGGGTGGAAGATATGCTACTGATGGCATCATTATCATTTCTGGAAACAGATTCACAACACTTCTAGCCCTCTATCTGAAGTATGGACTATTCATAACCTTCTGCACATGATTATCTCATACCTTCTCACCTTTACTTTACTTACCTTTAAATCTCGCATCATATCTTATGTCTCTTTCATAAACTCCCTTCCACGTATGTGGAATTCACATCCAGAACTTGAAGCTCTACTATAATACTTGCACCTCTGATACATACACAATCTGGTGGGAGCTTCATACTGACTTTTTATGAGGCTAGTACTCTTTTAACCAGCTTTATCGTATAGCCGTTATAGAATATGGTTGTTGTACTATCTCTCTTGTACCTCTGATATTAAGAGTGATTTTGCATTGCTTTGAATAATGGTTTCTATAATTATATGGGTTATAATCAGACTCCTGATTTACTTAGCTATTATAACTCTTGAGCTTCCTCTTCTCTCACAGCCTTTATGTAGGCTTAAGATTTCTTCCAATATGTGGCTCAGGGTATTAGGTATTAAATCAGCCTTTTGTGACCGCCATGTAACATCCATGTTATAATCTTCTAACAATTCAATCCTTTTTCTGTGGCGTGTATGTAAGACCGCGTAAAATTGCACCTATAACCCGGGGTTTCGTGGCGCCGAGGTAGAGTAATGTGATTGAGGTCCCGTAAAATTTCACCTAAAGCCTTTGTCCATTATGCAGCCGCATAACCATTTCATGGGCCGAACAACCGATTGCAGATCCAGCATGAGAAAACTTCAAAAGGAGGTTCTGCGGTCCATTATGAGACCACAAAACTGATCTGCGGATCGCAGATCTGTCGCAAACTTGTCCATCCCTTCCCAATTTTTGGGACCCTTTCTGTGGTCCCCTTTGCGGGGCCGCATACCTATTTTGCAGTCCGGTCTGCAACCGCAGACCCGGCTTCGTAGAGTATATGTTTTGGAAAAATTCACCCGATCCTATTTTTATAAATACAACTTGGGGTTTATTTTGGCTGGTTCTAACTGACATTTAAGAGAGAGGAAAGTGGTCTAGAGTGAGAGGGAGATTCCTTAGCTAATTGTTCATCAATCTTTGCTTAAGACTTGGAGCATTCATAAGGAAAACTCACATGATCTTCATCCAAGAGGTAAGGTTCCTTACCCTAGTCTTCAATTTCGAGTTTGGGGTAGAAGATAGGTAATGAGGAGTGTGATTCTTAGGCATGGTGGTGTTATATATGCATACAAGTACTAACAGAGTTGTGGGAAGGTTGTTGAGCTCAAAAGGGTAGATATTGGGTTATGGGATGAAGGAATCCACCACATGAGGACCTTGAAAATATAATGCACACCCGGTGCTTGATAAAATGCTTAAGTGAGCTGAACCTATGAATATCTTCCTAATGGTGGCTCAATTTTATCATGTCTCTAAATAGATCAAAGTTGCTTGGATTTCCAGAACTGTGTAGTAGTTTAAGGAGATCTCAAAGTGAGGTATGTTGGCTAAACATATCTTGTAGAATCAAATCCATGATGTCATCGTAAGTTGTAATTATGATTGGCTCAATCTCTTATGTCTCGTGTTCCGAGTTATTCCTTAAAATTTTGAATATTCCGAATAAACTATGTGTCGAAAGATATATGTTCAAAATGTTTTCCGAATGCTCTTATCATATTGTGTTATCCTTCGAGATTATATTCGAATGTGACCACGTGTCGAAGTATTATGAATTCAATTATGTATAAATTGCTAGTTATTATGCCAAATTGTGGAAGTAAGCTCAATGTTCCTAAGAGTCTTATTTGCTCATATGTGTATTAAAAGCCGTGATTAGACACGATTTGTTGTTGGTAATCCATAATGATGTTTGAAAATGAAAGGGGTGAACATGAAATAGGAAATACGGCTGACGTGCCAAGAATGATATTATACTTGTGACCACTAGTGCCAATGAAATGAAAAGATGAGTAAAAGACTATGAAATGAGCTGAAAGTCCTTTATATAATAAACATTTTGGAGTATAGTTAGCCAGCGAGGAAGGGTGGGTTGAAATGACCTAACCCTGAAACTACACGTGCTGATTATTTCCCTTGTTTGAGATGAGACTGATGTGATTAGATTATTCCCCTTAAATGGGATAAGATGATTGCTAGCAAGGGTGATGTTGATCCACATGGCATTGTAGTGAGACGGCCTAGCCGGTCGGGTCGATATCGGACGCCATGCCGCACACATGGTGGTGATTGTGCTTGAGATTGTGATTGAGATAATGATTGAGATCTTGATAGTGATTGTGATTGTGGTTGATGTCTTTGGGTGAGACGGCCTAGCCGATCGGGCCGTGATCGGACTCCGTGTCAAAAATCACGGTGGTATATCGGTGCTAAAGATCTCCCAACCTAAAATATGGAAAATTTACTTGAAAACTTGTCTTGATCCTAACTTGATGTCTTGGTATTGTTTGAGGCTTCCATTGATTCTATGATTGTTCATCCTTGTTTTATTACTTGTTCTATTTAGAGGGTGTTTATTCATTCATACTAGTACTATTCTATATGTACTAATGTCCTTTTTGTCGGGGGTGTTGCATCTTTAATGGATGTAGGTGGTTTCGTAGTGGCGGCTTTGTCTAGTGATAGCGGTATACACTCTTCCCAGCTGACTTGGTGAGCCCCATTTCATTTCGGGGTCGTGTATCTTTTGTTCCTTGTGTATTATGTTTTGAGGTATAGCCTGGGACTTTTTGCCGGCAGTACTCTTTTGTATATATTAGAGGCTCCGTAGACATAATGTGATTTGTATGTTGGTGTTGGGAAAGTCAAACTAGTAATGTTGTATTTGTACCAGTTGTTCCACTTCAAACTACGAAAGTGGATGTATTTTGAGAACTTATAAATAATGTAACTAATGGTAATGAATTGCTGTTGCTCACATGATCTTCTCCTAGTCTAATTAATGAAATAGATCTTCTCTTTATTCATGGGTGAGTTCGGGTAGAAGGTATTGCACAAGCTTGTTCGACCGGGTTATCTCGATTAAGCATCGGTCGCGCTCCCCGAGGTTGGGGCGTAACAGTGGACTCAATTCTTTCTTTTAACTTATATTGGACTCTCCTATAGCTGTATGAATGGAAATATATATGATGCATGAATAATACTCTGAAATTTTAAGTGCGGTCATGAGGTAACTAACTTCAGGTCGTATATCAAATAATTCCTTTCATACCTTCTAAGTTGTTTTTAAATACAAGAAATGACTCTTTCTAGTCATTCTTCCACTTGTTGCATGAATACATGGCTTATCTTAGTGCCCACGAATACTGGAATTCTCTGTAATTCATACGATGTCAAATATCACTTCTTTTTTTTTACTTCCCGTTCATTAATGACGATCGGTGCCCCCTTCTTATGGAGTGCATACAATGTTGTAGTGAGATTGTTGTTACAAGGTCATTTCTTCTTCAGGTTACTATGCTTAGGTTGAAGCCTTCTTCCATATTTCCTCTGCTAGTCTTTAGTTGTAGTACTTAGGGGACACCCTCTGACTTTTGTAAGGCAACGAGCTTATTACATCATATACCCGACATATTCTTTTGATGTTCTTACTCGCCTATAATGATCCTTAGATACTTACCTTTGCGCCATTGTGCTCGTAGGGTTACTTTTGAACTAAAATTTTGATTGTCTCCCTAGTGAAACTCTCTTTTATTTTCGTAACACTTATACGGTACCTTTAACTACCCCAACTCCTATCTTAATGTTTCTCAAGGAATACGATGTCGTATCTGCAAGACTAAATTCCCTATGATGGGTTTCACTATGTTAACCTTGCACGATCTGTTGATCTTTCTGTATCTTGTTGTCTAACCATAGCTAGTCTCTTCCTGAATAAACTACTAACTACCCATTGGTCCATTCCCATATCTATGTTCCGCGTAATCTCTTTTAGGTTGTTTCGTTTGTCCTAACATACCTCTCGCACTGGCTCCTTATGTATCAAGTGTTCATTCACACTTATTTATCACTAAAATCACGTGCGGGAAACCTTATTGCCTCTCTCTGATGTCGTTCTTGCATAATGTTCTGGAGCCGTAACATATCTATAGGATCTGAATAAATGTTATCTCATTCCTTTTGCCTTTTTACCGCATTCTTCATTTACTATTCCATAGTTACCTGAACTACTTAACTCCGACTTAATACCATATCACACCATCTTCCCCCCTTTAGGGGAGTACTAACATTTAATGCTATGAGGATTTACCTATAATTATATATTTCCTCTTCAACTTCGGCATCTTTTCACGTCTTCACTGACACGTGCTCGCCTTGCGATAATGTAAGGCCCCATAAATATTTCACCTAGAACCCGATGTTTTGTGATGCCAAGGTGAACTTATGTGTTGATGATTGTAGAGATTCTTCGCGCCGAGCAAGCTCGCCGCAGTACAAACATTTTGGGTTGAACAATCTGTTGGGGAATTGAAGAAATATTTGGCAGAGCAGGGCATTTCTGCGGTCCACTATGCGACTGCAAAATCACTCTGCGGGCCGCAGATCGGCCGCAGAGTGCAACAGAAAAATGGCCAAATTTGGAGGGTCATTTTGCGGTCCAATATGCGACCACAAAATGCTTTCGCGGGCCTCACAATCCTTTGTGGATTCAGCATGATGATTTTCAGAGGGAAGTTCAGTGCATTATGCGATCGCAGAACTGGTCTGCGGACCGCAAACTCGCCGCAGACCTGACCCGAATGACCCAGTTCTTGACATCACTTCTGCGGACCACATATCCATTCTGCGGTCCACTCAATGACCGCAGAGCTGTGTTCAGATGGTCCATTTTCTGGTTTTTCTAACCCGACCCTATTTCGATATATAGATGTTAAGGGCCATTTGTAAAGTAAAAATCTGATATTTTGAGAGTGAGGAAGTGCTCTAGAGTGAGAGGGGGTTCCTAAACTAATTGTTCATCAATTCTTGCTCAAGGCTTGGATAATTAACAAGGAAAACTCACTAGGTCTTCATCCTAGAGGTAAGATTCTACTTCCTAGCCCTCAATTTCGGGATTTAACTTAAAATAGGTAATGAGAAAACCAATTCTTGGGTGTGGGAGTTGTTCATTATGCATGCATGTACTATCAAGGTTTGTGGTAAGATTGTTGAGCGCAATTGGGTAGACTTTGGGTAGTGGGATGAAGGAATCCACCATAGGAGGACCTTGAAATAATAATGCCCACCTAGTGTTTGATAAAATGCTCAAATGAGCTGGAACCATGAACGCCTTCCTAATTGTGCTCAATTTTGTTATATTTCCAAATATATTGAAGTGTCTAAGATTTCCGAATCATTGTAGTAATTTAAGGAATCTTAAGGTGAGGTATGTTGTCTAAACTTCTCTCTTACAATTGAATCCCACGATGTTCTTGTAAGCCCCGAGTTGATCATTATAAATTTGACTATTCTGAATGCTTTTATCTTATTGTGTTATCCTTCAGGAATGTGATCTAAGTATGGGTTGTGTGTTAACTTTCTATGACTTCAAGATGTGATTCTAATAAAAGCTATCATGTCGAATTGTGTAAGAAATCTAATTGTGCCTAAGACCCTTATTTGCTCACATGTGTCCTTAAAGTCTTGAATAGAAATTCATTGTTGTTGATAATCCTTGATGGTTTTTGAAAGCAAAAGAAGTGAGCATGAGATATGAAACACGGACAACGTACTGAGAATGATATATAGACGCCACTAGTGCCAATGAAATGAAGAGAAGTGTAAAAGATTATGAAATGGGTTGTAAATCCTTTAAATAATAAATGCCTTGGGAGTATCGTTTAGTCACCGAGGAAGGATAGGTTAAAATGACCTAACCCCGAAACTACACGTGCCAATGTAGGAGTGACTGAGGGGTAAAATCCACGTGTGAGGTGGTGAGAGTTTTCCCCGAATATGGGTTGAGATTGATGTGTTGAGATAATTACCCTTAAATGAGATGAGGTGATTGCTAGCAGAATGTGAGGTGACGTCGACCCACACGACATTGTGGTGAGACGGCCTAGCCGATCGGGATGAGATCGGACGTCATGCCGCGCACATGGTGGTATTGTGAGTGGACGTCTCGGGGTGAGGCGGCTTAGCCGATCGAGCTGAGATCGGACTCTGTGCTAAAAGCACGGAGGTGTATCGGTACTAAAGATCTCCAAACTTAAAATATTGAAACTTGCTTGAAATTTATTCTTTCTCCTAACTTGGTACATTAATATTGGTGAGGCCCTCATTGATTTCATGTTTCTCTATCATTGTACTATTATTAGTTCTATTGAGGGGTTATTTAGATTTCATACTAGTACTATTCCATATGTACTAACATCTCTTTTGATGGGGGCGTTGCATCTTTAATTGATGCAGGTGGTTCCACAGTGGGCGGCATTGAGCAGTGATAGCAGTACACCCTCTCCTTAACTGACTTGGTGAGCCCCACTTCATTTTGGGGTCCTGTATCTTTTGTCCTTTGTACATAGAATTTTGAGGTATAGCTGGGGCTTTGTCACCGACACTATCATAACACTCTTTGGTTTCTGTTAGAGGCTCCATAGACGTGGTGTGGGTTGTATATTGGTGTTGGGAAAGTCAAACTAAAAATGTTGTATTTGTATCAGATATTCCACTTTAAACTATGAATGTGTAATGTATTTTCAGACTTATAAATGGAGTAACCAATGGTAATGAAATGGTATTGTTCGCGTGACCTTCGTATTGTCTAATTAATAAAATGTATCTTCTTTTTATTCTAGGGTGAGTAGGGTAGACGGCATTGTCAAGGCTTTCTCGACGGGGGTATCTCAGTTGAGCGCCGGTCGTGCTCCCCGAGGTCGGGGCGTGACAGGTAACCCTTTTGTACCATGGATAACTGAATTTCTTACGCGCAAGGGTGACACCTTGTGTAACTAGCACACTTAGTCCCATAAGCTTAACTCTGCTCACAGTGCTTGATTTAGGGTTTCATTAACATCTTCTTTACTTCCTAAGTTAATTACTTATGTTTCTTCGAGGTTGGGCTTCTTCTAGCTCAATCTCTTGCGGGAGGTTCTCAGGCATCATACTCTCGTCGTACTCATTGTAGTCTGGATTATGTTGTTCAAGGGTTTAGTTACATGTCATAATCCTGGAATGCGGGGGGTTTTATCGATTTGATTACTAAAAAGGAAAACTAAGTATAAATAAAGGCAAAGATGAATTTGCAATGATTTAAGGAAAAATAATTCTTGTATTTCGTCAAAAGGAATGTCTCAGCGTTCAAAGAGGCAATTTAACAAAAACGTACATGCATGGTTCAGGCCTCAGTGGACCATGCGTTTTTCAAAATTACTATAATTCCACACTATCAAGACTCCCGGTAAACCAGAGAGACTGGCAGTCCAATTCTTCAAGGTGTCTCCTTGTTCGGCATCCCGAATGGTCAGTGTTTTGATATCAGCTTTGTCGTAATATTCCTCGATCATGGTCACGAACTATCTTCCCATCCCATCAACGATGTCATCTTGTAGTGGTGAGCTCTAATCATGTCCTAGAACACGTTGTGGTACGAAAACCTTCTTTCCAGGGTTAGCGTTATAGGTTCTTCCAATTGTAGGTTGACACCCCAAGCCGGTAGTACCTTTTTGCCATTTCAGTTCAATTGGCTATGTTATCCCATCTGATCAGCTTCCCAGCCCAGTCCCTGGTCGATACCCATACTTCATCATCTCTCGCATTGCCATCTTTGACCTGTATAGTGACTGCATGTTGTGGTCCTGCTCATTCTTCTCTATTTCTGTTGCTTGTATGATCTCGACCGCATGAAAGGCGACCCTATCTAATCCTTCTATGAAAGGAACCTTTTGCTCTAAGTAGGCTCACCATCTTCACTCTCTATGTATCACAATCTCCTGGAAATACCACTCAAATTTCATGCACTAATGGAGAGTGGAAGGAACTGCCCCTACCTTATATATTCAGGGCCTTCCCAGTAACAGATTGTATGAAGACGAAATGTCCATAACTTGAAACTATATTGGGACTCAACTGGTCCAATCTGTAAGGATAAGTAGATATCTTTGATGACATCCTTTAGCTACTCATCGAAAGCCCTCACTCTTACATGGCTTTCTTTCACTTTCCTCAAATGAATACCCAATTCCCGCAAGTAGAGAATGGGCAAATATTTACTTTGAATCCTCCATCGACGAGCACTCGAGATATGCATTTATCCCCAAACTTGACTGTGATGTGCAGAGCTTTGTTATGATCAATACCCTCCACAAGAAGTTCATTCCTCCGAAAGGAAATCATGTTTGCTTCAATATGTTCCCAGTGGTTGACGCTAACACCTCGCTGGTAGTATTGCTTGGCACACTTACTCAGCTTTGCACCTTCACCAAAGAACCCCTATGATTGTCGGAGCACATCAACAATCCATGATTTATATGCGGGCGGGGGTCTTCCTTAACTGTTCCTTTACGGAATATTCTTTAATCGACATCTTCCTCAAAACATCCGCCGCCTCAGCATTTGTTATGTTTCTTATTTGATTCTATTCCCTACTGGGTTCCCTCGGTTCACCTCTTTTGGAATGTAACACCTTCCTAACCTAGACATCCCGTCAGCAGCTGCAGTGTCTGTCATTTTGCCCTTTCCCTTTGGCTAGTAAGTCCATGGAACTGTTTTGTATTCTTGATTCCCCCCATCTCCGGTGGTGGTGGTGGACCATTGTTGGTATGTCTGAACCATCACAAGATGTTTCAACTGAACAGTGATTAATGGAGTTATCCGAGGTGTTGTTCTGGCAACTTCAGCATTCCCGATAGTGAAAATGGTCCCCTTCAAGTCATAGTCCTTATCCAATGCAATCATGTCGGCCCCTTGATTACTATGGTTTGGCAACGGGCTACGGTTTACATTTGGTGGGGCTGGGGTATATTGGATAGCTCCACTCTTAATTAAAAGTTCTATTTCATTCTTCAATCTATAGCAATCCTCAATGTCATGCCCAGGAACACCCGAATGGTAGGCACAATGCTTGGTTGCGTCAAATTATTTGGAGGGTTGGTCGGGAATTCTCCCTTCCAATAGGTATATCAGTCCGGCTCTCCTCAACCTTTCTAAAAATTGGGCTAAAGGTTCAGCAATTGCAGTGAAGTTTCTGGGATTATTTTCTTCAATGTTTTGGCGTGGCCTAGGTGCATAGGTATGTCTATTTTGGTGGGTGGTGGTTTGGACTGGGGCATATGGTCATGGTGGGTTTGGATGTATATTGGCCCGGGGCGGGTTGTAGTGAGGTTGAACATTGTAGTATGGTTGGGTGTTATACACTGGGGCATATATGGGTTGATGTGGGGGATGAGTGTTTGTGGGGTAAGAGTTGGTTCGACGAGGAGGACTTGACTGGTAATAGGGGACGATTGCCGTTACTTCCTCTTTCTTCTTTTCGCACTACCTATGGAACCGGATTGTACAGCCTTGCTGCCAGCTTGCAGTGCGGCCATTGACTGTTTTTTTCCAGACTTGATACATTCTTCCAAGAAGTATTCCATTTTAACCAGCTCAGGAAATTATTGACCCATCATACCCATCATATTTTCAAAATAAATCACCTCTTAGGCTCGGATAAAATACTTGGTTAGCTCATTATCATCCAATGGAGGTTAGGTCCTGGCAGCTTCTTATCTCCAGCGATGACCGTACTATTGAAATGATTCAGAGGGTTTCTTCTACAAATTTACCAAAGCAAACCTGTCTAGAGTGATCTCAGTATTAAATATGAAACGATTCATAAAATCCTCCGCCATGTCCTGCCATTCTCTCCAATTCCTAGGGTATTATCGGGTATACCAAGTAAGCACTTCTCCTGTCAAACTCCTTATAAACAACTTCATTCTCAGCTTTTTATTTCTGCCCACTCCGACCAACTTGTCACAGTAGGCCCTCAAATGAGCGTGGGGATCACCCGTTCCATCAAAAAATGTCAAACTTTGGATGCTTATACCCTACGGGCATGTCAACATCGGGATAGATACACAGGTCCTCATAATCTAGGCTCCCGCTCCCTCGAGCAATCTAGATATTCTTCATCTGTTTTCTCAATACTCGTAGTTGTTCCGACACTAAATCCTCTTCCTTGTATCTTGCTTCTTTTTCCATCTTAGCATATTGGTCGATCTCATAGGGCACTCTAACCGTGACGGGCGTGGTAAAGATAGTCTCAGAGGTGGCATATACAAGTGGAACATTCCGCTCATGTGTTGTGGTGTGTGCCGCAGTTATGTACTGAGTGTGGGTGTTGGAAAAGGTGATGATCTCACGAGGAGGGGTGTGAACTAAATTGGTGGTGGTTGGTGGATTTGCGATGTTTGGACATAATTTAGGACATAAGGTGTATGTATAGGGGGGTTTGGCGGATTTGCGGGGATTACTGGTGGTATAACCTGAGTTGTGGAATTTGTAGTGATAGCAGTTGGGGTATTGGTTGTTTTTCAGGTTGATGAAGGGAAATGATCAGGGACTGAATTTAAGGAAGGGAAGCGAGGTGGTTATGGAAGCATGGTCATGTCCAAGTGTGACAGCTCCTAGATCTGGTATACTTCTCTCAGTGATTCCATTTCATGTTCCATTCTGGCGACATGTTCGTCATTCTGGGTATCGTCCTTCCCTCCCCCCCCCCCCCCACCTAGGTTGTCGGCTACTATTAGAGTATTTTCGGCCGTGTCATTAGTTGCAGACATATTTCCCTTGGATCTCAGATTGTATGGTGGCTCGGAAAGTTTTACTTATCAACACAAACCAACCTCTTGTTTTTTCGGGGATAAAATAAAGCAATAAAGTGAGAAAATAAGGAAAAGTAGAAGTTAGTTTCATAGATTGTACAAAAATTGGCACATAGAGAAATTAATTCACGTATTCAGATAAGCGTGTCTCCTAAGATACGAAGGACCTCTGTTTGCCGGGAGGTAGGCCTATCTCGCGAGTGTTTGACGAACAACCCGATTTTGGATTATAATAAGATGGGAACGATGGTTACAACATTGTATTCAAAGTTCGCAAAAGATTACATGGGCTCATAGGTTCGTCCTTAGGAAAATGAAAAAGGGCACAAGAAAAAGGGAAATTAACTAGCCACTTAATAATCGTCCTCGAAGTCACCTACCGAGCTTTTATCTTCAGGCTCCTCTTCAACTTCCTCTTCCTCCTAGTCATTGTTGTAATGTGGTTCCTACTCAGGATCCTCCTCTGGCTGTGTTTCCGACTCAATTTGTATGCATTCAATCACTTGGTTATCATCCTCCGGCAGTGGCAACATATGGTCGGCCAACCCTAGAACCACATATCGATGCATGGCGATGGTGACAAGATAGTGGGGCAAATTCTCGTGATATATCTACAGAGCTGCTGCTGAATACTCTAGTCTGGTCAATCCCTATCTGATAGGCCTAGCCAACTTATCCTCCTCGTTGATCCACACAAAGTACTCAGGCATGCACCAGGGATGTTTTCCCCATTAGTATCACGATCAAGTCATTCCATTCATCTTCCAGCCTCATCATCCTCAGGTTTGGAATTTGTCCGTTGTAATCATCTTCATACAAAGTTGTCCATGGACAGAGGGGCACGTCTTGAATCAAACCAAATTGCCTTAGAACCCTCAGGGGCTCGTAAGGCTGAATTTCTTCCAATCCCACTAACTCGATAAAGTACTCTCCCCGGCTTCTCAAGATTGCCCTTCCACTTAACCACGAAAGTTTCCAGTTTACAAATTATCCACTCAAATATGTCAATTTCTCGCCACTCATCTTGCCCATGAAATGTAACCCAGTATCTCATCCTTTTGTTATGGCTCCTGATCATGTTACTGATGCCAACAAAATAGTCGATGATTTCCTCCCTCTAAAAGAAATGTTATGTGGCCCACATCTAAGAATAGTAAGTTGCAGCCTTTGAAAAAATCATATCCTTTTGAGCATGTTGATAGTGCTAAGAATGTCTCTGCTAATATCATAGGAACGAGGGTGACTTGCAGATTTCCTCGAAAAGTTGCCAAGACCAGAGGCAACAGGTTGATGTTGATTCACCCTTTTCTTTACGGGAAAACTAGCAATCCCTATTGTGCCTGAGAAAAGGTTAGGGGGCGGAGGCTCTCCTATGCTGCTTGATCGCATTAGAATTCTTCAAGATGCCACTCATAGCTCTCGGTGTCCGAACTTGTCGAATAGCTGGTCCAAACTCACCTGTCCATCCTTAATGTTTCTTAAGTTTCTGTTGTTTGTCAAGCCCAATGCATGGAGGAATATATGGTCAGGCATAACAACTGGCAATATTGGTTTTCGCTCGGCGACTAGTAACTCCGTGAAACTAGTAATCTCATCTAGTGTTAGCGTCAACTCACAGTCAACAAACTTGAAAACCACCTTAGTTGTGTCCCAAAACTCTATCGACAATCTAGTAAGGACTTTGTCGGCTCAGATGTTCATCAAGGCGGTCAGTGCTCCTAGGTGTGTTCTGATCTCGTCCTCGTGCTCCCATAAAATGTTTCTTTACCACTACTTCAGCTTGTGAGATGCACCCATGACCATATTAATCTCGAGGACATTACGGTTGATTTCTATATAAAGAGGTGAAAGGGTTGGTAAGTGTTTGCTCTTAGATCTTTAGCGTCTTATCCGGATTGGTTCGTCGTTCAATAAACGGCATGTCGTTGGGTGCAAGACCCGTTGACATTGAGTTGGCTTTCCTAATCGTGAGTCAATACCAAGGACTGATTCACCTAAGGTTTATGCAGCATGACCTATGTTTGCTAGAGTAGAGTATTTCCTAATTTTAGAGTTAGACTGAATAACCGCGGGATGTTATGTCAATTGACCTGACAAAGCCGTTCCCTGGAACTAGAGAGTTTTGAAAGAAGGTTCAGAGGGGTGTAAAGGACAACCCTTGGGTGTCATTTGTGTGTGATTGTGTACGGCCAATACTCGATAGGAAAAACGTGATGACAGTGTATAAAGAAGTAACAAATAATTGTTGATAATAGTAATAATATTAAAAGAAGGCAAATAAGTATATGTTTGAAAGGTTATAGAAACGTAAACAGGTAAGACAAGTAAACACATATTTGCAAAACTAAGCACAATTACAGAAGAATATAAACAAACATCCAAATTTCAGGTCTAGCCTAAGTCTGCTATGGTCAGAACCTAAGTGTGAAAATCCTCAGCAGAGTCGCCATGTTGTTGCACCCTATTTTGCACATGTCAAAACAAAACACAACTAGTGGTTCGTCTGATATTGATAAAAGATATTCACCACCTAATATTTAAGGTATATTAGGGTACCTATAAGTCTGCAAGTTTATTATCCTAATAGTCTGCTAACACTTGAGATTTTTGATAAGGGTTCTAGTTATTCTAAGGGAAAGGTGTTAGGCATCCCTTAAAATTTACCTGAGATAGCTCCTAAACTTAGGCTAGGTTGGAGGAAATAAATGTCTACATTCTAGTTAACTAGTGACTAAAGTTACTAAGTAAAGAAAACGTCTAAGTCTTGTTTGAAAGCACAGAGATGAATCATTTTAGGTAGATTTAAAGGGTTCTAATAACATCAAAGACCTTACGATTGATCCTAGCATGCATCAGAACACCTAGGAGGATCATTACTACGATATAGTCATAAACAAAGAAGGCTAGTGGCATATTATCAATAGATAGGTGCTATCTTTAACCATTTCAAATTTAGAGATGCCTGATTAAATTATCTAAGCATTATATGATAAAGAGGGGCATATACATTAGTTTCATTAATTCTACTGAGGATTCAACACTTTAAGATCCTTAACTAGGTTCATAGCACTTCAACAGACATTGCAGTAATCTTCAGAACAGTCCAAGGCAAACATATACATGGCTGAGACCTTACTTCACTAACACATGTACTAACAAACTTGTTTAGGCTTCCCAAATATAACAACAACTAGAAAAGACATCAATGTGAATAGAAAGGTTAGTTTAGTCTAGTTTAGACCTAATAGCATGATATCAAGTTGTAGTCTATCAGGTTTCCAAGTAACTCCAGATTCATAATTAAGTTCTCTATAGATAATGATATCAACCAGATAGGAGACAGTGGGTAGGGATGTTCATTCTTAGAGGGTGAGAACAGGGCAAACAGGTCTTAGTGAGTTTACTTAAACATGTAAGTGACCTTACTAGTCGCATCATTCGCTCAAGTTGCTAAGTTATTAAGGCAGACAGGATTCAATCTGTCAAGAGAGCTTTTCAGCAAAGGACGAAGTAGTTTAAACATGAAACATTCTCAACTAAAGAGAATGTAAAGGTTCATGAGAATTACTAGATTAGCAGAAGTATAATGAACATAGGAACAAGCATAGGGGTCAATAGGAGCCATTCAACCAACATGCAGTAAGGTTTTTGCAGAGTTTTATAGTCATAAAAACAACAAAACAGACATGATAGATCTAGTCACAGCAAGTGAGCAGGTTATGTGATAGCTATGCTAATAGGTCCCTCAAATGAGTTCAAACTACAATAATAGACTTGCATAAACCTTTAAATGTATGTAGCAGGCGTGGTTTCAACAACAAAACTATTCAATTAAGATCATCAAAGCAGACAGGTCAAATGTGCGACATGAACTTTGATGAGAACCATTTTTATTGAGCTAAGACAGTGTGGTATAACATCACAAATGTAAGGATCAATATAGAACAGTGCAGCAGATGTGAAGTCTTAATAGGACATTAGGAGAAGTTTAAGAGCATAACTCAATTAAGTCAGTTAAACATAGTAGTATAGTTATCATTTATCTGACGGAGATAGAGCACACATAGCATCAACTTAAGGCTTAGTTCAACTAATCATAAAATGGTCCAACAGGATTTTTTTCATAAGAGTATCAACAACATAAAAACATTTTAGCTAGCTAAGTTATGGTAGATTAAATTCATTAACAACATAGATTAGATAGTAGTATCAGAACAAAATAATTTATAAGGAAATTATCAACTCAACAGTGAAAATGGCATACAACAAACAGAACATAACAAGTATAGTCATGTACCACTGATGTATATTATAAGCGAAAGGTGAATAACAGGAAAACATCACAAAATTGCATAATTAAAAGATAGAGACAGGGTCAGTATACACTGACCTTCTGTAGAGTAGCAAACCAAGTAAGAATCAATTTTTTGCCGTTTAGGAGTCCAAACCAACAACGATCCACAAATAGAGATTGAAATCGAGCAGAAATTAAAAGAGTAAAAGAGAAATTAGGGGGAAACTACTACAACTTAATACTTAGCAGAGAAAACTTGAACTTTTTAATTCTTTAGTGTATTTGCCGGTGATGTTAAGTGTGTATTGGTATTTGTTAGGTGGAGACATTGAATGCCTTATTTATAGTGGCAATCAAACTTAGGGTTTCGATTGAGTTCGAACAGATAGTGGAGAGTGACGCTATAATGAATGTTGATAGCAAGCAGGCAAAAATCAGAAGGAAAAGAGGGGAAAACAGTGTAGGATTTACCTGGCACGAGGAATTCGACTGTCGAAACCTTTGGACCATCGGTCTATCCCTAATTGTCATGCCCCGAACTCAGGGAGCGCGATCGGCGCTCAACCGAGTAAACCCGGTCGAACAAGCGTACGTTACATCGACCTCTCATCATATCTCATGCATGATTTACCAAAATATAATTAGATCTGGACTTTTATATTGAATACATTTAGCTCAATGCCCCATAAATTCTTTCTCATGATGGTTACACATGTTTATATATAGCTGTAAATACTTTGAACATAAATATATGACAAAACTCAAATCTTTAATTACATGACCCACGGTGTACATGGAGCTTCTATGACAATAGATACCTAAATACATAAAATGAACTAGACCCAAACACCTACTAGAATCGTAGCGGGCTCACCATAAGCTGAGTAGTGAAGAAGATTCCTATCAAAGATTCATATCATCCTGTAGAAGTATACCTGCATCCATTAAAAGATGCACCCCCCCCCCCCCCGACAAAAGGGACGTGAGTACATATGGAATAGTACTCGTATGTAAGGCAGTCAAAACAACATATGAAAATACGATAACTCAAATAAGAGGCCAATAAAATACATCAAGAAACTACGAAACATTCCATAGAATCACATTTCAAGTCTTATTATACTTGTATCATTCTAAACTTCTTTTAGGATCAACTGAGCCATATGAACTATACGTGGAATACATAATATAATGTAATTGTAACAACATGTACAAACAAGGCCAATGAAAGTGGCACCTTCCTCTCTTATTTTACACATATACATTTCATATACCGTCCTTAGTGTTCACATATCATATTATACACCTATGCATGTCATAAACCGTTCACAGTGTTTACTTACACAATACAAATACACCTATTCAAGGGCTTGGAAATACAACATGAATATGATGAATCATGGTAACAATAAAAGGGCTTAGACAGTCGTTAACGTCAAGCAAATTTATTAAGAGCTTACATTAACATTTATAGATATTAAGTCGGGGATCCTCTATAACCACCTTCACACAAAGCGGCCCTGCCGCCTTACCCCAACATATGTGGGTGGAGGTGTATCACGATACCACAATCTCTACACAAAGCGGCCCTGCCACCTCACCCCAATATATGCGGGTATATACTTGTTCATGTATCTACACCAGTGGGTGATTCTATTATGGTGGACCATGTATATCGGTCTTCCATAAGGGCGAATACTATAACTTATGAGACTAGGACAATGTACATAAATTCAAGAGTACGAACTTCTCTTTATGTCTCGTTATCAAATGCATGTAGTTACGAGATCATGACAAAATGAAGGAAAGGTTTAGCCTTAACATACCTTAACTCCGCTGAGTCCTTAATACCTTCCAAGCAATTCTTCAAACAACTAAACTCAATCTACCATAGCATAAGGAGATTCAAAATCAGTGTTGGATAAAGGCTAAGTCCGCAACTTAAACTAGTAGCTCGTTTATGTAAATTTGGGCAGCATCTCCACTGTAACAAGGGCCTCCTCCAATACCATATACCAACGACAACAACCAGAGCAATACAATACGAACAACATGAACAATAGGGTACAAAATATTTCATTAACAAGTCATCAACATATCACGACGAGCGGCAAGCTCGGATTGAATCCCTTTAGCACCCTTCAACCCCATTATCATTCATTCTTGAATTTAGTAATATATTCAGTATAATAACCAATACCTTTTAAAGGATTTCCAACCTTGTACTCAATTTCAAAGTTACCCGAAATAGCCCAACACAAGATAATATCAATGTGGACAACTTACATGTGCTTTATAGCCATTTCCTTTTCTAGTTACCTATTCCCTCAATGATATTGACATGTAAACCAACATAATCATACTAAAAATATCATAGCCAACTTATTTTGCATAATTTTCTGCCACTTAAAGTTCATAAGAGAAACTTTCAAATCAATCCATCAATAACAACATCTCAAGATAATCTAAGTATTATCTTGTAGTTTATCATCCTAACAACTTAACCAACATACAAGAAATCTTAAGCACAATTAGTAGGCCTTTATTCTCACCTTATCCAGTAGAAACAACTTGAAATTTCAGCCAAACACAGTGTTGATACCCAATTTTTTCCTCATATTTTAAATATATATATATATATATATATATATATATATACTTTCAAAATAGTGCATATGCATCATCATTTGATTTATAAGCATACACAAGTATTTTTCATAATTTTTCATGATTTTTAAAGACTTTAAACCAATTTATTTCTGCATTTTTATTGTATAAATATCCAATAATTATCCTCCAAATTATTTTATGATGATCTAATCATCTAAACTTATCATTTATACCAGCATGAGGTTTTAAATATTTTTCAATGCATTTCATATAACTACATTTGCATTTTTAAGGCTAAATTGTACATTTTACAAAAATAGCCCACATGCATATATAATTACATTATTTATGCAGAAAATGACTTTTTATATTTTTATAATGTGAAGTAGTTATTTTTAATCACTTTAGTTCACAAATGATATTTTTTATATTTATTAATTAATTTTAAAAATTATTTATTTATTAAACATTGGGTATTTAAAATTTGTCCCAAACCTTACCTATTTCCGGACCTAGACCACCTAGTCCCAGCCCAATAACATCTAAGCCCAAACCAAATAACCCCCAACCCAACCAATTAAACCAACCCGACCCAAGACCCTCAGCCAATCGTGGTTGTTGATCTCTGAGATCAACGGCCCATATTACCCCTTCCCTTTTAATTACCCTAACACTCCCCTAACCCTAAATCACTTTCACCACCCACCACCTTTGAACTCTCTCAAACCCCCCCCCCCTCCCCCCGTCAAACCCTAGTCGTCTTCTCCCCTAAATTCCTCTCCTAATCCCACCAGACATGGGATTATACGGCCATTTCTTGTCATATACGACTCTTCCCTGGTACTGGATCCTTCTCTATACCGCTTGCCTAAACATGGCAAGTGGATCTCATCATAATCGAACCAAAGTCGGTTCAACTTCTTGACCTTTCTACTATTTTGTCTATGTTCATTCTTGTTCTATTATGGGTGTGAATCTCTGTGTATCTCTGTTGATTCTTACTTACCCTAAATATTAGGGTTTCAGATCTCTTTAGATCGAACCAAAATTGGTTCGATTCTTTGATTTTAAGCGATATTTCTGTCTATATTCATCTTATTTTGTGCAATGTTTGATTTTTTATTTTTAGACTCTGTAGATTTTTGTACTTTCCCTAAAATTAGGGTTTTGAAATTTCTCTCTTTTCCTTACTGATTTCGATTACATGTGATGTTCTTTCCTTTCTAGTGTTTGATTGATGATTTTCCTTGTTTGGGTGTTCGATTTCTACTGCTATATAAACCCCTCTCCATTCCTCTTTGGGAGAGGATGGGAATCATTAAGATATTTACTAAAAAAAATTAAAGTTGCGTGCTCTTTGTTCTCTAATACTCTTGCTCTATATTCTGGTTCCTTGCTTGCTGAAAGCCAAGGCCAGAAATTCTGGGTTCTTGCTCTATGTTGATATTCATAACACTGTGGACTTCCGTTCTTTCTTGTTCTTCTCTTAACTGGTGAGTTACCAAACCTTTGTCATTTCATTCCTATTTACCTGTCATCAGCATATGTTTTCACTTCTGAAGATTGTAGTTTAATGCGTTTCTGGGATGTTCTCGTGTGTAATTCTTACTATCTTACTGTAAGGACCCGTAAAAATTTTAACCAAAATACTCGGGGTTTCGTGGTGCCAAGAGAGATTCCTGCGTTACTATAGTAGAAAGCTCGCCGCGGTTCGGACTTTTTGGATTGAATAGTACCCTACGGACTGAGAGGAAAATGTTTCGTAGATGAATGCATTTCTGCGGCCCATTATGCGGCTGCATAATCACTCTGCGGACCGCATAATGGCCGCAGAGTGAAGCAGTAAGTTTGGCCAACTTGAGATCCGTTTTGCGGTCGACTATATGACTGCATAATCGATATGTGGACCACATATCGGTCATATAATCCCTCTTGGGTTTTTGCAAAGGGAGTTCTGCGGTGAATTATGCGACCGCAGAACGGGTATGCGGATCGCGTACTGGTCGCATACCTGGGCCAAAAGTTCAGGCCCCTGAGGGCCATTTCTGCGGTCACTTTGCGGATCGCATAACCATTATGCGGTTGCATATGCGACTGCAGACCTGTGTCGGGCCATCCATTTTCTTAATTTAAAACCCGACCCCCATTCTGTTAAAACATCCTTTTAGCCTACTTTGAAGCTCATTTCTTATATTTCTAGCGTGAGATAGAGAGGGTTCTAGAGGGAGGGCCTAATTCCCATCAATTAATCTTCAACCATCACCCAAAGCTTGGAAATATTTAAGTAAAGCACCAAATTCTTCATCCAAAAAGGTAAGACTTCATCACCCCAGCTCTTAATTTCAAACATAGCGATAATGGGGTATTAATAAGATGGTCCATGGGTATGAGGGTTGTTCATCTTGCATGCATGTGATAAAGAGTGTGGGAAAAATAAAAAGTGAACTAGAACTATAAACGTTTTCCTAATTTTGGGTTCAATTTGTATATTGCAAAAATAGATTGAGGTTGCTAAGGATTCCGGATAATTGTAGAGTCTAAAGAAGCGCAATTGAGGTATGTATGGCTAACTCTTTTCTTCTTAGAATCGAACTCCTGGTGTCCGAATAATTAGTGTAAGTTCCAACTTGATCATACTAGAATTGTTTGCCTTAGTGTGTTGGATTGAAAGATTCATGTTCCCTAATCATTTTAGATGGTTACCATGTCATCATGCTATTTGAGAACGTAATTATGATTTTCTAAGATCTTTCCCTTATGTGTGAAATGCATTATGTGATGGTACTTATTGACATGAATGATGATGTTATTTGAACAAATAAAAAGGGGAAGACTTAAATTGTAAAATGTTCCCAAGTGTCAAGAACTAATTAATAAACGAGGTTGTTTGTGCAGTGTAATGAAGATGGGACAGAAATGTGAATTGAGTGGACAGTTGAAAGAGGTTATATCTCAAGTGAGATGGCTTAGCCGGTCGGGCCGAGATCGGACGCCATGGTGTACACATGGTGGCATTTGTATTGGAATTATTGAATTACATTATGGATATAGATATGTCTCACTTGAGATGGCTTAGCCGGTCAGGCCGAGACCGGACTCCATGTAAAAACACGGTGGCATTGTGAGTTGTGGTTTTGGCACTAAAGATTATTAATCTAAAAAGATGGAAAGATTGAATTGGAAACTATGTGATCCTTACTTGGTGTTTTCTTTGTATTCCTATGAAGTACTTTTTGATTATTATGACTGCCTTCTCTTTGTTTCACTGTTCATTCTACTAAGATTGGTGTTTGCCTTACATACTAGTACTATTCGACAGTACTAATGTCCCTTTTACCGGGGGCGCTACATCTTTGAATGGATGTAGGTGGTTCCATCGTAGATAGTGCCAATCGTAGATAGTGGTGCTCTCTTTCTCTCCTCACAGCAGTCTTGGTGAGCCCCATTTCTCCCAGGGTCATGTAGTCCTTCTTTTGTATAAGTTTTCATATTTTGAGGTATAGCCGGGGCCTTATTGCCGGCATTGTCATGTTGCTCTTTTGTACTCTTAGAAGCTCCGTAGACGTTTATGTTGGTCATGTATGTATGTTGGGGTGGTCGCTGGATCGAGTTGTGTTTTTGGAACTCAACTATGGTATAATTTATATAAGGAAAAATGAACTAGCAATGTTTATATGTTTATATAACTGATCTCTCCCCTGTTTTACAAATAGTGATGTGATCCCTTTTTGGATTATGAATGAGTCGGGTAGGAAAGGTTTAATAAGCTTGCTCGACTGGGTTCACTCGGTTGAGCGCCGGTCGCGCTCCCCGAGGTTGGGGCGTGACACTTACTACAATTTTAGGCCTTTCTAATCTTAGTTTCATTACGTTTGTAGTTTGAGACATGCTTAGACCTGATTTTAGCTAATTAATTTCTTTTTAAGTCTGCCTAGCCTATGTGTTACTGATGTTTAGAACCTTTGCACTTTAGCCATCTCTTTAGTGTTTAAATTTGCTATTAACCATGTTACTTGAACAGGCTTTCATATCCCCTTTTATGGATTAGATGACTAAGCATGAATGTATTCACTAAGTGTCTAGCATAAGTCTGTTTCTGAACTTGCTGTGATGACATGTAGCATGTTTGATCCTGTATGCTTCTACCATGTCTTGACTTCCCAATAGCTGCCTTAATTTGTTCTCATTCTGTTAAGTTCTGTTGCCAATTGATATGATCCCTTCTTGGGACACTAGCATCTACACTTAGCATAATATGAACCTTTTTCTTACTATGAGTATTTGTACATCAATCTTGCAAACCTGTCTTGTTAGTATATGCATTATGTGTTGAACTTGTTTTTCTGAAACTTTGTTAAGTCTGTTCTCAAAACCTAAGCATGTTCTACTACCTGTTCTATGTGCTCAACTTGAATCTGCTTGTATCCCTTAGTGTTGTCCCTTAAACTTAGTCTATTCCCTTACTTCCTGGTCTCTTTTGAGTTCTTATTCTTAACCGGCTGAAAGCCAAGGCTACTTAGGTTCTATCATTTGACCTCCCTACTGTGAGCATTGCTCAAGGTTTAATTGAGACCCTTGTGAACTCTGGCACACTAGGATTTGGTCCTTAGTCTTTTTTCGAATTTCCCCTATCAACCTCCCTAGTGTGAGCACTACCCTGGGTTCTTGAAGCCCTTGGGAACTCTGACACACTCGGGTCTTGGTTCTATTTGCTCAACTCTGTTTTCTACCTAATGGATGAATCAATTGGTTTTTGGCTGCCTTATGTCAATGAAGATGTAATTTCTGGGTTGTTGTGAACCATGGGAATGAAGGCCTGGCCTGGCTGGGTATATCTTTGGGCATGTTGTAGGCTCACTATAGTTATTTTATTCTGTAATTTATGCCATTCACTGGGTCTGTAATAATAACAATTGGGGGTATTAGTAAAACTAGGAAAAGGGGGTTTATCTTAATACTTGCAGTAAAATGGGTAGAGATCCTGCCTATAGGTGCTCTACTTTGTTATTATGCTCAAATGTGTTCAGTTATGATGCGTTAGAAATCCTGCCTATAGGTTCTCTACTTTGCTCAAATGTGTTCTGCTTTTACCTGTTAGAAACCATGCATATAGGATATTAAATGACCAATATCTCAATGTGCACATGCATTAGGCTGTAAAGGATCCTGTTAATTTACATGCTAGCTAATCTGCAATTTAGATACCATGCCAATAGGATCTAAAATCAGTCTCAATTATGACTATAGAAATCCTGCCTATAGGGTCTAAACACACAACAAACAACATCAACCCAGTAGTAATCCCACTAGTGGGGTTTGGGAGGGTAGAGTGTACGCAGACCTTACCCCTACCCGGGGGTCTAAAACCAGTCTTAATTATTATCCTGCTCGTTTCTTTCAAGTGCTAATGTTGAACTTTCAACACTGTTTCGTTGCCACTATTAGAAAGCATGCCTATAGGATCAAACTAAGTAATCTGAATATCTTCCATAGTTATCACTGCCAACTACTGCGTAAATCACCTAGATAACATGTTTATACGTTTAATCGCTTATAACACATAATTAGTAGGCAACTGTGTAGTCACTTAGAAATTGTATCTAAAATGACATATTGCTCTGAAACTGCCTGCATGTTTGAATCCCAAGGCCACATAGAAATCATGCCTATAGGGCTTAATGGCTTTAACTTGTCTCAATGTTGAAACTGTCAAACGCCTAATTTGTTTGCGTGCATTTGTTGTCTAAAGTGTGGGGGCTAACTTGAGCCCTTATTTGCTTTTACATGAAGTCCAACTTATTTTGTATGTCGCCTAGTTTTTCTCATTTTGAGCAACCTAAGTTAGGTCTAGAACCATCCAAAATAGAGGTCCAAATGCCTCCTGGACCATAGGCATGGGACGGGTAGTGCACGCATAAGGTACGGCTTAGAATCAATTAGTGCGCCTTAGGTAATAACTTAAAGATAGTAATCGGGTAGCAGGAGATGATAGTCTATGCCCGCTGAATAATACGAGTAACACCCCATCTCGAGGGAGTTACGAAGTATTATTTATGTTGCACGGGGTGATCCTTTAGGCTAAAAAACTTAGGACCCCCCCCCCCCCCTTGTCTTAAAATCAATTATTTTGTTTATTAGTAGATTTCTGATAATAATTGCCCAACTTCTTGTCTTTTCTCTTTATTTTGGACTAATTCATATAATTCGAGTTCGGCCTGGACCCACAGTTATGGACCTCGAGGAACGCCTAACACCTTCTCCTCGAGGTAATTTGAGCCCTTACCCGATCTTTGGTGACGCAAACTGGTTAAACCAGAGTTACTTGCAAATAGGTGTCCTAACGCACCTCAAACTCGTTAAGTGGCAACTCTCTCTTTTAACACCTTCCTTTAAAAGAGTTGTCACGTGTCGAAACCCGATTTCATGAGAAAGAGGGGCGCGACAGCATGGCGACTCTGCTGGGGATATTTTTAGGCTCTTACCATAGCGAACTTGGTCTATATGAATTAGTCTTCTTTGATGAATGTGTTTCCTTGTTCATTATTGTTACATGAACATCCTTCTTCCATTTTCCCTTTTTATGGCTACATGCACACCCTTTCCCCTATTTCCCTCTATTTTGAATTTGTATTAATATGCAAATCTTTGCTTAATTTGGTTACAATGTGCGTTTTCCTTTATTTTCTAGTCATGTTCATTTGCTCCGAATCTTTTTTAAATTTGCTACATCATGTCTCTCCCTACCCCTACCCCCTTGCTTGCTTTATTGCAATTCTTTCACATTGCGCGAACTAACTTCTTCCTTGTTTTTCTTTCTTTTTATGTCTTTACACTCCATTTAATACTGCGTTTATTGTCTTCATCATACAAAATACTTGACAGCGTGTTGTTTTATCTTTACATAAAGTATGCTCCACATCATATTCCAATCGTGCATAATTAATACCATAGCGGCGCTTGATGAGTGTCTGCGCTCTTCCTAAATCACCCTTTTAAAATTTGGAAAGGCTTATTTGCTGTAAAACTAGTCGATCAGTGGTGCAATCAATGGTTCTGTGCCTTCCCCTCTCAAGTTGTCCACTTGAGGGTACCGATCTAGACTCTTCTAGAAACCCCCACTCTAATATTAATTGTGCATGCATCATGTCTAAACCTAGTGTGGGTTAGAACACTGTCCGCATAATAACTCTCTAAGGCAAGCCTTGTCCAATGTCTGATATGTGCATTATTTGGAGAAAACGTACCGATATGCTAATCATTAATGTGTAAATAGTCGAATCCGAAGGGGGAAAGGGCTAACTTTATTTGTTTTGCAGAAATGAGGCACGAAGTCCCCAGGTTCGGCATGGTTCGAAATATCCCACCTTTGTTGCTAGATTGGCGGGAAAATCTCTCGCCAAGTGACAAAGACCATATGAAAAGAGTTCTCGGGAATTTACCTTCTTTGTTAGATATTCAGCCGAATAATGTGTTAATTGAGGCTGCCACCATGTTCTGGGATGAGAAGAGGGCCGTCTTCCATTTTGAGGATATAGAAATGACTCCCCTTTTAGAGGAAATATGAGGCTTCGCTGGGCTCCCATGGGATAGCCCTGGTTTATTGGTACCGGAAAACCGTACTTCTCGAGGTTTCCTAAAAATGATGGGTTTCAGGAAAAATGATGAGTTAGTCTGTCTGAAGAAATCTTACATACCATTCGACTTCCTTTACGAGCGTTATGGTCACAGCAAGTCATATCATCTTTACTATGATGAATTTGCCATCACTTCTTTGGGTTGGACTCACTGCCGGATTTTTGTATTCATTGTCTATTTTCTAGGGGTGCTGATATTCCCGATACAAGGAGAAAGGATCCACACTCGCCTAGCTATGGTCACTAAGACTCTAATGGAAGGAATTGAGGGGCAAACTTACACTATTGTCCCAATGATCGTGGCTGAGATGTACCGAGCCTTAGACCGTTGCAAAAGGGGATATAGGCATTTTGAGGGTTGCAATCTGTTGCTGCAAATATGGTTGTTGGAACACCTTCAGAGAGGACAATACCGTCAAGAATTTCCGCGACGACCATGGAATGACCACATAGCTTATCACCGTCCGAAGAGAATGACTTTTATCCCAGACAGGTTTGCACAACCGGGAAATGCTGTGAGCTGAGTACATTTCTTTAGCAATTTGACTGATGACAAGGTACATTGGATGTTCGAGTGGTTCCCTAGCAGTGAATTCATCATCAGGTCGAGAGATGTTCCTTATCTAGTGCTAATCGGATTAAGGAGAATCTATCCTTATGCTCCTATCAGAGTCATGAGGCAAGCTGGGAGAAAATAGGTTATACCACGAGTTTCCAAAATGGTTCATTACAAAGCAGACTTCCAAGGGAATGCCATTCCATTCAAGTTCGAGGCACAGCACATGTGGCATCAAAGGATTATTGTGGAGAAAGATACCATCGAGCCAGCCAGGTATCATACCGGCCATGTGTACTTACTCATCATGGTTGGTCGATGACATAGCATGAGAGGTCAAGCCAGGGGTTGATTTGAGAAATAGGGTCATAGACGACGCTACTGAAGCACAAGTCAAATACAAGAGGTTGCGCAAAAGGGTCTTTGAATCTGAGGCCAGGCATTTGGAACAACATAAAGTGGACATGGAAGCAATCAATGAATGGAGAGGAATCGCTACTAAATCAACATAAAGGTTGGATTATTTGGAACAGGGTTTGATGGAACTTGAGGGAAAGATGAGGAAAAGGGCCTCGAATTGCCAAAACGTAGAGGACAATGAAGGAGGACATCTAGCAAGGGCGTATCTGCTGTTGGACATGCGTGACCTGGGGAATCTGATTGACGGGGCTAAGAAGGCCAAGCTTGGAGAAGGTCCCTCTGGGACCGAGTAGAATAGTAATGATGTTTTCTAGACTTGTTTTAGAATTCGATTGTAATAAGGCAAATGCCACTAGTGACTCTTTATAATTATTGTCATTTTAGTAGAGATTTGGTCTATTCATCATATTAATGAAATGACGCAGTTATCGGCATTAAGTTTTCTCCAAAGCTATATGTCGCTAGGCCTACCTCGGGCACGATGAGGTCCCCAAATTAGGACGCAAATTTATAATTCCGCAATACGTGTTTAAATATAGTAAATATCCTTTTGATACTCCTTACTGACTTGTTTACCTTTTTGTTTTTGTTTTCTTCCGTTTATTCCCATTCCCAAAGGTTGGTTCGTGCATACTGGCATCATCGGCATATCATACCAGATCTAGAGGTCCTCCACCTCCTCCTCCTCCAAGTGATCCTAAGAACAAAGGAAAGGCTAAGATGAATGATCTGAGCGGTATCAGGAAAGACAATGCTACACATGCAGAGAATGTTGAGACTTCGGATGGACGGAGTACTCCGGCACAGAACGACTTGGTTTTACGATTAGAGCAAAAGATACTGGAGTTACAAGGGGAACTTGAGCAAGTCCGTAACTTGGCAAACCTTTTCCTCACCCTGAATGTCCCCGACATCAACTAACAAAATGCCCAAAACCCAACACCTCCTCAAAACACACAAAACCAGCACCCCCTCAAAACACACAAAACCAGCACCCCCAAAATCCTCCCGCACCTCATCAATACGCCACGCCTTCCCAAAATCCTAATCCTCCACCAGTACTAACTCCTCCACAGCACCAACATCATATAACCCAGTACCCACAAACTACTACCTACCACACTCCTCAAAACACACCACAACCTACCTCTGATCCCCAGAACTCAACCAATGATCACCACTACACCCAAATCCCTGGAGTCCACCAACGTAACCCCATATACGTAGAAACCTTACCCCACATTTCACAACAAACCCTGTACACACCAGAATCTGCCGAGAAGGACCTGCTCATCAAGAACATGGCGAAGGAACTTAAGAAGCTTACAAGTTGAGTCTAAGGTGTCGAAGATGGTAAAGGCATCAAAGGTTTGAACTATGAGGATTTATGTATTCAACCGGACGTAAAACTGGCAGAGGGTTACAAACCTCCTAAGTTCGAAATCTTCGACGGGACAGGTGATCCAAAGGTACATCTAAGGACGTATTGCGACAAGCTCATAGGGGTTGGTAAAGATGAAAGAATCCGCATGAAGCTATTCATGAGGAGCCTCACTGGAGATGCCCTATCCAGGTACATCAGTCAAAATCCAAAGAAGTGGATTAATTGGGTAAGCATGGCGTCAGATTTTATGGATCTGTTCAGATTCAACACAGAGAATGCACCAGACGTCTTCTATATCCATAATCTTAAGAAGAAGCCGACAAAAACTTTCCGCAAGTATGCTACTCGGTGGAGATCAGAGGCTGCAAAAATAAGGCTAGCATTGGAAGAAGAACAAATTCTTTGTCCGGGCCCATGATCCGCAATGTTATGAGAGGTTGATGGTTATTGAAAATCATTAATTCTCCAGCATCATCAAATTGGGAGAAAGAATAGAAGAGGGAATCAAAAGCGGGATGGTAACAAATTTCGAGGAACTCCAGGCTACGAACAAAGCCTTGCAATCGGGGTATATCTAAAAAGAAGGAAGTAGGGGCCGTGGTGGTAGCCCAAGGTCCAAAATCTCCTCTCACATACCAAACACCTCCACCCACATATCAGCCTTCACCTCCTAGATATCAACAACCCGCTACAAACTACCACACTTACAACACTCAGTCAGCATATTACCACTCACCACCAGCCCGCCAAAATTACCAAAAACGCAGGCCAAATTTCGACCGTAGGCCGCCCCGACAATACACTCCTATTGCCGAACCTATTGACTAGTTGTATGAGAGATTGAAAGTTGTCAGTTATGTCACTCTCATTCCCGTTGTCGCCATGGAAATTTCCTCTCAATGGGTCAATCCGAATAAGACATGTGCCTACCATTCGGGCATGAAGGGTCACATTATTGATGAATGCCGCACTCTAAAGGATAAGATCCAGACGCTGATTGATACCAAAGTTATACAGGCAAAGGAGACTGCACTTAATATCGCAACAATCCCCTCCCGGATCACAGGGCGAGGGGGTAAATGTGATAGAAACTGATGAAGAATGGGACCCGGAGGGTTAAATTAAGCTCATTCGAGGAGAGGATGATCCCAAAATGCCTCCAGTCACTCTCACACCTATTGTGGTACATATACAGTCACCAATTGAAGTTGAGGTAGCCGCACCGACTCTGTTCGAGGTTAAAGTAACAACGCCCTCAGCCATGCCAACTCCGTTCAAAGTAGAAATGACCACACCATTCACCGTAACGGTATCACCCACACCATACTTTAATTCCAATGTTGTGCCCTGGGACTATACTGCAGAAGCGAGAAGGAAAGGAAAGGAAATGGAAGAAACTGGTGCAGCACAAGGTATGACCAGAACTGGTAGGGTTTACACGCCCAAGCATTTGGGGAAACAAGTAAAGAAGACTCTTCCAGGCAGCCTATCATTGAAACCGGCCCGGATGATCTTTGGAGAAAGGTGCAAGCAAGGGAGTATTCTGTGGTTGATCATTTGAACAAAACCCCTGCTCAGATATCCATTATATCACTACTGCAGAATTCTAAGGATCATAGGAACGCGTTGATAAAAGTGTTGAATGAGGCTTATGTACCCAACAACATTACTAGTGGAGAGATGGCCAACATGGTAGGACAAGTATTGGAAATCCATAAGATCACTTTCCACGAAGATGAACTGCCGCTGGAAGGGTTGAGTCACAACAGGGCACTGCATATCACAGTGCAGTGCGAAGACAAATTCATTGCCAGGGTCTTGATAGATGGGGGTTCAAGTCTCAACATCTGCCCGTTGACTACTTTGAAGAGGTTAGGTAAAGGTTTGCATGAGATACGAGCAGGAATTATGAACGTAAAAGCGTTCGATGGGTCTCAAAGGGCCACAATCGGAGAAACCAACCTCTGCTTACAAATGGGTCCAACTTGCTTTGATGTTGAATTCCAAGTGCTCGACATATATGCCTCATACAATCTGCTATTGGGACGACCTTAGATACATGCCACGGGGGCTGTAACGTCTACTCTGCATCAGGCTGTGAAGTTCGAATGGAATCATCAGGAGGTGATCATTCATGGAGACAGGAGTAACCCTATTTACACCAACCAGACTATCCCGGTTGTGGAGAATAGAAGGAAGTTAGGAGGAGAGACTTACCATCGCATTGAGCGTGTTAACGCGATCGAGAAGGACAAATGGTGGAGTAGCAAAATGGAAAGCATATTGGCATGGATAGGGTATGAACCCGGCAGAGGTCTTGGCAAGAATCTCCAAGGGATCACCAAACTAATACAATTAAAATGTCACGGCACGACCTTTGGACTGGGATATCAGTACACCTGGCACGAGTATCAGAATTGGTCGCCGCCGTGGCGTGGTCCTTATTACCCTCTTGAGCAGCCGATATAATATTTGAACCAATCCTTCCATCAGGCCGATATGATGTGGAGATCTGAAGAAGATGAAATTCTAGTTGGTTTAAGGAATCTGTTATTGGAAGATGAAGACATGGACTGTAGTGTAATAGTTGAGGAGGAGGAGGAAGAGGGCCTCGTCATCCATACAATGGAGAAGGGAGATATTCTTAGGAAATGGACTGCCACACCATCAAGGGCCCGCCAAGTTCCGGGGTAGCGTGGCTGCTAGTGTCATTTATTTTGAAAATAATTCTTATGAGCATTTTTAAAACATTTTCAGTATTTTGTTTTGAAACATTTGTTGAATCATTAAAAATCGCTTTTGTTTGACATCTTGATAATTATCAATGGTTTGCTATTTTATTATTTATTACTATTCTCTACATTTTTCTCTCTACAGCATTACTATTTCTTATCGTGATGAACCAACAACTGTGACATGTAATGAGACAACGCAACATAAGGATAGTGACTCAGAGAAAATAGAAGAAGAGGATATAATACCCGAGGAAATTTTTAGAGAAATGGAAAACTTTGAAAACAAGCCTAAGTCCAATTTGGATGAGACTAAAATAGTTAATCTAGGAGACTCCGAAACAGTCAAGGAAACATGTGTAAGCATTCACCTATCACCATCAGAGAAGGCAGAGTACGTCCGGTTCTTGAAGGAGTATGAGGATATCTTTGCATGGTCCTATGATGATATGATCGATTTGAGCACGTCCATAGTGGCTCATAAACTACCTACCAACCCAATGTGTCTGCCGGTAAAGCAGAAGCTCAGAAAGTTCAAGCCAGATATGAGTTTGAAAATCAAAGAAGAAGTCACCAAGTGGATCAAAGCTAAGGTTCTCAGAGTGGTTGAATATCCAACTTGGTTGGCTAACATCGTACCCATTCCGAAGAAGGATGGAAAAGTCAGAGTATGCGTCGATTATCGGGACCTAAACAAAGCAAGTTCCAAAGATGATTTCCCGTTACCCAACATACACATACTGATCGACAACTGTGCCAAGCATGAACTCCAATCCTTTGTGGATTGTTTCGCAGGATATCATCAGATCTGGATGGATGAAGAGGATGCCGAAAAGACACTTTTATTACACCGTGGGGGGTGTACTACTATAAAATGATGTCGTTTGGTCTGAAGAATGCTGGGGCCACTTATATGAGGGCCATGACAACTATTTTTCACGACATGATACACAAGGAGATAGAGGTATATGTGGATGACATCATCATCAAATCCAAGAAGAGTACAGATCACATAGCAGACTTGAGGAAACTCTTTGATCGGCTTCAGAGGTACAATTTAAAATTAAATCCTGCAAAATGTGCCTTTGGGGTCCCCGCAGAAAAGTTATTAGGATTCATCGTCAGCTGCCGAGGAATTGAGCTAGACCCATCAAAGGTCAAGGCTATCCAGGATTTTCCACCTCCAAAGAACAAGAAAGACATGATGAGCTTCTTGGGACTCTTAATTACATCAGCCGCTTCATAGCACAATCAATCGTGATCTGTGAGCCGATTTTCAAAATGTTAAAGAAGGATGCCGCAACCAGTTGGAATGAAGACTGCCAGAAAGCTTTTGAAAGAATCAAAGAATATTTGTCCATACCGCCAGTCCAGGTCCTACCAGAACCTGGTAGACCACTACTACTCTATCTCTCCGTATTAGATGGGGCTTTTGGTTGTTTCTTAGGACAACACGATGAGACGGGAAGGAAATAACAGGCCATATATTATCTGAGTAAGAAGTTCACACCCTACGAAGCACGGTATTCTCTGCTGGAACGCACATGTTGTGCTTTGACCTAGATAGCCCAGAAACTGAGGCACTACTTCTGTGCCTATACCACATATCTCATATCAAGGATGGATCCTTTGAAGTACATCTTCCAGAAAACCATGCCTACAGGGAAGCTAGCAAAATGGCAGATATTATTGAGTGAATTTGACATTATCTATGTGACTCAGAAGGCGGTTAAGGGACAAGCATTAGCGGATCATCTTGCGGAAAATCCTGTAGGAGGAGAATACGAACCACTAAAAACATATTTTCCAAATGAAGAAGTATCATTCGTAGGAAAAGATATCGCCGAAGCCTACGACGGATGGAGAATGTTTTTTGATGGAGCCGCAAACTTCAAAGGAGTGGGTACTAGAGCCGTTTTGGTGTCAGAAACAGGTCAACATTATCTGGTATCCGCGAAACTCAGATTTCCGTGCACCAATAATATGGCAGAATATGAGGCTTGCATATTGGGGCTCAATTTGACCGTTGACATGAATATCCAGGAATTACTGGTAATTGGTGATTCAGATCTTCTGGTACATCAGGTGCAAGGAGAATGGGCTACAAAGAATACCAAGATATTACCATTCTATATCATGTGCAAGAGATGATGAAGAGGTTCATGAAGATAGAGTTTAGACATGTCCCGAGAATCCAGAATGAATTCGCAGACGCATTGGCCACTTTGTCCTTCACGATACAGCATCCGGACAAGAATTTCATTGACCCCATTCTAGTAAGGATTCATAATCAGCCAGCATACTGCGCTCACGTTGAAGAAGAAGCAGGCGGGAATCCATGGTTCCATGATATCAAGAAGTATTTGGCAAAAGGAGAGTACCCGGAGCATGCAAACCATACTCAAAAATGCATGATCCGAAGATTGTCTAACCATTTCTTCCAAAGTGGAGGAATTCTGTACAGAAGGACTCCAGACTTAGGGTTATTACGGTGTGTTGACGCCAAGGAAGCTTCCAAACTGCTCGAAGAGATACACTCTGGAACTTGCGGACCACACATGAATGGTTTTGTTTTAGCCAAGAAGATACTAAGAGCGGGTTATTTTTGGATGACTATGGAAACAGACTACATCAGGTATGTCCAGAAATGTCATCAGTGCCAAATACACGCAGATATGATACGGGTGCTGCCAAATGAACTCAATGCAATGAGTGCACCTTGGCCTTTTGCCGCTTGGGGAATGGACGTAATTGGACCAATCGAGCCAGCCGCTTCAAAACGGGCACAGGTTCATTTTAGTGGCCATAGACTACTTCACAAAATGGGTTGAAGTTGCATCCTACAAAGCTGTAACCAAGACAATCGTCGCAGATTTTGTCAGAGATCGTATTGTTTGCCGATTCGGGGTTCCATAGTCCATCATCACCGACAACGCCGCCAATCTCAACAGTGACCTAATGAAAGCTATGTGGGAGACCTTCAAAATCAAGCACAAGAATTCCACAGCATACAGGCCTCAAATGAATGGAGTCGTGGAGGCCGCAAACAAGAATATCAAGAAAATACGGAGGAAGATGGCAGACAACCACAAGCAATGGCACGAGAAGTTACCATTTGCCTTATTGGGGTACCGTACCACAGTCCGCACATCAACCGGGGCAACTCCCTATTTGCTGGTCTACGGTACCAAAGCTGTCATTCCTGCCGAGGTTGAAATTCCTTCTTTAAGAATTATACAAGAAGCTGAACTTAGTGATGCAGAATGGATAAGAAGCCACTATGAACAATTAGCTCTCATTGACAGAAAAAGAATGAATGTAGTGTGTCATGGTCAACTCTATCAGAATAGGATGTCCAGAGCTTTCAACAAAAGGGTCAAACCTAGACAGTTCGCACCGGGGCAGCTGGTACTGAAGCGGATCTTCCCGCATCAAAATGAAGCCAAAGGAAAATTTTCTCCCAATTGGCAAGGGCCCTACATGGTTCACAGAGTACTAACAGGAGGAGCACTCATATTCATAGAAATAGACGGAGAGGTTTTGCCAAAGCCTATCAACTCTGATGCAGTCAAAAGAAATTATATTTAGAATGTTTGCATTTCTTCATCTGATGTAACTGAACTACGCTTGACCTTATTCCCGTTTAAGAGGGGATACGTAGGTAGCCATGTGGGTTCAGTCACAATTCAATAAAATTTTCATTTTCCTCATAACCAGAAACTGGGGCAGAATTTTGAGGAGGACCCTCAAAATTCCGGAGCAAGTCTAGCCAACGTCATCATATGCAGAACGGTTAGAGAATCGCCTAAGTAAACTGGGGCAGAATTTTGTGGAGGACCCTCAAAATTCTAAGGAAGTCGCAATGTCTCTAAAGTTTCACAGTCATTGGTTCATCTAATTTATCTGCTATTGCATACTAATGTATTGTAAATAACTACATCCATCATATGCACGCACATGTTTTGAAAATTGTATTTTATGAAACAGCCAGATGCTACCCATGGTAACTCGAGCATGATTTCTATGCAGAGCAAGGCAAAGCAAGCAGGCGAAGGCACGAACCAACCTTCCCCGTAGAACTCACGATTTTCCTTTGGATTCAGGAACAAGGAATATTCGTAAATACATGCACACCTCAGGATCAATATCTTCATAACGACAAAGCTGCCAAACGTAAACACATTTCCAGCTAAGAAATACTCTGCTACTACTTATTATCTGTTCATTGCATGAGACTAAGCATTGTCTCCATCTTGCATGAGGCTAAGCCCTGCCTCCTTAATTGTATAAGGCTAAGCACTGCCTTCTCCTGCATGAGACTAAGCATTGTCTCCACTTTGCATGAGGTTAAGCCCTGCCTCCTCAATAGAATAAGGCTAAGCACTACCTTCCCCTGCATGAGACTAAGCATTGTCTCTATTTTGCATGAGAATAAGCCCTGCCTCCTCAGTTGCATAAGGCTAAGCACTGCCTTCCCCTGCATGAGACTAAGCATTGTCTCCACCTTTGCATGACGCTAAGCCCTGCCTCCTCAATTGCATAAGGATAAACACTGCCTTCCCCTACATGAGACTAAGCATTGTCTTTATTTTGCATGAGGCTAAGCCCTACCTCCTCAATTGCATAAGGCTAAGCATTGCCTTCCCCTGCATGAGACTAAGCATTGTCTCCACCTTTACATGAGGTTAAGCCCTGCCTCCTCAATTGTATAAGGCTAAGCATTGCCTTCCCCTGCATGATACTAAGCATTGTATCCACCTTTGCATGAGGCTAAGCCTCGCCTCCTTAATTGCATAAGGCTAAGCATTGCCTTCTCCTGTATGAGACTAAGCATTGTCTCCACATTTGCATGAGGTTAAGCCCTGCCTCCTTAATTGCATAAGGCTAAGCATTGCCTTCCCCTGCATGAGACTAAGCATTGTCTCTATTTTGCATGAGGCTAAGCCCTGCCTCCTCAATTGCATAAGGCTAAGCATTGCCTTCCCCTGCATGAGACTAAGCATTGTCTCCCGCTTGCATGAGGCTAAGCCCTGCCTCCTCAATTGCATAAGGCTAAGCACTGCCTTCCATTGCATGAGGCTAAGCATTGTCTCCTGCTTGCATGAGGCTAAGCCCTGCCTCCTCAATTGCATAAGGCTAAGCACTGCCTTCCATTGCATGAGGCTAAGCATTGTCTCCTGCTTGCATGAGGCTGAGCCCTACCTCTTCAATTGCATAAGGCTAATCACTGTCTTCCATTGCATGAGGCTAAGCCCTGCCTCCTTAATTGCATAAGGCTAAGCACTGCCTTCCATTGCTTGAGACTAAGCATTGTCTTCATGCCTGCATGAGACTAAACATTGTCTCTCCTTGCATAACCACAAATGTTATGCTATTTGAAACCTTGCACTATTCGCTACCTCAGGGCTAAGCTCTACCCCCGATCTTACACGAGACCAAGCTCTGTCTTGTTTCGTTTTGCATCATGTCTTTACATCTCATGGGCTGAAATATTGCCATTCTCTCCAGAGGCGTCATAGTCCGAAGGCATCATCCTCATAGCCGGAAGACACCATGCCATGGCCTGAGGATCTCTCAACATTACACATCATTATTCAAAGGCGTCATAGTTCAGAGGCACCATCCTCATGGCCCGAGAACATCATTTCATGGCCTGCAAATCTCCTATCTCACGATTCATGGCCCGGGATATCATGGTCTAAGGACACCATCCCCATCGTCCAAAGACAACTTTCATGGTCCAAAGGGAATTTGCATCATGCTTAAATTCTCACAATAATCCATATATACTTGCATGCATTGTGTTTTAAGTTTTGCAGGTAATCCAGGAAGTAACCGTTCTCCTAATGGGAGCAATCATCGCTCCGATTTTCGTTCAATGTTCATATCTTGCAATTATTTAAGACGTAACCAACTGTTACCCGTTCCCATCTGATAACCATTCAAATATCCATATCCACCCCCCAGATACATCCATTTACAATCCCGATATCATCCTGTCCAGAAAAGCTTGTCCGTTCCTACAACAACTCCATCGGTTTATTCCACTGTTAGATCCAGAACTACACATGGACTGATTCCTGTAAAACCAGGGATATGTAGGCAACTCATAAAAAAGGGTTTGGCCTATATTTTTCAAAATCACCCCATTCGGTCAAAATCGGTCATCATTTCTTTACCTGACAACTCTTTCATCATTCCCGGGTAAAGAGGGGTAGTTGTTGATACCCAATTTTTCCCTTATATTTTATATATATATATATATATATATATATATATATATATATATATATATATATATATATATATATATATATACTTTCAAAATAGTGCATATGCATCATCATTTGATTTATAAGCATACACAAGTATTTTTCATAATTTTCCATGATTTTAAAGACTTAAAACCAATTTATTTCTGCATTTTTATTGTATAAATATCCAATAATTATCCTCCAAATTATTTTATGATGATCTAATCATCTAAACTTATAATTTATACCAGCATGAGGTTTTAAATATTTTTTAGTGCATTTCTTATAACAACATTTGCATTTTTAAGGCTAAATTGCACATTTTGTAATAATAGCCCACATGCATATATAATTACATTATTTATGCAGAAAATGAATTTTTATATTTTTATAATGTTAAGTAGTTATTTTTAATCACTTTAGTGAACAAATGATATTTTTTATATTTATTAATTACTTTTATAAATTATTTATTTATTAAACATTGGGTATTTATAATTTTGCCCAAACCTTACCTATTTTCGGACCTAGACCACCCAATCCCAGCCCAATAACATCTAAGACCAAACCAAATAACCCCCAACCCAACCAATTAAACCAACCCAAACAATTAAACCAACCCGACCCAAGACCCCCAGCCAATCGTGGCCGTTGATCTCTGAGATCAACGGCCCATATTACCCCTTCCCTTTTAATTACCCTAACACTCCCCTAACCCTAAATCACTTTCACCACCCGCCGCCTTTCAACTCTCTCAAACCCCCCCTCTCTCTGTCAAACCCTAGCCGTCTTCTCCCCCAAATCCGTCTCCTAATCCCACTAGACATGAGATTATACGGCCATTTCTTGCCATATACGACTCTTCCCTGGTAATGGATCCTTCTCTATATCGCTTGCCTAAACATGGCAAGCAGATCTCATCAGAATCGAACCAAAGTCGGTTCAACTTCTTGACCTTTCTACTATTCCGTCTATGTTCATTCTTGTTCTATTATGGGTATGAATCTTTGTGTATCTCTGTTGATTCTTACTTACCCTAAAAATTAGGGTTTCAGAACTCTTTAGATCGAACCAAAATTGGTTCGATTCTTTGATTTTAAGCGATGTTTCTGTCTATATTCATCTTATTCTGTGCAACGTTTGATTTTTTATTTTTAGACTCTGCCGATTTTTGTACTTTCCCTAAAATTAGGGTTTTGAAATTTCTCTCTTTTCCTTACTGATTTTGATTGCATGTGATGTTTTTTCCTTTCTAGTGTTTGATTGATGATTTTCCTTGTTTGGGTGTTCGATTTCTACTGCTATATAAACCCTTCCCCATTCCCCTTTAGTTTGGGAGAGGACGGGAATCATTAAGTTTACTAAAAAAAATTAAAGTTGCGTGCTCATTGTTCTCTAATACTCTTGCTCTATATTCTGGTTCCTGGCCTGCTGAAAGCCAAGGCTAGAAATTCTAAGTTCTTGCTCTTTGTTGATATTCATAACACTGTGGACTTCCGTTCTTTCATGTTCTTCGCTTAACTGGTGAGTTACCAAACCTTTGTCATTTCATTCTTATTTACTTGTCATCAGCATATGTTTTCACTTCTGAAGATTGTGGTTTAATGCATTTCTGGGCTGTTCTCGGGTGTAATTCTGACTGTCTTACTTCAATTTTAGGCCTTTCTAATCTTAGTTTCATTACGTTTGTAGTTTGAGACATGCTTAGACCTGATTTAAGCTAATTAATTTCTTTTTAAGTCTGCCTAGCCTATGTGTTACTGATGTTTAGAACCTCTGCACTTTAGCCATCTCTTTAGTGTTTAAATTTTCTATTAACCCTGTTACTTGAACATGCTTTCATATCCCATTTTATGGATTAGATGACTAAGCATGAATGTATTCACTAAGTGTCTAGCATAAGTCTGTTTCTGAACTTGTTGTGATGACATGTAGCATGTTTGATCCTGTATGCTTCTACCATGTCTTGACTTCCCAATAGCTGCCTTAATTTGTTCTCATTCTGTTAAGTTCTGTTGCCAATTGATATGATCCCTTCTTGGGACACTAGCGTCTACACTTAGCATAATCTGAACTTTTTTCTTACTATGAGTCTGTGTACATCAATCTAGCAAACTTGTCTTGTTAGTATATGCATTATGTGTTGAACTTGTTTTTCTGAAACTTTATTGAGTCTGTTCTCAAAACCTAAGCATGTTCTACTACATGTTCTATGTGCTCAACTTGAATCTTCTCGTATCCCTCAGTGTTGTCCCTTAACCTTAGTCTATTCCCTTACTTCCTGGTCTCTTTTGAGTTCTTATTCTTAACCGGCTGAAAACCAAGGCTACTTAGGTTCTATCATTTGACCTCCCTAGTGTGAGCACTGCTCGGGGTCCAATTGAGACCCTTGTGAACTCTGACACACTAGGATTTAGTCATTAGTCTTTCTTCGAATTTCCCCTATCAACCTCCCTAGTGTGAGCACTGCCCTGGGTTCTTGAAGCCCTTGGCAACTCTGACACACTCGGGTCTTTGTTCTATTTTCTCAACTCTATTTTCTACCTACTGGATGAATCAATTGGTTTCTGGCTGCCTTATATCAATGAAGATGTAATTTCTGGGCTGTTGTGAACCATGGGAATGAAGGCCTGGCCTGGTTGGGTATATCTTTGGGCATGTTGTAGGCTCACTATAGTTATTTTATTTTGTAATTTATGCCATTCATTGGGTCTGTAATAATAACAATTGGGGGGTATTAGTTAACCTGGGAAAAGGGGGTTTATCTAAATACTTGCAGTGAAATGGGTATGGAGACCCTGCCTATAGGTGCTCTACTTTGTTATTATGCTTAATTGTGTTCAGTTATTATGCGTTAGAAATCCTGCCTATAGGTTCTCTACTTTGCTCAAATGTGTTCTGATTTTACCTGTTAGAAACCATGCCTATATGATATTAAATGACAAATATCTCAATGTGCACATGCATTAGGCTGTATAGGATTTTGTTAATTTACATGCTACCTAATCTGCAATTTAGATACCATACCAATAGGATTTAAAATCAGTCTCAATTATGACTATAGAAATCCTACCTATAGGGTCTAAAACCAGTCTTAATTATTATCCTGCTCGTTTCTTTCAAGTGCTAATGTTGAACTTTCAACATTGTTTCGTTGCCACTATTAGAAAGCATGCCTATAGGATCAAACTAAGTAATTCTGAATATCTTCTGTGGGTATCACTGCCAACTACTGCGTAAATCACCTAGATAACATGTCTATAGGTTTAATCGCTTATAACATGTAATTAGTAGGCATCTGTGTAGTCACATAGAAATTGTATCTAAAATGACATCTTGCTCTGAAACTGCCTGCACGTTTGAATCCCAAGGCCACATAGAAACCATGTCTATAGGGCTTAATTGCTTTAACTTGTCTCAATGCTGAAACTGTCAAACGCCTAATTTGTTTGCGTGCATTTGTTGTCTAAAGTGTGGAGGCTAACTTGAGCCCTTATTTGCTTTTACATAACGTCCAACTTGTTTTGTATGTCTCCTAGTTTTTCTCATTTTGAGCAACCTAAGTTAGGTCTAGAACCATCCAAAATAGAGGTCCAAATGCCTCTTGGACCATAGGCATGGGACGGGTAGTGCACGCATAAGGTACGGCTTAGAATCAATTAGTGCGCATTAGGTAATAGCTTAAAGATAGTAATCGGGTAGCAGGAGATGATAGTCTGTGCCCATTGAATAATACGAGTAAGACCCCATTTCGAGGGAGTTACGAAGTATTATTTATGTTGCACGGGGTGATCCTTTAGGCTAAAAAACTTAGGACCTCCCCCCCTCCCCAGCCTGTCTTAAAATCAATTATTTTGTTTATTAGTAGATTTCTGATAATAATTGCCCAACTTCTTGTCTTTTCTCTTTATTTTAAACTAATTCATATAATTCGAATTCGGCCTGGACCCACAGTTATGGACCTCGAGGAATGCCTAACACCTTCTCCTCGAGGTAATTTGAGCCCTTACCCGATCTTTGGTGACGCAAACTGGTTAAACCAGAGTTACTTGCAAATAGGTGTCCTAACGCACCTCAAACCCGTTAGGTGGTGACTCTCTCTTTTAACACCTTTCTTTAAAAGAGTTGTCACATGTCGAAATCCGATTTCGCGAGAAAGAGGGGCGCGACACACAACCCACAACTATCCTTAATGACAACACAATTTCAAAGAGGTGTTGTTCTTTACTAGAACTAACCTTTGATGTTGCAATATGGTGTAATCACTTTAGAATAACTTCAAACCCTTATGGTAACTATTTAGAGGAGGGTTAGGAGGAGTGTAGGGATGAGGTTGGGTCGAAATATTGTAAGGACCCATAATATTTTACCTAAAACCCGGGGTTTCATGGTGTCGAAGTAGACTTATGTGTTGACGATTTTAAGAGGACAATTTTGCGGCACATTATACGACTGTAGAATAGGTCTGCAGACCGCAGATCAGTCGCAGAATGAGGCAGGGGTGCCCAGTTCTGTAGGGCCATTATACGGCGCATTTTGCGGACTGTGGAAGCGTTATGCGGTCGCATATGCGGACCGCAGAAGTGTTATGCGGTCGCATATGCAACTGCAGATCTGTGTTGGGGCTTTATTTTTCTAAAAAAATTTACCCCGACCCTATTTTGATTAAAAGCCCTTGGGGCTCATTTTGAAAGAGAAATCTGATATTTTAGAGAGAAGGGAGAGTGTTCTATAGAGAGAGGAGGAAACCCTATGCTATTTTTTCATCGATTCTTGCTCAAGACTTGGAGAATTCACAAGGTCTTCATCCAAGAGGTAAGGTTCTAACCCTAGTCTTCAATTTCGAGTTTAGGTAGAAGATGGGTAATTGGGAGTATGATTCTTGGGTATGAGAGTTGTTGTTTATGCATGCATGTAGCTATGACAATGGTGGGGAGGTAATTGAACTAGTATGACTAAACTCTTGGTATTGAATTAGTTGTGGAGTGAAGGAAATCTTGTGGAAGAATCATGTAATCAAATTTGCACACCTAGTGTTTGATTAAATGAGCTGAAACCATGAATATCTTCCTAATTTGTGTTCAATTTTTCCATGTATCTAAATAGATCGAGGTTGCTATGATTTTCGAAACTGTGTAGTGAATTAGGGAAAGCTCAAAGCGATGTATGAAGGCTAAACTCTTCTTTTAGTATCGGAATTCCTGAATTCTTGTAAAATTCTATCATGTGTAGTCGAACTTGAAACGCTATTGATGTGGGGTATTCAAACTAGTAAAATTGATTCCCGATTGGCATAACATGTTAGAACACTCGTGTGTTAATGATTCTCTATTTTTGACTTAATTATGTTATACCCCTTTTTGGGAAGAAGATGTTGTATGAAATCAATATGATTAAACACTTATTTCTCATATGATGAGACCTTGTGAACTTACACTTTCTAAGGCCAAAGGGGCCAAATAGTTGATTTAAAAGGGAACTCACTTGTACAAACTATTATCGTTTTGGGAATCCGAAGTATAGCATTGTGAATGCACCTCCACCCGCATACATTGGGGTGAGGCGGAGGGGCCGCTTTGTGTATAGTTGTGGTATTGTGAATACACATCCACCCGCATACATCGGGGAGAGGTGGTGATGTTTGGCATATTTCGATATGTGTTGATGTTACTTTGCCCATGCTTTAACCACTTTTTGATGTTATTTAATCTTTAAAACACCCAACATGGTGTAATTATTGGTTTGATGACTAATTAAGTTATGTGTGATGATTTAAGGTGTTCGGAGTGCAAAATATGAAGAAAAGGTGGTTTAGCTAGAGGAAGAAGGGTTGGATGCGTCGCATCCAACCTAGGAAAACATCATCCGGCATGCAACCTTAGCAGTGAAGTTGTGCCGTCGCATCCACCTTCGCAGGCAAAAATTGAAATGGAGGACAAGGTGGATGCGTCGCATCCACCTTAGCATCAATCCCTGAAGCCGATTTGGTCTAGGAATAGGAGAGCTTTGGCCCACGACTTTTGTACGCAATGTATAAGCCAAAAAGGCCTCTTTTAGGTTATAAAACATATTGGGAAGAGGGAAAAAGCAGGGAAAAAGCTGTGGAGGCCGGAATTCATCAAGTTTCATCTTTCTCCCACCAAACTTAGTAATTTTTATGTTTCTTTATATGATTTGTTGTTTGGCTACCATGTCTATGTGGAGCTAAACTTCACGTTCTAGGGTTGTGGTTCTTTCATGACTATTGTTATTCGGATATTGATTTTGACTTCTTGATTTATCATATTAGTTTATTTATTCAATCTTGCACTTAATTATTTAATTGCTTGATCACCAATTGAATATTATCTACGAATCTAGAATTGAACTCGAAAGTGGGAATTCTATATTGCATATAGGATTGAGTAGGGCAAGTTCTTGAACTCGGGCATCGGGGAACGGATTCGTGGTTAGGATAGACATATACCTAATTGCCTTGCTTGGTTGATTTACAGGAATTATAAATGCGTTCTTGTTGATTCTAACTCCATAGACATATAGGCGTTAGGTTAGCTTGAATAGGCAAGTAAGAACTCGACAGATTCTTATGAATATTAACCCTGTCAACCAATAAGCTAGATAAATTAGTTGGTCAATTCAATTGAAGAATACAATAGGATTGTTAGATAGCCCATAACCCTAGATCGTTTTCATTACATTGATATCATAAAAATCTGCTCTTTCTCTGTTCAAAGTCTATTATTTATATTTTTCTTATTTAATTAGTTGGAATAAAATATTTTTATATTTAATTCTTGTTTAGATAATTAAGATAGGCTAATTTAGTTAATAGTTAATCATAAGTCCTCGTGGGTTCGACATCCGACTTTTAGTCACGTTATTACTTGACGACCGCGTATACTTGCGTGAGTGTGTTTGGTCGCAACAAGTTTTTGGCGCCGTTGCCGGGGACTTAGAAATTTGCTATTTTTCTAGATTAGACATTTTTTTATCTATTCATGTTTTTTTTATTATTTTATTTTAGTTAGTATTTTTTATTTATTTTAGCATGGCATCTTGGAATAAAAATTATTCGAATGATGGTTATTCTTATTTTGATGATCCTTGTCCATATTGTGGAGGACCCCACTGGTGGAAAAATTGTCAGAATGTTCCCAGGAGCGAGTTGTGCGCACAATCTCAATCCTTTGAGTGGAATATTTGTAATATGTGTGGTGGTCAAGATGGCCATTGGGATGGTTGTCCTAATTTTGTTCATCCTTCTCTGAGCCCTTATTATGATCTTTCTAATGATATTTCTGAGTTTGATAGGGGCAATGAAGTGCAGGATATGGAGCCTGATGCATATATTAGGGATATTCTGAGGCAAGTAGCAGAGCAACAGGATGAACTCAAAAAAGATATGAAAAGAATGAGGGCAGCAATCACAAGAATGAAGGCCAATATGGAAGAATTGAATGAAGAGAGCGAGTACCAGCAAGAGAAAATTTTTGAAAAAGAGGAGATTTTGAGCCAAACTTGGCAGGCAGAACAGGCTGAAAAGTTAGAAATATATGAAGCTCAACATGAGGAACTTACTGATGGGATGAGACACTTTATAGAGGGAAGATCTAAACTGGGACAAGGGATCTATAAATTTGTCACTACTATTCATGACTTGCAAGATAAATTAAATACAAAGGTTGATGCGTCTAACGCCCAACAAAATAGTAATGAGTTGTCAGAAGCTGAAAAGGAGCTTATACGCCAAATTGAGGAGCTAAAAGTGGAGAGCCAATCATTCGAGCATATTTCTGTTGATGATGCCCATGTTGAGAAAAGTACACTAGAGCCATGCGAGGTAGCAGATAATGTTATATTTGAAGACTCTAATGTGTGCACATATGAGGATATAAATAGTAATACAATTCTAAAGTTGGGGCGTGTTGGTCCTCATTCTAAACATTTTTCGACATTGTATTTGGATGATGACATGGAAATCGAGTCATCTAAGCCTTTGGAGGAGTCAATGGAAGAGGAACATGATGCCTATATTTTTGAATTTGTCATGCCAAAAAGCAAAAAATACATTCCTCATCTAAAGGCCGAGAAGTGTAGAGTGAAAAATTTATTACTTGGACTGGTTATCTTTGTAGCCCCACCACTGGAGCATAGCCGCAAACTGGATGCCATGTTAGGGGCTCAATTCATAAGTTCGAGGTGGAGGCAAAAAGTGGTTCACGTCGTGCCGCTACGTTAAATCAGGCGCTTGTTGGGAGGCAACCCAGCGTTACTGCTTTCTTTTATTTTTGTTTACTTTTTATTTTATTTTATTTTTATTATTTTGTAGTATTTATTTTTGTTTTGTAGGATTATGAGCATAGGAAGCAAAGCCATTAGAAGAGTGCAAAAGCGAGCTAGACGGTGAGGACTAAGTGTGGGGTGCCCACACAAAGGACGATGCCTGGGGGAAGTCTGAGTACCTCGTGAGCCGCTATTGCTTCGGCCTTTGGCCTACCAGGGAGTCTCGTTTACCCTCTTATTATTTATAATGTGCATTGAGGACATTGCAAAATTTTAAGTGTGGGGTGAGGAGATCGTTTGGATGAGTTTCTGTGCTATTTTAGCTTAGTTGTAGTACTCATTCTTAAGTGTAGTAGCTTTTGTGAAAAAAAAAACGAAAAAAGTAGAAAAATTGGACTTTTCCCGACGATTGATCTCCTAGACAGTTTTCTTGAGGGATTAAAGTCTAAACAAAAATCCAAAATATATCTTTTAGCTTTCTTTAGGTAGTAATAATCCCTGTGGTTTTTCTTTGTGCCTCGGTTCTTTTCCATGGGATGTAGTTTGAACCGGGTAGTTTTTTTCTTTCCGAGTAGATTAGGAATTTAGGGAATAAAAGGAGCAAAAATGATGAACCTAGGCGCCCTTGACTTGTTTGATAGTAACATATTTATACTTTCGCATGTGTAGTATCTTCTGTATGATTTGAATTTATTGATGATGCCTTGTTAAATTGGATAACATGTTTTGTGGCGCCTATGTCTCGTTTACATGACTTATGTTCACTTTGCGCTTAATGCTTAATATCTCGTTGCTCCGTGAATACTTGCATTGCTTGAGAGTCGGAATGTGATCGTCCTTAGTGATTCATGTGCCATATGTGGTGAGGTTTTTGTGTTGTCTATGTATTGTACTTGTGTCTAGAACTTGCCCGGTATGTGAATTGAAGCGAAATTTTAGGTGATGCTCGGTTTGAAAAATAATTTTAGGCTTTCTTTGATCTTTTTGAGCTTATTGCTTATCACAAATAAAATCTATCCCTAGTTAAACCTTTTGAGCCTGTAGACCTTTTATTTGGTACCCACATTACAAGCCTATACCCTTTTTATTCTTAATTGACATTGTTTTGATCCTTTTACCTCTTAAAGCACTTTAATTGTTAGATGAGCGCTAAAAGAAGTAAGAAGGGACTAAGTGTGGGGTGACTTTTGAGTGGAACCAATGAAAGAAAGAAGGGTGCACTTATTTTGTAAAATAATACACCACTAGCGGAAATTGAAAGAAAGAAAAATATAAATGAATAAATTGTTGTCTTGTTCTTGCTAGTGGGTATGAATTAAAGTAGTGCTTAAAGAAGGAGGAAATATTGTTGGGGTGATATTATTTGTGAAATTGAAGTGGTGTTGAAGAATTTGCGCTTAAGTTATTTGATGATGTGTTAAAGTGCTTAGGAGGGTGAATCACTATTCCTTAAATATATCCTACCCGTCCCTTAGCCCACATTACAACCATGAAAAAGTCCTAATTGATTTTAGATCGAGCGAGCTTACATTAGTAGAGATTTACATTAAGGGCAAGCCTATGGTACCAACTGCATGCATGCGACTTCTTTTGTGAGAGTGAGCGATTTTCTTTGTGAGCATGAATGTGTGGATTGATTTTACTCTCTCTGCTTTTGTTGTGAGGGCACATGGTTTCACGAGGGATAGGTAACGTTATTAGACTTCTCTATGATGTTGGTTGTTCAAGCCATGAGTGCATTGTGACATTGAGTCGGTTTTTGAGGTTAGGATTGTTGTGAGCATGTTGTCTTTGTTCGAATATGTTTAAAGAAGGGCCTAAGAAAAGGGAAGTGTGTTGATGCATAGTCTAGAGCCTAATTGTAGCAAATAACCACGGTCATAGGTGCAGTGTGCTTTGAATGATAAGAGTTTAATTTTGTTTCGTCTACTATAGGATGGTTTGTTCGAGGACGAACAAAGGTTTAAGTGTGGGGTAGTGATGTTTGGCATATTTCGATATGTGTTGATGTTACTTTGCCCATGCTTTAACCACTTTTTGATGTTATTTAATCTTTAAAACACCCAACATGGTGTAATTATTGGTTTGATGACTAATTAAGTTATGTGTGACGATTTAAGGTGTTCGGAGTGCAAAATATGAAGAAAAGGTGGTTTAGCTAGAGGAAGAAGGGTTGGATGCGTCGCATCCAACCTAGGAAAACATCATCCGGCATGCAACCTTAGCAGTGAAGTTGTGCCGTCGCATCCACCTTCGCAGGCAAAAATTGAAATGGAGGACAAGGTGGATGCGTCGCATCCACCTTAGCATCAATCCCTGAAGCCGATTTGGTCTAGGAATAGGAGAGCTTTGGCCCACGACTTTTGTACGCAATGTATAAGCCAAAAAGGCCTCTTTTAGGTTATAAAACATATTGGGAAGAGGGAAAAAGCAGGGAAAAAGCTGTGGAGGCCGGAATTCATCAAGTTTCATCTTTCTCCCACCAAACTTAGTAATTTTTATGTTTCTTTATATGATTTGTTGTTTGGCTACCATGTCTATGTGGAGCTAAACTTCACGTTCTAGGGTTGTGGTTCTTTCATGACTATTGTTATTCGGATATTGATTTTGACTTCTTGATTTATCATATTAGTTTATTTATTCAATCTTGCACTTAATTATTTAATTGCTTGATCACCAATTGAATATTATCTACGAATCTAGAATTGAACTCGAAAGTGGGAATTCTATATTGCATATAGGATTGAGTAGGGCAAGTTCTTGAACTCGGGCATCGGGGAACGGATTCGTGGTTAGGATAGACATATACCTAATTGCCTTGCTTGGTTGATTTACAGGAATTATAAATGCGTTCTTGTTGATTCTAACTCCATAGACATATAGGCGTTAGGTTAGCTTGAATAGGCAAGTAAGAACTCGACAGATTCTTATGAATATTAACCCTGTCAACCAATAAGCTAGATAAATTAGTCGGTCAATTCAATTGAAGAATACAATAGGATTGTTAGATAGCCCATAACCCTAGATCGTTTTCATTACATTGATATCATAAAAATCTGCTCTTTCTCTGTTCAAAGTTTATTATTTATATTTTTCTTATTTAATTAGTTGGAATAAAATATTTTTAGATTTAATTCTTGTTTAGATAATTAAGATAGGCTAATTTAGTTAATAGTTAATCATAAGTCCTCGTGGGTTCGACATCCGACTTTTAGTCACTTTATTACTTGACGACCGCGTATACTTGCGTGAGTGTGTTTGGTCGCAACAAGGCAGGGCCGCTTTGTGTAGAGTTTGTGGCATGGTGAATGCACCTCCACCCGCATAATTGGGGTAAAGCGGCAGGGCCGCTTTGTGTAAAGTTTCTAGTATTGTGATTGCACCTCCACCACATCATCCCCCTTCCAATCAATAACTGGCTCATTTGGTAATTCAAACCTAATAGTCCTATTTCGGCAATCAAGCTTGGCAAAACATGAATAAAGCCAGTCCATCCCCATTATTACATCAAAATCAACCATCTCCAATTCAATGAAATCGGCCATGGTGTCCCGACCACACACCCTGACAACACAATCCCTATAAACTCGCACGGCCACAATAGACTCACCAACCAGATTAGATATAGAGAACGGTTCATGAAGTTGTTCCGTTCTATCCCAAATTCCATAGCAACATAAGGAGTGACATAGGACAAAGTGGAACCGGGATCAATAAGAGCATATACATCATGAGATCGGACAGTCAATATACTTGTCACAACATCTGGAGAAGCCTCTGAACTCTGGTGACCCCTCATAGCATAGAATCAATTGGTTCCTCCCAAACTCTGTGCAGCACCCCTAGCTGCACCACGCCATGCGGGTGCTGGAGTGCCTCGAGCTGGAGGAGGTGCTGCTGATGTAGCGGCTGCAAAACTGGCTGGGTGTGACGTACCCCTGCTCACACTCTGGCGGGATGAACGGCAATCCCTCTGAATGTGACCCCTAATACTGCATCCGTAGCTTATAGGCTGGTCCATGAAGCAGGCCCCGAAATGCATCTTCCCACACCTAGGGTATGGGGGCCTCTGCTGCTGTTGGAATCTCCCTCCAGACCGACCTTGCTGGTAGGATCCCATGTGGCCCTGGCTGGGCCTGAAATGGCTCCATTACTGCTAACTGGGCCCTGATGGTTGTGCACTGACTGAAGACTGAGCAAAGGACTGGGATGGCCCTGACGACCCTCCCTTAAATTCTGACATGCCACCACCACCACCCAAAGTACCACTAAAGTTCCTCGCTGACCGGGCCTTGTTGCTACCCTCTCGCTCCATTCTATTCTTCAGTTTGCGGGTCTCTATGGCTGAAGAAAATGCCACCATCTTACCATAGTTCATGTCGGAATTCAAGGCAGTTGTAGCGGCCTTATTAATAACTAAGGGTCTAAGGCCCTGCATAAACCAGCGCACTTTAACCTCCATAGTGCGCAACATGTAGATGGCATACTTGGACAGGTGCGCGAACCTCATATGGTACTCCCACACACTCATGCTACCCTGCTTCAGGCTCTCAAACTTAGCAGCACGGGCCGCCTTAGTCTCGATAGGCTAGAAATGGTCAATGAAGGTGTCGGCAAATTCACTCCACTTCGCCGGAGGGCTCCCCTCCTCATGGGAATCCTCCCACATCTCAAACCAAGAATAGGACACCCCTTTTAGGCGGTAAGAGGCCAACTCCACTCCCTCCGTCTCAGTAGAACACATAACTCAGAAGGTCTTGTGCATCTCATCAATAAAGTCTTGGGGGTCCTCCTCAGGATCAGTACCTGTGAACACCGGAGGATCCAGCTGAAGAAGTTTGTTCACCCTAGAACTAGTAGAATCCCCTTGTTGGCTGGAAGAAGCAGGTGCAATATTCGATCTCAGGGCTTGGGAAGTGACTATCTGAGCCAACCTTTGTATGGCTCCCCTAAGATCCCCACCATAAACACCGGGAACAGAAATTGGGGCTGGAGGTGGAATAGTTGCACCCTCAGTTGGAGTAGGGATTTGTACAGTCGGAGCAGGAGTAGTAGAATTAGGCAGTGTAGTAGTTGGGGGAACATCCCCACCCCTTGGGTGCTCACCCGCATCATCGGGTATAGAATCAACTGCCACTCCTGGGGTGGCATTGGCTCCTTAGACAATTCTTGCTTTCTTCCTAGGCACCATATACTGAAAATTAGAGCAATTGTATGAGTTAGAGGAGGAACAGTCTTACAAACAGCTCTATCGCACGATCTAGAACATCAAAGAAGGGTGTTATTCCTAAATACCCAAGTAGCCTCCTAATTATAGATGTGGTCGACAACACACCGATAAGAAGGACTCTACTAGGCACGGCTCCGAGACATCCTAGGACACTTTAAAACCTTAAACTCCGATACTAAGCTTGTCACGCCCCGACCTCGGGGAGAACGACCGACACTCAACCAAGATACCCCGGCAAGCCTGCAGAATGTCATCTACCCAATTCACACATGAATAAAGAGAAGATACATTTCATTAATTAGATAGTAAAAGGTCATGTGAATAACACCAGTTCATTTCCATTAGTTACGTCATTAACAAGTCTCATAGATAGTACACTATACGTTCATAGTTGAAGTGGAACATGTGATTCAATTACAACAATTTTAGTTTAACTTTCCCAAAGCAAGATGCAACCCACACTATGTCTATGGAGCCTCTAATAGAAACAAAAGAGTGTTACGACAGTACCGGTAACAAGGGCCCGGCTATACCTCAAAATGCTATGTACAAAGGACAAGAGATACATGACCCCGAAATGAAGTGGGGCTCACCAAGTCAGCTGAGGAGAGAGTGTGCTGATATCACTGATCAATACCACCTGCTATGGAACCACTTACATCCATTAAAGATGAAGCGCCTCCGGCAAAAAGGACGTTAGTACATATGGAATAGTACTAGTATGTAAAACTAAACACCCTCTCAATAGAACAAGTAACAGTAAACGGAGAAGGAAACATGAAATAAATAAGAGACTCAAACAGTATCAAGGTGTCAAGTTAGAGGAAAACACCAAATTCGAACGTACATACAAATCCAAAATAATCATACGAACTTATCGGAACCATCAAAACCTGATTCCGGGCCCGTTTACCCAAAAGTCAAACCTTGGTAAACTCTTCCAACTTAAAGCTTCCATTTAGGAACTAAGTATTCCAAATCACTTCTAAACCTCTTGGGACCAAAATCACTCATACCCACAAGTCATAAAATAATAGATGGACCCACATGAAGACACAAATCGCAGAATGAGGTGCTAAACTCAATGTGTCCCTACAAAATCGGTACTCAAAACCTCAAAATATCATCTCCTAAGTTGTAGACAAAACCCCAAATTTCACTTTAAAATTCCATTTTTTTAGGTATAGAAATCCATGGGGAATCAATATATATGATCAAAATCAAGTAGAAATTACTTACCCTCAAAATTGTGGTGAAATTCCTCTTCACAATCTCCCCTTCTCATTCTCCAGAACTCAAAAATGTGAAAAATGGGTGAATCCCGAAATTATAGACATAAAACACCCCCGAAGCCAAAATGCACTTAGTGATCGCAAAACTACTCCTACAATCGCTAAGCATGGCCAGACTCACCCTTACATGGTCACGAAAGTGTCCATGCGATTGCGAAGCATAATCTACCCCCAACCAATCTTTCTATGTGATTGAAAACTTAGCCACGCGATCGCGATACCTCACCAGCCCAAAGCTTTATGATAGCAAAATGAAGCCCATCGCGAAGGCCAAAAGCCTCGGCTCCTTATCCCTATACGCGATTGCATCGCCACCCATGCGACCTCAAAACCTCCTACACGATCGCTGGATAAACTTCGGCAATCGCGATGAACAATCCTGACACCAGATTTCAACAACTTCAAAACATGCTCTAGGTGGTCCGAAACTCATCCGAGCCCTCTGAGATCTCGTCAAAACATTCTAACAAGTCCAAATACACTACAAGACCTATACAAGTCCTCAAAACACATACAGAATCATCACATCTAAGAATTAAAGGCCAAACCACAGATTTAACTCTCTTAAGTTCATAAGCTCCTATACGTCCAATCAAGCATCTGATTCATACGACTAAAATGACTCATAACATAACCTCCTTATCATCATAATCACCCTAGTATCACCCCAAAAGTACCTGTTATAACATTCCCAACTTATCAATTTTCGACGAAACTTATTTTCTTCAATTCGTATAGCTTCTAAGCCTTCCAACCCTATTGGTACTTATTATCCATGATCTTCAATATTTGTTGTAACACCCTGGAATATTTTGAAGTATTTCAGTACAAAGCCCCATAAATTTCGCAAGTGAATAGGTTTCGTGGTGCCGGAGTAGGCTTACGTGTTTGAGGATAGTATAAAATCTTCGCAGCGAGCTTGCGAGCCGCGGTTCGGACTTTTTGGGTTAAACAATGCACCGGAAAGTAAAGGAAAATTTTTGGCGGAAAAATACATTTCTGCGATCCATTATGCGACCGCAAAACCACTCTGCGGGCCGCATAATGGCCGCAGAAGTGAGCAGGAGAAGGGCCAGTCTGGGGGCAATTATGCGGTCGACTATGCGACCGCATAACTGTTATGTGGTGCACTATGCGATCGCATAACAGTTATGCAGACCGCATAGTGACCGCATACACAGACAGATTTTTGATCGTTTTAGTCTATAATTATGTGTCCGATATGCGGTCCGTATATCCATTATGCGGTCGCATATGCGATCGCAGAACCTGTTTCGGAGCTCCATTTTTAGGTTCTTACAACCCGACCCTACTTCGTTAAATACACGTAAAGGGTCATTTTTGAGCAAATATTCTGATGTTTTAGAGAGAAGGGAGAGTGTTTTAGAGAGAGAGGAAAACCTAGGCTAATTATTCATCAAGTCTTGCTCAAATATTGGATGATTAACAAGAAAAACCCACAAGTTCTTCATCTAAGAGGTAAGGTTCCATACCCTAGTTTTCAATTTCGAATTTGGGTAGAAGATGGTTGATTAGGAGTATGATTCATGGGTATGAGATTATTATTTATATATGCATGTACCAATAAGAATTGTGGGAAGATTGTTGAGCTGAAATAAGTAAGGATTGGGTTGTGGAGTGAAGGAAATCTTGTAGAAGAACCTTGTAGTCAAATTTGCACACCTAGTGTCTGATCAAATGATCAAATGAGTTGAGACCATGAATATCTTCCTAATTATGGTTCAATTTTGTTATGTCTCAAAATAGATCGGGATTTCTAAGAATTCCGGATCATTCTAGAGTTAAGGAAGCTCAATTGAGGTATGTGGGCTAAACTTTCTCTCTTGGAATTGAATTCCATAATGTTTTCGTAAGTTTCAAAGTATGGGTTGTGTATTAAAAGGTTATGGCTTTGAGTCGTGTTTCAATGAAAGATAATATGCCAAATTGTATGAGAAAATCTCAATATTCTTAAGACTCTTAATTGCTCATATGTGTACCTAAAGTCTTGATTTGGAAATGTCTTCTTGTTGATAATCTATAAAGATGGTTGGAAGTGAAATAAGTTAATTGGGGATATAGAGTGTGGCCAACGTGCCAAGAATTTAAGTTATGATTATGTCTAGTAGTGAAAATAATTTGAGAAGATGCGATAAAGAATATGAAATGAGCCTCGACTCAATTGTTTAAAAATGACTTCGAAGATAGAATTACCTAAAACCTTTTGTACTCAATTCATGCCCATTAATGGTTGCTTTAACTAATGCTTTGCTTTATAAATATATCTAGTGTGATTCGAGTTCTATATACTCATGTGTTGAACTGATACATTGTCATTGCTAGGGAAGAGCATTGTAAGAATAAATGGTGTATTGATTGTTTATGATTTTCATGTGTGTTTCTATTGTTGGATGGTATGCCTCATTCTTTGGGAAGAAACCATTTGTGTTTGAAGTTTCCATTTCAAATGGATTTGAAGTATATGATTTCTAAAATATCCTATATATTGATACTTGATGGTGATCTTTGAAATTGAAAGAGGTGAAAGTGTGGAATATGAAATACGGCCATCGTGCCAGGAATAAAGAATCTTGTGTATGGCCTAATGAGCCAAGGAAATATTGTCGTTGTGAATGACTGTGAATACTAATGAGAATTTATACAATGTGAAAGATGTTGAGGTAAGTACAATTGTATTTATGATATTTTTGTTTGCAAATCAAATCAAAAAAATATTTTTGGGAGCATCATTAGCAAAACCCAGGAAGGGTGGGTCATAAGGCCCATACCTGAAACTACACGTGCCAGTGTAGGGGTGGATTGTGATTATTCCCCTTATTTGGGATGAAATTGGAACCTTTGGGAAATTGTGATATTATTCCCCTTAATTGGGATGAAACTAGAACCTTTATGGATTGGAAAAGTCAACCCGCACAGCATATGTGGGAAGGCAGCCTAGCTGATTGGGCGGAGATCAGACGTCATATTGCGCATATGGTGGTACTACTCTTGGTAACAACTTTCTTTCGCATCACATGTCAAACCACATTATTCGTGAGGAGATGGCCTAGCCGATCGGGCGTGATCGGACTCCGTGCTAACAAAGACGGTGGTATATCAGTGCTAATGATCTCCCAACCAAAATTGTATATGAAGTTTGTATTTTAAAAATTATTATGTTTTAACTGAACATTTGGATATTGTTGATTATGACTTGTTGTTTCTATGTGTTGCCTTTTCTTATGTGGGTATTCTATTTTGAAAGAGGACTTTTAGCTATGCATACTAGTGCTATTCGACAGTACTAACGTCCCTTTTGCCGGGGGTGCTACATCTTTAATAGATACAGGTGGTTCAACAGCAGGCGGCATTGATCAGTGATAGCAGTGCACTCTTTTCAGCTGATTTGGTGAGCCCCACTTCATTTCGGGGTCATGTATCTTTTGTTTCTCATGTACTGTGTTTTGAGGTATAGCCGGGGCCTTATTGCTGGCATGTCCATATTACTCTTCTATTGTATTTAGAGGCTCCGTAGATAGGTTGTGGGTTGTGGTTGAAGTTGGGAATTGAACTAAAAATGTTGGTATTTGGAAATCATGTTTTTCATTAATTCTATAAACTCATAATATTTTGGAAATTATGAATGAAGCTACTAATGAGAATGAAAAAGGAAGTTGTTAATAAAATCTTTTCAGTGAATGATTAATGGAGTACATCTCCTCTTTATTCATGGATGAGTTTGGGTAGAAGTAAATCTAATAGGCTTGCTCGGTCGGGTTCTCTCGGTTGAGCACCGGTTGCGCTCCCCGAGTTTGGGGCGTGACATTTGTAACCTCCAAGGTAACATGATTAACTCACTTTATTTACTTTCAAAGATGATTTCATTTCTGAGCTTACATCAATTGATTTACGATGTACTCTCACGTACGAAAACATGGGGTGTAACAACATGGAGCACATATCCTCATCTTTTTGGCATTCCGGGTATGATTCTAAAGTTGTTTGAGGATGAATGTTTGTTCAAGAGTGGGAGAATGTAATGATTCGACCTTTTGTTTTGAGTATTAGAGCCATATTCCCCTATTTTCTGTATGTTTGTTTGATGTTTTGTGACTTGCGGGAATAGTGGATTTGGTTTCGGGATGGTTTGGGAGTGAATTGGAACACTTAGTTCCATCTTTGAAAGCCTAAGTTGTAAGAGTCGACCAAGGTTTAACCTTTGAGTAAATGACCTCCGATTGGCAATTTGATGGTTCCATAGGTTAGTATGGTGATTTTGGACTTAAGCATATGTTCGGATTTTTGATTTGGAGGTTCCTAGAAAATTTTGGCTCTATCAATCGAATTTGGCAATTTGAAGAATTCGAGAATTTGTAGGTTTGATCGATAGTTGACTTCGATGTTATCAGGTTCCGATTGGTATTTCGGGACCTTGGACAGGTTCATTTGGTTGAATGGAACTTGTGTGTGAAGTTTGGCTGAAATTCAAAAGATTTAGGCATGATTCAAATGCGTTGGGCGAAGTTAGAATATTTGAAAAGATAAGAATGGATTTTGACCCATGATTCTTGGTTTTGTTGTTGTTTTTAATGTTTTGAGCCTTAGAGGATAAGGTATTTGAACTTGTTGGTATGGTTGGATGGGGGTCGGGGGCTCGGTTGTGGTTTGAGATGGTTCCAAACCATTTAGGTGTTATTGGGCATTGCTGGTTTTGGTACATCGCACCTACGGAAGGAAGGTGCGAAGTCGCACCTGCAATGGTTAGTTCTCACCTGCGAAGGAAGGCCTAGGATTGGGTGACTGCATGTGCAAGTGGTCTTTGCATAAATGGGTTTTCGTGCCAACAAGTGAGTTTGCACACCTGTGAATCTGCAGATGTGATAGGTGTGTCGTAGGTGCGAGGTCTGGCTGGTGAAGGATAGCTCACAGATGCAAGGGTTGTGGGCGCAAAAGCGGAGCTACACCTACAGCTTAGTGTGCGCATGTGTGAGAATTCCTGCCAAACCTTATGTTACACCCCACACCCAAAATAAAGCCTAGTAAGATTGTCTTCTAGTGCAGCTAATTAGTCGGCGATGCATGTAAGGTTAGAATGGGATCACACATTTTATTAGATGTGCGCTAGCTGTCTCACCAGGAGCAGTAACTGGGGCGGGGCGACCCATTTTGCATGAGGAGCTGCGGAATTTCCTATGCTTGGTATAAAATAAAAGGGTAGTGAGGCTCCTTCTTTTTCATTCTAGGAGTATCACCCACTATAACCCACCCAAAATGCTCTTGAATCTCCTTTGAAGTTTCTAAGTAGACTAGACTGAATCAGAAGGCAGTTCTAGTAGGATTCAGCATGAAGAAGTTTTGGAGCATCACTGTAACATCTATTATCTTGTTGAATTGATTTTGGAGATTTGTTGGAGGCAGAGTAACTACCATAGAAGCATAGCTAGTTCTGCAACAAGGTATGTGAGGCAACTTTCTTTTTTGGCATGATTTGGTGTAAGTCTCTCTCTCTCTCTCTCTCTCTCTCTCTCTCTCTCTCTCTCTCTCTCTCTCTCTCTCTCTCTCTTTTCCTCTAAAGAAATCATGTATTGTAAAGATTTTGTTATTTTGAGTCCTTCCCGATGATGTTGTCCCTGTTCTTGTACATTCTTTTCGATAGCATTTCTTTCAAAGCCTAAATTGTTTCCAGTTGGTATCCTAAGGTCGGAATGTATGTGTTACACCATGTGCGTTCCAAGGTGACGTAATGAATATGAGACTTGTTAATCATGATTTAAATAGGTTTAAAGACATAATATGGCTATATATGATGTTTGGATAAGAAATATAAAGTTTGGGAAAAGTCGGATTTAAGTTGCGGAAAAACTGACTAAGGATTTGCCTTGCAACGGAGCTTTTTGAGCAATATATTTCGTGTGATATATGGGGTACCTTTTGGGACATATTATATACCAAATTGAAGGTCTTGGAATTTAGTTTCTAACTCTCTTAACCGTTCATTCATACGACATCCGGATAAAAAGATATAAGCGTCGGAAGATGGGCCAATGAGAGGATGCCAAGCTAGCACCTCTTTGACTTTTCCAAACTTGATATATTAAGGTCTTAGGTCGTCTTTATCTTAATTTTTTGATAGCACACAAAAAGATAACACCCATAAACATATCCTGAAGCTCTATTCTAGGGTTTCAAAGAAGATTAACATCCCGGGTACGAAATCAAGAAGCGATAACATTAGAACGATCCCTACGACGTAAGTATCGCTATATCGCCTCTCTTTTTCTTTGTAGTTTGAGTTTTGGAATGTACTTAGTTTTAGGAAAACTTCTACTTTCTGTATTTATGATTTTAAATATCAAGGAAGGTTGATAAATTCATTTCCTAATATTTAGAACTCACGGGACGGTGATCGAAAACCGTGAGCTCGATTTATTTCACTTTTAGTGGACTGTTTTGTAGTCCACTCATGTTGGCCTATTGTGCTTATGATTTATGGAGTTTGGAAGGATGAAGGGCATAGAAAAACTCCACATGTGGTAGGGTAGTAGCCTGGTCGCTCTTCGTTGCAATTTTAGGCTAATTGATAACTTATTGATTGGGTGTGTTATGGTGTGTTGTGCACCACACTTATAAGCAGGAGGCTATAGGGCATTTAGGACTGTCACTCTTTCTTCTTACTCTAGATTGTGTTGTAGAGCTCAGTTGTAAGAATTCAAACTCCTAATTTTTATTTTATTCATTATACAACGACATCTACATCCATAAAGACAGTTGTTAAGAGATTGAATGTGGTTGTAGAAGAATTGAGTCAGAGGAACTCGATTTTGCGTCTTGCTTATGATGAATAAATGTAAGATCTTCTGTAGATTATGTGTGTAATACGACGTGTAAGCTTCTTGATAAGGAGCCCTAAGGCATGAATATATATCCACCCATATGGTAAAAAGCAACGAGAGAATCAGAAGGTAGATACAAGTTTCAACAAGTAAAATGATCAAGGTGAAGAAGGATTCGAGGTACCCTGTTAGTGAAGATAACCTGTATTTACAATTTAGGCAGAGAAATATAAGCATTCTGAGTTACTTTCAACAGTAACAGAGATATATACACTTGACAACACCCATCTCAGTTATACCCTATGGGAGCTAACAAATATAGTTTAAGAGAAAGATGGTATATTAGGATCCAGCTGGGGTTAGAGTAACCCAAAATTATGGATGGATTGTTATCATTAGCTCACATTGTCGAAGGATATTGCAAATGTAGTAATAGTTCTCCTTGTGAGACACCCAGATGATGCACTCTAGAATAGTACAGTCAGATATAAATACTAAAATGTTCAGAAATTTCAAAAGATAGGCAGTGGAATCCTAGAAGGGATAAATATTTACCTTAGTATGACTCCTGTCCCTAGAAAAAAAAAGGTAGAGAGAATATTAGGCATATCGAAGAGCCAGTGAGATGAAGCAAGGGGAGCTAAAAGTCAAAGAATATTTTGTTGAACTTTTCAGAATAAAGTGATGGATAGAAATATTAGCTGGATAATAAGAAGAGAGTAAATGAAGTATTATGAGTAAGATATGATAAATGGGTGATAACGGTAAATCAAAATATGACAGAATGACAGCGTCTATAGTCAAGTGAAGGAAAAGACAAAAGGAGACATGCCTTGAGTCAATAAAAGAGTATAAGCCATAAAGTCATGTCCTCATTTCGAGAAATGAGTTGGTGACTCGTACGTAATTACGAGAAGGAAAAGTTAGACCCCCGGAGTAATAGAAATTAGTATGGGCTAGTGAATAAGATAAACTGAACATGAATTTGGGACTGAAGGATTTGATAATAGTCGACATCGTGAGAATTTCAGAGATCGCGTTCCGGCATAATAGAATGGACAACAAAAGAATAACCTTTAAAGGTCATTTAGGAAGACGCTTCCCTAAAGCAAGAACCGTGAGCAGAATTAAGCTTAAGGGACCAAGTGTGCTAGTTACACTAGGTTTCACCTTCGTGCGTAAGAAATTCAGTTATCCATGGTACAGAAAGGTTACCACAAGGCAAGTAAAAGTACGTGAAAATGTGAAAAGACGCCAAATATGAAGAGGTAAAACATTTATAGATAAATCTTCATAGAATTAAATGGTAGTACTCCCCTAAAGAGGGAAGATGGTGTGATATGGTATTAAGTCGGAGTTATGTGGTTCAGGTAACTATGGAATAGTAAAGGAAGAATGTGGCAGAAAGGCGAAAGGAATGAGATTGCATTTATTCAGATCCTACGGATATGATACGACTCCAGAACTTTATGTAAGCATGATGATGGGTAGTAAGGGTTCCATCACTAGATGTTATTGATAAATAAGTGCAAATGAACACTGGATACATAAGGAGCCAGTGTGCGGGGTAAGCTAAGACAAAGGATATAACCCAAGAGAGATTACGCAGAATATAGATATGAGAATGGACTAATGAGTAGTTAGTAGTTGATTTAGGAAGAGCCTAGCCATGGCTAGACAAGAGGATACAGACAAATCAGCAAATTGTGCAAGATAAACATAGTGAACCCCAACATAGTGAATTCAGTCTCGCAGATATGATGTCGTAACCCTTGAGAAATATTCAAATAGGAGTTGGGGTAATTATAGGTACCGTATAAGTATTATGGAAATAAAAGAAAGTGCCACTGGAAAGACAGTCAAAAATTTCAGTTCAGAAGCAACCCTACGAGCACAAGGGCGCGGAGGTAAGTAACGAAGGATAATTATAGGCGAGTAAGAATATCAAATATTCTTTTGAGTAAACGATGTAATAAGATTGCAGCTTTACAGGAGTCAAAGGGTCCCCCCCCCCTAAGTCTACAAAGAAAGACTAGCTGAGGAAATAAGTAAGAAGGCTTCAACTTAAGCATAGTGACATAAAGAAAAACAATGGTCTTGTAACAACAGTCTCACTACAACATTGTATGCACTCCATAAGAAAGTGACACCTATCGTGGCTAATGAACGGGAAGAAGAAAAAAAATCAAAAGCTGATATTTGAGATCATATGAGATTACAGGAGATGGAGTCCTCAAATATCGAGGTCGATTATGTGTTCCTAATGTGGCAGGGTTGCGCCAGCAGGTTATGGGAAAAGCTCACTATTCTCGTTATTCTATTCATCCAGGAGCGACGAAGATGTATCATGATATAGGGGGAATATACTGGTAGGACGGAATGAAGAAGGATATAGCAGAGTTTGTTGCTCAGTGCCCTAGTTGTTAGCAGGTTAAGATTGAGCATCAGAAACCCGGTGGATTATTGTAGGCTATAGAGATTCTGACTTGGAAATGGGAAGTGATTAATATGAATTTCATCATAGGCTTACTTCGTACCCAGTGTAAGTTCGATTCTATATGGATTATTGTTGATAGACTTACAAAATCAGCCCATTTTCTGCCTGTCAGGACTACGTATTCAGCAGAGGATTATGCAAGGCTTTACATTAAGGAGATAGTACGACTTCATAGTGTCCCTATATCTATTATCTCAGATAGAGGTTCTCAGTTTACAGCTAATTTCTATAGGTCCTTTCAAAAAGGATTGGGGACTCAGGTAAGTCTTAGTACAACATTTCATCCCCAGACAGATGGTCATGCTGAGCGTACTATTCAGACACTGGAGGATATGCTACGGGCTTGTGTGATGGACTTTAGGGGTAGCTGGGATGATCATCTTCCACTTATTGAGTTTGCATATAATAATAGTTATCATTCCAGCATTCAGATGGCTCCATACAAAGCTCTGTAAGGACAGAAGTGTAGGTCTCCTATCGGATTGTTCGAGATTAGGGAAACTAAGTTAGTAGGACCAGAGTTGATACAACAGGCAGTTGAGAAGATTAAGCTTATAAGGGAAAGGTTATTAGCAGCTCAAAGTCGTCAGAAGTCCTATGCAGATAATCGACGACAAGACTTGGAGTTTCAGGTAGATGGTTGGGTATTCCTAAAGGTATCACCGATGAAAGGCATTATGAGATTCGGTAAGAAAGGAAAGCTTAGCCCTCGGTACATTGGACCTTATAAGATTATATGCAGAGTAGGCCAAGTAGCATATGAGTTAGACTTGCCTTCCAACTTGGAGTCTGTACATCTAGTCTTTCAAGTGTCTATGCTCCGTAAGTGTATTGGAGGTCCCTCTAAAGTCATTCTAGTTGATGATGTTCAGGTTACAGAGCAGCTATCATAGGAGGAAGCTCCCATTGCTATACTAGATAGACAAGTTCGGAGATTAAGAACTAAGGATGTAGCTTCAGTTAAAGTACTTTGGAGAAACAATAATGTGGAGGAGATGACTTGGGAAGCTAAAGAAGAAATGAAGACTAGGTATCCTCACTTGTTTCCTCTTTCGGAGGAGGATCGGACTGAGACATCACAGCCTTTACGTACGTATATGATACTTGATTCTTATGTTAGTTATTGTTATTGGTCATGTGAGGCCATTGGTGTTATTGATGATTGTGGCCCTGTGTGGCTTTGTATGGTTGGGTTTGCTGTGTGATAGGTTGGTAGTAGTAGTTTCTAATTCTCTTAACCGTTTGTTCATACGACATCCGGATAAAAAGATATAAGCGTCAGAAGATGGGCCAATGAGTGGGTGCCAAGCTAGCACCTCTTTGACTTTTCCAAACTTGATATATTAAGGTCTTAGGTCGTCTTTATCTTCATTTTTCCATAGCACACGACCATAGAACACCCATAAACATATCCTTAAGCTCTCTTCTAGGGTTTCAAAGAAGATTAACTTCCCGGGTACGAAATCAAGAAGCAATAACATTAGAACGATCCCTACGATGTAAGTATCGCTATATCACCTCTCGTTTTCTTTGTAGTTTGAGTTTTGGAATGTACTTAATAGTTTTGAAAACTTCTAATTTCTGTATTTATGCTTTTAAATATCAAGGAAGGTTGATAAATTCATTTCCTAATATTTAGAACTCACTGGTTGGTGATCGAAAACTGTGAGTTCGATTTATTTCACTTTTAGTGGACTATTTTGTAGTCCACTCGTGTTGGCCTATTGTGCTGCTGATTTATGGAGTTTGGAAGGATGCAGGGTGTGGATAAACTCCACATGTGGTAGGGTAGTAGGCTGGTCGCTCGTCATTGCAATTTCAGGCTAATTGATAACTTATTGATTGGGTGTGTTATGGTATATTGGGGGGTTTTGTTGTATTGAAGGTCCCGAATTGTAGTTGGGTGGTTTTTGAGTTGCTGATTGTATTGTGTTTGTATCTCGCCTATAGTAGGCTTGAGGGAGCAGTGAAATCAGGGGAAATACTGCCCGTTTTATTTTAGAATCGAGTTATCATTTGAGATACGTGATATACCACTGCCATCTAAGTTGTACACGTATTTCTTTGTTATAGGGTTGGCGTGCTAGTTGTCATAAGCTTGTTGTTGAGTTGCATTGATGACTTGAGGTATGTTAAGGCTATCCATTCTTTCCTTTTGGCATGATCCATATGATATAAACAAAACGTGCAAACGCGAAACTTTCATAAATGACTCTATTCATAAAAGTACTAGGGGTGCCTATATTCTTGATTCCCCATGTGTCCTATTATTATATCTTCTATTCATGGGTATCAGAAAAATACGTAAGTTGCTAAAGTTTATCCAAAGGCATATTGATCTTATGACATTCCGAGAAATCTTACTAACTTACTTCATTATGCATTGCATTCATTTATACATGTACATTGACCCATGACCAAATGGCATTATATACCCATATATTATATGTATATGGGATATGGGAAAGGGTTATGGCGTTATATACGCACCACCACCTGATCAGCTGGTATACAATTATGATTTTGCATACAGAGGCTGAGATGATATGATGGGATGCCCTAAGAGGCTTGATGATGTTATGTACGCATATATCTATGCATGATATGATATTTATACGTATATACATGACATTATAAATGTTTTCATGATTCACACAGCTATTCAGAATTACAGAGTTCTTTACCCATGTCTTTTTTAATGTCTTTTATATACTACTTTCATGCCTTACATACTCGGTACTTTATTTGTACTGACATCCCTTTTGCCTGGGAACGCTGCGTTTCATGCCCGCAGGTCCCGATAGATAGGTTGAGAGTTCTCCTAGTAGGCTATCAGCTCAGCGGAAGGTGTTTGTGCACTTCACTTGCTCCGGAGATGCCTATTTAGTCAGTATGATTTGAATATGTATTGATTGGTATGGCAGGGCCCTGTCCCGACTTTCATGACATTTATGTACTCTTAGAGGCTTGTAGACAAATGTCATGTATATGGATACTTGTATGGCCTTATCGGCCTATGTTTTGAGTATACAAGTGATCATGTCGGCCTTATAGGCCCGTATGTCACATGTATAAGTTTCTATATCATGTCGGGTCGTCCTCTGTCTAGTATTCCCTTATGTTTTATTCCTATTATCTCATGATGGCCCTTCTGGCCCACTTACCCATGATAGTATGATAAGAAAGATATGTTACATTGGTACTCGGTTGTGTAAGGCAATGGGTGCCCATCGTGGCCCTACGGTTTGGGTCGTAACAGTATGACGCTTTCTATGTCTAAACTAAATATTTCATTACACTTATATGTATATGTATCTATTTTACTTTACCGAGCTATGCTATAGACGGCCAGATACGGCACCCATTGTGCAACCACTTATCAGTTAGGTATGAAGAGATACAATGTAAGACACTACCGAGCCCTTGCATGGCCAGGTACGATCGAGCCCTCATGTGGCTGGGTACGAGGAATGATGTGATTTAAGACCCTACCGAGTCCTCATGCGGCCGGGTACGAGCAAAACCTCTTGAGGCCGGGTACGATATGATGAAAGGAATGAACCTTACCAAATCTTCTGTGAGGCCCGGTACGATATGAAGTAATATGCCCCAAAGAAGGGCTAAATAATATTATATTGTATTTAATGCGCAGTCTCCATAAGTGGCTTCACCCTTCATAAGGCTTTCACTTCCTTAAGTTTATAGTATTTACAGTTTATGTCCCCGGTGGTTTGTCTTCGGTATTCAGGTTGAAAGCAAGTACTCACATCTCCTATGTTATGCCACTAATTTTACATGTTTTTTTAGTCTAACATACTAAGTACATATTCCGTACTGGAGCCCTTCCTTTTGGGCACTATGTTCATGGCCACGGGTATAGATAGACCCGGTGACGCCCATCCCTAGTAGGTGCACATTTCAGCTGTTGGTTATCGCTCTCCACTTCTCCGGAGTAGCTGTTCAAAAGTCGATAGGTACTGAAGCATGTGTTCTAACCATTTTGGGTACGGTGGGGCCCTGTCCCGACCAATTTATGTATATGTATATCTCCTTTTGGTACTCTTAGAGGCTTGCAGAATAGAGTTTGATCACATGTAAAAGGGTGGATTATGACTTGTTGGGTGCAGTTATGAATATGTATAAAAGGTCAATGTTTCTTTTGCAAGTGAGTTGTACATATTTTAGATTTCCAGTATTACCGCTCGGAGGCGTCGTTGGACCAGACTTTATGATTAAGAAAAAGATAAAAATGGACGTCGGTTCGCACGAGCCCTTGGGCGTCGAGTGCCCCCCCCCCCCCCCACACACACAAGGTTGGGGTGTGATACCTTATCTTTCGAGGGTTAGCTCATTTTCCACTATTTTGAGTTTTGGAGCTTTGGAATAGGCGAATTTTATAGAGACTTTCACTACTACTTTGAGAGTGAGTGATTTCTACTTGATTTTGATTATAGAACTCATTTCCCCATGGATTTATACATTTTAATCATGGAAGTTTGAAGAGATATTTGGGGGGTTTGTCTACAATTTAAGTGAGTATATTTTGGGAATTTGAGGGTCGATTTGGATTTAATTTTGGAATGTAATCATATATTTGGACTCGTGGGATTATGGGTAGTTGGGATCTACCCGTACACTCGAGTTTTGACCATGTGGTCATAGGTTGACTTTTATTGACTTTTGGGGATTTTATTAAAGATTAAAGCTTTATTATTTGGAATTGATTCCTACAGCTTTATTTGACGTTATTGAGTTATATTTGACTAGATTCAAGTCGTTTGGAGGTGGATTTGAAAGGAAAAGTAGTTTTGAAAGGTTGAAGGTGTTCTCAGGTGGAGGTAAATCTCTTGTCTATCCCTGTAAGAGTGAATTCTCCCCATAGGTGATCTATTTGCTACTTGTTACTTGATTTAGGTGTCACGTATGTGCGAGGTGACGAGCATGTATGCATAGCTAGGTTGTGATTATATCCAGATAGTGTTAGGCTTATAATATGCCTTGTTTGGACTATGTGAATTGTTTATCCATGTTTCACTGATGCTATGACTACATGATGAAATCTTATCCATGATTAGAGACGTTGCTAGAATTATGACTTGTTGGTTTGAACATGACAAACTTCTTTCTCTATATTGGACTTTCTAATTTAGCAAATTCATACAATTGCCTTACTCGACTTATGACTTAGTGATCATTGGATCTTGTTGCTCATGATTTAGAAATTACTTACCCTCAAAATTGTGGTGAAATTCCTCTTCAAAATCTCCCCTTCTCGTTCTCCAGAACTCAAAAATGTGTAAAATGGGTGAATCCCAAAATTCTGGACTTAAAACACCCCCGAAGCCAAAATCACTTAGCGATCGCAAAACTACTCATGTAATCACTAAGCACGGTCAGACTCACCCTTACATAATCACGAAAGTGCCCATGCAATTACGAAGCACAATCCACCCCCAACCAATCCTTCTATGTGATTGCAAACTCAGCCACGCAATCGCGATACCTCGCCTACCCAAAGCTATGTGATAGCAAAATTAAACCAATCGCGAAGGCCAAAAGACTAAGCCCCCTATCCCTATACGCGATCACATCGCCACCCACGCGGCCTCAAAACCTCCTACATGATCGGGGGACAAACTTCGGCAATCGCGATGAACAATCCTAACACCAGAAATCAACAACTTCAAAACATGCTCTGGGTGGTCCGAAACTCATCCGAGCCCTCCGAGATCCCGTCCAAACATTCTAACAAGTCCATAAACACTACCAGACCTATCCAAGTCCTCAAAACACATATAGAATTATCACATCTAAGAATTAAAGGTCGAACCACGGATTGAACTCTCTTAAGTTCATAAGCTCCTATACATCCAATCAAGTGCCCAATTCATACCTAGGCACCTTGGACCTCAATCAAACTTTGCAAACAAGTTCAATACAACTCTATAGACCTATCCAAAGTCTCGTATGAATCCAATAACATTAAGGGCAACTCTTGGTAAAACTTATGAACTCTTAAGTTGTTCAAATTGCCAACTTTCGACAAAACGGTATCGAATTCTTCTAGGAATCTCCAAAACAAAATACGAACATACGTACAAGTCCAAAATCATCATAAGAACCTACAAGAACCTTCAAATATTGATTCTGAAGATATTTACTCAAAAATCAAACCTTGTACAACTCTTACAACTGAAGACTTCCAAAACAGAACTAAGTGTTCGAACTCACTCCCGAACCCCATGAAAACCAAACTACCCATCCCTGAAAATTGTATAACATCAAATGAACCTATGAGAAGCATAAAATAAGGGAACAGGGTTCTAGAACTCAAAATGACTGGTCGGATCGATACACTCTCCACCTCTTAAACAAATGTTCATCCTTGAACGGGTTTAGAAATATACCTTAACTGTCAAAAAGATGCGAGTATCTGCTTCGTATATCATACTCGGTCCAAGTATCTACCTTGATCAGTTGGCTTCTCTAAAGAACATTCATCGACGCGATCTCCTTTGACTTGAGCTTTCGAACCTGCCTATCCAAAATGGCCACTAGTTCTTCTTCATAAGCCATATTCTCATCAAGATTCATTGTGCTCAATTCCCAAACATGTGACTTGTCTTCCTGATACTTCTGAAGCATAGAAACATGAAATACCGAATGAACTTCCGAAAGACTAGGAGGCAAAGAAAGCCTATAAGTCCTCGCCAACTTTCTCCAACACCTCAAATGGACTAATGAACCTTGGACTCAACTTGCCCTTTTTTCCATATCTCATTACACCCTTCATAGGTAAAACCTTCAAGAGTACCTTCTCACACTCCATAAATGTCATATCATGAACCTTCTTATCAGCATAACTCTTTTGCATGAACTGAGTTGTACGAAAAAGCTCTTGAATCAACTTCACCTTATCCAAAGCATCACGGACCAAGTCAGTACCCAATAACATAGCCTCACCAGGCTCAAACCAACCAATAGGAGATCGACACCGCCTCTTATACAAAGCCTCATATAAAGCTATCTAAATGCTAGAGTGGTTACTGTTATTGTAAGGAAACTCCACCAATGGTAAGAATTGATGCCAATGACCTCCAAAGTCAATCACACAAGCTCTCAACATATCCTCCAGAATCTGAATAGTCCACTCAAACTGACTATCTGTTTGAGGATGGAAAGATATGCTAAGCTCCACATGTGTACCCAACTCACGTTGAACAGCTCTCTAAAAGAGAGATGTGAATTGAGTACCCCTATTTAAAATTATAGAAACAAGAATACGATGCAAACGCACAATCTCCCTGATGTACATCTGTGCTAACTTCTTTGAAGTATGTGTAGTCAACACCGGTATGAAATGTGTGGACTTGACAATCTATCAACAATGACCCAAATTACATCAAATTTCAAGAAAGTTGCTACAAGCCTACCACAAAGTCCATAGTAACATGCCTCCACTTCCATTCCGGTATAACTAACCTCTGAGTCAAACCACCTGATTTCTGATGTTCATACTTCATGAATTGGTAAGTCAAACACCGTGAAACATGCCCAACAATGTCCTTCTTCATCTTCTGCTACCATTAATGTTGTTTCAAGTCACGATACATCTTCGTGACACTTGGATGAATAGAATACCTCAAACTTTGAGCCTCCTCAAGAGTCAACTTCCTCAAACCATCAACATTAGGAGCACAAATCCAACCCTAAATTCGCAATACACCCTCATATCCAATAACCATCTTTTTGGCACCACCTCGTTGCACTATGTCCTTAAGCACCAACAGATATGGATCATCATACTCGCGAGTCTTAATGTGCTCAAACAAGGACTACTATACAACAATACAAGTAATAACTCTACTAGGATGTGAAATGTCCAATCTCACAAATCTGTTAGCTAGGGCCTGCACATCCATAGCCAAACTGTAATGACCCAACCAGTCGTTTTGAGCTTTAGCATTCCATTCAGTAATTTGAGACATTGAGTAGCTTCATATTATGTATTATGACTTGTGTGTATGGTTGGTTTTAGTTTTCAAACGGTTCGGGATTGATTTGGAAAAATGATTCTCGTTTTAGAAGCTTTAAGTTGGAAGAGTTGACCAAGGTTAGACTTTTGGGTAAACAGACTCGGAATCGAGTTTTGATTATTCCGATAGGTTCGTATGATGATTTTGGTCTTGTACGTATGTTCGTATTTGATTTCGGAGGTTCCTAAAATAATTCGACACTATTTGTTGAAAGCTGGCAATTTAAAAAACTTAAGAGTTCATAAGTTTGACCAAGAATTGACTTTGATGTTATTGGACCAATTGGTGTTATGAGACTTTGGATAGGTCGATATAGCTTAATTGAAATTATGTGCAAAGTTTGAAAGTAAACTGAAGTATTTAAGTGTGATTCGGACACTCTTTTAATAGAATGAAGATTTATCAACTTAAGAGAAAATCTATTCGGTTTGAGCCTCGATTCTTGTTGTGATGTTCCCGTGGATGTTTTGAGGCTTTGGATAAGTTTGGATGATGTATTTGTACTTGTTGGTATGATTGGATAGGGTCCCAAGGGGCTCGGGTTTGTTTCAGATCATTGAGTGAGAAACTAGTTATGTTAAAGATTTGAAGTTTGACCATGGTCAATATCGTATCAAGGTGACCTCTTTTTGGTATTTTGAGTGCAAGAACAGGTTCATAATATATTTTATGATTAAAATACATATATGGTTTGTATCTCAGAGCTTCCGAATGAGTTTTGGGTGCTGAAACGAAGATATTTTTATTGCTGTTTTTTTTTCTGGTGTAAATAATTACGAAACTGCCATTGTAATTTTTAGATTTCTTTTAAAACTTCAAAACATCATATCTCCCTCATTTTAAGGCTAAATTGGGTGATTCAAGAGGCTATCTTGGGTGTAATCTAGCAAGGAACCTGTTGGACTTATCAAACATAAGTTTTGAGATCATCTAGGACCTAAATCGAGCTAGGACTGTTGTGCATTGTTTTTTCTTGTTTCGAAATTTATTTACTTTTTCTCACAAGGTTTTGGAGCTCGATTTTGGAGGGTATTTTTACTACTTGGATTGGGGTAAGATTTAACTCAGATTTGTTATTATTTCATGATTCTTTAGTATTTGATTAATAATTTGAATTGGAAAAATTAGGAATTTTAGTAAAAACTTTCTAAAACATAAATTGATGGTTTGAAGGGCGATTTGAGGTCGGAATTGAATAATTTTGGTATGATTGGACTCGTATTGAAATGGGTATTCGGAATTTGTAAGTTTTGTCAGATTACGAGGTGCGGACCCGAGGTTGACTTTTTGGGTTGACTTTTTGGTTTTCATTAAAGATCAAAGTTTTATTATTCGAATTATTTTCTATGGCTTTTATTTATGATATTAAGTTATTTTGAATAGATTCGAGCCGTCTGGAGGTTGTTTCACATGGGAAGGGTTTCTTAAAGTATTGATTTAGCTTCTTTGAGGTAAGTATCTTGCCTAACTTTGTGGAGGAGAACTACCCCTTAGGATTTGGGTTGATTGTGCTATTTATGTTATGTGAAAGCCGTGTACGCAAGGTGATGAGTGGTTCATGGGCTATATGTGGTATTTGAACGGTTTAGTCTATTTAGACTCTTTTCATGCCTTAATTGAATTGTCATAACATGTTATATCTTTCATTATTAATCTACCCTTACATGTGTTAATCTATCCTTACATGTTTTATTTGACATTATTAAAACTTGTTCTATCTTTTATTTGTTATTTTGCTCTTACATGTTTTAGTTGAAGTTATTGCTTTCCTTATTGTCTTGTTAATTCTTTAATTGTTGAATTACCTTACTTGAAGTTGTTATTTCATGGAATATCTTCTTGTTGAGTTATTGGTGTTGAAGTTGTGAAAGTCGTTTTCACATTGAGGCGAAGTTGCTAATTGTTGAGATATCTTTCGTGTTGAGCTATTCACCTTTATTTTGTTATTATTGAGATTCTTGTTCATATTATGGTTGAGTCGTGGGCTATATGTTGTGGAAACTTTGGTACTGATGATTTTGGCAAGTTGTGGCATATGGGCACTTGTGGTACGAGTTGTTATTGTGTTGTGATTTTGATACGCATGCGGTGGTATAAGGATAGGGATTAATGTGCATGCAGCGGCATAAGGTGGGATTTATGTGCGTATTGCTAGTAAGAAAATTACTTGAAGCCACGCGGCGACATAAGGTGGGCTAAAATACGTGTAGCTATTTCGGGGGGAAAAATCAAAACTATCTAAATGTAAGGCTCACGCGGCGGTATAAGGAAAGATTTTGATTATGACTTGTGAAATGTGATTTCGAGGCGGTACCTCGGTTGTGATTATTCTTGTATATTCTATGTTGGGATAACTTGTTGATTCGAATGGTTATTGTTCTTCCTTCAATCATTCATCCGCATTTTGATTGTGTTTGGTTATTCGTTGTTATCTTGGTGTTAGAACGATTGTGGCTTCTTGTGTGAGTCATGCGTTCTACATGATTTGTTGTATTTATTTAACATGTCAATTCGTGCCTCCGTTATAACTTGGTAAATAGATTGTCAATGTGAATTTAATCGCGTGGAGTCATTATATCATATTCTGTTGAGTTGTTGGTAACATAACAATTTAAATAATAGAATTATTGACATGCTTTAATCTTTGTGTCTCTTAGGATAGAACTCGCTATCTCACACGGTGCCTTGTTATTTTAAATAGTTATCGGTCTTTTACTATAATTCGGTTCTCAAATTATACTCAACACCCTCTTGATTGGTTACCTTACTTAAAATTGTTATCATGTTTCTCTTTTAACAAATTCTATATTTAATTCGTTAATTTAACTGATGTTTTGCTTTGTTTAAATATAACATTTTACTCAATTTTATTGATTTCTAAACTAAACCCATATGATAATCTATTTTGTATAAATTATATTTTATTTTACTTTAATTGATTTCTAAAATAAACTCACTATTTCATTTGACGCCTTACTTTATTCAAGATTGTTATTATGCTTTATAGTGTTTAAATATAACTCTCGATCATTTTAATTGGTATTTGTTACGGTTGCAATATACATGGTAGCACGTAGGCCTTGTCGTGTGAAGGTAATTGTTATTGTGGGCACGAGGTGCCATACGTGTAAGATTTGAAAATTGGGGTCCATGATTTGTGATTTACGAGGTGTGGTGCCACGGGGTAATTCTTGTTTTAGGCCAATGTGTTTGGAACGATTTGATTATTTGAGTTGTCGTTGGTTCCTCCTTATTTGAGTTCATTCATATCTCATCGGTATCTTGATTATGTTGCTTCTCTATTACCCATTTACTACTTGCTGACATTTGCGTTTCTATTATTTTGTTGTTGGTTGTAAATCAATAATCTTTCCGTTGTTAGTTTTACATTGATGTTCTTTCCATTGTTAGCTTCATGCATATCTTGTACAGGTTTCTATATCTAGTAGGTTGTCTTGACCTGGCCTCGTCACTACTCTATCGAGGTTAGGCTTGATACTTACTCGGTACCATTGTGGTGTACTCATACTACGCTTCTGTCAATTTTTGTGCAGATCCAGGTACTTTAGCTCATGCTAGGCATGAGTGATTTGACAATACATTTTGGAGACTTCAAGGTATACCTGCTTGGCGCTCGTAGGCGTCGGAATCACCTTTTGTCCCTACTTTTTAGTGTATAAATTCTAAATCAAAATAGTATAGTACTTAGAAATTCTACTGTATTTCAGTAGAGCTTATGACTCCGTACTATCGATTTTGGGAAATGTATAACTATTGGCCATCGCAGTTATGTATGCCATTTACTGGTTTATGATTTAATGATTAAATAGTTTAATTTTTATGTTAACTCATCATATGTTAGGCTTACCTAGTTTTAGAGACTAGGTGTCATCATGACATCCTAAGGTGGAAATTTTGGGTCGTGACACAAAGGCCTCTCCTCAGCTGGAATAAATGCCAGACTCCCCATACTCTCCGCCTTTCTACTCAAAGCATCTGCTATCATATTCTCCTTACCAGGATGATACAAGATAGTGATATCATATTCCTTAAGTAACTCAAGCCACCTTCGCTACCTCAAGTTCAAATCCTTCTTCTTGAACAAGTGTTGAAGACTACGGCAATCAGTATAGACCTCACATGACATATCGTACAAGTAATCCCTCTAAATCTTGAGCCCATACACAATAGTTGCCAATGCCAAATCATGAACTGGATAATTCTTTTTATGGGTCTTCAACTGCCAAGACACATAAGCAATCACCTTGCCATCCTGTTGTAGACAATAAATTTGCGTCAAGAAAATAATCGAGACCGAAAAATATTGCAACAATCGTAGTATTTGATTTCAAATATTTGAGTGTTACAATCTCTATGAATCCTTTGATTCTACTTTTCCAATATAAATTCAAGGGCCTTTGAGGTTGATCTTGAATTTGAATTTGATTTATCCATCGCGAACGCTTTGATTATTGCCACGAATGTTATCACGAACAAGTAGCCTTGATCTTGAACGCCTTGTATTTGATTTGACTTCGTTCTTGATCTTGAATACTTGAAATCTGTGTTGAAGTGCTTGAATGGTTGAACACTTGCAGTTTGCAGAGAATTGTGGCTTTTGATCCACGAGCTCTCTTGTGTCTTCTTGTTATAATTTTTGGTCCTCTTTCTGAATTTTGAAGACCCCTATTTATAGTTGTGGATGGGAAAGAGTTGTGATGAGAACAAACTATTTTCGACTAATAAGATCGAAGAGTGACAAGGCCGTATTTGATTGGCCGGAACATGTCACTTGCATATGTGACGCGATATTTTTATTGGCCTTTTAATTTGACTTGGCATGCTTTGTCATTTTGACACGTGGCATGATCCTATTGGCTCTTCTGTTTGACTTGGCGTGCCACGTCATTTAACACATGGCACCGGGCATCTAGGAAGATGACATCTTGGGCCTAATGAAGTGGGCTCATCACTTGTAGCCTAATTAAATGGGCTAACCCATTGGATTTGGACTTATTTATTTAATCTATATATATTTGACTCATATAACTAATCCAATTATATTAGCCCAATAAATTTATTTGAACTAATATATCTTGAATCTAAAAATATAGTTCAAATAATTTTATGAATTTAAATCCAATAAAATTTAGATGGCTATAAATCCTCCCTACTTCAAGACTTATCGAGATGTAGATGTGTCCAACTTAAAAGATGAGGCTTGAAGTACCCATTTTTAGATAATTCCAATTTAAACTTTCCAAACCCTTTTTTTTCTTTGGAAAGTTTATTTATGAAATGAGTAACATTTCAAATATAGAGAAAATCACAAAACGGCATGCTCAATTGTCCCATTTGTGATTATTGCCGAGGAAAAGTCCTTGTATTGTTTTGATGTGGCACACGTGGATCAAACAAATTGCATAATTACTGCATTAGAGCTTTGATATACAAGATGCGGCATTAAGATTTTTGCTATGTCATTGTCCAGTTTGAATCATATTTGGAGTAGGATCAAGTTGACCGCTCCACAAGTAGTCTTTTATCCCACGTCGAACTAGATCTTCTGGACAGACGCTATGCGTGGCTATATATAGCACCGTATTCTTCAGTTCACAATATTAATACACGGTGTTTGCAAGCTACAATAAGTATATGTCACTACCTAAAATCTAACTAGTCGTGATGGCACATAATCCAATCCGTTAGGTAAGCCAACTTTCAATTATTCAATTCCAATAATAATTATTAAAGCAATTTAAGTGAATAAAGATTAACTTAATCTTATACAACTCCCAAGAACTGGTAGTACAAATCATGAGCTTCTAAGAATAGAGTATACAAAGCGGAAATAAAATAAATACATAGTCTGTTTGAATAGTACATAAACAGAGCTTTTATAAATCTAAGGCTACCATGAACAAGAGGCAGCTACAACAGAAACGCAGGTACATCTACGAATCCCGCAACCATCGAGCACAGCAACAACAGTAGCCAACATCTGCACGCAATGTGCAGAACTGTAGTATCAGTACAACCGACCCCATGTACTGAGTAAGTAACAAACATAGCCTTAGGTTGAAAGTAGTGACGAGCTTCTACCAAGGTCGGGTCCAAAACCACTAGTCCACAACAGTTCATAACAACATAAAGAAAATAATACCAGAAACTCAGAGATAAAATGCTCAGTCAAATCATGATTTCAAAAATAATAGTTCTTCCTTTCAAGTACATCAGTGAAAACCCAAATTATTTGCCGAAGTTGCCAAAAATATGAATAAGTTTGAAAACAATAATTTCTCCCAAAAGTCTTTTCAATAATAAATGAGATGTTTTATTTTCTTTCTAGATAACCCGTATAAAACAAATGCATCACAATGCCCATCTATCAAAATATGTGAGAAATCATGAATAATGTGATGTTGTACAGCATGAGAAAAATACATCTCTATGCATGTATGTCATGTGTGCATGCCAATGCAATGCAACTTGGTGATAAAATTATAAACAACCCCTCGAGCAGAACACCACTCATATACAGCCCCTCGGGCAAACCTCACAGTCACTCGTGCCTCTCGGGCATACCTCACAGTCACTCATGCCACTCGGGCATACCTCACAATCACTCATGCCTCCCAGTCACTCAGCACTCGGCACTCGGCACTCGCACTCAGTAGGTACCTGCACTCACTGGGGGTGTGTACAGACTCCGGAGGGGCTCCTTCAGCCCAAGCGCTATAATCTGCACGGACAACTCACATGTTACACGGACAACTCACGTGCTATAATAATAAAGTATATAAAGCATGTTGCAGGCGGGCAGCCCCGATCCATAATAATTCTCACAATCAGGCCCTCGGCCTCACTTAGTCATCAATCTCTCCAATCTCTTGGGCTTACAATGTCATGAAAATAGCCCAAAAATGATGATATGATGTATCAATAAATAACAACAGAGACTGAGATATGATATGCAATGAAATGAAATAAATATGACTGAGTATGAATTTTCAATTTAAAATAAATAATTCACAGCAATATGACCTCTGTGGGTCCAAATAATACTGATACATAGCCTCAATATGATTTTTAATATATTTTTCAGCTCAATTTCTTTAACTCATAAAACCGCGTGGAAAATGCCAAGATCATTTAACTATAAAATTTCACAGAAATAATTATGTCACAATTTCTATAGTGCATGTCCGCACGCCCGTCACCTAGCATGTGCGTCACCTCCCAACAATTCACGAAATACATATATTCAGGGTTCATACCCTCAACTCCAAGATTAGAAGACTTACTTACCTCGAACAAGCCGAATCCAATGTCGAGCAAGCTAAACAATGCTCCAGAAATCCCATTATGCGTGTATCAACTCCCGAACGGCTCGAATCTACCACAATTAATTTGATTCAGTCCAAACAATTTATAAAAATTAATTCCATATCAAAATGCTAATATTTTCCACAAAATCCAAAATTACGCCCCCAAAAATCACATGTGGGGCCCACGTCTCGAAATCCAATGAAACTTACAAAATACGATAACCCATCCAATTACAAGTTCAACCATACTAATTTCACTCAAATCGGACTCCAAATCAGTATTCAAACTTGAAAAAATCGTTTTGGGACATTATAGAAATTTCCTTCTATTTCTCTTGAAGATTTAATAATCTTACATCAAAAATGAAGATCAATTCATGGAATACAATCACAGGGGAATTAAGAACACTTACCCCAAGTTATGTGGAAAATTTTCTCTCCAAAATCGCCCAACACGAGCTCCAAAATCCGAAAAATGGGTGTAAATGTCGAATCCTCGAATTTAAGGTTCTGCCCCAGCGATTTTCGCATCTGCGGACAAGGGATCGCACCTACGACCCTCACTTCTGCGGACAAAATTGCGCGCCTGCGGAAACAGCCAGCCTTCTCAAATCTCGCATCTGCGGGCTCGCAGATGTGCATTCCCCTTCGCACCTGCGGCCTCGCAAATGCGGCAAATTTCTCGCACCTGCGAGCACTGCCCAGTTCACACTTGGTCGCTTCTGCGACTAATTTCGCGCACATGTGGCTTCGCACCTATGATCAAAAGCTTCGCAGGTGCGATCACACCAGTAAGCAGCAACCCGAGCATTTTCTTAAGTCCAAATTTGATCCGTTAACCATCCCAAAACTCACCCTAGCCCCTCGGTACCCCGTCCGAACATACCAACAAGTCCCATAACATAACACGGACATACTCGAGGCCTCAAAACACACATAACAATATCGAAACGATGAATCACACCTCAATTTGAAATCATTGAATTTTGAAACTTTAAATTCTACATCTTGTGCCGAAATACATCAAATCAATCCAGAATGACTTCAAATTTTGCACAAGTCATAAATGATATAACGAAGCTATTCAAATTTCTAGAATCGGATTCCGACATCGATATCAAAAATTCAACCCCTCGGTCAAACTTTCCAAAAATTCAACTTTCGGCATTTCAATCTTAATTCCACTACGGACCTCCAAATAATTTTCCGGATACACTCATAAGTCCAAAACCAACATACGGAGCTATTGGAATCATCAAAACTCTATTCCATGGTCGTTTACACATAAGTCGACATCCGATCGCTATTTTAACTTAAGCTTTAAACCTTGGAACTAAATGGTCCAATTCATTTCAAAACCTCACCAGACCTGAACCATTTACCTCGGCAATTCACACAATAACTGTGAAGTACAAATTGAGTAGTAAACGGGGTTGTAATACTCAAAACGACCGGCCGGGTCGTTACAGTATAGTACCGAGGTAACCTTTTGTGCTTTTTATTTGTTTGTTACTTTTTCATTTTTTTTCCTTTTTTTTTGTAGGTTAGATAGAGAAAGACAAGTTCTTGTTCAAAAAGATGACCCATGCATGAAGATGGTAATCTTAGAGTGTGAAGGGATGGATACTCATCCCCGCCTGAAAATTGGAGAGGTTATCTTGGGGCACAAAGGTTCATAGGCATATAGAAGGACACAACTAGGCAACATATAGAAGAACAAATTCTCAACAGCATATATAATAATTAACCCGCAACAACATATAGAAGGAAAAATCCATGGCAACTTATAGAAGGACAAATCCCCAACAACATATATAAAAGGATCAAATTCGTGAAGAGACCAGCTTAAGGTGCAAAGGGACTTAAATGTCCACCTTAAGATTAGAAAATTATAGTTCCTTTTAAGGAGAAATCTACGAAGAGGCCAACTTAAGGTGCAAAGGGACTAACTGTCCACCTTAAGATTGAAAAATTATAAAGCCTCAACTTGAAGATTTGGTGGACTTGAAGACTTGGAGGGCTTGAAGACTTCATTTTGAAGATTTAAACTTGAAGACCGACAAACTTGAAAATTTGACGGACTTGAAGAATGAAGGGCTTGAATACTTCATCTTGAAGACTTAGCCTATTAGAAGATTACTACCATCTCATTGGTGACGCAAATTTCCTATGAAGGCTTGCCCCCTTTAAATCATATGGGATCCAAAGTTCAATAGAAGAATGACATTTTAGCCTGATTTTGAAGTGTTGATTGAGTGGATCATATTCCATCATACTTCATTCGAACAACAATTGGGGCAATATGTATCTTTTGAACTCATGCGACTGAACTTAGAATTAAACTCTAAGATGCCTACGTCCCTCAATGAAAAGGATCAAGTCATATCGTAGTTCAGAATGGGTGAGCTTTTTTTAATATATAGTGTCCTAACTTTAGCCTAGGCTGCCTCTTTCGAGGTTTCAACCAGCGAACTTGTTGTTTTTGGGTCGCACACAATTTATACTCTTGCGGGCCAAGAGTAATATGCAGTTTATGCTCTTGCATTAAGGAGCGTAGCGACTTGCAATTTAAGCTCACATTTTGAAGAGTTTTGTAACTTGAAGATTTTGCTCCAATTCGAAGAGCTTCATGACATGCAGTTTAGGCTCGTGCATCCAGGAGCGTAGTAAAGATTTATCTTACGTTTCAAAATGCTTCGCAACTTGAAGACTTGCTCAATTTTGAAGAGCTTTGCAACTTGAAGTTCCACTCGAATTTGAAGAGCTTTGCTACTTGAAGTCTTTGCTCGACTTTGAAGAGCTTTCGACTTGAGTCTTTGCTCGAATTTGGAGAGCTTTGCGACTTGAATACTTTGTTCGAATTTGAAGAGCTTTAAAACTTAAAGACTTTTCTCGAATTTGAAGAGCTTTACGTCTTAAAGATTTAGTTCGAATTTGGGGATCTTCGTGACATACAGTATATGCTCATGTGACAAGAAGCATTATAACTTGCAGTTTAGGCTCGTGCATTGAGGAGTCTTATAACTTGCAATTTAGGCTCGTGCATTGAGGAGCATCTTAATATGCATAGACTCTTCGGTTTCATTCTCGTATGAAAACATGCCCCCATCCTCGCCTTCTTGTTCTTCTTCTTTGTCGTAAGGCTCAAAGAGAGGTAGCTCTTGGTCTCCACTTGTTGTCATACTTAGTTCCATATCATGAGCACGAGTTGCTAGTTCTTCAAATGTTTTGGGCTTTATGCCTTGTAAGATATAGCGACGACCCCAATGCATGCCTTGAATGCACATTTTGATGCCAGAAGTTTCGCTAAGGCGATCTTTACAGTTGAGGCTTAAGCTCCTCTAGGGGTTGATGAAGTCAATAACTGGCTCACCCTTTCATTGACGAGTGTTTGTAAGTTTGATCATGCTTACGATGCGTCTTGTTCTATAGAAACGATTGAGAAACTCATGCTCTAACTACTCCCAACTATCGATGGAACCAAATTTGAGATTTGTGTACCAATCGAATGCATTACCTTTAAGAGATCGGACAAACTGTTTGACAAGATAATCATTGTACGTTCCAACATTATTGCAAGTTTAAACAAAATTACATGTTTCGGATTTCCCTGGCCGTCAAATTGTTGCAACTTATGAGGTTGATAACCAACATGCATCTTCAAGTTATCAATTATTTGCGTATACGGGTTTGCATATGTGAGAGAAATTTTGGATGTCGACTCAGGATTATCTTTGATAGCCTCCATGATGTAATCCTTCAATTTCTCAACGGGAATCAGACCTTCAGCGGAGACTTGGATCTCCTTTGTTGTTGTTGCTTGCTTTTCGGATGAGTCTCCGTTCTCTTGTGACCTTTGAAGATTTAAAGGTTCTTGTGTGGATTCTCCTTCTACTATGCTATCCAACTTATTTGTTAACTTGGAAAGTTTAGCATCTTGATCTTGTACGCTCTTTGACAAGCCTTCAACTGCTTTAGTCAAATTTTCAAGTTGTTTTTCTATGGTAGAAGCTTCAATAACCATTGCTTCCATGATCTCCGTAGAGGATGAATAATGATATGGATCATTATTGAGATAGAGCTTAGAGGTCACATTAATGTTGACTAGAGTGGATCCAGCGCTCAAGTCATCATCATTAGCTTGCATGAAAGGTTTCTTAGACTTAGATGAACTAAGTTGGGCAAGAACCTTTTCGATCGCTATGGCGATGTCGTTCCCTTTTTGGGTCGTGCTTGTAAAGGATCTTGCTCCTTTTGAGGATGAAGATCCAAAAATAGGGGTTGATGTGGACGGCACTTGGAGTGCTTGTTGTCTTAACTTGCTTTGCTCCTTGTAATCGGCCCAAAGCTTCCAAAGGTAACATCGAGAATGCTTTCCACATCAGCATAGAACTTGGAATTAGCAGCCTTAGTAGAAGTTAATCTGGAGTTGATTTTTTGTGATGCCATTTCGATACTCTTGAACTTTGGCGGTTGAAAAGTTGAGATGATAGGTAGAGATTGCCCCACTAGGCATGCCAGAATCTGTATATAATAAATTTGCATCAAGAAAATAATCGAGACCGAAAACTATTGCAACAATTGTAGTATTTGATTTCAAATATTTGAGTGTTACAATCTCTATGAATCCTCTGATTCTACTTTTCCAATATAAATTCAAGAGCCTTTGAGGTTGATCTTGAATTTGAATTTTATTTATCCGTCGCGAATGCTTTGATTGTTGCCCATAATTTGATCACGAACAAGTAGCCTTGATCTTAAATGCCTTGTATTTGATTTGACTTCGTTCTTGATCTTGAATACTTGAAATTTGTGTTGAAGTGCTTGAATGCTTGAACACTTGCAGTTTGCAGAGAATTGTGGCATTTGATCCACGAGCTCCCTTGTGTCTTCTTGTTATAACTTCTGGTCCTGTTTCTGAGTTATGAAACCCCCTATTTATAGTTGTGGAAGGGAAGAGTTGTGAGGAGAACAAACTATTTCTGACCAATCGGATCGAAGAGTGACAAGGCCGCATTTGATTGGCCGGAAAATGTCACTTGCATATATGGCGCAATTTTATTGGCCTTTTAATTTAACTTGGCATGCTTTGTCATTTTGACGCGTGGCATGATCCTATTGGCTCTTCTGTTTGACTTGACATGTCACGTCATTTGACACGTGGCACTGGGCCTCTAGGAAGATGACATCTCGGGCCTAATGAAGTGTGCTCATCACTTGTAGCCTAATTAAATGGGCTAATCCATTGGATTTGGACTTATTTATTTAATCCATATATATATTGGACTTATATAACTAATCCAATTATATTAGCCCAATAAATTTATTTAAACTAATATATCTTGAATCTAAAAATATAGTTCAAATAATTTTATGGATTTAAATCCAATAAAAGTTAGATGCCTACACCTGCATCAACACTGCACCTAGACCAATGCATGAAGCATCATAAAACACTGTGTAGGGCCTTGAACCAGTGGGAAATACTAACACTAGGGTTGTAGTCAAAGTAACCTTGAGCTTTCGGTAGCTCTCCTCATACTCATCCATCTAAAAGGAATGTCTTTCTAAGTCAACATAGTCAATGAAGTTGCAATAAATGAAAATCCCTCCGCAAAATGACGATAGTAGGCTGCCAAACCTAAGAAACTACGAAGCTCCGTAGATAAAGTAGGTCTAGGCCAGTTTTGAACTGCCTCAATCTTCTTAGGATCAACTTTAATACCATCACTAGGCACAACTTGACCAAGAATGCAATTGAATCTAACAAGGACTCACATTTTGAAAACATAGCATAAAGCTTTTGATCCTTCAAAGTTTGAAGTACTACTCTCAAGTGTTGTTCATGCTCCTCCCTACTACGAGAGTAAACCAAGATGTCATCAATGACACAATCATGAAAGAATCAAAATAAGGCTTGAACACCCAGTTTATCAAATTCATGAAAGTTGCTGGAGCAGTCAACCCAAATGACATCACAGAGAACTCTTAATGACCATAAGAGGTCCTCAAAACTATCTTAGGGACATCTGAAGCCTAATCTTCACCTAATGATATCCTAATCTCAAATCAATCTTAGAGAACTCCTTGGCACCCTGAAACAAATCATCAATACAAGGCAATGGATACTTGTTCTTGACAGTAATTTTAAAAGTGTTTTCAAGGAGCTCTAAGGCGCGTTTCGAGGTGGGGCGTGACCAAAACATCCTTGAGTGCTGAGTTTAGGCGCAGTTTCATTGGGCGAACACCCTGAAATTTGAGACGACGCTCTAGGCGCGCCTTGGCGCATCAGATATGGGGCAACGCCTAACAAGTTTTTCGTAATTGGAATCTAAATTAGTAAATTGAATGCAATTTCTCCACTTCACTATGTGGGTTTGAGAATATCCATGTCTTTGGCCAGTTATCACAACAGCTCCATAACCTCATGAAAGAAAGAAGGAGAGAGAGTGAGAAAGAGAGACTATACAGAGAATAAACTCGACGGAGAAGATAGAGATAAACCAAATTCGCGACAAAGAATGACGATGGGTGCATCGTATTGGGTGGGGATAAAAAGCAACATGCTTAAGTCGCAAGGGTGAATACAACATAGATGAAGACTTCCAGAAAGTGGAAAGATAATGGCGAAGTAGACTTTTAATTTTTGAAGAAAAAAAAACTAAGAGCCCGTTTGGACATAAAATTTAATGGAAGTTTTTTTCAAAACATTTCACTTTTTTTCGAAATCAGCGTTTGTTCAAAAAATTTCTAATTTTCACTTGAAGATGCATTTTGGAAATTTTCGAAAATTTGAAAAACTCCAAAAAAAAAATAGTTCTTCAAAATTTTCACTCAAATCACTCACAAAACTTCAAAAACAACCCAAACTGAAATTTATGTCCAAACACAACTCTAAATTTCAAATGTCATTTTCACTTAAAAAAAAATTTTACCATTTTTTTGAATTTTACAATTCTTATGTCCAAACGCCTGCTAAATATTGTTAATGGAACTGACGCTTGTGGATTGGCATGCTTTTGTCATTTGTGTGCCTTTCAAAATTGAAAAAACATTAAACATGAGCGAAGCAGAATGGGTTTGTGTACCTTTTGAAAAAGTACACAACTACAAGATAATTGTTTAAAATCAAATAAAAGCACAAAACAAAGCAATAAAATTACTGGTAATAAGAATTTGAAAACCAAGTTATTAAAGAAAAACTTGAAAAACTACTCATGTGCCACTAAACAAGCGCTATAATTATTAAAATTTTACAAACATATCAAAATTTGTATAGCATATTATATTAAAATAATAAAGTGAAAGATCCATGGGGCTTACGAGCCCCCGTTGTCTCACGGCTTATGCCTCGCCTCGTGATAGGTAAAATGTCTTACCCAATGCCTTCGCCTTTTAAAACACTGGCTCTTGATAGTAACCTTGTTCAATTGTTGATAATCAATGCACATCCTCATTAAACCATTTATCTTCTTCACAAACAACATCGGCTCACCCCAAGGAGAAACACTCGATGTAATGAACCCCTTATCAAGCAAATCTCGTAACTGCTCCTTCAATTCCTTGAACTCACCTGGAGACATACGGTATGGTAGAATAGATATGGGGTGAGTGCATGGAACTAAGTCAATGCAGAAATCAATATCACTATCAGGTAGCATCCCCGATAAATCTGCAGGAAATATCTCTGGAAACTCACTCACAACCGGCATCGAATTCATGGAAGGAACCTCCATACTAAAATCCCGAATATAAGCCAAATATGCTTAAACATCCCTTCTCAACCATGCGTTGAGCCTTCAAAAAATAAAATCACTCTACTCGTGGAATGGCCAAGGTTCCCTCTCCACTCTAGTCTAGGAAACCCTGGCATAGCTAAAGTCATAGTCTTCGCGTGACAATCCAAGATAGCATGATACGGGGAAAACCATTCCATACCCAGAATCACCTGAAAATCTATCATATCCAATAATAAAAAATCAACTGCGGTATTAAAACAACTTATGATAATCACACAAGATCAGTACACCCGACCAACTACAATAAAATCCTCCATCAGTGTAGAACCCGAATTAAATAATATCGAAGCATCTCTATGACAGACCAAGATAATACATGTAATGACTACATTAGACGACTTTGCCTCAGGCCTACCACGAAATGCATAACAACGAGCTTGACCCCCACCGGCCTGTCCTCCTCCTCTAGGACGACATCTAATTGGTTGACCTCCACCTCTAGTTAGCTGACCCCACCCTTAGCTGGCTGGGCAGGAGGTGTGGCAATTGTTATTGGAATCACGGCCTTAGTAACCTACCGTGGCTTACCATTTGTAATCTGGGACAATACCTTCTTGTGTGACTTGCATCTTCGCACCCAAAGCAACCCTTAGGCTGACGGGGCTGTTGAACCTGAAGCTGCCCCTGATGAATCGAATAGCCACCAAAGGAACTCTTCACTAGGGGTTCACTAATAGGACCATAAGCTGGAGACATGTTATACGATTATTTCCCAAAGCGAGAACCATAAGTACCATGGGAAACCTAAAGTGTTGACTGAACTGGCCTAATAGTATGACCTCTACTGAAATGACCACATCCTCCAGATGAGGCACCACTGAACCAGCCAAAAAGAAGAGGCCTCTTATCACTCGTCGCCTCTCTCCCCTAGCTAGGGGTGGGCGTCAGTCGGTTCGGTTCGGTTTTACAGAAGTTCGGTTCGGTTTATTTGATTTTCGGTTTATGATTTTAATAACCAAAACCGAACCGTAATAATTTCAGTTCAATTCGGTTTATTCATATTCGGTTCGATTTTAATCGGTTCGGTTTCGATTTTCAAGCCATGGCAAAAATTGTAACCAAACAATGATAGGTTAATTAACAATACACCGTGAGGGATTACATTATCTACGTTAATATGTAATACTTCTGGTATCGAAGATTGTGCAGGTTGTGTCTCTCCTTTAAAACTTAGTTTTGATATAATATTGTAATACTGATGAATGAGATTTTGTCGTAAATACATTATTAGTTAAATTACTCCTGAAGCTCTTGCCTTTTTTGCATTGTTGCAACTGACAACACTTCCTATGGTAGTTAAAACTATCTAATTTGCCTGGAGTCTTAGACTGCACGCCACTAAAAGTTGCTCACTATCAGTAAACTTTAGTTTTTCGGTTTAACCAAAAATCGAACCCTTAAAACCGATAAACGAACCGAACACCGAACTGTTTAAATATATAAACCGTAAACTGACCGAATAAATTAAATTTTTGGTTCGGACGATTTTTTCGTTCGGTCGGTATTATGCCCACCCCTACCCCTGGCCACAAATTCGCTCAATCCACCTAGCGACTCCACCACCTGAGTGAATATAGTCTTAGTCTCAATCTCGGTCTCTCTAGCCATCTGAAGTTTAATGCCATAAGTAATCCCTTCGATAAACCTCCGTACCTTTTTCCTCTTTGTAGGAATCAGGATAGTTGCATGGCGAGACAAATCAACAAACCTCATCTTATACTGGGTGATTATCATACCACCCTGTTGTAGATCCTCAAACTGACTGCGTAGGTCATCTCTCTGAGTGAGTGGAGTAAGCTTCTCCAAGAAAATCTGTGAAAATTGGGCCCAAGTAAGAGGAGGTGACCTTGCTGGTTTTCCCTACTCATAGGTCTGCCACCACCTCTTGGCCGATCCCTGCATCTGGAAGATAGTAAAGTCAACCCCATTGGAATCTACCAGTCCCAAGTTGCGCAAAATCTCATGACATCGGTCTAAGAACTCTTGAGTATCCTCTAAAGGCATACCGCTAAGATTAGAATGGTGCAAATTCTGAAACTTGTCCATCATCTTCAGCTTTATCGATAGACATTGGGGGCCTACTCACAAGCTGAATTGTAGCCTGAGAAGTCACTAGAGTCTAGACCCCCCTCCATACTGAGAAGTCGCTGGGGGAACTGAAACCACTCCAGCCTAAACCATGATATCATTAAAACTCACCATCTTGGCCATTGCCTCCTAAAGTAGCGATAAGCCCCTTTAGAATCTGATCGGGTACTGGCACCTCTATTTGCTCATCAATCAAATATACCTCGGTCAGCAGGTGGGTCCACTGATACTACTTTCTTACGCCCACGAGATCCGTTGGGTGCTCCATCTGTAAGTGCAACTGTTCAGCTTCTAGCTGAAACTCTAGCCCTACCTTGGGCCCTGCCTCTCTCGGCTTTGGACGAAGGCACTAGCTCTCCGCTGCTGCAGGTGAACGTGTCCTCACCATATGTGAGAGAATAGAAAAAAAGTTCAAATTTCAGACAAATCAAACGCATGATAAGGAATAAAAAAGAAAGGGCAATTTCCTAAAGACTCTACTAAGCTTGCTCATGACTCATGAGACCCTTGGAACCTAGAACTATGATACAAACTCGTCATGATCTAAAATTCCATGAAAGATTATAATGGCACCTAACACGCCGGCTAGGCGAACCAACGGTTTCTACTACCAAACACTCAATAAAAATATAAAGAACTAAAGCAATATTCTAAAATAGATTTATGCCATAGATAATAAATTTGAAACTGAAGTAAAAGTATGAAATAACATACAACCCCAAACTGGTGTCCCTAAGTACATGAGCTCTAAAGAGTACTAAATACAGATGTCTGAAATAAATACAATACTATCTGAATCAAGTAACAATAATAAAGATAAGGAAGGTCATGCTAGGGCATGCGAACAAACGTGCAACACTACATCGAATCTCCAATGCCCACAGCTAAACACTTCTCGGGATTTTGCTAGTACTAATACCTGAATCTGCAGATAAAGTGTAGTATGAGTACAAGCGACCTAATGTACTCAGTACGTATCGAGTTTAACCTCAACGAAGTATTGACAAAGCGAAGACAAGACACTCACTTTTATAACTTATGCAAGTAATAAATAGAAAGCAAAACAAGAGAAAAGACGAATAATAATGAAAGAGGCCAAACTAGTAAACAAGTTTCACGGTTATAACATTAGCATAACCTTATGAATCAATTCCACAAGTAGAAGCAAATATATAAGAAATAAGCACAAAGTATCATCTCCATTGCGGTGAGCAACCCAATACAATCATAATACAGTTGTTGCGTGCAACCCGATCCCATATTAATACCACTACGGCGTGCAGCCCATCCAATAGTCATATCATTGCAGCATGCAACCCGATCAATCCATACCAATGCTTTCAAAGTCACACAAATGGTATGACATATTTTACTCCACAAGTTTTAAAAGATCTATAGTTATACAAATATTATGATATATTTACAATCATAAGTTTTAAAAGTTTTTTTTCGTAAATTCTATATCCAATTAAATAGATTCACATAAATTGAAATATAAAGAGTATATAATAAGAATAGAATAGAATAGAAAGAATAACAGTATAGAAAGGGAGAAAAAGAAAAAATGTCGGATCAAATCTATATTATATTAAAAGGAGGGTAGTGAGTCATGATATTAAGCCAAGTGGCGCATTGAAAAAATGCCACTTTGCGCTTTTAAGACATCTCTCTCTCTCTCTCTCTCTCTCTCTCTCTCTCTCTCTCTCTATATATATATATATATATATATATATATATATATATATATATATATATATATATATATATATATATATGAGATAGATAGATAGATAGATTAACTTATTAATTTTTCTTATATATTAGTTAGAAACATGGAGGTGAAAAATTAATTAAAGATTCATACTAGAAAGAAAATAAAAATATAGAAAGACGTAAAATTGAGATAGGCTACGTCTATTTATATTCTGGGGTAAGCTAAAATATAAAATAAAGTAAACAAAATTACTTAAGACATTAAAGATTTGATGATTTTGAAAATTAAAAAATTTCAAGCAGCAAAATAAGATCTTACATAAAATACACAAATTATTTATAAGGTAAAAAAAAGAGTCAAATAATCATTACAAAATTATATTTAATAACAAGAATAATAAAGTCATATAATTGAAAAATTGGGCAAACAAACATTTTATTTTTATATAGATACAACGTCTCTTATATAATTAAAGAATTTAAACTTAATAAGAAAAAATCTTTACCAAACGGAAAAATGGCAAATGGGCCACTATGCAAAACATAAAGTATAACTAATTCTCTCTCTCTTCCCCCCCCCCCCTCTCTTATGAGCCTTGCTTTTCAGAAAATAAATGAGCTTCAGCCCTTTGTTAACTACATGTAAGGATGATAATAGTTGAATATGTAATAACTTCTATTGAAATTAAAGCTACTTCAAAGAACAATAAATCCATGACCACATCTCCAAACTCAAGAGAGACTGCAAGGTTGAAAGAGAAAATTAAGTTACTTGAACTTTAAATAAAATAATATTATTATTCTCTAATCTTGAAACAGAAAGGTAGTTTGTAATATGAAAACTTACTTGACATTTTTTAGGATAAAAACTTAAAATAAGATATATTTACTACAATAAAGATCTACTATATTATGGAAGGAATATTTACTATGATTCTGATTCTTCGAAAAGAAGTTATTGTACAAAAGGGAATGAAATGCTCAAGTTTGAGTAGATAATTTAAAAATAAATTCATTCTTATAGAATATATTGTATAATATAAAAAGACGTAAATTGATATAAGATATCGCTATTTATACTTTGGGCTAAATTAACAAAAATAAATAAAGTAAAGAAACATGTATGGACATTTTTCATTGTAAGAATTTTTAGGAAAAATATTTCTTAGCAAACTTTTAGATATTGAAATACTTAAAAAAAATAATGAATTGTGGTGAAAAGGTTTCAAGAAATAATAGATAATATGTTTGGAGAACCAACCAGGAGGTTCGGCAATCTACTTGTAATTTACAATAACAACATCATACACAATATTATCCCACACCGTGGGGTTTGGGGAGGGTAGTGTGTACGCAGACCTTACCCCTACCTTGTGAGGATAGAGAGGATGTTTCCAATAGACCATCGGCTCATGAAAGCATAAGCACCACATTAATGAAAATATAGACAAGAAGGGACAGCACCAAAAGCCATATAAAAGCAGAATAAAGACAACAAGATAGTAATGTGATCAATAATGAAAGAAAATAATGGTTAGTCATAAAAACCTACTACCGACAGAAAGCGAGATTGCATGCCAATACTACTATTATGAACACTCTAGACTACCTACTCTACTACCCTAATCCTCGACCTCCATACTTCCTATCAAGGGTCATGTCCTCAGTCAGCTGAAGTTGCGCCATGTCTTGCCTAATGACCTCTCCCCACCTCTTCTTTGGCCTACCTCTACCTCTCTGTAGGCCCTACAATGTCAACCTCTCAAACCTTCTCACCGAGGCATCTGTGCTCCTCCTCCTCACATGACCAAACCACCTAAGCCGCGCTTCCCGTATCTTGTCCTCAATAGGGGCCACACCCACCTTGTCGTGAATAACCTCATTTCTAATCATATCTAACCTGGTGTGCCCGCACATCCATCACAACATCCTCATCTCTGCTACCTTCATCTTCTGGACATGAGAGATCTTGAATGGCCAACACTCAGCCTCATACAACATCGTCGGTCTGACCACCACTCTGTAGAACTTAACTTTAAGTTTCGGTGGCACTTTCTTGTCACACAAAAATACCGAAAGCGAGTCTCCATTTCATCCATCCCGCCCCAATACGATGTGTGACATCTTCATCAATCTCCCCATCCCCCTGAATAATAGACCCAAGGTACTTAAAACTTCCTCTACTAGGGATGACCTGCGAGTCCAGCCTCACCTCCCCTTCCCCTTCTTGAGTCTCACCACTGAACTTATACTCCAAATATTCTGTCGTGGTCCTGCTCAACTTGAAACCTTTAAACTCCAGGGTCTGCCTCCATACCGCCTTGCGCGTTCACACCGCCTCGCATGTCGTCAATCAATACAATACCATCTGCACATAGAATGCACCATGACACCTCCCCTTGGATGTAGTGCATCAGTACGTCCATCGCCAGAGCAAACAAAAAAGGGCTGAGTGCCGACCCCTGATGCAACCCCATCATAACCAAAAAATGGTCCTGACACGACCCAAACCGATGGGCCATGACGAGTGCCCGAGTCCTACCTTTCGAACACCCCTAAGCATGCGTCTAAGATATAAACATGAATAACATCTGTCAATAAACTGCTGAGTCACGTGAATAACATACATGAAGAAAACATATCCAAAAGACATATATATATATATATATATATATATATATATATATATATATATATATATATACATATACATGCAGAATACGGTAGGGCGAGCCGACAATGCTGTTATAGATAACTATATATCCAAAACTAGAAGCCGACAAGGCCACATACTATCCAACTATACATGACTGTCTACAGACCTCTAATAGAATGTACAACTATATGAAGGACGGGACTGAGCCCCATCGTACCCATATCTACATACAAAAATAGCGTACCAAAACTAATAACAGCTTCGGATCAAATAGAGCACACCAACTCTCGCTGATCAAGGATCCTAAAAAAGGGGACCGTCAGCCTGTCTACTTGCACCTACGGGCATGAAACGCAGGCCCTAGGAAATAGGGGCGCCAGTACGAATAATGTACCGAGTATGTAAGGCATGAAAATCAGTACATAAAAGACATAAAAGAAACATGGAATAAAGAAATCCGCCTGTAAGTCTAAATAACTTTGTGAATCCTGAAATATTTATAAAGTCATGCATGTGCGTATAAATGTCGTATCATGCGTAGGTATATGTGTACATAACATCATCAAGCCTCTGAGGGGATCCCATCATATCATCTCGGCCTCTCTGGGCAAAATCATCAATGTATACCAACTGATCAGGTGGTGGTACATATATATCGTCGTAACCTTTTCCCATATCCCATATACATATAATATATGCGTATATAACGCTATCTGGTCATGGATCAATGTACATGTAAAATGAATGAAATGCATAAGAAGTAAGTTAATAAGATTTCTCGGAATGTCATAAGATCAATATGCCTTCGGATAAACTTTTTCAACTACGTATTTTTTCTGAAACCCGTGAACAGAAGATATAATAATAAAACACATGGGAATTCAAGAACATAGGCACCCTTAGTGCTTCTACGAATAGAGACATTTATGAAAGTTGTGCGTTTCCTCGTTTCGTTTGTATCATATGGATCATGCCAAAAGGAAAGAAGGGATAAGCTTAACATACCTGAGCAGATTCTCTTGACAATCCATCTAACACACGTCAATTGCGATAAAACACGTAACGGCGGATCGAAGTAGGGAAAAATTCGTATGATATTCTTGAGAAAGATTATACCGTACTCCCTTAGAATTGCATCTCACGCTGTTGTAACGTTATAAGGGTTCATATGAACTTTTGGTGAAGCTACATCTGTTACCTTACAAACATATACATTTCCCTTTAATGACATATGTAGGTGTCTTTATCATAGGTGTGGGCCCCATTTTATGTGATGACTTAGCCAACAAATTCCCTAAATATGCCACCTAGCCCCTAGCCAAAAGAGTCATTATTACCTAAATCCCTTGCTGCCACGTTGGGTCTCCACTAAGCTTATCCAAAATTCTAATTACTTTGTTAATCTCCCACTAAAAATCAATAATTAACCAATTATCCACATAATTAAGAATTATCTCAAATTACTTAAAATAGTAATCACCTTTAACACACTTTATATACCTTACTATCATGGTCATGTGGTACATTGTATGGCACTAGTCCATAAATACCAGGTATTATAGTTTCGACCGTATTTAATCCCAAATTGACAACCTTTAACGAAACTCATTTTCTTTGATTTTCTTACCCTCTAACCTTCACCGAATTTACTTATTACCTGTTATAAATAGCATAAATACTTATAACCTCAAAAATAATCTCATTCTCGAGCCTACGCCGATTAACTTATGATGAAACTTTAACGTACGAAATGCGGGATGTAACATCCTTCCCCCTTAGAAACATTCGTCATCGAATGTTTAACTCCCCGAGATCTATATAAATCTTTTTCAGAGTCACCTTTGTAATAGTACTACTACCAACCCTTCCTGTAGAAAACTCAATAATTCAATGCCACATATTGCGACAATCACCAATAACGACAATAGCCTCACGTGACCAATGACCATAACTAACACAAGAATCCATACACGCACCTTAAGGCTGTGATGTCTCAGTCGGATCCTCCTCTGGAAGAGGAAACAAATGGGGATACCTAGACTTCATGTCTTCTTCGGCTTCCCAAGTCATTTATTCCACATTATTGTTCCTCCAAAGTACTTTAATCGAAGCTACGTCCTTAGTTCTCAATCTCCAAACCTGTCTATCTAGTATAGCAATGGGAGTTTCCTCATATGATTGCTGCTCTATGACTTGAACATTGTCAACTGACATGACTCTGGAAGGATCTCCGATATATTTATAGAGCATAGACACATGAAAGACTGGATGTACAGACTCCAAGTCAGAAGGCAAGTCTAACTCATATGCTACCTGGCCTACCTTGCGTATGATCTTATATGGTCCAATTACCGAGGGCTAAGTTTTCCTTTCTTACCGAACCTCATAACGCCTTTCATCGGTGATACCTTTAGAAATATCCAGTCGTCAACCTGAAACTCCAAGACTTCTGACGGATTTGAGCTGCTAATAGCCTTTCCTGTATTAGCTTAATCTTCTTGATTGCCTGTTATACCAACTCTGGTCCTACTAACTTAGTTTCCCCAACATCGAACCATCCTATAGGTGACCTACACTTTTGTCCGTAAAGAGCTTCGTATGAAGCCATCTGAATACTGAAATGATAGCTATTATTATACGCGAACTCAATAAGCGGCAGATAATCATCCCAACTACCCTTGAAGTCTATCACATAAGCCTGTAACATATCCTCAAGTGTCTGAATAGTACGCTCAGCCTGTTCATCTGTTTGGGGATGAAATATTGTACTAAGACTTACCTGAGTCCCCAATCCTTTTTGGAAGAACCTCCAGAAATTAGCTGTAAACTGAGCACCTCTATCCGAGATAATAGATATAGGGACACCATGAAGTCGTACTATTTCCTTAATGTAAAGCCTTGCGTAATCCTCTGCGGAATATGTAGTCCTACCAGGCAGAAAATGGGTCGATTTTGTAAGTCTATCAACAATTACCCATATAGAATTGAACTTACGCTAGGTACGAGGTAAACCTATGATGAAATCCATATTAATTACTTCCCACCTCCAAGTCAGAATCTCTATAGCCTGCAATAATCCACCAGGTTTTTGATGCTCAGTCTTAACCTGCTGACAGTTAGGGCACTGAGCAACAAACTCCGCTATATCTTTTTTCATTCCGTCCCACCAATATATTTCCCTAATACCATGATACATCTTTGTTGCTCCTGGATGGACAGAATAACGAGAATAGTGCGTCTCTCTCATAACCTGCTGGCCCAGCCCTACAACATTAGGGACACATAACTGTCCTCGATATCTGAGGAACCTATCTCCTGTAATCTCAAATGGTGTCTTCTCCTTCTGAGGGGCTGTATCTCTATACTGAGCTAACAAAGGATCCTCATATTGGCGTTCCTTCACTTCAGTGACTAAAGAGGATGTTGCCGTGTCCTGAATAGTAACTCTGGTATCACCTGAATTCGGTAATCGAACTCCAAGACTAGCTAGCTGATGAATATCATGGGTTATCCCCCTCTTCTCTGGCTATAAATATGATAGGCTACCCATAGATGTACGACTGAAGGCATCAGCTACTACATTCGCCTTCCCTAGATGGTATAAAATATCAACGTCATAGTCTTTCAGTAGCTCCAACCATCTCCTTTGACGTAAATTTAATTCCTTTTGCTTGAAAATATACTAAAGGCTCTTATGATCCGTATAGATATCAACATGAATGCCATACAAATAGTGCCTCCATATCTTTAGTGCATAAATCATTGCGGCTAACTCTAAATCGTGGGTCGGGTAATTCTTCTCGTGCTTTCTTAGTTGTCTAGAAGCATAAGCTACAACCTTACCATGATGCATCAGTACACAACCCAATCCAACGCCCGAAGCGTCACAATAGATAGTATAACCATCGGTTCCCTCTAGGAGTGTTAGAACCGATGCTAAAGTTAGTTTGTCCTTCAATGCCTGGAAACTCCGTTCGCAAGCATCAGTCCACTAAAACTTAGCTCCCTTCTAAGTCAACTTTGTCAATGGTGTTGAAAGAGAAGAAAATCCCTCTACAAATCTTCTGTAATAACCTGCCAAACCAAGAAAGCTACGAACCTCCATCGGTGTCGTAGGTCTAGGCCAAGTCTTTACTGCCTCAATCTTAGATACAATAGTGGGAGCATACCTAGCCAAAGAATCAAACTGAAGGTTGTACTCCCGAACACTCATATTACCCTGCCGAAGGGTCAAGAACCCATCAACTCTGGCCCTTTTAAGCTCTGGAGGTAGATAATGACGAAGAAAAGCCTCTGTAAACTCATGTCATACCGCTAGAGGGGCATCCTCACCTCTGGACAACTCCCAAGACTCGTACCAATTAACTGCAACATCCTGAATTCTATAGGAAGCTAGCTCAACTGACTCAGTTGCATTGGCCTTCATTACCCTCAAAGTCCTCTGCATCATATCGATAAATACCTGAGGGTCCTCGTTTGGATCTGCTCCAGTGAATACCGGAGGGTCCAAATTAATGAAATCACGAACCCTCATACTGATGGCCCTATCTGCATGACCAACACCTACTTCCTGATGCCAAGATTGTGCGGCTACTAATCGAGTCAATAGCTGAATAGCATCTCTCATCTCCTGCCCTGGTGCATCTGGCTGAGGAGCTGGGTGTACATGGGTAGGCGCTGGAGCTGGTTCCCCTCCGAGCTCCTCTGGAGAGGGCGGGGTATGTGAAGTCTGAGATGAAATCTCACTATGAGACTCTCCCCGAGCCCTGGTAACTCGTGGCGCTCGACTAGTAGTCTCATCAGCCACGGACTTGCCCTTCTGGGCGGTTGTAGCCTACTTAGGCATCGCTGAAAACATAACATATCATTAAGGAAATGAATCCTTATATCGCACGATCTAAGATAAGAAAGGAGGATAACATCCTATATGTCTTGTACCCTCCTATTTATAAATACGGTACACAACACACTCATAAACAAGACTATACTAGACATGGTCTGTAGATAACCCTAAGACAGAAGTGCTTTGATACCACTTTTGTCACGACCCAAACCGATGGGCCATGACGAGTGCCCGAGTCCTACCTATCGAACACCCCTAAGCATGCGTCTAAGATATAAACATGAATAACATCTGTCAATAAACTACTGAGTCACGTGAATAACATACGTGAGGAAAACATGTCCAAAAGACATATATACATATACATGCGGAATACGGTAGGGCGAGCCAACAAGGCTGCTATAGATAACTATATATCCAAAACTAGAAGCCGACAAGGCCACTTACTATCAAACTATACATGACTGTCTACAGACCTCTAATAGAATGTACAACTATATGAAGGATGGGACTGGGCCCCATCGTACCCATATCTACATACAAAAAGAGCGTACCAAAACTAATAACAGCTTCGGATCAAATAGAGCACACCAACTCTCGTTGATCAAGGATCCTAAAAAGGGGGACCGTCAGCCTGTCTACTTGCACCTACGGGCATGAAACGCAGGCCCCAGGAAATAGGGGGCCAGTACGAATAATGTACCGAGTATGTAAGGCATAAAAGACATAAAAGAAAAATAGAGTAAAGGAATCTGCCTGTAAGTCTAAATAACTTTGTGAATCCTGAAATATTTATAAAGTCATGCATGTACGTATAAATGTCGTATCACGCGTAGGTATATGTATACATAACATCATCAAGCCTCTGAGAGCATCCCATCATATCATCTCGGCCTCTCTGGGTGAAATCATCAATGTATACCAACTGATCAGGTGGTGGTGCATATATATCGTCATAACCTTTTCCTATATCCCATATACATATAATATATGTGTATATAACGCTATTTGGTCATGGATCAATATACATATAAAATGAATGAAATGCATAAGAAGTAAGTTAATAAGATTTTTTGGAATGTCATAAGATCAATATGCCTTCGGATAAACTTTATCAACTACGTATTTTTTCTGAGACCCGTGAACAGAAGATATAATAATAAAACACATGGGAATTCAAGAACATAGGCACCCTTAGTGCTTCTACGAATAGAGACATTTATGAAAGTTGTGCGTTTCCTCGTTTCGTTTGTATCATATGGATCATGCCAAAAGGAAAGAAGGGATAAGCTTAACATACCTGAGCAGATTCTCTTGACAATCCCTCTAACACACGTCAATTGCGACAAAACATGTAACGGCGGATCGAAGTAGGGAAAAATCCGTATGATATTCTTGAGAAAGATTATACCGTACTCCCTTAGAATTGCATCTCACGCTGCTGTAGCGTTATAAGGGTTCATATGAACTTTTGGTGAAGCTACATCTGTTACCTTACAAACATATACATTTCCCTTTAATGACATATGTAGGTGTCTTTATCATAGGTGTGGGCCCCACTTTATGTGATGACTTAGCCAACAAATTCCCTAAATATGCCACCTAGACCCTAGCCAAAAGAGTCATTATTACCTAAATCCCTTGCTGCCACGTTGGGTCTCCACTAAGCTTATCCAAAAATTCTAATTACTTTGTTAATCTCCCACTAAAAATTAATAATTAACCAATTATCCATATAATTAAGAATTATCTCAAATTACTTAAAATAGTAATCACCTTTAACACACTTTATATACCTTACTATCATGGTCATGTGGTACATTGTATGGCACTAGTCCATAAATACCAGGTATTATAGCTTCGACCGTATTTTATCCCAAATTGACAACCTTTAACGAAACTCATTTTCTTTGATTTGCTTACCCTTTAACCTTCACCGAATTTACTTATTACCTGTTATAAATAGCATAAATACTTATAACCTCAAAATTAATCTCATTCTCGAGCCTACGCCGATTAACTTACGATGAAACTTTAACGTACGAAATGTGGGATGTAACATCCTTCCCCCCTTAGAAACATTCGTCATCGAATGTTTAACTCCCCGAGATCTATATAAATCTTTTTCAGAGTCACCTTTGTAACAATACTACTACCAACCCTTCCTGTAGAAAACTCAATAATTCAATGCCACATATTGCGACAATCACCAATAACGACAATAGCCTCACACGACCAATGACCATAACTAACACAAGAATCCATACACGCACCTTAAGGCTGTGATGTCTCAGTCGGATCCTCCTCTGGAAGAGGAAACAAATGGGGATACCTAGACTTCATGTCTTCTTCGGCTTCCCAAGTCATTTATTCCACATTATTGTTTCTCCAAAGTACTTTAATCGAAGCTACGTCCTTAGTTCTCAATCTCCGAACCTGTCTATCTAGTCTAGCAATGGGAGTTTCCTCATATGATAGTTGCTCTATGACTTGAACATCGTCAACTGACATGACTCTGGAAGGATCTCCGATTTATGGAGCATAGACACATGAAAGACTGGATGTACAGACTCCAAGTCAGAAGGCAAGTCTAACTCATATACTACCTGGCCTACCTTGCGTATGATCTTATATGGTCCAATGTACCGAGGGCTAAGTTTTCCTTTCTTACCGAACCTCATAATGCCTTTCATCGGTGATACCTTTAGGAATACCCAGTCGTCAACCTGAAACTCCAAGACTTCTAAGAGCTGCTAATAGCCTTTCCTGTATTAGCTTAATCTTCTCGATTGCCTGTTATACCAACTCTGGTCCTACTAACTTAGTTTCCCCAACATTGAACCATCCTATAGGCGACCTACACTTTTATCCGTAAAGAGCTTCGTATGAAGCCATCTTAATACTGAAATGATAGCTATTATTATACGCGAACTCAATAAGCGGCAGATAATCATCCCAACTACCCTTGAAGTCTATCACATAAGCCTGTAACATATCCTCAAGTGTCTGAATAGTACGCTCAGCCTGTCCGTCTGTTTGGGGATGAAATGTTGTACTAAGACTTACCTGAGTCCCCAATCCTTTTTGGAAGAACCTCCAGAAATTAGCTGTAAACTGAGCACCTCTATCCGAGATAATAGATATAGGGACACCATGAAGTCTACTATTTCCTTAATGTAAAGCCTTGCATAATCCTCTGCGGAATATGTAGTCCTAAAAGGCAGAAAATGGGTCGATTTTTTAAGTCTATCAACAATTACCCATATAGAATTGAACTTACGCTAGGTACGAGGTAAACCTATGATGAAATCCATATTAATTACTTCCCACCTCCAAGTCGGAATCTCTATAGCCTGCAATAATCCACCGGGTTTTTGATGCTCAGTCTTAACCTACTGACAGTTAGGGCACTGCGCAACAAACTCCGCTATATCCTTTTTCATTCTGTCCCACCAATATATTTCCCTAATACCATGATAAATCTTTGTGGCTCCTGTATGGACAGAATAACGAGAATAGTGAGTCTCTCTCATAACCTGCCGGCCGAGCCCTACAACATTAGGGACACATAATTGTCCTTGATATTTGAGGACCCCATCTCCTGTAATCTTAAATGGTGTCTTCTCCTTCTGAGGGGTTGTATCTCTATAATGAGCTAACACAGGATCCTCATATTGGCGTTCCTTCACTTCAGTGACTAAAGAGGATGTTGCCGTGTCCTGAATAGTAACTCTGGTATCACCTGAATTCGGTAATCAAACTCCAAGACTAGCTAGCTGATGAATATCATGGGTTATCCCCCTCTTCTCTGGCTATAAATATGATAGGCTACCCATAGATCTACGACTGAAGGCATCAGCTACTACATTCGCCTTCCCTAGATGGTATAAAATATCAACGTCATAGTCTTTCAGTAGCTCCAACCATCTCCTTTGACGTAAATTTAATTCCTTTTGCTTGAAGATATACTGAAGGCTCTTATGATCCGTATAGATATCAACATGAATGCCATACAAATAGTGCCTCCATATCTTTAGTGCATGAATCACCGCGGCTAACTCTAAATCGTGGGTCGGGTAATTCTTCTCGTACTTTCTTAGTTGTCTAGAAGCATAAGCTACAACCTTACCATGATGCATCAGCACACAACCCAATCCAACGCCCGAAGCGTCACAATAGATAGTATAACCATCGGTTCCCTCTAGGAGTGTTAGAACCGATACTAAAGTTAGTTTGTCCTTCAATGCCTGGAAACTCCGTTCGCAAGCATCAGTCCACTGAAACTTAGCTCCCTTTTGAGTCAACTTTGTCAATGGTGTTGAAAGAGAAGAAAATCCTTCTACAAATCTTTTGTAATAACCTGCCAAACCGAGAAAGCTACGAACCTCCATCGGTGTCGTAGGTCTAGGCCAAGTCTTTACTGCCTCAATCTTAGATACAATAGTGGGAGCATACCTAGCCAAAGAATCAAACTGAAGGTTGTACTCCCGAACACTCATATTACCCTGCCGAAGGGTCAAGAACCCATCAACTCTGGCCCTTTTAAGCTCTGGAGGCAGATAATGACGAAGAAAAGCCTCTGTAAACTCATGTCATACCGCTAGAGGGGCATCCTCACCTCTGGACAACTCCCAAGACTCGTACCAATTAACTGCAACATCCTGAATTCTATAGGAAGCTAGCTCAACTGACTCAGTTGCATTGGCCTTCATTACCCTCAAAGTCCTCTGCATCATATCGATAAATACCTGAGGGTCCTCGTTTGGATCTGCTCCAGTGAACACCGGAGGGTCCAAATTAATGAAATCACGAACCTCGCACTGATGGCCCTATCTGCATGACCAATACCTACTTCCTGACGCCAAGATTGTGCGGCTACTAATCGAGTCAATAGTTGAATAGCATCTCTCATCTCCTGCCCTGGTGCATCTGGCTGAGGAGCTGGGTGTACATGGGTAGGCGCTGGAGCTGGTTCCCCTCCGAGCTCCTCTGGAGAGGGCGGGGTATGTGAAGTCTGAGATGAAATCTCACTATGAGACTCTCCCCGAGCCCTGGTAACTTGTGGCGCTCGACTAGTAGTCTCATCAGCCACGGACTTGCCCTTCTGGGCAGTTGTAGCCTACTTAGGCATCGATGAAAACATAACATATCGTTATATCGCACGATCTAAGATAAGAAAGGAGGATAACATCCTATATGTCTTGTACCCTCCTATTTATAAATATGGTACACAACACACCCATAAAGAAGACTCTACTAGACATGGTTTGTAGACAACCCTAGGACAGAACTGCTCTGATACCACTTTTGTCACGACCCAAACCGATGGGCCATGACGAGTGCCCGAGTCCTACCTATCGAACACCCCTAAGCATGCGTCTAAGATATAAACATGAATAACATCTGTCAATAAACTGCTGAGTCACGTGAATAATATACGTGAGGAAAACATGTTCAAAAGACATATATACATATACATGCGGAATACGGTAGGGCGAGCCGACAAGGCTGCTATAGATAACTATATATCCAAAACTAGAAGCCTACAAGGCCACATACTATCAAACTATACATGATTGTAGGGCCGGGCACTCATGTTATTCATGTTTATTGACAGATGTTATTCATGTTTATATCTTAGACGCATGCTTAGGGGTGTTCGAGCAGGTAGGACTAAGGCACTCGTCATGGCCCATTGGTTTGGGTCATGACAAAAGGAAAGAAGGGATAGGCTTAACATACCTGAGCCGATTCTCTTGACAATTCCTCTAACACACATCAATTGCGACAAAACACGTAACGGTGGATCGAAGTAGGGAAAAATCCGTATGATATTCTTGAGAAAGATTGTACCGTACTCCCTTAGAATTGCATCTCACGCTGCTGTAGCATTATAAGGGTTCATATGAACTTTTGGTTAAACTACATCTGTTGCCTTACAAACATATACATTTCCCTTTAATGACATATGTAGGTGTCTTTATCATAGGTGTGGGGCCACTTTATGTGATGACCTAGCCAACAAATTCCCTAAATATGCCACCTAGCCCCTAGCCAAAATAGTCATTGTTACCTAAATCCCTTGCTGCCACGTTGGGTCTCCACTAAGCTTATCCAAAAATTCTAATTACTTTGTTAATCTCCCATTAAAAATCAATAATTAACCAATTATCTCAAATTACATAAAATAGTAATCACCTTTAACACATTTTATATACCTTACTATCATGGTCATGTGGTACCTTGTATGGCACTAGTCCATAATTACCGGGTATTATAGCTTCGACCGTATTTTATCCCAAATTGACAACCTTTAACGAAACTCATTTTCTTTGATTTGTTTACCCTCTAACCTTTACGGCATTTACTTATCCCCTGTTATAAATAGTATAAATACTTATAACCTCAAAAATAATCTCATTCTTGAGCCTACGCCGATTAACTTACGACGAAACTTTAACGTACGAAATGCGGGATGTAACAGGTCCGAGTCCCCACCCACTGTCCTCACTCGGGTCTTTGCTCTATCATACATGTCCTTAATCACCCTAACATAGGCAACATGTACACCTCTAGCCTCCAAACATCTCCACAAACCTCCCTCGGAACTTTATCGTATGCCTTTTCAAAGTCGATGAACACCATATGCAAGTCATTCTTTCTCTCCCTATACTGCTCCATCAATTTCCTAACAAGGTGGATGTCTTCTGTAGTCGAACGTCCCGGCATAAACCCGAACTGGTTCTCTCAAATAGACACACTCCTCCTCACCCTTAGCTCTACCATTCTCTCCCGGACTTTCATAGTGTGGCTAAGTAGCTTGATACCCCGATAGTTATTGCAATTTTGGATATCACTCTTGTTCTTGTATACAGGAACCATAGTGCTCCACCTCCACTCTTCGGGCATCTTCTTCATTCTAAAATGACATTAAACAACCTAGTGAGCCACTCCAAGCCTGCCTTGCCCGCACTCTTCCAAAAATCTACCGGGATTTCATCTGTCCTGGTCATTTTGCCCCTGCTCATCTGACGCATAGCTCCCTCCACTTCATCAAATCTAATTCGCCTACAATTTCCAAAGTCACAGCGACTCCCAGAGAGTTCCAAATCACCCAGTAAAATATTCCTATCCCCCTCCTCGTTCAAGAGACTATGGAAGTAAGTCTGCCATCTCTGACAGATAAGCCCCTCATCCAGCAAAACTCTACCTTATTCACCCTTGATGCATTTCACTTGGTCCAAGTCACGAGCCTTCCTTTCTTGCGCCTTGGCTAACCTGAACAACCTCTTATCCCCACCTCGGCCCTCGAGTTCCTCATACAAACGACTAAAAGTTGCAGTCTTGGCCGCCGTAACTGCAAGTTTTGCCTCTTTCTTAGCCAATTTATATTGCTCCATATCGCCCTCTTCTCCTCATCGTCTACACTTTCCACTAGCTTCAGATACGTCTCTCTCTTGGTTTTTACTTTTTCTTGCACCTCTCCATTCTACCACCAGTGTCCCTTGTGACCACCAGAGTAACCCTTTGAGACCCCTAATACCTCTCTCGCGGCTTCTCTAATAAACTGCGCAGTCGTGGTCCACATAGCGCTTGAGTCCCCACTACTCCTCCAAGCCCCCATAGTCAGCAACTTGACCCCCAACTCCTGCGTTTTAGCTTCCGTCAAGGCTCCCCACTTGATCTTATGTTGGCTATACATCGCCCTCTTCCTCGTGATCTCTAGGTCCATGACTAGGAGCCTATGAAGGGTCGAGAGGTTCTCACTCGGGATGACCTTGAAATCAGTGCAAAGACTTCTATCGGACTTTCTACAGAGTAAATAATCAATCTGAGTCTCGACCACCGAACTCCGGAAGGTGACCAAGTGCTCCCTCTTCTTCGGGAACTCGAGTTTGCTATCACCAAATCAAATGCTCTAGAAAAGTCCAGCAGGGACGTTCCTCCTCCGTTTCTATCTCCAAAACCAAAGCCACCATGCACATCATCATACCCCCCAGACGTCGCTCCAATGTGGCCGTTAAAATCTCCTCCTATGAAAAGCTTCTCGGTATGCGGGATACCACGCACCATCTCATCCAAATCCTCCCAGAAATGCCTCTTGACATCCTCATTCAAGCCTGTTTGGGGTGCGTACGCACAGACTAGTTCACAAAGGTCCTTATCAACCAAGATACCTACCTTGTTCCTTCCCCTTCCTTCCCAGAATACCATAGTTTGAACATGTCCACATCCCGCGCCTTATCTCCTACCCACCTAGTCTCATGTACACAAGCTATATTAATCTTCCTTTTCTCGAGAATCTTCGCTAACTCTACAGATTTACCAGTCAAAGTTCCTATGTTCCAAGACCCTACTCTCAGCCTAGTAGCTCCCTTAGCCCTCTTACCCCCCCCCTCCCCCGCGATGACACCCCCGAGGACAAGACCTTACCCTACCATCGTTCACCAAAGCCACTATAAACTAGGAGTCACTACGCAAGCACTATCTCGAAAACAAGCAACAAAAATAAAATGAATTACCGAAATATAATCTACCATTAAAGGTTGCAAAACAGGTGAAGAAATAAAATAAAAGAACTAACGGGAACTATAATCTACAACTAAAGGTCAGAAAAACAGATGAAGAAATAAAATAAAGGCACTAAAGGGAACTATAATCTACAACTAAAGGTCAGAAAAACAGGTAAAAAAATACAATAAAAGAGCTAAAGGGGACTATAATCTACCATTAAAGGTCAAAAAGAATATGTGCAAAACTAGAGCAAAACTATTAGGGGATATATTGAATAAAGATTCAAAATAAAGATGTAAACAGGTAGATAACAATATAAACAAGTAGGCAAAGCTATCACTAATGCAATTAATTTGACAATACTAGGGTAAATACTAATTAAAGATTCAAGAACTAATAGGCAGGCAAGGAAATATAATTACGCTAAAATATCAAACTATTAAAATATCAAGACAAGAGAGGAACAATAGAACCTGGATTGCAGCCTTTGAAGTTAACAGAAATCTGGCCGGCGGTGATGGATTGCGATGAGCTGGCTGAAGGGGACAATACAAACCCTTAAACTGATAAAAATCTCACCCTATAGCTCCTGATTCCTAATCTGAATTCCAATTTCTTTACCGAAAAAAGAAGACGAAATCGCCGGAGAAAGGCGAGTGAAATACGACGGCGGGAGAAATCTCTGCAGCAACGACGGCGACGGTACTAGCAGTGGCGGTTTGGTATGAGGGATCGAAAGAGAGATAACCCTCAGTAGTAATAACACCTTTCAATCTTGTGATTATTTCAGTGAGAGAACAACCTAGCAAAACCCCCCAGTTTTCTTGTTGAAGAACGAACAAATAAATCCCCCAATTTTCGTATCAAACAACGAAGAAGCAAACAATTTTCCAGAAAATGAAAGAACATCGATTGGGCGGCAATCTACTTGTAATTATGAGATTATTATATAGTATCCAAGCAGTAGATTTTTATAAGATAAAATACCAAATTTATGAAACTTCAAAAAGTTTTAATAAGTATAAATCTATTGCTCGATCATACTAAATATTTTTCATGAAAGATGATTTCCATCTTACCAAATACCAAAACATGGCTTGATCATGAAAAATATTTTCTTGGAAATTATTTCCCCTCATATGAGACATACCTTAAAAGGGAGCAGTTTGCTAAAAGTAGTTAGTAAGGATATTAAGCCTAATGGTAAGCTAATAAAAGGTAATATGATAATTTAATATTAGATAAGTAATGGATAATTCAATAATAATAAACAAGGAAGAACAAGAGAAAATATATAAATAAAAAAATTAGTTGTAGCTAATATAGAAGATTAAGAATTATTTGAATTTGAGATGAGTAAGTTATTTGAATTCTAAAATGAAAAGTCATAGTACTATATATATGGATAGATCACATAGATAAAGCCAAAATATATTAAACAATATAAGAATTTCATGTAATAGATTAAAATATAAAAACGTAAAGCCACAGTCGTGTCAAGTAAACCTTAAACCACGGTCCTCCTCATGACTCTCTCAATGCCCACATGGCTAATATGAGTCTTAAGGACCACCAGTTATGTTGCCATAACCAAGGTTTACTGTCTGGACTGTTAAACTGTCTGTGCTCTATAGTCTCAACCTCAGAACCATTGGGTGGTACAGTATAAAACTAGCAGCAAAACATATTTTAAGAATAGACTAGTATGCATATTAAAATATAAAAACATAATTAAACTTCATATAGATAATTTCAACAATTAAATTAATACTTGATATATGTAGTAAATAAAATAGAAGAAAAAACATAATTGCTTATTACATATAATAAATATATTAATTATAAAATATATCGGTAATTTTAGAATAAGTAATATATTTGTTTAAGTATACATCAGGTATATTTCTAGGTTATTTGTAGTATAAATTATTTAATTATATATTTGAGTTGTAGGCATTCAAAATTTATTGAATTTAAATCCATAAGAAATTTGGATTTAATATCAATTAAATATATTTCGGTCCAAATAAATATTATGGGCTAATATAATTGGATTAATTATATAAGTCCAATACATATGGGTTAAATAAAGAAGTCCAAATCCATTGAGCTAATCCATTTAGTTGGGCTACAAATGATGAGCCAACTTTATTAGGCCCAATATGCCATCTTCCTAGAGGCCCAATTTGGTGCCACGTGTCAAATGACGTGGCATGCCAAGTCAAACATAAGAGCCAATAGGATCGTGCCACGTTTCAAAATGACAAGGCATGCCAAGTCAAATAAAAAAGCCAATGAAATCACGCCACATGTGCAAGTGACATGTTATGACCAATCAAATGGGGCCTTGTCACTCTTCAATCTGATTGGTCGGAAAGAGTTTGTTCTCATCACAACTCTTCCCTTCACAACTATAAATATGGTCTTCATAACCTAGAAAAGAAACCAAAAGTTATAACAAGAAGACACAAGGGAGCTCGTGGATGAAAGGCCACAATTCTCTGCAAACTGCAAGTGTTCAAGCATTCAAGCACTTCAACACAAATTTCAAGTATCCAAGATCAAGAACGAAGTCAAATCAAATACAAGGCGTTCAAGATCAAGGCTACTTGTTCGTGATAAAATTCATGGCAACAATCAAAGCGTTCACGACGGATAAATTAAATTCAAATTCAAGATCAAGCTCAAAGGCCCTTGAATTTATGTTGGAAAAGTAGAATCAGAGGATCTATAGAGATTGTAACACTCATATTACTTGAAATTAAATACTACGATTGTTGCAATATTTTTCGGTCTCGATTATTTTCTCAATGCAAATTTATTGTCTACAAATTCTGGCACACCCAGTAGGACAATCTCTACCTCTCATCTCAACTTTTCAATCACCAAAGTTCAAGAACATCGAAATGGCTTTACATATCATCAACTCTAGATCAACTTCCATTAAGGCTGCTAATTCTAAGTTCTATGCTAATGTGGAAAGTATACTTGATGTTACATTTGAAAGCTTTGAGCCAGTTACAAGTAGCAAAGCAAGCTCTTCAGGACAACAAGCACTCTAAGTGTCATCTGTATCAACCCCTATTTTGGGATCTTCATCCTCAAAAGGAGTGAGATCTTCTCTAAGCACGACCCAAAAAGGGAACAACGTCGCCGAAGTGATTGAAAAAGTTCTTGCCCAACTTAGTTTATCTAAGTCCAAGAAACCCTCCATGCAAGCCGATGATGATGGCTTGAACACTGGATCTACTATAGTCTCCATTAATGCCACCTCTGAGCTCTATCCCAATAATGACCGATATCATTCTTCATCCTCTATGTCGATCATGCAAGTAATGGTTATTGAAGCTTCTACCATATTAGAACAACTTGCAATTTTGACAAAAACAGTTGAAGGCCTATCAAAGCGCATGCATGATCAAGATGCTAAACTTTCCAAATTAACAAATAAATTGGATAGCACGATAGAAGGAGAATCCACACAAACACCTTTAAATTTTCAAAGGTCACAAGAAAAAGGAGACTCTTCAGAAAAGCAAGCAACGACAGCCAATGAGATCCAAGTCTCCGTCGAAGGTCTGATTCCCGTTGAGAAATTAAATGACTTTATCATAGAGGCTATCAAAGATAAGCCTGAGTCGTCGTCCAAATTATCTGTCACATATACAAAGTCGTATACGCAAAGAATTGATAACTTGAAGATGCATGTTGGTTATCAACCTCCTACATTGCAATAATTCGACGGCAAGGGAAATCCAAAACAATATGTAGCGCACTTCGTTGAAACTTGCAACAATGCTAGAACGTACGGTGATTATCTTATCAAACAGTTTGTTCGCTCGCTCAAAGGTAATGCATTCGATTGGTACACAGATCTCGAACCTGATTCTATCGATAGTTTAGAGCAGTTGGAGCAAGAGTTTCTCAATCGTTTCTATAGCACAAGACTCATCATAATCATGATCGAACTTACAAACACTCATCAAGGAAAGAATGAGCCAGTTATTGACTTCATCAACCACTGGAGGAGCTTAAGCCTCAACTGCAAAGATCGCCTTAGCGAAACTTCTGGCATCGAAATATGCATTCAAGGCATGCACTGGAGTCTTCGCTATATCTTACAAGGCATAAAGCCAAAAATATTTGAAGAACTAGCAACTCGTGCACATGATATGGAATTGAGTATGGCTATAGGTGGATATCAAAGGTTTCCTGGATTTGAGCCTCATTATGAAATAAAAGCAGAGGATGCTGAGAATGGGGGCAAATATTCATCCGAAGATGAAACTGAAGAGTCCATGCATGTTGCAATGCTCCTCAATGCACGAGCGTAAACTGCAAGTTGTAATGCTCCTCAACGTACGAGCGTAAACTGCAAGTTGTAATGATCCTTAACGCATGAGCCTAAACTGCAAGTTATATTGCTCCTAAACGCACGAGCCTAAACTGCAAGTTATAATGGTCCTCAATGCACGATCCTAAACTGCATGTTGCAATGCTCCTCAACGCACGAGCTTAAACTGCAAGTTATAATGCTCCTCAATGCACGAGCCTAAACTGCATGTTGCAATGCTCCTCAACGTACGAGCCTAAATTGCAAGTTATAATGCTTCTTAGTATATGAGTATATATTGTATGTCACGAAGCTTCCCAATTTTGAACTAAATCTTTAAGGCGTAAAGCTCTTCAAATTTGGGCAAAGTGTTCAAGTCGCAAAGCTCTTCAAATTCGAGCAAAGTCTTCAAGTTGTAAAGCTCTTCAAGTTTGGGCAAAGTATTCAAGTCGCAAAGCTCTTCAAATAGGAGTAAAGACTCAAGTCGAAAGCTCTTCAAAGTCGAGAAATAACTTCAAATCGCAAAGTTATTCAAATTCGAGCCAAACTTCAAGATGTAAAGATCTTCAAATTCGGCAAAGTCTTCAAGTTATAAAGCTCTTCAAAGTCGAGCAAAGTGTTCAAATTGCAAAACTCTTCAACTTTGAGCTAAATCTTCAAGTCACGAAGCTCTTCAAATTCGAGTGGAACTTCAAGTTGCAAAACTCTTCAAAATTGAGCAAGTCTTAAAGTAGCGAATCATTTCGAATTGTAAGCTAAATCTTCAAATTACAACGCTCCTAGATGCACGAGTCTAAACTGCAGGTCATAGATCTCTTAAAATTCGAGCAAAATCTTCAAGTTGCAAAGCTCCTCAAAACACGAGTTTAAATTGCAAGTCGCTACGCTCCTTGACGCACGAGCCTAAACTGCATGTTCCTATACTCCTGGCCCGCATGAGTCTAAACTGTGTACGGCCAAAAAATAAAAGTCCGCTAGATTGAAAACCTCAAAATAGGCGGCCTAGTCAAAAGTTAGGACATAAAAAATAAAATAAAAATTACCCATTCTGAACTACGGTATGACTTGATCCTCTTTACCGTGGTACGTAGGCAACTTAGAGTTTCATTCTGGGTTCAGTCGCATAAGTTCAAAAGATACATAATCCCCCAATTGTTGTTCGAATGAAGTATGATGGAATGTAATCCATTCAATCAGCACTTGAAAATCGAGCTGAGATACCATTCTTCTGTTAAACTTTGGATCCCATTTGATTTAAAGGGGGAAAGCCGCTATGGTAAATTGGTGTCTTCAATGAAATGATTAATATCTTTTAGGAGGCTGCCAAGAATTTGCATTGAAGTCCGGGGATTCGTTATGTCATTATGTTCGCCAAACCTTCAAGTTTGTTAGTCTTCAAGTCCACCATCCTTCAAGTTGAAGTCTGCAAGTCTGCTAGTCTTTAAGTTTAAGTATTCAAGCCTCCAAGTCTTCAAGTTGAAGTCTTCAAGTCCTTCAGTCTTCAAGTTGAAGTCCTCTAATTCGCCGGTCTTCAAGTTGAATTATTTAAGCCCTCCAAGTCTTCAAGTCTGCTAATTTTTCAAGTTGAAGTTTAAAAGTCCACCGCTCCTCAGGCTGAAGCGTCAAAGTCCGTCGATTCTTCAAGTCCGCAAAACTTCAAGTTTGTCGATCTTCAAGTTGAAGTATGCAAAGTCCACCAAGTCTTCAAAGTTCGCCAAATGTTCAAGTCGACCAAGTCTTCAAATTGAAGCTTTCTAATTTTTCAATCTTAAGGTGGACATGTTAGTCCATTAGCACCTTAAGTTGGCCTCTTCGCGTATTTGTCCTTAAAAGGAACTATGATTTTCAATCTTAAGGTGGACGTTTAAGTCCCTTTGCACCTTAAGTTGGCCTCTTTGCGCGTTTGACCTTAAAATGAACTATAATTTTCCAGTCTTAAGATGGGCATTTAAGTCCCTTTGCACCTTGAGCTGGTCTCGTCACGGATTTGATCCTTCTATATGCTATTGAGGATCTTGTCCTTTCATAGGTTACCAGGAATTGGTCCTTCTATATGTTGTTGCAAATTTGATACTCCTTTTGATACTTTTATATGCGGTTATGGATTGGATCCTTTTGTATGCTGTTATGGAGTTGATCCTTCTATATGCTGTTATGGATTGATCCTTCTATAAGTTGTTGTAGATTTATCCATCTCTCTCAGAGAGAGAGAGAGAATTTGCTAATGAAGATATCTCCATTACCTACAAAAAGGGAAAGAAACGAACGCAAAGTAAAATGAGGAGAAATTACCGTGACGCAGCTAAGTCAGAATAGCCAAAAGAAAAAGAGGACTCAAAACAGCTCGCAAAGGCAGCAAATTGATGATGACAAGCGTAGAGAATTATGCCATATATATAGGAAAAGCAAATGTGGCTATCAAATAGTGATTTCGATGTGGGACGTTGCGACAATTAGTCTTTGAAAATGACTCGGATAGTTGAAAGGCGGCAGTAAGAGTTTGTTATCAACAAGGATTCGGTAGCAAACTTTGAAGACAAATATCCCTAGTCAACTCCTAAAGGGATTTGGATAAGTGTTAGCATGGTAAAGCAAGCTTGAAATAGCTTGGAATTGAGTTACGTGGAAACTTCTTAAGGCCAATTAAATTGCATTAATTATGAATTGAGCTGAATCTTAATTTATGGCCTTACACGAGCTGTACTAAACATGTCAAGTATAGTTCTCAACTAAAATAATAATAATAACAATAAGAGTTATTTTAAATCTCCAAACTCAAAGGGGACATGAGCAAACAATCACAACTCTCACGTGACTGAGGATTGGAACTTCCGTGTTTCAAGTATTTATTATTTGTAAGATGATTTGGCTCGAGTTTTACGTAAAAAGAGAAGGAATGGCGCTTCGATATTACTTCAATCCTTGTCTTCCAAATTCATCAAAATGTATATTTTGCCACGTCTTGAAGTAGGGGGCATTTGTAGGCAATCGAAATTTTATTGAATTTAAATCCATAAAAAATTTGGATTTAATATCAATTAAATATATTTCGGTCCAAATAAATATTATGGGCTAATATAATTGGATTAATTATATAAGTCCAACACATATGGGTTAAATAAAAAAGTCCAAATCCATTAGGCTAATCCATTTAGTTTGGCTACAAATGATGAGCCCACTTTATTAGGTCCAATATGCCATCTTCCTAGAGGCTCAGTTTGGTGCCATGTGTCAAATGACGTGGCATGCTAAGTCAAATAGAAGAGCCAATAGGATCGTGCCACGTGTCAAAATGACAAGGCATGCCAAGTCAAATAAAAAAGCCAATGAAATCACGCCACGTGTGCAAGTGACATGTTATGACCAATCAAATGGGGCCTTGTCACTCTTCAATCTGATTGGTCGGAAAGAGTTTGTTCTCATCACAACTCTTCCCTTCCACAACTATAAATATGGGTCTTCATAACCTAGAAAAGAGACCAGAAGTTATAACAAGAAGACATAAGGGAGCTCGTGGATGAAAGACCACAATTCTCTGCAAACTGCAAGTGTTCAAGCATTCAAGCACTTCAACACAAATTTCAAGTATCCAAGATCAAGAACGAAGTCAAATCAAATACAAGGCGTTCAAGATCAAGGCTACTTGTTCGTGATAAAATTCGTGGCAACAATCAAAGCGTTCGCGACGGATAAATTAAATTCAAATTCAAGATCAAACTCAAAGGCCCTTGAATTTATGTTGGAAAAGTAGAATTAGAGGATCCATAGAGATTGTAACACGCATATTACTTGAAATCAAATACTATGATTGTTGCAATATTTTTCGGTCTCGATTATTTTCTCAAAGCAAATTTATTGTCTACATGAGTTTCATCAAAAAATTATTCATGATTATGATTCAATTCCTTTAACTTCATAGAGTTTTTTTCAAAAGAAAAAAAAATGATACTTGAAAAGGCTTTATTATTTTATATTCGCCGCACATTGCACCGGTTCTGATACTAGTTCAATTAAGAGATTTTTACATGATAGGTCTCTTATTTAAGAATATTTATATAAATAACATCACTTGTGGTTTGTTTCAATAATGAAAGATTTTTTTACTATTTTGGCAGGTTAAGAAAATAAATAGATCCCACTAAATCAGGAATTTATTTTATTCCCTTATTCCTTATTAAATGTTTCTCTCTCATCTATATGGTAATGAAAATATGAAAAATTCAACCTTTTTGGATTTTGATTTTTTTTTAATTGTTTGGATATTTAGATCTATAAGCATGTATGAAGTAATGTAACTTAAATTCAGTAAATATTTATAAAACGTACATTGTATAACCACATATTTTTTATTTAATAATTTTATATTCTATTATATTTGAATATAACAGTTACAGATTCATCGCATCTTTCTAGAATAAATTTAAAGATTTATGTTATTCTTTTAGTATAAATTTGTCATAATAAATTTAAGAATCCTTTATGCCATGATTTTCTCTTCATTTTCACTATTTTCTCCCCTTTCCACAAAATTTAATCACTAAATAAAATGAAAGGTTTTAAACGTGAAACATTCATGAGTCATTTTTATACTTTATATATAATAGTAATACTTTATAATATTTAAACAACTGCAATGTGCTCTAAATATATAACAACTATACAATAAATATGTGGTATATTTTATATTATAAAATTTAATATTCCGAATATACGTCGTATATATTTATCATATTGAGAAAAAGAATTATATACTATGTATATCCAAATAAAATAATATTTTATACTAATAATATTTAATTTGGACTTCATAATATACTTATTAAATAAATATTAATGTATTATACTAATAATATAATATGTATAATATCTAAATATTATAAATATCACTTATTCATCCAAGCATGCACTATTTATACAAGCATTCATATTTATCAATAAAATATAGTTATACCACCAAATAAAATGTTACCATAATTGAAATAGAGAGAAAGTACCAATAAAATAATAATTAATGATAATTTTATTATTAGATGGGAACTGAAACCCTTTGATTTTATATTTAAGGAAATGAACAGTTTAGATGCGTGATTGTAGGTACGGGTTTAAAGGTTTCTGCTAGGAATATAATTATGTAAAATACCTGCACGTTTGTGAAAATTTTTCTTAAATTTTGTCTATTTATGTTTTTTGCCCTATTTTAATGCCCCAAATTCGGATTCAAGTTTGCAATTACTGGAAACTTCTTAGGTACGTTTCTCTCCCAATCTCTTCGACCTACCGCCAAAATCGAAAGATTCAAATGCCTTAAGCAGAGATCAGCTTCTGAAAGAGTAAAGACGAGTAATGGAGGCCGAGGAGGAGGAGGAGGTTCTTTCGTCGTCAGAACGTGATGATTCGAGCGACGAATTCCTTTGCGAGCCCGATGATGACATCGATTTCGAATCTAATAGCGGCGATGATGACCAGAATGTAGAATCTCACGCGGGTACCAGTTCGCCTGATGAAGATCGAAAATCGCAAAATGTTGATGCTCTTGTGAGGTAGAGTCAATTATTCATTTATTCTTTGCTTGCAAAGACCTAGCATATAAGTAGTAGGTGGATAAAACTGCTCTTTGAGGACGGTGGAGACCTTTGGTTAAACTAGGGTTTCGCAGTTATTCATATGTTATTGTGACAGAAGCTGTTTGTTTTGTCAATCGCACTGGCTCATGTCAGCAAAGAGTTCTGAGAGTAGCAGTTAAATATGGATTAACTATGCCTAAATCCCAAACTAGTTAGGGGCGGTTATATGAATCTTCTATTTCCCTTCTGCTGAGTTTGGCCAAGTGCTCCCTCTATCCCAATTTATGTGATGATATTTTCTTTTTAGTCTGTCCCAAAAAATGATACGTTTCTATATTTAGAAATAATTTAGCATTAAACTTCCTATTTTTTCCGCAATTAGATGATTTTTAGCCACACAAGTATTTATGGCTTGTTTCCAACCACAAAATTTCAAAAGTCTTTGTCTTTCTTAAACTCGATCAAACACTATCTTATAAATTGGGACGGAGGAATTACTAAATAAATTTGTCTTTTAGGCAAATTAGGGGGAACTCTAACAGCAGCTCTATACAATTTGAAGTTTGTACCAATGTTCTGATCCAAGTCTTTCCTGCAGAGTTATTGGAATGCACATTTCACTTTTTGTGCAAAATGAATTAATACTTTTTGAATTCTGATAGATCACTAATGCTGAAGGGAAACTATTTAGGAATCTTATAACATGGATCTAAGATATCCTGATTGTGATGAAATCAGGGGTAATCTTATTGTGAAAAGACAATCCCTACTTCCACGAGTCTATTCAGTGACAGATGCAGCAGCCAATCTCCGAAAGCCATTCAAACCTCCAAGCTCCAATGGTTACAGTAGTACCAATGAGCATCTAGCCCGTCGTCTTTGTGCTCGTAAAAGGTTTGTGCCATGGGGGTCAACAAGGCCAGTGTTGCTTGCAATTACAAACAGGCTGCACGCTCCAGAAGCTGCTGAGATAGATGCGGTGGAAGAAAATGTAGAACTGCCACCTGGTGTTGAAGCTTTGGTGTTGTGGCAGCCTGAAGAAATTGTGGAGGAAGGCTGTAATTTAGTACCTATAATTGTGGATCCATTGCTTGTTAAGTTCCTTCGTCCTCATCAAAGGTACTTCATGATATAGGGTGTATCTGATTATTTGCATGTGATATTTAATGGTGCAATGTTGAATTAAGTGCATGAATGAAAGGGCAATGTTAGAATTGGAAGCTATGGACTTAAATGTATCTTAGTATGATGCCCTCAAAAGATTCCTCATATTGTCTGATTAGGTTACTTTGTACCATTTTAGTTCATGATATTCATATGGAATTTGCAACATTAAGCTGATGATATGCATCAGTAAGTTGATAAATTTTTCGCTCCTCGTCATAACTCCAAAAAGAACATTTATATTATTTGCTGAACTTCAACCTTCTACTTAATCTTAACACCATTGTAGTATTCAGTCTTCTTTTAAATGAATTTCAAACGCCCTAAGCAGCACCGAGAAACTCTTAAATTTGACTTTTTTTAGCATGCATGCAGCATCTAAGTCATTTAAAGACTATACTTGATTTTACTTGCAGGGAAGGGGTCCAGTTCATGTTTGATTGTGTCTCGGGTGCACTTAGTACCTTCAACATTAATGGGTGCATTTTAGCTGATGATATGGGGTAAAGTGTTTCTGATTATTCTCCCAGACTTCGTGCCTCTAAGTTGAGCGGGATTAGGTATTTTGTTTTGGCTTATTGGCTGCTCTTATTGTTTTTGTGCAGTTTAGGGAAGACTCTGCAATCAATCACTCTACTTTACACTCTTCTTCGCCAGGGATTTGATGGAAAACCAATGGTCAGGAAGGCAATAGTTGTGACCCCTACCAGTCTCGTTAGTAATTGGGAGGCCGAAATCAATAAGTGGGTTGGAGAAAGAGTTAAGCTTGTTGCTTTATGTGAAAGCACCAGAGATGATGTTGTGTCTGGCATAGAAAGTTTTATTAATTCACTTAGTAATTTACAGGTAAATTTTTCTGACCTATCCAATTTGCAGTTATGGCTAAGGGTTAGCAATTCATATAATGTTCTCGCAGGTCTTAATTGTTTCCTACGAGACATTTCGAATGCATTCTTCAAAATTTAGTAATTCTGGATCATGTGACCTTCTCATATGTGATGAGGCTCACAGACTGAAAAATGATCAAACGCTGACTAATCGAGTAAGACATGTTTACTTATTCTGATGACCTAGATTTCCTTTTGTGGATGAATTAGAATCTTTGTTAAGCCTGATTAAAAACTTGTGATTAGGCGTTGGCTGCTTTAGCTTGCAAGCGCCGGGTTCTGCTATCAGGGACACCAATGCAAGTGAGATCCTATCAGACTTTTCCTTTAATATCTGTTATTAACATAATCTGGTTTTGCTGTTTGATGCATTTTTCTTTCTTCCAGAATGATCTAGAAGAGTTTTATGCTATGGTTAATTTCACCAATCCTGGTATCTTGGGCGATGCTGCACACTTTCGGCGTTATTACGAGGTGACCTTACTACTTGAATACACTGAAAGTTAACGTGAATTCTAGTGTCCTTATTCTTTTCCCACAACTTTGTGGGGTTAAGGAACAACATAAGCTTTTTATCATATCAGCAGTGAATGCACACTCCATCTTATCTTTTATTCTCTGGGTAAGGACAAATATATTTTTCGGGGTAAGGAGAAATATATTGGTTGTTACTCTTTCTTTCAGTATATAAGTATTTAATCTAATTGTGTTTTTTATCCAACTGTTTGTAGGCACCAATAATTTGTGGTAGGGAACCCACTGCTGTCGAGGAAGAGAAGAAATTAGGATCTGACCGCTCTGCTGAACTGAGTTCCAAAGTTAATCAGGCAAGTTTTTCACTGAAAAGCATGCGGTGTCAGAATTTCGACTAGTTTATTTGCTGCTTAGCAATTCTACACCCAAAAATCCAGTGTAGAAAAGATAGATATATGATGGAAATATCACTCTATGGACTTAGAAGGCTTGAAACCAGTCCATAATCTTTTTGTTTTCCTTTAGGAAGCAAAAGGTTAAATCATTAAATTCGGGAAATCGAAAATATTCAAGAAATGAAATATAATCAGACATGACAGAAATTAATTAGTAAAAGTTAGTGCAAATTGGATTTGACTAGGAAATCCACTCCTTGCAGAATTAGATGCCTGTCTCTTGACTAAAGCAACATGTTAGGGACCTAAAATCTGGTAAATGCTCACATTGTACTGATTTTTTTTCTGATGAAGTAAGGTGTTATATCACTGGAATCAAGAAGAGGCAAAAGAGTACAAAAGAAGTTTGGTTAGCTCCTATTACAAGAATTCATATATCTAGAACAGGGAGTTAACCAAGACCAGAAAGTTGGTTTGTATGCCAAAGTAAGAGAACTAATGAAATCTAGAAGGGGGATACCATCATTTACAGGGGTTAAGTTGCTCCAACTGAAAAGATTCATCATCCACCTAGATTTGAAGGAACAGTTAGGAGTTGAAATGACATCATCAAAGCATCTGTGATTTCTTTGTGTCCAGATACACCAAAAAATACATGTTGGGGTCATATGCCAGATCTTCTTGATGGTTCTGTCAATTTTCCAAATGCTCCAACTTTCAACTTTTTCCTTTATATTCTATGGAATTGTTCAGCTAATGCCAAAAACTGATAGGAACATGTGCCATAGATCAGCAGTACAATGCAAAAATAGGTGGTTGACTGATTCTGAGCTGTCTTGGCAAATATAACATCTATTCACCAGCTGGAAGTTTGTTACGGTCCCCTGCTATCTAGTTATGGGACGATGCAGACCAAATCATAGTTAATATGGAGTAAATTAGGAGTTTGGGAAGATGTTTTCTTTTTGCGACCTATGGCGCTGGTTCGTTAAGAAAGAACCTGCAACTCTTGAGTTAAAGTACTCCAAGACTGGAATAAATTTCTATCTACCTTTCACTGAATTCAAATAACTTTAAATAAAAACACTGATGGATTAACCACCCACCTAAAAATTGTGAAATAACTTCCTAACACAACTGGAATGAGAAAGTGGCTTACCAGTGATAACCGCTACTACTAATAATTGCTACAGGAAATATATGAACATAACTAACAGATGCATGAAGTTGCTGAACTCATCTACTTCCTGATCTTCTGAAACATTCAATGTGTAAATGTTTGGTAGACTAAAGGGGTGCTAACATTACTCCCCTTCTTCAAATCGCGCTTGTCCTCAAGCGAGAAATGTGGGAAGTGTTGTTGGTAGACAAATCAGTGCAAGGATTTGACTCTTGTGCGTCAGATTCTTTCTCCTCTTCCTCTACAGATTCAATCCAGAATAATTTCTTGCATTGATGGCCCCGGGTGAATGGGTCATAACTATTAAAACAAAGTCCCTTAAGGCATCTTTCCTCCATCTTAGATCTGGTCAATTTCTTTACAAATCTGGTGTGTTGTTGAGGTGAGAAATCTACTGTCTTTGATCTACAGACATCTGATAATTCCGAATGAAGGGGTTATCCCTTGCGTTCATAAAGCCGGGACATACTCATTACCGTAGCCAAATCTGGAGGATTATGCAACTCCACTTCAGTTTCTATATAGTCAGCAAGACCATTGATATAAAGTTCAATTTTTTGCATCTGTGTGAGGGTATTGGCCTACGAAATCAATTGCTCAAACTTTTCCTCGTAATCTGCCACAGACCCGACCTGGCACAACTTGGCCAATTCTCCCAACTTCTAACTTCTGATTGGTGGCCCAAAACAAAGGTTATATTAACGTTTGAATTCATCCCAAGACGGTTGAGGCATATTTGTCTCTAGTTGAAGGAACCAGAGTTGTACATTCCCCTCCAAATGAAAAGAAGCAAGTCCAACCTTTTCTTCTTCTGCAGTTTGCTGGTGTCGAAAGAAGTGTTCGCACCTGTCAACCATCCCAAAGGGGTCCTCTTGGCCACTAATACGTGGGAAATCCAACTTTGTATATCTAGGAATGCTGGAACTTCCTCTAGTTTCTGATCCTGACCTTTCTGCCACTTCAGCTTTACCCTTCCAACCTCGATTATGACTGGTACTTTCAGTTGATTCAGAATCGGCCTTCGAATTTGCTAAATCCTTTGTGATTGCATCCAAGCGAGCATTTATGGCTTCCTGTCCGGCTAAATTGGGTGCACGTTCTTCTTGGAACAAGTTCATAGTACCAGTTGTTGTTGGATTTGGTCTCTCATAACTCCCGTCGTTGATACCAAGTTGTTACAGTCCCCTGTTACGGATCTAGTTATGGGACGACCCTAAGATCAGATCAGACTTAATATGGAGTAAATTAGGAGTTTGGGAAGAGATTTTCTTTTTGCGACCTATGGTGCTGGTTCGTTAAGAGAGAACCCGCAATCTCTTGAGTTAAAATACCCAAAAACTGGAATAATTTCTTCCTACCTTTGACTGAATTCAAATAACTTTAAATACAAACACTGATGGATTAACCACCCACATACAATTGGGAAATAACTTCCTAACACAACTGGAATGAGAAAGTGGCCTACTACTAATAACTGCTGCCTACTAATTACTGCTATAGGACATATATGAATATAAACAGATGCCTGAAGTTGCTGAACTCATCTACTTCCTGATCTTCTGAAACTTTCCATGTGTAAATGTTTGGTAGACTAAAAGGGTGCTAACAAAGTTCCTTCTACATGGATTGTCTTGGATCGGATAGCATCTTTGAGGGCTGTCCATGTAAAGCACATGACTCTTGTAGGGAGTTTTGACTTCCATATCAGCTTCCAGGGCCAATGTTCAATCACTTCATTAGGTGCACACAATTTGTTGTACCCTACCTTCACTGAATATGAACCTTTACTGGAGTTGCCCCACCTTAGTCCGTTGTTGACTTGTGAGTTCATTCTGAAGCCTTCTAGTATTCTGAAGTGCGTTGAAGTGTTCTCATTTGAAGTATTTTCCCTCGCATGTGATGATTTGAAGTGTTTTCCTGCATATTACTAACAGCCTTTTTTGTTCCTAATGTCAGTTTATTTTGAGGAGGACAAATGCGTTATTGTCAAACCACCTACCACCAAAGGTATGCCTTATCTTTAACTCATTAGATAATGTAACAGAGTGTATTATGAAGAAGTGTTGAATGTGCTAAGAAGATTCGACATTAGAAGAAGCACAATGACTTTATCTACTGCACTTTTTGCTACTCTATAGGATCTGTTATTTTGTGTAGACTGTTGTTTGAGGTACTAATTACATGATAAACTGCCAAGTTGTGATTTTGGCATCTAGGGCAAACTCCTTTCGTCTCCTGTATGTTTGACTAACAAAATTCGGACCAAGTAGAGTAGTAATAACTTTATTATACTCGAATTATTAAGTGACTTTTTGGAGTTTAATACGGCTTTTGACTGTGTTCTCTTCCTTACGATGGTGCAGCAGAACAGTTAACTCAATACTACAAAAAAGAAAAAAAACTAAATGAAAAGAATGTCATTTAGGTGTTAAAGCAATGCAAGTAAAAAAGAAATCAAAAGTTTTACCTCAAAAAATCTTTACTCATTTATACTGTTCAGAAAAAAGAATGTCTTCTCATTTATCTAGATAGTAATTATATGTTGGTAGTATTTTGATCTTCTGAAGGTTCTAAGTGAAATCACTCTTTTACTCTGCAGATAATCGAAGTTGTTTGTTGCAAGTTGACACCTCTCCAATCAGATCTATACAATCATTTTATACATTCGAAAAATGTACAATTCTTATTTGTTGTAGCTTTTTCTCATGTGGAGTATTTATATCATTTAGCTCTTCTCTAGGATAATTTAGTTTGTTTTTGTTCTACCACTACCAAGTACAGGTGAAACGAGCTATCACTGAAGAAGCAAAGCAATCAAAAATCTTAGCTTATATAACAGCTCTGAAGAAGCTTTGCAATCATCCGAAGGTGAGCTATCATTGGCTCATAGTTTCTCAAGTCTATTCATTTGTAACAACTATACTGCTTATTGTCTAAAAAAAGTATACTGGCATTGGGTCTTCTTTTAAGATACCAGCAACGCTACAAGGTTTTCCATTTTTTTTGTGTGTGTGTACACTATTAGAGGAAGACAAACAGATTAAAGAAGAGCAACTGATACTTATAAAATGTACCTGAAACCATTGCTTTAATGTTGATGCCTCGAAATGTACCTGAAACTATTGCTTCATGTTGATACCTTGAACATGTACCTGAAACTAATGCTTTATGACAAAAGTAGGTGTTAGAATATTTTGCACTTCCATTGCAAGATAGTGGTGAAGTTAATGGTGGTAACTTATAGGCACTTCCATAGAGGACTAATTCTTTATAATTGAAAATTATGGAAAGATAAACCTCTTGAATTGTCCTTGCTTTACCTTGTTACTTCTTTTTCTCAAATCCTTATTACTTTCATAGCAGAATGTAATCCCAAATAGGAGGTAAGAAATTTCTAATCCAACATAGCGAAAACCATGATATTATCCCTTTTGAATTTGTTAAGTTGATGGTCAGTGCCTGTAGTAACTTCTATAAATGAATATTCCTGAGAATTTAAATTTGGGAGAGCAAAACTTTAGGATAATTCTTCTTGTTGACCTTTTCTTTTTGATATCGAAGAAATTTCCTGTGGGTTTCTTGCCTGACTCCAGCAGCGCACAGGTTAGAAACTCCGGGGAGTATGGGTTTGCCAATTGACCCTCCTTCCAACTTAAACACCACACTTTGTCTACCGCAGGGTTTGAACCTGTAACGTGCACCTAACACCCACATCACGTGTTGGTTCTTTAACACGGGACCTAAGCCCTGGGGTCCTGTCCCCCTTGTGTTAACTTGTTACTGCTTTTCCTTATTACTTTCATACCACATTAAAATGCCAAAAGTTCCTACTCCAACAAAGTCCAAACCATGATATTATCCTTTTGAGTTTAGTCAGTTTTGCAAGTAACAAAACAGTTGCTTACTAATGTCAAATATTTGAAGCTGATATACGACACAATACGAAGTGGAAGTCCAGGGACATCAGGATTTGAGGACTGCATCCGCTTTTTCCCTCCAGAAATGTTTTCTGGAAGGTAAGCTGTTTTAGCCCACTGTCTCTCTGAAAATCGATCTTCAGCTTTTTTCCCAAATAAAGGAATCTTACAAATAATCTGCTAGGTGTGGCTCATGGACTGGCGGATCTGGGTTGTGGGTTGAACTGTCAGGGAAAATGCATGTCGTAGCCCGGCTACTGGCTCAACTTCGTCAGAAAACTGATGATAGGATTGTTTTGGTTTCCAACTACACACAGGTATCGAGGAGCAACTCTATTAACAGAATCAGACGTGTGAAATACAAGTTTTTCTGTTACATGTGTTAGTTTTCTTCGATTTGAATGAATGTTTAGTTTGCTCTGGCTTTAATTTCAGCTTCTGATCACAATTATGAATTAATGTTCTGGGAGGGCTTTTGGGTGGCTTAATGTACTCGCCACTAGTGTTTTCATTAATTAATGGGCCTGTTAAGATCACCAAGTCATTTTTTATACTGTCTAAAAGCATTTGTATTTTTTGATGGGCTCTGTCAGGATAATGTTAGAAAAGAAAGGGAAGATAGTTATTGACGGTGCTTTTGTTGTCATTACCTCAGTCTGGTATAATTTCCATATTTAGTCAATCCTAGGAATTGCACTTCCTTTTGCAGATTTGCTAACTTTGTTCTTCCCTTTCTAACTCTTGGTCGAGTACTCATATGTTTTCTAAAAGTGAGGTACATGCCACAATGATCTTCATCTCCTAAATACCGAATGTTTTTCTCGGTATTACTAATCTGATTTCCATAATTGTAATCGGATCAAGTGGCTGTATTATCTATCTAGTCTCTAGCTCCTTTAGTTACTCGGTTTAATTTCTGCTGGTAAAACTTTAGCATCAGTCAGACAATCAGACTATTTTGATGACTATAACATCTGTTTCATAAGATAGCAAAGGTTAACAGCCTGCTTTCAAGATTCGAACACTGCTATATATCATTATTTATTTGTTTACCTATAATCAACTTTTCTAATGTATAAGTCAGTAACTGAAATCTCACTTTACTTTTCTCTTCTTTCTTTTGCGTCTGTCCTAACTGTGTACGTTGTGAATAATCAGACGCTGGACCTTTTCTCTCAATTATGCCGTGAAAGGAGATATCCCTTCTTAAGACTTGATGGAACTACATCAATTAGTAAAAGACAGAAGCTAGTTAATCGTTTCAATGATCCAACAAAGGTACACGGGGATGTTGTTACACTTTAATTTTTTTTATGCTTTCACAGATTTGGCATTAGCAAGACTTATTTAGTGCATATTTTAGGATGAGTTTGCATTTCTGTTGAGCAGCAAGGCTGGAGGTTGTGGTCTTAATTTGATCGGTGGGAACCGTCTGGTTTTGTTTGATCCTGACTGGAATCCAGCCAATGACAAACAGGTGAAAGCTTTTTCCTGAGAATTACCAAATGATGCCAGAATATATTGCACATCAGGTACATAATTTCCAGATTTTCCAACTCTTCCACAGGCTGCTGCAAGAATCTGGAGAGATGGACAAAAGAAGAGGGTCTACATCTATAGGTTTTTGAGTACTGGAACTATTGAAGAAAAGGTTTGATTGTTAGAAGCATTTGCTTAACAAGTTCCTATTTGCTCTCCTTCTCCATTGAAGAAGCATTATATTTATTTGCAGGTCTACCAACGTCAGATGTCAAAGGAGGGTCTTCAGAAAGTTATTCAGCAGGAACAAATAGATTCTGATATCCAGGTACTGTTTTGGAGTCTCTTATCTTTTCTTACTGTTCTGCTGAAATGTGGTACCAATACGTGATTGCAGGGAAACTTTCTCTCGGCAGAAGACCTGCGGGACCTGTTCACATTTCATGATAGTGTGAGGTATGTTCCTTTGCATTAGCTAGTGCATTAGAAGTCTCCAATACCTACACGGCTCAAGTATTTTTTATCAGTTATTACGGTGAAGTTGGGCATTCCATAGCGTGGAAGTGAAGAGGACTCCAACCCCCTCCCTCTTCTGCTTTAGCATCTGAGACATACCAAAAGGCGTATGTAATGGGATTCAAAGGTAGATCGAGGATTTAAAGGCAGTGGGTACAACTCTTCGCACGTGTGTGTGTGTGTGTGTATGTATACACATCATAATTATTTTCCAAATATTCTGTATACATACATTTAGTTTGAGTTTGCGGCGGTATGTGCAACTACTGCTTATATGCAGGATCTGTCTCTGAGAATTACACACTATCACCCGATTTCCTGTTCTGCATCTTCAAATGAGGAAAAAACATCTGAACACATTGAAGTATGGTTAAGAATTCTACTTTTTCTCTGATCTGTTTCCTTTGGATAAGAAGAAAGATTGTCTGCTATATCGGCGGGGTTAACTTTATAGAAGAAATTACTTATGGCAGCTCAACATTGTGTAGTTCTCATGCAGTGTTTAGAAAAGCGATCGCTTCGTCGCTTTAAGCGCGAAGCGACGCGACGCGACTCAGTGTCGCTTCTAGCTGCCTGAGGCGACTCGACCTAGGGAAGCGCACGCTTCAACGGAGGAAGCGACGAAGCGACGAAGCGAGCAAAGCGACGAAGCGATCGCTTCTGTTAAAAAAGCGACATTGAGTCTGTTTTTTTAAAAAGAGGGCCCTTTTTTAAAAGAAAAAAACTTTGGGTCTGTTTTTTTTATACAAAACAGACCCTAAATTGAAAAATTGGTCATTTCTTCTTCTCTCTTCTACGATCAAGGTCGACCAAAGCCTAGGGTTCTTCATCAACATTTCTGACCAGTCCAGGTAATTTTCTTCTTCTCCTTTCTTCTTCTCTTTTTTTTCTTTCTTCTTTCTTTCTTCTTCTTGGTCCCGTCAGAATCTGTTTTTTTTCTTTCTTTTTCCTTCTTTCTTCCTTCTTCTTTTTCGTTTATCTCTGAGACTCTGACAGTCCAGTACTCCAGTTTGCACTGTTCAGACTTCAGCGACTTCTTCTTCCCTTTATCTCTAACCCATTTTGTTTTTTCCCCCTTTTATTCTTCTTATTTATTACTTTTAATATGTATTTTAGTATATGTTATATTTTTCAGTTTATTTGATTTTTTTAATGTATATTTCAGCATATAAAATTAATTATTATTTATATATGTTATATTTTTCAGTTTATTTGATTAATTTTATATGTATTTCATTTTAGAAAATTAATTATTATATATATGTTATATTTTAGTTTATTTGATTTTTTAATGTATATTTCAGTATATAAAGTTAATTATTATTTATATATGTTATATTTTTCAGTTTATTTGATTAATTTTATATGTATTTCACTTTAGAAAATTAATTATTATATATATATATATATGTTATATTTTAGTTTATTTGATAAATTAATTATTATATATATATATATGTTATATTTTAGTTTATTTGATTTTTTTAATGTATATTTCAGTATATAAAATTAATTATTATTTATATATGTTATATTTTTCAGTTTATTTGATTTTCTTAATGTATTTTTCAGTATATAAAATTAATTATTATATATATGTTATGTTTTCAGTTTATTTGATTAATTTTATATGTATTTCATTTTAGAAAATTATGTATGTTATATTTTAGTTTATTTGATTTTTTTAATGTGTATTTCGGTTTATAAAATTAATTATTATATATATTATACGTATTTTCAGTTTATTTGATTATGTATTTTCTTATATCTTAATAGGGATTTCAAAATGTCTCAAAGATCGAAAGATAAAGACCCGGCTTGGCGATATGGCGATAGAGTTAATGAGAAGAATACAAATATTGTATGCAAGTTTTGTAACAAGATTACAACGGGTGGAATTTATCGCTTTAAATTCCATCTTATTGGTGGCGATAGAAACGTCACAAGTTGTCCGAAATGTCCACCGGAGGTGAGGGATGAAATAAAGAATTTTGTTGAGAAGAAGAAGGAGCAAAAAAATCCAATGAGTCATCAACCATTGGTGACCAATCTTGATGATGATGGTGATGTTGATATTGAAGAATTGTCACTTCCAACAAAACGGGGAAGAGATGCAATCTCTTCAAGCCATGGATCGACGGGTACGAGTAGGACTAAAGGTCCTATAGATTGCTATTTCCCAAAGAAGCCGGAAGGAAAGAGCGGTGGAAAAGATGTACAAAAAATTGCTAAGGACATTTTGAGGGATCGTGCAGTTAGAGCTTTTGCACGATGGGTCTATGATGCTGGGCTCCCCTTCAATTGTGTCAACTATACTGACACTTTTGGAGACTTTATTGAGGCCGTTGGTCAATACGGACCTGGAATGAAGCCTCCCACTTATCATGAAATCAGAGGTCCTTATCTAAATAAGGAAGTGGAGGAGACTAATAAAATTGTGGAGGAACATAAAGTTGCGTGGAACAAGTATGGCTGCTCCATTATGATGGATAAGTGGACGGCAAGAACTGGGAAAATGATTATTAACGTGTTGGTGAATTCTCCCAAGGGAAGTTTGTTTCTTGAGTCCATTGATGCTAGCGACTCATCCACTGACCACATCAAAATGTTCACCTTATTTCAGAACACCATTGAAAAGATTGGCCCAAGCAAAGTTGTTCAAGTGGTCACTGATAATGCGAGTGAAAATGTGAAAGCGGGTGGCATGGTGGAAGGAGCGTACAAGAATGTCTATTGGACTCCATGTGCGGCTCATTGTATCAACTTAATCTTCGGGGACATTTTCAAGGAAAAACCCTTCTCTACAGTTTTTGGCCAGGGCGTTAGGGTACATTCTTATATTTCTCAGCGGCCCTTGTTATTGAATATGATGAGAAGATTCACCGGACAAAAAAATTTGGTGAAACCGGGCAAGACAAGGTTCGCCACTGCTTTCTTGACTTTACATAGTATCCACTTGCAAAAATCCAATTTGAGAAAGTTGTTCACTTCAGAGGAATGGAGCAAGAGTAAATTTGCAAAGGAAAGTGCAGGGAAAGATGTTGCACGCATTATTCTTTCTTATTCTTTTTGGAATAATGTCCTTCATGCTCTTAAAATTGGTGGCCCTTTGGTTAAAGTACTCCGTTTGGTGGATGGGGAGCAAAAACCACGAATGGGCTACCTCTATGAAGCTATGGATAGGGCCAAGGAGGCTATTCAAGCATCATTCACTGATGAGCAGAAATATGCAAAGGTCTTTCAGATCATTGATGCAAGATGGAGTGAGCAACTTCATAGACCTTTGCATGCAGCTGGACTTATTCTGAACCCGTCACTCTTTTATGATCAGCATGAGAATAATTCATTGGCTAGAGAAGTGTGGACAGGATTCCATGAGGTTGTTATCAAGTTGACCCCAGATGAAGACATGCAAGAAAAGATAGTAGATCAGCTTGCTATTTACAAGGCAGCTGAGGGACTTTTTAAGCTCCAACTTGCTATTAAACAAAGAAAGACGAAATCGCCAGGTGACCAAGTGCTTCTATATTTTATAGCTCTAACTTTAATGTATTTTTTATACTTATTAACTCTTGAATTTTTTTTTCACTTCTATAGTTGAGTGGTGGGACCAATATGGTGTAGAGACTCCGAATTTACAGACTTTCGCCATCAGAGTTCTAAGTTTAACTTGTAGCTCATCCGGATGTGAAAGGAACTGGAGCGTTTTTGAACACGTGAGAAATAAAAAGAATTATTTCGTGTTTTGAGATAAAGTAAATTATATCTCAATTGTCCCAACTCCTACTAATTAGTTGACACATCTTGTTTGCAGATTCATACAAAGAAGAGGAATCGACTAACCTTGAAGCGCCTCCATAATCTAGTGTTCATAAAATACAATAGAGCATTGAGGCGTCGCTACAACCACCGCAATCTAATTGATCCAATTCTTTTGGACAATATTGATGAGGCTAATGAGTGGCTAACCGGAGTCCCCGAAAATTGTGAAGATGAAGAAGTATTTGAAGGCGATTCTAATTTCACTTGGGGTGATGTTGCGGTTGCTAGTGGAGTTGGGGAGAATCCTTATGGTTTAAGGGGGAATACTTCAAGTTCAAGCTCGATTAGGAAGGGAAAAAGTGTGGCTACCACAAGTCGATCCCTATCCCTAATTGATGAAGATGAAAGTGATCATGAAGAGGAAGAGGAGGGGGAGGAGGAAGATGACGAGCAATATGAAGATAATAGAGGAATTCAAGATTTTGACAATCTTGAAGAAGAACAAGAAGAGTAGAAGAATAAGAGGTTGATTCTAGTAATTTAGTAGCTTTGATTTTGACAATTTGAACTTTTTGATTATTTATAATTTTATATTGTGTCTTTGCAAGGTTTACATTATATTTTTTAAGAATTGCGCTTCACTTTAATAAAGCGTGCGCTTCGCTTTGCGCTTCGCTTTTGAAGCGAGGCGAGCCCTTGTCGCTTTTTTGCGCTTCTCGCTCTTGAAAACACTGTTCTCATGTTCCTTCATGTTGGAGCGATGATTATTTAAGTAGGTTCAGACATTTTATTATGACCGAGTGTAATCTCATCTTCACGCTCTTCTATAACTTCATATCTCGTATAACCAAAATGCATATTGTCTTTCATATTTATTTCAACTGCAAGTGTCAATACAGGTCTGAGATTCATGAAAAAATGAGCTGCAACCGCTGCCAACCAGATGCAGTGATGCCAGATGACAACCCAATAGCTGATTTCAACACTCAGGGTCTTCAGCCCGACCAAGAGGATATTGGGGGATTTGCAGGTGTAGCTGGTTGTCTTCATGCATTACGAAGCTCGGAGAAACAGGTTGGTTTATATTTCTGTAGCCCAAGTTTCAGTTCTGTAATTTGGTTTTCATGCTAACAAACATCCTTTTCCAGATTGGAGCTCCAAAGGAAGAGGACTTAGCCAGTTGGGGTCATCATTTTTCCCCAAAATCCGTGCCAGATGTAATTTTCCAGTCTGCAGCAGGAGACGAGGTAAGCAGAGGTCAAATTGCTATTACATTGAGCTCAGAACACAACCTCCTCTCCTCCCACGCCCTATAACAACAAACCCCAGTGTATTCCCACAAGTGGGGTTTGGGGAGGGTGGGATGTACGCAGCCTTACCTCTACCGTGGAAAGGCAGAGAGGCTTGTTTCCAATAGACCCTCGGCTGAAGAAAAGAAGAGAAGGAGCACAACGACAAGTAGGAACAACTCAAGATAATAAGAAAACTGAGGCAAAGAAAGCAATCAAACAATAGTTAGTAATAGCAATCTGAGAATAAAACGAACACAAAATATCAAGAACGTTGACGCAAAGATAGTAATCAAACAATGAGTAGCAATATCAATCTAAGAATAAAACGAAACCATACAAACACTAATGCTACTGGACTAAGAAAGAAGAAGAGACACGCTTGACTAACTACTAATCTTCTATTTTAATCCTCGATCTCCACACCCTCCTATCAAGGGGTCATGTCCTCAGTAAGCTCCAACTGCGTCGTGTACTGCCTAATCACCTTTTCCCAATACTTCTTTGGCTTACCTCTACCCCTCCTCATACCCACCAAGGCCAACCTCTCACAGCTCCTAACTGGGGCATCTATACTTCTCCTGTTAACATGCCCGAACCACCTCAGCCTCGCCTCCCGCATCTTATCCTCCACAGGAGCAACTCCCACCTTATCCTGAATGACTTCATTCCTAATCTTATGTAACTTGGTGTGCCCGCACATCCATCTCAACATCCTCATTTCAGCAACTTTTAACTTCTGGACATGGGAGTTCTTGACTGGCCAACACTGTGCCCCATACAACATAAACGGTCTAACCACCACTTTGTAGAACTTACCTTTAATAAGTTCTTGGCAACAATAAAGTAAATGAAATAAAAAAGGAATGAATAGAGAGTCAAACTTTTGTGTTCTATTTAATGTACTAAAAGATCTTCAAAAATCTACTCACGTGGCATACTCCAATAAATGTTGAGATAGATTATTATGACCAATGGAGTATGGGCAGATTTAGTATTGGTTTATGGATGAATACCAAACAAAACTGTAAAAGTACCGCTTGAAAATTTTGCAAGTTGCTTAAACTTTGGAACCAAAATTAAGTCGATGTACAGGGTTTAGGATTAAAAGTAACATTTTAAATTCTAGTCTCTCTGCAGAACCCTATATCAAATATTATTTCCTTCTGTTGAATTCTGGTGGGCTTATTTGATAAACCTGTTGGAACATCTTGGAGGGGACTACTTACATATGTACAATATTTCAATAAATTCTAGTCTGTGTGTGTGTATTAAAATATATATTTCTGATTAATTTATGGTTTAAAGTATAGTTTTAGCTTCAAATAATTTTAAATGTCTCGCAAAACTCATTATATCATATGGTCTTGCACTACTGATACAGTTATTACGGTCCAATTTACAACATGAACTACACGTTTCTAGGAATTCTACTACTACAAAATTTTGTGAATTGCATGTCTAGGAGATCCTGTAGCTTGTACTGAGTAGAAACTTTTGGGGCCTGCTTTTCCGTACTCCAAAGTTTTAAGCTAAGAACAATGTGAAAGTTCGTTGTAGGATACTTACTAATGTTACATAATGAAGCCAAAAAAGGAGACAAAGTTAACCCTTCATGTCCCTCAGGGTCTTATTTACTGTTCTATTATCTGAAATTGGAATACTCATTTTGTAATATTTGCAGGTTTCTTTTGTTTTCTCTTGCCAAGTGGATGGGAAGCTTGTGCCTGTTGAATCAACACTAAAACCAAAACAGGAGGTGGAAAATAGAGAGTTGTCTCATTTCAAAGAAAAGCTTTTGAAAAAGTCCAATTTTTCATCTCCACGACGAGCACCATCATTACCAACATTGTCATCAAGCAAGCAATCCAGCGAGAAGGAAAATTCAATTCAGAAACTGAATTTGATATCGCAAGCTCAAGCGCTGTCAACATCAACATCAACTCCTAATGAAATTTCTCTGAGTACATTACCTGCATTTTTCAAACCTTTGCAAAAGCCAAGAAGCAAGCTATATAGACCTTTAGAGGATACTAAAATAAACTTGAAGAACAAACTCTTTTCCGAGAATCATTTGCCCAGAAAGAGATTATCTCCTGATTACATAAATGATGATGATTTTGCCTAGATTTTTGTTCCTTTGCATTGTTTCCTTCAAATGTTTCACGTTACCTGGCTACAATTTAACAATTTCCGGAGCTATCAAACCAGTCCTATGTTTCAATTATACCGGGTTCTCAGTAATGAACCCAAGTAGCTTCTTGTGGAGGCATTTGATTGGTGAAATATTTACACTGAAGGCATGGCAAAACATTTGATGGTATGTACCATTCTTCTGGCTTCAATTAGGGAACAATCACATTAGTTGATTCTTATGTTTTGCAGATATTTCTTATTTTCTCCCATTGTGGCATGCTGGAAGGAGACTTCTTGATACGCAGGTTTTATCTTCATATATACAATGGACAAACCAAAGTTGAACTTCTATTTGGTTTTTAATTGGGGGCTTTTGCATCTATACCCAGTTTTGGGGTCAAAATTGAATCTATACCCATTTTGCAAAAACATTTGCAAGCCTATTCACTTTATGATCAACTTCAGACTTATCGGGTCTGAAGTTAAAAATAAATTAGTCTGAAGTGAAAAAATTGCAGTTCAGATGCATTTAAGGCCAAATAGGTCTGAATTGCAACCAATGGTTTCATATACTTAAGACCAATAAGTCTGAAGTGAAAAATTGCACTTCAGATGCACTTAAGGCTAAAAGGTTTGAATTGCAACAAACGTTTTCCTACACTTAAGGCCAATAAGTCTGAAGTGAAAAATTACACTTTAGATACTCTTAAAGCCAAATAGGCCTGTAGTGTAATCAATGACTTCATGCACTCAAGGCCAATAAGTCTAAAGTGAAAAATTGCACTTCAGATGCACTTAAAGCCAAAAGGTCTGAAGTGAAACAAACATTTTCCTGCACTTAAGGTCAATAAGTCTGAAGTGAAAATTTGCACTTTGATACACTTAAGGCCAAAAGGTCTGAAGTGCAACCAACGTACAGAAATTTGTTCTTCGAATTTTAACAATCCAATATACGATTTAGTACCTAAATCTATTCTAAATGAGCTCAAATTTGAAATATAACATCCAAATATCATCAAGAACAAACCCCAATCATCAATTTGTCAAAATAACAATAAATCTAACAAACCCAGTTTGCAATTAAGAAGAAGAAACCCTAAGCAATAGTAAAAAATAAAGCGCAACAACAGCTCACCACTGTAAAATATCATAAACTACCTTAAAATATATTCACAAATACCATATAAAATCACTGTCACCCGAAGAAGGAGAAAAAGAAGAAAAAAGAGGAGAAAAAGGCCTGAAGTTGTTTAAAAAGTGGATACAAGTTAAAAAAAATATTAAAAAGTGGGTGCATATTAAATGAGGACGACCAAATAGGGCGTAGGTGCAATTTTTGCGTTTAATTGCATTTGTCCATTTTGATGGGTTGGCCCATTCTTCTGGCCTCAATTCAGGGAACATTGCCTATAAGGATTGACATTAGTCAATTCTTATCTTCTGCAGATATTTCTTGTTATCTCCCGTTGTGGGATGTCGGAAAGAGACTTTTTGATATGCTCTCAGTAGTAATTGATTTCACCACTTCTTGTTGAGGTTTGTGAATTGTATTTGTTCATTCGAGTCTTTGAAATGAAATAGGGAGAGCATTTAAGGCCAAAAGGTCTGAAGTGAAAAATTGCACTTTAGATGCACTTAAAGCCAAATAGGCCTCCAGTGTAACCAATGACTTCATGCACTCAAGGCCAATAAGTCTGAAGTGAAAAATTGCACTTGAGATGCACTTAAAGCCAAAATGTCTGAAGTGCAACAAACGTTTTCCTGCACTTAAGGTCAATAAGTCTGAAGTGAAAATTTGCACTTCGATGCAGTTAAGGCCAAAAGGTCTGAAGTGCAACCAACGTTTTCATGCACTTAAGGCCAAATAGGCCTGAAGTATATATTGCCCAGAAACAGAAATTTGTTCTTCGAATTTTAACAATCCAATATACGATTTAATACCTAAATCTACTCTAAATGAGCTCAAATTTGAAACATAACATCCAAATATCATCAAGAACAAACCCCAATCATCAGTTTGTCAAAATAACAATAAATCTAACAAACCCAGTTTGCAATTAAGAAGAAGAAACCCTAAGCAATAGTAAAAAATAAAGCGCAACAACAGCTCACCACTGTAAAATATCATAAGCTATCTTAAAATATGTTCACAAACACCATATAAAATCACTGTCACCCAAATAAGGAGAAAAGAAGAAAAAAGAGGAGAAAAAGGCCGAAAGTTATTTAAAAAGTGAATAAAAATTAAAGAAATATTAAAAAGTGGGTACGTGTTAAATGGGGACGGCCAAATAGGGCGGCGTGCAATTTTTGATTTTAATTGCATTTGTCCATTTTGATGGGTTGGCCCATTCTTCTGGCCTCAATTCAGGGAACATTGCCTATAAGGATTGGCATTAGTCAATTCTTATCTTCTGCAGATATTTCTTGTTATCTCCTGTTGTGGAATGTCAGAAAGAGACTTTTTGATATGCTCTCAGTAGTAATTGATTTCACCACTTCTTGTTGAGGTTTGTGAATTGTATTTGTTCATTCGAGTCTTTGAAATGAAATAGGGTTTAAGGTCAAAAGGTCTGAAGTGAAAAATTACACTTTAAATGCACTTAAAGCCAAATAGGCCTCCAGTGTAACTAATGGCTTCATGCACTCAAGGCCAATAAGTCTGAAGTGAAAAATTGCACTTCAGATGTACTTATAGTCAAAAGGTCTGAAGTGCAACAAACGTTTTCCTGCACTTAAGGTCAATAAGTCTGAAGTGAAAATTTGCACTTCGATGCAGTTAAGGCCAAAAAGTCTGAAGTGCAACCAACGTTTTCATGCACTTAAGGCCAAATAGGCCTGAAGTGCATATTGCCCAGAAACAGAAATTTGTTCTTCGAATTTTAACAATCCAATATACGATTTAGTACCTAAATCTACTCTAAATGAGCTCAAATTTGAAACATAACATCCAAATATCATCAAGAACAAACCCCAATCATCAATTTGTCAAAATAACAATAAATCTAACAAACTCAGTTTGCAATTAAGAAGAAGAAACCCTAAGCAATAGTAAAAAATAAAGCGCAACAACAGCTCACCACTGTAAAATATCATAAACTACCTTAAAATATGTTCACAAACACCATATAAAATCACTGTCACCCGAAGAAGGAGAAAAAGAAGAAAGAAGAGGAAAAAAGGCCTGAAGTTGTTTAAAAAGTGAATATAAGTTAAAAAAAATATTAAAAAGTGGGTATATGTTAAATGAGGACGACCAAATAGGGCGTCGGTGTAATTTTTGCTTTCAATTGCATTTGTCCATTTTGATGGGTTGGCCCATTCTTCTGGCCTCAATTCAGGGAACATTGCCTATAAGGATTGGCATTAGTCAATTCTTATCTTCTGCAAATATTTCTTGTTATCTCCCGTTGTGGGATGTCGGAAAGAGACTTTTTGATATGCTCTCAGTAGTAATTGATTTCACCACTTCTTGTTGAGGTTTGTGAATTGTATTTTTTCATTCGAGTCTTTGAAATGAAATAGGGAGAGCATTGACAGTACATCTCTTCCCCACCCTCCCCACAACAAAAGTAGATATTATAATACTGCAACGAACAAACAAATTAGGCAAAGGTGCCCATAGCATCATGTGCAATCCAACTAGGGTAAAAGTGCTCTAGAGATACTTCTTTCAAAAAAGTAATAAAAAACTTAGCTAAGTTGTGTGCTAGTAATTTTGATTTCTAGGAATATAAACAATGTGTACATTATTAAGCAAAGTTGATAGCTTCCACATGTCTTCACAAGCTGCTTCTATCTCCAATGAGGCAGTAAATTTTGATGTCAAATAGCTCAAAAACCCAGTAGTCTCCCAGTAGCTCAAAAACGCAGCGAAACAAGAATAACAACAACAAACCCAATAGTCTCTCACGAATGGGGTCTGGGGAGGGTAAGATGTACCTCTACCCCTGGAAGAGCAGAGTAAAAGCGCAGCGAAAACGTACCATAAATACAGTCATGAAATTAACCCCGAATCGACCCTTTTTTCATCGAAAATTGCTGCTTAATAATCCCACTATTTCAGCAACATAAAACCAGCCTCGTACCACCGAAAACTACCCCAAATCAGTGTGAAAATAAGCCCGAAATCACAGTCCAAACCCAGTTGAGTTGAGTCTGTTCGGGGTTGTCGATTCCGATTCGAGTTTCTAGTTCATAGTTTCGCTTGAGGATTACTGTTTTGGAGCTTCTCTTTCACTGTACCCGTTGTATAATTCCAGCAATAAAGGTCTGTTCTTTCATTTTTTCACTGGTTATTTCATCTGCGTGTTTTGTTATTTGTTTGCATAAATGAATAGACTACATGAAACTTTAATTCGTTTGATTGACGCACGTGGTGGCAAGCGGGTTCAACTGAATCCGCTTCATCAAAAAATAATACTGTGTATATGTATAAATTAGGATTAAAGCTGCGTAAATTTTGTATAAATATTTTATTTGAACCCACTTAACAACTACTATTTTACGACTAAAGTTATATACTTCTAAGATTGAACCCGCTTGCACAAAATCCTGAGTCCGTCAGTGTTGATGCTTGGTCGTTTAATTTGATTATTTCTTTGTTAACTGAGTTTATGGTTGAATTTTTATTTGGTTTAATGTTTAGAGTGAGTTTCTAGCTTTCTGTTGCTATGCTTTACTAGAAATAGATAACCGTAGTATTTTAATTTTGACAATAATTAGTTATGGCTATAAAATAAGTAAAGGGCTAAATGTGGCAAAATTGGTTATGTGGTAAATAATTGGTGCCAAAATGAAATGGGCTAGATCTGGAGCTTAGTACAAAAGGCCTTCAAATATCATTTTTGGGCCAAGAACGACTTTGCCTAGGCCCACCTATCCCACTTCAGTTTTGGCCTATTCTCAATAGCTTTACAAGTCAGCCCATTTCTTATAAATTAATGAATCGTCTGAATTCTTCTAGTTCGGGAAGATGATTAAACTCAATAATCTCAGAATTAGTAAATGAACAACTTTTGAACATTCGTAACTTGATTTAGGCACGATCAATAATAAATTATCGTGACTATGGTTACGGTTCCCGTGGCATAGTCATGATATATAATTCTAAATCCAAGTGCACGTTTGCGTGGCTTGCCCTTATAACTTCAAAGTAACAATAAAATTAAATATGTTATAAATTGCGGGTGCGTTTCACGCGGCGTGATTTACGACGTGTATAAAATGACAAGTGTACGACATCGTAACTTGTTCTGAAATAAATCCATAAACACTCGAAATGAGTTAAAATAAAATCAAAAGCGGTAAAATGGTCAAACACAAATAGGTCTAAAACGTGTAATCATCAGATATTTAAGCCAGGTTTATTTGTTGAGCGACCGTGCTAATACCACGGAATCCGGGAGTGCCTCACACCTTTTCTCGGGTTAACATAATTCCTTACCTGGTCTTCTGTATTTCGCAGACTTTAAACAGAGTCAATTTTCATTGATTTGAAATTTTAAAATAAATGGTGACTCGAAAAATCGCAATTAAATAATTTTGAGTGACGACTTTAAAAATAAAACAAAAATAATCTCATTTCAAATAATACCACTTAAATTGAAAAATCACCTTTATCTTTGGAAAAAAGAGGTGTGACATTGACACAGTCACAATGTACAAGGCGGTGCACATGGGATCACATGATGGATAGAATCTTGTAGCCTCTGGGGAACAAGAGTACTAACACAAGAGTTACCCAGGGTTTACTAGTGGGTTCTCTAGCTGCCTTGTATTGACTGCTTGTGTTATGATCTTTCTTTCTTTGGGCGCGGTATTAATTTATTATTTTTTGTTTCATGATATAATGTATATTATTGCAATAATAGAAAAAACAGTGTTTCATTTCATTTGAACACAATCCAGATCTCATTCATCCCAGAGCGATTTGTTACAATTATTCAACTACATCCGCCACCCCAAAATAAGAAAATTTCTTTGTAATTCAATTGAAAAATATCACTGTTTAGAGGGTTTTAAAAGTTACATTGATGATATACATATAAGATTTTCAATCTTTGATTATTTTATAATGGAGTGTTGTCCAGCATATTTTTCTGATTGGAAACGCAATTAAAAGACAGAATATTATGTCCTTTTGTGGGTGGTATTTACCAAAAGTTTAAGATGTGAAAATAGGGCCGGGCTTGTGTTTTTTGGAAGGACTAATTTCTCGAAGTGTATGACGAGTTATGTACACACGATTTTGTAAATTAATATCATTATTATTATAATAGAGATTTGAAAGAAAAATTATACATAAAAGAATAAAGTATAGGTTTATGTATATAATCAATGTGTATCATCACTTGTAAAAACAATTGGATACCGTCTAAATCTAAAAAGATGAACAATCAAATTTTAAATAGAAATATGTTTTTATTTTTAACTTATTTTGATTTTATGACTATCATGTAATGAAGTGTATACTTCATTATATACGATATCCTTGTTGTATGTTATTTTTTCTACCGTTCCCAATGATAATTATATTAGATCGCGATTGTGTTTTTCAATTTTTTTTGGTGTTCTTAATTGTTATCTTCGTGTTTATCTCTTCATCTTCAATTTCAGTTGCACCAACCTTTTCAACTTCGTGCGTATTATCTTCAATTAAATGTCTTGTAACTTGACCTCCTTAGTTTTGTGTGTTAATATTGATAAACAATGTGGAATCTTCATTCTTAGTCAACACCAATTTGCAATAAAATTTGAATTCTTCTTTTTGTACTAAAAGTTAGTAGGTTATCTTAAAAGGATCATTACAAAAATAAGGAAATATTATTACTTGATATGTTTTGTAAATTAAAAATTAAATGAAAAGGTAATGTGAGATTGATTGTATATACGTTTTAACATCGGAACCAAACAACCGTCTTATAATTTTAAAGAGTATAATATTACTTCCCCGACTCTAAGTTATGTGGCGGTATCTGACTCGATACGAAATTTACAAAAAAAAAAAATTTTAAAAAAAAAAGATTATTGGAATTTGTAGTCTAAAAAAATTATAAATATTTGTATGGTTGTATATCAATGAAAGTATGAAGTCTATAGATAAAAGTATTTCTAGATAAGGAAATGTGACATTCTTCTTGAGACCGACTAAAAAGGAGTTTCACATAAATTAGAACAAAGGAAATACTATGTTCTTTGTCATCAAATACCTCGACTTTTAGAGGGCATATACACATGGACGGATTTATAAGAGAGATTATGGGACACGTAAACCCATGGTCTTTTCTCAAAATTAGATATTTTATGTACACATTTTCTAAAATTAGTAAGATATTAACTGTTGACACCCATACTCCAAGAAGTTTGAACGATACACTTGGTTAAAGGTTGAGTTATTTACCAAGAGGAATACAGATCAATTCTCACTTAACATATTTTTTCCTCCTTTTTTTAGTGCACCCATGTACTAAAAATTTTAGATCCGCCTCTGCATGTACAAACATACATAAATAAACTATTGGCTTATTTAGTGATATATAAAAATGTAGATAAAATTTTGAAAAGTATGAGTACTTTCCTTTGGCTGTAATCAAGATTTTCAATGTTTTATTGCAATATTATATTTACAAAGTTCACTTTCTTGCAAGAAGAATTGCTCGGGTCATCTTTATTTACTTTATTTTTTAATATTTGCATTAAATCTATCATATATATAATAAAATAAATTGATTAGATTGTATATTATTAACAACTACAGTGGATATCACGAAATTTCCTTCTAAAATATAAAAAGAAAAAGGTTAAGTATAATAAAAGATAAAGAATTTACTATAAATATATATTTTTTTGATACATGACCCTGGTATATTGTACCCGTAACAACACATAATGCTACAACAGATGCTCATTAATTAACTAATGCCCATTAATTAACTATTGTAGCATTTCACCATCTTTTCTGCTAGTTCACCCATAAGGTTATACGATCACACGGGGATTATAAAATTTAATATTATATTAATTGCAATAAATACCTTTGATTCTATCAATTAATGATTATGATAATTATTAACAAATAATTTAACTGATTTCAACTACCTTTTGTTCATAAGTACTATTACATTTCTTTTTCTTTTTTATTCTTTAACGGTGGTCTTAACTTCCACTAAAACGCCAAGTATGTCTGTAAAGAAAATTAAAAGAGTAAATATGTAAACTGTAGAGGCCTTAACTTTCAATTAAATGTCAATATGCCTGCAAAGAATGTTAAAAGAATATACATCTATATTTTTAAGAAATTGTTGAGTAAATAGAAGTAAAATACATTTGATGGAGTATTAATCATTGAAGTATAAAGAAATTACCAGTGTTCTTTTGGTGCATGTTGCCTCTTCGAAGGAAATCATGTTTTCTTTGTGGGTGTTGTTGATTTTGTATCTTCTGGTTGCTTGAAGTAGTTTGAGTTCATCTAGTTGAAGATAATCTATATGGAGTGAGATGATCATCCACATGACCATTTCACCAAATGATGACTGTCGGTGGCTTATATATGCATCCTTTGGCAAGTAATCCAAATGGCACCTGTAACATTTAATTTGAATTAAACATTGTATCCCTTGGCAAATAATCAAAACAACCATTCATGTTATTAACAAGGGTATAGATAAATCTATTTTATATTATTCAATAGAGAATCTAATTAAATAAGAAAGATATTTAGGTAATTTAACTCTAAATTTTTGGGTTCCAATCTACTAAACAATATATCAAAGCAGCAAACCAATAAGCCTATGATATTCCAGTGAAAACCTCTCATAAAATGATGTATAGGATAGCAAAATAACACATGAAACTCAAAGTGCACTTATTTCTTTCTTATTAAATAAGGTATTTAATAATGATAAAAATAGAAAGTAATTGAGATCTATGTATACGGTGGAAATAGATTTCGGCCTTCGTACGATTGATCGAGGTCGAAACATAATGGATCGAAGAAAGATTTCGTAATATCGAGATGGGTTTCGAAGATGGTATGAACGAGCTTCAGATTTCAGGTATAGGTCAAACACCGAGTTCGAAGTCATTATCGAGCTCAGATCTGAATCGAACTATGATGAGATGATTTCGAGCTTAAGGGGCAGAGGCCAACCGATATCGAGTCCGAATCATTACCTGATTCCGAGTCCACATCGAGCTCTAGAAGCAATACCGACCAGCACCGAGGCCGATCGAGCTTGAGCTCATAGACAAGAGCCGTTGCAAACACACTAAGGGAGAGAATCTCGGCGGAAATTAGGAAAAAACTGATTTATCATGGGTTCTCCACTATGTATTTTTAATTATATCTAAAGTAGGATCCTCCACTATAAAGAGGATGGCTACATTTCTGTAGAGGGCAGTTTTTTGACTTACATGGTAATTCAAGCACCATATTCTCCTATATTCAAGAGTTACTCTTTTAAGCTTCATAAATTGATTCATCTTGCTTAGTCCTAAAAATCATCTTCTTTACAACCTTGTTTATTTTACATTCTTTGCAATCCATATTTGATATTTCTATTTATCCTTACAATTTGTATTAAGCTATATCACATATCCTTAGAACTACGTACAAATTCAACTCTATCCGTTTTTCTGGTAAACAGTTTGGCGCCCACCGTGGGGCTAAGGATAACAGTGATTATTTGATACGAATCTACAAAAACACACCGTTTTACACTTGTTTCCGAAAGTATCTTGGATTTCGGATTAGCAACGACTAACTACCAATCAAATGGCCTTATCTATCGACAACGAAGCTGGTCTTCAAGATGAGAACAACAACTTGACACCTAGTACTTAAAGACCACTTGTCAATACCGTTGGAGCTCGAATCGAAGTGCCGATAGATATCAATTCGCATATAGAAATTGAAGCGAACCTACATTCTGAACCTGAAAATAGCATTCATGGTGGCACTCGGTCTGCAGCTCGAGATACCCATAACGTCGAGGAAAACAGCGTCAGCTTGCATATGATTTTCAAAATATTGCAAGCTCAACAGGCAGCAATTGCTCAGTTGCAGAGTCAAATCCAGATACCGAGTAGACCGGAGCCCAGTCAACCCCGAGAAATCACCCATACAACGGAACCAGCTATAGTGAAATCAAATGAGCAGGAGTCGGGGACTAATCCAGAAATTGCTAATATGTTCGAAGAACTGACCAAACGAATAGAATCGGAAGAAAGGAGGATCGAAGCAAACGACAAAAAGGTGGAGACATACAACTCTAGGGTTGATCAGATCCCGGGGGCACCACTAATATTGAAGGGCTTAGATTCTAAAAAAATTCATACAAAGCCTTCCCCCCCCCAAGCGCGGCTCCTAAACCGATCCCAAAGAAGTTCCGCATGCCCGAGATTCCTAAATATAACGGAACTACCGACCCCAACGAACATGCCACCTCATACACATGTGCCATTAAAGGGAACAATTTAGAGGATGATGAGATCGAATCCGTATTATTGAAGAAATTCGGTGAAACCATGTCAAAGGGAGCAATGATATGGTATCATAATTTGCCATCTAATTCTATCGATTCTTTTGCTATGCTTGCAGATTCCTTCGTAAAAGCACACACCGGGGCCATAAAAGTTGAGACCAGGAAGTTGGACCTGTTTAAGGTAAGACAAAAGGATAACGAGATGCTAAGGGAATTCGTGTCTTGTTTTCAAATGGAACGAATGGATCTACCCCCGGCCACATACGATTGGGCTGTTCAGGCTTTCACTCAAGGTTTGAACGAACAAAGTTCGATGGCTTCACGACGGTTGAAGCACAACCTGATCGAGTACCCGGCTATCACTTGGGCCGACGTGCACAATCGGTACCAATCAAAAATTAGGGTCGAAGATGATCAGTTGGGGTCTGAACTCGCTGCTCGAAGGGATATCAATCGAGAACAAGGTCAGATCAGGGATCGATACCGACCGTATAATGGAAACCGCAGAATCATTGAATCGAGACTTAACCTCGGACAAAGCAACAAAAGAAGTGATCGAGGTCAACGGTCTTGGGGGATGATGAACAGAAGTGGGTTCGATAGGCCTATCGGATCTAAGGAAGTGCCTCGGTTATTAGAGTATAACTTCAGCATTGATGCATCCGCTATCGTGTCGGCTATCGGACGCATCAAAGACAATAAATGGCCTCGACCCATGCAGTCCGATCCTGCTCAGAGAAATCCCAATCAAATATGCGAATATCATGGCACCCATGGCCACAGAACGGAAGATTGCAGGTAACTAAGAGAGGAGGTGGCCCGGTTATTCAATAAAGGGCACCTTCGAGAATTTTTAGGCGACAGGGCGAAGAACCATTTCAAAAACAGGGATTTCGGCAAGCAAAACGAACAAGAAGAACCATAACACGTCATTCACATGATCATCGGCATCGTCGATACCCCTCAAGGGCCGGTGCTTAAACGCACTAAGACATCGATTGTGAGAGAAAAGCGATCTCGAACTCAGGATTACGCACCCATAGGAAATTTGTCCTTCAATGATGAAGATGCAGAAGGAGTCATACAACCTCATAACGATGCACTGATAATATCCGTACTTATGAATAAAACTAAAGTTAAGCGTGTGTTAATTGATCCAGGTAGCTCGGCCAACATTATTAGATTGAAGGTCGTACAATAGCTCGGTCTACAGGACCAGATCGTACCCGCGACCCTGGTTCTAAACGAATTCAATATGGCATGTGAAACCACCAAAGGCGAGATAATTCTGTAGATAAGCGTGGCCGGGACTATCCAAGAAACGAAGTTCCACGTAATCGAAGGTGACAAGAGGTACAATGCCTTTTTGGAAGGCCATGGATCCACAACATGAGAGCTGTACCTTCGACCCTACACCAGGTTCTTAAATTCCCAACATCGAGGGGGGTCATAATAGTGTACGGAGAACAACCGGCCGCAAGAGAAATGTTTGACGTCGAGGAAGCGAATCCGATATCCTCGCCTTCGCCAATAAAAGGATCGAGCTCAAAAGGGGAACAAGATGCCAAATAGCAATCACAGACACCAGCTTTAACCCAACCAGAAAATCAGAAGATCGATGAAGATGATGATCAAAGGATCCCTCGATCTTTTGTGCTTCCCGATGATTCTGACGCTACCCAATCAATGATTAAAGAGTTGGAGCAAGTCATATTAATCGAGCATTTGCCCGAACGAAAGGTATACCTGGGAACAGAATTAACCCCCTAACTCAGGAACAAGCTTATTCAATTTTTTTATCGATAACATGGATTGTTTTGCTAGGTCCCATTTAGATATAACAGGGATCCCACCAGATATAACGATGCATCGGCTAAGCCTGGACCCTAGGTTCCAACCAATAAAGAAAAAGAGAAGGCCCCAATCTGAGGTAAAGCAAACATTCATAAAGGACGAGGTAACTAAACTTCTCAGAATAGGGTCCATTCGGGAGGTGAAATATCCCGAATGGTTAGCCAATGTAGTTGTAGTCCCTAAAAGAGGGAACAAACTTAGAATGTGTGTATATTACAAGGATTTAAATAGGGCATGTCCCAAAGATTCTTTTCCACTGCCTAACATCGATCGCATGATCGATGCCACGGCTGGCCATGAGATCCTTACTTTTCTCGATGCTTATTCCGGGTATAATCAAATCCAAATGAACCCCGAAGACCAGGAAAAGACTTCATTTGTCACCAAGTATGGAACATATTGTTATAATGTGATGCCCTTCGGGCTAAAAAAATGCAGGAGCTACTTACCAACGCCTGGTAAATAAAATGTTCGAGGAATAAATAGGTAAATCAATGGAAGTTTATATTGATGACATGCTAGTTAAGTCCTTGCGCGCAGAGGACTATTTGACCCATTTGCAGGAAACATTCGGGATTTTAAGGAAATACAACATGAAGCTCAACCCCGAGAAATGTGCTTTCGGGGTCGGTTTGGACAAGTTCCTCGGCTTTATGGTGTCAAATCGGGGGATCGAGATTAACCCCGATAAAATCAAGGCCATCAAAGACATCGCCATCGTGGACAGCGTAAAAACTATGCAGAGGCTAACAAGACGGATTGCAACCTTAGGCCGATTCATTTCGAGGCCGTCAGATCGAAGTCACAAATTTTTCTCTTTACTCAAAAAGAAGAACGATTTTGCTTGGACCACGGAATGCCAACATGCATTAGAGGAATTAAAACGATATCTATCGAGCCCACCACTGCTTCATACTCCAAAAATAGACGAAAAACTTTGCTTGTACTTGGCAGTATCGGAAATCGCGGTAAGTGGTGTCCTAGTTCGAGAATAGCAAGGTATGCAATTTCCCGTCTATTATGTAAGTCAAACCTTAGGAGAAGCAGAAACTAGATATCCACACTTAGAAAAATTGGCACTTGCACTGATAAGCGCCTCTAGAAAGTTAAGACCGTACTTTCAATGTCACCCTATATGCGTATTGACCACTTACCCACTCCGTAATATTTTGCACAAGTCCAAACTATCAGGCCGATTGGCCAAATGGGTCGTCGAACTCAGTGGGTACGATATCGAATATCAACCCCGTACGGACATCAAGTCTCAAATTTTAGCAGACTTCATAGCTGATTTCACGCCGACCCTCGTACCTGAAGTTGAAAAAGAACTCTTATTGAAATCGGGTACGTCATCGGGGGTATGGACCCTTTTTACGGATGGGGCTTCGAACGTGAAGAGGTCCGGGCTAGGCATCGTTTTAAAGCCACCCACGGGTAACACTATTAGGCAATCTATCCAAACTACTAGGTTGACTAACAACGAGGCCGAGTATGTGGCCATGATTGCATGTCTCGAGCTAGCTAAAAGCTTGGGAGCAGAAGTCATTGAAGCCAAGTGTGACTCTTTGCTGGTGGTAAATCAAGTAAACAAAACCTTCGAAGTTCGAGAAGATAGAATGCAAAGTTATTTGGGGAAATTGCAGGTCACTTTGCACCGTTTCAAAGAATGGACTTTACAACATATTCCACGAGAGCAAAACAGTGAGGTCGATGCACTTGCAAATTTGGGATCATCGGTCGAGGAAGACGAGATAAGCTCGGGGACTGTCGTTCAACTCTCGAGATCCGTGATCGAAGAGTGTCATGCCGAGATAAATTCTACAAGCTTAACCTGGAATTGGAGGAATAAGTATATTGAATACTTGAAGGATGGAAAGCTCCCATCAGACCCTAAATATTCGAGGGCCCTATGAACCAAAGCTGCTTGATTCACATTAACTGCAGATGGAACGTTATACCGAAGGACATTCAATGGACCATTGGCAGTATGCTTAGGTCTAGGAGACACCGACTACATCCTACGTGAGGTGCACGAGGGCACTTGTGGAAATCACTCCGGTGCCGACTCAATAGTCCGAAAAATAATCAGGGCAGGGTATTATTGGATCGATATGGACAAAGATGCAAAGGAGTTTGTTCGAGAGATATATATGCATTTTTGCGAGACTGCGCAGACTGCTAGATGACAAGTAGGTATGTCACCTACTTGCTTAAATGAGAGGATTAAATATTTCCAAAAAGGGGCTATTTAGGGTTGGAAAAAGAGACATTTTAAGGGCTTATCTCCTGAAAATATAACACTCATTATATAGCAAAATAACCATAGATAAGCCCCTGCAAAAATCCTCCCAAAAATTGAATAGAAACCCCAATTGATTTTCTCTTCTTTTCTAGTTCTAGTTGAAGAAAGACCTAGGGTTTGAGGAATCCAAGATATGATCTAAGTTATTCAACAAATAAGGTAAGTTTTCTGCTCTCTTTCATCCATTTTTATGCTGGAAATGTATGAAAAGTCATTCTATAATTGTAAGAACTCACGGGACCGTGATCGGAAGCCGTGAGTTTGAGTTATTCAACTTGTAGTGGACTGTTTTGTGGGTTGTTTGGTGTTACTGTTGGATTGCATATTTTGCTACTATTTTAGGGAGTTTTGTAGGAGAAAGTGTGTGGAGAAACACCACATAAATGCAGGGTGGTGGGCTGGACGTTTGTCGTAACATTTTCGGGCTGTTTGACACTCCTATGATGGTCGTTTTGTGTATGAAGAGATTGGGGTGTGTTGGGCTGTTTTGTAGTATTTTGTGGTGTATGTATGGTTGGAAAATAATGTATATATGTTGTTATTGTTATGCTCTTGTGTTGTTGGTGTTATATTGTTATGCTCTTGTGTTGTTGGTGTTATCTCGAATCGGGAGGAAGTAAAGATTATATGAGAGATGCTGCCCATTTTAATATAAAATAAGCTTGTCGTTCGTTATACAATTGTTGTACCTTTTGTAACTTAATGATAGTATTATTATCGTTGTTGTAGATTAAGGTGAAAAGAGATGATTTCGACGTGGTTATTGGAAAGATTGTGATAAGGTATGTTAAGGCTAAACCTTTTCTTCATTTTGGCATGATCTCATACCTTCATTTTACCATCGAGCTATAATCAGTGGGCAGGCCCCTATTGGGCAACCTCTGATCAGATGGTAAGTTATATACCAAGCCTACTGTGGTTGAGCGTCTATGAGCAAGCCTAGAATGGCCAAGATACCGAGCCTAGTATGGCCGAGCGCCTATGAGCGAGCCTACTACGGCCGAGCAGTTACACGTACCGAGCCTTATAAGGCCGGGCAGCTATTTTACTTACTATATTGAGAGAGTTGAGTCAGTATCATCAGGTAAGTATATCTCCAGATCATCTTTGACTCCCAGTTACTCTCAGGTATTATATTATTAGTTCAGTTTCAGCTTTTATTTTATTTCCTTACATACTCAGTACATTATTTCATACTGACGTCCCTTTCCTGGGGACGCTACATTTCATGCATGCAGGTTCGGATAGACAGACTGGTAGACCTCCTCCATAGGTGCTATCCGTGTTCAGTTTGATCGGTAAGCTCCTCTTCCTTCGGAGTTGCCGGGTCTAGGGTTTTGAGTACATATTATGTATGTAGGTATATTATGGCTAGGTCGGGGCCCTGTTCCGACCACAATACATCCACTAGTAGAGGCTTGTAGACATATCCTGTCAGTTAGTACAGTATATTGGGCTGGTAGGCCTTGTATGTAGATTTTTGTTGGTTTGTCAGTTATAGTAGTTATGACGGCCTTGTCGGCCCAGCTTTATATTGATATTCAGTCAGAGCTAGTTTCCGTTCAGTTTCATATTTTGTTTCACAAATTGTCTTGCAATGTGGCCCTATTGCCAAAGTATGGCATTGTATGTTCAGGGTCCCTCTGTCTCAAGTTGGTACACTCGGTTAAGTGAGGCACCAGGTGCCGGTCTCGCCCCCCTAGGTTTGGGGCGTGACAAACATCTTAGCAGAGTAGTTCTATCCTAGGGAGTATACATGCCGTGTCTAGTAGGGTCTTGTTTATGGATGTGTTGTGCACCACATCATATAAGCAGGGAACTACAGGGCATTTAGGAGTTGGTTACCCGTCTTTAAAATCTAAATCGTGTTGTAGAACTGAGTTATAGGAAATTTGAGTTAAATTTACATATTGGTGTTTGCATACAGAGATGACGATGACTAGGAAGACTATGGCTAGTCAGAGGATAGATACAACAGCGGGTGAGGGTGACGAGTGCAAAACACACACTAAAATATGCTTGCTATTTGAATATAGTATAATATAATATCGTATCCACATGGATTAGAATTAAATAGTATTTTCGTAGTTTATAGATTGGTTGCTATCCAAGATGATAGACAATTGAGAATTATGTGATTAAAAACTAAAATTAACTAAGAATCTAAAGCTAATTGACGAATGACAATCGAAACAAAGGTAAGCAAAGAAGCTATCAATGGGAGAAAATAGGGATTGATTGGATAGGTGAAAGATAATTGTCTGGGATTAAACTCTAGTTAATTCACTTCTAATATTCAAGTGAGTCTCTCGAATTAACTCAATTATTCGTTCAAACGTTTAGTAGAAACTGCTCTCTCGATTAAGTCTTAACCTCACAATGTGAACCAATTTAAGCTCGATGAAGATATGCAAGAGTTCGTAGTGGATTGGTCTTTAGGAGAACCTCTCTCGATTATCCTCCTAACTATGTCTAAACAATAATTCAATTAGCCTCTTTTGATAACTAACAAGAATTAATGAATTCAACCAACAAGATAATGCAAAGATATCACAAGTATGCCTCTCTCGATTACATGAACATGTGAATATAGATGCAACAATTAAAACACCCAAAACGATTCAATGCATAAAAACTAGAGTTAATATCCATCAATAAATATCAATAAACCAAATCCATCAATCCCTAAAGAGAATTACTCCATAGATATGGAGTAATTCATCACAAATATAAAGAAAAACATAAAACGATCCAAACTCTTGTCTTGAGTGAGGATTGAATAATGAATCCATTGTGCTTTCGCTTTTCCACCTTCTCTCTAGCCTCCTTAGGTCTTAGATGTGTCAAAAGTCTATAAAATAATGTTTTTACATATATTTATACTAAGTAGGGTTAGGCCCAGACGAAAATACCTTTTCTGCGCGAACTGGGATAATAACTCTGTAAAACTTGTACAGGCACGCCGCATGGGGCAACGCGCCAGGCGGGGCGGTTGTGGGAAACTTCATAGAGCTTGTTCTGACAGACTTCAGGAAAATTGGGCAGCCGCGGCGCCTCACGCATCGCGGCTGTGGGACTTTCTCTGAGTACGGATTTTTCTTGCTTTTTATCTATCCCGACGTGGTTCTCGACCCCCGAACGCGATCCCGGCTTATTCCCTTGGGCTTTTACTCAGACTTCAAAGCTCCAAATCACTCGAATTCATTCCATAACATCTACATAGCTCGGAATCACTCCTACAAGGCATAAAACACACAATTGGTGCAAAATACTAGCGATTAAAGCTCAAACTCAATTAATGTGCAGTAAATTGGAATGTAATAAGCAACTAAAACACGCAATTATAGCCTACCATCAACACCCCACACTTACACCATTGCTCATCCTCGAACAATCAAACCACACTTTATAAATACACGACCTTTTTAAACAACTCTCCTAACTCATCATACCAAGAATATTTAAAATAGGCTAAGCACAATAGTGTAACATTCTTGCCTCAAGATTTGACTCACAAGTACCACGCATTATTTATAACTCACTCACTTACTCTAACACAGAGGTCAACGACATTACCTTTCCTTCATGAATCACGTGCCCTCACAACAAAAGAGAGTAGTTCCATACACAATAGACATTAAGAATAATTGGGAACTCAAGATAGAAAGAATTTACTCACTCTCAGAAACAACATTCATATGCCACAAAAGATGCACCATAGGCTTGCCCGTAGTGTACTACTCAACTAATCGAGCCCTTTCGGTCAAGGGTCAAGTAGGAATTTAATAGGTTATAATGTAGGCTGCGGGATGGGTAGGATACATTTAGATATAAGAGTGACTCCACCTCCCTAAGCACTTTAATACATACATTTCATTGTTCAAAACCCCACACATATGTCAAACTATAACTCCACTTTTACATCAATATACATTAACTCCCAACTTCTTTAAGAACAATTAAATCAAGATTTACTACTATCATGGAATATTTTGCATAATCATACAACATTTTTTTTCTTTTTCAATTCAAGTGGCTCTTACTTTTTCAAAATATTGCACCTTTCTCCTTATTTCAGTAGTTCCACTCAAAAGCCAAACCAACCACCCCACACTTCAACTTTTACAAAGATTCATAACAAATTTAAGTGCTCACGAGAGGTTAAAGGTTCAAATAGATGGTCAATTAAAAACAAACGGGTAAGGCTTGTAATGTGGTTGCCAAAAAAACAAGTTTACGGGCTCAAAGGGAGGTTAACTAAGATATATAACAATTAGGTGGGTAAGATCATATAACTGGTTCAACAAAGAAATGCCTAAATCACTTCCAAGACTGAACAACACTACTATTTCGCTTTGCAAACACACGAGGCAAATTCTTGACATTAAATGCAATGCACAGAATACACAAAACCTCACACACACATGGCACATAACTCACTCAAGATTGGACTATCAAGACACTCTAGTCAAAGCAGTTAAGCAAAGTTAAGATCATACAATTTAAGGTACTTATGCAAGAGTCAAAAACTGAGCGTAGGTGTCACAACTAAAGCACTCACTATTCTCAAGGCATAACCAAGTCAAAAGATATTGCCTTCAACTCAAAACATAGCACAAGGTTTCCTACATCTAACAAAAATAAAAACTAACTACACCCGGTTCAAACAAAACCCTTGGAAAAAGAACCGTGGCATAAAGAAAAACCAAGGTGAAATTATTACACTACCTAACAAAATAGAATCTTTTTGTCTTTTTCTTTTGATTTTAATCCCTCAAGAAAACCGTCGAATAATATCCATCGTCGGGAAAAGTCAAAAATTTTAAATGTTTATGGTTTTTCTCATTTTTCTATCTCTAACTACTAAAACAACAAAACTAAATTACTAACACAGATACATACAACATACAATTTTTCCCACCCCACACTTTAAGTTGTGGCATGTCCCATGACACACAATGAAAAAGCATAAGGTAAAGGAAACTTCCCTGAATTTTCAGTCGGGGTCTGAGTCGAAGTCGGGCTCCATTCCACGCGCTCGAACCAATGCACAGATCCATGCAGACAGCTTCTTCTCAGCCTTCTTGGGGTACACCACACACTTATCTTTTTCACTAGTTGTAGCCTTTTCTTTCGGGCTCTTCAGTTTCCTTCAACACTTGCAGCTGGATTCTCCTTCTTCACCCCCGTTTCTACATTCATCTCAAAAGTCACAGTCTCCTCACCCACTCTAAGCATGAGTCTTCTCTCATGTATATCCAATATCGCTCTGCCCATTGCTAAGAATGGTCTTCCTAAGATTAGGGGTATCTCCTTGTTCTCCTCCATCTTTACCACTATAAAATCTACTGGAAATACGAACTTATCTACCCAATCTAAGACATCTTCCACTATCCCCTCGGGTATTATAGTTGTTTGGTCTGCCAGCTGCACAGATATTGGTGCAGACCTTATCTCTCCAAGCTCATTCTCCAGTTTTCTGTAAATAGACAAAGGCAGTAAATTAATTGAGGCACCAGAATCACACAAAGACTTATCAAAATTAAGAGTGCCTAACGAGCAAGGTATAGTAAAACTCCCTGGATCTTCATACTTTTGTGGGAGTTTGTTTTTCAAAATTGCGCTGCAATGCTCTGTGAGCTTGACTACTGATGTCTCTTCTATCTTTCTCTTCTTTGTCAGGATTTCCTTCAAGAACTTAGCATAAGCTGGCATTTGGGAGAGCACCTCTGTGAATGGAAAATTTACATTAACTTGTTTCAGCATATCCAGAAATCTCTCAAATTGCTTGTCCAGCTTCTCTCTATAAAGCTTTTGGGGAAAAGGTAAAGCAGGCATGTGCTCGCTCTCATTAGATTCATTCCTTCTTGAATTCTTCTTCCTTCTTCTTCTTCTTCTTCTTCTTCTTCTTCTTCTTCTTCTTCTTCTTCTTCTTCTTCTTCTTCTTCTTCTTCTTCTTCTTCTTCTTCTTCTTCTTCTTCTTCTTCTTCTTCTTCTTCTTCTTCTTCTTCTTCTTCTTCTTCTTCTTCTTCTTCTTCTTCTTCTTCTTCTTCTTCTTCTTCTTCTTCTTCTTCTTCTTCTTCTTCTTCTTATCAACTTTATTTTTCAGCTGCTCCCCACTTTCTTTTTCAGGTATCACCTCTTTTTGGATAGGGGTGGGCTCTTTCACTACTTGTCCACTTCTCAGAGTTACAACATTTACCGTCTCCTAGGGGTTTCTTTCAGTATCAGTTGGCAAAGTACCTGGGATCCTTTCAGACAATATGATGGCAATTTGTCCCACTTGCTTTTCCAAGTTTCGCAATCCTGTGCCAAGTTATTTGATAGCTTCTCTATGAGCATCTAATCTCCCATCTGTCTTGATAATGAAAGACTTCATCATATCTTCTAGCCCATGCTGATTGGATTGTTGAGGTTGAAGCTACTGCCTTTGCTAATTTTGGAAGCCTAGAGCTCCTTGTCCCTGGAATCTGGAGTTGTTTTGTTGCCATGCATTTGCAGTAACCCCAGGTGAATCCATGAACAACCCGGGTGCTTCTGACCCATTGCATTGAAGTTATAATTTTCCACAACATTTACTTCCTCAGTTGAGGCCCGACACTCATAAGTAGGGTGTCCTCTTCCATATATACCATAAGCTGCGTGATTCTCACTTTGTATTGAAGCTAAGGTCAGCTTCCTTATCTCTTTCGCCATGGTATCAAGTTGTACCTGCACAGATGTGTTAGCATCAAACTGGTGAACACCATTCGCCCTTCTTCTTTCAGCACTTTCAGAGGGCCATTAATTTGCATCTTCAGACAATTCATTGAGAATAGTGACTATCTCCTCTGGTGTCTTTTTCATCAAAGGACCTCCAGCTGCATTACTCAATGTTCAACATGAGGCCGGTGTCAAACCATCCCCAAAATCCTGGAGTTGCATCCAGAGTTCAGTTCAGCTATGTTGACACTCTCGAACTAATTCCTTGAACCTCTCCCACGATTCAAACACAGTTTCAGTATCTTTCTGGCAGAAGTTATGGATCTCTCTTCTAAATTTGCCCGTCTTAGCTGAGGAGAAATATTTATCAAGAAATGTTTTGGTCATCTCATCCCATGTTCTAATTGATCCCTAGGTCAAGTTTCGAAGCCACTGCTTTATATCATCTTTGAGTGTGAAGGGAAATGCACTTAAGTAAACTGCATCTTGTGAAACACCATTGTATTGGAAGGTGTTCATAATCTCCTCGAAGTTCATTAGATGTGTATTTGGATCTCTGTTTGGCTTCCATCTGAAGACACAATAATTCTGAAGAGTTTGGAGCAACCCTTGCTTCAATTCAAAATTGTTAGCAGCCACTGGAGGTGGTCTAACACTTGATATGCCTTGGTTGTAGACCAGTCTAGCATAATCGCCAAGTGGTCTCCCAGCACCCAAAGGTTGATTCTGAACAATTCTCCAAGATCTCTCCTCCTCATAGACAAGTTGTGCATTCCGAAGAGCTATTTCCTCCGCATCTCGTGCTTTGTTTTTTCGTTGTTGGGCTGCCTCTCTTGTAGCCAAATCAACATTATCATCATCTCCAGCCATAATTTCTTTGAGTGAGGATTGCCCAACCTTCTCTATATTCTTGGGGAGATTTCTTTTCTTCCTTAACTGTCGTAGTTGTTTCTTGATTTCTGGTTCGCATGGTAGCAATTCTTTCCCAGAATATCGAGTCATGCACCAATCTAATCTGTAGCCTGCGCACAATTAAAAAACACCAAGCGTAAAAAGAAAAAAATAAAATAAAAGAAAAAATTCCTGAATTAGCACTACAAACTATTTCAAACACTATTGATTGCCAATCCCCGGCAACGACGCCAAAATTTGACGAGCACAAAACACACACTAAAATATGCTGGTAGTCGAATATAGTATAATATAATATCGTATCCACAGGGATTGGAGTTAAACCGTATTTTCGTAGTTTCTAGATTGGTTGCTATCCAAGATGATAAATAGTTGAGAATTCTGTGATTAAAAACTAAAATTAACTAAGAATCTAAAGCTAATTGACGAATGACAATCGAAACAAAGGTAAGCAAAGAAGATATCAATGGGAGAAAATAGGGATTGATTGGATATGTGCAATATAATTGTCTGGGATTAAACTCTAGTTAATTCACTTCTAATATTCAAGTGAGTCTCTCGAATTCACTCAATTATTCGTTCAAACGTTAAGTGGAAACTCCTCTCTCGATTAAGTCTCAACCTCACAATGTGAACCAATTTAAGCTCGATGAAGACATGCAAGAGTTCGTAGTGGATTGGTCTTTAGGAGAACCTCTCTCGATTATCCTCCTAACTAGGTCTAAACAATAATTCAACTAGCCTCTTTCGATAACTAAGAAGAGTGAATGAATTCAACCAACAAGATAATGCAAAGATATCACAAGTATGCCTCTCTCGATTATATGAACATGTGAATATAGATGCAATAATTAAAACATCCAAAACGATTCAATGCATAAAAACTAGAGTTAATATCCATAAACAAATATCAATACACCAAATCCATCAATCCTTAAAGAGAACTACTCCATAGATATGGTGTAATTCATCATACATAAAAAGAGAAACATAAAACGATCCAAACTCTTATCTTGAGTGAGGATTGAATGGTGAATCCCTTGTGCTTTTGCTTCTCCACCTTGTCTCTAGCCACCTTAGGTCTTAGATGTGTCAAAAGTCCATAAAATAACATTTTTTACATGTATTTATACTAAGTAGGGTCGGGCCCAGATGAAAATACATTTTCCTGCGCGAATTGGGATAATAGCTCTATAACAATTGCACAGGCGCATCGCATGGGGCTACGTGCCAAGCGGGGAAGTTGTGGGAAACATCAAAGAGCTTGTTCTGACAGACTTCAGGAAAATTGGGTAGCTGCGGCACGCGCACCGCCCTACGCGCCACGACTGTGGGACTTTCCCTGAGTACGGATGTTTCTTGCTTTTTAGCTATCCCGACGTGGTTCTCGACCCCCGAACGCGATTCCGGCTTATTTCTTTGGGATTTTACTCAGACTTCAAAGCTCCAAATTCACTCGAATTCATTCCATAACATCTACATAGCTCGGAATCACTCCTACAAGGCATAAAACACACAATTAGTGTAAAATACTAGCAATTAAAGCTCAAACTCAATTAAACTGTAGTAAATTGGAGTGTAATAAGCAACTAAAACACGCAATTATACCCTTACATCATAATGGACTAGCAAGGTACCCCCAGTAGATGGGTCCTAGGGCAAGACCCCCACTCGACCATTACCGGCTCCTCTACCACCTGAGGAGATTCCTAGGGATTTCGCACATCCAGTTCCCCCTACAGTTCCATCAGATCAAGACTTGAGGAGTGCGGTGCATTTGTTGACACAGTTGGTAGCTACCCAGCAACACGCTAGGGCATCAGCTAGTGCAGGATCTTCTGAGGGGTTTGGGAGTTCAAGGGTCCGAGAGTTTATTTCCTTGAGTCCCCTAGAGTTCACGGGGACAGATCAGAGGGAGGACCCACATGATTTCATAGATCAGCTTCACAGGATCTTTTGGGTTATGCATGCGACGGAGAAAGAGGTAGCTGAGCTGGCAGCTTTTCGACTCCGAGATATAACCGTCCTTTGGTACGAGGGATTGGAGAGGTCCAGGGGACGTGATGCACCTCCAACTATTTAAGAGAACTTTTTAGATGCCTTCCTTGTCCTGTACTTACCGCGGGAGTTTCGATAGGCTTGAGTCGATCAATTTCTACCCCTTAAGCAGGGCAATATGAGCGTTCAAGAGTATAGTCTCTGTTTTGACTCATTGGCCAGATATGCTCCATCCATAGTTGCTACTATGCGGGATAGGATCCACAGGTTTATAGCAGGGTTGGCCCCAGAGTTGACCGAGGCATGTGCCACCGCTGCATTACAGGATAGTATGGATATCTCCCCAAATTCAGGCATTCTCCCAGAATGTAGAAAGGGGCAGGCGTCGGCAGCAGGGTACAAAGAGGAGTGAGCAAGGGCAACGTAAGAGGATGAGATTTTCCAAGTTTTAGGAGCAGTCTCAGGGTAGTTATAGGCCCCAGTACTTCAGATGGCCACCTAGGCCTCCACCGCCTTAGTTACTGGGTTACCGGTATGACTGCTATACTCAGTCAGGACCAGGTGAGAGCTCACGGGCGCCGGGTTTGCAGCGACAACGAGGTTCAGGACAGAAATGGTCATTTCTACCGCGGTGTGATATCTGTGGTAGAGGACACTTGGGTCAATGCCAAGTAGGTTACGACTCTTGTTATATATATGGGCGTCCGGGGCATATAATGCGAGATTTCCCAAATAGAGATTCCGGGGGTATGGCACAACCAACTAGTTTAGCAACAGGATCATCTATGTCTGTGCATCCTTCAGGGCGCGAGTCTCAGTCTTCGGCTGGTAGAGGTCGAGGCAAAGGTAGATGTTCCAGTTTAGGCGGTAATCAGTACCGTATCTATGCCTTAGCGAGTCGACAGGACCAGGAGTTTTCGCCAGACGTTGTGACAGGTATATTTACCATCTGCTCTCACAATGTTTATGCCTTGATATATCCAAGATATACTTTATCGTATATTACCCCGTTTGTTGTGGGGAAGTTTGGTATAGTGCCTGAAATACTAAGTGATTCTTTTATGGTATCTAAACCGTTCGGAAAACCGATTATTACTAGACAGGTTTACCGAGGTTGTACGGTGACAGTTTATAGTCGTCAGACCTCAGCCAATCTAGTTGAGCTAGAGATGATGGATTTTGATGTTATCATGGGCATGGACTGGTTGGCAGCTTGCTATGCCATGATTGATTGCCGAGCAAAGGCATCCAGATTTCATTTTTCGGGGGAGCCAATCTTTGAATGGGTAGGTAATACAGCGACACCCAGAGGTAGGTTTATTTCCTATCTGAAGGCGAGGAAAATGATCGCAAAAGGGTGCCTTTATCATATTGTGTGAGTTAGAGATGCAGATGCTGAGATACTTACACTTCAGTCTATTCCAGTAGTCAGAGAATATGCAGATATGTTTCGAGATGATCTTCCAGGTATTCCTCTAGAGCGAGAGATGGATTTTAGCATCATTTTGCTTCTGAGAACTCAACCAATATCCATCCCTCCGTATAGAATGGCACCTGCCAAATTGAAGGAGCTGAAAGAGCAGTTAAAAGATTTACTGGATACCCAGTACCTCACCTTGGGGTGCATCGGTACTGTTTGTGCGGAAGAAAGATGGCTCGCTGAGGATGTGTATCGATTATAGGCAGCTGAACAAGGTGACTATTAAGAAAAATAGCCACTTCCAAGGATTGATGACTTGTTTGATCAGTTGTAGGGGGCTAGATGCTTTTCAAAGATAGATTTGAGGTCGGGGTACCATCAGGTCAGAGATCGGGAGAAAACTATTCCGAAGACAGCCTTCAGAACCGATGTGGCCACTTCGAGTTCCTTGTCATGTCCTTTGGGTTGACAAATTCACCTGCCGTATTTATGGACTTGATGAATAGCATGATAGTATTTATTGATGATATTCTGGTTTATTCACGTTTAGAGGAGGAGCACGCGGACCACCTACGAACGATACTCCAAACCCTCCGCGATCGTAAGTTGTATGCTAAGTTTTCTAAATATGAGTTCTGGTTAAAGTCTGTAGCATTCTTAGGGCATATTGTATCCGATGAAGGAATAAAGGTAGACACTTAGAAGATTGAGGCTGTGAAATCCCTGCCTAGACCTACCACTCTAACAGAGGTTCGTAGCTTTCTAAGCTTAGAATGCTACTACCGGAGATTCGTAGAGGGTGTTTCTTCCCTTTCGGCACCATTGACGAAGCTGACTCATAAATCAGCTAAGTTTCAGTGGACAAAGGCTTGCGAGGGGAGTTTCCAAGAGCTTAAGAACAGGTTGACCTCAACGCCAGTTCTAACACTTCCAGAGGGTCCAGAGGGTTATGTCGTGTATTGTGATGCCCGAGATGTTGGCTTAGGATGTTTCATAATGCAACATGGAAAGGTAATTGCATACGCTTCAAGGCAGTTGAGGAAGTACGAGAGGAATTATCCAACCCACGACCTCGAGTTAGCTATGATTGTCCATGCACTCCAGATACAACGACATTATTTATATGGTGTTCATGTGGATGTATTTACAGATCATAAAAGCCTGTAATATATCTTCAAGCAAAAGAGTTGAATTTGCGATAGAGGCGATGGCTAGAGTTATTGAAATATTACGACGTTAACATTCTCTACCATCCAGGGAAAGCTAATATTGTAGGTGATGCATTAAGTCACCGACCTATGGGTAGCTTAGCACATGTAGAGGATGAGAAAAGAGAACTAGCTAGAGAGATTCATCAATTGGCTTATTTGAGGGTTTGGTTAGTAGATTCTGAAGATGGTAGAGTTGTACTCCAAAACACTGCAAACTCATCTCTCATAGATGAAGTAATGGAAAGGCAGTACGAGGACCCAGAGTTGGTCGAGTTGAGAGAGTGAGTTCCGCAACAGAAGAATCTACTGTTAGAGCTCAAGGAAGATGGGGTTCTCAGATACAGGGGTCGTCTGTGTGTCCCAGATGTAGCAGAGCTATGAGATAGGACTATTTCAGAGGAACATTATTTGTGGTCCTCCATTCATCCTGGGTCGACGAAGATGTATCATGACATGAAGGATGTGTACTAGTGGAATGATATGAAGAAGAGCATTGCTGAGTTTGTCGCCCAATGTCCTCATTGCCAGCAGGTGAAGGTAGAGTTCAAGAAACCCGGAGGGCTAATGCAGACTATAGAGATCCCGACATGGAAATGGGAGACGATAAACATGGACTTCTTCACGGGTTTGCCTCGTTTTCATCGTAAGTTTGATTATATATGGGTGATAGTCGATATGCTCACAAAATCAGTCCATTTCCTACCGGTCAAATCCACATATACAGTTGAAGATTATGCGAAGTTATATATTAAGGAGATAGTGCGGCGACACGAAGGTCATTTTACAGCGCATTTCTGGAGGTTATTTTAGAGAGGTCTAGGGACTCAGGTGAATCTCAACACAACTTTTCATCCACGAACTGATGTACAAGCCGAGCGCACAATTCAGACGTTCGAGGATATGTTACGAGCATGTGTGTTGGATTTTAAAAGAAGTTGGGATGGGTATCTACCTCTTATCGAATTTTCAAATAATAACAGTTACCACTCCAGTATCCAGATGGCTCCGTACAAGGCTTTGTATGGGCATAAGTGCAAAACTCCTATAGGGTGGTTTGATGTTGGAGAATCTGAGTTACATGGGCCAGACTTGGTTCAGGAGGCCGTAGAGAAAGTAAATCTTATCCAGGAGTGACTGTTGATAGCTCAGAGTCGTTAGAAGTCATATTCTGATGTGCGGTGACGAGACTTAGAGTTCGAGGTTGATGACTGGGTATTCTTAAAGGTGTCACCTATGAAGGGCGTAATGAGGTTTGGCAAAAAAGGCAAGCTTAGCCCACGGTATATTGGGCCTTATAGGATTATTCGAAGAGTGGGCCGAGTAGCTTATGAGTTAGATTTTCCCTCAGAATTGGAATCTGTCCATCCGATTTTTCACGTATCTATGCTACAGAAGTGCATTGGGGATCCTACCCGAGTGGTGCCCACTGATAATGTACAAATCACGGAGGACTTATCGTACGAGAAAGTTCCAGTTGCCATCCTAGACCGATAAATCCGCAAGCTACGAAATAAGGAGGTAGCCTCCGTGAAAGTTTTATGGAGAAGCAAGAACGTGGAAGAGATGACATGGAAGCGAAGAAAAAAATGAAGTCTAAATACCCCCACCTATTTCAAACTGAAGATATGGCTCGAGATGGGATACTTCAGCACAGATCTATTCAAGCCAGTAGGTCATCAGGTAAGCTCTTATTTTTGACTTGCAGTATTTATGATTGACGGCTGTGTGAGGCCAAGTGTTGCTATTTATAGACATTGGCCATGTGTGGCATGTATTGTATGGTTTATGGATGTGTGCATATTAATTTTAGTCTAGTGTACGTAGGGGACTCTGGGGATATTTTCCCAAGTTTCTAAGAGTCAACATTCGAGGACGAAATGTTCCAAAGGGGAAATGACATTACACCCCAGATTTCCGTACGTAAAAGTACGTCGTAAGCAAACTGTAAGAACAAAAATGAGATCATCTTTGAAAGTATATAAATTAAGTTAATCATGTTACTTCGGAGGTTACAAATATTGAAGATCATGAATAACAAGTACAAAGAGGGTTGGAAGGTTCAGAAGCTAAAGGAATTGAAGAAAATAATGTTTCGTCGAAAGTTGACAAGTTAGGAATGTTATAACCCGTATCTTTGGGGTGAGACTAGGGTTCTTAACATGATAAGTGGTTTATGTTATAATTTATGTTAGTCTTATGATAGTCATGTGTTATGTTTAAGCGAGTTGTGGAACAAAAGTCGATGAAAGTCATCAAAAGTTACGTCTATAAGTTTTACTGAAATTCGGGTCAAATGTCACTGCGATTTGCTCCCAATATACTTAGAGTTATGAGGTGATCAACCCATCAAATTGAAGATCTATGAGTCTATTTTGTAATGCATTAAACCATTTGTCAATACGATAACGAAGTACAGAGATATATGAAAATTTTGCGAGACTGCGCTGACTGCTAGGTGACAAGTAGGTGTGTCACCTACTTGCTTAAATGAGAGGATTAAATATTTCCAAAAAGGGGCTATTTTGGGTCAGACAAAGAGACATTTTAAAGGCTTATCTCCTGCAAATATAACACTCATTATATAGCAAAATAACCAGAGATAAGCCCCTGCAAAAATCCTCCCTAAAATTGAACACAAACCCTAATTGATTTTCTCTTCTTTTCAAGTTCTAGTTGGAGAAAAACCAAGGGTTTGAAGAATCCAAGATAGGAGCTGAGTTATTCAACAAATAAGGTAAGTTTAATGCTCTCTTTCATCCATTGTTTATGCTGGAAATGTATGGAAAGTCGTTCTATAATTGTAAGAACTCACGGGACGGTGATCGGAAGCCGTGAGTTCGAGTTATTCAACTTGTAGTGGAGTGTTTTGTGGGTTGTTTCGTGTTGCTGTTAGATTGCATGTTTTGCTACTGTTTTATGGAGTTTTTGAGGATAAAGGGTGTGGAGAAAAACCACATAAATGCAGGGTGGAGGGCTGATCGTTCGTCGTAACATTTTTGGGCTTTTTGACACTACTATGGTGATCGTTTTGTGTATGAAGAGATTGGGGTGTGTTGGGCTGTTTTGTAGTATTTTGTGGTATATATAAGATTGGAAAATAATGTATATATGTTGTTATTGTTGTGTTCTTGTGTTGTTGGTGTTATCTCGAATCGGGAGGAAGTAAATATTATAGGGGAGATGCTGCCCGTTTTAATATAAAATAAGCTTGTCGTTCGTTATGCGATAGTTGTACCTTTCGTAACTTAATGATAGTATTATTATCGTTGTTGTAGATTAAGGTGCGAATAGAGGATTTCAACTTGGTTATTGGAAAGATTGTGATAATGTATGTTAAGGCTAAACCTTTTCTTCATTTTGGCATGATCTCGTACCTACATGTGTTTGATAACGAGACATAAAGAGATGTTCGTATTCCTGAATTTATTCACATTATCCTAGTTTTATAAGTTATAGTATTCTCCCTTATCAGGACTTTATATTCAGTTAAGTATTGTTTTCTTCCAGTCAAGAGAGCATAGAGTTTATATATATATATATATATATATATATATATATATATATATATATATATATATATATATATATACCATCGAGCTATAATCAGTGGGCAGACCCCTATTGGGCAACCTCTGATCAGATGTAAGTTATATACCGAGCCTACTGTGGCCGAGCGCCTATGAGCAAGCCTAGAATGGCCGAGAGGACCGAGCCTAGTATGGCCGAGCGCCTATGAGCGAGCCTATTACGGCCAAGCAATTACATGTACCGAGCCTTATAAGGCCGGGCGACTATTTTACTTACTATATTGAGAGAGTTGAGTTAGTATCATCAGGTAAGTATATCTCCAGATCATCTTTGACTCCCAGATACTCTTAGTTATTATATTATCAATTCAGTTTCAACTTTTAGTTATTTTATTGCCTTACATACTCAGTACATTATTTCATACTGATGTCCCTTTCCTGGGGACACTGCATTTCATGCATGCATGTTCGGATAGAAAGGCTGGTAGACCTCTTCCGTAGGTGCTGTCCGTGTTCAGCTTGATCGGTAAGCTCCACGTCTTTCGGAGTTGCCAGGTCTAGGGTTTTGAGTACATATTGTGTATGTAGGTATATTATAGGTAGGTCGGGGCCTTGTTCCGACCACAGTACATCTATCAGTAGAGGCTTGTAGACATATCCTGTCAGTTAGTGCAATATGTTGGGCTGGTAGGCCTTGTATGTAGATTTTTGTTGGTTTGTCAGCTGTAGTAGTTATGACGGCCTTGTCGGCCCAACTTTATATTGATGTTCAGTCAGAGCTAGTTTCCGTTCAGTTTTATATTTTGTTTCACAAATTGTCTTGCAATGTGGCCCGATGGCCAAAGTATGACATTATATGTTCAGGGTCCCTCAGTCTCAAAATGGTACGCTCGGTTAAGTGAGGCATAAAGTGCCGGTATCGCCCCCTCTCCCCCAGGTTTGGGGCGTGACATATTGGGTCAATTCGTTGACCCACTCCCAAACTAAAACGGTATGTATAAATACACATAAACCCTAGTTTGGAGAACGTGACCCTTTCTACCTCATTAGGGACAAGGATTTCAACATTGTTCCAATTACAATCCTCCTTCACGACAGGGATGCTAGGAGGATGAATGGAAGAAGGATATTTACGAACATGCCAGTGTCTGTCTCTTTTGCGATTTGCAGGTTCTTTTTGTTCTTGAAGGTTAGATTTCATGCTAAGTTGAAGGGGTATGATGGTGTTCACGTAGGAGGTACAGACTCGACATCAGTCTCATTTGTTTTGTTCTTCTTTGGGCCTCCACTGAAGAAAAGGCCAGAGTTTTCGAGGGCAGAAGTGTTAGAAGACATGTTTATGAAGAAAAATGTTATTGAGAAAATTGAATTTTGGAGTAGAGTTCTAAGATAAATCGGAGAAGTTATAGACAACAAAAATCGTGGTCATGATTACCTCAAAAACGGGCGGAAATATTTTCCGAATCACGGGATAACACGTGTTGGGGTCATTAAATATGAGGAGACGTGCGTCATTTCAAGTGTTAGAAACTGTTCAAGAACTTTCCCGCCAAGAAAAGAGTTCTGATATACTTTACGATAACACTAAGTTGCATCACCGAAAAGTAGGGGGCTATCTGTTTGGGGTAAAATTTGTTAGGGACAGTTGGACGAATGACGAAGTGACACGTGGAACTGAAGACAGGTAGGATGTGAGTCAGCAAATAGCTGACACCAGATGCAAGCATGTGACCGGTGGTTGATGAATCCTGAAGACAGTGTAGCCGATAACAAAGATTCAAAGCTTTGACATCAGATAACATTCAATGAGCAACCGTTAATGAGAATATCTACATTTATAACCAACTATTATGCAGTCATCAATGACGGTTTTATTCTTATTTAAGAGGAGCTTGATTTAGGGATCTTGTCTTCAAAAATAAAGCTATAAATAGGAGAATTAACATCCATTGTTCGGACGAAAAATATTTTGTACACAGAAGCTATATTCTGCTCTCGAATTATAAAATTACTTGCTTTATTTTGTTCTTAATATTGTTTATACTCTTGCTTCCGGAGAAGCTCATCATACCAGCAGGCTTGTATTTCTTTAAGTTATTTTTACATTCTTGATTTCATTCTTGTTTATTTCATATTGTTGGATCAAATTAATTCACGTTTCTATAAACCATGTTACAAATTCAGGTGGTGAAATTAAGATAAGAGAGGTAACCACTATGGTTGAACAAGCTTGAAGATGTGGGTTTAAATTTCAAGTTTAATTTTTGTGAGATATTTGGAGCAGGCATTTTTAGACTTGTTAGAAATAGTTTGAGGTTGTATGCAAAATTTAAGGTTATTTGGTGAAGATTTAGATAAAACTTAGGTGGGCTAGCCGTTTTTTAAGCAACTAATTAGTGTTGAGTCATTGTTTGAAATATAAAGTCAAAATATCTAGTACTCCAATAAAATTAGTTTGAAAAGACTTTTCTGCCCTTGCATTAGTTCCTTGAGACCTTGAACCTGCGTCTACATGAAAGAAAGAACATTCTCTTAACCATTATTCATTTACAAAAGTCAGCTCTACATAGTCATGATTGCTACATCACTCCTAAAGCAAGATCCCACCTTCAGAGAGTTAGTTGCCGTTCAAACCAAGTGCGGCCCCAGAGTTTATTTCGAAAAGGTTTAAGATGCCAGATATTCCTACGTATGATGGGACTTCAGATCCACACGAGCATATTACGACCTACACTACAGCTGCAAAGGAAAATGGATGGGCCCAACACGAGATCGAATCTATCTTCTTGAAGAAATTTGGCGACACCTTGACGAAGGGTGCTATAACTTGCTATTCTCTTTTACCTGAGCATTCCATTGATTCTTTAGAAATGCTTGCAGAATCATTTATTAAAGCTCATGCTGGAGCAAAAAAGGTCCATGATCTTGGTGTTGCTCACATGATCTTCTCCCGGTCTAATTAACGATGTAGATCTTTTTTTTATTCATGGGTGAGTTCGATGGAAGGTATTGCACAGGCTTATTCGGCCGGGTAATCTCGGTTGAACGTCGGTCGTGCTTCTCGAGGTCAGGCATGGCAAGAATGGTCACCTCAGAGAGTTTTTAAGTGATCGAGCCAAAACAAAACTATATGAAAAGTCGGGATATTGTAGAACCATCAAAACCGGCTGTGGGGTCACATCATATGACGATAAACATGATCTTTGGTGGAGATGAGGTAAATGGGGTGACCTTTTCGACAGCACAGAAGACGAAGATATCGGTAACTCATGGCAAGAGGATTCGAGAAGTTTTAGAAGATGACATCACCTTTACAGAAGAGAATGATGATGGACTTCTTCTACCGCACAATGATGCTTTGGTAATTTCACTTAATATTTTAGATTTCAAAATTAAACGTGTGTTGGTTGATCTAAGACGTTTAGCCAACATCATACAATGGAGAGTTTTGGAGCAAACAAAGTTAACCGAAAATATAGTTTCGGCAATAAAGCTTTTGGTGGGTTAAACTTAACAAGTGTTACGACCCGAGGAGAGATATTGGTACCCACGTATGCCAAAGGAGTAATGAAAACCACTCTGTTCGAAGTGGTAGACGGTGACATGGGATACAACGTGATCCTTGAAAGGCCTTGGATATATGAAATGAAAGTTGTGTTGTCAATATATCACAGTTATTGAAATTTCTCACACCGGAAGGGATCAAGTAGATCAAAGCAGATCAACCATCTGCAAGGGAGATGAATACAATAACCTTGTCTAGAATCAATGACAAAGAAACTAGCAAATAGCAATACAGGAACCAGTCCCTTCTTCCACCTCGATGGAAGATAATAAAGAAGAAGAGTCATCGGAAATTTATCAGGTACCGAGGTTTCTTCAGGTACCAGAGGAAACGGATGCGACCAAATCAACCTCAGAAGTGCTCGAACAAGTGGCTTTGTTCACGGAGTTCTTAGAAAGAAAATTTCACTTAGGAACAGGGTTGAGTCCCGAACTCAGGTTAAAAATTATTTATTTCCTAAAAGATAACATCGATTGTTTTGCATGGTCGCATTCAGATATGACAACTATTCCATTAGAAGTGGCTATCCATAAGTTGAGTTTGGATCCTAACTTCCCTCCGATAAGACAGAAGAAACGACCGATAACAGAGGTTAGAAATAGGTTTGTCAAAGAAGAGGTAACCCGATTACTAAATTTTGAGAGGTAAATTACCCTGATTGGCTGGCTAACGTAGTAGTAGTACCTAAAAAGAATAATAAATTTAGAATGTGTGTAGATTATAATGATTTAAATAAGGCATGCCCTAAGGACTCTTTCTCGTTGCCAAACATTGATCTAATAATTGATACTATGGCCGGGAATGATTTAATGATTTTTCTTGATGCATATTCTGAGTATAATCAAATTAGGATGCACCCGGAAGATCAATAAAAGACTTCATTTATCACAAATTTTGGCACATATTGCTATAATGTGATGCCTTTCGGGCTTAAGAATGCCGAAGCCACTTACGAGAGGCTTGTTATTAAGATGTTTGAACAATAAATTGGTAAGACAATGGAGGTTTATATTGACAATATGTTGGTTAAGTCTCTTAATGTCGGTTATCTTTTGAATCATTTCCAAGAAAAATTTGACATTCTGAGAAAGTACAACATGTAGCTCAACCCGGAGAAATGCGCCTTCAGAGTTGGTTCTGGTAAGTTCCTGGGTTTTCAGTCTCTCAGAGAGGAATCAAAGTAAACCCTGATAAGATCAAAGCCATCGAGGACATCCTGGACCAATTGACAAGTGTGAGGGAAGAACAGAGGTTGACCGGCAGGCTGGCGGCCCTAAGCAGGTTTATCTCGATATCTTCCGAGAAGTGTCATCATTTGTTTTTGCTTTTTTAGAAGAAGAACGATTTCGTGTGGACTCCAGAATGCCAACAAGCATTGAAAGACCTAAAAAGGTACCTGTCTAGCCCTCATTTGTTGTCAAAAGTGAAGGAAGGAGAGTAACTGTTGATCTATCTAGCAGTTTCGATTTTGAAAGTATCAGCTAGTGTTGTTCTGGTTCGAGAAGAAGAAGGTACATAATTTCCTGTGTATTATGTTAGTACTAATCACCCCTTCGGGAGAAACCCTGAGATAGGCCATTAGAAGCTGAGTACGAGGCTTTGGTTGCAGGACTTGAACTAGCTCGGGGACTAGGCTCCGAGGTAATCGAAATAAAGTGTGACTCCCAACTGGTAGTGAATCGAGTGTACAAAAAGGTGCAACAATACTTGAATAAGGTTGAAGTGTTACTTTCCCGGTTCAGGGTCGTCCACATAAATTAAAGGAACTGATTCTGATGCGGTCGTTCAACTGCTGGGTATTGGACATGGATGGATATTGTGAAGTTAACTCAACCAACCTAATTTGGTATTGCAGAAGTGCGTTTATAGAGTATTTAAGGCATGGCAAATTGCTTGAAGATCCAAAAGCATCCCGGGCACTACGAACTAAAGCAGCTCGTTATTTACTTGCTGACGGTCAACTATACAGGAGATCATTTCAAGGTCCATTGGCTCGATGTGTAGGGATATTGGAGGCGGATTAAGTGATGAGGGAATTTCATAAAGGAGTATGCAGGAACCACTCTGGTGCAGACTCGTTGGTTCTCAAACTAATAAGGGATTGGCTACTATTGGCCCCGGATGGAGCAAGATGCAAAATTATTTGTACAAAAATGTGATAAATGCCAGTGTCATGCACAATTAGTGCATCAATCGGTGGAACTTTTTCATTCGGTGATATCACCATGGCCATTTATGAAATGGGAATGGACATAGTTGGTCCTTTATTACAAGGACCCGGGAGGTAAGATTTCTTTTGGTTTTAACTGACTATTTCACCAAATTGAAGCAGGTGCCTACAAAAATATCAGAGAACGAGAAGTTATGGTTTTCATATTAAATCACATCATATGTCGGTTTGGAATATCAAAAGAAATCGCTAGTGACAATGGGCCGCAATTTATAGGTTCCAAAGTTACAAAGTTTTTGGAGGGTCTGAAGATCAAACGAATTACATCTTCACCATACCATCCAAGTACTAACAGACAAGCAGAGTCCACCAATAAGACAATAATTCAAAACCTCAAAAAGATGTTAGAACATGCTAAAGGTAATTCGCCAGATGAGCTACTAGGTGTGCTATGGGCATATCGAACAATGGCGAAATCGAGCATCAGTGAAACATCATTTTCACTTGTATACGGTGTAGAAGCTTTGATCCCGGTGAGGATTGGGGAACCGACCATAATGTATTCCCGAGCAAAATAAGTAGCAAATAATGAATCACTACTGGTCAAACTGGATTTTCTTGAAGAACATCGAAATCTGGCGTATGTGAGGAGGGTGGCACAAAAGCAAAGAATGGAAAGATATTACAACCGCAGAGAAAATCTTCGATATTTCAAAGTAGGAGATTTAGTTTTGAGAAAGATAACTCAAAGTACTCGAGAGGTTAACGCCGGGAAGCTGAGACCAATGTGGGAAGGGCCTTACCAGATTTCTCCTATAATCGGTAAAGATTCATATCAATTGGAAAATTAAGACGGAGTTAAATTGCCAGCGAATTGGAACGTGACTCACCTCAAAAGGTATTATTGTTGAAGATCCTTGATGATTTTGAAAGTATGTGCTGCACTCCTTTTCCCTTCGTCCAGTTTTTATCCCAATTGGGTTTTTCTAGAAAGGTTTTTATTGAGGTAGCAGAGTAAAGGATATTACGAAGTAAGGTTCATCGATGATAACAAGATCCCTAGTGTTCGAATTCTCATACTTTGCATCCGAACACTGGGGGGAACCATTACATACTAAGGCACTAAAAGTGTTACAACAAACGGTGACAGTTAGAATGGGAATATATGTCTTATCAGGACCTTGGACTGCATGATCAGCCCCATAGAAATAAGTTGTATAAGTTAGCCACATGTATTGGCAGCTTTATTTATTTAAGCAAAAGAATGTTGATGTAAATGTACTCTTAAAGATAGAAGGAATAAATCAAAGTCCATTTGTTTTATCTTATTTCTAGTCCAAATGATAAGTTAATTTATTTTTTCGTTTGGAAGTTAGTTAAAACTTCAAATGCATGTGCCAGAATGAACAGGAGACATCTTCTTCAAGAGCACCGTAAACATAAAGACCCTCTCTTATGAAACCCTCATAGTTAAAGGGTATATTCTGGAAGTATGAATAGCCGGGATAAAAATTTATCAAATGTAAAAACAATTCCCGAGCTTTATCAGTTAAATAAAGATAAAAGAGAATATTTCTTGCACATTATGTAAGCAAAAATATCTTTCATTACTTAAAATTCCAAACTCAATAAAGAAGTTTTGGCATATTTATAAAGGGAAAAAAATATACATCAATTATTTTTGCTGCCAGAGTGCGAGGGGAGTGAAGAGTCTTTGTTTTCCTTTTCAGGAGAAGGTTATCCCGCTTCCAGTTCGAGGCCTTCATCTTTATCTTCTTCCTCTTCAGCTTCCTCTTCGGTTCCCGAATACTCAGAGATAGTGTTCGAAGATTCAGAGGCAACGGGCCGAGCAGGGAGGTTCTCGAGAGCAGTTATCTCCAATTCCCGAGCTTTGGCAATGCAGTCATCAATGTTTTAAATGCCTTCTTTGGCCTCCTCCAAGGTTTTCCTTATCATGTGATAAGTGGCGTAGGTTTTCTCGAGGAGGATGGAATCTTCCTAGTCTTGGAGTTTAGCTCAGATTTTTTTAATTTTTGTTTAGAGCTTATCATTTTCAGCTTTCATAAAACTGATCCTAGAATCAAGCTCAACATTGGTTGTTGCATGAAGTTGGTTTTGCTCCATGACCCTTTTGAGCCTTTCTTCTATTTTGGCTCTTTTCTCCTCGACAACACTGGCCTCTTTGATTTTTGGAGCGTAAGCTAGCCTCCAAGTTATTGACTTGCTCCATAAAAGCAGACTTGCGCTCGGCTGCAGCAGCCACGGTATCATGCAGTTCAGCCCACATAGCCTTCGCCTCCATAAGATCTTCATGTAATTGGGTGGCTTCTTGGTTGTGGGCTATTCTATCTTGCTCGGATTACTGTAATAGATCATCAAGCTTGCCCCATTTAAGCAACTTTTGCTTCCGAAATAAGGAGGTGCTCAGGAAGCTGGTTCTGTTTGGTTAAAAGTTGATTTCGTTCCGTTGTAAGTCCTTCTTTTTCCAAAATCAACCTTTGCAAGCACTCGAAAGCAAGGAGGATAGCCTAAAAAGGTTAAGCTAAGATTATTAAGGCAAAATTTAACCAAAAAAAAAATGAAAGAGAAGAAGGTTAGATTGATACCTGAGCCGAACATTGCATGTTGTTGTTTAGCAAACACTCAGTAGAAAGGGAGTCCATTTTTCTCCAATTTTTCTTTGTGGCTAGTAGTTTCTGGTAGTTGGCAACCCCCACTGGTTTGGAAAGTATGTGGCACTCATTCAAAATTGTAAGAATGACACTTCGTTTTCCACTGAGGTTTTGAGTAGGTGCCAGGCAAGTGTTCCCTAGATTCTCATGATCAGATGACCGTGGGGAAGGAACGTTTCTTGCTGGATCAGTTGGGGCCGGTGGAGAGGTAGCAGCTGGTGTAGAAGGAGATGCGATTGTAGCTGGCTCAGAAGTTGATGGTAGAGGTACCTCCGGGGTAGGATGCCTCTAAGTGGAAACGTCAATAGGAGCCCAAAAACGAGACTCAGCATTTTCAACAATTTCCATTTCCATGAAGAGTCCAAGAACTTCTTCCGGTTGTGGAGTTTTAACCTCACCTGGATAAGCATCCGGTTGAGCTGATGAAAATATTTTTCTTCTCTGAAGGGGAGCCGCTTCATCATTGGTTCCTTCATCATCAAGGACCATTGTGGCTGGTCCGATTGGCGTTCCATTCAAATTCTTCTCCCGAGTCTCAGCCGAGGAGGTACGTTTTCTCTTTGGTTTCTTGTCTTTAGGCCGGGGACTTCTGGAGGAGGCGCCTTCACCAGAAGTAAGAGTAGATTCACGAGCTCTCCTCCGGCTAAAGAAATTTTTCAATGCCCGTTGAGCTTCCTCCAGGTAATCGAGAACCTCGATGGCGGGGAAAATAACGGATCCCTTCGGAAGTCCTGTGTATTACAAAAAGAGAGTTAACAAATCGATTTTGAATCATGATAAAAGATTAAAGAAGGAAGAAAGAACCTTTACTTACCATGGTTTTTGACTTTTTAATTAAATCTGGGAGCCATTTCTTTCCACCTTCGAGATTCCGGTGTAGAAATTTCCAAAGTTTTCTGTACCCATTAGGCCAGGTTTTGAACCCACAGTGGTTCCCAATGAGTAGTTGAAATAAAGAAAATACAAAGTTAACGAAGGAGGTAAGTCTTTTTAAACACGGAAGGAAAAATATATCTGAGGACTTACAGAAAAGGTTCCACGATTCAGGGACAACAGGTGATGTTGTCGTGAGAATATCCCTGGTAGCGATGACAACGAACCGTTCCATCCAGCCACGATCATTTTCATCATCTACACTGGTAAGGAGGGCGTGGTGGCCGCGTTTGCTGAGCTTTAGCACACCTCCACAGATGATCTTTGGAGAGTAGAGATTGATCATGTGGAAAGAGTTAGGGTTTCTCCAGTCTCGGAGCACAATTTTTGGAGGCAAGCCACTGTACGCCATACTAATGGGCCTGCTTGAGCCAAACAAATTTGGTACCGGTGGCAGAATTCTAAAATTATATGGTCAATTCCTTGACCCAATCCCAAAGTGAAAGGGTATGTATAAACATACATGAACCCTGGTTGGAGAAGGTGGCCCTTTCCATATTACTAGGGGCCAAGATTTCAATGTTGTTCTATTCACAAACTTCCTTCACAACAAGAATGCTAGAAAGATGAATGGATGAGGGATGTATGCGAACAGGATATTGCCTGTCACTTTTGGGGTTAATAGGTTCTTTTTGGACTTGAAGGTCAGACTGGGTGTTAAGTTGAAGAGGTATGATGGAGTTCACGGTAGGAGGTTCAAATTTGACATCAACTTCTTTTGCTTTGTTATTTTTTGGGCCACCTTCGAAGAGAAGGCCGGTGTTTCCGAGGACAACGGTGTTAGAAGACATGATGGTAAGAAATTTGATAAGGAAGATTTTACTGAGAAAGTTGAATTTTGCAGTAGGGTTCTAAGAGAATTTGAATAAGAAGAAGAATAGTTTATAAAAGTAAAAAGTAAAATTGAAGAGTAGGGAAGAAGTTTATAAGCAACATAATTTGTGGTCATGATTACTCTGGAAACTAGAAAAAATATTTGCGAAATCATGGGGTAACACGTGTTCGGGTCATTAAATGCGAAGAGACGTGCGTCCTTTCAAGTGTCAGAAATCGTTCAGAAACTTTCCCGCTAAGAAAAGAAGTTTTATCTACTTCCCGAAAACACTAAAGTATTGTCACCAGAAAGTAGGGGGACTATCTGTATGGGGTAAAATTGATTAGCGATAGTTGGACAAATAACGAGATGACACGTGAAACTGAAGACAGTTAAGATATGAGTCAGTAAGTAATTGGTATTGGATACAAGCATGTGATCGGTGCTGTGTGAATTCCGAAGGCATGGGAACCAATAGCGAAACTTTGAAGGGATGACATCGGACAACATTCAATGAGTATCCATTACAGAGAATCTCTGTATTAATAACCAACTGTTATGCAGCCATCAATGACGGTTTTATTCTCATTCAAGAGGATTTTGATTTGAGGATCTTGTCTCCCTCAATAAAGCGATAAATAGAAAAATTAGTATCCATTAAGGGATACAAAAAAATTATTTGCACTTAAAGGCTATAATTTGCTCTCATACTATAAAATCTCTCACTGGTTTTTGTTCATATTACTGCTTCTGGAGAAGCTCATCATACAACCGGGTTTGTATTTCTTTAAGTTATTTTTACTTTTTTTATTTCATTATTGTTTTTTCATATTCTTGGATCAAGATAATTCACGTGTCTAAAAATCACGTTACAGATTTAACAGTACCGTTTTACGGATAAACATGCCCAAAAATATAATATTATAGATTTTTCGTCACATTCAATAAGATTATACCTTTGTTTCACATTCTGAGGTTCGCCAAGGTTTATTTTTTGCATTCTTTTTTAATGTCAGTATTCTTCCAATTGTAAAACAACAAACTATACAACTATATCCTTAAAGTTCTCAATTATTAAATCATAAAGTTTTTGACTTTATCCTTGAATTTTGAAATGTAGAACCACGAACTCTATGATTATATCGTTGAGTTCTCAGTTGTAAACCACCAAGTCCATGACTCTATGCTTGATTTCTCAATTGTAGAACAAAGAACTCCATGACTCTATCTGTAACACCCCGGAAAAAATTTCGAAGTACTTAAGTGTAAAGCCCGGTAAAATTTGCAAAGAAAATAATATTTTATGGTGCCGGACTAGGCTTATTTGGGTTTAACAATGCACCGGAAAGTAAAGGAAAATTTTTGGCAAAAAAGCACGTTTATGCGATCCATTATGTGATTGATTAATCACTCTGCGGGTCGCATAATGGCCGCAGAAGTGAGCAGGAGAGGGCCATTCTGGAAGCAGCTATGCGGTTGACTATGCGACCGCATAACTGTTATGTGGTACATTATGCGATCGCATAACAGTTATGCGGACCGCATAGTGACCACATACACAGACAGATTTTTGATCATTTTTGTCAGCAATTATACGACCAATATGCGGTCCGCATATCCATTATGTGGTCGCATATGTGACCGCAGAACCGTTCCGGAGTTCCATTTTTGAGTTTTTAAAACCCGACCCTATTTCGTTAAATACACTCTTTGGGCTATTTTTGAACTATAATATGATATTTTAGAGTGAGAGAGAGCGCCCTAGAGTGAGAAGGTATTCTTCAATAATTGTTCTTCAATTCTTGCTCAAGTTTTGAAAGATTAAGAAGGGAAACTCATTAGGTCTTCATCCTAGAGGTAAGATTCTACACCCTAAACCTCAATTTCGAATTTTGTCTAGAAATGGGTAATTAGCAAGAAACGTTTTGGGCATGAGAGTTGTTTATTTTACATGCATGTGATATCAAGGGGTGTAGGAAGATTGTTGAACTAAGCATGGTAAAGATTGGGTTGTGGGATGATGAAATTCTTCATAAAAGGACCTTGAAACCTTATGCACACCTTGTGTTTGATAAAATGCTCAAATGAGCTAGAACCATGATCATCTTCCTAATTTCGGTTCAATTTGTTATATATCTAAAATAAATTAAAGTTGCTAAGAATTCCGGAATATTTAGCGTGTAAGGAAGCTCAAGTGAGGTATGTTGGCTAAATTGTTCTTTAAGAATTGGAATTCCCAATATCCTTGTAAGTTCCGAGATGTTAATTATAAATGGAGTATTTCGATAAGTTTTGTGATGAAGATATATGTTCAATTTGTGTTTCAAATGCTCTTATCATATTGCATTATAAATTGAGGATGTGTCCCAAACTATGGATTATGTATCCACATGTTATAATTTCTAGTCGTGATTTATGTGAAAGTTATTATGCTAAGTTGTGTAGAGATTGTGATTGTGATACACCTCCACCCGCATACATTGGGGTGAGTCAGCATGACCGCTTTGTGTGGGGATTATGGTATAGAGATTGTGATTGTGATACACCTCCACCCGTATATATATATTGGGGTGAGGCGGCATGACCGCTTTGTGTAGGGATTATGGTATTGTGGGACTGCACCTTCACCCGCTTATATTGGGGTGAGGCGGTACGACCCCTTTGTGTATAGTTTTGGTATTGTTGTGGCACCACCACCCGCATACATTGGGGTGAGGCGGCATAGCCGCTTTGTGTTGGTATTGGTATCGTTGATGCATTTCCACCCGCATACATTGGGGTGAGGCGGCATAGCCGCTTTGTGTAGGTTCTTGGTACTGTGGTTATACATCCACCCGCATACATTGGGGGTGAGGCGGCAGGGCCGCTTGATTAGAGTTGTGGTATTATACGTACACTTTCACCTGCATACATCGGGTGAGGCGGTGGGGCCGCTTTGTATGAAGATGGTTACAGAAGATCTCATCTTAAATCTTATCAATGTTATTGATAGCTTTTAATAAGCTTGCTATAGTTTAAACGGTTATCTATATTATTCTATTGCTGCACTGGTTCATCATATTCATCTTGTATTTGTGAATTCTTAAATTAGTTTTTAGTTTTCATACTAGTACTATTCGATGGTACTAACGTCCCTTTTGCCGGGGGCGCTGCATCTTTTAAATGGATGCAGGTGGTTCCACAAGAGGAGATATTGATCAGTGATAGCAGCACACCTTCTTCCCAGCTGACTTGGTGAGCCCCACTTCATCCCGGGGTCATGTTTCTTTTGTTCTTTGTGTATTCTGTTTGATGTATAGTCGGGGCCTTGTTTCCGGCATTATCATTGTACTCATCTTTATCTATAGAGGCTCTGTAGACATAGTGTGGGTAGTATAATGGTGCTGGGGAAGTCAAACTCGTGTGTTGTGCTTGAATTGCTATTTTAACTTCAGATTATGAAAAATATGTTTGGAATTAAGACTTTAAAATAAAGTAACTGATGGTAAGAAATTGGTATTGAAAACATGATCACTTTATTTTTTGATTAACGAAAACATTTATATTCTCTCTATTCATGAATGAGTTTGGGTAGAAGGAAATCTAATAGGCTTGCTCAGCCGGGTTCACACGGTTGAGCGCCGGCCGCGCTCCTCGATTTTGGGGCATGACAAGCTTGGTATCAGAGCCTAAGGTTTTAAAGTGTCCTAGAATGTCTCGGAGCCGTGTTTAGTAGAGTCCTTATTATCGGTGTGTTGTCGACCACATCTATAATTAGGATGCTACATGGAAATGTAGGAATAATACCCTTCTTTCATGTTCTTGATCGTGCGATAAAGATGGTTGTAAGATTGTTCCTCCTTTAACTCCTGCGTTGCTCTAATTTTCAGTACATGGCACCTAAGAAGAAGGCAAGAACTGGCCAAAGAGCCAATGTCACCCCAGGAGTGACAATTGACCCTATAATTGATGATGTGGTTGAGCACCCGAGGAGTGAGAATATTCCTCCAGTTACTACACTGCCTGACTCTACTACAACTGATCAGACCGCACCTGTCCCTACACCTACAGAAGGTGCAACAGTTTTTCCAACTGATATTCCAGTTCCACCTCCAGCTCCAGCTTCCGATTCTAGTGTGTCTGATATTGATATTAGGGGAGCCATACAAATGTTGACACATATAGTGGCTTCTCAGGCCCAGAGATCACGTGTTGGGCCTACTTCTTCCAGTCATCCAGGGGAATCTGCTAGTTCCAGGGTGAGCAAGTTTCTTCAGTTAGATCCTCCAGTATTTACGGGTACTGATCCCGAGGAGGACCCCCAGGACTTCATTGATGAGATGCACAAAACTCTCCGGGTTATGCATGCTACAGAGATGGAGGGAGTAGAGTTGGCCTCCTACTGCCTAAACGGGGTGGCTTATTCTTGGTTTGAGTTGGGGGAGGAATCCCGTGAGGAGGGAAGCCCTCCGGCAAGGTGGGGTGAGTTCACAGATGCCTTTATGGATCATTTCTTGCCTGCCGAAACTAAGGCAGCTCGTGCCGCTGAGTTTGAAAGCCTGAAGCAGGGTAGTATGAATGTGTGGGAGTACCATATGGAGTTTGCGCGCCTGTCCAAGTATGCTATTCACATGTTGCCCACTATGGAGGCTAGAGTGCACCGGTTTGTACAGGGCCTTAGCCCCTTGGTTATCAATGAGGCCTCTACAGCTGCCTTGAATTCCGATATGAACTGTGGTAAGATGGTGGAATTTGCTCAAGCCACAGAGACCCGCAAATTGAAGAATAGAATGGAGCGTGTAACACCCCAGAAAATTTTAAAGAAATTAAGTGTAAAACCCTGTAAAATTTGCAAAGAAAATAATGTTTCATGGTGCTGGACTAGGATTACGTGTTTGAGAACGATGCACGAGAAAGTAAAGGAAAATTTTTGGCGGAAAGGTGCATTTTTGCGGTCCATTATGCGACCGCAAAATCATTCTGCGGACCGTATAATGGCCGCAGAGTGAGGCAGTTAATTGGGTCAGTTGGAAGCAACTATGCGGTCGACTATGCGACCGCATAACTGTTATGCGGTGCATTATGCGACCGCATAACAGTTATGCGGACCGCATATACAGGCAGTTCTTTTGGCTATTTTGTAACCAACTATGCGACCGATATGCGGTCCGCATATCGGTTATGCGATCGCATACCTTGTTCCGGAGCTCCATTTTTGGATTTTTAAAACCCGACCCTATTTCGTTAAATACACTCTTTGGGTCATTTTTGAGCGATTATCTGACATTTTAAAGTGAGAGAGGGTGCCCTAGAGTGAGAAGGTGTTCTCCAATATTTGTCCTTCAATTCTTGCTCAAGTTTTGGAAGATTAAGAAGGGAAGCTCACTAGGTCTTCATCCTAGAGGTAAGATTCTTCACCCTAAAACCTAATTTCAAAAGTTTCTGAAAATGGGTAACTAGCAAGATAATTTTGGGCATGATAGTTGTTTATTTTACAATCATGTGTTATCAAAGGGTGTAGGAATATTGTTGAGCTAAAAATGATAAAGATTGGGTTGTGGATGATGGAATCCTTCATAAAAAGGACATTGAAATCTTATGCACACCTAGTGTTTGATAAAATGCTCAAGTGAGCTAGAACCATGATCATCTTCCTAATTTTGGTTCAATTTGTTATATTTCTAAAATAGATTGAAGTTGCTAAGAATTCCGGAACATTTAGAGTGTAAGGAAGCTCAAGTGAGGTATGTTGGCTAAACTTTCTCTCTTGGAATTGAATTTCATAATGTTTCCGTGAGTTTCAAAGTATGGGTTGCGTATTAAAATGTGGTGGCTTGAATCGTATTTCAAATGAAAGCTACTATGCCAAATTATGTGAGAAAATCTCAATATTCTTAAGACTCTTAATTGCTCATATGTACACCTAAAGTATTGATTGGGAATGTCTTATTGTTGATAACCTATAAAGATGGTTGGAAGTGAAATCAGTAAATTGGGAATATAAAGTGTGGCCAACGTGCCAATAGTGAAAGTTATACTTGTGACCAATGGTGCCACTGAAATGAAATAATTTGAGAAAGATTATGAAATAAGCTTTGACTCAACTATTCCAAAATGGACTTCGACAATATAATCGGCTAAAAGTTTATGAACTCAAGTGATGCTCATATGTGGCTGTTTTAGCTAATGCTATGCTTTGTAAGTAATTTTCAATGTGTTTTGCGTCCTTACATATTCGTGAGTGGAAATTGTGTATGATTTTAACTTGTACTTCGATTGCCAATCATTTTACTCCATTTATTGGAAAGAAATCGATCGTGTTTAAAGCCTTTATTACTAATGAATTTAAAGTTGTGATTTTCGGAATATTCTACTTGTTGATAATTATGATGATGATCTATGAAAGGGAAGAAATGAAAGTGTGGAATATGAAATACGGTCATTGCGCCATGAATAAAGAATCATATGTATGGCCAAGAGAGCCAATGAAATAATAATGTTGTAAGTGATTGAAAGTACAGATTAGGTGATATGTGGTGTGAAATGTTATGAGATATACGTATTTCTACTTTTGTGTATATTGTGTTATGAAACCCTATGGATAGTCTATGAAACGCATAGGTATATTGTGTTATGAAACCCTATGGACGGTCTATGAAACATATAGGTATATTGTGTTATGAAACCCTATGGACGGTCTATGAAACGCATAGGTACATTGTGTTATGAAGTACATTGTGTTATGAAATCCTGTGGACGATCTATGAAACGCATAGGTACATTGTGTTATGAAATCCTGTGGACGGTCTATGAATGCATAGGTACATTGCGATATGAAATCCTGTGGACGGTCTATGAACGCATAGGTACATTGTGTTATGAAATCCTGTGGACGGTCTATGAACGCATAGGTACATTGCGATATGAAATCCTGTGGACGGTCTATGAACGCATAGGTACATTGTGTTATGAAATCCATTGTGATATGAAATCCTGTGGACGGTCTATGAAACGCATAGGTGCATTGTGTATAAGAGGTATAGATGTACGGTATGAATAAACACTATGGACGGTCTATGAAACGCATAAGTGTATAATATGATATATGAACACTAAGGACGGTCTAATGAGACACATTATTAATGCAGACAATAGGTGCCCCTTTTGTTGTCCTTGTTTGTACAGGTTGTTTCAATTATATTATATTATGTGTTCCACGTATAGATCATATGTGCATTCTATTTTGAAAGAGGATTTCTAGCTATACATACTAGTGCTATTCGACAGTACTAACGTCCATTTTGTCGGGGGTGCTGCATCTTTAATGGATGCAGGTGGTTCTACAGCAGGTGGCATTGATCAGTGATAGCAGTACACTCCTTTCAGCCGATTTGGTGAGCCCTACTTCATTTCGGGGTCATGTATCTTTTGTTCCTCATGTACTTTGTGGTTGGGGTATAGCCGGGGCCTTGTTGCTAGCATTTCCATATTACTCTTTAGTTGTACTTAGAGGCTCCGTAGACAGGTTGTGGATGGTATTTGATGTTGGGAATTGGATTAGAACTGTTGTTATTTGGCAACATGTTTTTCATTAAATCTATAAACTCGTACTATTTTGGAAATATTGAGTGATGCTGTTAATGGGAATGAAATGAAAGCGGTTAATGAAATCTCTTCAGTATTTGATTAACGGAGTACATCTCCTCTTTATTCACGAATGAATTTGGGTAGAATGAAATCTAACACATTTGCTCAGTCGGGTTCACTTGGTTGAGTGCCGGTCGCGCTCCTCGGTTTTGGGGCGTGACAGAGCGTCAGAGTAGCAGCAAGGCCTGGTCCGCGGGCAACTTTGGTGGTTCTTCCGGTGGTGGTGGTGGTAGGTCAGTATTTAGGGGAGCATCATCAGGACCATCCCAATCATTGGCCCAGTCTTCGATGGGTGCACAATTATCTTTACCCAGTCAGGGCAATAGGGGACCTCACCAGCAGGGTCGGTCCGACAGAAGGTTTCAGCAGCGGAGACTTCCACGCCCTAAGTGTGGAAGGATGCACTTTGGGTCCTGTTTCATGGACCTACCAGTATGCTATGGGTGTGGTTTGAGGGGTCACATTCAGAGTGACTGCCGCTCATCCCGCCGAAATATGGGCAGAGGTGCGGCACAGCCAGCTAATTCTGCAGCTACTACATCCACAACACCTCCAGCTCGAGGCACCCCAGCACCCGTAGGGCGTGGTGCATCTAGGGGTGGTGCACAGAATTCGGGAGGACCCAGCAGATTTTATGCTATGAGGAGACGTTGGGAATCAGAGGCTTCTCCCGATGTTGTCACATGTATATTGACTGTCCAATCTCATGATGTATGTGCTCTTATTGATCCCAGTTCCACTTTTTCATATGTCACACCTTATGTTGCTATGGAATTTGGGATAGAACCAGAACAGCTTTATGAGTCATTCTCTGTATCTACTCCGGTTGGTGAGTCCATTTTGGCCGTGCGGGTTTATAGGGATTGTGTTGTCACATTGCATGGTCGAGATACCGTGGCTGATCTTATTGAATTGAGAATGGTCGATTTTGATGTGATAATGGGTATGGATTGGCTTTATTCATGTTTTGCCAAGCTTGATTGCCGAACCAGAACTGTTAGGTTCGAATTTCCAAATGAGCCAGTTATTGAGTGGAAGGGTGATGATGTGGTGCCAAAGGGTAGGTTTATTTCCTACCTTAAGGCCACAAAGATGATCAACAAGGGATGTATTTACCATTTGGTCCGGGTTACGGACACCGATGCTGAGGCACCTACACTTGAGTCCGTGCCTCTTGTGAATGAATTTTCGGGAGTATTTCCGGATGAACTCCCTGGGATCCCACCAGACAGGGAGATTGATTTTGGGATTGATGTGATGCCAGACACGCATCCTATATCTATTCTACCCTACAGAATGGCACCAGCAGAATTGAAGGAGCTAAAGGAACAATTGAGAGATTTGTTAGAAAAGGGTTTTATCCGGCCAAGTGTGTCGCCTTGGGGCGCACCGGTCCTTTTTGTACGAAATAATGATGGGTCACTGAGAATGTGTATTGACTATCGGCAACTTAATAAGGTCACAATCAAGAATAAGTACCCACTGCCAAGGATAAATGATTTGTTTGATCAATTGTAAGGTGCCAGGTACTTCTCCAAGATTGATTTAAGATCCGAGTATCACCAATTGAAGATCAGGGAGCGGGATATTCCGAAAATAGCTTTTAGAACCCGGTATGGGCATTTTGAATTTCTGGTGATGTCTTTTGGGCTAACAAATGCCCCAGCAGCCTTCATGGATCTTATGAATCGCGTTTTCAATCCATTCCTCGATTCTTTTGTGATAGTGTTTATTGACGATATTCTTGTATATTCAAGCAATCGAGAGGACCATGCCGGTCACCTCAGGGTAGTGTTGCAGACTTTGTATCAACACCAGTTGTATGCGAAATTTTTGAAATGTGAATTTTGGCTCGAGTCTGTCACATTCTTGGGTCATGTTTTCTCTAGTGAGGGGATTAAGGTTGATCCTCAGAAAATTCCAGCTGTGAAGAATTGGCTGAGGCTTACAACTCCAATAGAGATTCGCAGTTTCTTAGGCTTAGCTGGATATTACAGAAAGTTTGTGGAGGGGTTTTCTACTCTTGCCTCTCCATTGACTAAATTGACACAGAAGGCAATTAAGTTCCAATGGTCAGATGCTTGTGAAAAGAGTTTCCAGGAATTGAAAGCAAGATTGACTACGACGCGGGTGTTGACTCTACCAGAGGGTATAGATGGATTTGTGGTATATTATGATGCTTCAAGAATCGGGCTTGGGTGTGTATTAATGCAACATGGGAAGGTGATAGCTTATGCTTCTAGGCAACTAAAAAATCATGAGAAGAACTATCCAACACATGATTTAGAACTTGCGGCAGTAGTATTTACATTGAAAATTTGGCGTCATTATTTATATGGAGTCCATGTTGATATATTCACGGACCATAAGAGCCCTCAATATATTTTCAAGTAGAAGGAATTGAATATGAGGCAGAGTGGCTTGAGTTACTCAAGGACTACGACATTGATATTCTATATCATCCGGGAAAGACCAATGTTGTGGCTGATGCTCTTAGCCGGAAATCCATGGATAGTTTGGCTCACTTGGAGGCATATCAGAGGCCATTAGCCAAGGAAGTTCACCGATTGGCTAGTTTGGGAGTTCATCTTGCGGACTCTAGTGAAGAAGGGGTAATTGTGCAAAATAGGGTTGAATCATCGCTTGTTGTGGAAGTCAAAGAGAAGCAATACAATGATCCATTATTGGTGCAGTTGAAAGAGGGAATTCATAAACATAAGACCATGACCTTTTCTCTTGGCATAGATGATGGTACACTAAGGTACCAAGGGCGACTCTGTGTTCCAAATATGGATGGTCTCCGGGAAAGAATTATGACTGAAGCTCACACTTCTAGGTATTCCGTGCACCTAGATTCTATGAAAATGTATCATGATCTTAAGGAAGTCTGATGGTGGAATGATATGAAGAGGAATGTGGCAGATTTTGTGGCAAGATGTCCAAATTGTCAGCAAGTGAAGGCCGAACACCAAAGGCCCGGTGGGTTGGCACAGAACATAGAAATTCCAATGTGGAAGTAGAAAATGATTAATATGGACTTTGTGGTAGGATTGCCGTGCACTCCGCACAAGTTTGACTCAATTTGGGTGATTGTGGATCGACTTACGAAATTAGCACACTTTTTGCCGATTAAGTCTACCGACACAGTGGAGCAGTATGCTCAGTTGTATATCAAAGAAATAGTCAGGTTACATGGCACCCCAGTTTCTATCATTTTTGATCGGGGATCACAATTCACTACTAATTTTTGGAAGAAATTTCAGCATGGTTTGGGTACTCAGGTGAATCTTAGCACAGCCTTTCACCCGCAGACTGACTGGCAGGCAGAGCGGACTATTCAGATGCTTGAGGATATGTTGCGCGCTTGTGTTATAGACTTTAAAGGTAGCTGGGATGATCATTTACCACTCATAGAATTTGCAAATAACAATAGCTATCATGGTAGCATTCAAATGGCACTGTTCGAGGCTTTATATGATAGGAGATGTAGATCTCCCATTGGGTGGTTCGAAATTGGGGAAGTAGATTTGATAGGGCCTGACCTTGTGCATCAGGCTATGGAAAAAGTTAAAATCATTAAGGAGCGGTTGAAGACTGCTCAGAGTCATCAGAAATTCTATTCGGATGTTCGCCGTAGGGATTTGGAGTTCCAAGAAAATGATTGGGTATTCTTGAAAGTTTCTCCCATGAAGGGTGTAATGCGATTTGGTAAGAAAGGAAAATTGAGTCCGAGGTATGTCAGACCGTACAAAATCATTCAGAGGATCGGTGAGGTGGCATACAAGCTTGAACTACCACCTGAGATGTCATTAGTACACCCGGTGTTTCATGTGTCTATGTTGAAGAAAGTAGTTGGAGATCCGACACTCATTGTTCCGGTTGAGACTAGTGAGGTAAATGAGAAATCGACTTACGAAGAGATTCCGGTTTCTATTATTTATCGGCAAGTCCGGAAATTGAGAAATAAAGAAATTGCCTCTGTGAAAGTGTTGTGGCGAAACCAACAGGTTGAAAAGGCTACTTGGGAGGCTGAGGAAGAAATGAAAAAAAAATATCCTTATTTGTTTGAATGACCATGTATTTATAAAGTTGTGATCTAGGAAAAAAAATTATAAGACTTACTTTTTATGAATTTTGTATCATTTGAACAATTGGCATTAAGGGTGTTCCTTTCTGGAAATATATTACTTATGAGGGCACAGTTGGTGTTGTTTTGTATTATGTTATGTTGTTGGAATATGTATATGTTGTTAGGATGTGTTTCCCAAAGACGGATTTTTCTTTGGCACCTCTAAGTCACCCAACCCGGTGACGTCCTCCGTGGTGGTAGAATCCACGCCATTAAAAAAGCCGCGAAAGGGGTCGTCCGCTCCGAGGACCCCCTCGTTGGGATGTTCCTTCATCGTCTGAGCCTCATTGTACAGGGAATCAGTGAACAAAGGAGACTCGGTGATGTCGATCACACCATGTGCTTTCTTTAGGGCGTCACCCACATCCTGAGAAGCTTTGGCCACGGCCTCCTTGTTGTCCTCCCTAACTTGAGGCAGATCGGCCTCATCTCTCTTCGGTTCGGATGCCCCTTGCCCTTCGAGTCGTGACGACACTCGGGCCACCAGATTGAATTCTTCTTCGGATTCATCCCTCAGCCGATAGAGAGAATCCGAAGATGGTGCTCGAGCGATGGTGCTTTCTTTGGATTTTCGCACTAGCCTTCTCCTTGGCTTCTTCTTCTCCGAGCTCGGAGAACTCGGAGCCCTTTTTCTTTTCTTCTCTTCACCTTATCTAGGAGTAGGGGACTCGGGTGGAAAATCATCGCTACCGTATGGGGGCCTCATTTTGACATCCTTGGATAAACCTGCAAAAGGAAATAAGACATGTGAGGGCTTAATGAAGCAAAAGGGAAACAAAATATTACTCATGAAAGAGATCTCACCATGCGAACGGGCCTCCTATCGGCCCTTTGAAAGCTCGCGCCACAAACGCTCGGAATAAGGCCTTTGTAATACGATGCCCTTGACCAACTCCTTGAGTCGAGAAACTGCATTCGGGACCCGAGCAACAGCTGCACCACCACAGAACACTGATAAGAAGGAAGGAAAAAAATGAAAAATTAAATTTTGGAAGCAAAATTATACTTACGTGACATGTTCCACTACTCAGGGAACGACATGTGCTCGGCCAGGATCAAGTCCGAAGTCCTCACTCGGACGAAACAGCCTATCCAACCTCGATCCTTATCTTCATCAATACTCGAGAACGGGGCTTTACTGGCCCGACAGGTGAGCTTGATCAGTCCCCCCTGGTAGAGTCGGGGACTGTATAAACGCATGAGGTGGTCGATAGTGAAAGGGCATCCTTCGATCTTGCTTACAAAGAAACGGAGGAGGAATACGATCCTCCAGAAAGAAGGGTGAATTTGACCGAGGGTTACCTCGTATCATTTGCAAAAGTCGATGATAACCGGGTCCAAGGGGACCAGCGTGAAGGAATTAGTGTAAACACTTAAAAATCCCTCGACGTGGGTGGTGATGACCTCATCAGGTTCGGGAACCACCACATGTTTGTCAACCCAGTTACAATCCTTTTTGACTTTGGAGAGAATATCCTCTGTGATCGAGTAGATGTACCTCGAGACCTCCTCGCACCGGCCTGGTACGGAGGAGGGCTTTTCGACCTTAAAATCAGCATTGACCGGGCACCTCCCCCCCTCCCCGGGATGAACATTTTCAGAGGAGGTTCCGGTACTGGTTCCTTGACAGCAGTACGCGAAACGGTCTCTTCGGTAGCCGGCCACGAGGTAGGAGTTTTTTTTTGGGGAACGGTTTTTGAAGTCTTCGCTATTTCTTTGAAAATGAAGGAAAAAGTAGGAATGAAGGAAAAAGAGGAAGTTAAAAGAGTACACTTGATGATTTGGGATGAAGACGGAACATAAGTTCTTATAAGAATATCTCAAATAACCGAAATATAAGTGCCTGAAAATATTAAGATTGCTAAGGTACGAGGGCAGAAGATTTGAATGTAAAGTTTGAATGAGCAAATGAGGGGGAATTTATAGTTTTTCAACGACGGTTCGCATCCAGGAGTGGCCGACCAGCAACTGACAAACATTTAATGCCATTAGGACTTGACTGACGAGACGTTTCGACTGTTTTGTCGTTTAAGTCGTGTGTTGTCGAAGAAAGAATCGGAAGCTCATGTCGTTTCTCGTCGTCTACTCTCTGAAAAATGAGGGGACTATCTCTATACAGTCGAGATCGAGTTCGCCTATGACGTGAAAGGACGGGCTCGGAACATGACAATGCAAGACTGAAGATCGATCCCGAGTCACACCGGGCTAGAACCCGGGGTCAGGATACCTGCCTTCGAGAACATTGAGTCCGAGACCCAGGAGTCGACCCTAGCCCCGAACGAACACTAAGAAATATTGTTAGCATAACTAACAGAAGATCGAAATATCCGTAACCGGGCAGATGTTGCGGCAGGAATCTCGGCGCGTATCAGTAAGGAACCGACGATCAGCAAATCAAGGGAATTTTACCTTTTATAGAATTGTACCTAAAGTAGGACTTCTCTACTATATAAATGGGGGTCTAATAATCTATTGAACATATTATAACACGCATTCTAAAGCAATACATCATTATTATTTCTCTTTAAGCTCTTGTTCTTCTGGGTCCTGACACTGATCGAAGTGTACCTGGCTCGAGGGTGATTAACCTTCCAAGGCTAAGACTGTTCAATTCGTGTGGTTTGCATTTACTTTACCATTATTTATTTCAATTGCAATCTAATTTATCTTTTTGTGTCAAGTTAGTCCACATATCCTTAAAATCACTTACAAATTCAATTGTTATCCGATTTTGAGGATAAATAGGTTTAAATACGTGGTTTAGGATTCGTGGCTTCAAAGTTCAAATGGAGAATAAATCGCTGAGGTCACTAATTCTCCAGCTGTCCCTGCAGAATTCTAATAGTGCACAACTATGTTAACAGATTAATTAAGGTCCTTGCTTCGTAATTTCATGTCTCGTGCAATTGAATTAAACTAGTTTCTATGCGATGCACCTGTATTTTATATTATATTTTTATAAAATATATAGTAAATTAATTAATGCTTACATAATTGAAAAATATTGATTTTACCATATATTACATATTTAAATATGCCAGAAGCTAGCATTACTTTGTAACTTTAAGAACCTTTTAAAATAAAGTAAAAAGACATACTCTCCTACCAACTTTATCTCGGTTCTTCTAACCAAAACATTATTAATTAAATTTTGGTATATCTCCTTTATGAGTTTGATTGCTTCAATAGACGACGTAAAAAGCAACGGTCTTTGATCGACTTTCTTTTTCCTATATTCTTCGGGTATAACATAATCAATTGGGCTTTGGCATAATTATCCTCTCAAGTTGATTGCTCTTTTCTGCGGGAGGATTCAAGCCTCGCATTTTTTATATGAATGTAGATGTCATGCACAAAATTAAGCTTCATCATATAAACATATAAATAATATCTACATTTATTCATCAATGAGTGTTAAGAGGTCAAATCTACAAAATGGGTCATTTTTTATTTACTGAATGAAAATTAGAGTATCAAGTATGATAAAATTAAGGAAAAAGGGTCATATATCTCTTGTGTTATTCAGATAGGTCTGATTTCTTTTTTTATTTTTATTTTTGAAAATATTTAGAGCTTGATATCTTCCTTGAGTCGCCAGGGTCCTTTCTTCACATTAGTATATCAGAACAAAGAGCTCTCCTTCTCTTCCCATTAATCAAAATGATGATTGCTTTGTCCGTCTACTTTCCTGAAATCATTCGGTTATAGTAAAAATATACTTCTACAATTTCTAAGGAGCGTATAGTGCTTATATAACTTCAAGAATGCAACAAACTAATTAAAGGCAGTAGAGTGGGGACTAACAAAACTATTGGTAAATATGTGTAATTTTATCTTTCTCAAATAAATATAGAATTTTATCTGCAAGAGTAAGAAGCAGATAATAGCAAGTTATAAGTCATATCGCAATATCTTTCGTCAGAGATTCATATTCTAAAGCTATTTATGTTACGAAAGATTTTATTATGAATCTTTTCTAGACTTCTCAGAGTGGTCTTGTAGTCTTATTTCAGATGAAGAAGGTTGTAGAAATATAACTAAAGAAGAAATAGTCAAATGTCAACGATCTATTGCCCATGTACTCGCACTGAACTATAAATATTCTACCTAATTATAATTTTCCAATATTTTAGTCCTTTCAATTATAAATATTCGCTTGGCTTTATTTTTGAACTGCATATGTATTAATTTGAAACATAATTTGGTAAATTTCTGTAATCTGCTAATATTACATGGAGAATCTGTACATAAATCCAAATTCGTAATGTAAGAAATTATCAATACTAATTAGAGGAATTTATGCCGCTTACCATGTGCCATTTTATATTTTGAGTATTCAACAATAAATCCCCAGATTTTGAGGGAAACCTTCTTCTTCTCTATTTTTATTCAATTTTCAACAACATAAGTATGATTGTATTCAACTATAGACATCACATTTCACAACCAAGTTTGAGAAATCAATGTAACCCTACCTTTTCATATACAAGTTCAAGAGAGAAAGTATTATCAAAATGTCTTGCAAACTGAAAATTAAAAGCCAGAAAATAAAAAAAAAGAATTACTACTACTTGTACGTAATTAGGTGAAAACCCAACAATTTTAAAAAAAGGCAGAAAATCAAAAAGAACAAATCAATCGAATTGGCATTTGAAAAGCATGAACTTTACGACAAAGGACATAAATTCAAAGAGAGTACAACTAAAACAAACGATAAATAAGAAAGTTTAATTATTGTGACAATGAAAAATCACTAATTGTCTTACAATCATCTCCAAGTTTTAATTGTATCGTTATCCCTTTACAAGCGAAGAAAATTTCCACCAAAATGAGACATTCAATATACATTATCTCAGATGAAGTCATACTACATAACCGCATAGTATAGATTACAACTAATATTATTAAGCTAATAAACATGACAACCAACTATCTCTTATATGTTGGACTAACAAAAAAAAAGCATATAACGGACCAGAATTAAGCGCGCGCTGCAGCAGTGGCTCTCTTATTGTATAATTCCATACCGCTCTCTTTTTGCGAAACCTTTTTCCAAAAGCACATCCCTCAAAATCTTTTTTCGCACTTGCACCTTGCAGTGAAACCTGATCAAAACGGAAAACAAAGTAAACCTAAATCTCAAACTTGCACCCGAAATCATGCATAAAAATATTAGTTTGACAAATTTTGTCCAATCGGCAATCAGATATAACTCCAATTTAACTTAGAAAAGAGAATGACAGATAATAAAAATAATGATGATGACTATGCGGAATGTGAAAGTATTTATGCATATAGAAGAACTTGGTGTTTTCGCGGTTCGCTCATAGCTGATTAAGCCATTTTACAGTAATACAAGAGATGTGATTAGAGAGCAATAGCGATGACAACTGAGTAAATAGGCTTTCTTTTAAGAGCAATAGCGATGACACATCCCTATTTTTTTAGCAAACAAAAAATAGGCTTTCTTTTAAGAGCTGTGACTGTTGGTAGAGAATATAAAGCGTTAGAACTTAGAAACAGGCTTCTTCTTAATAGGGGTCTGATGGAAAAATGCGTCTCCTTATAGGCTTTAGTTTTTTATTTATATTTAAGAAATCTATTTATATGTTAATAAAAGGATAATTTGGTAATCTAACTTTTTAGTTTTGGGGTTTCTATATTAATATAGTATAGATATAAATATATAGATTATATATTGTATACGCATGTTCCTTAATTTTGACTGCAATAGGTACATATAATCTGGGATCTCGATCCCTTGAGTATTCTTGACCACTCATTGTTTTCAGAAAAATACCAGTATATATCCCCTACAACTGTTATTCTACGTACCTAGCTTCCCTGGTTATGAAGATCGTGGAGTTTCTGTCTCAGATATGACAGCATCATACTTTCCAATTTTAGGTTTATGTGCAGAAAATTAGCAGCACGCGGGATATAATTGATGTCATTGAAAACCTTAAAATTTTGAATACGTTTTTCCATACTAGTGATGGAGTTTGAAGCACGGGGTCAACTCATGTAACTTTCAGAGTGAATTCAGATGTCAATTTCTTATTTATTGTATAATAAACTCTACATATTTAGAAGTTGCATTAAAAAAATACTAGTATATAAATCACAATACTTATGATTAATGATATATTTAAGGATGTTTGAAAATAATGTGTTAGGATCGGGAACCCGGGTAGTACGGAATTTAGCCAAACAACGGTATAATGACAATAACAAAGACAATGGAAGTTGATAACAACGACAATTAAAGTAGATAAAGAAGACACAAATTTAACGTGGTTCGGTCAAAGTGACCTACGTCCACAAGCGGAGAGGAGCAATTTCACTATACCAATAAGAGTACAAAAGAGAGTACAAAATTAGAGTAAACACTCTAATTAATCCCAAATACCCTAAGAGAATAACCTCACAAGATCACTTCAAAGAAAGGGTTCACACAAGTGCTTCCCAACACTTAACTCTCATACAAAACACTCTTAATAAAGGAAGAAAGGAAGAAACAAGAAATGAAGACTCAAGTCTTGTTGGTGTGTCTAAAATGAACTAATGGCCTTCCCTTTTATAGGCAAAAAAGTCTTGACCTCTTAGGTGTAAAAGAAGAGATACAACTTGTGCAAATGATGTCCACCACATAATACAATATTTTTGGGTCTCAAAGAATATTGCCAACAAAGTCTACACTTTGCAAAATGCTTATGCTTATGTAAGATGGACTCCATTTGACAAAATAATGGCCATATTACAAATCTCCACCTTGGCCTAATTTTGGATGATATAGTAAATTTGCTCTACCTTCTCCGTAAAATCCCCAATGGGCATATGTCAAAATTTAATGCCATCAAAATCAGACAAGTTGTCTGATACCGAAACTGTAGTAAGGCCTATAACAGTGGATCCCAATAAAGTATACAACGAACCAGATCTGTGTGCTTTCATGATCACAAGAGCACCATGAGAAACTTTCAGAACTCCACCTTCACCTGTGTACTTGAACCCAAGAGATTCTAGAGTACCCAAAGAGATGAGATTTTTCTTCAAGTCAGGAACATGTCTAACATCAGTGAGAATTCTCACCACACCATCGTGCATTTTGATTCGGACTGTACCTTTTCCAAAAACTTTGCAGGCAACATTATTGCCCATCAAGACAACTCCACCTCCAATAGATTCATATGTGATAAATAAATACCGATTGTGACACATATGATAAGAACAACCCGAATCTAAAATCCACTCATTGTTAGATTTGAAACTATTATTAGTTGCTAAAAAAATAGCTCCCTCAGACTCATCAGCAGCTACACTTGCTTCGGCAATGTCAGTATTTTTGTGCTCATTTTTCCTTTCCTTATGCTTTTCTTTATTTTTCAGCTTATAACATTCGGAGATAGTGTGACCTTTCTTATGACAATAGCGACACTCTAAATTATTGTATCTGGATATGGAGTCGGATTTGTCCCTAACAAACAAGCCAACTTCCGCTTGCGTTCCACTAGCTTCCCCAGTAATATCACTATCTATCTGTTCTTTTGATTTTCAGATAGATTTAATATCCTTATAAGAGATTTTATCCTTTGCATAAAGCATAATATTTCTTATATGCTTAAAAGATAGGGGTAGAGAACAAAGCAGTAACACGACTTGATCCTCATCTTTAATTTCAGAATCTATATTACTCAAATACATAAGAATGGAATCAAAGGTATCAAGATGAGAGAGAATAGAGGTACCTTCACCCATACGAATTGTATAAAGCTTCTGCTTCAGGTAAACTCTATTTTCCACCGTCTTCTTCATATATAAGGTTTTCAATTTTTCCCACATGCCTTTACCTGTGGTTTCTACAGAAAATTCACGTAAAACCTCATTTGAGAGATTTAAAATGATACCTACTTTTGCCTTTTTGTCTATGATGACAAACTCCTCGTCCATCATTTTATCTGGCTTCTTCTCCTTTCCATGCAACGCCAAGTCTAAGTCATCCTGAATTAGGATAGCTTCTATCTTTAATTGCCACATTCCGAAGTTTGCACTTCGATCAAATTTCTCAACATAGGTCTTTGTTAGAGTCATTTTGGCTATTGAAACTAACCCGGTTAGATCCGGCTCTGATACCAATTTGTTAGGATCGGGAACCCGGGTAGTACAAAATTTAGCCAAACAACGGTATAATGACAATAACAAAGACAATGGAAGTTGATAACAACGACAATTAAAGTAGATAAAGAAGACACAAATTTAACGTGGTTCGGTCAAAGTGACCTACGTCCACAAGCGGAGAGGAGCAATTTCACTATACCAATAAGAGTACAAAAGAGAGTACAAAATTAGAGTAAACACTATAATTAATCCCAAATACCCTAAGAGAATAAGCTTACAAGATCACTCCAAAAAAAGAGTTCACAAAAGCTTCCCAACACTTAACTCTCATACAAAACACTCTTAATAAAGGAAGAAAGGAAGAAACAAGAAATGAAGACTCAAGTCTTGTTGGTGTGTCTAAAATGAATTAATAGCCTTCCCTTTTATAGGCAAAAAAGTCTTGACCTCTTAGGTGTAAAAGAAGAGATACAACTTGTGCAAATGATGTCCACCACATAACGCAATATTTTTGGGTCCCAAAGAATATTGCCAACAAAGTCTACACTTTGCAAAATGCTTATGCTTATGTTAGATGGACTCCATTTGACAAAATAATAGCCATATTACATAATGGTTAAAAAAAAAAGGAAATTGTGTAACTTCTCCACATAATAATGTGTTTTTTTCTCTTCTTCTTCTACTAAATTCTTTTTGGACGAAGAGATTAGAAAATAACACTTACCCATTTAACCTTTTTGTGTCTATTGGCGAATACTTTAACAATCCAAACTGTGCTATTCTTTTAAGGTGCAAAGGGCGGTCGCGATACTTCAATGAAATTTCTCAAGTGAAAAAAGAAGAGAGCGTCGTTCCTTCATTGGTTATTTTTATATTTTCTTACGTTGGATTGCGAATCTTGGTTGCTTAAATATCTTAAGGAATTTATTCTTTCCTATCCTCCATACCCTAAGCATCAGAATGTCTATCTCGGCTTTCTTTATGGCCACTATATCATTTGTATTTAAGGCCATAATAAGTTAGTCTCTGACCCTCATTCAAGTTTTAAGTCTTCAAAAAACAATGTCCAATCTGAACTTTCTTGATCTCCAATACAACCTCTCAAAGAGAAAATTTCTGAGGAAGCCAACTAGGATGTTATTCAGAATAAACTCTAGATTGTTGCCAGTATATCAACCAAGTTTGGATGAGCTAAAACGAGTGTTTGATAAATTTGACACTAACAAAGATGGCAAGATTTCACCAGGGGAGTACAAGGGCATATTAAGAGCCATGGGAAAGAAAAACCTCCTCACAAAAGAAGTAGATAAGATATTCGACGTAGCAGATGCAGATGGTGACGGATTTATAGATTTCAAGGAGTTTGTAGAAGTGCAGAAGAAAGGAGGTGGAGTTAAAACAATAGATTTGCAGAGTGCATTTCATACGTTTGACAAGGATGGTGATGGTAAGATCAGTGTGCAAGAAGTGTATGAGTTGCAGCAGAGGCTCGGGGAACAATGCAGCCTTCATGATTGCAGGAATATGGTGAGGGCTGTAGATGCTAATGGGGATGGTGTGATTGATTTGGAAGAGTTCATTACCATGATGACTCGTACCATGACACATTATTAGAAACTTTCTACTGCAAGAAAATGGTCTTTAGCAACCAAAAAAAAATAAAAAATCTGAACTGGTTCTTCCTATAGCTCATATTTACACACACACACACTAATCATATCTACTTATCTTTTCCTTGTATATATATAATGTATCTGCATGTCTTGCTGCAAACTTTTGCCTCTCTGGCATTAGTCATGACTAGTTATATATGACAAAAGAAAACATTTAGTTCGTAGGTTTTAAATCTTGTTGTTGCTCCGTGTAACAACCCGACCGATCGTTTTGATCTTTAGCTGTAATGACACAGCCAATCGTTTTATGTATTTGAATTTCGTTCCCCTATTTGATGCTTCCCATAAGTGTGTTTGTAGCTTTATAACTTGCGGGGGTGGTTAGTTTGACGTCGGGAGGGTTTGAGAGTGAATTGAGACACTTAGTCTCATTTTTTAAAACTTAAGTTGTAAGAATTGACCAACATTTGACTTTTGTAGAAACAACCTCAAATTGGTGTTTTAATGGTTTCAATAGGTTAGAATGTTGATTTTGGACTTAGGCGTATGTTCGAAATTTGATTTGGAGGTTCCTAGGGTGTTTTGGCTCTATTTGCCGAAAGTTGGCAATTTGTAGGATTGGAGAGTTTAAAGGTTTGACCGGGGGTTGCCTTTGATGATATCGGAGTTGGATTGTTGTTCCAAAATTTAGTATATGTTCATTATGTCATTTGAGACTTGTGTGCAATGTTTGGTTGGAATCCAGATTGGCTAGGCTTGAATCAGGCACTTGGGTGCAAGTTAGAAGTTCTTGATTTAAAGAGAGTGATTTTGATCGTCGATTCTTGGTTCTGATATTATTCTAGGTGGTTCGAGCTTTTGAAAAAGTTAGGATAAGGTATTGGGACTTGTTTGTATGACTGGACGGGGTACCGGGGGGCTTGGGTGTGATTCGGGGTGATTTTCAAACCATTTCCCCTCGTTTTTGGATTCCTAATTTCTGGTGGAGGTGGCTTCTTCGCGATCGCGAGAGAGAGGCTCGTGGTCACAAAGTAGAGGAGATGGCAAGTGAGGATTCAACCCTCGCATTCACGGGAGTGGGATATCGTTCGCGGTTGGGCCTTTGCGTTCACGTAGTGGGGGCAGTAGCTGGGAAATTTTTGCTTTCGCGATCGCGATGTAGGTCCCGCAATCGCAATGGTATACCTGGGCAGAATATTTAAGTTGAGATTTCGGAAATTTTACCCACTTTATCATATTTTGAGCCCTAGATTTCGAGAGTGGGAGATTTGAAGGGCAAATTTACTACATCATTGGAGGTTAGCAATTTACACTTAGATTTGACTTTCTATCATGTGTTTTTATGGATACACCTAAAAGCTTGGATTTTAAAGTGAAATTTGGGAGCTTTTGGCAAAACTTTTGGAAAGTGAATGATTGAGATTTGAACCCCGATTTGAAGTCCATTTTGGATGAAACTTGTATATTTGAACTCTTATTGGAATGGGTGTTCGGGATTTGTACGTTTTGTCTGGTTCCGAGAAGCGGACTCGGATTGAATTTTTAGTTGACTTTGTGCATTTGATTAAAGATTCAATCTTTATCGTCTGGGTTCAATTTCTATGGATTTGTTTGACGTTATTGACTTTTATTTGCCTAGATTCGAGCCGTTTGGAGTTGGATTTTTTAGGATTTGACATCTTTGGTGATTTTTAGCTTACTGGGCAGAGGTAAGTTTCTTGTTTAACCTTGTTGAGAGGGAAACATCAAAGATTTGACTTGATTGCTATGTGTTTAAGGTATTGGGGGTGGTGTATATATGTGGTGGCGAGCATACATGCACTTACCAAGTTTATATCATGACCGAGGTAGAATTGAAATATTGTATGCCTTGTTTTGACTATGTGCTCATTTGATTCATGATTTGTTTGGCTTATGTGTCTACTTTTCTCTCTTATTCATGTAAGAAATTATGCTTAGGTTTATGATTAATTACAAAAGCATGGGAACTTATCCTTGATATGTTGAATCGCTTAAATTGTTCGTAGTCATATAGAAATTTTACGAGCACATATCTGTATAATTTTTAGTAAGTCCTTGGGCACCTTTTATCTAAAATTCTTGAACATATGCATACATTTTGAATAAGGGTACTTTATTTGGACTGAGAATTTTAGCACGAAAGGTAAAGCGTAATGATTTAATACAATATGGTACACAAGACATGATGATCAGATATTTGATAAAGAGTGATGCTATTAAGCTCCTCTTTGCGCTTGGAGTTGGATTCGTCCCCCTGGAGTTAGGCGATTACCCATGTTACTTTGGACCCTGTGAGCGTGGTCGGTACATGGATTTTGTACTAGATCGATTCATGGAATTTGTATCGGGGTTATGGTGATACATGGACTGTGTATCGTGATACATGGATCTTGTACCGGTTGCACCCTATTTTGCATAGGTCAAAACACAATACAACTTGTGGTTACCCTGAAGTTGATAAAAGAAGTTTCGCCACCTAATATTTAAAGGTATACTAGGGTATTTATAAATCTATAAAGACCATTATCTTAAGGTAAAATGGCCAAATATACCCCTCTTCTTTGATATATTGTTCACATGTACCCTCCGTTATACTATCAGGTCAAATATACCTTCACCGTTACCAAATTTTTCAAATTTGTCCTCTAATCTAACGGAAAGCCCCCAAATCCCAAATTCCTTCTACTTACTACAATTTCTTCTCACAAATTACTTATCCCTGCGTGTGCTCTACCAGATAAGAAAATATTCTCGACAAGTTGATTTCTTATTCCACTTGATTATTTAGAGCAGGAAGACTTAACAAACTCGCCACCTTTAGGCATGAGAACACTAGTAAATATTCCTTTGAAAGAATGTTCTGAAGTTGGACATAATTTAAACAGATCATTTAATTTAGAATTTCTCAAACAATACTAAAGAATCATATGTCACAAATTTCATGCAGAAGTGCTTGCGCAAGCAAAATTTACATCAAATGACATGCTAAATCCAAATTCGAAAGGGAATGCATTTACATGGATACCTACAGCCTTGTTATGCCTGTAGTCCATAAAAAATAGTAAATATTAGTAACAACTTCATAAGCGAATACATTTCGATCACCTGAAGAATCAAATAAATCTCTTCCAAATTATCTAGGGTATTTCATTCATCCTCATTCTGTTGGAGACATACCCATAAACTGTGAATTCTGCATTTCATTTATGGTTTGAGCATAACCAAAGATAAGGGGAATAATTATGTTGTAACTCCACACTCCTATTTCTATAATATGGACCTTTTTTCTTTTGTGGCGGATCACACGAAGGAGATGACTGATTTGTGAGGAAGAATTGCAGTAAATAGAAGGGATTTGGGGCTTTCCATTAGGTTAGAGGGTAAATTTGAAAACTTTGCTAACGGTGAGGGTAGATTTGACCTGATAGTATAACAGGGGGTAAATATGAATAATATATCAAAATAGAGGGGTATATTTTGCCCTTTTCCCTTATCTTAAAGGTCTGCTAAACCAGTGAGAATGCGGGTAAGGGTTCTAGTTATTCTAAGGGGAAGGTGTTAGGCATCCCTTAAAATCTACCTGAGGTAGTTCCTTAAACTTAGGCTAGGTGCATGGAGAGAATTGTTTATATCCTAGTGGTTCACTGATTAAAATTACTAAACAGGTCTACGTGAAAGTCTTGTATAGGTGAGGAAAACATTTTGATTCATTTGTTTTTAAGAAAAAGATTTGTATCTTTAGAGATGTAACAACCCGATCGATCATTTTGAGAATTTGTATTCCGTTCAGTACTTTGAGATCTTGAGTAGCTTCATATGAGGTATTATTGTTAGATATAAGTTTAAATAATGATAAATCACACATCTTTGTTTGTAGGTCAATTCCAGAAGAAAATGAGAACGAGAGCAAGACTATCAACGATATACGAAGAAAGACGAGAAAGGAAGGAGTAAAAGAAAAGAAGGAAACGATCTGCGAAGATCTGACAAATCAGGTAAAGGAAGATAAGAAAGGAAGGTCCGGGATTATAGGAGTTCGAGACTGCTGAAATTCCGCCCATCAAAATCACTGAAGCACTAACGATACGCATCTTAAAGGAAATGTGTCAATATCCGAAATCAAAGGATTAATCAAGGGTCGTCTGCTTAAGTGGGATTTGCTCGCAGATGGAAAGTCTGCCGATCAAGACCCAAAACTAGGAAGCTCCACACTTATTCATGGAATGAATCAACTCTGATTCGCTCCAATGATCAATTCCCTGGGGACTGCAAATCTCTCAAGATCTGCCGCAATCAAGTCAAAGCAGATTTCAAGATGTATATATTGCATAACAACAAAGAGTAGCGATACACTTTGATCGATCCAACGTCGTGCTCTTTGTTCTACTCTAAACAAGTACTGTAATCTAAGTGTAGTTTACTGTATAACTAGTAGAGAGAAGAAAGAGAGAAAAACATTGGTGAGACATTGTATGAAAGTTACAACGAGTGTACTTAGAATCAAAAGGCAGTTGGTGTTTGCGATAACATCAGCATACTTGTACGATGTTTTTTAAGGAGCTTTTAAGAGAGAACACCCATGCAAGCCAAGGGGATTGGAGTAGGATTCACACTGAATCCAAACTAGTATAAAAATTCTTGGTGTCATTTAAATTCTACACTTTACATTCTGTCTTTAACTTTTACCTCGCCTCTACTTGCAGTCGACTGATTTGATAAACTAGTCAACTACTTAGCTATAAAGAAGAAAAATAGAAAATTCACCCTCCCCCCTCTTGTACTTTCAATTAATATCAGAGCAGATCTCACATTTTGATTTTGCTTAACAACTAGTGAGAAAAGATCATGTCAAATCAAGTAATTGTCGGAGCTCTATTTCAAGAAGGGACTTCACAAGTGAGGCCTTCATGCTTCAATGGACAACACTTTTCACATTGGAAGGTTCACATAGAAATCTATATGAAATCTTATGATGTTAAGATTGGGCGTGTAATCAAAAAGGGAGACTGGTCAATTCCAACAACAAAGTCTGACAAGAAGACAGATGGGCAAACATCTACTGAACTCATCGATTTTGATGAATACACTGATGAGCAAATGGCAGTGATACAAGTTAATGCCAAGGCACATAATCTTCTATACAACGCAATAAGTGGAGAAGAATATAAGAAGATCTCAAGTTGTGATACTGCTAAAGAAATATGGGACAAGTTGAAAGTCACATATGAAGGGACAAATAAAGTTAAGCAGGAGGCTACAGGGTATTTAGGACTGTCACTCTTTCTTCTTACTCTAGATCGTGTGGTAGAGCTCACTTATATGAATTCAAACTCCTAACTTCTATTATATTCGTAGTAAGACAATACCTACATCTAGAAAGGCAGTTGGCAAGAGATTGCATGTGGCTGTGGAAGAGTTGAGTCAGAGGAACTCGATTTTGCATCATGATTTTGATGAGTAAATATAAGGTATTCCACAGAACATGTGTGTACTAAGACGTGTAAACCTCTTTAATAAGAAGCCTTAAGGAAAGAATATCTATTCACCCATATGGTGAAAAGCAATAATAGATTCAGAAGGTAAATACAAGTTTCAACAAGTAAAAGAAGCAAGGTGAAGAAGGGTACGAGGCGCCCAGTTAATGAAGATTATCAGTAATTACAATTCAGACAGAGGAATATAAGCCTTTTGAGTACCTTCAACAATAACAGAGATATATACAATTGATCAAACCCATCTCAATTATGCTCTATGGGAGCTAACAGGTGTAGTTTAAGAGAAGTACGGGGTATTAGGATCCGGTTAGGGTTAGAGTAACCCAAAATAGTTAATGGATTGTTTGCGTTAGTTGACATTTCCGAAAGGTATTGCAAATGTGCTAATAGATCTCCTTGTGAGACACCCAAGTGCTGCACTCTAAAATGGTACAGCTGGATATGAGTACTGCAAAGATAGGCACTGGAATCCTAGAAAGGATAAATATTACCTTAGTATGGCCCCCGTCCCTAGTAGAGCGAGAATGTTGAGCAACCCGAAGAGCCACTGGATGGAGCAAAGGGGAGCTAAAAGCAAAAGAATGTCTTGTTGAAGTTTTCAAAATAAAGTGATAGACAAAAATATTAGCAAGGAAATAAGAAGAGAGATAATGAAGCATTATGAGTGAGATGTGATACATGGATGACAACGTAGATGACAGTATCACCGAGTCTATAGCTAAGTGATGGAAAAGACGAGAGGTGACATGCGTTGAGACAACAAAAGAGTATAGGCCATAAAGTCATATCCTCATTTCGAGAAATAAGTCCGTGACTCCAACGCGACTACCAGAAGAAAAAGTTAGACCCCTGAATAATAGAAATTAGTATGGACTGATGAACAAGATAAACTAAACATGAATTAGGGACTGAGTGATTTGCTAATAGTCGGTATCGTGAGAATTTTAGATTTTGTTCTGGTGATTATAGAATGGACAACAAAAGAAGATTCATGAGAAATTGAGAGAATGGTCATTCAGGAACATGCTTCCCTAAAGCAAGCAATGTGAGCAAAGTTAAGCTTAAGGGACTATATGTGCCAGTTACACTAAGTGTCACCCTCGTGATTAAGGAATTCTGTTATCCTTAGCATAGAAGGATTAGCGCAAAGCGAGTAGTGGTCATCGATGATGTGAGAAGACGCCAAAGATGAAGAGGTAAAACATCTATGGGTAGATCGTCACAGCTCCAACTCTTAGTACTCCCCTAAAAGGGGGAATATGGAGTGATGTGACATTAAGTCAGAATTAAGTGATTCTAGTAACTATGGAATGGTAAAGGAAGAATGCGATAAAAAAGAAGAAGAAGGAATGTGATTGCACTTATTAAAATCCTACGAATATGCTACGACTTCAGAACATTATGCAAGCACGAAGTCAAGGAGAGGAGGTAAGGGTTCCGGCCCGGGATGTTTTTGATAAATAAGGAGCCAGCGAGAGAGGTAAGTTAAAACAAAAGAAATAACCCAAGAATGATTACGCGGAATACTGATATGAGAATGGGCCAACGAGTAGTGAGTAGTTGATTCAGGAAAAGCCTAGTTATGGCTAGACAAGAGGATACAGACAAATCAACAAATCATGCAAGATAAACACAGTGAACCCCAACATGAGGCATTCAGTCTCACAGATATGACATTGTAACCTTGAGAAATATTAAGATAGGAGTTGGGGTAGTAAAGGTACCATATAAGTGTTACGGAGATAAAGAGAGTGCCGCTGGAAAGACAATCAAAACTATCAGCTCAGAAGCAATCCTACGAGCACAAGGGCATGAAGGTAAGTAAGTAAGGTTAATTACAAGTAAGAAATAACATTAAAAATTTCGCTGGATAAACGATGTAATAAGCTTGCAGCCTTGCAAGAATTAGAGGGTCCTCCCTAAGTACTACAATGAAAGACTAGCTGAGGAAATAAGGAAGAAGGCTTCAACTTAAGCACAGTGACCTAAAGAGGAAATGGTCACGTAACAACAGTCTCACAACAACATTATATGCACTCCATGAGAAGATGGCACCTACCGTGGCTAATGAATGGAAAATAAAATCAGAAGTGATATTCAAGATCATATGAGTTGTATGGAATTCCAATATGCGTGGGCACTAAGATAAGCTAAGTACGCATGTAAAAAGAGGGCAAAAAGACCAGGAAAAAGTAATAGCTTACGTTTAAAGAAAGCTGAGAAGGGATGAAAGGAATTATACGATCAATGATCCAGAGTTAGTTACGTTATGAACGCACTTAAGAGTTCAGAGTATTATCCATGCGACATGTATGTTGACAATCATACAGCCGTAGAAGATTCCAGTATATGTTAAAAGAAAGAATTGAGCCCAGGTCATAGACAAAGGATTGAATTTTTAGAAGATTGTATCATGGATATTCCATAGCGTCCATGAAAGGTTAAAGTAATAACTAATACCATAAGTCGCAGGTCGGAAGATAGATCAAGCCTACATAAAGGTTGATCAGAGGAAACTAAAGAGTTATATCAACTAACTAAATCAGGAGTTTAATTATTGGACCCAGAAAATTAGGGACATCGTGACTGAGAACATTGCAGAATAACTCATAATATCAGAGGTACAAGAGAGAAAATACAGTAGCCATATTTTATAACAGCTCTACGATAAAGCCAGTTAGAGAAGTACCAGCCTCATAAAAAGTCAGTATGAAGCTCTCACCAAATCATGTAAAGAGGTGCAAATATTATTATAGAAATTCAAGTTATGGATGTGAATTATACCTATGTGGAAGGGAGGTCATGAAATAGATAGAAGATGTGATATGAGACTTTAAGGTAAGTAAGGTAAAGGTAAACAATGTACGAGATACTCAAATGCAGAAGGTTGTGAATAGTCCATACTTCGGATAGAAGGCTAGAAGCGCGGGGATTCAATATCCAGGAATGATAGCGGCATCGTCACTGGCATATCTTCCAGCCTATGGTTTCTAGGTATCGAGAGGTCTAGTTAAGAGAGTAAAAGAAGAGTAGAGACGATGTTATGTCTCGCTTGATGTTCCAGAAAAACATAAGGAAATCGGTCGCAAGCTAAAGTATGGTAAAGCGACAAGGTTTTAGGAAGACATGAGTAAGGATAAGAAAGGGCGAGTGAGAAGGTGATTGAGAATGAATAAGTCCTTAGGATTAAGTCCATGAATACAAGAGAGCTGATGGTTTCTCTAAGTTGTAGAAAGCTCAGCATAGCCTGAATGAACTCGAAGGAGTCTAAGACTAGTAGCATTTAGAAGAGATGGAATGCTGCCCTGGTAATAGAATGAGGGTGTAATTATGACAAATAAAGGATGACGTTTGGGCCTTCGATTGAGTAATGACTTGAAGAAGAAGGAAAAAAGGGATTTGAAGAATTCTACATGATTAAAATACCCACATAAGTGAATCACATTGGGATGTTATGAAATACGGTTATTGAAGTGCAGTATCGCCCCTAAGTGGATCAGGAAAATCACTTCAAATATTCCTCGATGCAACATAAGCCCTAGTGGTAATATATTACGTAAGAAGTTTCAAGTTGTCAATGGAAGATTGTAGATCAACATTGAGGTGAATCGACAATGGATGGATAAAAGATACAAAGTACGAGATGAGATTAGGCCATCAGCCTTAAAATGAACAATAATGAAGAAGCGTTAAAAGACTTAGCTTTCTGCATATAGGATAAGCAACGAGAGTAACCTGGAGTTTGGTCGCAGACCTCAGTAACTACAAATCGAAGTAAGAGTTATGGTATAGTATGGCCTACTTAGATGTAGTAAAGCTAATGACGCCCAGTGGGACAACTTGACATAATTTTGTATTTGTTCATAAGTAAGGCCTAGAGATTGGCTAAGAGCTGGAGGAAAGAGGAGATAAGCGTTGCATAGGCGCACATACAAAGTTAGAGTCATACATGCTGCATAATAGAAGGTAGCAACAGTAACGAAATTCGAAGGATTCCGACTATAAGTCGTGGTGTGAGAAAGAGGCTTAAAGGGGGGAATGCCCTGGCCTTTGGAGTTATTCAAAGAACAGTTGCCTAAATAGAAAGGGGATATTAAAGTATTCGCAAGGGCTATGGGTTATGAGAATGATAAGTTAATCAGTCAACATTCGAGTACGAATGTTCCAAAGAGGGGAATTATTGTTATGCCCCACAGTATTACGTCGATATTATGCCCTGCAGTATTATATTACAATGATGTTATGCCCCGTAGTATTATATTACGATGATGCTACACCCTATAGCATTATACATGAAATTGTCGTAAGATAATTGACCTCAGTTCAAGGACAAGATTATTTGGAGATTATAAGCATTATGCTATTTCAAACACGTGATGAGTAAATTCGTGAAGGAGAAAGGGTAAGCAAATAGAAGGAAATGAGTTTAGTCGAAGTTTAGCAATATGGGATAAAATACGGTCCAAGCTATAATACCCCATATTTATGAACTAGTACCATACAAGGTACCACATGACCATGATAGTAAGGTGTATAAAGTATGTTAAAAGTGAGTAGTACTTTAAGTAATTTGAGATAATTCTTAATTATGTGGATAATTGATTAATGGAGAAAATTAAACAGTTAATTAAGGATTAGTGGGTGATCAATTAAGATGATGGATATGGCCTAAAGAGCCTCACGTGGCAGCAAGCCTCCCCAAGATTAATGACTCTTAAGTCACATTGAAAGGTGGCAAAATTGGAAGAATTATTGGTGGCCAAGTCATACATAAGTGGGGCCACACCCACTAATATACAAAGCTTCTCTAAATTACATTGAGATGCGTACTACAAGAAGCGTCAAAGAAGGAATTCATATGAATCCTTTACAATACTTATGGCAAATCTTTCTTTAGCAAACTAACGTACAAGACAATCAACAAGAAGCCACAAAATTCATACAAGATTAGATGATAGCAACGTGATTTGCTACAACAAAATTTCATACGAAGTTATACTATGTAATAGCAACGGGAATTGCAATTCTAAGGGAGCCCAATATAATCTTTCTCAAGAATATCATACGGATTTTCCCCTACTTCGATCCGTCGTTACGTGTTGTCACAATCAACGGGTGTTAAAGGGATTGTCAAGAGAATCGGCTCAGGTATGTTAAGGCTAAGCCCTTCCTTCATTTTGGCATGATCTCGTAATTACATGTGTTTGATAACGAGGCATAAAGAGAAGTTCATACTTCTAATTTTAAAACATTATCCTAGTCTCATAAATTACAGTATTCTCCTTATCGGGACTTCATATTTAATTGAGTATTGTTTTCTTCCAGTCAAGAGAGCAGAGAGCCTATATATACACTATTATAGTATTTTTATTACCATCGAGCTATAATCGATGGGCAAGCCCTTATTGGGCAACCTCTGATCAGATGGTAAGTCATGTACCGAGCCTACTGTGGCAGAGCGCCTATGAGCGAGCCCAGTTGGCCGAGATACAGAGCCTAGTATGGCCGAGCGCCTATGAGTGAGCCTACTACGGCAGAGCAGTTATATATATACCGAGCCTTATAGGACCGAACAACTATTTTACTTACTATATTGCGAGAATTGACTCAGTATCAGCAGGTAAGCATATCTTCAGATTATCTTTGACTCCCAGTTACTTTCAGTTATTATATTATCAGTTCAGTTTCAGCTTTCAGTTAATCTGTTGCCTTACATACTCGGTACATTATTTCGTGCTGACATCCTTTTTGCCGGGATGCTGCATTTCATGCGTGCAGGTTTAGACAGACAGACGAGTAGACCTCCTCAGTAGGTGTTGCCGAAGTTCAGCTTGATCTGTAAGCTCTGCGTCCTTCGGAGTTGCCGGGTCTAGAGTTTTATGTACATCTTGTGTATATATGTTATGGATAGTTTGGGGCCCTGCTTCGATCACAGTACATCCATCACTAGAGGCTTGTAGACATATCCTGTTAGTTAGTGCAGTATGATATGCTTGTAAGCCTTGTATGTATATTTTGTTGGTTTGCCAGCTATAGTAGTTATGTCGGCCTTGTCGGCCCAGATTTATATTGATGTTTTGTCAACGTTCGCAATTGTCTTGCAATGTGGCCCATGGCCAAAGTATGACATTATATATTCAGATTCCCTTAGTCGCAAGTTGGTACACAAGGATAGGTGAGGCACCAGATGCCGGTCTCGCCCCATCGGTTCGGGGCGTGACAAACTCATTACCTACTGGTTTATGCTACTGAATTTGTTATTCCTGCCGAAGTAGAGATTCCTTCTTTAAGAATCATATATGAAGCTGAGCTCAGCGATGCAGAATGGGTATGAAACCGATATGAACAACTAGCTCTCATTGAAGGGAAAAGAATGAACGCGGTATGTCATGTTCAACTCTACCAGAACAGAATGGCAAGAGCTTTCAACAAAAAGGTCAAGAGGAGGCAATTCACGCCGGGGCAGTTGGTGCTAAAGCGAATCTTCCCACATCAAGATGAAGCAAAAGGGAAATTCTCATCCAACTGGCAGGGCCCCTACATGGTTCACCGGGTATTGACAGGAGTAGCACTTATACTTGCAGAAATGGACGGAGAGATTTGGCCAAAACCTATCAATTCAGACGCAGTCAAGAGATACTACGTTTAAGATTATGTTTGCACCTTTTATTTGATATAACTGAACTACGCTTGACCTGATTCCCATTTAAGAGAGGATAAGTAGGCAGCCCTGTGGGTTCGGTCACATCATAATAAAATCTTCATTTTCCCTATGGTCAGAAAATGGGGCAAGGTCTTGAGTTTACCCGATCTCACCGCATTTGGAACCGCCAAAGAATGTGTTGCCGGAAGTATGCATTTAAACTGGGGCAGAATTTTGAGGAGGACCCTCAAAATTCTGAAGCAAGGAGGTTGCAATGTCTCAAAATGTGTCACAGTCACCAGTTCATCTAAATTATTTGATCTCGTGCATTATCACATATTTCAAACAACTATATTTCTACAAATAATTTGTCGAACACATGCATGTTTTTCGAAATTTTGTTTCTATGGCAGCCAAATGTTACCCAGGGTGGCTAAAGCAGGGCCTCAAGACAAAAGCAAAGGCGAAGCAAGGAACCAAGAGCAAGAACCAACCGTTCCCCTGCAAAATTCACGAGTTTTCGTTGGATGCAGGCATAATGAACATAACAGGAACGTCCACAAATATATTCACATAACAGGATCACCATCTTCACAGCAATAAGAATTTCCAAACGCAAACACATCAAGCTAACAAATGATTTATCCTCTCGCACTTAGTCATTACTTTTCCTTGCATAAGGCCAAGCATTGACTTTCCTTGCATTAGGCTAAGCATTGCCTCCATTATCGCATAAGGCTAAGCATTGCCTTTCCTTGCCAGAGACTAAGCATTGTCTCCTTTCCTTGCATGAGTCTAGTCACTGTCTCCATTCCTTTGCATGAGGCTAAGCATTGCCTTCATTATTGCATAAAGCTAAGCATTGCCTTTCTTTGCCAGAGACTAAACACTGTCTCCATTCGTTGCATGAGACTAAGCACTGTCTCCATATTGCATAAGGCTAGGCATTGCCTTTCTTTGCATAAGACTAAAGACTGTATCCATTCGTTGCATGAGACTAAGCACTATCTCCATATTGCATAAGGTTAAGCAATGCCTTTCTTTGCATGAGAATAAACACTATCTCCATTCATTGCATGAGACTAAGCACTGTCTCCACATTGCATGAGGCTAAGCACTGCCTTCCTTTGCATGAGACTAAACACTGTCTCCATTCCATGCATGAGGCTAAGCATTGCCTCCATTATTGCATAAGGCTAAGCATTGCCTTTCCTTGCCAGACACTAAGCACTGTGTCCTTTCCTTGAACGAGACTAAGCATGGCCTTCCTTTGCATGAGGTTAAACGCTGTCTCCGCTACACTGTATAAGATTACGCACTGTCTCCTTTCTTCGCATAGGGTTAAACACTGCCCTCATCTTATACAAGACTAAGCCCTGTCTTGTCTCATCCTCGCATTCGACTAAGCATCACCTATTTTCTATATCAAACAATCGATATCGCCACATACTTGCATTTCATGGGCTGAAACATCGCCACATTGTCCGAAAGCATCATAATCCAAAGGCATCATCCTCATAGCCTGAAGACACCATGCCATGGCCTGAGGATCTCTCGAAATTGCATATCATTATTCAAAGGTGTCATAGTCCAGAGGCACCATCCTCATGGCCCGAGGACACAATTCCATGGCCTGCGAATCCCTTACCATACTTTTCATGGCCCAGGACGTCATGGTCTAAGGACATCATCCTCATCGTCCGAAGACAACTTTCATGGTCCAAAGGGAATTTGCATCATGTATAAATTTTTGCAATAACCCATATATATTCGCATGCACCGTGTTTTAAGTTTTGCAGGTAACTCGGGAGGTAACCGTTCTACAAACAGGAGCAATCCCCGCTCCGATTTCCGTTCACAATGTTCACATCCTTTGACTACCTAAAACATAACCGACGACCAGTAATTGGCTACCTTTACTCTATAACTATTCAAATATCTGCCTTGTGATACACCCATAACGTCAAAATTCACATTCATGACCCCACCTAAAATATCCGTTACCTACAACACTATCCTACCCAAAAGAACCTTTCTGAAACATATGACCACTCTTATAACAACTCCATCAGTTTCGTTCACCGTTGGATCCAGAACTACACATAGCCTAATTACCGTAACATCAGGGATATGTAGGCAACTCAAGAACCAGGGTTCGGCCCCCAGATTTTCAAAATACATCATTCCTCACTCAATTCGGGCAAAATTGGTCATCATTTTCTTTACCCGACAACTCTTTCATAATTATAATTTCCAAAATCGAGCGTTGTTGATACCCAATTTTGCACTCATATTTTTTAAATAGTATATATACTTTCAAAATATCATTTTGCATCATTATTTAATGTACAAGATTTATACAAGTATTTTTATAATTTTCCATAATATTTAGAGCTTTAAAATTAATTTTCTTGCATTTAAATTACTTGAATATTTATTAATTATCCCTTAAATTATTTTATGATCATTTAATTACCCAAAGTTTTTATTTTCATGAACATATATGTTTCAGAATAATTTACTTTATTTTATGTAAGTATATTTGTATTTTTAAGCTATTTACATAATTTTGCCATAATAGCCTATATTCACGCATAATCACATTTTTATTACATCATTTGTTCCAAAATAGCATTTTTATATTTTTTTTAATGTTAAGCTATTATTTTTACTGCACAAGTAATATTTTTATTACTTATAAATTACTTTTTATAAATTATTTTAAACAAATTTTGCATATTTAATTTATAGCCCCAATATAAGGTCTAATTTTCAGACCAAATTACGGGCCCAAATACCCAGCCAATCTCTTTGATCCCTCAGCAGCCCAACCAAATGACCCATTACCTTTGATCCGCCCAGTTTCCTATTTAATCTTGGCCTTTGATCTCAAATGATCAATGGCCCATAATAAATCCCCCATTCTCCTTATATCCCCATAACCCAAACCCTAGACCCCATTTATCATTTCCGCCGCCTTCAAACATTCCCCTTCATCTCCCATACCTAAACCCTAGTGACCAAAATTGTCTCACCTTTTCTCTGCATATTGCCTTCGAACTAGAGGTTTTCTTGCCTTTTCTGAACGCTTACCACTCTTATATGGTAATACTGAGCATCGTTCCATATATGGAAGGTGTACCTCGTGTAAATCGGATCCAAATGGGCTCGACCGTGAATATATCGTGGGATTTCGACTATATACCTCAAAGAACACGGAGTATCTCTCTGATTTGGGCCTATTTCCATTGAATCCGGCTTCATTAGGGTTTGCCTTACTCGTTGCCCTAATTCCGATTTGAATTTAGTTTGCATGTGGTCTTTTTCTTATTCTGTATGATTGATTTCTTTTCCTTATTTTTTATGATTGATCTCATTTTCCTTATTCTATATGATTGATTTTCCTTCCCTTATTCCGTATGATTAATTTTCTTTCCTTATTCTGTGTGATTAGTCTTCTTTCCATGTTCGTTATTTCAATTCCTACTACTATATAAACCCCCTTAATCCGCTTAGTGTACCTCATTTTACTGCTATTACTCTCACTATTCTCTTATTTCACTCGTTCCTCACTCTGTTATACTCGAATATTTTCTGAAACTGTTGAATTCTTGGCCGGCTGAAAGCCAAGGCCATAATACTGTTAAACGACCTCCTCCGGTGCAAGCACTACTCGGAGCCCTTCTCTAGGCTCTTGTGAACTCTGAAGCATCGGGGATTTGGGGTTCCATTGTCTTATTTGAATTACTGCTACTGAATCACTACTAATATTCTAAGTTCCTCACTCTTTTGTTCGTTTAACCTTGCTATTGGTTAGTGTCCTTGACTCTTACAATATTAACTATCTCCCTTTCTATTTGTCTATGACATGTACGTTCTTTGTGCCAATATTGTTTGAACTTTTGTAAGTAAGCATGATTGAGTTTTCCTTGCTATTCATGAATCCCTAGTACTGTGTTGGTGTATGCTTTACTGCAATTCTATTGTTTTAACAATGCTCTGCAGTTCCATGTTCTCTAGTAGTTGAACTCGGTAGGCTTCAACATATGCAATATGCTCTCATTATGTGAATGGATTCTGGTCTTCTTAAGTGCTACTTGTAAATTAATGTGTGTTCCCTACCTTGTTTTGTATCTCTAGATAAATCAATGTCTGTGTTTCAGACCTTGTTGAGTTATTCTTGCCCACCATGTTAAGTTTCTGAGGCTGTACTGATTAGCTAAGGCATGTTCCCATGCCATTCAAGTTCTAATGTATGATTGATTTGTTAATCTTATGTCTTTAGCGTTGCTTCTAGGGCAAATTTCTATTTTAACTTCTTCTTTTATGTCTGGGTAACTGGTATGAGTTATTATGCTTGCCTGTCCTATTCCTATTAAGTTGATATATTTTCATGAGTTCCCTAGACTTTGGCACTGTTGTGGTCTGTTGTAAACCATGCTACTAGGTTGTTGTTATACTGCTTGTGATCATATTAGGCTCCCATGTTAGAAATCTTCATGAAATTACTATCCCTCTGACTATAACTACTATGGTTAAGGCTCACCTATCTAAAGTCTTTTAGACTAATTCTCGCTAATACCTTTTGCTAAACTTGATTTCTGGAAACTTAGTATATGTGTGTGTGTTTACCCTGTTAACCCAATAGACCTACTTTTTAAGTTCTCCTAATGTGTGACCGTGTCTAGTATGCTATACCCTTTCCTTTGTTGAATGATTGTTCAATATGGTGTTAGTTTTCTATGTCAACTAGCTATGTTAAAGCTGGTTCTCGCTGGTCAACTTAGTTGGCATGTTCAAGCCCTCTTGTTTGATCATTCTTGTTCCCTTAACTTCTACAAAAAAACAAGTGCCTATATGTTTATGTAATTGAGTCCCTATGAGGTATTATAGACTTCAGAGTTGTCAATTGGTTGCTATGTATGGTTCCTCCATCTAAGCCTGGTATGAGCTCATGTGTGGCACCGAGTTGTGTAATTGATACACTCTTCTGTTTGAGGTATGCTTGGATATGGGTCTACTATTCGTGTGAAAAGTGAGCTTGCTGAAGGCCCAGGCAATACTGGGTTATTTCTCTTTTGGGCCGGCTCTGTTTGTTAGGCCTGCAATCTTTCAGTATGTAATGTTTGCACTTGTATTCATTAATTTGGTCTGTAATAATTTGTAATAACGAATGATGGGGAAATTAGTAAAATAAGGGGATAGGGTACTTTAATTCTCACATGAATGGGTAGAAAACATACCTATATGATTTATGTTGTCTATTTGCTATTTGCCTTACATGCCTTAAGTTTCATGTGTAGAAAGCCTGCCTATAGGAGTCACGCACACACTTCACTTAACTTGTCAAAACATGTTAGTTCAAGTATTTGCTATACCTTTTTCCATGTCTACTACTGTGCACACCTAAACAACTAACCTATAGGATGTAATAGCACATGCCTTACTAATCTAGATACCATGTTTATAGGATTTCAAATAACCAATTGGTCAAATTGCTTCTATTACTTTAGTACACTGCCCATCTAGATATTATAACTATAGCGTTCTGATCTTTAATCGACTATTTTCGCTGTTTTCATTACACTGCCCCACCTAGATGACATGTCTATAGGTATATAGTGTTATAAAATCAACTTGATTGTCAACTGTTAGAAATCCTGCTTATAGGATGTCGTTGCACATAAAAACTATTTATGAGATCAACGTTGTTAATACTAGACTCTCAAAGCTGTGTCATTGACTAATTGCGCAACTGTTAGGAACCATGCCTATAGGACATTAATGTCTGCCTAAGGTGCGCGCTTATAAAATCAACATTAGTAATCTGGTCACTCGTATCGCTTTATTGCCTCACCAACAATTAGAAATCATGCCTATAGGACTTACGATGTTTTAACTTGCCTATACGCTGCCTATATAATGCTATTAATCAGAATCACATAGAAATCCTTCCTATAGGACTTAACGATTAACACCATATACCGTCTAATCTAAAAATTTGTGACTGATCATGTGCTTTTGCGCTTATGTGTAGAGGCTAACTTGATCCTTTCAATGCTATTATGTGCAGTCCTACCTGTTTTGAATGTCGCCTAGTTTTTATCATTTTGAGCAACCTAAGTAAAGTGTAGAACCACCCACATAGAAATCCAAAGCCTTCTGGACCATAGGTATGGGACAGGTAGTGCATGCATAGAGTACGACCTAGAATTGAATTAGAACGCTTTTAGGTAAACAACTTCAACATAGTAATCAGGTAGCAAGAGATGATAGTCTGTGCCCGCTGAATAATATGAGCAACTCCTACCTAAAGGAAGTTGCAAAGTATTTTTTATGTTGTACGGGGTGATCCTTTAGGCTAAAAAACTTAGGACCCCCCCTTTTCATTATATACTTGATATCCACACTTAGTCGTTTAATATAGACCAATGTAGTTGTATCCTTGTAGTCATACTAAGATTTGTACCGATTCTCATATATTTTAATAAGACTCTTCAACTTCTAATCTCTCTTTATTAATTTGATCACCTAGCCTAATTACATAATCCACATAGTTTAAAGTTCGGCTGGGACCTACAGTTGTGGACCTTGAAGAGTGCCTAACACCTTCTCTCCGAGGTAATTTGAACCCTTACCCAACCTTTGTTGGCATTGACTAGTCAAACAGAGTTATCCGCAAATAGGTGCCCTAACTTACCTTAAAATTGTTAGGTGGTGACTCTTCTCTTTTAATACCTCATTTAAAAGAGTTATCACATGTCGTAACCCGCTCTCGCAAGAAAACGGGGCACGACACCATGATTCATCACATTCATGTTGTATTTCCAATTCCTTGCATAAGTTTTTTGTCTTCGTACTAGTACTATTCGACATGTACTAACGTCCCTTTTGCCGGGGGCGCTGCATCTTTAATAGATGCAGGTGGTTTCATAGTAGGTGGTATTGATCAGTGATAGCAGCACACCTTCTCCTCAGCCGACTTGGTGAGCCCCCTTCATTCTGGGGTCCTGTATTTCTTCTTCCATGTACATAGTGTTTTAAGGTATGCCGGGGCCTTATTGCGGCACTGTCGTAGTACTCTTTTGTTTCTGTTAGAGGCTCCGTAAACATAGTGTGGGTTGTATATGGGTGTTGGGAAAAGTCAAACTAGCCTTGTTGTATTTGAATCACTTGTTGCCCTTTAACTATGATTGTGTATGTATTTTGAGGCTATAAAATGAAATGACTAATTGTAATGGAATTGGCATGGTTCATGGAATCCACTCAAGGTTTAATTAATGAAATGTATCTTTTCTTTATTTATGGGTGAGTTGGATAGAAGGAAATCTAGCAGGCTTGCTCGACCGTGTTATCTCGGTTGAGCGGTGGTCGCGCTCTTCGAGGTCGTGGCATGACAAACTTGGTATAAGAGCCTATTATTTTAAAGTATCCTAGGATGTCTCGGAGCGGTGTCTAGTAGAGTCCTTCTTATCGGTGTGTTGTCGACCATATCTATAATTAGGAGGCTACTTAGGCGCTTAGGAATAATACCCTTCTTTCATGTTGTCGATCGTGCGATAAAGCTAATTGTAAGATTGTTCCTCCTTTAACTCGTGCTTTACTCTAACTTTCAGTACATGGCGCCTAGGAAGAAGGCAAGAATTGGCCAAGGAGCCAATGTCACCCCAGGAGTGGTAGTTGATTCGATATTTGATGGTGTGGGTGAGCACCCGATGGGGTGAGGATATTCCCCCAATTACTACACCGCCTGAAACTACTATTCTTGCTCAGACTGCACCAGTTCCTACACCTACTGGGGTGCAACAGTACCTCCAACTAATATTCCAGTTCCACCTCCAGCTTCTGGTCCCGCTGTTTCTGATAGGGATCTTAGGGGAGCCATACAAATGTTGGCTCAGATAGTGGCCTCCCAGGCCCAAAGATTAAATGTTGCACTTACTTCTTCTAGTCAGTCAGGGGATTCCTCTAGTTCCAGGGTGAATAGGTTTCTCCAGTTGGATCCTCCAGTATTCAAAGGTACAGATCCTGAGAAGGACCCCTAGGGCTTCATTGATGAGATGCACAAGACTCTCCGAGTTATGCGTGCTACTGAGACAGAGGGAGTGGAGTTGGCCTCCTACCGCCTGAAAGAGGTGTCCTGTTCTTGGTTTGAGATGTGGGAGGAGTGTCGTGAGGAAGGGAGCCCTTTGGCGAGGTGGAGTGAGTTTACCGATACCTTTATGGATCATTTCTTACCTACCGAGACTAAGGCGGCCTGTGCCGCTGAGTTTGAGAGCCTGAAGCATGGTAGCATAAATGTGTGGGAGTACCATATCGAGTTCGTGGGCCTGTCCAAGTATGATATTCATATGTTGCCCACTATGGAGGCTAGAGTACGCCGGTTTGTGCAGGGCCTTAGACCCTTGGATATTAATGAGGCCGCTACGACTGCCTTGAATTCTGATATGAACTATGTGAAGATGGTGGCGTTTGATCAAGCTACAGAGGATAGTAAATTGTAAAATAAAAGGGAGCGTGAGGGTAACAACAAGGCCCGGACCACGGGCAACTTGGGTGGTTCTTCTGGTGGTGGTAGGTCGGCATTTAGGGGAGGGTCATCAGGGCCATATCAGGCATTCACTCAGTCTTCGATGAGTGCACCACCATTCGGGCCCAATCAGGGAAACACGGGACCCCACCAGCAGGGTCGGCCTGGAGGGAGATTCCAGCAGCATCGGAGGCACCCATGCCCTAAGTGTGGGAGGATGCACTTTACGGTCTGCTTCGTGGACCTACCTATATGCTACGTGTGCTGTGTGAGGGGTCACATTCAGAGGGATTTCCACTCGTCCCGCCGGATCATGGGCAGAGGTGCGGCACAGCCAGCTAGCTCTACAGCTACTACATCCACAACACCTCCTCCAGTTCGAGGCACCCCAGCACCCGCAGGGCATGGTGTAGCTAAGGGTGGCGCATAGAGTTCGGGAGGACCCAGCAGATTTTATGCTATGCGGAGGCGTCGAGATTCAGAGGCTTCTCCAGATGTTGTCACAGGTATATTGACTATCCAATCTCATGATGTGTATGGTCTTATAGATCCCGGTTTCACTTTGTCATATGTCACTCCTTATATTGCTATGGAATTTGGGATAGAACCAGAACAACTCCATGAGTCGTTCTCTGTATCTACTCCGGTTTGCGAGTCTATTGTGGCCGTACGGGTTTATAGGGATTGTGTTATCACGGTGTGTGGTCAGGACATCATGGACGATCACATTAAATTGGGGATGGTCGATTTTGATGTAATAATGGGAATGGACTGGCTTTATTCATGTTTTGACAAGCTTGACTATCAAACCAGAACCGTTAGGTTTGAATTTCCAAATAAGTCAGTGATTAAATGGAAAGGGGTGATATGGTGCCAAAGGGTAGGTTTATTTCATACCATAAGGCCACGGAGATGATTAACAAAAGATGTATCTACCATTTCGTCCGGGTTATGGACACCGATGTTGAGGCACCTACACTTGAGTCTGTGCTGGTGGTGAATGAATTTTCGGAGGTCTTTTCGGATGAGCTCCCTAGGATCCCACAAGACAAGAATATTGAATTTGGAATTGATGTGATGCCAGACACGCAGCCTATATCTATTCCGCCCTACAGAATGGCACCGACAGAATTGAAAGAGCTAAAGAAACAATTGAAAGATTTGTTAGAGAAAGGTTTTATCTGGCGGACTGTGTCACCTTGGGGTGCACCGGTCCTCTTTGTAAGAAAAGTTGGTGAAGAGGAATGTAGCGGACTTTGTGGCAAGATGTCCAAATTGTCACCAAGTGAAGGCTGAACACCAAAGGCTCGGTGGGTTGGCACACAACATAGAAATTCCAATATGGAAGTGGGAAATGATTAATATGGACTTTGTGGTAGGACTACCTCGCACGCCTCGCAAGTTTGACTCAATTTGGGTAATTATGGACCGACCCACGAAATCAGCACACTTCTTACCTGTTAAGGCTTCCGACATAGCAGAAAAATATGCTCAATTGTATATAAAGGAAAAAGTCAGGTTGCATGGCACTCCAGTTTCTATTATCTCAGATCGGGGGGCATAGTTCACGGCTGATTTTTGGAAGAAGTTTCAGCAAGGTTTGGGTACTCATGTGAATCTTAGTACAACCTTTCACTCGCAGACTGATGGGCAGGCAAAGCGGACTATTCAGATGCTTGAGGATATGTTGCGCGCTTGTATTCTTGACTTTAAGGGTAGCTGGGATGATCATTTGTCGCTCATAGAATTTGCCTACAACATCAGTTATCATGCTAGTATCTAGATGGCACCATTCGAGACTTTATATGGTAGGAGATGTAGATCTCCCATTGGGTGGTTCGAAATTGGGGAAGCAGAATTGATAGGGCCGTACCTCGTGCATCATGCTATGGAGAAGGTTAAGATCATTACAGAATGGTTGAAAGCTGCGTAGAGTCGTCAAAAGTTCTATTCGGATATTCGTCGTAGGGATTTGGAGTTCAAAGAAGATGATTGGGTATTCTTGAAGGTTTCCCCCATGAAGGGTGTAATGCGATTTGGTAAGAAAGGGAAATTGAGTACGAGGTATGTCGGACCGTACAGAATCATTCAGAGGATTGGTCAGGTGGCGTACAAACTTGAGCTACCACCTGAGATGTCATTAGTGCACCCGGTATTTCACGTGTCTATGTTGAAGAAAGTAGTTTGAGACCCGACACTCATTGTTCCAGTTGAGACTATTGAGGTTAATGAAGAACTGACTTATGAAGAAATTTTAGTTACATTTCTTGATAGGCAAGTTCGGAAGTTGAGGAATAAAGAGATTGCCTCCGTGAAAGTGTTATGGCAAAACCAACAAGTCAAAGAGGCAACCTGGGAGTCCGAAGAAGAGATGAAGAAGAAGTATCCTAATTTATTTGAATAGCTGTGTAATTGTGTCCAAGATGTTGAAAGCTAACTTTCCATAAATTATGTTTCCCCTGTACGTCTTATGTTGAGGTTGCTCCTCCTTGGTAATGTAATGTTTATGACATTATGGAAGGTGTTGTTTCCCTATTGTTTTACATCATTGTGTTGTGATTATATTGTTAGGACTGGTTTTGGGATTCTCTGGTAGGTGGATAGGCCCCAATTATAGGGGAGACTCTAGCGAAATATTTTGGAAATTTAGGAAGTTAGTCAAAAATTTGGAACTGTTGGTGTGTGTTATAGCAGCTAAGTCACATTGGGTGCTAATGGTGAATTTTGACCCTTATTCGGGGATGAATGATCTTAAGCGGGGGAGGATGTAAGGCCCCATGAAATGTTTTACCTAAAACCCGGGGTTTCATGATGTCTGGGTAGACTTATGCATTGATGATTGTATAAATTCTGCGCGGCAAGCTTACTCGCCGCGGCTCGGACTTTTTGGGTTGAACAGTGCATTGGGGAGTTGAAGAAAATCTTCGAAAGTGTAGGGTATTTCTGCGGTTAATTCTGCCACCGCAGAATCACTCTGCGGGCCGTAGGCCTGCCGCAGAGTGAAGTAGAAACTTGAGCTAAATTTTAGGACCATTGTGCGGTCCATTATGCGGTCGCATAACCGTTTTGCGGGCTGCAGATTCCATCGCAGAACCAGCATGAGATATTTTCGAAGAAGGTTCTGCGGTCCATTATGCGACCACAGAATAGGTCTGTGGACCGTAGACCGGTCGCAGAACGAGGTATAATCGCCCAGTTCTGGGGGGCAATTGTGTGGTCCATTTTGCGGACCGCAAATTTGTGTCGGGGCTTTATTTTTCCAATTTATAACCCGACCCCCGTTTCATTTATCTAGCCTAAGGGTTCATTTTTGGGGGATTACCTAATATTTTAGAGAGAGGAGAGAGCTATCCTAGAGAGAGGGAAGAGAGGACTAAGGATTTCACTACTCAACTTGGATCAAGCCTTGGAATTTCATCAAGAGGAACTTGCTAGGGTTTCTAAAAGGTAAGAATTCTTCCCCCAATTCTCCAATTTCGAATTTGGGTTGAAGATGGGTAACGTGTGAGAGTATTATTTATACATGCATGTGCCAATAAGGATTGTGGGAAGATTGTTGAGCTCAAATGGGTAAAGATTGGGTTATGCAATGAAGGAAATCTTGTGGTAGAACCTTGTAATCAAATTTGCAAATCTAGTGTTTGATAAAATGATCAAATGAGCTGAAACCATGAATATCTTCCTAATTTGTGTTCAATTTTGTTATGTCTCAAAAATAGATTGAAGTTTCTAGGATTTTCAGAACATTGTAGTAATTTAAGGTAAGCTCAAAGCGAGGTATGAAGGCTAAACTCTTATTCTAGTATCGGAATTCCCGAATCCTTGTAAAATTCTATCATATGTAGTCTAACTTGAAATGCTATTGTTGTAGGGTATTCAAACTAGTAGAATTTAATTCCCGATTGGCATAACGTGTTAGAACCCTCGTGTGTTAATGATTCTCTATTTTTGACTTAATCATGTTATACCCCGTTGGGAAGAAGATCTTGTACGAAATCAATGTGATCAAACACCTATTTCTCATATGATGAAACTTTATGAATTTACACTTGCTAAGAACAAAGGTGCCAAATAGTTGATTAGAAGGGAACTCTTTTGTACATATCATTATCATTTTGGGAACTCGAGCTGTGGCATTGTGGTTACACCCCCACCCACATACTTTGGGGTGAGGCGGCAGGGACGCTTTGTGTAGAGCTGCGGTATTGTGATTACACTTCCACCCGCATATGTTGGGGTGAGACAGCGTGGCCGCTATGTGTATAGTTGTGGTATTGTGAATACACCTCCACCCGCATACATTGGGGTGAGGCAGCGGGGCCACTTCGTGTAGAGTTTTTGGTATTGTGATTGTACCTCCACCCGCATACATTGGGGTGAGGCGGCAAGACCGCTCTGTGTAAAGGTAGTTGTAGAGGATTCCTGACTTGAAAATTTATAAGTATTATTAGAAGTTCTTAAATAAATATGTTTTGACTTTTATGGCTATCTAAGCCTTTTTGTTGTTACCATGACTCATCACATTCATGTTGTATTTCCAATTCCTTGCATAAGTGTTTGTCTTCGTACTAGTACTATTCGACATATACTAATGTCAATTTTGTCGGGGGCGCTGTATCTTTAATGGGTGCAGGTGGTTCCATAGCAGGTGGTATTGATCAGTGATAGCAGCACACCCTCTCCTCAGCCGACTTGGTGAGCCCCACTTCATTCCGGGGTGCTGTATTTCTTGTTCCATGTATATAGTGTTTTGAGGTATGCCGTGGCCTTATTCCGGTACTGTCATAGTACTGTTTTATTTCTGTTAGAGGCTCCGGAGGCATAGTGTGGGTTGTATATGGGTGTTGGGGAAAGTCAAACTAGCCTTGTTGTATTTGAATCACTTTTTGCACTTTAACTATGATTGTGTATGTATTTTGAGGCTATAAAATGAAATGACTAATGGTACTGGAATTGGCATGGTTCATGGAATCCACTCAAGGTCTAATTAATGAAATGTATCTTTTCTTTATTCATGGGTGAGTTGGGTATAAGAAATTTTGAACTTTCACTTTAACTGAAATGATGTAATTTTAATCTTTTGGCTCGCCACTCTTCACGAGTTATACGACTTAATTTTTGATGTGTAATATTATGTGTGTACTATTACTCAATATTTGAGGGTGATGTAGTTCTAAGAATAGTCAAAATATAGCATATTTTAGTAATAGAAGGTTAAATGTACTAAGTCAAATATAGAAAGGATCAAAATCAAAATTTAACAATAACTTTGGGACTAAAAATGCTATTTGTAGTATTTTACACCTATAGAAGTATCAAATGCTAGGCAATATTCTAAGTTGATAGAGTTACTAAATTTAAGTATTATATTATGTGAAAAATCTAGAAAACTAGGAACACTTAGTATTCTAATCAAGACAGGTTTTAACCCACTAACATGTTCTCTAACTTATTATTTAACTATTATGAGTTTAAATACTTTAACTACTTGCTCATCAACTTGTCCATGAAATGAGAATTGCTTTGCGGCTCAACTAACAAACCACCAAGATGGAATATTATTATCGAAAAAAAAATTCCTTCTAATATCGAAAATAAGTTATTGCTACCATCTATTTAGTTTCTTAGTATAAACATCTGTAACATTCTGTAAATCTAAATTAGTTGTGGAGGCATTAATTAAGTATTAATGTGACCTTTTAATATGTGAAGTCCTATCGGGATAAGTATGGGTGAAAAATGTTGTTTTGGAATCAACACCGATAGTGAGGTGCATAAAATTTGATGGAATCGACTAAGTTTATGGGATGTACGTCTTATAGCCTTAGACAGTGCAAGGCCATGAAAAATCATGGCCATAGACAGTGCAAGGCCATAAAAACTAACGGCCATAGACAATGCAAGGCATTATCCCGGCCATAAAACTGACAGTCATAGACAGTGTAAGGAACTTTCCAAGGCATTAACCTAAGATCTTATGACAGTGCAAGGTACTGTCCAGGGCATTAACCTAAGCGCTCCTGACAGTGCAAGGCACTGTCCAGGGCAGTAACCTCAGCGCTTCTGACAGTGTAAGGTACTGTAGTTTTGGCGCCTTTGATGATGCCCCGCACCGAAGATGTTTATCCGAGCTACTTTTATTTTCTCCTCAATTTTTGGGATGCGTACATTTATTTAAACCCTACCTCGTTCCATACAACCCAAACACATACATTTTCTCTAGAAAGGGGAACTCTAAAAAAGGCAACTTCCCCAAGGTCTCTCCATCATCCAAGGTGAGTTCTAACGATGATTCTAAGTTAATTTCAATTCTCGAACACCTTATTAATATGGGTAAATACTTCAAATCATTAGATATTCGATCGAGACACCATTGTTGAGAAAAGAAACTCTAGAACACAAATTCATGAGGATTGAACTTCAAAAAGGTAATGCTTCTACTTCCTAATCATTTATAGCTATGAAGTGATGAGTTTTTGGGAGAATAGTTGATGAGTTTGATAAAGAGAATCATATACACTATGCTAGGGTTTTGGGTTGTTGACTTAAGATTGTTATAATCATTTATGTGGTGAGAAATGGTGTTAGTTACATCTATTTGGGATTGCAGAGTCATATAGAAGTAGTAGAATGAGAACTTGGTGAAGAAAAGAGCAATTACTAAGGGCTATGAGGCTTTACGCCCAGAAGGTGTTTGATAGAATGCCTAAGTGACTAAAACATGAGCATTAGTGCTAATATTGGTTCCTCTTGATATATATTGCCATATATTATCATTAAAAGAGGTGACGAACATTATGATACGCTTAAAAATGGCCAGCGTCAAGGTATGTGAGGCTAACTCTCTATGTTTGGGAATGTTAATAATTCTCCTTACACTACGTTTCTTTTACGACATTACTAATTGCCTCAGAAATATAGTTAAGCCTAGTTCCTTGAATAGTTGCACAACTTTTATTCTCTAGCTTCATAACTCGTTCACGATTTTCATTCTGAACATTGTGAGGTCAGTGCATAATCAATATAGACTCGGGTTTGATGCCCATGAGTTCCAGTCTAGAATACTCAGCATGTCATAAACAATTGAAGTTTTTGTGTTCATAATCAGTTCCAGAATACATGTCTCAGTCTAGTCCTATTCAGTATTCCAGTATCATGTAACTCAATATGATTTAATATTTCAGTATCAGATATTGCAGTATGATTCTTAGTTCCTGTTTTTAAAACCATGAATGTTGAACACCTGTACTTGAGCCTGAGGTCGTAGTTTATATGCTTTATGCATATTTGGGCTTGAGGCCATAGTTTATGCTTTACACATTTTTGGGCCTGAGGCCGTAGTTATGTATACGTATACTTGGGCCTGAGGTCTTAGCTTGTGCACATATATATTGGGCCTGAAGCCGTAGTTTATTCAGATAAACAGGTTGTTCATCATTCAGAAAAGGGAGTATTCATGTCCTTACTTTCTTTGTTCATTTCAGTTATCTGTTATCAGTTATTACTTATCTCTTATTATTTCAGTTTCAGTTTCAACAGTTATCATTTCAGTTATTAATTATAAATTCTCAGTTATTAACTCAGTATCAGTTTCAAAATTTATATATCTTTCTTTCAATTGCTTTACATATCAATGCAATTCAAATGTATTGACGTCCTTTTGCCTGGGGCATGCATCTCACGATGTAGGTAATGATTTACAGGTTGCCAATTCAGAGCGCTGGCATTCTCGTACCATCTATTTCTGAGCCCTAGTTCTTTCGGGGCATTTTCATTACTTTATAGTCTTACAGTATTTGTAGACAATTGGCGTTTTCAGTATTTTATTAGAGGCTTCGTAGACTAGAGTAACAGGTAAACAGAGTCACAAGCTTTTCATGTTAAGCAATGTTGACTACAAATATGTTTCAGACTTGTATTAGTGCTTCCACACTTTAATTTATATCATTTAGACTTTTAGTATATCAGCATATGTTAGTTTATCTTCTGCATTCAATATGTTATGATATCACATGTTGATTCAACCAGCCAGTTGGCTCGCTCGGTCACATGTAGTCAGGCACCGAGTGTCGTGTTATATCCAGGCCCAGGTTCGGGGCGTGACAAAGCTTGGTAGTAGAGCACTAGGTTCAAGAGTCCTAGTGAGTCTATGAAGCCGTGTCCAATTGAGTTTCCTTTATATGTGTGTGCCGGCCATGCATATAAATTGTTAAGTACCAAGACATTCAGGATTGTCTCATTTCTTTCTACTCTAAATCATGTCATTAAGCTTAGAGAAATAGGTAACCTTCTCTTCCTATCGAATTCCATACGTATTAAATACCCAAGCGATGGGCAAGAAAAACCAAGGTTCTAGAGAGGATGATCTCTAATTAGGGTATAATTATGGAGTACAGGTTGGTAACAAATGAGACTTGAGAGGATGTTGAAAGTGGGATGCAATGGTTAGTAGTACAGATTAGAGCATAACCTTATCAGAAAGTACAAAAGCAATTATCATGTCTTATGGTTATCAGTTTACCTCAGTTACCAGTTATACGGTCTTTCAGTTAGCAGGTTTATGGTTATTCAGTATGCTAGTTGTTTGTTATTCAGTTACCAGACCTCTATTTTTTAGTGTATCAAAATTCTAGTGACTTGTGAGTATATAATGATGCCTATGAGTGCAAAATGAAATTGTAAGTAACAGTGGTTATAGAATTTGTTTTTCATATTTTAGGTCCGGATTAAGACCCAAGACTCAACGAATGGTGCAAGAAGTGATTTATCAGATAATGGTACACTCTGAAGGATAAGTTTGTGCATGGTAGTGTATTCACATGTGTTTTACCTCCCAAAACAACTTCATTTCATTCTTGGAAATGGAGCCACATGTTGGATGATAATGGTTTAGATATCGGACCCCACGGTGTAACAGGTTAAGAATTTAATTGCAGCGGGCACATAATTAATCACTATAGTTTTGGACAGAAAAGAGCCTAAGGGCAAAATACTTAGGAGTCAGAAACGTTTGTTATTACCAAAGATGTGTTTTCGTACAACTCATGCATATGACTAGAAGATATGATGTATGAAATGAAAACCAAGAGCAGCCAATAGTGAATTTTAGGGAATGATTTTAAGTTGTTCAGATTTATTTATATTAGAACTAGAAAGTACCATGTTAGTAAGTTACTATAAGAAGCAACTATTATTGTGAGATAAAGGATATGACAGTTCCCCTTAAGTTATGTGACTAAGTATTTACCTAGAATGTTTATAGTTTGATATGAATTTGAAGTGTATAGAAAGTTTGGGCTTAGATATTCCAATTTCGTTTAAGAAAGATGAAATTTCCCTAAGTGTGATCCATGTACATAGTTAAAAAAAAAATGATAGTGTGCGACCATAAAATAGGGTCGGATGATGAGGGAAGTTAGGAATAACCTTATGTTTTACTTTAGTTATTCAAAGTAAGACAAGAAAATATGATGCTAGCAGGTGGTTAGTAAAACAATAGTAAATAAGTCTTGAGTAGATACAATGAATTAGCAATTTCAGCAGAGCTAGTAGAGGTACGATTTGATTTACTTAGCTAGGTTAACACTAGTGAGTGGGCAAGAGTTTGAAACACCGAATGTGTGTTAGAACCCAAAGAGTTTAAGTTAAACCCGAAGTACAGTGATAGTGGAAGAAAAAACAAATCAGCTAGGCAGTAAGAGAGCAAACTACAAAAGAATAGTCCTTTAAGAGTTATCATTTTCACCCAAGATTGTTAGTGTGAGCGGAGTTAAATCATTAAGATAGTATATGATAGTTGTGAATACATTAACTTTCCGTTTATGTAAGTAATTTAGTTTTTCCTAGTAAGAAAGATTACGTAGAAGTATGTTGGAAAATGAGTCATTATTGACGTAAAGTGCAAAGAATTGCAAAAGATAAGGAATGTTGTTCGTATCACAACAAAATAGAATGATCCGCAAGTACAAGACCTTAACCTTTGGTCTAAGGGGGAGTTGTGAAAATCATCTGTCAGTCCAGTTGGAGTTTTTAAATCCACATAGTTAGCATGGGATATAAAAACAATAAAATCATGCCCAGTTATGTATCACGAGGGTAGTGCCATTGCACGAGACTCTAAATTTCGGAGTACTGGTCAAAGACTTAGTTCACAATAATACTATAAGTCTTTTCAGGAATTACCTTAAAAATATAATCAAGTATGGGAAGTATAGCTCAAGATTGAGGCAGACAAGAGAACTCTGATGAAAGGCATTCACCACTTAGTCAAGCTAGGAGTTCGACTTTCGGACTCCGAAGATAATGGAGTTGTTGTCCAGAACATGACTTGTTCCTCTTTAGTAGCCAAAGTGAAGGAAAAACACTTTGATGATCCTTACTTGTTGTAGCTGAAAGAGGGGATTTACAAGCATAAGACGATGGGTTTTGAACAAAGGGGGAGATGATGGTACTTTGAGGTACCAAGACAGATTGTGAGTTCAGACATAGATGGACTTAGAGAAGGAGGAGCCCATAATTTCAGGTATTATATCAATCCCGGTTCCCTAAAGATGTATCATGATCTCAAAGAGATTTATTGGTGGAACGACATGAAAAAGAATGTCGCAAAATTTATGGCAAAGTATCTGAATTCTCTGCAAGTGAAAGTCGAGCAGCAGAAAACCAAGTGTTTATCTCAAAATACATATATTCTTTAATGGAGATGGTAAATATGGAGTTTATAATAGGATTATCTCGCTCATTTTAAAAGCATGATTTGATTGCGTGAGTATAGATTGAGTTACCAAGTTAGTGCACTTCTTGCCAGTAAAGACCATAGTTTTAGCAGAAGATTATGCTAAGTTGTACATTCAAGAGATTGTCTAATTGCACAGGACTCCGTTGTCTATCATTTCAGATTGTGGTGCTCAGTATACAATGAAATTTTAGAAGTCCTTTCAGAAAGGATTAGGTACAAGAGTAAACCTCAACACAGGTTTTCATCCTCAGGCAGATAGTCAGGCAGAGTGCACTATTCAGACACTTGAGGATATGTCCTTGGTTTTAAAGGTATTTGGGATGATCACATACCTCTCATTGAGTTTGCTAATAATAACAACTACCATTGTGGTATCAAAATGGCACCGCACGAAGCTCTGTATGGGCAAGGGTGTAGATCGCCAATTGGTATGTTTGAAGTTGGCGAAGCAGAGTTGTTGAGACCAGATTTGGTCTATCAGGCTATATAGGAAGTTATGTTGATTCAAGAGCATTTGAAGACGGCTTAAAGTCGCCAAAAGTCCTATTCGGATGTGCAGCGTAGAGACCTAGAGTTTCAAGTTAATGATTGGGTGTTTCTGAATGTTTGGCCTATGAAAGGAGTTATAAGATTTGGGAAGAAAGTAAAGCTCAGTCCCGGACACATCGGGCTGTATAGGATCCTACGAAGGGTCAGGCAAGTAGCTTGTGAGTTAGAGTTGCCACCAGAATTAGCGTCTGTATACACCGTATTTTACGTGTCATGTTATAACATTCAAGTTTTCAGTATTCAGATCTCATGTCACGACATTTACATTCCAATATATACGTCTGATGTTATAACATTAACGTCAGTTGAAAACTTAGATACTCATGTCAATCCAATACTCAGATATTCATGCCAGCTTAGTACTCGAATATCGATGTTAGTTCAGTGCTCAGATATTCATATCAGTTCAGTACTCAAATATTCGTGCCAGTTTAGTATTCGTATATCAACGTTAGTTCAGAATTCACGTATCCATGACAGACCAGTATTCACACATATGTTTTATATTATGCATATTATGATGCATTGTGAGGCTTGTGCTATGCTCTGTTAGCTGGCAGGTGTTTTGGAGAAATGTTAAGGGTAACTAACCTTCCCATTCATGCCTTATATTACAATTTCCATGTCTTTCAATATTCAGTCAATTTAGTAGCCATTCAGTTTAGTACATATTCAGTTCAGTATTTCAGCAGTTCAATAATCGTGTATTCATTCAATGTAGTATGCACGTGTTCATGGAATTTCAATATTCACGTGTTTTCATCAGTCTTGTTTAACGTCCAGAGTTAGTCGTAGTTACAATCAGGATAATCATTCGAGGACGAACAATCCCAAGGGGGAGATAATGTAACACTCCGTAAATCTGAATTAGTTGTGTATGCATTAATTGAGTATTAAAGTGACCTTTTAACATGTGAAGTCCTATCGGGATGAGTATGGGTGGAAACTGTTGTTTTGGAATCAAGACCGATAGTGAGGTGCATAAAATTCGATAGAATCGACTAAATTTATGGGAGGTACGTCTAATAGCCTTAGATAGTGCAAAGCCATGAAAACTCATGGCCATAGACAATGCAAGGCCATAGACAATGCTAGGCACTATCCAGGGCATTAACCTCAGCGCCCCTGATAGTGCAAGGTATTGTAGTTTTGGCGCCTTTGATGATGCCCCGCTCCGACGATGTTTATCCGAGCTACTTTTATTTCCTCCTCAATATTTGGGACACATACACTTATTTAAATCCTACCACGTTCCCTACAACCCCAAACACGTACATTTGCTTTAGAAAGGGGAACTCTCAAGAAGGCCACTTCCCCAAGGTCCCTCCATCATCCAAGGTGAGTTCTAACGATGACTCTAAGTTAATTTCAATTCTTGAACACCTTATTAACATGGGTAAATCCTTCAAATCATTAGATATTCGATCGAGACACCATTGTTGAGAAAAGCTACCCTATAACTCTAATTCATGAGGATTGAACTTCAAAAAGGTAATGCTTCTACTCCCTAATCATTTATAGCTAGCTTGATGAGTTTTTGGGAGAATAGTTGATGTGTTTGATAAAGAGAATCATATGTACTACGCTAGGGTTTTGGGTTGTTGACTTAAAATTGTTATAATCATTTGTGTGATGAGAAATGGTATTAGTTATATCTATTTGGGATTGCAGAGTCACATAGAAGTAGTAGAATGAGAACTTGGTGAAGAAAAGACCAATTACATAAGGCTATGCGGCTTTACGCCCATAAGGTGTTTGATAGAATGCCTAAGTGACTAAAACATGAGCATTAGTGCTAATATTGGTTCCTCTTGATATATATTGCCATATATTATCATTAAAAGAGGTGACGAACATTGTGATACGCTTAAAAAGGGTCAACATCAAGGTATGTGAGGCTAACTCTCTATGTTTGGGAATGTTAATGATTCTCCCTACACTACGTTTCTTTTATAACGTTACTAATTGCCTCAGAAATATAGTTAAGCCTAGTTTCTTGAATAGTTGCAGAACTTTTATTCTCTAGCTTCATAACTCTTTCACGATTTTCATTCTGAACGTTGTGAGCTCAGTGCGTAATCAATATAGACTCGATTTTGATGCCCATGAGTCTCAGTATAGATTACTCACCATGTCATAAACAATTGAAGTTTCAGTGTTTATAATCAGTTTCAGAATACATGTCTCAGTCTAGTCCTATTCAGTATTCTAGTATCATGTAACTCAATATGATTCAATATTTCAGCATCAATATTGCATTATGATTCTCATTTCCTATCTTTAAATCCCTGAATGTTGAACACCTGTTCTTGAGCCTGAGGCCGTAGTTTATATGCTTTATGCATATTTGGGCCTGAGGTCGTAGTTTATGCTTTATGCATTTTTGGGCCTGAGGCCGTAGTTATGTATACGTATACTTGGGCCTGAGGCCGTAGCTTGTACACATAGATATTGGGCCCGAGGTCGTAGTTTATTTAGATAAACAGGTTGTTCATCATTCAGAAGAGGGAGTATTCATATCCTTACTTCCTTTGTTCATTTCAGTTTTGAGTTATCAGTTATTAATTATCATTTTAGTTATCATTTCAGTTATCAATTATAAATTCTCAGTTATCAGCTCAGTATCAGTTTCAACATTTATATTTCTTTCTTTCAGTTGCTTTATATACCAGTGCAATTCAAATGTACTGAGGTCCCTTTTTCCCGGGGCATGCATCTCACGATGCAGGTAATGATTTATAGGCTGATAATTCAGAGTGCTAGGATTCTCGTACCAGCTATTTGGTGAGCCCCGGTTCTTTTGGCGCATTATCATTACTTTATAGTCTTCCAGTATTTACAGATAGTTGGTATTTTCTGTATTTCATTAGAGGCTTCATAGACTAGAATAACAAATAAAACAGAGTCACAAGCTTTTCATGTTAAGCAATGTTGACTACATATATATTTCAGACTTGTAGTGTTTCGACACTTTGATTTATATCATTCAGACTTTCAGTATATCAGCATGTGTTAGTTTATCTTCCACATTCAGTATATTATGATATCACTTGATTCAGCCAACCAGTTGGTTCGCTCGGTCACATGTAGTCAGGCATCGAGTGTCGTGTTACGTCCAGGCCCAGGTTCGGGCCATGACACTATCCCTACCTGTTGGGCTTTGATAGAGATGTTAATAGGAAATGAAGGAAAAATAAATGAAGGGAAATGAAAATAGTGAAAAATATTCTTTTTACAAAGGAACTTTGTCCCTCATTGAAAAAGGAAGAGGAAGATTATTGTGCTTATATGTAGAAGAACTTCTTCTAACTCTTAAAGAGTTGAAAAGAAGGCAAGCACTGTGTCGTCGTCACCGTCGCTTGCTCGAATCGGCTTTGACTTCGTCTTTTTGTATTTGAATTTGGTCAAATGATCTGATTGATTGATACATTTTTTTGACCAAAATTATTTATCTTTTTCCGTTATTTAATTTTTCCTTTTTTGTTATTTTTTGCACAATAATTTTTATTTGAATTTTGCAGACATAACGATACTCTCCCGAACAAGCCTACAACCGTGTTTATAAACAGACATAACCTTGTTTTCGAAATGGAAACTTCACACCTCGCCAACTTATTGGTTATAAATTTGGAGGCTTAGTCTTATTTTTCACCACAAAAAATCTAAAAAAATTTCCCTCTCTTTTTTGCATTTTTCCTTTATTTTCAAAATCAAAACGTGAGTGTCTAGTGTGTGATTTTCTCTACCATTTGAGTTCGCGAAAGTTCTGTAGTGTAAATTGTTGCTATTACTAAATAGTTTTTCATTCTTTACTAGGAGGAATTAATCAAAATACCTTGAATAATAATGAGGGGATTAAATTTTTTAAGGATTCACAAGAAACTTGTGGGCTATAAATTCACGTTTCTGTTTTGACAGATTATTCGATTCATATTGTTTTACAATTTATGTTTTTTTTATTTTCTATTTTGAACATAATCTAATAATAAGCTTAAGTAATTTAATATATTTTTGAGTTCATCTTATATTTTGTCCGTGGGACATTAAATCCTAGTAATTTTTATTCCCATTTTGGAGACTAAAATCTGTAATTTGTATACTCCTTTATTGAGATTAAGGTCCTCGTGACTTTCTATTCACTATTTGTCACGATCTAAAATTCCACCTCAGACTGTGATGGCGCCTAGCCGTACTTGCAAAGCAAGCCAACTCATAATTAACAGAATGAAGTACAATTTCCTTTAATTGACAGAGTTATAGCATGATAAAAACAGGAATAAGCTCAAAGCAGTAAAATAACTGATTCAGGTATAACATGGTCTATACACGACCAAAACAATATAGTCCCCGAGACCTAGGAGGCACAAATATGCGAGCAAATATTGAATAAATACAAATCTGAATATGTAATCAAAACTCTTGTAGAAAGAAAATAGACAGGATGTAAGTATTAACGGGGACTCCATGTGCTACAGATCGAAACAGTATAGAAGCTCACCAAGAAGTATCCAATGACGTAGTCCTACTCAGTACTAAGGGTACCACAACACCAATCTCAGAACCTGCACAAAAATATGCAGAAGCGTAGTGTAAGAACACCACAGTTGGTACACAATACGTATCAAATCTAACCTCAAATAAGTAGTGGTAATGCTAGATACATCCAAATACTTACAACACAAAAATAATAACAAGCCTGGAGCTGGAGCAGTAAATATTCTCAAGATTAACAGGTATCAAGATATAAATCAGTTGAAAGACCTAAAGCATGCTTTTTCCAATTCAACATATAGTCATACCGCTGCTCAAATATGGCAAGTAAGGATGGTATGCTTCAATCAACAGAGTCGAGGCTCCAGTTAGCACATAAGTGAATGCCTCTAAACGAATCAAGATATGTATGCATGCTTAAACTGGTACAAGATCCATGTATCCCAATACAAAATCCATGTATCACAATAACCTGATACAAAATTTATATATCGACACGGTACAAAATTCATGTACCGACCATGCTCACAGGGCCTAAAGTAACATGGGCTATCAGCTGATTCCGGAGGGACGGTATCAAATCCAAGCATAAAGAACGGCACAACTTTGCCTCTCCTGTCACAATTTCAGTTTCAATCAAGTATCCAAATATAATTTGTATGCATATGCCCAGGAATTTATAGAAAATAGATGCATAAGGACTTAATAACAATCATGCAGATATATGCTCATAAAATTTCTATATGACTACGGATGATTCAAGCAAGTCAACATATCAAGATTAAGTTCCCATGCCTTCATATTTAATCATAAACTTAGGCATGATCTCTAACATGAATAAAAGAGCATACATAGTCACATATGCCAACATATCATTAATCAAGATGAACACATAATCAAAACAAAGCATAAAGTATCTAAATTTTACCCCGGGCATGATATAACCTTGGTAAGTGCATATATGCTCGTCACCACATATATACACCACTCCAATATCTTAAACACATAACAATCAAGTCAAATCCTAGGGGTTTCACTCTTAACATGGTTAGTCAAGAGACTTAACTCTTTCCGAACTAGCTTCAACCACAAATTGCGTAAAATCACGCTCTAGCCCTCCAATCACATTAATCCAAGTCAAACATCACATAAGGAAGTCAAATAATTCTATAGAAAGTGAGCCCAATCTCTAAAGCCTCGATCTTTGAAGAATTATAAAAAAGTCAACCCAGACCCGTGTGCACGAAATTCGAAATCAATACCAAAATATGATGACCCATAATCTTCCGAATCCAAATATATAATTAGTTTCTAAATCCGGGTCCAAATCCATGGTCAAACCCCTAAAATACTCTCTCATAAAGTGTAGGCAAAAATCTCAAATTTTCTTCCTTAGATTCATAAATCAAATGCCAAAATTAGAGACAGATACATGAATAATAATCAAATCCGAGTGAAGAACACTTACCCAAACCACGTAGGTGAAAGTCACCACAAACATCGCTCCAATCCGAGCCCATAATCTCAAAATATAATAAAATGAGTTAACCCTTTGAAGATATAACCTTTGCCAGTGAATCCGCATTTGCGGAAAAAACAGTTGCATGTGAGACACCACTTCTGTAGTAAAAAAAAAAACCCTGCATCTGCGAGAATCCCTCAACAGGCTACTCATAGCATCTGCGACAAAACAACCACAGCTGCTGCTCTGCAGGTGCAACTCCTCAAGTGTAGAAGCGCAAATATTCGGTCCAACCCAGTTTCGCAGGTGCACACCCCTATCCGCCATGCGGCTACACACCTACGACCTTACTTCCGCAGAAGCAGCCAACCCTATGCCTCACCAATTTCGCATCTGCAAACACCAAATGCACAGGTGCGACTTCGCATCTACGGTCAATCCTCCGTAGATGCGGCACACCAAAACCAACAACTTATGCAACTCCAAAATTGTACAGAATCAACTCGAAACACACCCGTACCCCATAGAGCCCCATCCAATCATACCAGTAAGTCCAAATACATCACTCGAACCTATCCAAAGGCTCCAAACACAGTAATTAACGTCAAAACTAAGAATTGTTGATCATGATCTGTTCATAAACTTTCAACTTCAAACCAAGCATCTGATTCAAGTCTAACCAATCTGGAATGAACCCGAACTTTGCACACAAGTCCCAAATGATGAAGCAGACGTATTCCAATTTCTGGAACAACCATCCGACCTCGATAGCCACAAAGTCAACTCCCGGTCAAACTTATGAAGTCTCTAATTCTTTAAATTGTCAACTTTTGATAAATAGAGCCTAACCTTGTAGGAACATCCAAATTCAAATCAAAACATACACCCAAGTCCAAAATCACCATACAAACTTATTGAGACCATCAAATCTCGATTCTGGGGTTATTTACTCAAAAGTCAAACCTTGGTCAACTATTCCAACTTAAAGTTTCCTACTTGAGAATCGTGCTACCAAATCAATCCCGAACCCTGCAAACATCAAAACCAACCATATACGCAATTCAATATACATCATATGAAGCTACTCAAGATCTCAAACTGCCGAACAAAATACTAAAGCTCAAAATGATCTGTCGGGTAGTTACATTCACCCCACCTTAAACATACGTTCATGCTCAAACGTGCCAAGAGTCGTTCCAAATCTGTCAAATCATTGTATATATCATCATACACATACTCATGGGTGATCTCATGTCACACCAAACCATATAAGACCATTAACACAATTTGGAATAAAAGCTCTTCCTTCAACCTTGACTCACAATCCTTAGAAACAAATTCCAATCATCCGGAACTTCCTCTTAGCTCCTATTCTTACATATATTCACTGTGTCAATCTCTACCAACTATATCAAACTATAAGTATACTCCCATGATGTAACCACATGACGTATTCCATCGCTCATATGTCCATAGCAATACCTTCTGACCACAAAAGCTGCTCATTACCAAACCCAGTACCGGTAATATGCCTTATATCAAACAAAACCTCGCTCCTAGCCTTTGCATTATTGCTAATAATGAAAGAAACATGTAAAAAATACTAACCACCCATCGAATCAACAAACAATGGAAGTCTCTTGCTCGACAAGTACCACAGCCAAAATTTGAGCTGACTGGTGACATTCGGCTTCAAAACACACCTTTTCCAAATTCGATTGCACTATTTCCAAATCCAATTACCTCATCTCAATCGGTACAAACTTCCCGACTGGCAAGTCACACAAAATGCTCATGTAGAACCGCATACGATGTCATCTGTACGCTAAACAAGTAATAACACAAGTGTAGCCAATAACGAAAAGATAACCAAATGAGTGAATTGTCCATTAAGACTGATAGATACAATCACAAAAATACAATGCTATGAATCGATCCCACAAGATTAAAACAAAACACACGGAGTAAGTACCAAAAATCGTAACCAAACATAGCATTGTTGTGGCGTGCAACCCGATCCAATCATCATACCCTCCACATGGGAATGCTCATAGAGCCAAAATTCTCATGCTTACTAAATACGTGTAACAACAACCAGCACATATCGTGAATAAACATAACCATGGGAGACAAATAGCATAACACGCTACGAAAATAGTAAGCACGACTGAGGTGCAATAACATATTAAGAGGCATCTCGCTCACATAATGCCCCGAGGCCTAAACAGAACCACAACATGCGCATGAACAATCAAGTGGCCTCACAACCCATCATGACATACGGGAGTAACACATAAAATAGATTAGGGCAAAAATAACATACATTCGGCCCGATGACACACCCATAGAAAAAGCTACACTGAGTAAGTAGATCCGATCCCATACAGAATTCTCATTCTTTTAGATCTACCAATAAGCCCCCAAACTGATTCCGGTCATCCCGAAATGAGTAGATAACTTCCCAAAATGCACAATGACCTCATCAATAACACATACAATCATCTGTCTAGCCCTTAATACATTTCCACAGTTCGCCACCAACAGAATAATCCGCCTCTACAAAGATTAAATCTCTAAGCCTTGAGAATACAAATCTCTATGTCTGATCTCTATCTCTCCCACTTAAATGACCAATACATCACACATACAATCGCTTCAAAATGAATACTCCCATAAACCTTCCACCAAGTAGAAAAAATCTGAACATCCATGGTTACCGTCGACACGATCTGCGTAGTACTAGCCCAGCATCTACAAAATCAAAACACAGCGCACACTATACTCAGGCGATACAAGATAATTCTAGCATTCTCTTAAACATCTGAAATCCACCATACTATCTAAAACTCGTGACGTACCTTTCAAAGCTGAACCACATCCTTGTTCATTCCATCTCAATCCCACATGAGTTAGCGCATCCATCCTGCCACACGCAAAAATGAGAATCCCATATCCAACTCTGAAACACGAATAGGATACCCACTATATCGACAAGAATTCTTCCACTTAACTCAGTTCAGGAGAAAAATCATCACACGCAATAACCTCCCATACCCGTAAACTACATCAACCTCAACTCATGGTCAAAATCATCACAAACTCTTCGGAATCTATTTGTACATAACGAAGCCACTAGAACTGAATCCCTCTAAATCAACTAAGTCTTGCAGATTGCCAAAACGAAAGGTATTGCGACAAAACATCTATAAGTCCCTATTATACCCAAGGAACAGATCATATCTATTACCATGCTGACCCAAGTCACTGCTAAACAGACCCAACTTCTTTAGATTACTCACAGTACACTATGGGTCTCAAACAAAACTCATCTTACTTGATCCCAACATGAAATCGCGTCATCCTAAGACTCATAATCCGTTGTATTTCTCTTATACAACCAATAGTACTTCAAACCGAAATACCTAATCTGAAGAGATCTTCTGTGAATCTAAAGTTATTTCTTCCATCTCTCAAACGTTGCCTCGTAGAACCGATGATGTTACAGGAATACCCCAAGTCTCTTCCATAACCCGACGTCAATCTCAACTCCTCAGCCACATGACAAATTCAAAAATCCTTAGGTACCATATCCTAATTCTTAAACCCACCAGAACTACCCTCGAGAGTCAACCCCTTGGTGCTAGTTCTGAATGTATAGCCAAACATGCCAACGATTAGTGCTCTGTTAGCACATGAATACTCCAAAAGAAAAATTGAGCGAATCTTTTTCCTTTATGCACTACATCCCCAAAGGACTATCCAACTTGAGTCATTCCACAACCTACATATAACAACCAGGTGAAATATAATATGCCTCAAGCAAATTCCCTGCCCGAATCAATCTAGAAGTCATCCTCCTCAAGACATGACGAATCTATAAGCGTACTGAAGTCCAAGACTCAACAACATATGACCATGTGATGCAAGCGTCGATGAAAGGCACCCCCACCTAACCTCAAGGCGTAATCATATCACCAAAAAGCTCACAATGACCATTCCTTCTTAATTACCATGACATCACATTGTTACTTAGCTGAATTTCTTATAAGCTTATACTGCGCTAACCATAACACATCCCTAATTATCAGCCCAAATGCATACTCAACCTCTTTGATATTCGTGCCATCTATCTAAAGCAATCTAGAAGCACGTCATAGTACATACATCCCATTGGATAGAAGGTAAGACTCTTCGTAACAACCTCATAAGAAATCTTAACACCTCAAATCTTCTCACATGAGATAGTCCACTTGTGTAACCTTAATTCTTTCCATGACCTTTCCATAAGCACCACCACTATGTAATCAATTGATTTTCCCAAGTCTACACTCATACACAGACCACAAGAATCTGTTTCATTCTACCAATGAACAACCGGAAGATCGATCAACACATCCAAAACTCAAGACCATTCTGTCACGACCCAAAATCCACCTAGTTGTAATGGCACCTAACCCAACCCACTAGGTAAGCCAAACAATAGTCAATACAACTCTAGTGATATAATAATAAATCAATAATTGAAATAACAAAATTTTTATATAATAACCCATGGATTGGTAATACAAGTCATGAGCCGCTAAGATATAGATTAACAATGATTTGCACAACCCAAAAAGTCATCTATGACTTCCAACACACTAGCCTACCTCGGCACCCCCAAAACCTCGAGTTCTTGGTAAAGTTTTATGGGGCCTTGCAATGCAGGTCCTAATAGACAAGTTGACGATCCACCCAGTAGGCTACCAATTCAACACAAAGTGTTGTTGCACTCCACTTGCCTCGAAGTTGCCTTTCGAGTCAGTATACTTATGTACATATGTTTATGGGTATGACGGGGCCTTGTTGCACCCTATTTTGCACTAGTCAAGACATGATTCAACTTGTGGTTTCTCTGTTATTGATGAAAAGAGAGTCACCACCTAATATTTAAAGGTATATTAGTGTACCTATTTAATTACTAAGTTACATTTTTGTTGGCCTGCTAACCGGTGAGATTATGGGTAATGGTTCTTGTTCTTCTAAGGGGAAGGTGTTAGGAACCCCTTAAAATCTATATGAGGTAGCTCCATAGGACTTAGACTAATTTTAAGGCATCTGTTATTTATACTATGCTTAATTACTATTAAAAGTACGGCTTACTATGTATATCTGAGGGAGAGTATAAAAGGGATATAAGACTTAAGAGGGGTGTGAAATTATAAAAGAGTCCCATATTTTATAAGGCTTGTAAAATGAGCTTAAGTTATAAAAACGGATGATTTAGGGAATGGGTGCTTATATAATTCTAAAAGATGTTTGTAAGAAAGTGCACCTAAATGTACCTTGATTTATAAAATCTGAAAAGGAGCGGTCTTTTGAAAAATCCATTTGGACGATAGTACTTCACTCTTTTATAAAAAATCTAATTTTATCTCTTGGTAGTAAAGCTAGCGATTCTTTTATGATTTTTTTTTTGAAAATAGGCCGCTGCTTTCACTAAATTTTGGGCTTCAAAAATCATTAAGAAAAAGCGAAGTGAGCGAAATCATAGTAATGATATGAATAAATTATAATTAGCAAAGTGAAGATTAATTACTAACTAATTTCCTTTTAAATCCTATATTATTTAAAGCTTGACTATGATTCATATGATATTAAATCATGGAAATAAAATATGTAATCTAATATATGAGTGTTATGTAAATGATAATAAAATGCGACAAAGTAATAGGGCAGTATATAAAATAATGAAGCGGTAAACTAAATTAAGGAAGCAATGAATAATAACAGAGGAAAAGAGGGAAAGAAGACTGGACTATGGTGATTGGGCCTCGGGAAGGTAGGCCTAGCAATTGATAGATACGGCTACAGCTGACTGGACTCGCCAGGAAATGCAACAAGGCTGGGATTGGGCCTGAGTTCCTTAGGAACTCATCGGAACCAAATGTGTACATGCCCAAAAGAGAGAGAAAGTCATTAGACACACACTCTATATACTCAACATATTCAAACATATATGAAACATATATAAACAAAACGTCTGGAACAAGAAATTATCAATATTCAAATACTATGGAAACTTATACTGATGTGGTAATTATACACGACAAATAATTTATATTGAAAACCTTTCGTTGTCATTAAATATTAAACCCCTAAAGCACCGAAAGTGTTAATGAATTAAAGGCTAAAGAGGAATTTCTACTCAAGGTCGATGCCCCCTTTGAATCCCCCGACACTTCAAAGTTCCCAAGGGACTCAAGGCCCAGGGCAATGCTTATGCTGGGGAGGGCAGCCGAACCTAGTGCTAAACTCCACACCCAAATACCTTTAACCACTAACAACTTATTTTCCCTATGGTTTTGAGTGCCAATGTGTCCCTTTCAATGTAAACTAAATGTTGAAACACAATTTTGCCCTCACATTTTCTATAATTGTTCATAATTTTTAAAGCTTTAAAATTGATTTTCTTGCATTTAAATTACTTGAATATGTATTAATTACCCCTTTAAATAATTTTGTGATGACTTAATCATCCAGATTTATTATTTGCATCCACATATATTTCATAATATTTTACTTCATTTCATATAATTATATTTGTATTTTAAGCTATTTACATAATTTTACAATTATGGCCTATATGCTATGCATAATTATATTTTTATTACATTATTTGTGCCCAAATAGCATTTTTATATTTTTATAATGTTAAGCTATTATTTTCAAACACTTTACTACATAAATAATATTTTATTATTTGTTAATTACTTTTTATAAATTATTGTTTGATAAAATTTGGTGTATTTAAATTTTGGCCTAGTTTTAAAGTGAATTTCAGATAAAAAACAGGCCCAAAACATTTGGCCCGCTTCATTTCGCCTTCACCAGCCCAACCAAATGACCCCTTATCTATACCCGGTCGGGACCCGTTTTGTGACCCGCCCCATCTCTCTTTTAATCTTGGCCGTTGATCTCAAATGATCAACGTCCCATAAACCATCCCTATCTTTAATTAACCAAACTCCGGAAACCCTACCACTTCTCAAAGACCGCCGCCCTCAAACACTCTCATCTCCTCTCACACCAAACCCTAGCCGCCTCACTCCAAATCATGGTCCGTACCCAAGAAAATATGAAAATCTCCCATATTTCCTTTCCCTTTTCTGTACTCATAGCATTTCTTTACTGTTTTATTGACACTACTCGTTTGGTATGGAGTTATTTAAAGAAACCGGTTTTTGGGAGGTTTCTTTAGATCAGATTCTTGATAATTACCATATTCTCGACCTGATACATTCACCACTAGGCTATATGAAACTGATTTGACAAGATTCTCTGGCCAATTTGTGATTCCGGGCGAAACTAAGGTTTTCCTGATTTTTCTCCTAATTTGGTTCTAAATTGATTCTGCATGCTCTTCTTTCCTTATTTATGTTTGAGTGACTATGTTTCCTTGTTTGGATGTTCGATTTTTGCTACTATATAACCCCTCCCCAATTTCTCCTTTGGAGACATTATTACTGCTATTACTCTCACTCTCACTCGTTTTACTATTCTAAGTTCGAGACCTTGGCCGGCTGAAAGCCAAGGCCACCAGAATTCAATTTTTGTTCTTTTATCAGTGCGAGCACTACCAGGGGTTCACTTGAAACCCTTGGTAACTCTGACGCATAGGAATTTTGGGAGTCCTGTTGTTCCTTCTCTATTACTGCAGACTTAACTACCATTGGCACTCGATTTTTCCTTTACTTGCCTGTTAATCTGCACCTGGTTAGTGTTCATGGCTTTTATAATTTTAACTATTTCCGTTTTGATTGTCTATGTCATGTGTGTTCTGTGTACCAATATCGTTTGAACTTTCGTGAGTAAGTATGACTCAGTTTCCTTACTATTGTGAACCCCCACCACTATATTGTGGTAGGCTTTACTATAATCCTATTGTCTTAAAGATTTCCTACAGTTCTATGTTCTCTAGTATCAAACTTGATAGGCTTCAACATATATAGTGTACTCTCATCATGTGTATTTGACTCGAATGGATTATGGCTTTCTTAAGCTTTACCTGACTTTACTGTTAACCTTGAATTTTGTATAGTTTCATCTTCCATGAGTCCCTGTATCACCTTAGATTTTTGAGCCTTCTTGAGATGATTGATGTTTGCCTAAATTTGAATGTGTTAAGTCTCTCACATTTGAGCTAAGTGGGTGTTTGTAAGTTGATTTTGGACTTTCACGACCCAGTTTCTCCTATAGGTCGTGATGGCGCCCAACGTCGCCGCTAGGCAAGCCAACGGTGAATTAGTCTTGTATTCATTCTTTTTAACAATTTCAAAGTAGTTGATTTTTTTATCAATTAAGTAAGTAAGAAGTGAAAAATGTAATAAAGTAAAGCGTAAACAAATAAAAGAGCAAGTGCAGTGAGATAGATACTCAAAAACCATCAAATGTCTACTAGCATGTATCCAAGACCCAGTGTCACAAGTGTATGAACAACTAGTAGAATATATACAAAACTCTAAGCTATTGTCTGAAATAGAGTAGTCAGAAAGTAGATACAAAAGAGAGACTCTGGGTGCTGCAGAACGGACTCAAAAAGTAGCTCACCACTAAGCCTCGGGGTAACGGGGGTGCGCGCCAGAATGACTGCCAGATGCACTTGTCTCAGATCCTGCACGATTAGTGCAGAAGTGTAGCGTGAGTACATAAACAACATGTACCCAGTAAGTATCCAGTCTAACCTCGAAGAAGTTGTGACGAGAGTTCGACATTGACACTTACTATGGGCTAAACATGAAATGCAGAAATGCTAAATAGGCATAAAATATGTGAATAATAATATTAATACAATAGCAAACAATGATTTAATTATTCTTTAACTAGTAGTAAATTCCAAAGATCTTCCACTAACACATACTAATTCAAAATAAATTTTGGGCGAATAAATAAATTATAACCTCCTAATTAATGAAAATGATATCAAGTGTACACTGCCGAGGGTCGAGCGGCACGAACCATAGACACATCTATTTTACTGCCGAGGTGTTCGGCCCACACCACAAGAAGAGAGATTAATTTATGAAAATTCGATTTAAAAGCTAGTACAAGGCTAATACACAAGAAGCACAATTTCTATTAATGGTCAAGTAACCCGCCAAAATTCAAAGTAAGTGAAATTCAGCCTTTACGAAACCTTTATCAAGTTTCAATATAATTTAGGCACTTAAATTAACAAGTAGAGTGCAAACATTACAAATATTTCACGATTTGGGTCCTAAAACTACCCGGACTTAAGCATAATTAGTAGCTACGCACGGACTCTCGTCACCTCGTGCGTGCGTAGCCCCCACAATTAGAAGCAAATAGTAATTTAAAATACCTATGGGGTAAATTCCCTCTTACAATGTTTGGCAAGAGACTTACCTCGTCTCAAAGCTCACTTTCTGGCCCACAAATTCACTCTAAAGCCTCAACTTGGTGCCAAACAATCCGAAGCTAGCAAAATGTTATATAAATTAATCAATATACACTCAAAAGTTAATAATTTCGCTATTAGAGTAATTACCCAACCCAAAGTGGAAGATTCCTAAAATTTACCCCGGGCCCACGTGCCCAGATTCCGGAATTTTTTGAAGATAATTGTTACCCATAACCTCACGAACACAAATATATAATTTTCACCCAATTCCATAATTATTTTTGTGGTTAAATCACATTTTTATCAAAACCTAGTTTTTTCAATTAAACCCATAATTTCTACACTTTATATGCTAAGAATCTACCCAAAATACATGTACTAAACTCATCTCATATAGAAATTACTTACCTCAAAATGCTAGGTGAAACCACCTCTTCAAAGAGCTCCAAAATCACCCAAGAAATGAAAGAAATGAGCAAAAATTGCCTAAGTCTCGACTTAAATGAACCTCACTGCCTTCAGTGAGTTCGCACATGCGACTCCTCTGTCGCACCTGGGGCTCCGCTTCTGCAGATAAAACATCACAGGTGCGGACCATGCCTAGGTCTGCCTCCATCGCTTCTGCGGGCAATGCCTCGCTTTTGCGAGCCCTCTCATGCGGCACATGCGTCGCACCGGCAAACCCTCCCGCTTCTGCAATCGACTCCCTTGCACCTGTGCTTTCGCATGTGCGGTTCCTTCCTCGCTTCTGCAACCACTGGGCAGTCCATGCCTGGTCGCTTATGCGGTCAAAATCTCACATATGCGAGCTCGCACCTGTGGCACGTTCTTTGCAGGTGCGATTTCACCAGAACCCTGATGCTTCAGCAATTCTTTCAAGCCCAAACTTGATCCGCGCATTGTCCGAATAGCACCCGAGGCCCTCGGGGCCTTGCCCAAACATACCAACAAGTTCATAAGCATAAAAAGGAGTCCCTCAAACCCTCAGAACGCATAAAACATCATCAAACTCAAACCCTCAGAACGCGTAAAACAACATCAAAATTAAGAATCATACTCCCAACCAAATCGAATCAACTTATGATTTTCGTGTTCTTCCAACTTACTCCGAATGCGCCGAATCATACTTAGACTACTCGGAATGACACCAAATTTTGTGTGCAAGTTACAAACCACCATACGGAGCTATTCCCAAGCTCGGACCTCGATAACACCAAATCCTACTTCAAACCAAATTTAAAGAACTTGATAACCTTCAAAGTGCCAACTTTCAGTATTAAGCGGATGAAACGCTCCCGGGTCATCCAAAACCCGATCCGAACATACGCCCAAGTCCAAAATTATCATACAAACCTATTGGGACCATCAGATCCCGGTTCTGAGGTCGTTTACTAAAATATTGACCCAAGCCAAACTTAACCCTTTTAAGACAATATTAAGGAACTAAGTGTTGCGATTTCAACCCGAACCCTTCCAAACCCGAACTAACCATCCGCGCAAGTCATAAAATAGTAAAATCACATACTGGGAGCCTTTTTTGAAGGGAACAGGGATCTAGAAAGTAAAACAACCGGTCGGGTCGTTACAGTCTCCACCTCTTAAACAAATATTCGTCCTCGAACGGGTCTAGAATCGTACTTGGAGTACCGAATAAGTGTAGATATCAGCTCCGCATGTCCTCCTCGATCTCCCAAGTCGCCTCCTTGACTGGTTGACCCCTCCACTAAACCTTTACCGCAGAAATCTTCTTAGACCTCAACTGGCGAACCTGCCTGTCAATAATGGCAATTGGCTCCTCCTCATAACCCAAACTCTAATCTAGCTGAACCGTGTTGTAGTCTAACACATGCGTCCTGTCGGCATGATAATTCCGGAGCATAGACACGTGGAAAATCGGATGAACTCCCGATAGACTGGGAGGCAAGGCAAGCTCATAAGCAACTCCCGAATTAATCTCAACACCTCAAATGGACCTATAAACCTTGGGCTCAACATGACCTTCTTCCCGAACCTCATGATTCCCTTCATCGGCGAGACTTTCAAGAGAACCTTCTCACCCACCATAAATGATAAATCAAGCGCCTTCTTATCCACATAACTCTTATGTCCGGATTGTGCTGTCACGGGCTAAATGGTCCTTTTCTAGGAACCGGCCCGGGACCGGGCCCAAGGGCTAAAATATTAATTTTTTAAAAAATAAATTAGAATTAAAATTAGAGACAAAAAGATGTAAAAAATATATCTAAGGCAATGCCTTGTAAATTTTATTATAGAATTGTGACCTAAACCTTTTAATTCAAAATTCAAAGACAAAAATATTGTAAAGAGATATTTAAAGCAATGCCTTCTAATTTTATTATAGCATTAAAAAATATATGGCAATATCTTTTTTATTCTTCCTCCCCCTATGGAATGAGCACAACAAGGTGCTAATACCACCATTGAGAAGAAAAAGAAACTAATCAAGATGTGCCAAAATTCAAGTTACATAATACATACTAATTTTTGTTCATACAAGTTACATGGTATCTCTTACAAACTTCATAAATCCTTCAAGGTTCGGAGGAATTTCCGTTGGTGGTGGCAAAAAAGTAGCTTGGTCATCGCCGCTTCCATTGTCAGGCAAAGAAGCATCCTCCGCAAGTTCAGCTAGCAGTTCTTCGTAAGCTTCATCTTTCTCTGGTTGTGATCAGCAAGTCCAAAATTTCTTCTTTTCAAACGGATCCGGTTGATCATCATCCGGTTGAGTATGATGAGTTTCATCAAGATCAATTTCCTCATAATTATTTTCATCAATAGTATTATAATTATTAGAATAAAGAGTATTCATTAATTCATGGTCTAATTGTTAACCGGGTGCAATATTATGGAAAAAGTGACTCTCGGTAAATTATAATAAACTATTATCGCTAGCAAGAACAGCAAGTGTAGGACGGATATGGGGTTTGGTTCGAGGAGCCCGGGTAGGGGAGGAGGAACAGCATGACCACTAGATTCGCCACTCTTGAATTTTCCCTTATTTTTACCAAAATTTATTTTTAAGGAAGCCATCTTAATTAATCAAGTAATAGCAAATAAATAAAACAAAACAAAACTATAATATTAAAACTTTAGAGTTGGAACGAGTTTACTGAATTGATGAACAAATTGTTGAAAATTGATTATCGTTGAAGACTTGAAGACTTCAATTCACCAACTTCACAATTGTTTCACAAATTGTAACAATAAAGTAAGCAATAGTAGCAAGTATAGAAGAAAATAAGAGAGAGATTATGATAGATTGATATTGATTTTCTAAGAAAAATGAAAGAATGGGCGGGTATTTATAGTTGAAAATAGGGAAAAAGTGTAATTATAAAAGGTTTAGGGTTAAAACAAAGTTGGGGGGGGGGGGGTTAAATGGCTATTTCGTAAATAGCCAACGACTATTTTTGACAGTCCAACGGTCTGTTTTTTAAATTTTTCAATTTTGTTTTTTAAAATTTTACAGTTGGGACCGTTTGGCCCGCCAAGGGACCGTTCCGGTCCCGGTCCCTGGTGGTCCAAACGATCCCGGCCCCTGGCGGTCCCAAAGCTTAGGACCGGCCCACGAGACCAGCCCAGGACAACTAATACCGGTCCTGGCCCGTTTGGCCCGCGGTCCCGGACCGGCCCACTTGCCAACCTTACTGCTGTGGGAAGTCACTTCCGAATCAACTTTACCTTTTCCAAGGCATCCTTCACAAAATCAGTACTATATAATTTAGCCTCGCCGGGCTCAAACCATCCAATGGGTGAACGACTGCCGACCATATAAAGCCTCAAATGGAGCCATCTCGATGCTGGACTAATAACTATTATTGTAAGCATACTCGGCCAAAGGTAAGAATCGATCCCACTACCCTCCGAAGTTAATCACATATGCTCTTAGCATATCCTCCAAGATCTAAACCGTCCGCTCTAACTGCCCGTCGGTCTACGGATGAAAGGTTGTGCTGAGATCTACCCGGGTCCCCAAATCACTCTGTACTGCCCTCCAGAAATGCGAAGTAAACTGAGGGCCTCTATCTGATATGATGGAAACAGGCACACCATGCAACCGGATAATCTCCTGAATGTAAATCTTGGCCAATCCCTCTGGAGAATACGTGGTCACAAATGGAATGAAGTGTGCCGACTTGGTCAACCTATCGACAATGACCCAAACTTCATCAAACTTCATCAAGGTCTGTGGCAACCTAACTACGAAGTCCATAGTGATGCGCTCCCATTTACACTCAGGTATAACCATCCACTGGAGTAGGCCACCTGGCCTCTGATGCTCACACTTAACTTGCTGGCGGTTTAGGCACCTCGCTACATACTTAACTATGTCCTTCTTCATCATCCACCACCAATAATGCTGCCTCAGGTCGCGATACATCTTCGTAGCACCTGGATGAATAGAATACCGAGAACTGTGTTCCTCCTCTAGAATCTTTTCCCTCAATCCATCAACATTAGGAACACATAGACGACCCTGGAATCGCAGAACACCATCCTCACCGATAGTGACCTCATTTGCACCACCCTATAGTACCATCTCTCTAAGAACCAACGAGTGTGGGTCATCTTACTGACGATCCTTGATCTGCTCGAATAGTGAAGACTGGGCGACGAAGCATGCTAGGACTCGGCAGGCTCTGAAATATCCAACCTCACAAGTCTGTTAGCCAAGGACTGAATGTCCAAAGAAAATGGTCTCTCCTTTGCTAAAATGAATGCCAAACTACCCATACTCTCTGCCTTTCTGCTCAAGGCATCCGCAACCACATTTTCCTTGCCCGAATGATAAAGGATGGTAATATCATAATATTTTTGTAACTCAAGACACATGCGCTGCCTAAAATTGAGATCCCTCTACTTGAACAAATATTGCAAGCTGTGATGATCGGTGTAAACCTCACAGGACACCCCATAAAGATAATGCCTCTAGATCTTAAGAGCATGAACTATCACGGCCAACTCCAAATCATGCACGGGGTAATTCTTCTCGTGGGGATTCACCTGACGTGAAGCATATGCAATAACTCGCCCCTCTTGCATCAATACACAACCCAAACCAACACGTGAAGCATCGCAATACACTATATATATCCCTGAACCGGAAGGCAATGCGGTCTTGAGCTTCTGAAAGCTCGCCTCGTAATCATCGGACTATCGGAACAGAGCGCCCTTCTACTAAGGCCAAGAAGCTCCTAAGGCAAAGAAACCCTCCACAAACCGATGATAATAACCTGCTAAGGTCAAGAAGCTCCTCATCTCGGTCGTTGTGGTAGGACGAGGCCAACTACGAACTGCCTCGATCTTCTTAGGATATACCTTAATACCCTCGCCTGATACAACATGCTCCAAGAATGCCACAAAATATAACTAAAACTCACACTTGGAGAACTTAGCATATAGCTTATGTTCCCGCAAGGTTTGAAGCACCACTCTCAAATGCTACTCGTGCTCCTCCATGCTATGCGAGTAGATCAAAATGTTGTCAATGAAGACAATGAAAAATAAATCAATATACAGCCTGAACACCCGGTTCATAAAATCCATAAATGCCACCGGGGCATTTGTCAAACCGAAGGACATCACTAGAAACTCATAGTGGCCATATCTAGTCCGAAAAGCCGTCTTCGTAACATTCGAATCACGAATCTTTAACGGATGGTACCCCGATCTCAAGTCGATCTTAGAGAACACCATGGCACCCTCCAACTGGTCAAACAAATCATCAATACGTGGCAACAGGTACATGATCTTAATGGTAACTTTGTTCAACTGGCGGTAATCAATGCACATCCGCAAAGTCCCATCTTTCTTCTTCACGAATAACACTGGTGCACCTGAAGGTGACACACTCGGTCTGATGAACCCCTTTGTTAGCAACTCCTCAAGCTGTTCTTTCAACTCCTTCAACTCTTTAGGAGCCATGCAATATGATGGAATAGAGATAGGCTGGGTGCCTGGAGGAAAATCAATACAGAAATTGATATCATGATCTGGTGGCATGCCTGGTAGAACAGAAGGAAATACATCGGAGAAATCCTGGACCACGGGCACTGAATCAATCGCCGGAGTATCTGTAGTAGTATCCCGAACATAAGCTAGATAAGCCAAACAACCCTTCTCGACCATGCGTCGAGCCTTCAGAGAAGAGATAACCCAGCTAGATACACTGATAGATGAACCCTTCCACTCTAATCTAGGCAACTCTTGCATCACCAAGGTAATAATCTTGGCATGGAAATAAAGGATGGAATGATATGGAGATAATGAGTACATGCCCAGGATAACCTCAAAGTCGGTCATATCGAGCAACAAAAGATCTGCTCTAGTCTCATAACCACATAATGTAATGATACAGGACCGGTAGATCCGATCCATAATAACAGAATCGCCCACAAGAGTGGATGCATAAATAGGGGTACCCAAGAACTCACGAGGAATACCCAGGAAATGAGCAAACAAAGATGAAACATATGAATATGTAGACCCTGGATCAAATAGTACCGAAGCATCTCTACCGCTGATAGAATAATACCTCTGATCACGGCGTCTGAGGCTACTGCATCTGGTCTGGCTGGAAAGGCATAAAACCTGGCTGGAGCACCATCCAACTGGCCTCTACCTCTAGGACGGCCCCTACCCACCTGCCCTCTGCCTCTGGGTGGCCGAACGGCTGGTGTGGCAGCTGGTGCTGAAATCATAGGCTGTTGACCTTGCTGTACTGCCTTTCCCTAAAGCATGGGCCAGAACCTCCTCACATGACCAAGATCCCCGCACTCAAAACAACCTCTCGGTATGGTGGACTGCTAACCTGAAGTCTGGCCCTGGTGGTCGGAAGGCCCACTGGGGGAACCCTGAATAGCTGGGGGATGGTAGGAGCTCTCTAGAATGGCGCTGAAATAGGGCCCCACTGGAGCACCCCGAGGAGGCAGCGTTGCTGGATATGTGGGCTTGCTAGACTGACTTCTCACAAACTGATCTCTGCCCCAGCCGGAGCGCCACTGAACCCTCCAGAATATCGAAACCGCTTATCCCTCATCACCTACTCTCGGTTCTGCTGACGAACACTCTCGATCCTCCGAGCTATCTCCATAACTAGCTCGTACGAAAGTCCCCACATCAACCTCTCGGGCCATAATGGCCTGGATACCAGAGTACAAACCCGCAACGAACCTCTGCACTCTCTCTGCATCAGTATGAAGTATCATGAGTGCATGGTGAGACAACTCAGAGAATCTAGCCTCGTCGGCCACCGACATCTGGCCCTGCTGGAGCTGCTCGAACTGAAATTGCAACTCTTCCCTATGAGAGGGTGGAATATATCTGTCCAGGAAGAGGTGTGTGAATTGTTCCCAAGTCATGGGAGGAGAACCTGCTGGTCTGCCGAGAATATAGGATTTCCACCATCTACGGGCCTTGCCCTCCAGCTGAAAGGTGGTAAAGTCCACTTTGTGGTTCTTCAATATCCTCATGTTGTGCAGTTTGTCCCTGCAATGATCAATAAAGTCCTTGGGGTCCTCATGTCGTTCACCTCCAAAGACAGGAGGGTGTAGCCTGGTCAATCTGTTCAATAGCTTCTGCGGCTCGCTGGCGATGGTCTGGGCTCAGGTATAGTTGTTGCAACTGGCTGAGCTCAGCCCACGAGTAGTGCACCTGGGATCTGATATACGAAAGTTGCATGCCCTGGAGCCTGAGCGGTAGGGGTATGTGCTCCCCCTCCCGCCTGAGATGTAGCTGGGTCTGCTAGAAATAAACCAGCATGAGTCATAGAATCCATGAACCACATCATACGACCCATGACCTCCTGGAATCCTGGCGCTGACATGAAATCCACTAGTGCCGGCTCTGCTGCAGGCACCTCGGCCTACTCCTCAATAATAGGATTCTCTACTGGATCCACTGGTGGCATAAGTGGAGCAACTCTAGGATTCCCTCGTCATCCACCACGAGCTGGAGCCCTCCCTCGGTGTCTGCATCGGCCTCTAGCAATAGGGGGAGCAGCTCTTCCACGGTCAGGTACATCTGTCGCGTGCGTCCTCACCATCAGTGAGAGAATAGGAGAAAATTACTTAGCACAACATCAACTGCATGATAGGGGATGAAGAAAGAGTAGTTTCCTAACACCCTATAGCCTCTCGAAGAGAAGTAGGGACGTTTCCGCACCGATCCGCAAGACTCTATTAGGCATGTTCATAACTTGTGAAACCTACGTGAACCTAGTTCTCTGATACCATGTTATCACGACTCAATTTCTCCTATAGGACATGATGGCGCCCAACGTCGCCGCTAGGCAAGCCAACGGTGAATTAGTCCTGTATTCATTCTTTTTAACAATTTCAAAGTAGTTGATTTTTTTATTTATTAAGTAAGTATGAAGTGAAAAATTTAATAAAGTAAAGCCTAAACAAATAAAAGAGCAAGTAGGGTGAGATAGATACTCATAAACCATCAAATGTCTACTAGCATGTATCCAAGACCCGGTGTCACAAGCGTATGAGCAAATAGTAGAATATATAAAAACACTCCAAGCTACTATCTGAAATAGAGTAGAAAGAGAGTAGATATAAAAGAGAGATTGCGGGTGCTGCAGAACGGACTCAGAAAGTAGCTCACCACTAAGCCTCAGGGTAACGGGGGTGTGCACAGGAATGACTGCCAGATGCACCTGCCTCAGATCCTGTATGATTAGTGCAGAAATGTAGCATGAGTACATAAACAACATGTACCCAGTAAGTATCTAGTCTAACCTCGAAGAATTTGTGACGAGGTTGACATCGACGCTTACTATGGGCTAACAATAAAATGCAGAAATTCTCAATAGGCATAGAATATGTGAATAATAATAACAACACAATAGCAAACAGTGATTTAATGATTCTTTAGCTAATAGTAAATTTCAAAAGTCTTTCACTAACACATACTAATTCCAAATAAATTTCGGGCAAATAATTAAATTATAACCTCTCAATTTTATGAAAATGATATCAAGTGTATTCGGGCTCCATGCATTAACACGCACGATTTATGTCGACGTCGTACGACCCGATTCAGAATAATGTGTACACTGCTGAGGGTCGAGCGACACGAACCATAGATGCATCTATTATACTGCCGAGGCGTTCGACCCACTCCACAAGAAGAGAGAGTACTTTATGAACATCCGATTTAAAAGCTAGTACAAGGCTAATACACAAGAAGCACAATTTCTCTTAACGGTCAAGTAACCCGCCAAAACTCAAAGTAAGTGAAATTCAGCCTTTACGAAACCTTTATCAAGTTTCAATATAATTTAGGCACTTAAATTAACAAGTAGAGTGCAAACATTACAAATATTTCACGATTTGGGTCCTAAAACTACCCGGACTTAAGCATAATTAGTAGCTACGCACGGACTCTCGTCACCTCGTACGTGCGTATCCCCCACAATTAGAAGCAAATAGTAATTTAAAACACCTATGGGATAAATTCCCTCTTACAAGGTTAGGCAAGAGACTTACCTTGTTTCAAAGGTCACTTTCCGGCCCACAAATTAAATCTAAGGCCTCAACTTGGTGCCGAACAATCCGAAGCTAGCCAGATGTTATATAAATTAATCAATATACACTCAAAGGTTAATAATTTAGCTAATAGAGTAATTACCCAAACCAAAGTGGAAGATTCCAAAAATTTACCTCGGGCCCACGTGCCCAGATTCTGAAATTGTTTGAAGATAATTGTTACCCATAACCTCACGGACACAAATATATAATTTTCACCCAATTCCATAATCATTTTTGTGGTTAAATTCCATTTTTATCAAAACCTAGGTTTTTCAATTAAACCCACAATTTCTACACTTTATGTGTTAGGAATATACCCAAAATACTTGTATTAAACTCATCTCATATAGAAATTACTTACCTCAAAGTGCTAGGTGGAAACCCCTCTTCAGAGAGCTCCAAAATCGCCCAAGAAATGAAAGAAATGAGACAAAATTGCCTAAGTCTAGACTTAAATGAACCTCACTACCTTCAGTGATTTCGCACCTGCGGCTCGGCTTATGCAGACAAAACATAGCAGGTGCGGACCATGCTCAGGTCTGCCTCCATCGCTTTTGCGGGCAAGGCCACGCTTCTACAAACCCGCTCCTGCGACACATGCGTCGCACCTGCCAACCCTCCCGCTTCTGCGATCGACTCCCTCGCACCTACGCCTTCGTAGGTGCGGTTCCTTCCTCTCTTATGCGACCATTGGGCAGTCCACACGAGGCTTCTTCTGCGGTCAAAAGCTCGCACCTGCAGCAGGTTCTTCGTAGGTGCGATTTCACCAGAACCCTGTTGCTTCAGCAATTCTTTCAAGCCCAAACTTGATTCGCGCATCTTCCGAATAGCACCCAAGGCCCCCGAGGCCTCGCCCAAACATACCAACAAGTTCGTAATCATAAAAAGTACTCGCTCAAAACCTCGAAACGCATAAAACAACATCAAAATTAAGAATCATACTAAAAAACAAATCGAATCAACTTATGAACTTCGTGTTCTTCCAACTTACTCTAAACGCGCCGAATCATACTTCGACTACTCAGAATGACACCAAATTTTGCGTGCAAGTCACAAATCACCATAAGAACTTATTCCTATGTTCGGAATCTCAAACGGACCTAGATAACACTACATCCTACTTCAAACCAAATTTAAAGAATTTGAAAACCTTCAAAGTGCCAACTTTCAATATTAAGTGCCGAAACGTTCCAGATCATCCAAAAGTCGATCCGAACATACGCCTAAGTCCAAAATCAACATACGAACCTATTAGGACCATCAGATCATGGTTCCAAGGTCTTTTCCTAAAAATGCTGACCCGAGCCAAACTTAACCCTATTAAGCCAATCATAAGGAACTACGTGTTCTGATTTCAACCCGGACTAACCATCCCTGTAAGTCAAAAAATAGTAAAAGCACATACGGGGAGTGTTATTTAAGGGAACATGGATTTAGAAAGAAAAATGACCGGTCGGGTCATTACATGGAGTATGCCTACTAGTCTGCCTGCTTTTAAGAAGTCTTGTTTGATTACCAATTAGTTGTGGCCATGCCTGCTTTATATCTCACACTTGGTTCAATCATGAACAAGCTGATAAATTTCCTTAGAATTAATCCATGATTGTATGAGTTCTTGCATGCCAATACTATTTAATGTTTTCAGACCAAGCATGACTTTTACCTTTAGTGAACCCCAACAATGTTTTAATTGTTCTATGTTACTGTAATTCTGTTATCATGATGAAATCCTGCCATGCTAGTGTTAAATTTACTAGAGTCTAATGCCTTTGGGTAATCCTGGATGTATAACTGAACTTATCATACATGATCAACCTGCAGAATCTCTGGTTTCTTTAGAATTAAACGAATACATGCTAGTTACTCTGTCACCCCATGGAATTGTGTCTATATGATTGTTTTGTAGGACTAGTTTCAAGCGTGTCTTACTTTAGACCCTCCTGGTAAACTTTCTATATGTGAACTCCTATTGAATCAGTTATGTAGCATGTATGTTTTAAACCCCTGTCTGTTGAAATCTCTTTGAGAGTTTTTGTTCTATTCTTATTCATGTGCTTCTTTACCTCTCGGATATCATGTTTAACAATTCCAGTTTCTTCATTAGCTATAACACCTAAGTATTCCCCTATGTATACGTCTATATCTGAAGTTATTTGAGTAATTAGTTTGCGTGGGATGTTAGTTGTGGCATTTGATGTTGGTTACTGGGTAAGCAAGACAATTGTCTTTATGTTTGGGTCTTGTTTGATGGGCCATATGTGTTGTTGGGCCTGGGTACTTGATTCAGGTGCATTCTAGCTGTCCTTGTGAGCTTGGGATTTGGGCTTGCAGGTGGTTCGGAGAGCAAGACTGTTGAAGCCCCAAAATGTCAGAGGATTCCTTTGTGTGGGGCTTATAGCTGTCATATTGGGCTTATGACTATTTTATTATGTTTACATTAATTATTTGGCCTGTAATAATTTGTAATAACGAATAATGGGGAGATTAGTAAAAGGGGGTTAGGGTATTCTAATACTAGCATGAAAGGGTAGAAAACATGCCTATAGGGTCTATGTGTTCTATTTGCTATTACGTCCAGCATGCCTTAACCATTGTTTTATTTAGTGTATGTTGCACTAATAGGAACCATGCATATAGGAATCACGTACATACTTCACTTAAATCGTCCAAATATGCTATACTTGTTTCCATGTCTCATATTCAATACTTTTAGATCATATGCCTATAGGATACAATAATGCAATACCTTCATGACTATAAGCTTTAATAATTGATCAACTGCTTCATGCTTCTTTTGCACTGCCTCACTTAGATAGCGTGCCTGTAGGGATAAAGTGTTATAAAATCAAGTCTAATTGTCAATTGTTAGAAATCCTGACTATTGGATACGATTATACGCCTAGAAAGCATGTCTATAAATCAAGCGCTATTAATTCTGAGCTTTCAAACTGTTTCACTGCCTCATTGCTCAAACAATTTAGAGATCATGCCTATAGGGTTTGTAATACCTATAATCTGCGGATTCATTATTCTGTAAAAACAACGCTGCTTGTACGATACTGGAATTCAGAATCACCTAGAGGCCAAGCCTATAGGACTTAATGACTCTAAGTCTTAACTCTGAAATTGTCTATTGCCTAATATAAGAATCTGATCTCGTGCTTTTGTGCTTATGTGCGGAGGTCAACTTGAGCCTTTCATTGCAATTGTGTGCAGACCTATCTATTTTGAATGTCGCCTAGTTTTATCATTTTAAGCAACCTAAGTAAAGTCTAAAAACACCTAATAGTAGGTCCAAAGCCTGCTGGACCATAGGCATGGGACGGGTAGTGCATGCATAAGATACATTTAGAATTGAATTAGAGCTCCTTTAAGTAATAACGTCAACATAGTAATCGGATAGCAGGAGATGATAGTCTATGATCGATGAATAATATGAGGAACCCCAACCCTAAGGGAGTTGCGAAGTATTATTTGTATTGCACGGGGTGATTCTTTAGGCTAAAAAACATAGGACCCCCCCCCAGCCTTTTATATACTGGTTGTTCGCACTTAGTCATAGATTTACGCAATTTGACTCCTTGTGATTTTTTAAGACTTGTATCAATTAGTCATATAGTTAATTCTTATGTTATAATTGAGTTTTCAGCTTCTACATCTTTCTTTGCTTATTTGATCACCTAGCTTAATTACGTTCTCGCACATTTTCATGAGTTAAACTGACTTCTCTCTTTTCTCTTTCTTTTCTTTTTCATCTTTGCCGTGTTATTTACTGTTTTATGCACTTTTATCATGCAAATACTTAGAAACGTGTTACTATTTCTAATAAAGCACGCTCCACATCATACTCCACTCGTGCTCATTATCAACATAGCGACGCTTGATGAGTGTCCACGCTTTCGTGAAATCACCCATTTAAATTGGAAAAGCTTATTTGCGGTAGACTAGTCGATCAACGGTGTAGTCGACGGTCCCGTGCCTTTCCCTCTCAAGTTATCCACTTGAGAATACCAATCTAGACCCTTCTAGAAACCCCATTCTAATTTGAAATGTACATGCATCATGCTAAACCTAGTACGGATTGAGGAGTCATTGGCGTAACAACCCACTTAGATAAACCTTGTCCAAAGTCCGATGGGATTTCCATAATCCCAAAAGACACTATCATGTTATGTGCATTACTTGGAGAAAATGTGTCAACATGTTGATCACTATTGCATAAGTAGTCGAATCTAGAGGGTGAAAGGCTAACCTTTGTTTGTTTGCAGAAAATGAACGTGAAATCCCCAGGTTCGGTATGGTCCAAAATATCCCGCCTTTGCTAATTGACTGGTGGAAAGACCTTGCACCTTGTGATAAAATTCATGTGAGGAGAGTACTTGGTGACCTGCCATCTTTGCTGAACATTAGACCAAATAGGGAACTGATCGTGGCCGCTACCATGTTCTAGGATGAGAAAAGAGCTATTTTTTGATTTGGAAATATAGAAATGACTCATATCCTAGAAGAAATAGGGGGTTTCGTCAAGTTTCCATGGGATAGTCCGAGACTACTAGTGCCAGAAAATTGCACTCCCCGCGGTTTTCTAAAAATGTTAGGTTTTATGAAGAATGATGAACTGCTCTGTCTAAAGAAATCATACATTCCTTTTGTGTTTCTCTAAAAGCATTATGGGCTTAGAAAATCATATTTCCTTCATCATGACAAACTAACCATTACCTCTTTGGGATGGGTGCACCGCCGGTTTTATGTTTTCATTGTCTGCTTCTTGGGATTGTTGATCCGATGCAAGGGGGGAGGATTCATATTCGCTTAACAATGGTTGCCAGGACCTTAATGGATGGCATCGAAGGAACGACTTAGACTATCATCCCTATGATCTTAGCTGAGATGTACCGTGCTCTGAATCGGTGCAAGCATGGGTTCAGACACTTTGAGGGTTGTACCATTTCCTGAGAAATGGAACATGAATCCTAAGTACCATCTCACTGTTAGCTTCCATGTATTATTTCTTCCTTTGTCTTTTCTCATTGATGTATTTTTCCATGATGTGGCGGTCATTTGGATGCCCCGTGCGATTTTTGACCTCGAGAGCTGGGTTCGGAACCTGGCCTCAACCTCTACATACGCCGAACGCTCATGGCGCGAATTAGCAAAGGGCCGATGGGAGGCCAAGAATCATGGTAAGCCCACTTTTTGTGTATTTGATGATTTGATTAAGATGCCCTTCTTCTACTTTTTCATTTTTCTCGTGTACAGGCCTGGGCAAGGATGCGGTCATGAGGCCCCCCTCTAGTGAGGAGGAGACTTCGACCCCGGTTCCGAAGCCGACGAAGGATAAGAAGAGGAAAAGGACATCAACCTCCGAGGATCCAAAGCCTAAGAAGAATCCGGTTCGTAAGCCGAAGAAAGACACCGTTGCCCTGCCTGCGGATGTGATCCAACGGCTAAGGAAGGAAGAAGAAGAAGATAAAGATGATGGCTCAGAACTGGTGGCCCGAATGAAGAAAACCATCGAGTCCCCAAAGGCCGCTGAGTCGGTGGTGGTTGGGGAGATTCCGCCTCGAGCCTAGGGGGTCTTGGAAAAGGACTCGGGCAAAGTCCCCGAGTCATCGAAGATGCCTCATACCGAGATGAGCAAAAGGCGGGTATGTCTGAAGGGGCATGCTTCGAGGCCCTTCGCAGCGAGGAGAACGCCCCAAGTGGCTCACTTGGGGAAATAGATATTGGAGACTCGCCGATTCTCCCTGTGTTTTTCGAGGAGGCAATTAGGGAGGCCCAAGGTACGAGGACTCCCGAAGTATACGGGGCCCATGGAGGGGAGGACCCCTTTCGTGGTTACTTTATCAGGGTCAAGGATGCTTCCGACCTGAGTGAAGCATCGAGTCTCCTCGATGAGGCTCAGCAAGCCTTGAATCGGGTGAGTCTCAACTCCCTTTGTCGATATCATACCTAGTTTATTTCTTCTCTTCCTGCCTAATTTCCTTTCTTTTTTTTTCGTATAGGCTTTGGCACTCCATCAGGAGGCATTTTCAAAGTCCCGAGCCGAGCTGAGCCGATGTGAGGCCGACCTCAGAGGGCTCACGGAGGAGGGAAATGCCCTTAAACTTCTCAGTGGGCAAAAAGAAGAGGAGATCAAGGACCTCCGAGCCGAGTTGGACAAGGCTCACCAAGATCAGACCGACCTGATCGAGCAGGTAATGAAAATCTTAAAAGATCATGGGCTCGATTCAGGAACGGTGGCTAACATTTCAATCTCATAGCTGCAGCAGAAGGTCAAGAGGATCGAGCAGTTCCGCGAGGAGATCAACATGATGAAGGCGGAGACCTTGGGGTGGAAAGAAAGTATGGACCGCTTTGCTGCTGAAAAAGAGGCTGCTCGAACCCAATTGTCATTGGTCGAAAGTCAACTTCGAGGCATGAAGGATAAAAGCTCAGCTCAAGCAAAGAAAATAAAGGAGCTCGAGGCTCGGTTGGATTCCGAACTTGCAAAGGCCAAATCTGAAGCCGAAAAGGCAAAGGCCAAGGCAGAGGCAATCGTGGCCGTATACTGGGCAGATGCTGAAGCCGCTCAAGTCCAAGTGAGAGGCAGCCGAGATCGCTCAAACTTGAGCACATTGGATTATTGAACTCGCCAAATGCCAATCTCGGAGGGAAACCCTCAAGGAGATCCATGCTCGAGGTTTCGATCTTACTGACGGGATAATAAAGGCTAAAGAGCATGAAGCTGATGCTAGAGCGCTGGCCTCTTCTTCTGATGATGATGATGATGGCAGCAAGAGCGGGTCCGAGAATGGGGAGGACCTCGATGGAGAAGAAGCTGCACCTGAGGAAAATTAGGAATCTTAGGCTTTTTCTTTTTTGATTTGTTTGTGCGGGACCCTGATCGGTCCTTGTAAATATTTTCTTATATATAAAAGATCTTTTTTCTATTTGACTTGTCTTTATTCTATTTCCTGCCTCGTGAAAATTCTATTTCATTCATGCCTTCATGCCTTATGGAGATTTTGCTCACAAGTTTGGGACTTTAGGCAACTAGACCGAAGTTGGACCAGTGTAGTCTTTAAAATCGAGTGAGTACTTGCTCGAACTCTAAGTAGAGTGACCCCTAGGTTTTAGTTGAGTAAGGACGATTTCTCGAACTCAAAAAATAAAATGGCCCTTAGGCTCTTGAATTAGGCCGATATGGCTTCAAAATAATGGCTTTTCTCCTTTTTCGGCTTGAAAAATTAATCATAAAAATTTGTCATGCCTTAGCACTAGATAAATTTGTACCCATTAGGTTTTTCGAGGATTGGTGTTATCAAAATCCTTTACTTTGTTATGCCTTAGCACAAAATTGTCCGAGAGTTCGAACAATTCCATACATCTTAGGGTTTTTCGAGTGTTGATATTATCGAGACCCTTAGTAATTCAGCCGAGGGTTGCCTTTTTTAACTGGTTTATGAGAATATTTGAAGGCCTGTTTTATAACGGAATTTGAACGTCTCCGAACCGTGTTAATTTGGCCGTAGCCTTTAGTTTGGGATTTGCCCTTAGGCTTGTTTTCCTGCTATACTTCGAACTCGTTTAAAGTGTCAGTCCCCGAGTGGGGTGGCTGTGGCCTATAAATTTGAGGATTGCCTTTTTAAGGTCTTACAATTTCGAGGCTTAGTAATTCGATCATGTCAATATTTTGGACGGCAGTCCCCGAGTATAGGGTAAATTGTTTGAATTTCAGTTGTGATCAGCCCTTAAGCTAGTTTCCACAATAGATCATAAGTATGAAATTATAAAGTATAAATTTCTCTAAGGCATGGAATATCTGGTAAAGGAAAAATACTTCTTTCAATAGATTATAGGTAGCTAATGCATCTACAAAATCATTCTGAATCCTTGGAACATGTTTGAATTCTATCTTTGTGAACCTCTTGATCAGTTCTTGTACACAGTGCAAGTATGGTAATATTTTAGTGTTTTAGTAGCCCATTCTCCTAGTACCTAGTGTACTAACAGATCAGAATCTCCGATTACCAGCAACTCTTGAACGTTCATGTCGATGGGCAACTTGAGTCCCAAGATGCAGGGCTCATATTTCGCCATATTGTTGGTGCACGAAACCTGAGCTTTGCGGATACCGGTAATGTTGACCTATTTCTGACACTGAAATAGCTCTGATACCCACTCCCTTGAAGTTTGCTGCTCCGTCGAAGAATTCGATAATATTTTCTCCTACAAATGACACTTCCTCGTCGGGAAAATACGTCTTCAATGGTTCATATTCTCCGCCTACGAGATTCTCCGCCAAGTGATCAGCCAATGCTTGCCCCTTCACTGCCTTCTGAGTCACATAGATGATGTCTAATTCACTTAGCAATATTGGCCACTTTGCTAACTTACCCGTAGGCATGGGTTTCTGAAAGATGTATTTTAGTGAATCTATCCTTGATATGAGATATGTAGTGTACGCGCAGAAATAATGTCTCAACCTTTGGGCTATCCATGTCAAAGCAGAGCAGGTGCGTTCCAACAGAGAATATCGGGCCTCGTAAGGTGTGAACTTCTTTCTCAAATAATATATCACTTGCTCTTTCCTCCCTGTTTCATCATGTTGTCCCAAAACGCAGCCAAAGGCTTTATCTAACACGGATAGATAAAGCAGCAGAGGTCTTCCTGGCTCTGGCGGGACCAACACAGGTGGTTTAGATAGATACTCCTTGATTTTGTCGAAAGCTTTCTGGCATTCTTCAGTCCAGCTTGTTGCATCATCTTTCCTCATCATTTTGAAGATCAACTCACATATAACCATTGATTTTGCTATAAAACGACTGATATAATTGAGGCATCCTAGAAAACTCATCACATCCTTCTTATTCTTTGGCGGTGGAAAGTCCAGGATAGCTTTGATTTTTGACAGGTTTAACTCAATACCTCGGCGACTGATGATGAAACCTAGCAACTTTCCAGCAGGGACTCCGAAGGCACATTTTGTGGGGTTCAACTTCAAGTTGTATTTCTGGAGTCGGTCGAAAAGTTTTTTCAGGTCTGCTATGTGGTCTGAACTCCTCTTGGATTTGATGATAACATCATCCACGTACACCTCTATTTCCTTGTGTATCATATCGTGGAAGATAGTCGTCATGGCCCTCATGTAGGTGGCCCCAGGATTCTTTAAACCAAACAGCATTATTTTGTAACAATATATCCCCCATGGTGTGATAAAGGCTGTCTTTTCGGCATCCTCTTCGTCCATCCAAATCTGATGATATCTTGCGAAGCAATCCACAAAGGATTGGAGTTCATGCTTGGCGCAGTGGTCGATTAGTATGTGTATATTAGGAAATGGGAAATCATCCTTCAGACTCACTCTGTTTAGATCTCGGTAATCGACACATACTCTAACTTTTCCATCTTTCTTCAGAACCGGCACAATGTTGGCTAACCAGGTCGGATATTCGACCACTCGAAGAACCTTGGCTTTGATTTTTTTGGTGAGCTCCTCTTTTATCTTCAGACGCATATCTGGCTTAAACTTTCTGAGCTTCTACTTTACTAGTGGACACATGGGATTGGTAGGTAGCTTGTGAGCTACTATGGATGTGCTTAACCCAGTCATATCGTCGTAGGACCATGCGAAAATATTCTCATATTCCTTTAGGAACATGATATACTCTTCTTTCTCTGATGGTGATAGATGAATGCTTATGCGAGTTTCTTTGACTGTTTCAGAATCCCCTAAGTTAACAGCCTCAGTTTCCTCCAAATTAGATTTTGGTTTGTTTTAAAAGTTTTCTACTTCTTTGAAAATTTACTCAGGTACTATATAATCTTCCAGATCTTTCAAATCACTGTCCTTATGTTGTGTTGTCTCATCATATGTCACAGTCGTAGGTTCATCAGGATATGTAATAATTACGCTGAAAAGAATGTAGAAAGATATTAATAAATCCGAAAAGCGATAATGCATTGATAAAGCTTAAAACTGTCAACAACTTGATGGCTCGAGTAATTATTTGAAAATAAAATACTGAAAATGTCTTAAATTCTCAAAATAATTTAAAAACAAGTCATGCTAATTTTGCCAAGCTACCCAGGTACTCGGCGAGATCGGGATGGTGTAGCGGTCCAGTTCTTGAGAATAGCTCCTTCTCCCATTGTTTGAATAGTAAGATCTTCCTCCTCCTCCTCCTCCACAATTACACTACGGTCCATGTCTTCCTCGTCCAGAAACAGCTTCCTCATACCGGCCAAAATCTCATCTTCCTCAGATCCCTACATCATGTCCGCTTGACAGAATATTTGGTGTAAAGGTGGTATGGGTTGTTCCAGCGGGTAGTAATTGGCGCGCCATGGTGGTATCCAATCCTGATACTCTTGCATGGTGTATTCATACCCGAGTCCAAAGGTCGTGCCATGATACTGTGGCTGTATACGTTTTGTGATCCCTTGAAGCTTTCGACCAAGACCCTTTCCTGTTTCATATCCCGTTCACAGCAATATTCTTTCTATCTTGTTGCTCCACCATCGATCCTTTTAAATTGCATTAACCCGCTCAATGTGGTGATATGTTTCTCTGCCCAACTTCCTCTTGCTTTCGATGACTGGAATAATCTGGTTGGTGTAGATAGGGTTGCTTCTGTCTCCATGAATGATCACCTCCTGATGATTCCATTCAAACTTCACAACTTGGTGTAGAGTAGAAGACACTGCCCTAGCTGCATGTATCCATGGTCGTCCCAATAATAGGTTGTAAGTAGCAGATATATCTAGCACTTGGAACTCAATATTAAACCAAGTCGGATCCATTTGTAAATCAAGGTTGATTTCTCCGATAGTGGCTCTCTGAGATCCGTCGAATGCATTCACATTCATTCTTCACATCCGTATCTTGTGCAGTCCTGTACCTAATCTTTTCAGAGTGGTCAGCGGGCATATGTTCAGGCTCGAACCTCCATCTATCAGGACATTAGCAATGAACTTATCCTCAAATTGCACTGTGATGTGCAATGCCTTGTTGTGACTCAACCCTTCTGGCGGTAACTAATCTTCGTGGAAAGTAATTTTATGACTCTCCAGTACCTGTCCGACCATGTTTGCCATCTCTCCACTAGTGATACCGACGGGTACATAAGCTTCACTTAACACTTTCATCAAGGCATTCTTGTGTGCGTATGAATTTTGCTACAATGATAAAATGGATATCTGAGCGGGAGTCTTGTTCAGATGGTCAACTACAGAGTATTCCCTTGCTTGTATCTTCCTCCAACGATCGTCAGTGCCTGTCTCAACAACAGGCAACTTTGGTGTAGCTTCTTTGCTAGTTCCTCCCAGATTCTCAGGTGTGTAAACTCTGCCAGTTCTAGTCATACCTTGCACAACACCTGTTTCTTCCATCTTGGATTTTCCCTTTATTATCGCTTCCGTAACATAATCCCATGGGACGGTATCAGACTTGTAAGATGGTGTGGGAGCTACCATTATAATGAAGGGTGCAGCTACCTCAACCTCAAATGGTGTCTGGGTTTGTACCACAACTGGCGTGCGGGTGACCAGAGATGTTTTAGGACTGTCTCCCTCATGAATGAGTCCGATGGACCCTTCCTGATCCCATTCCTCATCAGTTTCTATCACGTTCATCCCCTCACCCTTATGATACGGGAGAGGATTATTGCGGATATTTGGTGCGACTTCCTTTGCTTTTATAACCTTAGTGTCGATCAGTGTCTGAATCTTGTCTTTTAACATGCGACAGTCCTCAATGGAATGACCCTTCATGCCTGAATGATAGGCACAAGTTTTGTTGGGATTGATCCACTTGGAAGGGTTCTCAACAACAACAACAGGAATAGGCGTGACGTAACTAGCGACCTTCAGTCTTTCATATAGTTTGGCTATAGGTTCATCAATTGGGGTGTATTTTCTAGGAGTTCTACGGTCAAAATTTGTACGTGGCTTTGGCTATTTTTGGTGGGCGGGTGGAAGTGAATGCTAATATGCAGGTTGAGTGTTGTAGGTATGGTAGGTGGTGGCAGGGTATTGGTATTTTGGTGGTGAGGTTTGATATGTGGGTGGAGGTGTTTGGTATGTGAGGGAAGACTTAGGGCAATGGGCTACCATCACAGCGCCCACTTCTTTTTTTTTTAAGATACCTCCTGATTGCAAGGCTTTATTTGTGTCTTGCAGCGCCTTGAAATTAGTCACCATCCCACTCTTGATTCATTCTTCTATCCTCTCTCCTAACTTGATGATGTCTGAGAACTTGTGATTCTCGATGACCATCAACCTTTCATAATACTACGGATCTTGAGCTCTAACAAAGAACTTGTTCATTTGTTCTTCTTCAAGTGTTGGCCTTACCTTTGCGGCCTCTGATCTCCAACGAGTAGCATACTCGTGGAAGGTTTCTATCGGCTTCTTCTTGAGGTTTTGAAAATAAAAAATGTCTGGCTCATTCTCTGTGTTGAGCCTGAATCTGTCCATGAAATATTATGCCATACTTACCCAATTTGCCCACTTTTTCGTGTTTTGACTGATATACCAAGACAAGGCATCTCCTGTAAGACTTCGCATGAACGGTTTCACGTGAATTTGTTCATTCTTACCCACTCCTACAAGCTTGTTGTAGTAGGTTCTTAGATGCACCTTCGGATCACCAGTGTCCTCGAATATTTCGAACTTAGGAGGTTTGTAACCCTCCGGCAGTTCTACATCTGGCTGAATATACAAATCTTCATAGTTTAAGCCTTCAACGCATTTCCCACCTTCAACACTCTGGACTCTCCCTGTAAGTTTCTTGAGTTCCTCTGCCATGTTTCGAATGCGTAGGTCCTTCTCAGTCGGCTCAGGTATGTATAGGGTTTGCTGCAAGGTATGGGGTAACGTTTCAACATATATCGGGTTGTTTTGATGAGTTCCTGGAACATGGGTATATGGATGATCATTGGTTGAGTTTTGAGGATCGGGAGTAGGCAGTGGTGCATTTTGGGGAGAGTGATAAGTAGTGTTTTGCGTGTATTGAGTTAGGTGATGGAGGTGTTGTTGAGGGGTTTGCATTGGTAGTGGGTTGAGGTTTTGCGGGATTATGATATTGGTGTGGTGCGGGAGGATTCGAAGCTATGGGTGGCAGATTCTGGTTTTGTGGCAGTGTTTGGTTTTGGGTAGTTGGGTTTTGCTGGTTGATGTCGGGAACATTGAGAGTAAGGGAAAGGTTTGCCATATTTCGGACTTGTTCAAGCTCACCCTGTAGTTCCAGGATTTTCTACTCCAAATGTAAGACCAACTCATCTTGCCCTGGGGTGCTTCTACTATCCGAAGTTTCAACATTTTCTACCACAGTAGCATTATCCTTTTGGATACCACTTAAATCATCCATCTTCCCTTTGCCCTTGCCTTTGCTTTTCGGGTCGCTAGGTGGATGAGGAGGTGGAGGACCTCTGGATCTAGTGTGGTATGCTGATGATGCCAGTATGCATGAACCAACCTTTGGGAATGGAGGGACCTCATTGTGCTTGAGGTAGGCCTAAGCGACACATAGATTTCGAGAAAATTGATGCCAACATTTGCTTCATCTTATTAGTGCAAAAATAAAACAAAACAATCTTTCACTAAATCAACAATAATAATAATAATGTCTCTGATGGCATTAAGCCTTATTACATCGAAATGTAATCTAAAAAACAGTAAAGAACATCATCTCTTAATCTATTTGATCCCTGAAGGAACTTCTCCGTGCTTGGATCTCTTGACCCCATCAATCATGTTTCCCAGATCGCGCATGTCCAGCAACAGGTAAACCTTTGCTAGCTTTCCTCCTTCATCATCGTCCATGCCTTGACAATCCCAGAGTCTCTTTCTCATCTTCCCTTCTAGCTCCATCAGTCCTTGCTCCAAGTATTCTAATCTCTCTGTCGACTTAGTGACAATCTCTTTCCATTCCCTTATCGCCTACATGTTTAATTTATGTTGCTCCGAATGCTTAGCTTCGGATTCGAACACCCTTTTGCGTAGCCTCTTGTACTTCACCTGTGCCTCTGCCACTTCGTCCATGATCCTATCCTTCAGATTGATTACTGGTTTGACGTCCCCAGCTATATAATCTTCTAACCATGATAGATAGTAGTACATATGGCCGGCGTGATACCTGTCCGGCTCAATAGTTTCTCCTTCCACGATGATCTTTTGGTTCCACATGTGTTGCGCTTCGAACTTGAATGGGATGACATCTCCCTTGAAATCTGCCTTGTACTGAACAATGTTGGAAACCCGAGGTATGACTTGTTTTCTTCCAGCTTGCCTCATTACTAGGAAACCATTTTGCTCGTCTGTCAGATTGCTGAAGAAACACACCCAGCGTACAATATTTCCAGGCTTTGCAAACCTGTCTAGAATGAACGTCATTTTCTTTGGGTGGAGGTTGGCTATGTAGTCATTTAGTGGCCTTCGCAGAAGCTCTTTACGATAGTCTCTCTTCTGAAAGTGTTCCAGCAGCAAAACTTGTAGCAATAGATCTTCTCGGTTGGGATTAGGTCGGAAGTCCTCACTCGAACGAATCGGCCCATCCAACCTCGATCTTTATCCTCGTCTATGCTCGAGAACAGCACTTTGGTAGCCCGACGTTGGAGTTTTATTAACCCGCCTCGATAGAGGCGGGGGCTATACAATCTGATAAGGCGATCGAGGGTGAAAGGGAGCTCCTCGACTTTGCTCACGAAGAATCGGAGCAGAATAACAATTTGCCAAAAGGAAGGATGGATTTGGCCTAGGGTTATTTGATATTGACGGCAAAAATCAACGATGACGGGATCGAGGGGGCCCAGCGTGAAAGGATAAGTGTAAACACTTAGAAACCCTTCAACATGGGTGGTGATGTCTTCTTCGGGGGTCGGGATCACCACCTCTTTGCCCTCCCAGTTGCAGTCTTTCTTTACCTGCTTAAGGTAACCCTCAGTTATCGAGCATATATACCTCGACATTGGCTCGCATCGACCAGGAATCGACGAGGCTTTATCGGTCTTGAAATCAGAGTTTAGCGCGCACCCCCAAGGAATGCATTCCTCAAGACGGGGTTCCACCGGCGTTTTTTCGCCGGCCGGTTGAGAAGATGAAGCAACTTCTTTTTGTGGTACCGTTTTCGATATTTTTGCCATTTTTGTGTAAGTTTGAAGAAGAGGAAGATAATAAGACTTGACGTTTTGAGAAAGGATTAACAGCAAAACTTGAAGATTTGTAGAAGGGGAGAACTTAAGAGATGTAAAAGCTTTGTAGATTAGAAGGAAGTGAAAGTAAAGTTTGAATCAATGAGAAAGGGGTCTATTTATTGGATTAACGGCGACGGTTCAAAGGCACTAGTGGTCGACCACCAACTGACACTCATTAATGACTTAGAAAACTGTACCGACGGGACGTTTCAGTCACTCCCGTCGCTTACGTCACGAGGATGACGTCATGACAGGTAAAGGTAGAAAATCGAAGGCTCAATTCGTTTCTTGTCATTTCACTCCAAAAAATGAGGGGACAATTTGTATACGGTTAAAACCGGGCTCACCCGATTTTACTATTCGACCGAGACCGGGAGGTTATATCGAAGGACGGCCTAGTAACGGAAAAAATCACGAGGATAAGGTACCGAGTTCAGAATCGAGGTACCTGCCGAGACCGAGGCTAGTAGCGATCGAAGCAAAATGAGACAGACATCGAGAAAGATCGAAGATAGCATAATAATAGAAAGGAGAGATATCCGTGATTGGTCGAGGATCATGGCATAAATCTCGGAACGGATCAAATCAGAAACGGTTAATTAGTTAATTTTGGGATTTTCTTCTGTAATTAGAATTATACCATAAGTGAAATTCCTTTACTATTTAAAGGGGGTTCTAATCATTTGTAACATACATTGTTCATAGATATCAAAGCAATATAATTCTCTTTCTCGTTTATACTATTGTTCATTAGCTTGTTATGTTTTAATTGTTCTTGCATCAACCAGTTTGAGGGTATCCAAACTCGAGGGTTGAGTTCCATTCTAACACTGATTTGCTTTACTTTATAGTTCATTTCTATTATTAATCTTCATATTTATCAATTGGTATTAAGTGAAATCACGTGTCTTTAGAACCACATTATAAATTTAATTGTTATCCAATTTTAAGGGTAAACAATATTTCCTCTCGATTTATGTTTTACAAGATTGACACCATATTTTTACAACGAACTATCAACAATTATTGTTACTTACACGAGTTATGTTAGCATTTGTACAATAATCTAGAGTCATATCACGTAATTAAACATGGACGAGGTTAGTTCATATGAGTAGAATTACCTTTATAAACTTACTCATACATTTAAATTAATTGTTTAATTACTTATATTTTTTTGTGTATGTATTAACATTTATATACTTATTTAATTCTATGAATTACTAACGGGTTAATCAAGAAGGATATAAAAAGTTTGGTGAATCATAAATCAGATCACTGGCCTGTTACAATCGAAAAAAATATCAAAGAGCCATGAAGAAGAAAGAGGCAATAAAATCGGATTCTACTTTTTTTACCTCAAATTTTTTACCCTTTGTGATATTATGAAATCCAACTTCTACAAATATTAGACCAATTAAAATCCAATGATCATAAAAAAAAATTATTTGCATGAAATTAATTTGTTGGTACATAATTTAGTAGCATGCATGAAATTATGTGAGATTGTTTTTCAGGTTACAAGACGTAGAATATTATACAAAATCCACCATTTTTTTGTTTTGTCCAAAATTTATTTCTTAACAACCACGGTCTATGTAATACATAAGTTGACATACACGTGCAACGCACGTGGCGAGAAGCTAGTTATTATAAAAGTGGGAACCTTTAAACTAAAAAGTTGAATTACAAAAATACCCCTCTTAATATAATAATTGTCCTACTTAAGAAATTAAACAAAAAATAAGACGTATGATCCTAACCGAATAGTCACAACCATTAATTTTTCAAGTGGCAATAGCCAGCACACATACTACACTTTTCAAATGATGATACTCTTCTCATCAAACATTACTTCACGAGGCAAGTCAAATAAAGTACGACTTTCTGGACTGGATACATATTGTTTGAAGTTAAGTGTTTTAATTCATTTTTACCCCTCAAGGACCTTTGTTTTATTCGCTTGTCAAACTTTCGCGTCCAATAGATTGTTTATCCGAAAAACGGATAGGGTTGAATTTGTACGTAGTTCTAAGGATATGTAATATAGCTTAATACAAATCGTAAGGATAAATAGAAATATCAAATATAGATTGCAAAGAATGTAAAATAAACAAGGTTGTAAAGAAGATGATTTTTAGAACTAAGCAAGATGAATCAATTTATGAAGCTTAAAAGAGTAACTCTTGAATATAAGAAAATATGGTGCTTGAATTACCATGTAAGTCAAAAAACTATCCTCTACAAAAATGTAGTCATCCTCTTTATAGTGGAGGATCCTACTTTAGATATAATTAAAAATACATAGTGGAGAACCCATGATAAATCTGATTTTTCCTAATTTCCGCCGAGATTTTCTCCCTTAGTGTGTTTACAACGGCTCTTGTCTGTGAGCTCGAGCTCGATCGACCTCGGTGCTGGTCAGTATTGCTTCTAGAGCTCGATGTGGACTCGGAATCAGGTGATAATTCGGGCTCGGTATCGGTTGACATCTGCCCCTTAAGCTCAAAATCATCTCATCATAGTTCGATTCGGACCCGAGCTCGATAATGACTTCGAACTCGGTGTTTGACCTATAGTGCCGTCTCCCGAAGAGGATATTACTACTCACGTGAGAGAGTTTTTAAGTGTGTACACTTACCCTTTCACGTTAGGTCCCCTAGACCCTGTTATCATAGATTTTTGTCCTAAATACCTAATAACCCTAGGCCAGATCCATCCTTATTTTTGGCGGATCGTTATTTTGATCCGATACTTTGTGAACAAAATCGAGGGGATACCTTTCACCCTCGATCATCTTATCCGATTGTACCATCCTCACCTTTTTCGAGGAGGGTTAATAAAACTTCAACGTCGAGCTACCAAGGCTCTGTTCTCGAGCATAGATGAGGATAGGGGTAGAGACTGGATGGGCAGGTTCGTTCAACTAAAGACTTCGGACCTGATTCCGACTAAAAAGATGCCTTTTCCCGAGGAGTGGAACATGAAGCGTAAGTGTAATTCTGCTGTTATCTCTTACTATTTTGTCCTTTCATTTGTTTTCTCACCGATATCCCTCTTTTTGTGATGCAGCGGTTCCCTGGATGCCCGGCGCAGCTTCCGATCTCAAGAACTAGGTACGGGATCTGGTTTCGACCTCCACATACTCCGAGCGCTCATGGCGTGACTTGTCAAATGGCCGATGGGAGGCCAAAAATCATGGTAAGCCCCTTTCTCGTATTTTTTGATAGTTCAAACAAGATGCTTTCCGTACACTTTAATAAAAATTTTCGTATGTAGCTGTGGGCAAAGACGCGGTTTTGAGGCCCTCGTCGGTCAAGTAAGAGGCTTCGGCCTCTGTCCCAAAGCCGGTGAAAGATAATAAGAGGAAAAGAGCCTCTATTCCCGAAGATCCAAAACCGAAGAAGAGGACGGCTTGTAAGTCGAACAAGAATACCATTCCTTTGACCGTAGAATCAGTTCTGCATCTAAGGGATGAAGACGAAGAAGAAGAAGAAGAAGAAGAAGAAGAAGAAAAAGAAGAAGAAGAAGAAGAATAAAAGGATGGGTCCGCGCTGGCAGCCTGAACGAAGAAGACCACTGACGTTCCACAGGCAGTTGGATCAATAGTGGTTCATAAGGCTCCGCCTTGAACTGAGGATATATCGCAGAAAGATTCAGGCAGAGTCCCCGAGTTATTGGAGGTCGAAGATGCTTCCCATCAAAACTAACAGATGGGGGATATGTCTGAAGGGGCTCTCCCCGAATCTCTTCGAACCGAAGAGAATGCTCCAAGTGATTCACTTGGGGAAGTAGCAATCGAAGACTCGCCCACCATCCCTGCTTTTTCTGCAGGGGCGATTCGGGAAGCCCAAGCTTTGGGGGGCCTTGAACTAGACATGCCTCATGATGGAGAGGATCCTTTTCGTGAACTGTTTACCGATGTCGAGGACGCTACCGGTACAAGTGACGCATCGGATCTTTTTCACGGAGTGCAGCAGGCTTTGAATCAGGTAAGCCTTAAATTATTTTGTTGACATTACCTTTATGTTTGCTTTTCTTTTCTAACTTCGTTTCTTCTTTCTTTGCAGGCCGCGGCAGTTCATCGAGAAGCATGTTCTCAGTCCCGAACCGAGCTACGTCAATATGATGCCGACCTTTAATGGGTTACGGAGGAGAGGAACTCCCTTAAACTCCTCTTAGGGCAAAGGGGAGAGGAAATAAAAGACCTTCGAGCTGAGTTATCCAAGGCTCACCAAGATCAGACCGATCTGTCCGAGAAGGTAATGATATTTTTAAATGCCTATGGGCTCGATATCAGAACGATGGCTAATATTTAGGTCTCACAGTTGCAGCAGAAAATTAAGATGATTGGGAAACTCCATGAGGAGGTCGATGTACTAAAAGCAGAGTCTTTGAAGTGGAAAGAAGGTATGGATCACTTTGCTACAGATAAAGAAGCTGCTCGAGCATAATTATCATCGACCGAAAACCAACTTCAAAGTATGAAGGAGAAAAGCTCGGTTCAAGCAAGAAGAATGGAGGAGCTCGAGGCTCGGTTGGCCTCTGAACTTGCCAAGGTCGAATCTAACGCCGAAAAGGCAAAGGCCAATGCGGATGCACTCATGGCCATCTATTGGGCCGATGCTAAAGCTGCCCAAGTCCAAGCAAGAGAGGCAGCTGAGACCGCCGATACTTGAGCATATTGGGTCGTTGAACTTTCTAAGTGCCGATCTCGGAGGGAGACCCTCGATGAGATCCATGCTCGAGGTTTCGATCTCGCTGAAGAGATAAAAAGGGCTAAAGAACTCGAAGTCGATGTTGAAGCCTTGGCTTTCGATGATGACGATGATGATAATGATGATGATGACGTGAGTAAGAGCGGGTCCGAGAATGGGGGGAAGCCCGATGGAGAAGAGACCGCTCCCGGAGATAACCAAGAAACTTAGCCCTTAGTTTCTATGTTGTAATCAATCATGTAAACAATCTTGTATATATATATATAAAAATATCTTTTTCTTTTACCGACTTGCTTCTGTTTTGTTTCCTACCTTATGAAGATTTTATTCATGCCTTATGAATGTTTTCATAAGGATTTAGGCAATTTGATCGAATTTGGACTTCATGCCTTTATAGCCGAGTGAGTGCTTACTCAAACTTGAAATAAGGTAGCTCATAGGCTTAGTAGTCGAGTTGAGTGATTCGAACTCGAAGTAATATAGCCCGTAGGCGTAATAGTCGAGTGAGTGCTTCAAACTCGAAGTAATGTTGCATGTAGGCTTAATAATTGAGTGAGTGATTCGAACTCGAAGTAATATAGCCCGTAGGCGTAATAGTCGAGTGAGTGCTTCGAACTCGAAGTAATGTTGCCCGTAGGCTTAATAGTTGAGTGAGTGATTCGAACTCGAAGTAATGTAGCCCATAGGATTAATGGTCGAGTGAGTGCTTGCTCAAACTCAAAATAAAAGTAGCCTGTAGGCTTAGCAGTCGAGTGAATGATTCAAACTCGAAGTAATGTAGCTCGTAGGTGTAGTAGTCGAGTGAGTGATTCGAACTCGAAGTAATGTTGCCCGTAGGCTTAATAGTCGAGTGAGTGATTCGAACTCGAAGTAATGTAGCCCGTAGGCTTAATAGTCGAGTGAGTGTTGCTCGAACTCATTGATTTACCTTAAGCATGTTTGCATAATAAATCTTGGATATAAGATATCGGTAAAGAAGAAATTTTTCTTTGCAAGTCATTGTACATGTGTCCATGTTTTGTGTCAGGGCTCGGGCCAACTACATGAGCATGGTTCGTTTTGACCATTTAGCTCTTACAATATTTCCTATCGGAACCTTGTTGTTATGAAGTAACTTTCTTGCATTGAACTTAATATATTTGAGGGTTAATGCCCCCCCCTCCAGTATTCATGGTCGATTGTAAAGAGGCCTCGGATACTGTCGATTTATTTCTAAGTTAGCACGATCAATGGTTGCCTCATTAAAAACCTTGCCGAAAAACCCATTTGGGATAAAACCGATCTAAGGGAAAAAAGAGTGCAACGCGTGCTTTCATACCTAGGCCTTCGTATTGAAGGATCCATCCTAGCTCCTGATCGGATTCCTGCAGGGGTTAGTTTCGAAATGTAAACGAATATGGGAGAGTCGTACCTTAGCAGTAGTATATTTTTAGGTGCGACACATTCCAATTGCTTGATAGTTGTTTGCCGTTTATGAAACCGAGCTTGTATGTTCCTTTTCTAACGTTTTCGAGAACCTGATACGGTCCTTCCCAGTTCGGTCCTAGTTATCCTTCGTTTGGAATTCGGGTACTGAGGGTGACTTTTCTTAGTACCAAGTCCCCGAGTTTAAAATGGCGGAGATTGGTTCTTCGATTATAGTATCTTTCGATTCGCTGCTTTTGGGCTGCCAATTGGACGAGAGCAGCTTCTCATTTTTCATCCGATAATTTGAGGCTAGTGTTCATAGCCTCGTTATTTGACTCTCCTGTTGCATATCGAAACCTGGCACTAGGTTCCCCAATTTCGACTGGAATCAAGGCTTCGGAGCCATATACTAAGGAGAACGGGGTTGCCCCAGTACTAGATTTTGATGTTGTTTGATATGCCCAAAAAACTTCGGGTAGGATTTCTCTCAATTTTCCCTTAGCGTCGTTCAGCCTCTTCTTTAGGTTTTGAATGATAGTCTTGTTCGTTGATTCGGCCTACATGTTCCCACTGGGGTGATACGGTGTTGATAATATCCTTTTTATTTTGTGGTCTTCGAGGAATTTCGTCACTTTGTTGCCGACAAACTGTTTCCCATTATCACACACTATTTCGGCGGGTATCCCGAATCGACATACGATATGATCCAAGATAAAGTCTATAATCTCTTTCTCTCTTACTTTCACGAACGCCTGTGCTTTAACCCATTTAGAGAAATAGTCAGTCATAAATAGAATGAACTTAGCTTTACCTGGGGTCGATGGCAGAGGGCCGACGATATCCATTCTCCATTTTATGAATGGCCATTGGGATAGGACTGAGTGAAGTTGCTCTCCGGGCTGATGAATCATGCAAACCTTTGACATTTGAAAGATGAAAACTAAAAGCGCCAATCCAAGATTGAAAAACTTCGAGCTTTCAAAGCTAGACTTTTGTTTGAAAGCTCAAGGTGAGATCTGGCAGATGAGGTGTATGAAGTGGAATCCTTGGTGGAAGCCCGATGAAGAAACTTAAATTGCAATTGCTTGGATAAGTTTTCCAGAATTGCCTCCATATTTCTTTGGTAAGCAAATTGTTTTCTCTTTGGCAAGTGCTGTAGGAAAGCCATTACATGTTGATTTAGCTACTCAAAATGGTATTAGACCTGCAAAGGTGAAGGTTGAGGTAAACTTGTTAGCAAAGTTTCCTCATAGAATTAAAATTGTGGAGGAAGAAGATGAATCTGGTCCTGGGGAATCTAAGTGGATCAAGATAAAGTATGATTACATGCCAAAGTATTGTAAAACTTGTAAGAAGCAAGGCCATAATGAACTGGACTGCTGGGTGATACATCCTGAATTACACAAGAAAGTTGATGAAGCTATTGAAGATCAAAGTAAGGTAAAGAAAGTTGTTGGAACCGTAACTAACACTACTAAGGTTCTCACAAGTGGTAAGGTGGTTGAAAAACCTATTCCTAACCATGCAAAGCAAGAGTGGATGCAAAGAATACACAACAAGCACCAAAAGAATAAGAGGGGATATATAATAGATAATGCAAAGGAACAAGCGGCTGACAAATTGAAGGGAAAGATCAATGATGAAGCAGTGGCTACAAGAAATAAATTTGATGCATTGGAATTTGAAGAAATTGAACAACCAACTTTGATGCTCACTAATGGCAAGGGAGAAGTGAACGTTAAAGAGAAGGAGAAGAAACAAATGAAGAATGAATCCAAGAAGGAACATGAGAAGAAGAAGCTGGAGAATGTTCAAAATTCTAGCTCCATTCCTAAGACAGTTGGGATTACTGTAGCAGCAAAGAATGGCAACCCTAATCCTATTTCTACAGGGATTGGGGTGGAGGCTAGTAAGGAAAGGACAGTTAATTGGGTACAAAGAAGGTTTGGGGCACCTAAAGAGATATTGAATGTCACCATGAACCAGTCGTGTCATGATGTACCCTCACAAACAATGAAAGAATCATCAAATGCAGTAGAGTACACTGGAACAACAAACAATGGCAATGCTTTGTGGAGTGATGAAGTATAGCATATGGAGGATAGTTCTGGTGCTAATTCAAGTGTTAGAACCAAAGACCAAAGGAGCAACACACATGAAAAACAAACTAACATTATTGAGGATAGTGCCACAATAAACCCTAGTTCTCAAAAAACTAGGGTTGATGTTAGTCAAGGAACAGGGAAACAACAGGCAATTCAACCAACTGGAGTTGATAAAGGAGCACTGGGGGAAGATAAAATCATAGGTGGATCAGTTGTTGATGCATCTGGGAAGAAGAACACCAATAAACAGTAAACACTAATAGAACTGTTCTGGATTTTGCAACTTCTAGAGGTGATCCGATGGAGTTTTCAGGTGATGATCAGATTGGTAATGATAATGTTGAGGTCTTAGGGGATACAATGAGGCCAAACCAACAAACAACTTATTGAAAACCCCCTGATCTTATTGGAACAGTAATTCCTGCAACTGTTGCTATAGTGAACCCTAGGAACACTACCCAGAATTCTGCTTAAATTGCAGATCAAGCAATGGAGGGTGAAGGTGTTGGACCTACTAACAATGCTCATATAATGTTCTTACATAATAGGTCCCAGAACCAAATAGCTAATGGCAAGGCTCATGAAACTAATGGAACAGTAATTCCTGCATCCAATGCTACAGTGAACCCTAGCTTAGGGACACTGTATGATTTACAGTTTAAGGTGATGCAGGAGGCACTGGGTGGCAAGGAACAGACTGTAATGGTGTTGAATGAGGTGAACAGGTTGTCATATGATCAAATGGAACAAGCCATTGTCCCTAAGTCTTCACGTGCAATTGAGGCAATCCCAATGGCCTGTGCTTTAGGAACTGGGCAGACTATGCAACTTCAAGTTAATTTTCCATTGAAATCACTAAACCAAATTCTGCATGACATTATCATACACAATGTAACTCTTGTGGAAATTTAGAATGTAGTGATAGAACAAAGTCAACTTGAGGAGGAAGGAGAGGATGAATCAACTGCAGGGAACCTCAAGGCAGTGGCAAGAAAGGCAGTCCTATCACCTAAAGCTATTTGTAGAAGTGCTAAAAAGGGGAAGAAGCAAGGTCAGACTAGAGAAGTAGCACAACCTACAAAACATTTTCCCAAGAGGGCAGTATCACAACCTAAATGACGATCAAAGCTTTGATTTGGAGTATAAGGTTTGTGAACACTCAACAGGCCTTTTAGAGAGTGATCAATATGCAAAGGGAACGTGGACTCTTTGTGATTACTTTGATGGAACCATTTCAGAATTCAAGATATATTCGGAGGTATAGGAGAAGACTAAACATGGAAGCTGCATTCTCAAATATTAATGGTAAGATTTGGTTGTTTATTGATATTTAGGTGGAATGGAAACTTGTAATAGAGTCTGAGCAGCAGGTGACAACTAAAATATTTCATCAAAACATTGGACACCATGTTATGATGACTTTTGTTTATACAAAGTGTTCTCCACTTGAGAGATTGGAGTTGTGGAATAATTTGTATTACCTTGCCAGTGATATGGAATTGCCTTGGGTGGTAGGTGGAGACTTTAATGTGATACTTCATGAGGATGAGAAAATTGGTGGCTTGCTAGTACATCCTCCAGAGTATGAGGACTTTTCTTTTTGTGTCAGCTATAGTGGATTGTTTTATCTAGGGTTCAAGTGGAGTCCTTTCACTTGGTCGAATGTTGAGTGCATTTTAAAAAGATTGGACAGGATATTTTTGAACTTGCCATTTTAGAATCTTTTTCCTATAATTGAAGTGGAACATTTGATAAGAACAGGCTCTGATCACGCACCTTTGTTCTTAAGATGTGGACAACATGCCACAAATTATATCAAACCATTCAGGTTTTTGAACTTCTGGACCAAGCATGAATCATTTAAAGAGGTGGTGAGGCAGAATTGGCATGTTGACTTTATAGGTGATCCTTTCTCATGTTCAAACACACGTTGAAAAAGGTAAAGAGTGCACTGTCCAAATGGAGCAAAGACACATATGGATACATCTTCAATCAACTAGCAATACTAGAGGATATTTTAAAGGTGAAGGAGATATTGTTTGAGGAGGAACCAACCATTGACAATAGGATTGTTCTCCAAAAGGCTCAAGCAGAATTGAAAATGTATTTGAACATTGAGGAACAATATAACATGGTTTGTTGAGGGTGATAGAAATTCTAGTTGCTTTAACAACCATGTCAATGGCAAGAGGAAGAAGCTTCGGTTGAAGAGGATCCAGAATGAAGATGGGATTGGGTTGAAGATCATGATCAAATGGCTAATGCTACAATGGATTTCTATCAGAGACAGTTCTCTAAAGAGGCTGATCCTACTGATTTCTCTTTGCTAAACAATATACCTTCTATGGTCACTATGCATCAAAATCTGGAGCTTTGTAGATATCCTACACTTGAAGAGGTCAAGGGAGCTATTTTTGAACTTATTGGTGATAGTGCTAGTGGACCTGATGGATTCATTGAAACTTTCTATCAAGAGTTTTGGGAGATTATTTGCTATGTCATACACAACATGGCACTACATTTTTATAGTGGTGCATCTTTTCCTAAGTCCATCATACACAAAAAATTGGTTTTACTGCCAAAGAAGCCAAGGGTGCAATTCAGACTTGAGACCAATAAGCTTGAGTAACTTTATCAATAGGGTGATTTCTAGAGTGCTTCATGATAGACTTGAGATGTTTTTGCCTTCACTAATTTCACCTAATAAGTATGGATTTGTGAAAGTAAGGAGCATCTTTAAGAACATACTTCTCACCCAAGAGATTGTCACTGATATAAGGCTAAGGGGTAAGCCTGCTAATGTGGTGATTACATTAGACATGACCAAGGCATATGATAGGGTTTCATGGAAATATTTGTTACATGTGCTAAGGAAGATGGGATTTGATGAGCATTTTATTAACATGATGTGGAACCTTCTGTCAAACAATTGGTACTCAGTCTTGGTGAATGGACAATCTTCAGGCTTTTTTCAATCCATAAGGTGTGTTAAGTAAGGAGATCCACTCTTCCCTGCCCTGTTCATACTATCTGCATAGGTCTTATCAAGGTCCTTGAACAAGTTGTTTGAGGATAAGTCTTTTGTTGGATTTGGGATGCCTAAGTTGACTGATCCTTTGAATCATCTAGCATGTGCTAATGATACCATCATCTTTACCTCAACTCATCCGAATTCTTTGAAGAATGTGCTGGCAGTCTTGGGCAGTTATGAGGAGATTTCAAGACAGCTTATCAACAAGTCCAAGAGTTCCTACTATATGCATGCTAATGTAGCTAATGCTTTATTTCAAGTAATAGGTGATGCCACAAGATTTTCTAAAGGTGAACTCCTATTTACTTACTTGGGATGTACTATCTTCTACACTAGAAGAAGGAAGAATTATTATGAAGATATTATCAAGAAGGTAAAGGCAAAACTGCATTCTTGGAAAGGCAAATTGTTATCATATGGAGGAAAGACTACACTCATTACTATTGTGTTACAAAGCATGCTAGTATACTTGTTGTCAGTTCTTGATCCACCTAATAATGTACTAGAACATCTACATAAGCTCTTTTCAAGGTTCTTTTAGAGCACAAAGGAAGAAGGTAGGAGTAGGCATTGGTCTTCATGGTACAACTTGTGTCTTCCCAAAGAAGAAGGTGGATTAGGGTTCAGGTCTTTGGTGAATGTATCTAAGGCACTATTTGCTAAGCTATAGTGGAGATTTAGGACCACAAATTATTGTGGTCAAATTTTACGTGGAATAAGTATTTTAAGAAAGCGATACTAACAATGGTGCAGTTTAGAGGAGGGTCACATGTTTGGTGGCAAATACTAAATGCAAGGAAGGATATGGAGCATGAAATATGGTGGGAGATGCAAAGGGGTTCTACCAATGTGTGGCATGAAAATTGGACCAATATTGGGTCATTGTATCATGTAGTACCTCCAGATTTGCCTATTAATGAAGACATCTAAGAGGTGGCAGACTTGAGATAAGGTGAAGGGTGTAATGAGCAACTGTTAGAGGAAACATTTCTTGGGGAGATAGCTGATCATATTAGGCATAATGTACACTTTGATGGCAGTGATGATTACTAGGATGAGCCATGGTGGATGCCAACTGCTTCAGGTAAGTTTTCTGTGAGTAGTGCTTGGCAAATAGTAAGACATAGGGCAAACCCTAATCTAGAATTAAAAAATATGTGGATTAGAGGTTTGCCATTTAAGGTATCTTTCTTTCTATGGAGACTATGGAGATTTAAATTGCCTACTGATGATTTGTAGAGAAGGAATGTCTACTTGCATATATCAAGGTGTTGGTGTTGTCAACAACCACAAGAGGAGTCTTTTGATTATTTGTTCTTGACTAATAATACTGCCTCTAGGGTTTGGAAGGTGTTCTTTGGTGCAGCAGGGATTAATGTACAGCTGGTACAGGTTCATCAAGTAATTAGAGCTTGGTGGAATGCTCAATGTCCAAAATTAAAGCCCTTATATCAGGCAGTTCCAGCCATTGTCATTTGGAAGTTATGGAAGAGGAGGAACTCATTTAGAAATGGTAGAGCAGTGTCATGTAATAGAGTGATTCATGAAGTCAATAAGACACTTCACTACTTGGCAAAGGTGAGGTATCCTTGGCTTTCTCATATCCCTTTCTTGTGCCCGGACATGATCAAGATTTTTGAAGGATATAAGCATGTCTTTGTGACTAGAAGAGTAACCTGGAAAGTACCACATGTGGGATGGTACAAGTGTAACACTGATGGAGCTTCAAGGGAAAATCCAGGGACAAGATCATTTGGTTTTTGTGTAAGGGACATTGTTGGAGATTTGGTGTATGCTAGGACACAGATTATAGAGGAGACAACCAACATTGTAGCTGAGGCAAGGGCCATAGTTGAAGGACTGACAAATTGTGTGGAACAGGAGTTGGACCCTCTTATAATTGAAACTGACTCGTTGGTGATGAAAAAGATCATAGAAGGAGAATGGGATCCTCCTTGGTGCATTATGGCAGAAGTGAAGAGGATTAAGAAGATGAAGGACCACTTTAATGTGATCTTCCAACATATGCTAAAGGAGGGAAATGCAGTGGCGGATTGTTTTAGCTAACTTTGTATTTATTTTGTAGGTATATCCACATTTAACACATTCTATGAATTACCTAATGCAGGAAGAAGATTGTTGGATTTGGTCAAAGCTCAAGTGCCTAGCCTTAGGGTTAGGATTGCCAAGAGAAGGACACCTGATTGATAAAGCAGTTCCAGATATTTCTGCCTGTTTTTGCTCGTCTTTGACTGTACATTCTCATGTTGTTATCCAGTGGTATTAGCATGATTTCATACTCAATCTGGAGATAACATGACAGTGTATTGAATGTACATGAAAAGAAGGCAATTGAAGGGTATTCTGGCAACTTTCAGATGGGATCCAATGTATAAGTTTGTCACAATGCATATTATAGTGGATATCTTAGTACTTATTGCTTACACATTATTATCCAGTAGGGTTAGCATGATCATAGGCTCATCCTGGAGAATTCTTGGTAGTGTACACATATGGTGTACAAAGCAGACAATTCAGTTCATTCAAAGCTATCACCGGCCGCAGCCTTTGGAAGTGCATGAAGAAGTCCAGACTTGAGTATTTAGGATTAAATTTAGGCCTTTGTGCTCATATGCTATGATGAGGTGCTCATCCTGTTATCTCAGGTCTTCAATTTCAAGGTTCATGTTCAACATATAGTCATATATGTGTTGTTTGGATTTCAGTAGAGCTACTAAAGTATGTGTTCGATATTGGAGATTCACATTTGCCTTGTCCTATGGAGATTGGAGATTCATTTACTTCATGTAATAGATAGCAAACTCATTGTAGTTAGTTGTAGTGCTACTCCTTTTAGTTTTGGTTTTGGACAAGGTGTAAACATTGGATCAGATTTTGGATTGATTTTTATATATAGTAACCACTAGGCACCTTGCCTAGTGGTATTTTTGCTAAAAAAACTCTGAGCTAAACTCCAAGACCAGGAATATTCTATCCTCTTTGAGAAACCCTATACCATATACCATACGAAGAGAAAAACTTTGGAGGAGGCCAAAGAAGGCATTGCAAACATTGATGAATGCATTGCCAAAGCTCGTGAGCTGGAGACAACTGTTCTCAAGAACCTCCCTGCTCAGTCCAATGCTTATGATTATTTGAATACTAACTCCAAGTATATGGGAGTCAAAGAGAAATATGAAGAGGATGAAGGCCTTGAATCAGAAAAGAAATAACCTTCTCATGGAAAAGGAAACGAAGATTGTTCCCTCCATTCGGGTTCTGGCAGCAAAGATAATTTATGTATATTTTTTACTTATTTTGGTAACTATATCCAAACTTCTATATTAAGTTCAGCATTTTGATTCATGAAGAAATTCTTTGCTTAAATGTTATGCAAAAATATTTTTTTTTTCATTTAATTGAAAAAGCTTCGAGAATTCTTTTCACATCCAATAGTTTTTGATTCTGGTCATTAACACTTCCGGAATCTACCCTTTGACTATGAGGGTTTTATAAGAGAGGGCCCTTATGTTTATGATTCTCTTGAAGAGGACGTCTCTTGTTTATTCCGGTACAAGCATTTGAAGTTTTAACTAACTTTTAAACGTAAAAATAAATTAACTTATTATTCGGATAAGAAATAAGATAAAAACAAAAGGACTTGATTTATTCCCTCTATCTTTAAAAGTATATTTATATAAACATTCTTTTGCTTATGTAAATAAAGCTGCCAATTCATGTGGCTAACTTTTACAACTTATTTCTACGGGGTCGATCATGCATTCCACGGTCCTGATAAGACATTGATCCCGGTTCTAACAATCCCCGGTCTTCGTAACAGTTTTAGTGCCTTGTTATATAATAGTCCCCCTAGTGTTCAAATGCTAAGTATGAGAATTCGAACACTGGAAGTCTTGTTTTTGTCGATGACCCTTTCTTCGTAGTATGCTTTACATTTTTGTCTCATTAAAATCTTACCAGAAAAACCTAGTTGGGACAAAAACTGGACGAAGGAAAAAAGAGTGCATCACATACTTTCAGTACCAGCAAGGATCATTAGCCATAATACCTTTTGAAGTGAGTTGTGTTCCTATTGCTTGGCAATTTAACTCCTTCTTGATTTTTCAATTCATATGAACCTTTATCGGTTATAGCTGATACCCGATAAGGTCCATCCCATGTTGGTTCCAACTTCTCGGTGTTAACTTCCCGAGTATTTTGAGTTACCTTTCTTAGAACCAAATCCCAACCTTTGAAATATAGAAGATTTGCTCTGCAGTTTTAATATCTTTCCATCCTTTGCTTTTGTACCACCATCCTCACATATGCCAAAAAGGGACACCTTCTCCAAACCAGGGTTCATTTTTGTTTAGAGTATTGTTTGGCTTGCTCGGTATTGGATTTAGCTTGTTCGAGGTAAGTAACACGTCTCAACTTGGTACTAAGGGTATGAATCCCTGAACATATGTGTTATGTATTTGGTGTTGAGGTAACGCACATGTTAGGTGATGGGTGTGTGAGCGTGCACCGTGTGAATTATGACTCGGTTGATTCTGTGATACTGTGTAGTTACCTAATCTTGTTTCTATCAAAGAAATTTTTACGTGTTAGAGAAAGTGAGTTATGAATCATGTTAGAAATCATGTTTAGTCTATATGCTTATTCTGTTGGGACCCACTGAGGTCATTTATGCTGTTGAGTTATTTTCTTAAATTGCAGTTACATACTTAGTCATATTTATTTATTCGCATATCATATCTCAGTCTCTGTTATCCTTTTTTGTCACATTATGTTATCATTGTTTGGGTTGATTGGAATGAGAATTGTCAGCCCGGGAGGCTGGAGAGATTGATGACTAGATTGGGGCCTGAGAGCCATGTTGTGAGAGATATTGTGGATCTGGTTGCAATCTGTAGTAGGCTATATTAGCTTTATATATATTATTATTATATGGATCAGATTGCACGTCGTAGCAGGCCTTATAGGCTTTATTATTATTGATGGGATCGGGTTGCACGCGGCATCAGGTTTAATTGATTCATGATGGGATCGGGCTGCACGCCACAGCAGGCTATGTTGGCTTATATTAGCGCTTGGGCAGGATCCGCCCCTCTGGAGTCTGGCATATTAGCAGTGAGCGCAGGTACCGTATAGTGATGAGTGATTGAGCGTGATGAGTGGGAGTGCGAGATAGTGAGATTGAGTACTCTGAGAGTATGAGTACATGAGTTCATCACTGTGATGTATTGTATTTGACATGCATACTTGACATACATGCATAGAGATGCATTTTCTCATGCTACATGGTTTTGTGAGATTCATGATTTCACATGCACATTGACATGTAGGCATAGAGATGTACTTTCCTCATGCTATCTTAGAATGAAATATCTTATCTGTTGTTAAACGTTTTTGGGGAAAATCATAGTTTTCTAATTTACTCATATTTTGGTGATTTCGGTGAAAGATTTGGGTTTTACTATTATACCTGAAAAGCATGCCTATTTTTCCATAGTTGTGAACGAATTGAGCATCATATCTTTGAGTTATTACTTGAGCAACTTCTATTATATTGTTACAAGTTGTCCTTGGCTATTGGTGTTGGACTCCGACCATTGTCCAAGCTCGTCACTGCTTTCAATTTAAGGTTAGGTTTGTTGCTTATTAAGTACATGGGGTCGGTTGTACTCATACTACACTTCTCCACCTTGCGTGAAAATTTTGGAGCTGATGTTGCTGCGAGTGGCGGGAGTTGGCATTGAAGATGTACCTGCGTTTTGGTTATAGTTGTCTTTTGTTCTTGGTAGCTTTAGATTTATGAATAGCTTTATGTAAGTTTCGAACAGATGATGTATTTATTTCATACCAGCTTTGTAAATTCTAAGTCTTAGAAGCTCATGATTTATACTACCAGTCCTTGGAGAATTGTATAAAATTCAGTTATTTCATTTTTGACTCTTATCATTATCATTATATTGTGGTTTATTGTTAATTGGCTTACCTAGCGGGTTGGGTTAGGTGCCATCACGACTAGTTGAATTTTGGATCGTGACAAGTTGGCATCAGAGCTCTAGGTTCATAGGTTCTATGAGTCATGAGAAAGTGTCTAGTAGAGTCTTGTAGATCGGTATGATGACGTCCATACCTATCTTTGAGAGGCTACATGGCTTTTAGGATAAACTTCCTATCTTTCTTTCCTTATCGTGCGGCATTGATTCAGGTTGAAGCGTATCTCTTTGAATTCCTTCCACTCACTCGTATGCGCATGTGAGCGCTCGGTATCAGTTGTACATCGATGGCTTGTGGATTCCTTGGATGAGGTGCGAGATGAGTTTTCTATGTTTTGGTGATAGGCCAGTCTGGAGGACTTGAGGCCTGGTTTGGACCGCAACTTAGGCTCGGTAGTTTCAGTTGTGTGAGCATGTGCTTTTGGACTTCTATGTCCAGTGGTGTCCCTATAAGTGGGACGGGTGGCTCGGTGAGTAATTGGATGGCTATATTATGAGTAGGATGTGACTGCGGGATGTGTTCAGATGGTTTGAATGTGACGGTAAGAGTTTGCTTGAGATGTGAAAAGGACTATTGGATGATCAATTTCTGTGGATGTGCCATACAGTATTGATTTCTGAAGGTTTTTGAGAGATTCTTTCGTGTTATTTCATTTGAGAAACAAAGTAGATTTTCATGTCTTGTTGATAAGTTCAGACTCATGAAGAATAAGTGATTGAGTAGTAGTCGTGGCTGTGAAAGGGTATAGAGAGATGTCAGTTTGAGGCTAAGCATGTAGGTTATCACCTTCGGGGTAATCTACAGATGTGTGATCCTTATGATGTTGTGTGGAGGATTTCTTTTCTACCAGTGGGGTATAGGTGTTGCAATTTGAGTTTGGATTAGTTGAGAAAGTTAACATGACCGTCACGAGGATGATTGCGAGCTTAGCAGATGATTTGAGGTATTATATGGTTTGTGTTACATGAGCTTAGAAAGGATTTAGTTGAATCTCGCTATGGTATTATGGCAGTAATAGAGCATGGTCATTGTGAGTTATCGAGTGTTTTGATCTATGGCTTCGAGCCAAGTGAGAGAGTCTGCTATCGACGATTTTATTGCATGGTTACATGTTGTATTAGTTTCGGTCTAAGGCATACTCGTGGATCGGTTACTAGATGCATGGTGTATTACACTTTATGGGTATATAGGAATCATGGAATGATTGAGTTATTATTCATGAAAGATGTAGTGCGCATCAGAGGCGGATTCAGAATTTTAAGACCATGAGTGCAGCACGATACTTGTCATAATATCAAGTGATGTATATTTTTTTGAGTGTTTTATGACATATTAATAATTTTGCACATTATTCAATGAGATAAATTATAATCTTGCTAATCTAAATCTGTGTTTGTCATTAATATTATCAATTATAATTTGACAATTAATGCATAATGTTTATCTTAAAACCTGTTCAGGTTTTACCATAAAATTCAAAATAAAAAGGGAAAGTAAAATATTAATGAAAATTTAATATTGTAAAAATTGAAACTTTGCAAATTTTATATCTAAAAGAAGAATGAAAATATCAAAAAGCTCTTAGAACATATGACGAGTTCTTTATATGTGACTTGCTTATCCAAAAAAAGAAAAGTATATTTTATCCTAAAATTTTGAAAAAGAATATCAATAATTTGATTGAAATTCAAATATGTTTAAGCAATAATTTGGGATAAAAATATTTAAACAAATATCATCATGTACTTAGAACTTATTGTCACATAAATTATTTATAATAAAACCAATTTATAGTGGTTCAAGATAAGATAAATCTCAATGGAAGTCATAAATAGTTTAGTCTCTGACTCCTTAAGTTGTTGTTTACCATTAAGACTTGGAGAAGGAGATGAAAAAGGAAAGAATGATAAGAAGGAAAAAAAATAGAACTAAACCAAAATAAGAGCTACAAAGTACAAACTAAATACGTAGTATTATATTAATGTGTCCATGGGGTCTCGATCGGAGGCACCAATGCCAAAATTTGAGCATGGTTGCCATCTACTCTATATGGCTAAACCATTAAACATTTGTACATAAAATTTGCTTTTACTTGGCAAGAGGATGGGTGCATGTGCCCCACATGTTCTAACATAGATACGCTCTTGGTGTGCATAGAGTAGGAATTTGCTCAGTTGCGTTAAGCCAGGGTTACTACTTTGGGTGTTGTCATGCTAATGGGGCACAAGTCGTTCGACACGTTTGGGCGGTGCAATTAAGATTTGAGCAGAGTGGATGACTTTCGAGAAGGTTCTAATGGATTCAAGATTTATATGTAGTAATTGAGAACTTTTCGAATTTGTATATGGCTAGAATCTGAGATTTACATTGGATGGTTTTGAGACTCACGGTATATCTATATCATTATGGATTCTAAGTTTCAGTATCAGGAAGGTGAAGGAAACGGCTTTAGATTCACAGAAGGTCTCTTCAGAGTGGGTGTCTCGGTTGTAGTACTTTTGGGGTGTTTAAGAGGGAATACAATGGCTTATGGGCCTTAGGGCGGTGTGGTTTTATGCTAGGATCTCTTATGGTGAGCTTTGGGTAAGGATCGTGGTGTTATGGCAAGGAGAAGTGTCAACTTGAGGGTAATTCTGAAGGACCTCGGAGAAATAGGATAGCTTGGATCAGCACGGTAATGGATATGATCGGTTCTTTGGGTACTTATGATATGGTGAGTCTCTACAGGTGTTTTGTGGAAATACTCTTGGGTTTGGTGACCTGTGTGACTTGGTTGAATTAGAGAGATTCAGTTCTGATGGCTTGGTTATGTGCAAATGGGTTTCGAAGAGTTCTCGATGATTTTTACCACGGTTTGAGATGGATATTTCCTACCCGGCATGAGGAGCATGTTGTGTATTGTGATTTTCTCCTGGATGGGATCAAATGGAAGGTTTCTGACTGATCGGGTATGTATTCTGCTGGTGACTCAGAGTTGATTGTGAGATTCTTGTACTTTTCATATAATGGCATGATAGATGCGGTGTGTTGTGTGGGATTGAGATTTGCATGTGCAAGGTCACGGTTCAGTTTTTAAGGAAAGGTCATGAATTCTTAGACAACATGGACCGTTTCATATAACTAGATGAATGATATTACTACTTGGTATTGCTTGAGAAAGATGCGCATTTCAGAAGGCGCACTATGTTTTGACTTATGGATGCTTCATTGGTATTGCGGTACTCGCCTGGTTGATCGACTGCTGATGTTCAGATTTTTCTATGTGGCATGGAAGAATTATAGAAGTATTTCTCATGGAGATGATTACGTATGAGAGATGTGTTAGTCATTCAAGTGGTGGAGCTGGGATCGGCTATGGTGATTCATGTGTTCTATGGATTTGGAAACTGGAAGTTCTCAAAAGCAGATTGTTTCGAGTTTGCGGACTGTGAAGATGTGGCCAAAGTTACCTAGATAGTAGTACGTTCTATGGTTAGGTCATTGTGGACTTTTGGAGGGCCATTTATCCATTTGGGGATGATCGGAGTTGATTTGGGGGCCCATTGGTAAGATCAATAAGGATGTGTATTCTACACCGGGTCGGATTTGTTGACTCATCACCGTTATTGCTGAAAGGTGTGTCATTCGGTTAGAGTTGAGCTTGTTCGTGTCCTGATATGTTCTATGTGTCACTTTTCTATGCTACGAGGGGTTGTGATTTGTTGGTTATATGCACACCCGATACGGTTTTATTTGGGCCTTGTAGTGAAATTCGAGCGAAATGGTTATTGGAGTATTCAATGGTTGATTACGCCTTGGTTATTGTCTTTTCGGGTTGTGGTATATTTTTTTATTCGCTTTTCCATGGTAATGGTCATGCACTTCATGTACTTAATGTTGAATTGCGTGTGATTGTTGATTTTGAGCATTGTGGCTTGAGGTATTTCATATGGACTGGTGTTTAGATTGGGTAATGTATAACAGTGGCGTTATGCTAGGATATGATCCTTTGTGCTTATTTCGTGTGTTCTGTTTCCCCTTATGTGGTGGATTGATAGCATTGCGCTTCGTGGTATTATATGTTGAGCTAGCAGAATGGTTTCTTCATTTCCATTCTTTTTCCATCATTTGGTATATTTGGGTTATTGTTCGTTGGTGCACGGATTGCATGGTATGTGGCTCTAAGTAGGATTTGTGTTATTGGCCGGTCGAGTAGCTTGTATTGGATGAGGTGAGTTTATTGGGCCTGAAATGAGTGCCATCGGATTTGCTTTAAGGTATGTTTGCAAGAATTGTGTCACTAGTCGGCTTAGCTTTTGGCTATGGTTCTTATCGGGAAAGAAAGCTCCACGACTCGTTAATCTGATGGGTGGTTATGAGTTTCTCTATGTTTCTTTCATCATTGGAAGTATACGAAAGTTCATAACAAGATTTTAGTTGATATGAGGTTTGTTAGCGGTGCCGGGTTGGTTATCGAGTAGCTATTGCGGTCGGAAGTTATTGCTATGAATATTTGAGTTATGTGGGATATCATGTGATTATGTCTTGAGATATGGTTATGGATTGATACAGCTTGTTCAGAGTTATATAGTTCATAAATCAGGTCATATAATGAGTTTCAGATGTTGGGGATTTGGGTTTTAAGGTTTATGGACTAAGGTTGATGTAAGGATCCTTTGTTAGGTGGTGTTGTCGGGCTTATATGGATTGGGGTGATGTGGAATCACCCATGGTTAGGTTTATGGTGAGGGTATATGGCGATTTGATGGCTTTAGAACGACTCTTGGCACGTTCGAGGACGAACGTATGTTTAAGTGGGGGAGGATGTAACGACCCGACCGGTTGTTTTTAGCTTTAGCGTTCCATTCGGTGATTTGAGACTTTGAGTAGCTTCATATTATGTATTATGACTTGCGTGTATGGTTGGTTTCGGTTTTCGAGCGGTTTGGGATTGATTTGGAAGAATGATTCTCGTTATAGAAATTTTAAGTTGGAAGAGTTGACTAACGTTTGACTTTTAGGTAAACGGACTCGGAATCGGGTTTTAATTATTCCAATAAGTTTGTATGATGATCTTGGACATTTTCACAAAGTTTGAATAAATTCCGATGAGTTTTGGATAAGTTTGGATTGTATGGTGATTGTTTTCGGTTTCGACGTCGATTTTAGCATAAAGGATACCATATTGAGCAAACGGCCTTTGATTCGTGTTTTGACTAAATCATTATATCCGTATCATAATTTTGGAATGACAGCAACTGAAATCATCAAGTTTCGACATCGTATGAGGAATTGATGGTCATTTTGCTAAGAATAGGGTTGCAAGTTATTTTATATTAATTACGAAATTGCCACTGAATTCGTATTTTAAAGTCTCCACTATTTCCAAATATTGAAACCAACATATCTCCTTCATTATAAGGTCAAATGGAGTGATTTAAGAGTCTAACTTGACTGAAATTTTACGTGAAATCCATTGGAGATACCAAAAGCAAGTTTTGGAGATCATTTGGCACAAGAAACGAAGTAGAACAACTGGGCATTTTTGGCTATTAATGTTATTGGAGTTTTTCTCTTCTTGAAAGTTTGGGATTGGGAGAATTCAAGGATGTTTTTCAAGTTTCTTCCATGGGGTAAGGTCTAAACCATAACCTAAGTATTTTTCTTTGATTCATTCCCTTGGTTTAAGCTTTAATCCATGATTTTAATTGAAAACCCATTTAATTCTTTAAATCAAGACCTAAGGTTATGTCCTAAATTTTAAAAACTTGAAAATGAGTTAGAGGCGTTTATTTCTCGATTCCTTTTGGGGTTTTATTCTCCTATATTAGGAGAATAACATACTCGAATTTGGCGAGTTTTAGAGAAGTATTTCGGGAGATATGGGACCCAACTAGTGTGGGTTGGACTCTTGGGTTATGAACACCTAAAAGCGATTTTTTGGCGAATTGGTTGAGCTATCAGACTCTGATTGAGTCGGTTTTCGTTCATGTGAGCTTGTAATTGTTCGGTCTTCGCTCGGATAAGCTTGGATTTGGAATCCAAGGTGGGCCGGACATTGACGTTTGTTGACTTTTTGGTTGACTTTAGGCTTTTGATTAAAGATTCGACCTTTATCGATTGGGTTTGTTTCCTTTGAATTATTTGACGTTCTTGAATTACTTTTGGCTAGTTTTGAGCCATTCGAAGGTTGGTACGCGCGGGATGGCGTTTCTAGAGTATTGTTTGACTTGCTCAGTATCGGATTCGGCTTGTTCGATGTAAGTAACACTTCTAAACTTGGTGCTGAGGGTATGAATACCTAAACATACGTGTTATGTGTTTGGTGTTGAGGTGACGCACATGCTAGGTGACGGCCACCCTTATATTTCATAACTGTTCGAACTTCCTTCATCTAACTTGCATATTGTTTCTTCATCTTTTTTCTAATTCTCTTCAAACGAAAAACCCTTTTTGTTCTATAATGGCTTCTTCTTCGAAACGTACCGGTTCCTCAAAAAGCAAAAATAAAGTCGAGGACTTTGCTCCTCCAACAGTGGGCTCTATCATCCCTGGAAGTCTTATTACCACACACGACTTTGAAGAGAAATTTCCTACTGCTAATTCTCGTACATGTGTCGTTAGCATGTATCCTTATTCCATACGTCCTTCGAGCATTCTTGATGTAAAGGAAGACTGTCGCTGCCATGAATTAGAAATTATCGCTCCTGATCTATCAGAGCGAGTCACCCTTCCCAAGGAGGGGTTTATATATGTTTACATGTATTCCTTTACTTTGGGTGCGTTTTCTTTGAGCGGAGAGCTTGACTTCGATTGCAGATGCCTTGAGTGATACTTGGTTTGTTTGTTCACCGAAAATCTTTCATGGGGGAATGATAAATCTTAGCAAGCGTGGCCACCATGCTTTATTGTCTAGCATTGATGATGACAACGACCATGGGTGGATGGAACAGTTCGTTGCAATTGCCACCGATGATATCATTCCGGCAACGGCTTCATCCTTTCCGGCTGCTTGGAACCGCACTCGTAAGATCTTTGTTTAGTATTTTTTTTTACTAAATTTTTTTTGATGGCTGTATTGATCCTCCATCCTTCGTTTGTTTCAGCAACTCGATGGGTCCCACTGGTGATTGAAGATTTGGACCAGTGGGTACAAAATATCTTGGACGTTACGACGCTCGAGACTCAATTTGCCCCTAAATACGGGTGAAAGGCCAAGAATTATGGTAATTCAAACCCATCTTATTTTAATTTTTCATGTAAAGAACTTGATTAATCTCTTCTAACATGTCTATGAAATTAGGCCTACTAATGTGGCGAGGCTGCTTCAAGAGGCGCTTACTCGAACAGGTAGCTCCGGGCCTGCTTCGAGAGCAAATACTTCTTTTCGGAGTCCCCGGCTGGATGACAAACAACCAAAGAGAAGACGCTCCTATGCAGTCGGGGAAAAGAATAAAAGGGCGAGGACCGATGCCCCCGAGTCATCTACGATAGCGATGGTGACTGGCCCTCCTTCCGGGCCGGTCATAGACACCGTGATGATTGATGATGATGAAGAAGCTAATGATGAGGGAGTTTCTCTACATAGAAAACGACGATCCTCATCATCTCAACAAGATGCTCAACCTGTTGAGAGAGTTACACCAACCGATGATGATGCCTCGGCACTTTGGGGAGAATTTGATTTAATAGATAATGTCGACTCCCATTTTTGGGCCCTAATTGCTGTGTCCGGTACTGCGGAGCTGAGTACCAGACCCTTGCCGTCTCTGGTTGGCGAGCATCCAACAACCAGCACTGCACTTAACTCAACTGCTTCACACTTTTTAACTCCATTAGCTTCATCTCCATCTTCACTAATACTAGCAACTGCTACATCACCTCCTCCGGCTACGTCTGACCATGAAGAAGATGTTCCTCTTCCACAGTCCCCAGTTCATGAGAATTTGGGGCAATAATTATGCTGTCCCTTCTGAAGATCCACAAAGGAGGAAGAACGTTACTCTTTCGGTCTCTACCAGATGCAACTTGCTATCCTTGCCGGTGAAGCTTGCTAATTATCTGAAGTCTTTGGCTTTAGAGAAAGACTAGGAAAAGATTCAAGCACTCTCAGGAGAGTATTTGTTGAACAACACTATGCATAACACTGCAGCGGTACGTTCCTTTCTTCCTTTATTAATTCTTCTATTTTTGGATGTGATCAGCTCCTGAATTTTACCTTTATTTATTTGTAGGCCAACTTTCTTGCTTCCGAGGTCCTTCAGAAGTTGATACGTGAAAAATAAGAGATTATCTCCGCACGGGATCAGCTTTTGGCAGAGTAAGAGCAACATGTCGCTCGCCTTTCAGAACTGGAAGCTAAAGTCGCTGAGGCTGTTGTATTGGAAGCTCGTTTGCGACAGAGTGAACAATAAGTAGTAACCCTTAGCCAAGAGATTAGCCCTCTGAGGGTTAGATTTGATGAAGCCAGGGCAAAATGGGTTGAAGTCCATGACATCGTTCTTGCTATAACCGAACGTGAGGCTGCCTCCGTTGAAAGAGTGATCAACTTAAAGGCAGCCTTGAACTCCAAAATTGAAGAGCTTCCTGCAGTGGGAGTGAGACACGCCCAGCTGGAAGAGAAGTATAGGAAAACTATCGAGCATAATAGGCTCTTTAGTTCAACTGTCCGCGACCTTGATGTCAGCCTCAAATCTGCTAGGTCCGACCGGAAAAACCTTTCTGCCGAGGTAACCAACTTAAAGAAGAACTCAAGCGCCAAGCGGCTTCCCTCATTATTGAAACAACTTATGCCATGTACAGCATGAGAAGAAAAACCTTGAAATAGGCCAAATGTGGTGTCATTGATTTTGATGCCAAAATTGCTAAGGCCCGCGAGATTGAGTTAGCTGCTAAAAGTGGACTCCCATCGAGGTCCGATGCACCTGGTTCTTCTGGTTCCGATTCTAAGTTTTCGGGAACTGAAGAAGAATCACAGGATGATGATGCCGAAGGCCAAACTGGTGAAAATGTTGAGCCATCGGTGGATCCATCTACTTCTTCCAGGGGCGCGAACACTTCTCTTCCTCCTGGTTCCGGAAACAATGCAGTTTAGCTTTTCTTTTCTTTTTTCAGTTCTCGTATCTATGCCATTTTGTCATGTTTTTATAAATAAAAACATCTTTAGCTCAAGTATTGTTTGAGTCTTCTCATTGTTAGAATATTCATACAAGCCTTTAATCTTTGCATTTTCTTTAAGAATTTTGCGCTAACGTTTTTGCGTCTTATTATGTGAAACTTTTTGTAACGACCCAACTGGCCGTTTTGAGTATTTACACCCCTTTTAACTATTTGAAATCTTGAAAAACTTCATATGATGTATTATGACGTGTGTGAATTTGTCGGTGTTGATTTTCAGGTGTTTCGGGATTAGTTCGGAAGAATGAATTTCATGTTGGAAGCTTAAATGAGAAGGGTTGACTGGAGTTTGACTTATGTGTAAACGACCCCGGAATAGAATTTTGATGATTTCAATAGCTCCGTATGATAATTTTGGACTTAGGAGCGTATCCGGAATTTTATTTGAAAGTCCATAGTTAAATTAGGCCTGAAATGGTTAAAATAGGAAGTTAAGTTTTGAAGTTTGACCGGGGAGTTGACCTTTTGATATCGGGGTCGGAATCTAGTTCATAAAATTTTCATAGCTCCGTTATGTCATTTATGACTTGTGTGCAAAATTTGAAGTCAATCGGAATTGATTTGATTAGTTTCGGCATCGAATGTAGAAGTTGGAAATTTTTAAGTTTCATTAAGCTTGAATTAGTGTATGATTCATGGTTTTAGCGTTGTTTGATATGATGTAAGGTTTTGAATAAGTTCGTATGATGTTTTAGGACTTGTTGGTGTATTTGGTTGAGGTCCCGAGGGCCTCGGGTGAGTTTCGGAAGGTTAACAGATCAAAATTTGGACTTAAACATCTGCTGGAATTTTTCTACTGGAAATCGAGGGTGGAAATGTCTGCTGGAAATCGAGGCTAGAAATCGAGGGCAGCGCCTGGACAGAAACTTTAAGTTATAAAATGGGGGGCTTCGTCCCATTTTCCATTTTTGACAAATTGGAGCTTGGGGAGAGGCGATTTTTGAGAGATTTTAAGGAAAAGCATCAGGGTAAGTGATTCTAAGTCAGATTTGGTCAATATACACGAATATATCATTGTTTTAATAATTTAATTAGTGTTTTGAGATGAAAATTTGGGAAAAATGAGGAAGAGTTATTGGACTAGAATTTTTAGGTTTTGAATGGGATTTCGTTATCGGATTTAGGTAAATTTGGTATGGTCAGACTCGTGAATGAATGGGCTTTCGGGTTTTGATGACTTTTATTGGATTTCGAGTCGTGGGGATTTTTGGCTATCATTTTGTATTTTCTTGTGGAATTGATTCCTTTAGCCTATATTGATTGTACTGTACTGCTTGTGGCTAGATTCAGGACATTTGGAGACTAATTCACGAGGTAATGGCATAGCGGAGTAAGAAATTACGCGATATTGAGGTAAGTAACACTTCTAAACTTGGTTCTGAGGGTATAAATCCCTGAATTTCGTGTTGTATGAATTGTTTGGAGATGACGCACATGCTAGGTGACAGGCATGTGGGCGTGCATCATAGAAATTGTGACTTAAATTGATTCCGTGGAGTTGCATAATTAAATAAATGACATTATCCGCATATCCTCCACGTGTTAGATAAATTGAGCTGAGACTTATATTAAAGATCATGTTTAGGCTACACACCGATATATTTTGGGACCCACATGGGTCGTATTTTTAATGTATTATTGTTTAAATTGTAATTTTTGTACTCAGTCACATCTATCACTTGCATATCTTATCTCAGTCTCTGTTGTCATTCATTGATACTTCATATCATCATGTCAGGTTTATTCTTCATGTTATTGAGAGCCCGAGAGACTGGAGATTCTGAGTGATAGTTATATTTATTTATTCATGCCTGGATCTGGCTATTATAGTGCTTGGGCTGAAGGAGCCCCTCCGGAGTCTGCACCCCCATATATATATATATATATATATATATATATATATATATATATATATATATATATATATATATATATATATATATATATATATATATATATATATATATATATATATATATATATATATATATATATATATATATATATATATATATATATATATATATATATATATATATATTGAGGGATGGATCTTCCGTGGGCATGGATCTTGCCCGAAGCATTTATATTGAGGGATGGATCATCCCTGGGCATGGATCTTGCCATAAGATATATATTGAGGGATGGATCTTCCCTGGGCATGGAGCATTTATATTGATGGATGGAATTTCCTTAGACATGGATCTTACCCGAATCATTGATATTCGGGGATGGATCTTCCCCTGGGCTGGATTGACCTTATACAGTACTGAGTGACTGACTGTCAGTTGTTGGATATACATATATATATTTGGGATGGATCTTCCCTAGGCTGGATTTGCCATATACAATACTGAGTGATTGAGTATTTTAGATTGTGAGTACACAGAGTTTTCACTAAGGTACATCACATACAGTGTGTACATTGGCATATAGATACAGAGATGTCATATTCCTCATATTATTCAGAATTGATTTATTTTATTTGTACTGAGAGTAACTGTTGAACGTGAAAGCATGCCTACATTTCTGTATTGTTATTTCTATACTGGACTGTACCTACTGAGCTCGTCACTACTTTCAGCCCAAAGGTTAGTCTTGTTACTTATTGAGTTGGTTGTACTCATACTACACTTTGCATCTCGTGTGCATATCCAGGTGCTCCTGGATACAGCTGCCGCTAGATTTCCGAGTTTATTTTGTTAGAGACTATCAAGGTAGCTGCTTGGCGTCCGTAGACTTTGACTTCCTTGCTTTTAGTTATTGTACTGTTCTATATTTTCAAACAGTGATTTTTATCAGTCAGAGTTTGTATTCATTTAGATGCTCATGTACCCAGTAACACCGGAGTTTTAGGAGTGTTTATATATGTATTTGTGAGATTTCTTCCGCTGAAATTAATTATTATGTTTTCAAACTTAAAAGATATTGTGGTTTATTGAGATTGTCGGCTTGCCTAGTATCGATATAGGCGTCATCACGACAGGTGAGATTTTGGGTCGTGACAAGTTGGTATCAGAGCCTAGGTTACATAGGTCTCACGAGTCATAAGCAGGTTTAGTAGAGTCTTGCGGATCGGTACAGAGACATCTGTACTTATCTTCGAGAGGCTGCCGAACCCTTAGGAATATTTCACTTTCTTCTATTCTGTCGTGCGAATTTGTTGGTTCCAAAAACTAAATTTTCTGCGATTCTATTCTCTCAAGATGGTGAGGATACGTACTACCAGATCAGATGGCTAGCCACCAGTGCCACCAGTTAGGGCCGCGAGAGGCCGGGGCCGTGGTAGAGGTCGGGGCCGTGGTAGAGGTCGAGGTGTAGCTCGTACAGCAGTTGGAGCAGCACTTGTAGTACCACCAGTTGCTCCAGCTCAGGAGCAAATTCCAGATATAGTTGAGATGGCAGGGCCAACTTAGGCACCCGCTGTGCCTATTGTGATTCCATGAACGAGGTTCGAGATGAGTATTATGTGTTTTGGTGATTGGTCAGTCCGGAGGACTTGAGGCCAGGGTTAGACCGCAGCTTAAGCTCGATTGTTTCGGATGTGGTGAGAACTTGTGCGTTTGGGCTTATGCGTCGGTAGTATCCCTATGAGTGGAATTTATGGTTCGATGGGCGGTTGAATAATTATATGATGAGTATGATGTGAATGCGTAATATGTTCAGGTGGGTTGAATGAGACGAATAAAGTTTACTTGTGACTCAAGAGTCTGCTATTGGGGTGCTTGATTCTTGTTTTGATATGACGTACAGTCTTGAGTTGTGAGTGCGTTGAGGGGTATGTCATGCTGTTTAATTGTGGAGCGAAGTAGATTTTCATGTCGTGTTGATGAGTTCAAACTCAGAAATATTAAGTGATTCCGTGGTAATTGTGGATGCGAAAGGGTATAGCAAGATGCCAATTTGAGGCTAAGCAGGTGGGTTATCTCCTGCGGAGTAATCTAGGTAGGTGTGTTCCTTATAATGTTGAGTGGAGAGTTTCTTTTCTACCAGCGGGGAATATGTGTTGAGATTTGAATTTGAATCTGGTTGAGAAAGTTGATTTGACTATCACGAGAATAAATGCGAACTTCGCGGATGATTGAGGTATTTTATTGTGGGTGTTGCATAAGCTTGAGAAGAATTTTCATTGAACTGACTGCAGTATTATGTCAGTAATAAAGTTTGGGTATTGTGAGTTATCGAGTGTTTTGTTCTATGTCTTTGAGCCAAGTAGGGGAACCTGCTATTGACAATTCAATTTCATGGATATATGTTAAATTTTAGTTTTGGTCTGAAGCATACTTGTGGATTAGTTATGACTTGCAGAGGTGGAGATCGAGGATGACTCGGGTAAGGAAATTCCTGGATACGGGTTACATTCCACTTTATGAAAATATGAAAAATTATGGAATGATTAAGTTGTTATTTTGAAGGATGTAGTGCACACTAAGTATGAATTTGATTGGTCGTGTTAAGGTAGGGTTACTTCTTTGAGTGTTGATTCTGCTAAAGGAGCACAGGTCTTTCGGCCCGTTTGGGCGGAACAAATTAGATTTGAGTAGAGTGGATGACTCTCGAGAGGGTTCTAATGGATTCAAAATATATGTGTGGCAATTAAAAAATTTTTGAATTTGTATATCACTAGAATCGGTTACTTGCATTGGATGGTATCGGGACGTGCGGTAATTCTGTTTGACTATGGATTCAATATTTCAGTATAAGAAAGGAAAGAGGAACAATTTTAAATTCACATAAGGTCCTTAAGAGTAGGTGTCTTGGTTGTGGTATTTATGGGGGTGCTTAAGAGGAATACAATGGCTTATGGCCCTTAGGGCGGTGTGGTTTTATATTAGGATGTCTTGTAGTGAGCTGTGGGTAAGTATGGTAGTGTTCTGACAAGGAGAAGTGTCAGCTTGAGGGTAATTCAGAAAGAAACTCGAAGAAATTAGGACAACTGGGTAGTAGGCTAGACCAGTATGGTAATGGTATGTTCGGTTCTTTTGGGGTAATTATGATGTGGTGAGACTTTACAGATGTTTTGGTGGCAATATTCTTGGGTTTGGTGACCTGCCTGGCTTGGTCGAGCTAGAGGAATTCAGTTCTGATAACTTGATTATGTGCAAATGGATTTCAAAGTGTTCTTGATGGTTACTACCATGGTTCGAACCAGATATTTTCTACCGGTGTGGGGGACATGTTGTGTATCCTGATTTCCTCCTGGATGAGTGCAAATGGAAGGTTTCTAACTAACCGGGTATGTAATTTGCTGGTGACTCAGAGTTGATAATGAGATTCTCGTGGTTTTCACGTGATTGCATGATAAACTGCTGATATAGCTATCAGAACTGAATTCCACTAGCTCGACCAAGCCAGGCAACTCACCTAGTTGATAGACTGCTGATATTCAAATTATTGCTATTTGGCACGGAAGAATTATGGAAGTATTCCTAGTGGGATGATCGTGCATGAAGGATGTGATAGTCATTCGAGTGTTGGAGTTGTGATCAGTTACGATGGTTCATGTGTTCTATGAATTTGGGGGACTTGGAGTTCTCAGAAGCAAATTGTTCAGGGTTGCGACTTGTTTGAGGTGAGTATTTTATTTAAACTCAGTGGAGGCACTAATTGCGTTAATTATTTATGATAGTTGCGCGCCACGAATGCGTACTTATGTGAGGTTTGAGCCATGTGCGGGCATCGGGGCAAGTATTCATACTCGAAAGAATGCTTAGGCAAAGATATTTCCTAGAGTTCACTGTTAAGCGTAAAGTTATAATGTTTCTCGTATTCGTAACTTTGTCGAGAACTATCTGGATTACACTTGAGGTTAAAAAGAGGCTAATTCCTTGAATAAATTGGGTAGTTACTATTTCTACGTTAACTTGCCGATTTGAGTGGTGATAGCACACTTTGCACCTGCCTACTCTTTGGCATGTTATTTATACCAGTCCAGGAGCGTGAGAATCTTAATTCATTTATCATATACATGTGTACTTATTTGATTGCTCTTGTATGATATGCTTGGACTGGAGGCGTGTGACCATGCAAGGTAGATTATATTGTTGGCACGTGAATTGTCCGTGCGGGTCCGAATATTGATACTATAGCACGTGAGTTGTCCGTGCGAGTGATGTTAATGTGAGCTCTAGAAGAGCTGGTTACTGTTATTAAATTTGTGTGTCTTGGTTCTACTATATATAATGAGCTTATAACATTGCTGCTGTGGTGGTGCTTGTTGAACTTGCAATACGGTTCTCTTCTTTGAGACATCTTCCATTTTGGGTACAAGGTTGGGCAGTTGTGGCTTGAGTTGTATTGGCGTGGCATGTCTGTGGAATAGTTGTGTTTAATAGTATAAGGTCATTGGACCTAGAATGGGTACTATCAAGTTTGATTACGGTATATTCGGGAGAATAATATTGAAAGTCGGCTTAGAAGGTGATTATGGTTCTGGTTGGGGTGAGAGAGCTCCATGGCTAGTTGATCTGATGAGTGGTTATGAGTTTTTGATTATTTCTTTTATCATTGGCAGTGTACGAAGGTTTTGGAATGAGGTTTTGTTGAATGTGGGGTTTTATACTGGTACTCGGTTGGTTTTGAGTAGTTACTGTGATCGGGAATGGTACTGCGAGTATGCGAATTGTGTAGTATGTTATGTGATTATATCTGAGATTATGGTTATGGCTTGATACAACTTGTTCAGATGTGAGATTCGTGTCTTGAAAAGAATTCTAGATGTTAGAAATTGGGCTCCAAGGTTTTTGGGCTAAGGTTAAATTAATTATTTTGAATTATGTTGTGTTGTAAGGCCTATAAAGAATAGGGTGACGTGGGATCACCCCCGAGTATGTGCGTTGAGAGGTGGAATAGATATTTGAAGGTTTAGGAACAACTCTTGGCACGTTTGAGGACGAACATATGTTTAAGTGGGGGAGAATATAACGACCCGACCGGTCGTTTTGAGTATTTACACTCCTTTCAACTATTTGAAGTCTTGAATAGATTCATATGATGTATTATGACGTGTGTGAATTTGTCGCTGTTGATTTTCAGGTGTTTTGGGATTAGTTCGGAAGAATGAATTTCATGTTGAAGGCTTAAATGAGAAGGGTTGACCGGAGTTTGACTTATGTGTAAACGACCCCGGAATAGAATTTTGATGATTCCAATAGTTCCATATGTTGATTTTGGACTTAGGAGCGTGTCCGGAATTTTATTTGGAAGTCCATAGTTAAATTATGCCTGAAATGGCTAAAATAGGAAGTTAAGTTTGGAAGTTTGACCGGGGAGTTGACTTTTTTATATCGGGATCAGAATCCAGTTCTGAACATTTTCATAGCTCTGTTATGTCATTTATGACTTGTGTGCAAAATTTGAGGTCAATCGGAATTAATTTGATTAGTTTTGGCATCGAATGTAGAAGTTGGAAATTCGTAAGTTTCATTAAGCTTGAAGTAGGGTATGATTCGTGGTTTTAGCGTTGTTTGATGTGATTTGAGGTTTCGACTAAGTTCGTATGATGTTTAAGGACTTGTTGGTGTATTTGGTTGAGGTCGCGAGTGTCTCGGGTGAGTTTCGGATGGTTAACAGATCAAAATTTGGACTTAAACAACTGCTAGAATTTTTCTGTTGGAAATCGAGGCTGGAAATATCTGCTGGAAATTGTGGGCAGGAAATCGAGGGCAGCGCCTGGACAGAAACATTAAGTTATAAAATGAGGGCTTCATCCCATTTTCCATTTTTGACAAATTGGAGCTTGGGGAGAGGCGATTTTTGAGAGATTTTCAAGGAAAAATATCGGGGTAAGTGATTCTAACTCGGATTTGGTCAATATACACAAATATATCATTGTTTTCATCATTTAATTAGTGTTTTGAGATGGAAATTTAGGGAAAATGAGGAAGAGTTCTTGGACTAGAATTTTTAGGTTTTGAATGGGATTTCGTTATCGGATTTGAGTAAATTTGGTATGGTTAGACTCGTGAGTGAATGGGCTTTCGGATTTTTGTGACTTTTCTCAGATTTTGAGACGTGAGCCCGGGGGCCGAGTTTGAGCCGATTTCGGATTTTTGGCTATAATTCTATATTTTCTTGTGGAATTGATTCCTTTAGCCTATATTGATTGTACTGTACTGCTTGTGGCTAGATTCAGGACCTTTGGAGACCAATTCACGAGGCAAGGGCATAGCAGAGTAAGAAATTTCGCGATTTTGAGGTATGTAACACTTCTAAACTTGGTTCTGAGGGTATAAATCCCTAAATTTCAAGTTGTATGAATTGTTTGGAAATGACGCACATGCTAGGTGATAGGCGTGTGTGCGTGCATCATGGAAATTGTTACTTAAATTGATTCCGTGGAGTTGCATAATTAAATAAATGACATTATCCGCATATCTTCCACGTGTTATATAAATTGAGTTGAGACTCATATTAAGGATCATGTTTAGGCTACACACCGATATATTTTGGGACCCACATGTGTCGTATTGTTAATGAATTATTGTTTAAATTACAATTTTTATACTCATTCACATCTATCACTTGCATATCGTATCTTAGTCTCTTTTGTCATTCATTGATACTTCATATCATCATGTCAGGTTGATTCTTCATGTTATTGAGATCCTGAGAGACTGGAGATTCTGAGTGATAGTTATGTTTATTTATTTATGCCTGGATCTGGCTATTATAGCGCTTGGGCTGAAGGAGCCTCTCCGGAGTCTGCACCCCCCTGTGTGTGTGTGTGTGTGTGTGTATATATATATATATATATATATATATATATATATATATATATATATATATATATATATATATATATATATATATCTGGGATGGATCTTCCCTGGGCATAGTGAGCGCGGTTGATTTATATTGAGGGATGGATCTTCCCTTGGCATGGATCTTGCCCGAAGCATTTATATTGAGGGATGGATCTTTCCTGGACATGGATCTTGCCAGAAGCATTTATATTGAGGGATGGATCCTCCCTGGGCATGGATCTTTCCCGAATCATTTAGATTGAGGGATGGATCTTCTTTGGGCATGGATCTTGCCCGAAGAATTTATATCGAGGGATGGATCTTTCCTGTGTATGGATCTTGCCATAAGATATATGTTGAGGGATGGATCTTCCCTGGGTATGGATCTTGCCCGAAGTATTTATATTGAGGGATGGATTTTCCCTAGACATAGATCTTGTCGAATCATTGATATTCGTGGATGGATCTTCCCCTGGGCTGGATTGACCTTATACAGTACTGAGTGACTGACTGTCAGTTGATGGATATACATATATATTTGGGATGGATCTTCTCTGGGCTGGATTAGCCATATACAGTACCGAGTGATTGAGTATTTAAGATTGTGAGTACACAGAGTTTTCACTAAGGTGCATCACATACAGTGTGTACATTGGCATGTAGATACAAAGATTTCATATTCCTCATATTGTTCAGAATTGATCTATTTTATTTGTATTGAGAGTAATTGTTGAACTTGAAAGCATGCCTACATTTCTGTATTGTTATTTCTATACTGGACTGTACCTACTGAGCTCGTCACTGCTTTCAGCCCAAAGGTTAGTCTTGTTACTTATTGAGTTGGTTGTACTCATACTACACTCTGCACCTCGTGTGCAGATCCAGGTGCTCTTGGATACGGCGACTGCTAGATTTCAGAGTTTATTTTGTTGGAGACTATCAACGTAGCTGCTTGGCGTCCGCACACTTTGACTCCCTTCTTTTTAGTTATTGTACTGTTCTATATTTTCAGATAGTTATTTTTATCTGTCAGACTTTGTATTCATTTAGATGCCTATGTACTCAGTGGCATCGGTGTTTTGGGAGTGTTTATATATGTATTTGTAAGATTTCTTCCGCTGAATTTAATTATTATATGTTTAAACTTAAAAAAAATGGTGGTTTATTGAGATTGTCGGCTTGCCTAGTATCGATATTGGCGCCATCACGACATGTGAGATTTTGGGTCGTGACCTTTTTGGGTGTATTCTCCCCGAAAACAGTTTTGGCTCCGGGCATCAACCCTTTTCCGTGAGGGCTTTGATAAGTATTTGCGCAAGTTTACCTTTTGCGTCCTTTTCGTGTGCGGCTTCGGGTGTATTTTTCTCTAATGGCACTTTTATTTCCGGGCATAAATTCTTTCGGAATCAGCCCTTTACCGTGAGAGTTTTTATAAGAGAGGGCCCTCTTATGTTTACGATGCTCTTGAAGAGGACGTCTCCTGTTCATTACGGCACTAGCATTTAAACTACTTGTTTAACTTTCAAATAATAAAGTTAATTCATCGTTCAGACAAGAAACAAGATAAAAATAAAAGGATTTCATTTTATTCCTTCTATTTTCAAAAAATACATAAGCATTTGCTATGCTGAAAAGAAATCGCCATTACTTGTGGCTAACTTGTACAAATTATTTCTACGGGGCTGTTCGCGCAGTCCTCGGTCCCGATGATGTAATTATATTTCCGGTTTTTTATTCCCGGTCGACATGACAGTCATTGTTGTCGTATCCTCATATCATTTCCCCCAATGTTCGAATGCGAAGAATGCGAATTGGAACACTGGAAGTCTTGTATCTTTGAACATTCCACTAATGCATTGCTAGATAATCCTTGACTTGGTAACACACTTTATTTCCCCTTAGGAATTGATGCTATCGCGTGACAGACTATCTAACAACCCTCTAGTAGTTTGTGCTCGTGTATGATCAGATAACCTTTGCTCAATAGCAAACTTAACTTCTCGGTAGGAATTTGCTATAAAGCAAAAGATTATCTAACCATCCCAAAGTGGATCTCTGCTTGTGTGCCTTGCTATTAAAGATCTTTTTGTTGTTGTCTTCATAGTATGCTTTCTGTTGCTGCCTAGTTAAAAGCCTTGCCCGAAAAATCCAATTGGGACAAAAACTGAACTATGGAAAAAGGAGTGCAGCACATACTTTCTGATCGGATAATGTTCATCAGCAATAATATCTTTTGAGGTGTGCCACGTTCCAATTGCTGGGCAACTTCTCTCCATTTTGGTTTTCCAACTCGTATGAACCTTTTCCGGTGATAGATGAAACCCAGTAGGGGCCTTCCCACGTTTGGCTAAAAAATTTCGATGCTTAAGCACACATAAGGTTCGATGTAGATCCAACATTAGTCTAATTCTAGATTCCATGTGAACTAGCAGTAGTAAATAACACAATTGGTTTAATAAAATTGTTAATTCTCAACCAAAAAGAAAAACTTTACTAGTTTACCATTATATGAACTTTGCTATAGTTTACAAAAAGGACCAAGAGTCCGTTTAATTTGAGTTCATGTATGTATGCAATGCATGCATGTATGTATCTACGCATACATACATACATACATACATACATACATACATATATATATATATATATATATATATATATATGTATATGTGTGTGTGTGTGTGTGTGTGTTGCGCGCATGTTTAATTGGATCAAATGGTGTTGCGAGGAGTTTCGACCTAATTCTTAGCTTTGGTTTTTGATTTTTCCCTCATCAGTTCTGTCACGCCCCGACCTCATGGAGCGCGACCGGCACTCAGCAGAGTTACCCCAGTCGAGAAAGCCTGCACAGTGCCGTCTACCCAACTCACCCATGAATAAAAAAAAGAATACATTTCATTAATTAAACATTAAGAGGTCATGTCATTAACACCAGTTCATTTCCATTAGTTACGTCATTAACATTTCCCAAAATAGTACACTATACATTCGTAGCTAAAGTGGGACAGATGATACAATTACAACGCGTTTAGTTCAACCTTCCCAAAACAAGATACCGATACAACCCACACTATGTCTACGGAGCCTCTAACAGAAACAAAAGAGTGCTATGACAGTGCCAGCGACAAGGCCTCGGCTATACCTCAAAACACTATGTACAAAGGATAAGAGATACATGACCCCAAAATAAAGTGGGGCTCACCAAGTCAGAGGGTGTGCTGCTATCACTGGTCAATACCACCTGCTATGGAACCACCTGCATCCATTAAAGATGCAGAGCCCCCGGCAAAAGGGACGTTAGTACATATGGAATAATACTAGTATATAAAATTAAACACCCTCTCAATAGAACGAGTAACAGTAAACAGAGATTAAAGTATGAAATCAATAAGAGACTCAACCAGTATCAAGGTGTCAAGTTAGGGTAAAGGTAAATTTCAAGTAAGTTTCATTAATTTAAGTTGGGAGATCTTTAGCACCGATACACCACCATGTGTTAACACGGAGTCCGATCTCAGCCCGACCGGCTAAGCCGTCTCACCCAGAGACATACACTCACAATACCACCATGTGTACGGTATGGCATCCAATCTCATCCCAATCGGCTAAGCCGTCTCACCACAATGTCGTGTGGGTCGACATCACATTACAATTCACTAGCAGTAATCTCATCCCATTTAAGGGGAAATATCTCAACACACCAATCTCATCCCATATGAAGGAAAACAATCTCATCACATTAACACGGAGATTTACCCCTCAATCACTCCTACACCGTCACGTGTAGTTTCGTTTTTAGGTTGTTCTGATCTACCCTTCCTCGGTGGCTAAACGATACTCCCAAGACATTTATTATTAAAAGAATTTACCACTCATTTCATATTCTTTTACATGTCATTCATTTTACTGGCACCATTGGCCATAATGCAATATCATTCTTGGCACGTTGGTCGTACTTCATAATTCATGCTCACTCTTTCACTTTCAAACATCATCATGGCTAATCAACAACAAGGCCTTTCAAATTACGACTTTAAACACATACTTGAGCAAATTAGGGTCTTAGACACATGTGATTTCTTATAAAATTTGGGTGTGATCACTTTAATTTGGACTTGACTTGAAGTCACAACATTCTACTACATACTCATACTTCAAATACTCTCCCGAAGAATAACACAATATGATAAGAATATTCCGGAATATATTTTGAACATATTCATATATATACTCCATCTGACACCAAACTTATTCAAAAAAGTCAATTCATAATGGACAACTCGGGACTTACAAGATCATCATGGAAATTCAATTCTAAGAGAGAAGTTTAGCCAATATACCTCGCCTCGAGCTTTTTAAATTACTACAATATTCGGAAATTGTTAACCTCGTCGATCTATTTAGAAATATAGAAAAATTGAACACAAATTAGGAGAGAGTTCATAGTTCTAGCCCACTTGAGCATTTTATCAAACACTAGGTGTGCATTAAGGTTTCAAGGTCCTCCTATGGTGGATTCTTTCATCCCACTACCCAAAGTTTACCCATAAGAGCTCAACAATCTTCCCACTACCCTTGGTGGTACATGTATGTAAAATAAATAACTCTCATACCCAAGAATCATATTCCTAATTATCCATATTCTACCTAAACTCGATATTGAAGACTAGGGTTAGAACCTTACTTCTTGGATGGAGACCTTGTGAGTTTTCCTTGTGAATTCTCCAAGTCGTGAGTAAGAATTGATAAACAATTAGCCTAGGGTCTCCTTCTCTATCTCTAGAACACTCTCCCTTCTTTCTAAAATATCAGATTTCTCTCTTAAAACGAGCCCTAAGGGCTTTTAATCAAAATAGGGTTGGGTAAAAAAAATTAAAAAAATGAAGCCCCGACACAAATCCGCAGTCACATATGCGACCGCATAACGTTTCTGCGGTCCGCAAAATGGATCATACAATGTCCCTCTGAACTGGGCAATTCTGCCTCATTCTGCGGTTGGTCTGCAGTCCGTAGACCTATTTTACGGTCGTATAATGCGCCGCAGAACTCCCCTCCTGAAAATTTCATGCTGGGACTATGATGGGTCCGCAGACCTATTTTGCGGTCGTATAATGCGCCGCAGAACTCCCCTCCGGAAAATTTCATGCTGGGACTATGATGGGTTATGCGGCCGCATAATGGACTGCATATGGATCCAAAAATTTTGCCCAAATTTCTGCCTCGGTCTGCGGCAGATATATGGTCCGTAGATCAATTTTGCGATCACAGAATGGACCGCAGAAAACGCCCTGTATTTCTAAAAATGTTCTTCAACTCCCCAACGCACTGTTCAACCCAAAAAGTCCGAACCGCATCCCTAAAATTGCCAACGCATAAGCCTATTTCGGCACCACAAAACCCCGGGTCTTAAGTAAAATTTCACGGGGCATTACAAGTTCGTAAAGTTGTGGTCATGAATATGGTATGAGGGAATATAAAGTTGTCTTAAGTTTTGGTTTTCTTGCTCTGGCTCAATTTGATCATCTACAATTTTGCAAAGTTTAAATATCTTTTATTTCCCACTAAATAGCTAGCTCTGTAAAATACAAAGAAAGAGAAAGAAAATACAAAAAAAATTAAATATAAACGACAATATGATAAAGTTTGAATAACAATTTTAAGCAGCCGCAAGTGATTTAATACTTCCCATAATTACATGAGTGCGATTAGTCATTAAACAGAACATAAAATTAAACACAAATAATATATCAGAAATACTCGTAGAATATGAACATTGTCATCAAGTTCCTAGCTTTGGCAATATTTTCCACAAGGATAAGGGCAAGATATCTCTTGGAATTTACTACTCTCGACAAAGAACCCCTCACGAACTTCTTGAGCAATTTTCTTTACAATATAATTAGTAGTAAGTCTCATTAATCGTCAAAAGAATATATTGGGAAAATTTTAGAAAACAAAAGGGAAATTAATGACTTATGGTAAAAAGAAAACATAAAATGGACCTTATCAGCCAATGTTGGAGAGTTGGGGTATAACCAGTAAATCGGTTGTTCAATGCCTTTGTGAGAATGGCAGGAGGTTATGAAATATCCACTTGGTGAAGTTGGTCTTATTCTATTTATAACTGCCCTTATAAATATTATCCTGAAATCTAAAAACAATAACTCAAGGGATGATTAATTAAGAGATGATTAATTCTCACCCTCTTATTATTTTTATCACATGAATAAGGTTAAAAGAGAAATATATCAATTGGTATTGACCTTGGAGAGTTTGGATTTGATTTGGTGAGCATATATTTATGTCTTTGTTGCAATATGTCCACTCATTATAAGGAACCAAACTGTTATTTATCTATATTTGTAAAGATCAATCAAAAGGCAAATCCATTTATAATCCTAAGGGAAATAAAAGAAATAAAAATAATTTGGTTATAATAAATAAATACTAATAACATGAATATATATTTCTAACCTGCCAAGAGTCATAGGCCGAATTAATAACGAAAAGTGGTGTCCAAATATGTTGTACTAGATATTCAAGGAAGAAGCACGGCCGTGATGGCACCTATCATGTACTAGGCAAGCCGACTACTCAGACATTTCCAACACTGTTAACCTTTGAAATATACTAAAACAGTTTAAATAAATAAAAATCTCATAAAACAAGATAGAATGTCATAACTCAATACATAAGTCTTCCCAAAATCGGGGTGTTACTGAGTACATGAGCATCTACATAATGACATAGTCTGGTACACTGTCTAGAAACTAGAACTGAATGAATAACTGAAAGATAAGGGAGGAGAGTCAAGGTCTGCGGACGCCAAGAAGCTACCTCGATGATCTCCGAATGCCTGAACTCTGTGAATCTGCACACGAGGTGCAGGGTGTAGCGTGAATACAACCAACTCAATAAGTAACAAATCTAACCTTTGGGCTGAAAGTAGTAACGAGTTTGAGGAATACAGTCCACATGCAGTATTAACAGTACGGACACTTACAACAAATATGACAGTGATATCTCAGAAATTTATAATCTACAAGTAAAGGTACATGAATTTAGACATGATTTCAGGTTTTGCAATAAAACTCGACACATAACAGGGCAGATCCAGCCCCAAATGCAAATAAACCAGGGCAGATCCAGCCCAAAAGTAAATAACTGCTAGCATTGCACCCACTGTGGATGTTCAGACTCCGGAGGGGCCGATCCAGCCCAAGCGCTATAATAAGCCAAATCCTGGCATGAATCAATAAAGCATGTTACGGCGTGCAGCCCGATCCTATGAATATCACTCACAATAGACCCTCAGTCTCACTCAGTCATTAATCTCTCTAGTCTCTCGGGCTCATCAGAATCATGATAATCAGCCCAAACAATGATGATATGATGTATCAAATAAAGGACAATAAAAGCTGAGAAATATTATTCAAATAATAGTTGTGTTTGAGTACAATTTCAAATTAAGCAAATAATTCAACATGTAACATGACCTCTATAGGTCCCAACAGTACCAACACGGAGCGTAAGCAGGATTTCTAACATGACTGGCAGCTCAATTGCTCTAACACATGGTGAAACTACGGGTAACAGCAAGATTATTCAACTATACAATTCCACGAAATCGACCAAGTCACAATTCTTATGGTGCGCGCCCACACACTCGTCACCTAGCATGTGTTATACCTCAACAATAATTACATAACACGTAATTTGGGGTTTCTTACCCTCAGAACCAAGTTTAGAAGTATTACTTGCCTCAAACTATGCAAATCCCTACTCCGACAAGCCCTTGCCTCGCGAAACGGGCTCTGATTGCCTCAAAGCTAGCCACAAACAGTTCGATACAATCAACATGAGCTAAAGGAATCAATTCCATAATAAAATACTAAGCTCTTAATCAAAAGTCAAAAAGTCAACTCAAAAGTAACCCCCGGGCCACCGTCTCAGAATACGGTAAAAGTCACAAAATTCGAACGCACATTCAACCACGGGTCCACCCATACCAAAATTAATCAAATCCGATGCCAAAATCTTGATCAAATCCCCAAAATTCGGCCTAAGGACTTTCCTCCATTTTCCCTTAATGTTTCAACTCAAATAACTAATTAAATGATGAAATCAAAGATATAAACATGAAATTTAACCAAAAGTAAGTAAGAATCACTTACTCCAATCACTCCCTTAAAAATCTCCCCAAGAATCACCTCCAACGGAGCTCCCAAAATCAAATTTGTGATATGAACTCAAACCCTCGTTTTTGAAATATTTAAAGTATGCCCAGATATCCTTAATCACAATCGCGGAAACACCTTCGCGATCGCGAAGCACAAATTCCACTGGCCCCAAGACTTCCTCTACGCGATTGCATACACATTCATGCAAACGCGAAGCATAGGCTTCCCAGGCCTACGCGATCGTGGATACACCGACGTGTTCGCGTAGAACAATGTGTGTGGCCAGCTCTTGCCTCCTTTTTGCTCTTCACAAATGCGGCTTTGCCCACGCGTTCTCGATGCACTGATTTCCCAGCCAACGCGATCTCATGCCAGAATTGGCGATCGCATTGAATAAAATACCACAGCTGCTCTAATTAGCCTACGCGATCGCGGACCTTCCTACGCGATCGCGTATAAGGAAACCAGATCAGTGCACCAAAAAATTTCAGCAATTCTCCAAGTCCAAAAATTGATCCGTTAACCATACGAAACTCATCCAAGTCCCCCAGGACCTCAACCAAATATACCAACAAGTCTTTAAATATGATACAAACTTAGTCGAGCCTTCAAATTACATCAAACAGCGCTAAAACTATGAATCGCGCATCGATTCAAGCCTAATGAACTCTTGAACTTCTAACCTCTACATTCGATGCTGAAACCTATCAAATCACGTCTGATTGACCTCAAATTTTGCACACAAGTCACAAATGATACAACAGACCTATTCGAACTCCCATAACCAAAATCTGAGCTCGGTAATCACAAATTCAACTCTTGGTCAAATTTCAAAATTTTCGAAGCTTCTAATCTTCCAACTTTCGCCATTTTAAGCCTAATTCAACTACGGGCATCCAAATCACTATCCAGACACGCTCCGAAGTCCAAAATCACCAAACGGAGCTAACGAAACCATCAAAACTCCATTCCGGAGTCGTTTACACATAAGTCAATATCTGGTCAATCTTTTCAACTAAAGCTCCCAACCTTGAGACTAAGTGTCTCAACTCATTATGAAACCTCCCCGGAATAGAACCAACTACCCCGGCAAGTCAAATAGTAACTATTAAGCATTAAATGAGTAGTAAATAGGGGAACGGGGCAACAACACTCAAAACGACCGACTGGGTCATTACATCCTTCCCCTCTTAAACAAACGTTCGTCCTCGAAAGGGTCTAAACATGTACCTGGAGTCTCAAATAGGCGTGGATATCTGCTCCGCATCTACCGCTCGATCTCCCAAGTAGCCTGCTCAACTGGCTGACCTCTCTACTACACCTTTACTGAAGTTAAGCCCTTTGAACTCAACTTTAGAACCTGCCGACCCAAAATGGCCACCGGCTCCACATCATAAGTCAAATAACCCCTCCAACGGAATCGTGCTGAAATCCAAAACATGAGACGGATCACCGACATACTTCTGGAGCATAGAAATATGAAATACTGGATGAACACTTGATAGACTAGACGGCAAGGCAAGCTTGTATGCCACCTTTCCAATCTTTTGAAGCACCTCAAACGGCCTAATATACCAAGGGCTCAACTTTCCCTTCTTTCCGAACCTCATAACACCCTTCATGGGTGAAACCTTTAGCACTAACTTCTCCCCAACCATGTAGGCAACATCCCGAACCTTCCGATCGGCGTAACTATTCTATCTAGACTACGCTGTGCGAAGCCGCTCCTGAATCAATTTAACCTTGTCCAAAGCATCCTGAACCAAGTCAGTACCCAATAGCCTAGCCTCACTCGGTTCAAACCATCCTACCATAGACCGGCATCGTCTCCTATACAAAGCCTCATACAGAGCCATCTGAATGCTCGTGGTAGCTGTTGTTGTAGGAAAACTCCGCGAGCGGCAGGAACTGATCCCAAGTACCCCCAAAATCTATGACACAAGCACGTAGCATATCCTCCAATATTTGAATAGTGTGCTCGGACTGCCCGTCCGTCTGAGGGTGAAACGATGTACTCAGCTCAACCTGTGTGCCCAATTTCCCCTACACGACTCTCCAAAATTGCGATGTAAACTGCGTGCCCCGATCTGAAATGATAGACACTAGCACACCATGAAGGCGAACAATCTCGCGAATGTAAATCTCAGCTAACTGCTCTGAAGAATAGGTAGTCCCAACTGGAATGAAATACGCGGACTTGGTCAGCCGATCCACAATAACCCAAATGACATTAAACTTCCTCGAAATCTGTGGGAGCCTAACTACAAAATCCATGGTAATACGCTCCCATTTCCACTCCGGAATCTCAAGCCTCTGAAGAAATCCGCCCAGTCTCTAATGCTCATACTTTACCTGCTGACAATTTAGGAACCGAACTACAAACCCCACTATATCCTTCTTCATCATCCTCCACCAATAGTGCTGCCTCAAGTCTTGGTACATCTTCACGGCACCTGGATGAATGGGGTACCACAAACTTTGGGCCTCCTCAAGAATCCACTCACGTAGCCCATCTATATTAGGCACACAAATCCGACCCTGCATCCTCTACACCCCATCATTCCTAATAGTAACATCCTTGACATCACCGTGCTGAACCGTGTCCTTAAGGATAAGAAAATAGGGATCATCATGTTGGTGCTCTCTGATGAGATCATATAAGGAAGACCGAGAAACCACACAAGCTAGAACCTGGCTCGGCTCTGAAACATCTAATCTCACGAACTGGTTGGCCAAGGCCCGAATATCCGCTGTAAGCGGTCTCTCACCAACAGGAATGAATGCAAGGCTACCCATACTCACCGCCTTTCTACTCAAGGCATCGGCCACCACATTGGCCTTCCCGGGATGATACAGAATGGTGATATCATAGTCCTTTAACAGCTCCAAACATTTTTGCTGCCTCAATTTAGATCCTTTTGTTTGAACAAGTACTGGATACTCTGATGATCTGTAAATACCTCACAAGACACACCGCAGATATAATGCCTCCAAATCTTCAATGTATGAACGGTGGCAGCCAACTCTAAATCGTGGACGGGGTAGTTCTTCTCATGACGCTTCAACTGACGTGAAGCATAACCAATCACTCTACCCTCCTAAATCAAGGCACACCCAATACCGATCCGAGAAGCATTACAATACACTGTATAAGAGCCAGAAGCTGAAGGCAAAACTTGAACTGGAGTTGTGGTCAAGGTAGTCTTAAGCTTCTGAAAGCTCTCCTCACACTTATCCGACCACCTAAAAGGAGAACCCTTCTCGGTCAATTTGGTCAAAGGCGATGCATTAGACGATAAACCCTCCACGAAGTGACGATAATAATCGGCCAAGCCGAGAAAGCTCTGAATCTCTGTAGCTGAGGACGGTCTGGGCCAACTCTAAACCGCCTCTATCTTCTTTGGATCCACCTTAATCCCCTCGCTGGACACCACGTGACCCAAGAACGCCACTGAACTACGCCAAAACTCACACTTGGAGAACTTGGCATAAAACTTCTTATCCCTCAACCGCTGCAACACAATCCTCAAATGCTGGGCATGCTCCTCCTGGCTACGTGAGTACACCGGGATATCATCAATGAATACTATAACAAACGAGTAGAGATAAGGCTGAAATACATTGTTCATTAGATGCATGAATGTTGCTGGGGTGTTGGTCATCCCAAAAAGGAACTCATAGTGACCATAACGGGTCCTAAATGCCGTCTTTAGAATATCCGTGTCTCGAATCTTCAACTTGTGATATCCAGAACTCAAATCAATCTTACAGAACACCCTCGCTCCCTAAAGCTAGTCAAATAGATCATCAATACACGGCAAAGGATACTTGTTCTTGATTGTAACTTTGTTCAGCTGCTTATAGTCGATGCACATCCTCATAGTACCATCCTTCTTCTTCACAAATAGAACCGGTACACCTCAAGGCGACACACTGGGCCTAATAAATCCCTTATCAAGAAGTTCCTAAAGATGTTCTTTCAATTCCTTCAATTCAGCTGGTGTCATTCGATACGGAGGATTAGAAATGGGATGAGTGCCCGGCACCAAGTCAATATCCCTGCGGGCGGCATGCCCGACAGTTCTGCAGGAAACACATCCGAAAAGTCTCGCACCACCGAAACAGAATCAATAATAGGGGTATCAACAACCACATCCTTCACAAAGGCCAAATAAGACTGACACCCCTTCCCAACCATTCGTTGGGCCTGCAAATAAGAAATCACCCTGCTACGAACATAATCTAGAGAACCTCTCCACTTGATCCTTGGCAATCCCGGCATTGCCAATGTCACGGTCTTAGCGTGATAATCCAAAATAGCATGACACGGAGACAACCAATCCATGCCCAAGATCACATCGAAATCGACCATACTAAGCAATAAGAGATCAACTCTAGTCTCCAATCCCCCAATAGTCATTACACACGACCAGTATACACGGTCCACAACAATAGTATTTCCCACCAGCGTAGATACATGAACAGATGAAACTAAGGACTCACGGGGCATATCTAGATAATAAATAAAATATAATGATACATACGAATAAGTGGAATCGAGGTCAAATAATACAGAAGCATCCCTATGGCATACTGAGACAATACCTGTGATCACTATGTCTGATGCAACGGAATATGGCCTGGTAGGAATAGCATAGAATTGGGCCTGACTGCCACCTAATCGGCCTCCCCCTCTAGGGCGACCTCTAGCTACCTGAGCCCTACCCCGAGCTGGCTAGGTGGGTGGTGAAGTAACTGGTGCTGAAGTCGTGGCCTGATTCCTTTGCTGAGCTGGACCTCCCGTAGGGTGGGGACAAAACTTCTTTACATGACCCAACTCTCCACACTCAAAACATCCCCTCTTAGAAAATGGTGGCAAATACTGAGGCGGACCCCGAGAACCAGAATAACTACTAGGGGAAACTGGTGTAGATGAACCCTGAACTGAAGGTGCACGAGATGAACTCTAAGCTGGGAGAGCAATGAGAGATGACTGACCTGGTCTAGCACTGTACGAACCATGGCTAGATGATGTACCACGATGAGCTGGTCGGGCCATCTGAGCGGGCCTATAAGGACGACCCCTATTGTGGTAGGACTACCCCCCAGAAAGAACACCACTGAAACCACGAGGCCTCTTGGCCTCCCTCTCCTCACGCTCTTGATTACAAACCATCTCCAGCCGCTGAGCAATATCAACCACCTTGTTGATATTGCTTGAAGACCGATTGGAGAAATCTGAGCAAGAAAAGACAGTTCACAGCCGAGAGGCGCTCAACTACATAAAGAGCTTGAGGAGTTGAAGGCCAAGTAGGTTGAGCTGCATGATGTTGTAACTGTGGGAGCCGAACGTGAATCTTCCATGGAACAAATCAATAACTTGGAAGCAAGCTTATGTTCCAAAACTGAGGAGGTTGTTGGTGCCGAGGAAAAGTGAGCTAGGATGCAAGAAAGGTTAAAAAAGGTCATGGAGTAGAACCGCGAACACGCGAGGACAAATATTGACCTTTGCACGACCCATATCATTCACTAAAAGTTCGGGTACTCATATGCCTGCTCATTCATCCTTTTCTCCTAAACATAACCGGACTCTTACCACATCCCTTTTCCATGCGCCTTTGGCTATATTACCCGGTGCCTTTGGCTATATTACCCGGTGCCAATAAATTTTCATTTTAGAAATTGACTCAAGCTAAACTCTAACGTAAGAGGTAGCAAAAATTATGTTTTAATTGTGATGAAAAAAACCACAAGAACCACAAATATTTTGTTCCTCCTCAACTCCTTCTTATGTTCACCGATGATGAACCCACCCCTTAATTCCACACCAATACCACCAAATATTACCTCTCCTACTTCATAATTCGTTATTGAAACTCCACCCACTCTCCTCTTTATTAGATACTAATCTACGACTGGAACAACAAATGCTACATAACTATGGTTCACTATCCAAGTTAATGGGGTCTCTGTGCAAGTTCTCTTTGACGGGGGAAGTACATATAATTTTATGCAATGGAAGTAGTTTGCCGTGTATAGGTGTAATTCATCATTTATCCCTCACTATTCAGGGGTATTCCGTAGAAAGATCAAACTTAAGAGTAAGAAAAATTTCTTGTCTTAGACTTAGATAGCAGTTACAAATTTAAAGACTAGCAACGAGGGGAAGACTTTTGGAGAGAAGTTTAGACAGGTTGACTCCTTTTTTGAGAATTCTTTATAGAAATAGGAGAGGGAGGAGATCGAAACAAAATACTTGTATCGAACGAGCCCCTATCTCAATTACAAGTAAGGATCTATTACCCTATGCCTATGGTCTTCGTTCCTTACACGATAGATTGAGAGACAGATTGAGATGCCCTATCGAGGGAGTCTCCAGCTCTACATATATCTACTATTAAGAAAGGGAGGGGATAGGTTTTGAGTTACCCAACTTAATAACAAATAAGGTTCGGAGAACAACCTAATTACAAAAGAACCCCTGTTGATTCGCCAAAGACTTTTACGACTTTATGACTTGGTGTTAGGCTTGGTTCGGTTGGTTACATTGGGACTTGTAGGGTCTTTTTTAATTTTGTCTTAAAGATACTCCGATTTGCTGGAAGACTGGTCCTCATTCTTCCATTAAACCAATTCAACTTGCTTCACTCCATCACTTTGCTCAAAATAACATTATTTCTTGTATGTTTCATTTAAAGTCGAGCCCATCAGCGGTGGCATACGCATGTATTATCATAATCGGTGTCAACATTTAAAGAAGTGAAATAAATATATTTCTATAACAGCAAGCGGTGTCATTTTATATTTATACCCAATTTTTTATTATGTACACTTATATTTTTAAAAAAAATTGACGAAGCAATATCATGTGATAGCGCTTGGGACAATGTGCCTACGCCCGTGCCCATCAGTCCAACCACCCTCAATTGACTTCCATGCAAACCCCTGACCTTTCCTCCTTATTAGAAACTTATTCTGATATTTTTCTCGCCTTCTACTCTTCCACTTTCCCGGCCCCAAGATCACCACATTCCACTCATTCTAGGTTCCATTCAAATGAATGTTCGCCCCTATTGCTACCTATATTTTAAAAAAACTAAAATTAAGCATTATTATCTGACATGTTACGTAGCACTCTATTGTCATATGCCCAAATTTCAGTTCTTACTCATTCCCTGTCCTATTGGTCCATAAAAAGGATGTCACTTGTCGATTTTACCCCGGTTATTGTGCTTTACATTCTATAACATTTAAGGATAGGTTTGCCACTCTCACAATCAATGAACTTTTTGATGAACTATATAATGCCTTTCCTCCCCTCAAAACAAGATCTTCTAGCAGGGGATCATCACATTAGAGTCCACTCCCACGACATTGAGAAATTTCATTAAATTCGCACACATGATCAGGGCCATTACTAGTTCTTTTGTTATGCCCTTCGACTTGTCTAATGCTCTATCCACTTTTCAGACCACCATGAACTCTATTTTCAAATTATTCCTTGGACAGCTTATTTTAGTTTATTTACGATATTCTGATTTACCATCAGACCAATTAATAGAGAAGCTGGCAATGGGAGATGCATCTCACCCATGGCTAGCTGAGATTCTTGCAGCTCCGGGGCCACTGTCGCGTCCCATTTTCTCGCAAAAGTGGGTTTCGGCGTTATGACAACTCTTTTGGATGGGAGATAGAGTGCTAAAAGAAGAAAAGTCGTCACCTAATAGGTTTTGAGGTGCGTTAGGGCACCTATTATGTAGATAACTTTGTTTGACTAATCAACGCCACCAAAGATCGGGTAAGAGCTCAAATTACCTCAAAGAGAAGGTGTTAGGCACTCTTCGAGGTCCAGAACTATGGGTCCCGGCCGAACTTAAGATTATGTGAATTATAATTAGGCAAGATAAACAAAGAGAGTAAGGGTCAAAGAAATTTATTATAACACAATGAGAAATAAGGATTACAAGGATATAACTATGACGGTCTATATTAGACGGCTAAAAGTATAAAGAAGAGGGGAGGATCCTAAGTGTTTTAGCCTAAAGGATCACCTCGTGCAACATAAATAATATTTTTCAACTCCCTTGAGGTAGGGAATTACTCATATTATTCAGCAGGCACATACTATCATCTCTTTCTACCCGATTACTATGTTAAAGTTGTTTACTTAAGCACTCTAATTCAATTCTAAGTTGTGCCCTATGCGTGCACTGCCCCTCCCGTACCTATGGTCCAGGAGGCATTGGACCTTTATTTAAGGTTGGTTTTAGACTTTACTTAGGCTTCTCAAAATGATAAAACTAGGAGACATACAAAACAAGTTGGACTTCATGCAAGGACAGTAAGGGGGCTCAAGTTAGCCTCCACACTTAAACAACAAATGCACGCAAAACGGGTTCTCACATTAGGCGTTAGATAGTTTCATAACTGAGACAAATTAAAGCCATTTAAGCCCTATAGACATGGATTCTATATGACCTTGGATTCAAACATTCAGGCAGTTCCAGATGCAAGATGCCACTTTAAGCTTATAGACATGATCTCTAGGTGATTTACGCAGTAGGGGGCAGTGAGAACCATCGAAAATATTCAGAATTACTCGTGTTTGATCCTATGGGCATGCTCTCTAATAGTGGCATGGCTAAGCAATGAAACAGTGTTTGAAAGTTCAGTATTGACACTTTAAAGCTAGTGGTAACACCCCATAGGCAGGATTTCTAACGATTAACGATTGAAACTGATTTTTTATACTTAGCCCCTATAGGCATGTTTTCTAGGTGAGCAGCATGATAACAATAGCAAATTAACCAATTAAAGTCCTATAGGCATGATTTCTGGATGAAGATCAATAGAACATAAGCTAGTATAATCCTATAGGCATGGTATCGATTGAATATGCTGCAATTATTGAAGGAATGGTTATTGACATTTGTTTCATATAGGCATGCTATCTAGTAACACATGGCAGTAGACATAGGAATAAATAAAGCACTTATGCCTTGATAGTAGACAAGTTGTGTGAGTGTGTGATTCTCCTAATGGCATGATTTCTACCAGTGTACATGGAAATTGAATAGCATATATGATAGGTTGGATAAAATAACAAGTAGATCATACGAACCCTATAGGCAAATTTTCTACCCTTTCATGCAAACATTAGAGTATGCCCATTTCCTCGATTTCACTAACACCCCAATTGTTTATTACAAAATTATTACAGACCCAATGATGAATGTAATTACAAAATATTATACAAGCAATAATAGTAGGCCTATAGCAGGCCCAAAAGGAGATACCCAGTATTGCCTAGGCCTTCAACAAACGCTTTCTTCACAAATAGCATACCCAGATCCCAACAGGGGACTATATTCATCAGCACAACCCAGAAACCATAGAGGAACTCAAACCAAACCAAACAACCACAAATTGATCATACGACCCAAATATTGAATCACACAGAAATCACTAAAATAAACCAGCATGCATATTCAGTAGATAGAATGAGGAAAGAATTGAGTGTCAGAGACAACTAAGGTCTCAGTAGTAAAGAGAGTGGCCAACGAACCCCAAATCCTAGTGTGTCAGAGTTCACAAGGGTCTCAAATGGACCGCGAGCAGTGCTCACACTAGGGAGGTCAATAGAGAGAGTCTTAGTGGCCTTGGCTTTCAGCCGGCCAAGAGTGATGGATTCAAAATAGTGTAGGTAACCAATGAGAGCGAAAGAACAGTGATTAAGGGGTAGAATTTGGAGAGATGCACTTGTATTTTAGAAAGCAGACATAGCAAATTGCTTAAAACACAGAACATGCTAGTTAAGAGGGCCAATAAGACTTAGAGGCAGGTTTCTATTACAGGTTTAACACTTAGCAAGAAATAACATATTGGCATAAAACACATTGAGAGAGTTAGAGGAGAATCAAGTTTCCTAAGATTACAAGATTAACATACAAAGGTGCATAATACCAAACAAGTCTAAGTAAGGCACTAACTTAGAAGGTTTAAAGCTTAAGGGTCCAAATTATGCTAAGTATCCATCCCAAATCAAAAGACAGACATGTTAACTTACATCGTGAAGCAAAACAGTGTCAAACATGGTAGGGAAACACAAATTAAGATAGCCATTCCAAAGGTCCCAAATAATCAATGAGGCTACAGAATCATGCAAACCAAAGACATGCTGAGGGACACATTAACAGGGGAAGCACATCATAGTTGATAGTGAAAGTCTTAACATAGATTAGAACGCATTACAAATGCAAGTCAGTCATTACAGGAATTCAGAATATAGTAGGAATGAAAACTCATGTCACATAGTAAATGTAAACGTTCAGGTGCCAAAACATTAGGCTAAATGAACTTAAGAGGGTCTAAATTATTCAAGGGAAGAAAATTCAGATAACATCTCTTAAAACTGGAAATTTTAGGTAAAAATCAAATGCTAAAGAGGTTCAGATCATAAGACAAGTTTAATGCTAGCAAAGTTACACATAGAGATGGTCTAAGAACACATTAGGTCATGAAATTCGGAGGCATGGATATGAAGGACATAAACACAGAAGAATGAAATCGTAAAGCTAAGAGACTTACCAGTTATCAGTTGAATAAACAAACAACAAGAAAGAGCAAATTCCATAGTGCTCTGAATGTCAACAAAGAGCAAGAACCTAGATTCTTACTGCGTCAGAGTTCCCAAGGGCTACAAATAAACCTCGGACACTGCTCGCACCAAGAAAAGCTGAAAATCAAATTCTGGTGGCCTTGGCTTTAAGCCGGCCAAGAACCAGAGTATAGAACAAGAGAATAAGAGAACAATAGAGTAATAGCTTCGATTTGTTTAGTGAATCCGGGTAATTCAAAAGTCTATTTCAAAGGAGAAAGGGAAGGGGTTTATATAGTAGTAGAAATCAAACAAACAAATCAAAGAAATACTGTAAAATCAACATAAATAAGGAAATAATAACATGCAGAATGAGTAAAAGTCAGATTAGAGAAATATTAGGTAAACCCTAGTTGACAGAAATAAAAAAGTGGCCGGAGATCTTGGCTAATCGGACCCATATAGCCTTGATATAAATGAATCTAGACGAAATATTGTCTGAATCCTAACCATTAGAACTGATTCCCTTTGATTTGAAGATTTGTACTTTGCCAAAAATAGAGCAAGTACTATGTAATACCACAAAGAGGTAACCAGTGGAGAAGGAATATGGATATGGTAAGTAAATAACAGGTGAATCCCATATCTAACGGGATTAGAAGAGGGATTGGTGAAGGGCGGCGATTAGGGTTCTTCAGAGAGAGGTAAGACATAGAGAGTTTAGAGGTGGCTGGTAGTGGAATTTGTCTATAGGTTTTGGGGTATTGGGAGTATAACGAAAATGAGGGGAGTGTTGTGAGCTGTTGATCAATTTTGATATTTAAACAGGCTGGGTCGAGTTTTGGACTAGGTAGGTTCATTAGGTTGCTTGGGCTGCTGGGGTTATTGGGTCAAGGGTCTATTGGTCCGAAATTAATCCTAATTTTGGGCCATATTTTAAAAATAGGAAATTAAGGGAAACTAATTTAATAATAAATTATAAAAAATGTTATTTATGAAAAATAATATTTTAAAATAATAGTAGAAGATTATAAAAATATAAGATATTATTTTGACCTTAAATAAAATGACAAATGCAATAAATATTGTAAAATACAGGCTATTATTGCAAGATTGTGCAAATGGCCTAAAAATACTAATGTAATTATAAACAATAGAGTAAAATATCTGAAGCAAGTATTATAGATGTTAAATAATAATTTTAGGTAATTAAGTCATCACAAAATAATTGAAAGGAGTAATTAAAAAGTATTCAAGTAATTTAAATGCAGGAAAATCAATTTTAAAGCTCTGAAAATTATGAAATATTATAGAAAAATGCTTGTATAGATTTGTAACTAAATAATGATGCCAAATGATGTTTTGAAAGTATATATACTATTCGAAAAAATATGAGGGCAAAATTGGGTATCAACAACCACCACCACGGATCACAACAGGGGTTCCTATTCAAAGGAACACCCTGAACTTTGAGGCGAAGGGATGGCAGACCTTTGTCTGCAGTAGATTAGACCCGTGCCAGAATGAAATAAATCTTCCTATCCCGCGGGCAGTTCTAGTCACCTCCATCAAGGCCGGGTACCGGATCAATGTGGGTGTCGTGATGTCGGCCAATATATCTGTAGTTTTCAGGCAAGCTGATACCTCCTACCCGTATCCCAACACCATTACTGAGTATCTTATGGATGCATGGGTGGAGCCGAGAGATTTTGATACAAAGGTTCGGGCTAAGAAGCCCTTCTCATGGTATTCTCTGATGGATGCACACAACCCTAAGAAAAAGGGTCAGCCGACTACCACCATAGGCCAGTCTGATGAGCCATCGGTGGTAGCTGCAGAGACAACCGACATGCCATCCACTTTAGCAAAGCCTTCAGCCAGTGCAGCAGTTATGCCCCCACCTTCAGCCTCAGTACCTTCCACCTCGGCTTTGAAGCTGGTGCCAATGCCCACTGCTCCACTATCAATGTGGGTGTCGTGATGTCGGCTAACATATCTGTGGTCGTCAGGAAAGCTGATACCTCCTACCCGTATCCCAACACCATTACTGAGTATCTTACGGATGCATGGGTGGAGCCGAGAGATTTTGATACAAAGGTTCGGGCTAAGAAGTGCTTCTCATGGTATTCTCTGATGGATGCACTCAACCCTAAGAAAAAGGGTCAGCCGACTACCACCATAGGCCAGTCTGATGAGCCATCGGCGGTAGCTGCAGAGAACGTCGACATGCCATCCACTTCAGCAGAGCCTTCTGCCATTGCAGCAGCTATGCCCCCACCTTCTGCCTCAATGCCTTCCACCTCGGCTTTGAAGCCCGTGTCGATGCCCACTGCTTCACTATCTGCGCTGCGAGTCTCCCAAATACTAGCGAGTCTCAATAACTGGATGTAGATAGCTAATGCAAAGCTGTCTGACATATCCAGTAGTGTTGCAGCACAGTCATTATTCTGGCACCCCAAATTCCCCTCACAGTTGAAGAAACTTTGAAGAAGCTCTTGGAGAATGAGAACACAATTATAGCCATTCTACTGCAGCATGGGTCAGTAATAGAAAAGCTGGGAAAGGAAATGAAGAATATGCGGAAGTCCCAGGCCTCCAAAAGGTCAGTGGACAAGCTCCGGAGACAAGTTACCAAGCTTGCAGTAGCTGGAGACATTCCATTTGATATGCTGATTGACCCGCACTACCCAGGCCCAGATCCTACAACACATACAGCACTAGCTGGCCAGTATGAGGAGCCAGACATTGCTGCTGATACTACTGAGGCAGTACGTCAGATGTTCACCAACCCAGCCACTCCCGGAGTGGAGGATGATGAGATCCAGTTGGATGTGGCTGAGGTCGGTCACACTGCTGGGGACACAGAGATGGCCACACACATAGGGAGTCCTCTTTACTCTTACCCATCTTTATTCTTATTTTGTTAAGCATTGGGGACAATGCTTATTTTTATTCTGGGGGTGGAGTTTATTTGCTATTTGGATGATTTCTAGACATTTGGTTTGTAATAACTGGCAATATTTTCTTCTTTCTCATTATGTATATATTCTCTATTATCTCTCATTATGTATATTTGTTACGCTTTCAATAGTTTTTTTCTTTATAGCTTCTTTATCTTTATGTTTATTTTCCTTTTGAATTAGTAGCTTCTTTTTGATTTAATAGCTTCTTTTTATGTTTTAGTGGATAATAAGCCTTTAGTTTTCTTAATGCCACGGTTCTTTCCTAAGGTGGTTTTTGTGTGAACCGGGTGACTCTTTCCAACGATGGATGGCGTGACAACCTTCTAGTGTGTAAACCTTATGGGTGTTTAGGTAATAATAGTAGTAGTAATGAATAAAAAGACCTAATTAAGTCATGCTCGAAGAGTCAAACATGCTTCACTTGGTACCAACACACTTAACTACATGCTTATGGTTAAAAACAAGTTTTTGGAAAGAAATAGCTCTAGTTAGTGACCTGGTGACTCTTGTGTTGACTTAAACAATCATCGAGTGGTTTAATCGAACCATAGTGATTTTTAATTATGAATATGATCGTTGTGGGCCCTCGACTCTATCCTCTTTAACAATCCAGCTGCGTGAGAGGTGAAAGGTTTTTGTTGCAAGTCCAAGTACCCGTGTGAATGGTCTAGAACTTGCCCCGAATGTATTTCAAGGCAAAATCTTAAGTTTTGCTTGGCTTGAGAAGTGATTGTAGGCTCTCCTTGACCCACTTGAAGTTTTCCATTGCCCACCAATGTTGTTATCCCTAGTCAACCCATTTGAGCCTCGAACCTTTCTCATTTGATAACTATGTTACAAGCCTTTACTCGTTTTGTTGTGACTCTCTTCTTGGAACCCGAGCTTTCCTTAACACTCTTGTGAAACAATTGGCTAAAAATGTATGTTTGGGGGAGAGACGAGGAACTTGAAAGAGGTATAAAGGCGCAAAAAGATAAAAGAAATGATGAGAAGGAAAGGCAAGAAAAGGAAAGAACAAAAAGAAAAATGCAAAAAGAAAGTGAATAAGTGAAAGAGTGGATGGGATTCAAAGAAAAGTAATGATGCAAAGCATGGAGAAATAAAAGAGGGAGAAAATGAATGTCATGATCAAGAAAGAGTGATACTAAGTCTCTCTAGTCACCCCAAGGAAAATAAAATTCCTCAAAGAATTGGAAAAGCATGAACAGAAAATGGAGTGCTTAAGGAAAGATGAACCCGCTCTATCATAGCATATCCAACCTTAGTCCAAAAGCCTTCATTGCATTCCAAAAAAGCCCTACGTGATTTCAAGCCGAGTGAGCTTACATTAGTGGCGATCTACATGAGAGAAAAGCCTATGGTACTTAAAGTCGTACTTGCAACATTCTTTTGAGAGAGACGGGTAAACCTTTTGCAAACCTTTGGATTGAGTGCTAAACTTCTTAAGCGAGATAGGCAAAGGGAGAGTAGAGGATGAGGAGTTTGGGATCCACAATTACCTACATGAAAGAGCGAACTTCCTTGATGAATAAAGTCAACTCTTGATGCTCAAGTGTCACATTAGAACTACATGTGCATAAAACTTTAACTTGTTGCCTTGTTGATAATACATAAATGGTGTGGGTAATTGTTGGTCCCAATTGATGTGTGAATGACTCACTTTTGATTACCAGGAATGGCCCTTAACTTGTGGAGGTGGGAACAAATCTATTTGCTTGAGGACAAGAAAAAAATTAAGTTTGGAGGAGTTGATAAGTAGGGATTTTGACTATTTATTAGCGCCTTTTAGCTTTTGTTTTAGTCCAAAAGCGTTTAATTGTGTTTCCGAAAACTGATGAAATGTGCTAAATTGTAGGAATATTGGAAGATGGACTTCCGAGATGAAATCCAACTCAAATAGAAGTAATCTAAACCCAAGGCCATAAAAGGTACAGAAGCTCACAAGTGCAGACCGCAGAATATCATCAGCGGCTGTAGATGATGAAGGAAAGGCCAATAGACCTTTGTGCAAAGTGCGGTCCGCACATGAATTGTGTGGCTGTAAACGATGGCTAGGAACAAATTTTAGAGAATGTACATTTCAAGTCCCACAGAAGTGCGGACTGCACAGGAATTGTGTGGCCGCAGAAAAAGCATCTTGCGGCCGCAGGTGTAAAAGTGTAGACCGCAGAAGACCCAGTTGCGGCCGCAGGTGTAAAAGTGCCAACCGCAGAAGACCCAGTTGTGACCGCAGATGTAAAAGTGCGGACCGCAGAAAGGATGCCTTGCGGCCGCAGATCAGAATTATGCAGCCGCAGACCTCCAGTTCGTGACAAGTTGAAGAATTCTGCGGACCGCACATGGAATTGTGCGGCTCCAGAACCTCCCGAAAGGCATTTTTGTCCGAAATTTCTAGCCCTGTATAAATAGACGAGTTTCACAATTTTAGGTCAACTTTTGACATCAGCAGCTACAGTAGCCGTTTCTTTTTTTACTTATTTTAGTAGTTTTTCATATTTGGGGATATTTTAACATAGGTTTTATCATTTTGATTTCACAATATGAGTTTATTTATCATTCCTTCTTCTATTTCTTCTATTTCAAGCATGAGTAGCTAGATGTTTACTAGGGTTATGATCCAACCCTAGTGTATAAACCTTATGGGTGTTTAATTTGATAATTGTTTATGGTTGGGTGTTTATTATTTAGCCTTGTTCATGCTTTAATTTGTGGAATTAATGGTTGCAAATATTAGTTCATGCCTATTTGACTTAGTCTCTACTTGAGAAAGAGAGACTTAGTCTAGGACAACTTGGCTAACAAGAAATTGGGTCAATCGAGAGATTGATAATCCCAATTAAAGGGTTCAACCTAGAGATAGTAATAGGACTTGAGCTTCTATTAACTGTTTTGTTCAATACCCATTTGGACTTGAGAAAGTCAAATTGGGCAAAATCACTCTTTAACCGAGAGTTATTGAGTGGGTAATTGAGAGTTGATAGCTATAATACACCCCGATCAAAAAAACAAGCATTAAGGTCTATATCCCATAAGGCAAACACATAGGTGATGGTCATAGCACTAGGCTTTTTACAAAACTTGAAAAACAACAAAAACAATTTTCTTATTTTTATTTCTTCACTTTGCAATCTTAGTTTTAAATTAGACATAGAAACAACCCAAATTTGTGGAAGAGTAAATTAAGATAGTCAAATTCACATACTACAATATATACTCCTAACTCCCATTTATAGCTCCCTGTGGAAATCAATCCCGACTCTTGTTGTGTACTATTATTGCAATCGACCATTTCATAACCTTGATTTGTGGTGTAAAATTGGACGAGATCACGAACCCACTTTGAGATATTCTCAGACAAATGAAGAATCGAATAACGAAGCAATGCTAGTCAACTTGGAACTGCTCGAGAGACGCAGGGGCTTGGCGCATGTAAGAATGACAGCTCAAAAGTAGAGGATGGAGCGATATTACAATCGAAGAGCCAATTTCCGTTTTTACAAAGTAGGAGACTTGGTTCTAAGGAAAGTAACACAAAATACTCTGGAGCTCAACGCGGGAAAGTGTCACGACCAAAAATCCCACCACAAGCGTCGTGATGGCACTTAGTCTCTAAGACAAAGTAAGCCGATCATAATAACAATTCAAGCCATTTTTTTGAAATAGAATTTAACACAAGTGTCAAAACCAACAGCGGAAATAACTATAAAAATCTCCCAAGACTGGTAATACTGAGTCCCGAACTCTAACTGAATACATGCAATGATCTGAAGGATCGAATATACAATACTGTTCGAATAATAGTTGACAGTACAAGAAAATGGAAAGACTCCAAGGGACTGTGACGTCCAACCAGCCCTACCTTGAATCCTTGCGATCACACTCTAATCTCTATCCGAATCCGATATCTCAAATACCTGGCTCTGCACAAAAATGTGCAGAAGTGTAGTATGAGTACACCACAGTCGGTACCGGTAAGTATCAAGACTAACCTCGGTGGAGTAGTGACGACGTACAGTCAAGACACTCACTAGTCAAATAACTCATGCAATATAGCAGTATACAATAGTACTGGAAAACAACTAGCAATATAGAAACAAAAATCAACCAGTGATATAAACAAGACAACAAAAATACCATAAATATTTCTCAAACGAATAATGAACACAAGTACAACCAATTAATCAAGTCCTTCAAAATACACATCTTTTATCTATAAGTTTTTCAAATAAAAATCTTTAGAATATAATCCTTTCAATTAAATATATCTCGAATATACTTCCTTCAAATAAATATCTTACGAATATAATTCTTTCAAATAAATATCTTTCGAATATAATTCATTCAAATAAATATCTTTCAAATACAATTTATTCAAATAAATATCTTTCGAATAAAATTCCTTTCAAGTAAAAGTCACCATGTGATACCTCATTTCATAATTATAAAAATTACGGGTCTCAGCCCACTTTCATATTTTCACGGCACCTCGTACCCATATTTCTATCACAACCGCACGGACAACTCACGTGCCAATAATAAAATCATCATATTTTCCCCTAACCGCACGGACAACTTGCGTGCCAATAATAAAATCATCATATTTCCCTGGCACCTCGTGCCCATATTTCATACCACATCTGTACGGACCGTTCACGTGCCAATAATATAAACCCCCGACAATAGCCACAAGCTCACAATTTCAACATGAATCAGACTATTATCAAGTTTACCGAAACAACAAGACAAGTTGCACAAGAGATAAAAATAAATACAAGGAAAATCACAATATCATATAAAAATCACCAACCCAATAATCCCACATCATCACGTATCATCCCTAACAATAGCCACCCTTATCTCTCCTATAGCCACCCGTATCTCTCCATAATAATAGCCACCCTTATCCCTCCGCCCTGACAATATCAATAGCCACCCTTATCGCTCTTATAGCCACCCTTATCGCTCCGTATAATAGCCACCCTTATCACTCCGCCTAGATAATATCCCAACATATATAATAACAGTGAAATGCAACCCTTATGCCTACATGATATAAACAATGGAATGCCACCCTTATACGCCGCATAACAGTAACCCAAATCACATAACAATTTACATAGAAAACTATCACAACAACACCACATAATCACTCGCATTTACAAATTGCCCGTAGGCCACAACCTTTCCAAAGGTACAAAGAAATCAATTAATATTACAGCAAATAGCCCAAGGCTCCACACAATGTATATAAAATCTCAAAAGTAATAGCAAAGATGGAAAAATAACTCAGCAAAAACAACCTCTTCTTTAATCCAATTTTTTGATAAATATATTAACACCTCAATTTAAACTTATTTAATTAATTATTTGCAGATGGAAAATCCATAATGTGATTATTTCCAAGAAATATAAAATCAACAAACACACAGAATTCACATAAAAATCTAAGTGGAAATCACACCAAATTATCATATAAAATACAAACTCGACAAACAGGGAATGAGGCATGACAAATCAAGGATTTACTAAGTTCCAACAATTTTTTAATTTAATACATAAGGGTGTTTTCGAATTTCAACCGATATAATTTGCACATATAAACCAAGTATGTACTCGTCACCTCGCGTACATGGTTTTCAATCACAAAATTTCCACATAAGACTCAATGCCTAAGGGAAAATTCTCCCATACAAGGTTAGGCAAGATACTTACCTTTTTGAAGTTATGCCGATATTTCAAAATAGCCTTCTTGCTTGAATTGACCTCCTTATAGCTAAAATCTATCCAAATTAATTGTATAACTTTATTAAAATTCATCGGAAACAATTCCAGATAATAAAACGTCGACTTAAAATTTTATATTAAAACGTCAACCAAAAGTCAATGCGGGGCCCGCCTCTTGGAACCCGATAGAATTTTTACGAAATTCGAACACCCATTCTGATACGAGTCCAACCATACAAATTTTATCAAATTCTGATAACAACTCGACCTCCAAATCTTAAATTTTCATTCTTGAAAAGTTTTGCAAAAATCTTGATTTCTTCCATTTAAATACGAAATAAATGATGAATATAACCATGTATTTATGAGCTATAATCACTTTCGGATATATGATACTTACCCAAGTTGAATTCGTGAAGAACACCTCCAAAATCGCCCAAAACCCGACCTCCAAAATCTCAATCGAAAATGGCGAAATGACCATTTTTTGTCCTTAAGTTTCTGTCCATTTTTCACTTCTGCGGATAAGTTGTCGCATCTGTGGACTCGCTTTTGCGAGCCAAAATGCGCATCTGCGAAGCCCTATGGTACACTGTCCAGCAAAAGCTCGCATCTGCAAAGCCATGCCCAGCTGGCTCTGTCTGCTTCTGCTTCCAGTAGTCGCTTCTGCGATCACGCAGGTGCGTAGAATGCGTCGCATCTGCGACCTCTGCCCAGTCCCCCTTCCCAGTCGCTTCTGTGAGCTCGACCTCACTTCTGTGATGTCGCTTCTGTGACCAAGACATCGCAGAAGCGATCACACTAGCTACTGCCCAACTTCAGCTAACAGAAATTTCCAACCGATCCCATTATCCGAAATCCAATCCGTTAATCTTCTGAAATCCACCCAAGTCCCTCGAGACCTTAACCAAATATACCAACATATCCCAAAATACAATACAAACTTAGTCGAGGCCTCAAATTACGTCACAAAATGTCAAAATTTTGAATCGCGCCTCGTATCGAATTATGAGCTTTCAAATCTTCCAACTTCTATAATTTGTGCCGAAACATATCAAATCAATCCGGAATGACTTCAAATTTTGCACACGAGTCATAAATGTCATAATGGATTTGTTCCAATTTCCGGAATTGAAATCCGACCTCGTTATCAACCAATCGACTTATGGTCGAATTTATGTATATTTCAAGAACTTCATTTTCTAACTTTTCGCCGAAATGTGTCGTATTATCCTACGGGCTTCCAAATCCAAATCCAGACATACACCTAAGTCCAAAATCACCATATGAAGCTATTGACACATCAAATTTCCATTCCGGAGTCATTTGCTCAAAAGTCAAACTCCGGTCAACTCTTTTCATTTAAGCTTCAAAATCAGAATTGTTCTTTCAATTTAATTCTAAATCTTCTGAAAACTAAACTCGACCACACACGCAGGTCATAATACATTTTACGAAGTTTCTCGAGACCTTAAGTCGCTGAACGGAACGTTAATTCTCCAAATGATAAGTTAGGTCGTTACAGAAAGCTAGGTCCAACGTGGGAAGGTCCCTACCGATTTTCAGCTGTCACTGGGAAAGGTTCATACGAGTTGGAGAACCGGAATAGGGATAAGTTGCCTAGAAACTGGAACATGGCACACCTCAAAAGGTATTATTGCTGATAAACAACACTCAAACTGAAAGTATGTGTTGCACTCTTTTTTCCCTTCGTTCAGTTTTTGTCCCAATTGGGTTTTTCTGGCAAGGTTTTTAACGAGGCAGCGAAAGAAAGCATACTACGAAGACAAAAGCAATAAGACCTTTGATTGCAAGGCAAACAAACAAGCTCCCACCCGGGGGCAATTAGGTAATCTTTGGTTCGATTGTAAATTTCCACCGGGAAGTTGAGTTTGCTACCAAACAGAGGTTACCCAACCGTTCACGGGCACAAACCGCTAGAGGACTATTAGGTATTCTTTCGCTCGATAGCATGGATTCCTAAGGGTAAATAAGATATGTTGCCGAGTGAAGGATTACCTAGCAATTCATTGGTGGGACCTTTGAAGATACAAGACTTCTAGTGTTCCAATTCACATTCTTTACATTCAAACACTGGGGGAATGATATGAAGATACGGCAACAATGACTACCACGTCAACCGGGAATGAAAATCTGGAAAGAAAATGCATCATCAGGACCTGGGAGTGCGCAACCAGCCCCGTAGAAACAAGTTGTATAAGATAGCCACATGTAATGGCAATTTCTTTTCAGTATAGCAAAATGCTTATGTAATTTCTGAAAATAGAAGGAGTAAAATGAAATTCTTTTGCTTTTATCTTGTTTCTTGTCTGAGCGATGAGCTGATTTTGTCATTTAAAAGTTAAACAAGTACTTCAAATGTTAGTGTCGTAATGAACAAGAGACGTCCTCTTCAAGAGCACCGTAAACATAAGAGAGCCCTCTCTCATAAAAACCCTCACGTTAAAGGGTTGGTTCCGGATGAATCAGTGTGCGGAATCCAAAATACCATCGGGGAAAAATAAATACACCTGAAGTCGCATATGAAAAGGACGCAAAAAGCAAACTTGCGCAAATATTCATAGAAACCCTCACGTAAAAGGGAAACTTGCAAAATTATTTATAAAAATCCTCACGTAAAAGGGAAACTTGCACAAAAATTCACAAAAACCCTCACGTAAAAGGGATAATACTCGGAACCAAAATACTTCGAAGAAAAGGCATCCAAGACTACACATAGTAAAGCGTGAATTGAACAACATGTGCGGAATACTTGAGCAAATGCAAAAGTTAAAAGCTTGCATGGATATTCAAACGAAAGTAAGACTCAAACAATATTTGAACAAAAAGTATGTCTTTATTCACAAGAACGGGCAAAAACATTACAAGTACAGAATGAGAAAAGAAAGGAAAACTAAACTGTAGCACCTCTGGGACCAGGAGGAAGGGAAGTATCTGCATTGCCGGAAAGAGTAGTTGGTTCCGCGGATGGATCAGCGCTTTCCCCAGTTTGGCCTTCGGCCTCATCGCCTTCCGATTCTTCTTCCATTTTCGAAAACTCGGAACTGGAATCAGAAGAACCTAGAGCATCAGACTGTGTCGGGAGTCCATTTTTTGCAACCAACTCAAGCTCTATTGCTCACTTTGCTGCAGACGAGCCTCCAAGATAGCGGCCTCAGCAGCTCTGGTTTCCAGTTCCGAGAGGCGGAGAACAGTCTGGTCCCGTTCTGCCAAAAAATGCTCCCGTTCAGAAGTAAGTTCTTCCTTCTCATGAATCAACCTTTGAAGGCCCTCAGAAGAAAGAAAGTTGGCCTACAAAACAAGAAGTAAAACTTAGAATACATTCATACTAAAGTAGAAGAAGTGACGGAAGAGGAAAAGAACGTACCGTTGTGGCATTGTGCATGGCATTGTTCAACAAGCACTCTCCCGAGAGTGCCTGAATCTTTTCCTAGTCCTTTTCTGAAGCCAAAGGCTTCAGATAATTAGCAAGCTCCACCGGCTGGGACAACAAGTTGTACCCGGTAGAGACCGAAAGAGTAACGTTCCTCCTCCTTTGTGGATTTTCAGAAGGGGCGGCATAATTTTGCCCCAAATTCCCATGAATGGGGGACTGTGGAAGAGGAACACCTTCTTCATGGTCAGGTGCAGCAGATGGAGATGGTGTAGTAATTGCTAGTGGAAGAGTAAACGAAGATAGAAATAATGTAGCAGTTGCTGATATTGGTGAAGGTGGAGATGAAGCTGATGGAGTTGAAGAGTAAGAAGCAGCTACATCCAATGCAAGTGCTGGTTGTTTGATGCTCGCCAACCAAAGACGGCAGGGACCCGGTGCTCATCCTCGCATCACCGGTTACAACAATAGGGGCCCGGAAGCGGGAGTTGGCATATTCTACTAAATCAGATTCTCCCCAAAGTGCTGAGACGTCGTCTTCAGTTGGTGCAACTATCTCAACAGGTTGAGCATCATGTTGAGATGATGAGGATCGTCGCCTTCTGTGTAAAGAAGCTCCCTCATCAACAACTTCTTCTTTATTATCAATCATCACGGTGTCTATGACCGGCCCAAAAGGAGGACCTGTCATCATCGCCACCGGAGATGACTCGTGGGCAGCAATCTTTGACGTTTTATTCTTTTCCCCGGCCGCGGAAGAATGTCTTCTCTTTATTTGTTTATCCTCCGGCCAGGGACTTCGTAAAGAGATATTTGCACCCGTAACAGGCCCAGAGATACCTGTTCGAGTAAGTGCTTCCTGAAGCAGCCTCGCGCATTAACATGATCAGCCAGTACGTCCTCCTCGAGGACAGCAACAGAGCCCACAGGTAGACCTAATTCCATGAACAAAGTCAGAAGGGTTCAACCAAGTTCTCCATATACAAAAATGTAAGCAAGGTAAATTAGAGTTACCCTGATTTTATAGCCTTCCACCCGTACTTAAGGGCTAGTTCTTTCCACGAATGAGTTTTGGACGTTGTGACATCAAAAATCTTCTAAACCCACCGGTTCAAATCTTCCACCACCGGTGGGAGCCATCGAGTTGCTGAAACATACGGAGGGTGAAGATATGATATGTCCATATAAGAATATATAGTAAGAGGAATATTATACAAAGAACTTACGAGTGCGGTTCCATGCAACCGAAAAGGATGAAGCCATTGTCGGAATGATGTCATTGGTGGCAACTGCAACGAATCGTTCCATCCACCCACAGTTGTTGTCATCATCCATGCTAGACAACAAAGCATGGTGGCCATGCTTGCAAAGGTTTATCATTCCCCCGCGAAAGATTTTGGGGGAATAGAGATTTATCACATGAGCTAAGGTTAGCTCCTCTCTAGTTTCTTGGCACAAGCATCGGAGGAAAGCGATCGTCCTCCACACTGAAGGACTTATCTGTGCCAAACTTACCTGGTAGCGAAGGCAAAACTCCGCAATCACGGAATCAAGCTCTCCGCTAAAAAACAATGCACCCAACGTAAAGCGATACGTGAAAAAGTATGTAAAACCTTCCTTGGGAAGGGTCACTCGCTCCGATAGATCAGGACGATAATTTCAAACTCATTGCAGCGGCAGTCCTCCTTCACATTAGGAACACTTGAAGGACAAATAGAAGAAAGGTACCTACTAACAGCCTATGTACGAGGGTTAGCAGTAGAAAATTTCTCTTCAAAATCCTTCGAAGTACTAAGCCTCCTTGGGATGATGGAATCTACGGTTGGAGGAATGGAGTCTCGATTTTGTTCTTATTCTTTGAAGAACCACCGCGTTTGGAAGAAGAAGCCATTGGAAAAGAAAAAGGTAAAGAGTTTGTGCTTGAAGAAAATTAGAAAAATGATGGAAAACAAGGATGCAAATCAGAAACTCAAGCAATTATGAAACGTAAAGGAAAATAAAGTTGCGTATAAGTGAAATTCTGGCCGCTAAATTCATGGCCATGATTATCTCGATAATTGACAAAAGTTGTGCTGAATCCTGGGATGACACGTGTTCGGGGCATTAAATGCGGAGAGACGTGCGTCTAATCAACTGTCAGAAACCTTCAGAGGGAGTTATAGTAATTTCCGCCAAAAAGGTGTTTCTACCAACTTTCCGGTAACACAAAGTTATGTCACCGGAAAGCAGGAAGACTATCTGTATAGGGTAAAATATGATATGACACGTGGCTGACTAAAAGGAGGACGCGTGGAATCCAGGATGGGATGGTTGAGGACCGAACGCAGCCACTGCGCTTGTCACCAGAATGGATAACGTTCATAAAAGTATATTAAATGCTCTGCGCCCAGTAGCATTTACTAAGTAATATTCTACAACATTAAGAGCGACGGTCCGTTACAGAGAATTTGGCATTTATACTCAATTGCATTAAAGGAGGGCATGATCCTAGGACCTTTTCCCATAGGTATAGCTATAAATAGTGAGCTCAGTTACTATTGTAAGGGACACGAAATCTCTGGCAAGAACATATACCATATTTTATACAAAGGTTTAGACAATTTCACTATTTTACTTTTTGATCTCATCATTGCTGTATTTGGAAACCGTGCTCACGGAATCACTATCTTTGCTATTTCACCTACATTCCAAGGTTAAGTATTGTGTATTTCTCCGATTATATTATTTTAGGATCAAATTAATTCACTTGTCTAGAAACCACGTATAAATTCAACTGTACCATTTTACGGGTAAACATATACGTTAGTGGTACAAAAAAAATCAATAAGTAGATATAGCAACAAATTAAAGTATAAAACACTTTCAAGAAATAAAGAAAAATTAGGTTCGCTTACGCAATTTACAAGTCAAGTTGTGTCTGTCAAACAATTTGGTTATGATTGGTAATGATTTTTAGGTTTATGTGAGAAAAGAATGGCTCATAAAATATATATATATATATATATATATATATATATATATATATATATATAGAAAAGATGAATTGACACTTTCTATGTCCAGCAATTGTATTTATCTGTTTTCTCCTCTTTTTTTGACAGTTTTTCATTTTTATTCCCTTTTCTCTATTTTTTTTCATTTATATGCTTTTAATAACAAAAATTTAATTTTTTACACACATTGCTTCTCTCAATTAATAAAAGTAACTGACGCTTTCAACCAAAAACAAAAGTAACTGACGCCTTCTATTCTTCGTTCTCTCCCTTACGGTTGTCGCATCTATTTACTGGGAAAAAACGCCTTCCTCTCATCTCATTCTTTCTTCTTCAGTCGTTGATTCTCAATTCTCTCAAATTTTCCTCCTTCTCAAATCTCACGAGATTGTCCAGTTTCTGATTTGTACCTTTTAACCATCAGAGATTATTGCTGAGATTTTGAGTTAATTAACTTGTATTATAATTTTTGAGTTTATCAATCAAAGCACTCTGTTACCAACTTACTACTGCCATCAAGAACAGGAACTGCATAAAATATGCTTTCTCTGATTATCTAGTTTTTTTTGTGGCTTCTGTATAATTTATTCATTTTGTCCATCCTTTTCTCTTTGTAAGGATCCAAAAGGGATTCCTTTGATTCCACCTCTCTCACATTATATGATTCTGAAATTCTTTTGAATAAATCATGATAATTTGACAAATCAGGAAACAGATACATGATATTACTTTCCTTTTCATAATTCCACGATTTTGATTGTCCATTATTTTGATTAGTTCTCGATGTGTTCCGTTGTTATTCAAATCTGTTGCTGGCCTTTTGAGGTTTTTGTCTCATTCTCCTGTTTCTACAATTTGGTTTTTCAGGTTGATATTACCGCCATTTGTTGATAGGGATTTTAGATGTTTCAGTTTTCATCAGTCTATAACTTGATCAAAGGGCCATCGCCAATTCGCCATGGTTTATTAGGTGATAGCATGTATTTACTGCAGCCTGCATTTCTTTGTTAGTATTAAAATATATACGCCTGCCAATCAGTCAAACTTGTGAATGGATCTCTTGATATTTACATATAGAGTTTCTTGCTTTTTAGTTATCCTAATTATGAGTTTATATATTGATTTTTAACAATATTTGTTTTTCATCTTTGGGTATATGATTGTGCATTTTTTGGATTTCCTATGGGAGCTGATAGTAGGCTATATTCATGTAATTTAGACACTACTTACATTCTAATTTAGCCGTACTTTATTGATATTTGAATGCTAAAAGATAACAAAATACTCTAATTAAGAATTTGATGCTTTGCAGGAGCTACTCCGAGCTAGGAGGGAGCTAACGAGTGTTTTGGAGTCAACATGGAACGTGAAAGGGCAATCGAAGGTTAGCCCGGTCGAAAAGGAGCGAGAAAAGCAAGCGAAACGACCCCTCCAGGTGCGCGGCCGCGGAGTGGGCCGCGAACTGGTCCGCGAATTCAAGGCAGTGAGGCAGTCCAAATCCGCGGCCGCGGACGGGCGGACGAAAGCCAAACACGCAGGGTTAATTATGTAATTTTTTAGGCGACTAACCTAAACCTATATGAAACCTAAACTCGCCCAGAAGTGAGGGAGAGCTGTTTTTAGAAGATTTTAGAGGCAAGAACGAGGGGGAGAAGACAGATAAATTCCTAAGAGTTTTCAACTTCTTCTTGATACTTCTATTTGTTGATTATGAATTATTTTAGTGATTTATTTTTCATTAGCATAAGTAGCTAAATCTGTTATCTAGGGTTGATGGAACCAATTGTTGGATGAAGTCTTGACTCTATTTTGTTATAATTGAGCCGTGTTTGTTCTATGATTGTTCAATTACATATTGTATTGTGGTTAATTGAAAGGGCCCTCGATTAATCGTGTCTATTCACCTTGTGTTGCTTGAGAAAGAACACTTGGTTAGATTGTTGTTGAACAACACCACTTAGGGGGAAGTTAAGAGATTAATTACTTGAATTTAAAAGTGGGGTTAGAAATAACGAAGCTTTGGTGGGATGATTCTGAGTTGCATAAATTGTTAAGTAGAGTAGTTCGAGAGAATGCTTCTAGTAAATTATCGTAATTGATCGAAAGGTAATTACGGTAGCCCGGAACTCATAATCCTTATAGAGTATTACGGCGAGATTATAGCTAAAGAGTTGAGAATTAATCCGGCAATTGGGAAAATCAATAGCCCTAGATCCTTTTACCCTTGAATTCAATTTTAGTCTTGATTATTGCTAATTTTATTATCATTTTTCCTTGGCTAAATAAATTCTACTGATTATTCATAAAACTATTGCATCTGGAAGTTGTCTGTGTTTATCATTAGCATTATTTAAGGTTGTAGTAAATAGGTTAGTTCCCTGTGGGATTCGACTCCGAACTTGAATCGGGTTATATTTGCAGCGACCTCTTAGTCCTTCTTAAAAGGCATAGTTGGGCGTGATCAAATTTTGGCGATGTTGCCGGGAGACTAACAATGTTATTTATTACAACTTAGAAGAATTGCTAGGATTCTTAGTATGGATCAATTTCTTATAGTGTTTAAATTTTTTTTATTAAAATTCTCACGTTTGAATTCTCCTGTGACTCGGGTGTATGCCTAGAAGCTCTTCGAGGGCTGGTGAACTTTTTTAAGGACTTTCAGACCCCGAGAAAGTATTCAGGGCATTAAATCGAGCCAACAAGAAGAACAAACAGTTACAACAAATACACACACTCGAAATTGAAATGGACAACGTGGACGATGTCAACGAAAATAATCGAATAATCGGGTTGACCCAAACAATGGAGTGGTGGTACCTCTTGTGCCAGAAGCTACTCTATATGATTGGGCACAACCAACTGCTGATAACTTAGCCACCGCCATTACTGTACCTCAGATACAAGCGGAGACATTCCAGATCACCAACAACATGCTACATCTATTGCAAAATAAGGGACTATTCTCCGGGTCATACATTGAAGACCCACAACAACATCTGAAGAACTTCCTATCAATATGTGTGACCCAAAGACAGCCGAATGTGACCCCTAAAGCCATCAAGCTATTATTGTTTCTATTCTCTGCGACTGGAGAGGCTCAAACTTGGCTGAATTCACTCCCAATAAACTCCATTGCCACTTGGGAAGAATTAGGCAAACAGTTCTTAAATAAGTTTTATCCTCCTAACAAGACTGCAAGGCAGATTGATGAGATATTGCAGTTCAGGCAAAAACCAACTGAGTCCTTGCAAGAAACCTGGGAGAGGTTCAAGGGTATTCTAGTGAAGTGTCCACACCTTGGCATTCCAGATCAAATGTTGGGACACAGATTCTATATGGGTTTAGCAGGTAGTTTGAAGGCTAATGTAGACGCTTCAGCTGGGGGTGCATTTTTGAGCAAGACATTCACAGAGTGCAAGATTCTTCTTGACAAGATGGCTCAAAATTCAGGCTGGATGGCTAGAGGTACGACACTTACACCAATAGTGAATTCTGTTGCTCTTGACCTAAACAATTCCCATGTAGAGAACATATCCACTCTCATGACTCAGATGAGCATACTGACAAAGAAAATTGATGAGATGGGTACAAAGCAAGTGCACATTGTTGATACAACGAATGGAGGATTGTGCACTCCTTGCATAAACCAGTCATATGTGTGCTCGTGGAGTGGAGAGAATGACAATCAGGGCTTCAGAGAAGTCATGAATTATGTTAATAATTTTGGAGGTCAGAGGCAAGGTGGGCAACAATGGGGACCAACACCAAACCGGCAGTACAGACCCAACCTGCCACAACACAACCCCAATTCTGGAGGCGCACGACCACAAGGTCAAGTTGTGCCTTATCAAAGGCAGCAGGGCTATAATCAGCAGCACCAGCAATAGTTGGCCTACCAACCACCTCATCAACAACAGGACAACAATATGGTAGAAGTCAGGGGTATGCTGCAACAACTCATTGGAACAAATGGTAAGATGCAAGAAAAGTTAGCAGCGCATGATTCAGCAATCAAAGGCATTGAAACTCAACTGGGACAGCTATCTATGGCCTTGAACAATTGCCCCCAAGGAACATTGCCTGCAGATACAAATATTAACCCAAAGGAACAGAACCCAAATCAGCTAATGGCAGTGAGTCTCAAGAATAGAAGAGATTTAGACAGAGAGCAAGAAGTTGCTCAATTTCGGAGAGAGACTACGCCAACTACTCCAGTTACATAATAGGCAGATGAGTCAACAGAGCTCACCAAGGTTGTAATTGAACAAGCACAGGTTGACAAGGTAAGGAGAAGGACGGTGAACAAGTCTCAGAATAGGTGGCCTTGTGCCAGAAGCTTCCAACAAAGAAAAGACATCAAGTAATGGACAGAGATTGATTCCTGCACCATTCCCTCAGAGATTGGAAAAACAAAAGAAAGATGATCAATACAGGAAATTCATGGAAATGCTGCGACAGACTCAATTGAATATTCCAATGATGGATGCTTTGAGGGAAATGCCAGGTTATGCAAAAATGATGAAGGACCTGATGTCGCGGAAATTTGACTTCCAGGACCTGTCTACTGTAACTCTGACACAGACCTGTAGCGCGGTTGTGACAAGACCTATGGCCCAAAAGGTGTCTGATCTAGGTAGCTTCACTATCCCATGCACTATTGGGATTTATGTTGTTGCTAAAGCATTGTGTTTCTTGGGAGCCAATATAAACTTGATGCCCTTGGCAATCTATACGAAACTGGGCATTGGCAGAGCTAGACCAACCTCAATGTTGCTGCAACTGGCTGATCGCACAATCAAAAGACCGAAAGGAATTCTTGATGGTGTGCTTGTGCAAGTGGGGAAATTTGTATTTCCTGCAGACTTTGTTATTCTTGATTGTCAGGTGGATGAAGAGATACCCATCATTCTGGGAAGGCCATTCTTAGCCACTGGGAGAGCATTAATTGATTGTGAGACTGGAGAGTTGAAAATGAGGTTGAACAATGAAGAAATAATATTCAACGTTCAACAATCCATGAGGAGACCCAGTGAATTTGCAAACTGCTCACTAGTGGAGTCCATAGATGTGATACTGCAAGAAGAGGATGAGACCCTTAATGTCAAGGATCCACTAGAAGCCTACTTGATAAATTTGGAAGAGATGGACGGTGAAGGGTTGGCAGAGTGGGTCATGGCTCTCGAAGGTCAAAGATTCTAGAAAAGGGAACCTCAGTTCGAGCCCCTACTCTTAGAAGAGAGAGCAACACCACCTGCAAAACCATCAATAGAGGAGCCACCACAGCTGGACCTGAAACCGCTTCCAGCCCACCTCAGGTACGCTTTCTTGGGGCCTAATTCTACTTTTCCTGTTATTATATCATCTGGTTTGCTAGCTGTGCAGGTAGAGCAACTATTGAAGGTATTGCAAGAATGTAAGACTGTCATTGGTTAGACCATGGCAGACATAAAGGGTATCAGCCCAGCCTTTTGTATGCACAAGATTCTTCTGGAAGAGGGGCACAAACCTTCCAGGGAACATCAATGACGTCTGAACCCAAATATGAAGGAAGTAGTAAAGAAGGAAGTGATCAAGTGGCTGGATGCGGGTATCATCTTCCCCATCTCTGACAGCCACTGGGTCAGTCTTGTCTAATGTGTGCCGAAAAAGGGAGGAATGACGGTCGTACAAAATGAGAATAACGAGTTGATCTCGAATCGTACAGTCACGGGGTGGTGGATTTGCATGGACTATCGGAAACTGAACATAGCCACTCGAAAGGACCATTTCCCATTGCCTTTCATTGACCAAATGTTGGATAGGTTAGCTGGGCAATCCCACTTCTGTTTCTTGGATGGATATTCGGGGTATAACCAGATCTCAATAGCCCCGAAAGACAGAGAGAAAACATCCTTCACTTGTCCATATGGCATCTTTGCCTTTCGGAGAATGCCCTTTGGACTTTGCAATGCGCCGGCTACATTCCAGCGGTGCATGTTAGCCATTTTCACTGACATGGTAGAGGATATTATGGAAGTGTTTATGGATGATTTCTCCGTGGTGGGGGATTCATTCGAAGATTGTCTTCACAATTTAAGAAGAGTGCTCAAAAAATGTGCAGAGACAAATTTGGTGCTGAATTGGGAAAAGTGCCATTTTATGGTACAAGAAGGAATAGTTTTGGGGCATCGAGTATCCAGTAAGGGAATTGAGGTCGACCATGCTAAAGTTGATGTGATTGAGAAATTGCCACCGCCCACTTCGGTCAAGGAAGTGAGAAGTTTCCTTGGGCACGCCGGGTTCTACAGGCGATTCATAAAAGACTTTTCCAAAATTGCTAACCCTTTATGTAAACTTCTTGAAAAGGATCAGCCCTTTGTGTTTTCTAATAATTGCAGGTTGGCATTTGAGGAGCTGAAGAAGAGACTGATAACTGCACTTATCATTGTTGCACCCAACTGGGAGCAACCATTCGAGCTCATGTGCGATGCCAGTGATTATGCTATAGGAGCAGTCTTGGGGCAGCAAAAAGAAAGATGATGCACCCGATTTACTATGCAAGCAGGACTCTTAGTGGTGCACAACTCAATTACACTGTAACAAAAAAGGAAATACTGGCTGTAGTGTTTCCTTCGACAAATTCAGGTCGTACTTAATTGGTTCAAAAGTTATTATTTATACTGACCATGCAGCAATTAGGTACTTGATAGCAAAGAAGGAGTCAAAGCCACGCTTGATTCGCTGGGAGAACTAAAAGAATTTGATCTGGAAATTTGTAATAGAAAGGGGACAGATAATCAAGTGGCAGACCACCTCTCAAGATTGGAAGGAGCTGAAAAGAGAATAGAGGTTGAAGACATAACAGATACATTACTGGATAAACAGTTACTTGCTGTGACAATGGAGGAGACGCCATGGTATGCTGATATTGCTAACTATTTAGCAAGCGGTATTGTACCTTATGAACTCTCCTCAATTCAAAAGAAAAAGTTCTTCCGCGACTGTCGAGCCTTTTATTGGGACGAACCTCAATTATTTAAAATATGTGTAGATAACATGATCCGGAGGTGTATCCCCGAGAAAGATCAACCTTCTATTTTGCAGGCTTGCCATGCTTCACCATATGGTGGACACTTTGGAGGAATTCGGACAGCAGCAAAAGTGTTGGAATCGGGATTGTATTGGCCTACTCTGTTCAAGGATGCCCATGCTTGGGTCAAAAGTTGCGATGAATGCCAAAGGACATGCAACATATCTCGCCGTCACGAGATGCCGATGACAACAATTCAAGAGGTGGAGGTTTTTAACATGTGGGGGATCGATTTTATGGGGCCGTTCGTCAGCTCGTATGGTAACAAATATATATTGGTAGAGGTTGACTATGTCTCTAAGTGGGTCGAAGCAGTGGCTCTACCAACCAATGATGCAAAAGGGGTAACAAGTTTCCTAAAGAAAAACATCTTCGCACGTTTTGGCAACCCGAGAGCTATAATCAGTGATGGTGGAACCCATTTTTGCAATAGAGCATTCGCACGTCTATGGGAAAAGCATGGAGTTCGCCACAAAGTAGCCACACCATACCACCCACAGACAAGCGGGCAAGTTGAATTGTCCAATAGAGAAATTAAAAGTGTCCTGACAAAGACAGTGAATGCAACAAGGACCGATTGGGCGAAGAAGCTGGATGATTCATTATGGGCATACCGCACAGCATTCAAAACTCCAATTGGTATCTCACCGTACAAGTTGGTGTTTGGAAAGGCATGCCACCTTCCGGTAGAGCTCGAACATAAAGCACTTTGGGCACTGTGGCAGCTGAATCTGGATATAGAGACCGCAGGCACCAGCAGAGTCACTGAGTTACATGAGCTCGAGGAATTCAGGTTCCATGCTTTTGAAAATGCCATATTATACAAAGAAAAGATGAAAATGATCCATGATAAGCACATCTTAGATCGGAACTTTAAGCTCGGAGATCTAGTGTTGTTATACAACTCGAGATTGAGGTTGTTTCCAGGTAAGTTGAAGTCCAGATGGTCAGGACTCTTTAGAGTGGTGCAAGTGTTCTCAAGCGGAGCTGTGGATATTGAATCCGAAGATGGGACAAACAAGTTCACGGTAAATGGGCAAAGGTTGAAACATTACCTTGGAATGGTCGAAGAGAAAGGGGATAGAGTGGTGATAACTTTGGAAGAGCCCCAGTACGCGAACGAGGAGTGATAATGAAAGCCTGCGTCATGCCGCGATGTTAAATCAGGCGCTTCCTGGGAGGCAACCCATGGTTTGTTGTAAATCGTCGTGCCGCAAAGTTAGATTAAGGCACTTTTTGGGAGGCAACCCATTATTTTTCTTACTTTGGTTGTTGTAATTGATTTTGAATGACTTTGACCGATCTACTAGTGTGCAGGGCAAAAATTATGCACATCGAAAGGATTCGGAGGTCGAAATTAACCCGAGAATAGGTAAAAATACGGCAAAGACAAAATTTGGCTGGAGACGGAGATCCGTGGCCGCGGATTGGACCGCGGATTTAGGCTTGTGTTCTGCGGACTTAGGCGCTTTTTGGGAGGCAACCCATTATTTTTCTTAATTTATTTGTTGTAATGGATTTTGAACGACTTTGACCGACCTACTAGTGTGCAGGGCAAAGATCACGCGCATCGGAAGGATTCGGGGGTCAAAATTAACCCAAGACTAGGTAAAACAATGCGACACAAAAATTGGCTGGAGACGGAGATCCGTGGCCGCGGATTGGACCGCGGATTTAGGCCTGTGTTCTGCCCCCCGTCCGCGGCTGCTGATTTTGGGACCACGGATTGGACCGCGGATTGGGTCGTGGATTTTAGGACCCCCTCTGCCCAGAATCCGCGGCCGCGGAAGCCCGGGCTTGTCCAGGTAAGTTTTTTTTATTTTAATCCCCCACCCCCTTCTTTTCCTTAACCCAAACCCTCACTTCCCCCACTTCTCTTCTTCCCTTCCTAACTCTAAGAACCCAAACCCCTCATCCCCCCCCCCCCTTCTCTTCTTCCCTCCCTAACCTCAAGAACCCAAACCCCTCACTTCCCCCCACTTCTCTTCTTCCTCCCCTAACCTCAAGAACCCAAACCCTTCCTTTCCCCCATATTTTCCTTTTAACACAAGACTCTTCTCCTTCCTTCTCTTCTCCACTCAACCTATCTCCAACCTTCATTCTTCTCAAGATCTCCAAAGTAAGTACATGATTTTATTCCTTTTTCTTAGTATTTTTTTTTAATTTTATTTTCTTTTTCTGTATAGGGTAGTAGAATCATATGTACTTTTGTTTGGGATTTGGATTGTGGTTTATATATGGTATATGGAGGCTATTTGAATTGATTGATTTGGAGGAAGCCATTGTTGGGTTTGATTGGGTCTTTGGGTGACTTGGGGGTACATATGCACACTACCTGTTTGTTGATTTGCCTTAATGAGTGTTGAAGATAAATTGTGACCAATTGTGCGAGTGAAGTCTGAGTAACCGCCATTGGGACACATATTCCTCAAGGAAGAGACGCGCTACTGGGGCCTCATCAAGTGGTCATGGAGGCTCATCTCGAGGACGGGCACAGACCAGTGCAGCTCAGTTTGATCATACCAGGTTTGTCTCCAAAGCTGCCCAAGACCATTTCAGTTTGAAGGCCACTAAAAAACCTGTACCGGAAAGGGGTATTGACAGGGCGTCCCTCCATGATGAATGCCCTAATATGTATCGGGAGTTGATCAGGAGCAGATTGGACGGCTTTTTCGAAGAGCTAGATGAGGGTAACTTGATGCTTGTTCGGGAGTTCTATGCCAACTGCCCCGAACATGAGGATAGAATATGCATTGTGCGACACACGAATGTGGATGCCTTGTTAGAAGCCATCAGGAGAGTGTATCGATTGCCTGAATTCAATGGGAAGGAAGATTTCTATGATACTTACAGGAGAGAACCCATCAAATGGAACAGGTTTTTCAGAACTATCTGTGCACCAGAAAAAGAGGTAGTGTGGGTTGTGCCAGGATCGAAGCTACACTCTTCCTCACTCACTTTTGAAGGAAAATGCTGGTTGTACATCATCAACGGTCGCTTACTGTCGTCCCACAATACCACGGAGGTAAATGGTCTGAGAGCAGCCTTGATATGGTGCTTCGTGAATGGCCATGACTTCGATGTGGCCAAGGTTCTTCAGTCTGAGATGTTCGTCCGTTCAACACAGAAGAGGTATGGGTTCTTTTTCCCCTCTCTGATCACTAGATTGTGCCGGGCAGCAATGGTCCCTGAGAACCCAAATGCGGATGGCATGGTAAAGAAAGAAGCAAAGTTCCGGGCAGACAAAGTGACCATCGGGAAAGACCCGGTGGCACTAGGAGCAACTCATAGTGATGATTCTAATGCGTCGGAAGAGGGCGACGAAGGGCAGGAGGAGGTTGAACCTGCCTCACCCCCACAGGAACAAGCTGCAGTGGTTGAAGAACCATCCCAGGTCAGATAGAGCACGCGAATGACAGCCCTACAACAAGACATGGCAGGACTGCGCACTTCCATCACAGAATTGGGGACCAGAGTTGATGCTTTGGCAACCTAAAATGCGAAGTCAGAAAGGAAAATTATGGGCTGGCTGCGTGCACTGGGGAGAGCATGTCATCTCGACCCTGGCATTGTCTCCGATCAAGACTGATCCACCAGGGAAGTTCCTTTACCTCACATTACTTTACTTTGTATGACATGGGGACATGCCATCTTTTTAAGTGTGGGGTGGGGGATACTTTGTTGTATGTAGATAGTTTCGTAGTTTATTTGTATAAATCAATTTAGACTTGGCCCAACGATAGATATCATTCGACGGGTTTCTTGAGGGACTAAAGTCGAAAGAAAAAAAGAGATTTTCTTTTGTAGTAGTGTATCAATTCCCCTTGGTTTTTCTTCAAACCACGGTTCTTTTCCAAGGGTTTTGTTTGAACCGGGTGTAGTTAGCTTTTTATTTTTTTTAGTTAGAAACTTATGGGCTATGGACAAAATTAAAATAGGAAGCCTTGTTTGATTTCGTAATGCCTTAAATATAGCGGTTACTTTAGTGTGACGTTTAGGCTCATTTGTTGACTCTTGTAAGAAGGCCTTAAAATGTATGTTCTTAATTTGGCTGAAATACCCTGATCTGAGTGTTTGATGATCTAATATGGAATGAGCCATGTGCCATGTGTGTGGAAGGCTTGTTATATTCTGTGCACGACATCTAACGCCTAGAACTTACCCCGTGTGTCTGCAAAGTAAAATGGTAGTCTTGTTTAGTCTGGAAAGTGATATAGGTATTTCTTTGTTGAACCATATATATACATACTCCACCCACCTATTTGCTATGTACCATAGTTAACCCCGTTGAGCCTGTAATCCTGTTTCCTTGGCAACCACATTACTTGCCCTATCCCTTGTTTGAATTGACCATCTTTTTGAATCCTTTACCTCTCGTAAGCACTGAAAATACTATGAATTTACAAAGGATAAAGTGTGGGGTAGTTGATGGAGCTTTTGAGTGGAACTAGGAAATAAGGACAAAGGTAAATCTTGCTGGAAAAGGTCACTTGGAAAAAAAGAAAAAAAAGAAGAAGAGAAGAACATTGTTAATGGTGTATCATGTTGATTGGTAGTAAACCTTTGGTGGCTTTTAATGTGATTGTGCTCAAAGAATAAGTGTGGGGTGGTATATGTGGTGTTAAAAAAAATGAAAATATTGGTTTAACTTAGGTGTGGACTTGATTGTAAAATAAATGTATTAAAGTGCTTAGGGAGGTATAGTCACTATTATATATCCAAATATATCCTACCCAACCTACAACCTACATTACATCCAAATAAAGTCATACTTGATCCTAGACTGAGTGAGCTCAATTAGTAGAGTCGTGCACTACGGGCAAGCCTATAGTGCGTTTTCTGTGGCACAAGAATGTCATTTCTGAGAGTGAGTGAATTTTGTTCCTTTTAAAGTTCCTCAGTGTGTGTGAATTTTACTGATTGTGAAATGAGTCTCTTTTGTTGTGAGCAGGCACTTGATTCATGAAGGAGAGGTAAGTCTGGACCTTTGATATAGAGTAAGTAAGCCAGTTAGGAACATTGCGTGGCTAGAGGGAGTTAACTCTTGAGGTGTAGATGTTGCACTAATGTACTCAATTTATGTAAAATATTCTTGGTGTGACGAGTAGGGAAGTTGCTCAGTGAAGCCTCTTAGAGTGTAATTTGATTGCTCGGGGACGAGCAATAGTTTAAGTGTGGGGTGTTGATAGTAGGCTATATTCATGCAATTTAGACACTACTTACACTCTAATTTAGTCGCACTTTATTGATATTTGAATGCTAAAAGATAACAAAATGCTATAATTAAGAATTTGATGATTTGCAGGAGCTACTCCGAGCTAGGAGGGAGCTAACGAGTGTTTTGGAATCACCATGGAATGTGAAAGGGCAATCGAAGGTTAGCCCGGTCGAAAAGGAGCGAGAAAAGCAAGCGAAATGACCCCTCCAGATGCGCGGCCGCGGAGTGGGCCGCGAACTGGTCCGCGAATTCAAGGCAGTGAGGCAGTCCAAATCCGCGGCCGGATCTGCGGTCGAATCCGCGGCCGTGGACGGGCGGACGAAAGTCAAACACGCAGGGTTAATTATGTAATTTTTTAGGCAACTAACCTAAACCTATATGAAACCTAAACTCGCCCAGAAGTGAGGGAGAGCTATTTTTAGAAGATTTTAGAGGCAAGAACGAGGGGGAGAAGATAGATAAATTCTTAAGAGTTTTCATCTTCTTCTTGATACTTCTATTTGTTGATTATGAATTTTTTTTTAGTGATTTGTTTTCCATTAGCATGAGTAGCTAAATCTATTATCTAGGGTTGATGGAACCAATTGTTGGATGAAGTCTTGACTCTATTTTGTTATAATTGAGCCGTGTTTGTTCTATGATTGTTCAATTACATATTGTATTGTGGTTAATTGAAAGGGTCCTCGATTAATCGTGTCTATTCACCTTGTGTTGCTTGAGAAAGAACACTTGGTTAGATTGTTGTTGAACAACACCACTTTGGGGTAAGTTAAGAGATTAATTACTTGAATTTAAAAGTGGGGTTAGAAATAACGAAACTTTGGTGGGATGATTCTGAGTTGCATAAATTGTTAAGTAGAGTAGTTCGAGAGAATGCTTCTAGTAAATTATCGTAATTGATCGAAATGTAATTACGGTAGCCCGGAACTCATAATCCTCATAGAGTATTACGGCGAGATTATAGCTAAAGAGTTGAGAATTAATCCGGCAATTGGGGAAATCAATAGCCCTAGATTCTTTTACCTTTGAATTCAATTTTAGTCTTGATTATTGCTAATTTTATTGTCATTTTTCCTTGGCTAAATAAATTCCACTGATTATTCATAAAACTATTGCATCTGGAAGTTGTCTGAGCTTATCATTAGCATTATTTAAGGTTGTAGTAAATAGGTTAGTTCCCTGTGGGATTCGACTCTGGACTTGAACCGGGTTATATTTGCAGCGACCGCTTAGTCCTTCTTACAAGGCATAGTTGGGCGTGATCAAATTTTGTGGTGTCACTCCAGTATTTTCTTTTTCTATTTGGTTTTATTCTTTGTATTCATTGGAGCTTTATTTTAGTTTTCTGGACGTTCACTTGATCTGTATAATCACTTGAGCTACTCGTGGGAATTAGCTGAGGCTATCAATTGTGGTAGATCCAAAATTTAGACAGTTTTGAATATGACAGTCAAACTCGAAAGTTATCAACAGATCTGATGATATTGCAACACACAATAACAGTGGAAGTGGATGGAAATATAACATAATGACATTACAGTTCATAGTGACAGATATTAAAAAAATACTGAAAAAATGGAATTTTCAAGCTTGAAAGAAGTTAAATTAGTTCTACACTTGTGTTCATTCCATAATATTTTGGGTGGATGCTTTCAATCTTTTACAGATCTTAACTTTTTTCTAAACTGCTGCCTTGATGACCACTGTGGGGAGTGCCTATTCAAGGCTAAAGCATTTTAGTGTTATTTCGTAAAATTTTAGCTCCTGAGAGACAATTTTCTCATGAGTCACTAAAATTGGTTTTCAGCCATCGGAAATAAACAAACAAAATAGCTACAGAGTTTGAATTTCTGAATTATGACGCTGATTTAATTAGTGGCAAAATTAATTCCTTAGATCTGTTGAGACAAGCAAAAGTATCTTACATGCTGAGTGATCTCGGGTAGCAGCCTTAATATGTTTGCTATCATACCCATTCTTTTTAATATTTATCTTAATTTGCTTGGTGCGTGAAGATAGTACTTGATATATCACGATTAACCTACATTCACTCTTGATTGGTGATTCAAAGTATCAGCGGTGGCATTTTAGTATCATTACTTTATACCGTTTCCGATTGGTGGTTGGAAGTATTAACAAGAAATGTTTAACTAAGAAATAAAAAAGGTCATAAAACAAAAAAGAACAAACAGGAAAAAGCGAAAGAAAAGGAACAGGTGACAGAAATGCAATTCAATGGAGAGACACCGCTCCTTGCGTCCCACTAGCCACTTGTTTCTTTTGATTTGATTGCTGTTCTTTCAATTTTAGACATATTTGTTTCCCATTTCATTTCATGTTATTTGAATAAAACTATTTTAGAAAAGCCAAAAGTTCTATCATAGTTATAGCAATATCAATGACTAATTAATTACTAATCTCTTTTACAATTTCGTGCGGGCTACTTCACTAGTAGGTCCATAATATTGTAACGTTAGGTCCAAATTTATTTACTCCTTTTGGAGTTTCAGAAATGGGAAACATTAATCCCATGCATGCGATAATTAACCTACATTGAATGTTTTCTTTTACTAATTGACTATTACATATGATGAAAAATTTATTCTGAGCGATATAAACTTTTCAGTTGGCAATTTTTCTTTCAAGGGAAGACAAAAATATAATTAGCTCAATCAAAACATGTTAAAGGTGAAAATATTGGCAAGTGAAGTTTGTTTTGATGATTGACAAAGGAACTCAAGTATGAACCAGGTCCATACACAGTGTACACAGACACGGGCAGATTCGAGCATAAGGAATGCACATGAAGGAGATAAGCTTAATTTGTTATATATGATATCTCCTGATCGAAAAGGTTGCATAAATGATAAGGAGAATAACTCCTTACTCGAAGAGAACTTTATCTAAGATAAGGGAGGAATTAGAAATTGAAGATAACTAGAACTCTTCCACCATGAAAGAGTATAGCATTAGAACTCTAGTTATTTCCTAATCTACTAACTCTATAAATTGCAGGATGTTCTCATTTTACAGGCACGCACAAACGCTGAAGTTAAACTTGAGTTGAGAGCAAAATAGCAAGGCATTTTGCAAGCAATTCTTGTGTAATTCAAGTGTGTGAACCTGAAACTACATGAACTTGATAGAAGAACCAGTTTCAAGTATCTGTCTTTTATTCTAGTTTCATTGAAGTAGGTGTTTTCAAATTGTACCTTTCAGCTTTATCTAGAAGAAATTGTATTAGGTACTCTGAGTATTCAAGTTAGAGTTAACTTGAAGTTATCGCAATAATTAGAGGCTGGTTGCCACAACGGGATTAGAGGTAATCCTTAGATTTACAAAAAGTTTTGTAAATATTGTTTTGGCTCAGTAATTTAGTGAAGTATTGGGGAAAATCCTACTAAATAGTAGGTCGTGGTTTTTCACCTTTTGAACCGGGTTTTGGGGTGGTTATGGGTTGTCCTGTATTGAAATTATTAAAAATATTATTATTTATTTTGTAAATTTCATCTTTTACTATTTAATTGAAGGAAATATGATTTCAGTAATATTAAAATGAGAACCAAATTAAGTATTTATTTTTGGCTTGCCTGACAGCGTTGTCCGGTGTCATCACGACCTTTAATGGATTTTGGGTCGTGACAACATGGTATCAATGCACTAGGTTCACTTAGGTCTCACGAGTTATGAGCGAGTCTAGTAGAGTCTTGCGGATCGGTACGGAGTCGTCTGTACTTATCTTCGAGAGGCTACAGGACTGTTAGGAGCACTTCCCTTCTTGATTCCTCATCGTGCGATTCTATTCCTTTGAGGCTTATTCCTTCATTCCCTTCCTATTCAGTCTTATGCGATGTGAAGCGCTTGTAATAAATTGGGGATCGAGGAATTTTAATGGTAATACAGATGTGGTGCAAGATGTTTCTATCTGCATATTTGATTGGGCTATTGTCGTCGCCTTGCGGAAGGTCGTTCTGTCGTTGCAGCTCAGTATCAATATTACCTAAGGTTTTGAGGTTTGGCATTAATTGTTATGATGATTCGTGCGTTGTTATCGCACCGTGTTTGTATAATGGTAGGATGCTTGTCTATGCGTCGAAGCAGTGAATGACTTGGAAGGAGGTTTACTCAGTGCATGATTCAGAGATCCAGTATTTTATTTCCGGTGAAGGAATGGCAATCGGACTATGAATGTTCAGGTTTGGGTTGACGGAGTAACGAGACTTGGTATTTCGAGCATAGTGGAATTTTCATCTGTGATGTGGTGTCGTCGCCCAGGATTGAATGTGTTAAGTTCGCCGATGTTATGGTCTTCATCAATTTGCCTTCGGGACAGGGTAGTTTGAAATAGTGCCGGGGAAGTGGCTGTCAGAGATCGCAGTGTGTGGTGGTTCAGAACTTAATTGGTGGTTTTGGTGTTGAGGGCTCAAGGAAGATGATCTTCGGGGAGGTTTAAAGTTGGTAGCGATCTATTGGTTCAAGTGCTACACAGATAGATATTGAGTTAAGGCAACAACTGGGCAGCGAAGGATGAGGAAGGACATGTGGGAGGTGTCTTGCGGTGGTTAAATTTCTAGAAGGCCAAGAGTGAGAAACAGAAGTCGGGTAGTGGCTTAAAGGAGAGGTTTTGACCAAAGTGGGAGAGTGGCAGAGTAGCATAGGGGTTCTGAGGTAGAATAGCTACATGCGTTGAGGAAAGTTTAGAGTGATTTAGAACATATGGTGGAGAGTGACTAAGTCTACGAACTTAATTTGGAATATTGGCTGCTATACGGAGAAGGGTTGGATACGACGGAAAGGAGTTGCATGATATGAAGAAGGATACAACATGACTTTGGATTAGAATGTATTGTCACACCTTTAGTTGATGTCCAAGGGAAGTGAACGGACTTGTACAGCTGGTGAATGAGCACGGGCTCAGGGTGGTTTATTGATTTCGTAGTAATTGTACTCGGTGCAACATTGTTGGAAGATGTCGGCATATAATTTCCATAAGTGGGTTATCTCATGTGAGCAGGTTAGCGGTCGTGTGGTGTTGACGAAGCCTCTACGAAGGATTTTACTGGCTATCCAGTAAGAGGTGGAATATGTGAATGTGGCTAGTGATTCACAATGTTTATGAAATGTTTGACATAAGGATTTCGAGGAATTGGGCGGGTTGATTGTGCAAAATCATGTCAATGGGGGAAAAGGAGTCTCGGTGGGTTCTAGAGTTATGCAATGGTAGCTTCAAGCTAAATAGGAGAGCCCCACCGTCTATGATTGGATAGCATGGTTATCTACTTGTGAGGTTTCTAGTTATCGACATATTGGTGAGTTATTATGACTAAAGAAAGAGAACATCAGTGGTGATTTGAGCCAAAGATTTGAGGAATGTGTGCTACAATTGTCTTATCGATTCATGTTCAGGCTTTGGGAAGACTCGGAGTTTATGCTTTGTGTAAATGTGATTTACAAGGAAAGTGATTCAGCCGGGTGCTTCTTTGAGAGGGTGTTCATGTGCTAGCAGAGCCTTGGGGTTTGATTATATTCGGGACCAAGTCAGAATGGGTGACTCTAAACAACGGTCCTAGTGGATTCAAAAGTTAAAGTGTGGTGCCTAAGGATTTCGAGTCCGTAGTATGGTTAAGTATCGAGCTGTTGCAGCGAATTATGAAAGGGGCTTGGAATGTTCTATGTTATCTTCAGTATGCGGTGTAGCAATGGAAGAATGGGAGAAAATAACTTCAGAATCATAGGGAAATAATCAAAATGGGTGAACCCGTTGAAGATGCGAATATGCGCACAAGTAAAGTATGTGATGGTTTGTGGGTTTTGAGACAGCATGGTCTCGTGAAATAAGGTCATTCCGAATGAGTGCGGATTTGGGTTCGTTATGTTTTAAATGGAGCTATTATTATTCCTACAGCAAGTCCAGAGTAAATTAGAAGAAGTCAAATTTGGTTTGCAATGGTTTAATTGGCATGATGGTGGCAATGATCAGTTCCTTCAGCGTGTTAAGTATACATGTGATTTGTGGTGGTATGTGCGAGGTTTAACAGCCGCCGTAATTGATCTTATTTAGAGGCATTCGAGTATTATGCCATGTTATGTGAAGATGGAGCCCGGATTAATTATGGTGGTTTAGACCACCACTCGAAGTTTGTATTTTCTGCGGTTATGGGAATTCAGTCACGTGTGGCAATGGTTCTCCGAAATGAGTTAAGTGAATAGTTTCTATATGATGAAGTGTGTACCCTATTGGTGGTTCGGGAGTTATGATGAAATTCTTGTACTCTTGCGTATTGGTATGTTAGGTACAGTGAGCGTCATGGGAATTGGAAGTTGAGGATCAAGTTTGCAGTTGATGTCGACAAGAATGTCACAAGCTCAGATAAGCAGGGAAGAATTCAGATGTTTAGAGTAAGCTGGTATTTTCTTAGCATCACTTCAGATTGGTGTCCTGTGTAAGAGGCTTTGTGTACTGATTTGCAGCTTTTTGATTTGCTTTACAACATTAGTGTGACCGGTGGTATGGATGTGCAGACTTGTTACATGGTGCGGAGGGTCGTGGGAGTGTATTCCACGGGAAGATTGTATAAGTGTGGCATGTCAGTCACTTGATTGTTAAAGATTGAGACCGAATATGGAGGTCATGGTAATATCGCAAGTGCGAGAGTTTATGCCTGAGAGGCATTTTATTCCTTGGGATGTGGACCATGTGAGTTCGTTTCGGATTCGACTGTTGTTCTTATGTGTTGTGAATAGGTCATTATGGGTCCTTGAGGGGCTATTTAGCCAAGCATGGTATGATAAGAATCAGTTTGAGGTCCGTGGATGGATCTAAATGTGAATGTGGGCTCTATATCAGGCCGGATGTGTTCATTCCAGCACAACATTGTTTTCAGAGGGGTCTCCGGGCCTTGGATGTTATTTCTGTTGCCAGCCCTTCTGTGTAGTCTCTGTTGAGCCATGTGGGTTATGAGGCGGTTTGATTATTCGCACTCGTATTGAGATCCCATATAGTTTGTGGTGTTATGTGAGCAGGATGGCTCTCGATATGTAGATCATATATCGCACATTAGTTGTGCTTGAGTTTTATAGCACGTGACGCTACCCGTCTCCCCCGGATTTGTATTATGTACTTGGCTTGCTTATGATTGATTTTCGAGCACTTCGTGAGTATAAGTGTTACGGCTCGATGTGTGTTTTCTTTAGACTATTATGTGTGGATGAGGTGGCACGCTGCCACGGCTATATGGTTGGATCGGGGTGCCACACCGCCATAGATATGTTGTTTGGATCATGTGGCACGCCGCCACGGGTGTCATGGTTGGATCGGGTTTCACACTGCAATGGTATCATATGTGGATCGAGTTGAACACCGAGACAGTGCATTATTGAGTACAGTTTCCCACATCTATTATTGTGTGTTATGCTTCTCATTTCTTGAAGAAGGTCCATAACATCTTTTCGGTTGTTTAAATTAGTTACGTGGGTTGAGTAGAGCTTCCCAGAGTTCGTTTCCTTATGTATCACATTCGAGTTTGTAGCTTGTTGGCACATTGTGGCATCATATGAGACTTTTGGCAGTGTCTGAGGTGGCTTATTGCTTGAGCAGCGTGTACTGGGTGAGACGGGATTATTGGATAAGGGATCAGTGCGATCAGATTTATATGAGGCACATTAAAGAGTAAATATCGATATTCAGTCCAGAATAAGGTAATGGTTCTTGTCGGGAGGAGAGACTCCATGAGTTGTGATTCGGCAGGTGGTTATGAGTTTCTACACATCTCTTCTATCGTGGCAGTATTGCGAGAACTGAAACAGGACTTATATGCTTCATGAGATGTGTTGTGGGCATCAGATTCGTGGGATTTCGGCTGTTGGTGTCAGGGGATGTCATTATGGTCATGTGAATAATGCGGTGCATGGTGTGAATTCGGTAGGAGTATACAATCAGGTATCGGTACATCGTGTAGTGATGGATACGTTGTTCGTATGTTGGGAACAGACCTGGTAGAGGATTTCAGATGTTGGAATTTGGTTCTAAGGCTAACTTAACGGAATAAAAGGGAGAATCTTCAGAATTGCTCGAGCTAATATGCTTAACTGGGTTGTGGTAGCACAGGTAGGTGCACGAGGTGTTAAACAATGATTTTGGACTCTAGAGCAGTTCGTAGCACGTTCGAGGGCGAACGTATATTTAAGTGGGAGAGAATGTAACGACCCGATCGGTCGTTTTGAGATCTAGAGCGTCATTCAGTGGTTTGAGACCCTGAGCAGCTTCATTTCAGGTATTATGACTTGTACGCGTGGTCGGAATTTAATTTCGGGAAGTTCGAAGTTGATTTGGAAAGAAAATTCTAATTTCTGAAGCCTTAAGTTGGTGGAATTCACTAAAGTGTGATGTTTGAGTAGACGACCTCGGAATCAGGATTTGAAGGTTCCAACAGGTTTGTATGATGATTTTGGACTTAGGCATATGTCCGGATCGGGTTTTGTATGACCCGGAAGCGTTTTGGTGCCTATTGTGGAAGGTTGGCATTTTGGAAGAATTTCATAAATTTGAGTTGAAGTGCATTTCAACGATATCGACGTCCGTTTGGGATTTCGAGTCTGGGAATAGCTCCGTATGATGATTCCGGTCTTAGGAGCACGTTCGGAAGTGGATTTGGAAGTTCGTAGGTCATTTGGGCGAAAGTTGGAAATTTGGATAATTTTAAGTAGGTTTGACCAGGAGTGGACTTTTTGATATCGGGGTCGAATTCCGATTTTTGGAAGTTAGAATAGGTCCGTAATGTCGAATGTGAATTGTGTGCGAAATTTGAGGTCAATCAGACGTGATTTGATAGGTTTAGGCATCGATTGTAGAAGTTTGAAGTTTCAAAGTTAATTAAGTTTGAATTGGAGGGTGATTCGTGTTTTTAGCGTTGTTTGATGTGATTTAAAGGCTTGACTAAGTTCGTAATGTGTTTTGGGACGTGTTGGTATATTTGGTTGAGGTCCCGAGGGCCACGCGTGGATTCCAGATGGTTAACGGATCGAGTTTGGACTTGGAAAAAATGCTAAGGCAGCTGGTATCTGGTGTAACCGCATCTGCGAGGTTTTGGCCGCAAGTGCAGAGCCGCAGAAGCGGCCAAGAGGGTCGCAGAAGCGGTTCTGGCTGGGGAAGGCTGGGACCGCAGATGCGGTCAAGTTCCGCAGAAGTGGGACCGCACCTGCGCATGAAGAGCCGCAGAAGCGGACGCGCAGATGCGGAGATTGTTGGGCCGAGCTGGAGCCGCACCTGCGATGGAATTTCCGCAGGTGCGGAGCCGCAGAAGCGGCTATTTGACCGTAGGTGCGAAGGTCGGGCTGGGCAGATTGATCTAAGAAAGGGACTTGGCTCATTTTCCCCCCATTTTTCACTTGGTTTGGGCGCTTTTGGAGAGCTTCAAGGAGGGATTTTCATCATCTATGTCAAGGTAAAGGATTTCCGCGTATTGTGAAGTTAAATACAAGGTTTATTCATGGATTTAAGCATGCAAATTTGTAGAAATTTGGAATTTTGAAGAAAAATCTAGAAATGGGTATTTTTGGATTTTGACCATGAATTTAGGCATGGAATTGAAAATAAATTATATATTTGAGTTCGTAAGGTCATGGGTAATAGTTATCTTCGAATATTTTCGGAATCCGGGCACGTGGGCCCGAGGGTTGCTTTATCAAATTTTCGAGCGGAGTTGAAAATATTTATAAATTGATTAATTATGAGTATTGGGGTATATTTTGATTGGGTTGCGTCTTATTTGACTAGTTTTGGATCGGCGGTCACCGGTTTGAGCTGTTATGGTTTGGAATGTTGAAGTGAGGTAAGTCTCTTTTCTAACCTTGTAAGAGAGAATTAACCCCATAGGTGAATCAAATGATTATGTGTTCCTATTTGTGGGGTCTACGTACGCACGAGGTGACGAGCGTCTCTACGTAGCTACTAATATGCTTATGTCTGGGTAGTCTAGGATCCATATCATGTCGTACTTGCGATGCTTACATCCTACTTGTTAATCTAAATTTCTTAAATCATATCGAAACTTGGTAAAGGAATTTTAAAAGATTAAACTCCATTCTTCTTGACCGTAAATGAGAATTTGTATTTCTTGAATAGTTGCCTTAATAAATCTTGATTTTGGTTGTTTTAAATTATATTTTCTCTTTTGTGGAGCAGGCCGAACGCCTTCGGCGGGTTAAATAGACGCATCTATGATTCGCGTCGTTCGACCCTCGACAGTGCACAATTTAAATATTTATGTTGGAGCGGGCCGTACAACCTCGACATGATTTGTGCATGATATATTTTTTTCGAATTGATAATAATTGATACTGCTTTCATTGGCCCGAGATACAAAAATGTTAAATGACGAAAATAAATATGGAAATTTCTTACGAACAAAAGAAATGTTTACTTATTTCATGATAATTGAGCTTACAGCCGTTCTACATAATCAATGCTTAATTATATCATTGATATTTTATTTATAGCCCATAGTAAGTGTCGAAGTCGACCTCTCGTCACTACTTCTTCGAGGTTAGGCGGGATACTTACTGGGTACGCGTTGATTTACGTACTCATACTACACTTGCTGCACATTTTTGTACAGGTACATATATGTCTAGTGGCCTTGTGGGCGCAGAGGCGCGGTTATTGTGGAGACTTAGTTGAGTTGCATTCTATACTACGATCCACTATCAGTAGAGTCTCCTTCAGAGTATTTATATTTCTCCTGTCCAAATTTATATTCCGGACAGGTGTTGTACTTTATTTTACATTCCTAGTTGAGGCTCAGGCACTTGTGGCACCGGGTTTTGGGGTGGTTATGGTTGTCCTGTATTGAAATTGTTAAAAATATTATTATTTATTTTGTAAATTCCATCTTTTACTATTTAATTGAAGGAAATATGATTTCAGAAATATTAAAATGAGAGCCAAATTAAGTATTTAATTTTGGGTTGCCTAACAGCGATGTCCGATGCCATTACGACCTTTAATGGATTTTGGGTGGTGAGATAAACCATGTTTAGTTATGTTATAAGTGATACATAGATTCCGTGACTTGATTTCTTTATACTTGAACAGTATTTTCAACGTGGTATTTGGGAATACTACTTTCTGTTAGGGAACTTGCCTTTAGGATACTATTTAAGTAAAAGTGGAAGAATATAATTTTTTTGGATCTTGAAAACATGAAACTTGATAGATTGCTTAATATCAGTTAGGCGTTCAAATGATTTCAAGATTTGCTTTAGCTCAGATTTGTGCTAACTGTTGACGTGTGTGGGGGGGAGTTTGAATACTCATACAGTCTAGATTTTCCTTATTTTACAGTTATTTTGCTTTTCTAATTCTTATTTTACATGTACATTTGGGAGCAAATTGGAGTCTTCGTCAAAGATTTATCGTTGCAAGTCGCTGCTAGACCCAGAACCCGCATCTACATTCTTCATTGTTTTCTCTCGTTCCCTCTAAGCACATCCGAACATAAATTGAAAAGAGGAGCGAGGAGAAATGACGAATACTCCTTTAGTTGTTTATTATATTATGCTTTTTTATTTCGTGAATTTTGAACCTGAATTTCATAGCATCATTTTGTTCTTTGTTTTATATATCCAGAGAGGTATACAGTTAATCTAGCTTTGAGATCTAGAATATTTCATCTAATTAGGAGGTCGGCTTAAATTGCTTAATCTATAGATGATAGTAGCTAATCTTTCAACATCAGTAAGCTTCTTATGAGTAATGTCCTTTGAAAACTCAACTTAGCTTATTCTCTTAATCAGACAAAATGGAATTTTTTTCTACAAGTCCAAAAGGAAATAGAGTTTTCTGTTTTTCGTCCTTGGAACTCAAAATGAGATTTTTGAACCTTTTAGCTCACGTGAACTTTGATGTCCTTCTCGGGTGTTCATAAAAATCCGAAAAATCTATCCAAACCAAAATTAGAATCAAATCGGCCAAAAAGATCGATACTTTTTAGATTTGGTTTGGTTTTGATTTTGAATTTTAAAAACCGATCAAATTTGGTTTGGTTTTAGTTTTAATCAAAAAATAACCGAAAAACGCGAACCAAACCGACTATAGAAGTAGCTATTTAAATTTATTATTACACCTATCTATGTATATTTTTATATAAATTTTCTAAAATTTTATGGTACATATTAATCATTTATATTTTTAGTCTATTTCTTTGTTATTATGATAATCTAATTCTTTGTTTATATATTCTAGTTTGTGTCACACCCCTTTTATGCCCCCAAAAAGATATGTATTATGGATTGTTGTGGGTTAACGACTTTTTCCAATTAAAGTGACAAATTTGAGTAGGGATTATTTTATTTACAGAGTCGCCACTTGGAATTGATTTTTTGGGTGTTCCAAGTCACCTTTTATTTGAATCCCTATTCAAAGGAAGTTTTGACTCTTTTATTATTGGTCTGCAAAAACGAAATTCGGGTAAGAAATTCTGTTGATCGGGGAGAAGATGTAAGGCATTCCCCAAGTCCCGTTGTTCCAGCACGGTCGCTTTATTGACTACAATTTGGATTGAATTAATTTTGGATAAACTATAATTTATTGATTTTCATATTTTATTTATCCGCTTTTAATTATTAAAATATAAAATTATCTTTGAAACGAATCATGTGTGTGAATCCGTTTTGTTTATTATGCCAAAATCTTGTCTCGCGTACGTGTACACAATTAATAGCATTTTATTATTAAGATTGTTTTGGCCAAAGTTAACACATACTTCGGTTTAATTTGTGAAAATCATGATTATGCCACGCGAACGTATACATAATCGCTATAAACTAATTAAAAGTGTGCCTAAAGCGCTCTATCGGTGTTCATTATTCTTCCTATATTTTTGAGATTATTGTAAGGTCATGAATTATGGAATTACTTGTGGGAGAAGTGTATGATTTTAGATATTTGAATAAATAAATCATCATATACCAATACCCTACAATCCAACAATTGAAACCCAAACTTATTAGGGTCCAAATCTTCCCAACTTTAAAGCAAGTTTGAATACTATATTTCCAGAAACATGATTAAGTATATAGCATTTAAGGACTAATTTACATTATTATTTATAAAGTTTAAAGGCAAATAAATAAAATCACATGAAATTAGATTAAAAGAATAGAGGAAAGAATAAACCTTTAATGCAAAATTTCCAATTAAATGAGTTTCCAAGAACAGGTACAGTAACTCAGACGAACGTCGAACAAGCATAAGCGAAAAAGAATATCAAAGCTAGTGAACAGAGCTCCAACGGAATCCTCGACCTCGACTATTGAATTCACTTTTTGGCGTGTAAAAAGGGATGTTATGAAGTATTTTTGTTCGATTTTGGTTGATAAATAGCTAGATTTTCGAAAGAAGAGACGAAAAAGAAAGACACGAGTAGAAATTTCCTTAGCATAGAAGAAGAAAAAAATAATCTCTCAATTCCCTCCTCTCTTTTTTTCTTCTCCCTTTCTTTTCTCCTCACATTTCTCTTCTATTTATAGAAAAATTTTGGAATTTTTTCAGATTTTTTATTTTATTTTTTTATTTTTTTATTAAAAATAATTTCCACTTCCCATTTTTCTTCTTTTTAAAAAAAACCTAAATCCCCAACTTTCCTTTACTTTTATTTTTTAATTTTCCACTTTTTACTTTTATTATATTTATATTCCCACTTTTTTTACTTTTCTTTTTTTATTTTCCACTTATTTTGCTTTTATTATTTTTAATTTCCACTTTCTTTTACTTTTTTAAAAATATTTCAGCTACCTTTACTTTTATTTTTTAATTTCAACTTTCTTTTCCTTTTTATTTTTTAAATTTCCACATTCTTTTACTTTTATCTTTTTAATTTTTCACTTTCTTTTATTTAAAAAAAAAAATAATTTCTACCTACTTTTACTTTTACTTTTTATTCCATACTTTTAATTTTCCTATTATTTTATTCCCATCTGAAAATTAAAAATAAATATTTAATTTTTTCGATTTTTTTTAAAATTTATTTTATTTTAAAAAATAAAAATAATACTAATAGTAATAATTGACCTTTTAAATTATTTTTAATTTTTACCCTATATAAAAAAAATGTAACAAAGCTAAAAACTATATATTAAATTATACAAATTTAAATATAGTCAAAAATTAGGTGCTCACAACTGCCCCCCTTTGCTTGGAAACATGAAGAGTTTTCATGCAAAGACTAGGTGAGCCATGTGACTAATTTTTGACCAAACTGTTATTCAAAAAGAAAAGAAATAAAAGATATGGTGCAACTGAGTCCTGATTTTGGACAGCCTACATATCCTGGGTTATAGGGGAATCGGGTCACGTGTCTACCTGGGTTAAGCTACGAAAAATAGCCTAGGCGAAGAGTACTTCTACCCGGAACTAAGAGTTGGATCTCCCTAGGCGAAAAGGTTCTACCTGGGTTAACCTACGAAAAACAACCTGGGTGAAGTGTACTTCTACCCGGAACTATGAGTTGGATCCCCCTAGGCAAAAAGGTTTTACCTGGGTTAAGCAACGAAAAATAGCTTGGGCGAAGAGTACATCTACCCGAAACTATGAGCTGGATCCCCTAGGCGAAAAGGTTCTACCTGGGTTAAGCTACAAAAAACAAACCTGGGCGAACAGTACTTCTACCCGGAAATATCAGCTGAATCCATCTAGGCGAAAAGGTTCTACCTGGGTTAAGCTACGAAAAACCAGCCTAGGTGAATAGTACTTCTACTCGGAAATATGAGTTGAATCCCCCTAGGCGAAAATGTTCTACTTGGGTTAAGCTACGAAAAATAAGCCTGGGCGAAGAGTACTTCTACCCGGACATATGAGCTGAATCCCCCTAGGCGAAAAGGTTCTACCTGGGTTAAGCTACAAAAAACAAGCTTGGACGAAGAGTACTTCTATCCGAAAATATGGGCTGAATCCCCCTAGGCGAAAAGGTTCTACCTGGGTTAAGCTACATAAAACATCCTGGGCGAAGAGTACTTCTACCTGGAACTATGAGCTGGATCCCCCTAGGCGAAAAGGTTCTACTTGGGTTAAGCTACGTAAAACATCGTGAGCGAAGAGTACTTCTACCCGGAACTATGAGCTGGATCCACCAAGGCGAAAAGGCTCTACCTGGGTTAAGCTACAAAAAACAGCCTGGGCAAAGAGTACTTCTACCCGGAACGATGAGTTGGATCCCCATAGGAGAAAAGGTTCTACCTGGGTTAAGCTACGAAAAACAAGCCCGGACGAAGAGTGCTTCTACCCGGAACTATGAGCTGGATCCCCCTAGGCGAAAAGGTTCTACCTGGGTTAAGCTACGAAAAACAAGCCTAGGTGAATAGTACTTCTACCCGGAAATATGAGCTGAATCCCCCTAGTTGAAAAGGTTCTACGTGGGTTAAGCAACGTAAAACATCCTGAGCGAAGAGTACTTCTACGTGGAACTATGAGCTGGATCCCCTTAGGCGAAAAGGTTCTACATGGGTTAAGGTTCGTAAAACATCCTGAGCGAAGAGTAATTCTACCCGAAGCTATGAGCTGGATCCCTCTAGGCGAAAAGGTTCTACCTAGGTTAGGCTAAGTTAAACATCCTGAGCGAAGAGTACTTCTACCCGGAACTATGAGCTGGATCCCCTAGGTGAAATGATTCTACCTGGGTAAAGCTATGAAAATGAGAAGTATGAGCAGTAATGATGCATGCTAAAAATAAAGGAAAGTGGAGATTTTGAGGCAACTTACCTTTGGTGACATTCGTCCTTTAGGAATCGTCATTCTGCACTACTTTGTTCCTGTTGCAAACAAAGAAAAATCATGAGTGTTCAAAGTGGTGGTCAATTATTGGCCTTGATGCCCTTACCGAGGTTGGGTGAATTTTTCAAAGTATTTGTTCGCTTCAAACGGGAGCCCTGTAATCAGTCTTACCATCATTCCTTTGCCTTTATTTTGACACGAAGTTATACCGAAAGGGATTCAAAGAAAAACAACAATGGAATGAAGAATGAGTTTAAACAAGAGGTGTCCCTTTCGGGGAACAAAAATTAAAGAAGGACTTATCTGGGAGTATATGCTGACTTCAATGGACATGACATAATTTTTGGACTGGATGCCTGATCTGTGTAAACTGTCTGACTCTCAGCAATTCATTACAACCTTTGCCTCGAAACCGAGAAACCTTGCCCGGGACTATGTCGATGCCAATGGCTGTGAAGATCCTCATTTCGATCAGTAGTGCTCTTTGCGAGTTTTTACCAACTGACCTCCCTCATTTATCTTCTCACCATCGCCCTATAGTGCCCTTTGCGGGTTTTCACTACCAAGACTGTCTCATTTTTATTTTCTCTGCTCGCCATCGCCCTACGGTGCCCGTAAAGATTTTCACCAATAAGACTCTCTTATTGTATTTCTCTCATTTGGTTGTATCAGATCCAAGTAACTGTATCCTCCAATTTCTGAACATTCTCGTTGATTGATCGGAAGGACTTGAAGAGGATTTGGGTAAAAAGGATTTGGATTGAATTACAACTTTGGAACCTTTCAGGCAAAACCATCGCCGAACCATTATAACATCTGCCCTAGTTTTAATTTTTTTTTTTTGGGAATGTGGATTTTTATTTTGCTGTGACTGAACTCTAGAGAGAGGCTGCCTACGTATCCTTTCGAAATCAAGTCGAACGTACTTCAAGGAAACATGAACTTGTTTGTATTTTTGTTTTGTTTTCTTTTTTTGTTTGTTTTTTTCTCTCTCTTTCTTTTTTCATTTTTTCATTTCATTTTCTTTTTGTATTTTCTTCTTTCTTTTTTCTTTTCTCTTTTTTTTCATTTTTTTTCATTTTTTTTATTTTTGTTTTTTATTTTTTTAATAATAACTTCCAGGTTCCAAAGAGGGTAATAAAAAGAAGAGCCGGCTCAAAGGGTTTGAAAAAGGTTGAATATTTGGATAGTGAGAAAGAAAGCCTTCTTCATCCCAACCGGAGAACATTAATGATATATAGAGGATCAAACATAGTACCTTTTGACTACACTTGCGTTGACAGTTGTTGCAAGGACATTTCCTTCGATGTTTCCCAAATACAATGCTCTCTTTTGGCAGTACTCTCATTATCATGTATGGATCTTTCCAATCCGGAGCCAATTTTCCTTTAGCTGTTCTAAGTCATTATTTTATTTTCTTAAACTTATTTTCATTGCATTCTGATTCTTGAATCATTATTTCAAAGTCTGACAACGTTTTAGGATCTGGGCATGAAGTCCGCAAGCATGTCATGTCATTAAAATTTGCACTGACAGAACTGAAAAAAGAATAAGAAAAATGACAAGATTAAGAAAAGAGACATTCCTGGACAATAAAATATTAATTTCATTTAATTGATTTTTTTATTTTGATTTTTTTTATTTTTAGGTTTGATTTTTTTTTTGAATTTTAAAGATAGAAGGGTTTACATTGGAAAGTAAGACAATAAAAGTAAAACGTCCGGATTACACCCTGAAATAATCCAGACGCAGAAAAGATAGCAAGACCGGCTACTGAGACTCCCACCTGATAGTGAACTTTTCCGGTTTGGCGCCCGTTTTTAGGTTTCTCTTCTGCCGCAGCAATGGCTACTGTGTCTTTCAGTGTTGGATCAAAATCCTCATCTTCAAAGATCATTCCGACTACTGGCACATTTGTATGAGTAGGCAGAGGATTGTTCATCATATTAAAGGGCCTCTTCATCCCTAAGCACTATTGCCTTGACCTCGATGAGGTCTTCCACTGCTCTCTTAAGAATCCAACTGTCTTCCCACTGCTCTAGAGTGGTATTCACATCTAGCATTAGCCCGGTGCGCCGGTTTGGGGCTACTGGTTGCAGTAGACCTAGCCTGACTAGCTTTTGGAACAAGTTCGAGTATGATTCACCAACAGGGGTGAACGTTTTTTAGGAAAATTATACTACTAGGTATGCCTAGTAGCTATTTTATTAATAATAAAAGCAAAAAGAAATAATAAAGGAACATTAAAAGTAAGGGGGCTAGCTACGGTAGTGTTGCCTCTATGCCTTGGCTATATAATCACTCCTTTGCGCTTCCATTGCCTTGATATGGTAGTCTCATGTAGAGGATCATGGTGTAGCTGCCGGCAAAATGTCTCACGAGGTCATATAATCCCATAGACGCTTGGAACTTCCCAAAGGCATAAGAATATAGCACACACTGTGCTGGACCTTACCTTACAAATCCTATCGAGGCATAAAAAACCTCGTCAACTAGCATGCATGAAGAAAATACAAACTAGAAAAAACTAAATACTCTATGATCATCACAGAGTTTATAACATACTATGTGATGATATTACATATGATGATGCTTTGAAAATGATAAAATAAAACAATGTAGAAATTAGAGTCTTGCCCCTCATTCATCATACGTGTGAGTTCTTCATTTTGAAGTTCCGTAAATTCCTCTTCAACTATCTTCAATAAATCTTCAAAATTCTTCATTTATTCTCCGATCGATTGGACCTTGTAGATGTGGTGGGGGAAGTCCCTTTTTGTTTTGCAGCTCTCATTGGGAGTTGCCTCAATGCTACTCCTTCATTCACCTTCTTTTTTCCTCTATGCTTAGGAGATAACTCTCCACTTCTAACCGCCTTTTCCCGACAATATGCAAGTAATTCATCTTCCTCACCTTCGTCAGAAATGGCTACACGTAAGTTGGCCTCTAGTTGTTGATTAGCTAATTCTTGTGAAACCATCCATAATGGTTCATGCCTCTTCTTGGCATTATGCTTTGTTGCAGAAGCTCTAAATTCAACTTTTTTGGTGAGGTTCTTACCTGATTGTACACTACCTGGTTCATGTCTAAATTTCAAAACATGTGCAGTTATTTTTTAGCCAGCTGAAAATGCACCTTTATGAGGTTTTGGACTGTCCAAAGCATCCAAAAGTGCCCGGTCATGGTCAGAAACAATCTCAGAAGAGTTTAGAGTACACAACATATTTGCACCAGCAGATTGATATCCATGCTGCTCATTGTCGCTACCAGTATTGTTTTGCGTTACTGCTATCTTTTTGCAAGCTACTGTGGTCCAGATTTCCTCCATATTTTGCTTCTCATTATTGCCCAACTTATATTCATTCAATCTAGTCGTTTCGTGTTGAAGCAATTCTCCAGCCTTCACACTAGCCTTAGCTGTAGTATGTATCAACATTGCTGCCTGAGACTCCTTAATCATTTTAGCCAAGCCTGGATCTGCTATATGTAATGTTGATGTTGCTTCAGTAGCTGCAACTACCTTGCCATCCATAACTGAAACTAATGGCATGGTTTTTTTTACTGCCTGGAGACATCTCCTGCATAACTCTTGGACCTTCAGTCATCTGCTTATGCTGCAAAATCCCCACAACATCCTCCTGTTCATTATCTGCAGTGGTTGCTGCTACCATCTGATTGCTATCCACACCACATTCATTAACCAACGCAGCAAAAGAGTTAGAGATACTAATATCCTTTTGTGCACTTACCAGCTTTGTAAGAGCAGTGTCATTCTTGTTGTTTGGAGATAGATATGATCGATGCACCACTGTCCAGTTTCCAGCTTTAGCATTTAGCATAACTTGAGCTTCTGATTTTTGCGCTGCAACTACCTCCAGCTGCCCAGCACCTTTAACCTTAGGATCAGTTATTTTTGGATCGATAATAGGTAAAACATCAGTACGTGTCAAAGCCCCAATATTAGCCTCCACAACTGCAGTTGGATTTTCCATATTAACAGCTTTTGAATCTGTAGCATCTGCACACTCCAAAGCCTCAACACTTATTGCTTTAGGAGCTCGATCAACTCCTGCTACTGCCAATATATCACTGCCATTACTCCTACCTTTCAACACCCTATCCCCTGCTTCTACATCCATAGCTTGAGATATTCTAGCTAAGGCACGATTGACAGGAACAGTAGCAACATTCTTTGAAATCCCAGAGTTATTGATAGCCTGCTCAATATGGTTGGATTTTTCCAGTCGTAACATTTGCTCTTGCTTCTTCTCACCAAAAACTCGTTCAAGATCAGCTGCAACCTTGTTACCCTACTCCATAGTTGATCAATTCCCTATTGCCTTCGCAAACAATTGTCTAGTTTGATTATGAGACATCTGCTGATCCATTAGAGCTCTAGCTGTTGGAACATAACCATCAGCAGCAGGATGCATTACTGAAGCCTTCAATATATTTTGCTGTCCAGTAGTTGTATCTCGTTTAGATCCTTCTATCAGTTGTTGGCTAGCTATTTTTGCATTTAAAAAATCTCTTGCATCACCTTGAAGTTTCTCAATCACACATGTTGCATCAACTACATCCTCCACCTGTCCGTCATGGACTGCTCATTTTTTTTTCTAAAACGATGCGACATGTACTTTCGTCATGCCCTTGATGCTTGCAGTGATAACAATACACAGGTAAGTTATCGTAAATAACTTATTGAAGCTGCTCAATAATCTTTCCAGTTCCTCCGTTAACATATTTGAGTGTTATTTGTTCTGGATATTTGTCCAAGATATCCAGGATCACCTTGACCCAGTTGTACTAGGCCTAGACCTAAGTTGAGTAGCCTTATCAATAGCAATAGGCCTTCCAACAGCTGATGCAATGGACATTAAGGCACGCCTAGCAAGCAACTCAGGTGGTAAACTTGGAAACGAAATCCATACCGCTGCCATAGATGTCTCTTCTTTTGGATTGTATCCAATCGTCCATGGAAATACTCTAACCTGATGTTCTTTTCCTTTGCTTGTAAAATAATTAACTGACATAGCGAGATAGATTACAAAGTCTTCATATTGATCCAGTCGTATGAGGAGTTGTTTTTGCGCAAGAAGCCCAATCAAACAGTGTCCTTTGACACCAAACTGTTTTGGCAGAATTGTATGCAAGTCTTGCAAATCTGGAGCATTAGGAGATATCTTCACAACAATGGCTTGATGCAACCCTTCCTCCCTTGCAAAATCTTCCCGTTCCACCATTGTAAATTGCAGAGTTGGGATTCCATGAACAACTTCAGTTTTCTTGATAATTGTCTTCATTAGATTTGTTGCGTCTTGTGTTTGATTCAAACGACCAGCATATGATTCTTGTTTGGTATCATTGTGGGTACTGTTGTTAGGGTGTAAAGTATAGTCGAAATGGGAAAATTCAGATCTGCCCAGGTGAACGTTTGCTACAGTAATTGCAAATCCATTTTTGAGTTCTGGAGCAGCTCTTTTTGAATCTTGAACTAGTTTTTGTCGGAGAGATAACTCTTGATGTGGAGAACGAACCCCATGGCTTCGAATAGCAAAATCTGAACCAGAATCATGCTGGAACATTCCAGCAGATCCATTGCGAGTTCGAGCTACAGTAATCGCGTCACCATTTTGAAGATCTTCAACAGCTCGATTTGAAAGAGAGGATGAAACCAATTGGAGAAAGTGCGCAATAGCTATGTGGTTCTTTTGAGACTGGTCCGGTGGCTTTTGTCCGCCGGACGGCGAAGCAACGGTCATGAGACCACCACTGCGTCACTGTAGTAGCTGGTCGCATTTAGAGAGCATTTTCGGCTGGGTCTCCATTAACAGGGGTGAACGGATTCCTTCTAGGGAGGCTGTTTTTTTCTTTTTCTTTTTTTTTTGAATTTATATTTTTGAATTTTTTTTCATATCTTGATTTCTTTTTCTTTCTCTATTTCTTTTTTTCGGTTTATTTTTTCACTTAATTTGTTTATGGCTATGATCGAATATGATGGGGATTGCCTACGAATCATGACACCGCATGAATCAGATCATTACGTAGTTCAAGAAGATCGGGAATAGACTGAACCATTTTTCTTTTTCTTCTTTTTATAAAGACTTTAAAATATTTTTTTTTTTTGAGTTTTCTTTAACTTTTTATGGAATTTTTGGAATTTGTTTTTTGAAAGAAGGAATTTTTAAGAAGGAAGAAACTATTTGGATTTTGATTTAAATTTTTTGTTTTCGAATGAAAGACTTCGGAAAAGAAGGAAAATATTTTAGGATTTAGCTTTTTGTTTTTTTGGATTTTCTAAGGAAAGAATTCTAAAGAGGGAATTAAGGAAAAGAAAAATATTTTTGAATTTTGTTTTTTTGAAAATTAGGGCCGGAACCGATGAGGTTCGCCTACGTATCTCACATCCGGTGAGAATCAGACCCGCGTAGTTTGGTAAAACCGACTATGTTCTTTTTTTTTTTATGAAAATTAATCTTTAAAAACTATTCGCACTAGACCACATCATTTTTTTCTTTTTTTTCTCTGTTTATTCAACTGATTTATGCTAAAGTCGATCAACATGCAAGCCTCCCAAATAATGCAACAAATAGCACATAACATGACATAATGGTCTCAACAAGGTACCTGTCCTAAAATAGAACTCGGCTCCTATGCCGACCCTTGCTAAGTCTAATGCACGTGATGCAAATAAAGTGAACCTACTAGGAATATCCAGCATGAGGTTTATTCTTCTAGGTTTAAATCCTGATTGAGAAGGTATCTAGACTGGCTTACTCGAGCAAACAACTCGAGCCGAGGAGGGTCAGCGTACCGGTAGCATTGCTTTTCGGCTTAGCTGGTGGTGCTCCCCGCCTAAAATATGTGTGACTTAAATCCTTCACCGGGTGACAAGCACCTCGGCTATCTCAAAGAAAGCGGGCTATGTCAAGCAAATGCCTAATTAATCTCAAGAAGACTCAGAGGGGTGCGTGAGAAGATAATTTATATGTACAGTTCACAATATCAAAGCGGTAAAAAGCGGGAAAGTAGCACATTAGGCACCAATAAATCACAATATATACAAATTTAATAAAGCCAAATAAAAGTTAATATGTACAAGCTCAAATTCTTTTATTATTGGTTTGTGAAAACAAAGTCCGGGTAAGAAATTCTGTTGACCGGGGAGAAGGTGTAAGGCATTCCCCAAGTTCCGTAGTTCCAACACGGTCGCTTTATTGACTACAACTTGGCTTGAATTAATTTTGGATAAACTGTGATTTATTGGTTTTCATATTTTATCTATCCGCTTTTAATTATTAAAATATGGAATTATCTTTGAAACGAATCACATGTGTGAATCCGTTTTGTTTATTATGCCAAAATCTTGTCACGCGTACGTGTACACAATTAATAGCATTTTATTATTAAGATTGTTTTGGCCAAAGTTAACACATACTTCGATTTTATTTTTGGAAATCACAATTATGCCACGCGAACGTATACATAATCGCGATAAACTAATTAAAAGTGTGCCTAAAGCACTCTATCGGTGTTCATTATTCTTCCTATATTTTTGAGATTATTGTAAGGTCATGAATTATGAAATTACTTGTGGAAGAAGTGTATGATTTTAGATATTTGAATAAATAAACTATCATATAACAATACCCTACAATCCAACAATTGAAGCCCAAACTTCTTAGGGTCCAAATCTTCCCAACTTTAAAGCAAGTTTGAATACCATATTTCTAGAAACATGATTAAGTATATAGCATTTAAGGACTAATTTACATTATTATTTATAAAGTTTAAAGGAAAATAAATAAAATCACATGAAATAAGATTAAAATAATAGAGGAAAGAATAAAACTTTAATGCAAAATTTCCAATTAAATGAATTTCCAAGAACAGGTACAGTAACTCAGACGAACGTCGGACAAGCATAAGCGAAGAGGAACATCAAAGCTAGTGAACGGAGCTCCAATGGAATCCTCGACCTCGACTATTGACTTTACTTTTTGACGTGTAAAAAGGGATGATATGAAGTATTTTTGTTGGGTTTTGGTTGATGAATAGCTAGATTTTCGAAAGAAGAGATGAAGAAAGAATGACACGAGTAGAAATTCCCTTAGCATAGAAGAAGAAAAAGCAATTCTCTCAATTCCCTCCTCTCTTTTTCTCTTCTCCCTTTTTTTTCTCCTCACATTTCTCTTATATATATAGAAAACATTTCAGAATTTTTTCAGATTTTTTAATTTTATTTTTTTTAAATTAAAAATAATTCCCACTTCCCATTTTTCTTATTTTTTTTAAAAAAAAATTCCCCACTTTCCTTTACTTTTATTTTTTAATTTTCCACTTTTTTACTTTTATTATATTTATATTCCCAATGTTTTACTTTTTTTTTTATTTTTTATTTTCTACTTATTTTACTTCTTTTTTAAATTTTCACTTTCTTTTACCTTTTTTAAAATAAAATTTCAGCTACATTGACTTTTATTTTTTAATTCCAACTTTATTTTACTTTTTATTTTTTAAATTTTCACATTCTTTTACTATTATTTGTTTAATTTTCCGCTTTCTTTTACTTTTTTTAAAAAAAACTATTTTCACCTACTTTTACTTTTACTTTTTATTCCACACTTTTAATTTTTCTATTATTTTATTCCCATCCGAAAATTTAAAAAAATTTATTTTTTTCTGTTTTATTTAAATTTATTTTATTGTTTTAAAACAAATAATACTAATAGTAATAATTGACCTTTTAAATTATTTTTAATTTTTACCTTATATAAAAAAACTATAACAAAGCTAAAATATATATATTAAATTTCTAAAAATATTTACCTAGTAGAAGGTGATAAAAATTAAAATATAGTAAAAAATTAGGTGCTCACAGTTTGATTGGTAATTAAATTATTCATCACTATTTGATTCAATTATCATCAATATATCGTGGTAAATGATAGATTTCTCAAAGAGCAATTGGTTTGATAGTGTTATGTTGAAAATATACTCGCCGGAATATGTGTTTGATAGTGTATGTCTCATATTTAAGAAAAAAATCGATAAATAACTGAAAAAACTGAAAAACCGACAAAAATCGAATCGATAAAAAACTGACTTAATTGGTTTGGTTTGTTTCCAATAATGGAAGAACCGACTTACTTAGTTTGGTTTTTTTTTAGGGAAAAACTGATCCAAACCGAACAATGAACACCCTTACTTCTCAAAATATCAAATGCTTTCTCTAGCTTAGTTAAATACGATTTCTCTAGACACATGGACTTTGGATAACTCTTAACACTTAGCCTTAGTAATTAATCTAAGTCCGGAAGGGAATCGCGTTTTATGCGGATTTTGAGGGGTGCTTCATACCTTCCTTTTATTTAACTAGAACCCTTATCTTAGAATCTCTCATGTTTAGTAGACTTTAACAGAGTTTAATTTTACATTACTTAGCTAAAAAGGTGTCCTAATTTACCTTTAAAATAATTAGGTGGTGACTCTTTAGTTAGTAATTAATTCAGGAATCACAAATATGTTATACTCTATTTGACCTAGTTAAAATGGGGTATAACAGCTTGGTGACTCTGCTGGAGAATCATTAGGTTCTAACCATAACTGACTTAGTTAATTAAGGTTTGTGCGCTTATTTTATTTGATCTTAAATTATTTTACATGCCATAACTATTTTATTTGATAAAAATTGTCTATATGTTATTGCTTTGATATAAACTGTTATTTCTTTTCACTTCCTCCACTTTTGAAAAATTCACACAATTCACACACTAAGCGGTTACGTGGTTTGCGTCGTGCACTACTTAAAAAACCTTTTAGGGGAAAGTTCGTGGGTAAGTCGATCAGCATTGCAGTCGACAGTCACGACCTTTCCACTCTCAAGTTGTCCACTTGAGAGCAGACCAGTCCAGAAAAACCCACTCTTAGTCAACATAGGATAGAGCTAAGCCAAAACCTTTATGAGATACATGCATCATTTAAGCGTAAGATACTTAATACCATTGGTGTATTAAGTCCATTATCCAACCTTACCAAATGTCCGAATGGGTTTACGACCCTAAGTGACACTTATCATAATTTATGTGGATATCTTGAAGGATAAATATGTTAATTATGTGGACCATTTGCTCTATAATAATCAAATTCTAGGGAGATGGGCCATTTGTGACCACAGATCTATCGCAGATTGAAGCAGAAACTTGAGCAAATTTTTGGACCATTATGTGGTCCATTATGTGACCGCATAATCATTTTACGAGCCGCATAACCCATTGCAGACTCAGCACAAAAATTTTCGGAGGGAAGTTCTGCGGCGCATTATGCGACTGCAGAATTGGTCTGCGGACCACAGACCGGTCGCAGAGTGAGGCAAAAGTGCCCAGTTCCGGAGGGCCATTATGCGGTCCATTTTGCGGACTGCAGAAGCGTTATGCGGTTGCATATGCGACCACAGATCTGCATCGGGGCTTTATTTTTTCTAATATTTGAACCCGACCCCATTATTATAAAACACTCTTAGGGATCATTTTAGAAGGTTCAAACTTATATTTTAGAGAGAGAAAGGTGGTCTAGAGTGAGAAAAGAAATTTCCAAGTCACTTGTTCATCGATCTTTGCTCAAGCCTTGAAGAATTCTCTAGGGTAACGCACAAGGTCTCCAACCAAAAGGTAAGGTTCTAGCCCTAGCCTTCAATTTCGAGATTTGACTGAAAATAGGTAATAAGTCAAGCAATTATTGGGTGTGGGAGTTATTCATTATGCATGCATGTACTATCTAGGATTGTGGGGAGATTGTTGAGCTCAATTGGATAGATTTTGGGTAGTGAAATAGAGGAATCCACCATAGGAGGACCTTGAGATAATAATGGCCACCTAGTGTTTGATAAAATGCTCAAATGAGCTAGAATCATGAACTGCTTCCTAATTCGTGTTCAATGTTGTTGTGTCTCTAAATAGATCAAAGTTGCTAGGATTCCGAAAATGTGTAGTGAATTAAGGAAAGTTCAAAGCGAGGTATGTTGGCTAAACTCCTCTTTTAGAATTGAACCCCACAATGGCCTTGTAAGTCCCGTGATGCTCATTATAAATTGATTATTCCAAATAAGCCATGTGTCAAAATAAATATGCATTCAATATGTATTCCAAAGATTCTTGTTATGTTGAGTTACTTTTTGAGAATGTGGTTTAAGTATGGGTTGTGTGTTATTATATTATGATTTAAAAACGTGATTCTAATGAAAGTTATCATGTCAAATTGTGTAGGAAATCACATGTGCCTAAGACCATAAATTTCTCAAATATGTGTTTAAAGTCTTAATTTGAAAGGCCTTGTTGTTGATTATCCATGATGATATTTGAAAGTGAAAGAAGAGAACATGAAATATGATGTGCGGCCAACGTGCTAAGAATGATATTGCGTCATGACCATTGGTGCCAATAAAATGAATGATATGCAAAAGATTACGAAATAAGTGGTAAATCCTTTTAATAATAAATGCTTTGGGAGTATCGATTAGCCACCGAGGAAGGGTAGGTCGAAATAACCTAACCCCGAAACTACACGTGCTGGTGTAGGAGTGATTGAGGGGTAAATCCTTGTGTTAATGTGATGAGATTGTTTCCCCTTATATGGGATGAGATTGATGTGTTGAGCTGTTTCCCCTTATATGGGATGAGATTATTGCTAGCGAGATGTGATGTGATGTCGACCCATATGGAATTGTGGCGAGACGGCTTAGCCGATCGGGTTGAGATTGGATGCCATGCCACGCACATGATGGTATTGTGAGTGGATGTCTCGGGGTGAGACGGCTTAGCCGGTGGGGCTAAGATCGGACTCCGTGCTAAAATACGGTGGTGTATCGGTGCTAAAGATCTCCTAACTTAAAAAGATTGGAACTTACTTGAAATTTGCCTTTCCCCTAACTTGACACCTTGATACTATTTGATTTTCTTATTGATTTCCTGTTTCTTTCTCCGTTTGCTGTTACTCGTTCTATTGAGAGGGTGTTTAATTTTACATACTAGTACTATTCCATATGTGCTAACGTCCCTTTTACCCAGGGCGCTGCATCTTTAATGGATGCAGGTGGTTCCATAGCAGGTGGTATTGATCAGTGATAGCAGCACACCCTCTCCTCAACTGACTTGGTGAGCCCCACTTCATTTTGGGGTCTTGTATCGCCTGTCCTTTGTACATAGTGTTTGAGGTATAGCCGGGGCCTTGTGCCGGCATTGTTGTAGCACTCTTTTGTTTCTGTTAGAGGTTCCGTAGACATAGTGTGGGTTGTATCTATTTTGGGAAGGTTAAACTAAAAATGTTGTAATCGTATCATCTGTTCCACTTTAACAATGATTGTACAATGTACTATATTGGAGACTTGTTAGTGACGTAACTAATGGAAATGAACTTGTATTATTCACATGACCTCTTACTGTCTAATTAATGAAATGTATTCTTATCTTTATTCATATGTGAGTTGGGTAAACGACATTGTGCAGGTTTTCTCGACCGGGGTAACTTTGTTGAGCGCCGGTCGCACTCCCCGAGGTCAAGGCGTGACACATTATTGTTGGCTTGGGCCTTGGAAGTTATTTCTTTGCCCTTGAAAATTGTTCACATATTGCACTTCCTCCTCTTGTTCATTGTAGGAATCATCTTGCTCAAAACCAACATCTTCTTGTACATAGTTCTCCACTCGATTTTGTACTTGTGGACCCTTGGTCCTCCTCTTGTTCACCATCATGCTCACTCCCTCCATAGCATTGACTTGCTTAGGGGATTGCACTTGATTTAGTTGGGCATTTTCTAGTTGAGTCATGGTAGTTGTCAATCCGGCAATGGCTTGCCCATGGGCTTGTAATTCTTTTTGAAGGTGGATCATATTTGGGTCACCTTGTGGAATATTGGCCAGGAATTCCAAGTCGACGACATTTCCGCCATCTCATCCAAAATCTCACACGCCTTCGCATAAGGCGTAGTCATAAAGTTCCCACCGGCTAGTTAATTCACTACACATTGGTTGGTTGTATTAATCCCACGATAGAAGGTTTGTTGAATCATGTTTTCCGTCATATCATTGTTGGGAAATTCCTTGACCATAGTTCTATAGCACTCCCATATCTAGGGTAGTGGTTCATTCGGCTCTTGCTTGAATGCCAAGATCTCATCTCGAAGTGTAGCCATGTGTCTGGGAGAGAAAGACTTAGCAATGAACTTTTTCGCCAACTCATCCCAAGTGTGAATTGAATTGTTTGGCAATCGTTCCAACCAATCTAAAGCTTTCCCCCATAGAGAGAAGGGAAAAAGCCTTAGCCTCAATGCATCCTCGGAGACATTAGTTTTCTTGCTCCCCCAACAAGTATCCACAAACCCCTTCAAATATTTATAAGCATTTTGTGTTGGAGCACCGGTAAAGAAACCCCGTCGCTCAAGTAAAGTGAGCATCACATTGGTGATTTGGAAGTTGCCCGCCCTAATACGTGGAAGGACTATTGCACTAGCATAACCTTCGTTGGGTAATATCCGGTGTGGAGCCGCTCATGGTGGAGATGGAGGTGGGGGTGGAATGGGCACATTATCATGAGGCACCCGGCCTCTTCGATTGGCTTGGGGCTCAAGAGGTACCTCCTCAACTTGCTCATCCCCGCCGTCCAATTCCCCCAAAGGCACATTTCAGAGATCATTTTTTGTCGCCATGGTTGTACCTAAAAGTTTTCACACAAGTTAGTAACACGGAAGGAAAAGAAGATATTCCAAAAGCAAACCGAAATATATAGCTAACACCGTTTTAACTCCCCGGAAAAGGCGCCAAAATTGATCCACGTCTAATCCTCATTCAATAGTGAGTGAAAACGGTTGTTGGAAGAATAGTACCCAACAAGAGTCGGGGTCGATTTTCACAGGGAGCTACTATGGGTGTTAGGGGTATAAACTTGATGAAAGTAAATGGAACAACTAAAATTTCACTTCCGAGCAAAATGTTTTGATTTCTAATTCTAATTTTACTCTAGCAATTATAAGCTAAGAAAAGAAACTAAAAGCAAATGATTGTTTTTGGTATTTTTCCAAATAGTTAAATAGCCTAGGATGTGACCATAACCTAGGTGTTTGCCTAATGGGTTAAATACGTTAACACTTGTTCTGTTAATTGGGGTGTTTTATAGCTCTCAACTCTACGTTACACACTCAATACCTCTCGGTCATAGAGTGATTTTGCCCAATTTGGCTTCCTAAAGCCCAAATGGGTATCAAACTAAATAGTTGATATGATCTCAAGTCGGGTTCTCACTATCTCTAGTTTGAACCCTTTAATTAGGCTAATCAAACCCTCAATTATCCCAATTCCTTGTTAGCCAAGTTATTCTAAACTAGATCTCTCTTTCTCAAGTAGATACCAAGTTAAAAAGGCATGAATCAATATTTGCAACCATTAATTATAAAATTGAAGCATAAACTAAGCTAAATAATAAATACCCAATCAGAAACAAGTATTAAATTAGATACCCATAAGGTTTATAAGGAGGGTTGGGTCATAACCCTAGTAAGAATCTCGCTACTCATAGTGAGAAATAAAGAAAACAAAGAAGAAATGCTAATTAAATTCATAATCTAAGATTAAAATGATAAAATATAATGTTTTAATCATAAAGTAGTCACAAATTTCCTAAAATAGCAAAATATAACAGCTACAACAGCTCAAACTTTGAAACATGACCTGAAAATGTGAATCTCGTCTATTATAGTGGCCCAAATTTTGCTGACAAAAATTCCCCTCGGGAGGTTCTACGGTCGCACAATTCATGTGCGGTCCGCACATTAGCTAAGACTCTGTTGGGATCTTTCACTTGTCCTGCAGCCGCAGATGAAATTCTGCGGTCAACACTTTCTTCTGCTGCCGCAGAAATCCTTTTGCGGACAACACTTCTTAAGTTCTGCGCCCATTCTTGCCTTGTAATTTGGAACACTCCTTTTTGAGTCGGATTTCATCATGGGAGCCCAAACTTCCAACATTCCTGCAATTTGCACACTTTCATTAGTTTCGGGAACATAAACCAATACTTTCGGACTAAAATAAAAGTAAAAAGGTGCTAATAAGTAGTCAAAATCCACACTTATCAACTGCACCTGTGGAGCCGCAGAAGTGATTAAGTGAACCGCAGGTGCGAGATGCCTGGCAGAATGCATATAAACGAGAGTTAGAGTAATTTCTTCATTTTTGGACTTTGAGAGCTCGGATTGAGGCGCTTTTTGGAGGGGTTTTCACTAGATTTCAAGAGTTAAGTAACTTTTGATAATTTTTATTCATTAATATTGAATACCCATTGAATTTCCCACCTAGATTATGTGTTTTTGAGGTGAAATTTGTGGAATTTAGGACTTGGGATTGGAGAGTTAGATATGAGGGTTTGAAGGTCGATTTGTGGTCGGAATTAGATGATTTTGGTATGGTTGTACTCGTTATTGAATGGGTGTTCGGATTTCATAAATTTTATCGGGTTCCGAAACGTGAGCCCAGGGTTGACCTTTTGGGTTCACTTTTTAAATTTGATTAAAGAACTTAGCTTTATTGTATGGAATCGTTTCCTATACCTTGTAAGTATTATATTAAGTTATTTGTGGCTAGATTCGAGTAGTTCGGAGGCCAATTCACGAGGCAAGGCTTGTCAAAGTTGTGATATGCGTGGTTTGAGTAAGTAATACTTCTAAACTTTATACTGAGTGTATGAATCCCTGAAATATGTGCTATGTGATTGGTGTTGAGGTGACGCACATGCTAGTTGACGGGTGTGTAGTGGTACACTGTGGTAATTAGGACTCGGTTGATTCTGTGGTACTGTGTAGATATCAAATCTTATTGCTATTCATGTAATCCCTACCTGTTAGAGTAATTGAGCTGCGATCCATGTTAGAAATCATGTTTAGGCTATATGCTTATTCTGTTGGGACCCATTGAGGTCATTTCTTCTGTTGAGTTATTTTCTTAAATTGCAATTATGTACTCACTCACATTCATCATTTGCATATCATATCTTAGTCTTTGTTATCATTTATTGTTACATCATGTTATCATTGTTTGGGCTGATTGGCATGAGATTTGTGAGCCCGAGAGACTTGATAGATTGATGATTGAGTTGAGGCATGAGGGCCGGCTTGTAAGTGATATTTATGGGATCGGGATGCACCGCAGCAGGCTTTATTGACACATTTATGGGATCGGGCTGCACGCCGCAGCATGCCATATTGAATATTAGCGCTTGGGTGGATCCGCCCCTCCAGAGTCTGACATAACAGCAGTGAGCGCATGTACCGTTGAGTACTAAGTGAGCGTGTTGAGCGATTGAATGTGCTGAGTGATTGAGGATGCTTAGTGAGATTGAGTTCTCTGAAAGTGAGAGTACGTGAGTTTATTACTGTGTTGCATTACCTGTGACATGCATATTTGACATGTAGACATAGAGACGTAACATTCCTCATGCTGGCTATACTTGGCATATTTTATTAGTATTGAGCTTAAATTGTTGAACTTGAAAGCATGTCTACATTTTTGTACTATGCACGAATCGATTATGAGGTTTCTCTAAGTTATTACTGTAATTTCCCTATTATATCTGTACTGTTATTATCTGTATTTGGACTGTACCTTTCTGAGCTCGTCATTACTTTCAGCCCAAGGTTAGTCATGTTACTTATTGAGTACATTGGGTCAGTTGTACTCATACTACTCTGCACTTCATGTTCAGATCCAGGTACATCTGAACTCGGTGGTTGCTAGTTGCGGTGCAGTATCTGCTTAGAGACTATTGAGGTAGCTGCTATGACACCCGCAGACCTCGATTTTTCTTTCTTTCATTTTTATTCTGTACTGTTCTATTTTTCAGATAGTTATATTAGAAATTTAGACTGTGTTGACACTTAGTAGCTCATGTACTCGGTGACACCCAGATTTTTAGGGATCTCGTAGTTGAGTCGCAATTGCTCTTATCGGTTATTTATGAGATTTTTCACTGTTAAGCTTGTTACATCATGTTTTTAATTTAAAATGCATAGTTATGTTGTGATTATCAGCTTGCCTAGTAATGTGATAGGCGCCATCACGACATGTTGAGATTTGGGTCATGACAAGTTGGTATCAGAGCCAAGGTTACATAGGTCTCACGACTCATGAGCAGGTTTAGTGGTGTCTTACGGATCGGTACGGAGACATCTGTAACTATATTCGAGAGGTTACTGAACCTTTAGAAAGCTTTAATTTCCTGTATTGTTATTGTGCGAATTTATTGATTCCGGAAAACTAAACTTATATTATTCTATTCTCTCACAGATGATGAGGACACGCGCGGCCGGGACGGCCACTAATACCACCAGCAAGGGCCGTGAGAGGCTGAGGCCGAGGTGCAGCTCGTACAACAGCTAGAACAACACCTATGGAGCCACCAGTTGCTCCAACGCAGGAGAAAATACCATATGTGGTTGAGCCGGTGGGACCAGCTTAGGCACTAGTTCTGCCCATTGTGATTCTAGGCCTTCAGGAGGCTTTGGCCCAGATATTGACTGTATGCACTAGCCTTGCTTAGGAGGTTTTAGTTCAGGCCGCATCAACCACTTCTCAGGCCAAAGAAGGTGCTCGGACTCCTGCCGCCCGTACTCCAGAGTAGGTGGTTCAGGGACTTCAGACACCGGGGGTACTACCAGCCCAGCCGGTTGCAGTTGCTCAAGCCCAGGTGGGTCCACCTACGAGCGACAAGGAGTAGAAGAGACTAGAGCACTTTGGGAGGCTCAGGCCTCCAACATTTAGTTGGTTGAGCCAGAGGATGCTCAGAATTTGTTAGACAGGTGCCAGCGAATCCTTTGCATGGCAGGTATTCTGGAGACTAGTGGAGTCTCATTTACTACCTTTCAGTTGTCGGGGGCAGCCTTTAGATGGTGGGAGGCCTATGAGTTGAGCAGTCCAGCCAGCACGGCACCACTTACGTGGCATGAGTTCTCAATTCTCTTCTTAGAGAAGTTTGTTCTACAGACCCGCATGGAGGAGTTACGTAGGCAGTTTGAGAAGCTATGCTAGGAGGGTATGTTAGTGACCCAGTATGAGATGAGATTTTCAGAGTTGGCTCGTCACACGATCTAGTTGGTTCCCACAGAGAGGGTAAGGATTAGGAGGTTCATTGATGGCCTCAACTATGGACTGCACTTTGTCAGGGCTCGAGAGATTATATCAGGTGCTAGGTTCGACAAGGTGGTTGATATTGATAAGCGTCCAGAACAGGTTCATAGTCAGGAGCATGAGGAGAGGAAGCCAAGAGGCCTCGTGGTTCGGGTAGTTTCAGTAGTGCCTCATCTGGGGGACAGTCCCACCACAACAGGGGTCGTCCTTATAGGCCCGCTCAGATGGCTCGTCCGGTTCATCATGGTGCATCAGCTAGCCATGGTGCATACAGTGATCGTTCGGGTTAGTCATCTCTTATTGCCCTCCCAGCTCAGAGTTTATCCCGTGCTCCATCAATTCAGGGTTCATCTATACCAGGTCCTTCTTGTAGTTATTCTGATTCTCGAGGTCTGATTCAGTTTCCACTGCCATTGACGGATCAAAGTTGCTTCGAGTGCGGGGAGTTTAGACATGTGTTGAGGCAATGTACCTGTCGTTTTGGAGGTCTAGTTAAGTATAGGGTTCAGGTTATGACTTCCGTACCAGTTACTTCACAACCTGCTCAGCCAGCTCAGGGTAGGGCTCAGGCAGCTAGAGGTCGCCCTAGAGGGGGAGGCCGATCAGGTGGCAGTCAGGATCGATTATATGATTTTCTCACTAGACCACAGGTCGTTGCTTCAGACGCAATGATCACATGTATTGTTTCAGTGTGCCACATGGATGCTTTCATATTATTTGACCTTGGTTCCATTTATTCACATGTATCATCATATTTTTCTCGTTATTTGGATATGCCCCGTGAGTCCTTAGTTTCCTTGTTCATGTATCTACGTCAGTGGGCGATTCTATTGTTGTGGATCATGTGTATCAGTCATATGTGGTGACCATTGGGGGATTGGAGATGAGAGTTGATCTCTTATTTCTTAGCATGGTTAATTTTGACGTGATTCTAGGCATGGATTGGTTTTCCCTATGTCATGCTATTGTGGATTGTCACGCTAAGATAGTGACGGTGGCAATGCCAGGGTTACCTAGGATCGAGTGGAGAGGTTCTCTGGACTATGTTCCCAGTAGGGTGATTTCATATCTGAAGGCCCAACGGATGGTTGGGAAGGGGTGTTTGTCATATTTGGTTTTTGTGAGGGATGTTGGTGCTGATACTCCTACTATTGATTTTGTTCCGGTAGTGTGAGACTTTTCGGATGTGTTTCATGCAGACCTGCCGGGCATGACACCCGAAAGGGACATTGATTATGGTATTGACTTGGTGTCGGGCGCTCAGCCCATTTCTATTCCTCCATATCGTATGTCACCAGCAGAGTTGAAGGAATTGAATGAGTAATTTTAGGAGCTTCTTGATAAGGGGTTCATTAGGCCTAGTGTGTTACCTTAGGATGCACCGGTTCTGTTTGTGAAGAAGAAGGATGGTACTATGCGGATTTGCATTGACTATAAGTAGTTGAAAAAAGTTACAATTAAGAACAAGTATCCTTTGCCGCGCATTGATGACTTATTTGACCAGCTTCAGGGAGCTAGAGTATTCTCTAAGATTGATTTGAGTTCTAGGTATCCCCAGTTGAAGATTCGGGACTCTGATATTCTGAAGGCGGCATTCAGGACCGGCTATGGTCACTACGAGTTCCTTGTGATGTCTTTTGGGCTGACCAATGCCCCAACAACATTCATGCATTTGATGAATAGTGTATTCCAGCCATATCTTGATTCATTTGTCATAGTATTTATTGATGATATCCTGGTGTACTCACGTAGCCAGGTGGAGCATGCACAATATCTGAGGATTGTACTACAGACGTTGAGGGAGGAGAAACTTTATGCTAAATTCTCCAAGTATGAGTTCTGGCTCGACTCAGTGGCGTTCTTAGGGCACATGGTGTTAAGTGAGGGGATCAAGGTATATTCGAAGAAGATTGAGGCAGTTTAGAGTTGGCCCAGACCGTCTTCATCTACTGAGATTCGGCATTTTCTTGGCTTGGCCGGGTGTTATTACCACTTCGTGGAGAGTTTCTAGTCCATTGCAATGCCTTTGAACAGGTTGACCCAGAAGGGTGCCCCATTCAGGTAGTCTAATGAGTGTGAGGAGAGCTTTCAAAAGCTCAAGACAACCTTGACCAAAGCTCCAGTTCTAGTTTTGCCTTCAGCATCAGGTTCTTATATAGTGTATTGTGATGCTTCTTGGATTGGTATTGGGTGTGTATTGATGCAAGAGGGTAGAGTGATTGCTTATGCTTCACGCCAGTTGAAGCCTCATGAGAAGAGCTACCCTGTTCATGATTTAGAGTTGGCAGCCATTGTTCATGCATTGAAGATTTGGAGGCATTATCTCTATGGCGTGTCTTGTAAGGTATTTACAGATCATCAGAGTCTTCAACACTTGTTTAAGCAAAATGATCTAAATTTGAGGTAGCGGAGATAGTTGGAGTTGTTAAAAAAACTATGATATTACCATTTTGTATGATCTCGGGAAGGCCAATGTGGTGGTCGATGCCTTGAGTAGAAAGGCGACGAGTATGTGTAGCCTTGCATATATTATTGTTGGTGAGAGATCGCATGCATCAGATGTTCAGGCCTTGGCCAATCAGTTCGTGAGGTTAGATGTTTCGGAGCCTAGTCGGGTTCTAGCTTGCATGGTTTTTCGGTCTTTTTTGTATGATCGCATCAGAGAGCGACAGTACGATGACCCCCCATTAGCTTGTCCTTAAGGACACGGTTCGGCACGGTGATTCCAAGGAGGTTTCTATTGGAGATGATGAGGTGTTGCGAATGTCGGGTCGGATATATGTTCCCAATGTGTATGGATTGCGTGAGTTGATTCTTGAGGAGGCCCATAGTTCGCGGTATTCCATTCATTCGGGTGCTGCAAAGATGTATCAGGACCTGAGGCAGTACTATTGGTGGAGGAGAATGAAGAAAGATATAGTGGAGTTTGTAGCTCGGTGCTTGAAATGTCAGCAGGTGAAGTACGAGCATCTGAGGCCGCAGTTTGCTTTAGAGGCTTGAGATTCCTTAGTAGAAATGGGAGCGTATCGCCATGAACTTCATAGTTGGACTCCCACAAACTTTCAAGAAATTTGATGCTATTTGGGTGATTGTGGACCGATTGACTAATCCGTGCATTTCATTCCAGTTAGGACTACCTATTCTTCGGAGCGTTTGGTTGAGATCTATATCCGCGAGATTGTTCGTCTTCACATCGTGTCAGAGTCCATTATTTCTGATCGGGGCACGCAGTTCACATCGCAATTTTGGAGAGCAGTGTAGTGAGAGTTAGGCATATGAGTTGAGTTGAGTACATCTTTCCACCCTCAGATGGACAAACAATCCAAGCGCACCATTCAGATATTAGAGGATATGCTACACACTTGTGTTATGGATTTTGGGGGTTCTTGGGATCAATTTCTACCGCTTGCAGAGTTTGACCACAACAACAGCTACCAATCGAGTATTTAGATGTCTCCGTATAAGGCCTTGTATGGGAGGCAATGTCGGCCTCTGGTTGGTTGGTTTTTGTCATGCCCCAACCTCGGGGAGCGCGACCGGTGCTCAACCGAGTGAACCCGGTCGAGCAATCATGTTAGATACTTTCCACCCAACTCACCCATGATCAAGAGAAGACATAATTTCATTAATTAGATAGTGGGAGGATCATATATACATTACTAAATCGTCTCATTGGTTACATAACTTTTAAGTTTCAAGATACACACAATCTTATGATTTGAGTGGAACAAGAGATCAATACACAACATAATTTGTTTGACTTTTCTAGCACCCACGTACAACCCACATAGCGTCTACGGAGCCTCTAAAAGATACAAAAGAGTGTTATGATAGTGCTGGCAATAAGGCCCCGACTATACCTCAAAACGTGATAATAATATGAACAAAAGATACATTATATGACCCCGGGATGAAGTGGGGCTCACCAAGTCTGTTGGGAAGAGGATGTACCACTATCGTTGATCAACACTGCCTGCTATGGAACCACCTGCATCCATATAAAGATGTAGCACCCTCGGCAAAAGGGACATTAGTACTGTCAAATAGTACTAGTATGTAAAACTAAACATCATCTCAATAGAATAATTAAAAATACAAGGGGGAACAGTCAAGAATTCAATAAGAGCTTCAAATAATACTAAAACATCTTGTTAATGGTCACATAAGTTTTCAAGTCAATATCCATGTTATTAGGTTGGGTGATCATTAGTGCCGATATACCATAATTCACAATACCATCGTATTCTTACACGGAGTCCGATCATGACCTGATCGGCTAGGTCGTCTCATTTGAGACATCAACCACAACCACAATTTCAATTATCATTTCTAACATAGTCACCACCATGTGTGCGGCATGGCGTCCGATCACGGCCGGATGGGCTAGGCCGTCTCACCCGAGACATTACCTTTTCAATCAATCATCTCACTTCATACTTCTTTCACATATGTTCCATTCATTGGCACGAGTGGCCTCAATTAGGAAGTCATTCTTGGCACTTGGCCGTATTTCATAATTCCAGTTTCCCCTTTCCACATTCAAACAGCATTATCATTATCAACAACAATAAGGTTTCCCATTCAAGACATTAAATTTACATATGAGCAATTTGGAAATCTTAGGCACATAGAGGCTTTTCATACAATTTGGCATATCAACCTTTATTCGATCTTGACATGAAGTCTTAACATTTCTAACACATATTCCACATTTTGAACACATCCTCAAATGACAAGATGACATGATGAAGCATTTAGAATAATTATTGAACATACATCCTTCAACACAAACACATTAGGAATAGCCAATTCTATAATGATCAATTTGGGACTTACACCAATTACATGAACACTGTGGGATTCGATTCTAAGAAGAAGAGGGTTTAACCAACATACCTCAATTGAGCTTCCTTAAACTTTTAAAATATTACGGAATTCTTAGCAACTTCAATCTATTTTAAAAATATAACAAGTTGAACCAAAATTAGGAAGATGATCATAATTCTAGCTCATTGGACATATTTTCAAGCACTAGGTGTGCATTAAGGTTTCTAAGGCCCTTTTGTGAAAGATTCCATAATTCTCCAACTTATTCTCTACCATTTTTAGCTCACAACCTTCTTACACCCTTTGATAACACATGCATGCAATATGAACAACTCCCATGCCCAACAATTATCTTACTAATTACCCAATTCTAGACAAAATTCAAAATTGAGGGTTAGGGTGTAGAAGCTTACCTCTAAGATAGGGACTTTCTTGATAATCTTCAAGGATTGAGCAAGAATTGTTGGATATTATGTTGAAGGTTACTTCCCCACTCTAAGAACTCTTCCTCACTCTAAAATATCAGAAATATGCTCAAAAATGGATTATGGCATATGTTTTAACGAAATAGGGTCGGGTTTAAAAACCCAAAAAATAAAGCTCCGGAGCAGGGTATGCGGTCGCATATGCGACCGCAGAATGGATATGCAGTCCGCATATCGGCCGCATAATTTGGTGCCAAACACTGGAAAAATCTGTCTGGGTCTGCGGTAGTTATGCGGCCGGCAGACCTGTTCTGCAGTCGCATAATGCACTGCAGAACCTCTCTCCGCAAAATTCCTAATGATGATTATGCGATCAAAGTGCGGCCCATGAAATGGTTATCCGGTCGCATTATTGGCCGTGAAATTGACATAAAAAATGCCCCAAGTAGCTACTCCACTCTGCGGCCATTATGCGGCCCGCAGACTGATTATGCGGCCGCATAATGGGCCGCAGAAATGCCTATTTCTGCCTAATATTTTCCTTCAACTCCCCAGCACACTGTTCAACCCAAAAAGTCCGTACCGCGGCCCGCAAGCTGGCCGCGAAGATTTTCTACTATTATTAACCTCTACGCCTACCCCGGCATCACGAAACCCCGATTGTTAGGAAAACTTTCATGGGGCCTTACATCCTCCCCCACTTAAGATCATTCGTCCTCGAATGGGGGTCAAGGTTCACTATTAGCACCTTATGCAACTCAGTTTTCATACCATACACCAGCAGCCCAAATTTGACTAACTCCCTAAATTTTCAAAACTTTTGCGAGAGTTGCCCCTGTAACTGGGCCTATCCACTTGTCAGAGAGCCCCAGAAACACATCCTCAAAACATATATATAATCCAATGACACAATATAACACATTAACAACAACTATTGTGACCTCATGAGCAATATATTACCAGAAACAAAGCACCCTTAACATCAACTGTACAAAAGATACATAATCCGTAGAAGGTAACCCTTAGAGTTTTCATAGAACACAACTTTATAAATACATGGCTATTCGAACAAATAAGAATACTTATTCTTCATTTCTTCCTCGGCTTCCCAAGTAGCCTCTTCAACCTGTTAGTTTCGCCATAGTACTTTCACGGATGCAATCTCTTTATTTCTCAACTTTCGGACTTGCCGATCAATAATAGAAACTGGAATTTCTTCATATGACAGTTCTTCATTAACTTCCATGGTCTCAACCGGCACAATAGCTGACGGATCTCCAACTACCTTCTTCAACATAGACACATGGAATACCGAGTGCACTAATGACATCTCGGGTGGTAGCTCAAGCTTGTATGCCACCTGACCAAACCTCTGAATGATTTTGTACGGCCCGACATACCTCAGACTCAATTTCTCTTTCCTTCCAAACCACATTATACCCTTCATGGAGGAAACCTTCAAGAATACCCAATCATCTTCTTTGAACTCTAAGTCTCTGCGACGAACGTCCGAATAGGATTTTTGATGACTCTTAGCAGTTTTTAACCGCTCCTTAATGATCTTAACCTTCTCCATAGCCTGATGCACGAGGTCTGGCCCTATCAACTCAGCTTCCCCAATTTCGAACCACCCAATGGGAGATCTACATCTCCTACCATATAATGCCTAAAATGGTGCCATTTGAATACTAGCATGAAAGTTGTTGTTATAAGCAAACTCTATGAGTGAAAAATGATCATCCCAGCTACCCTTGAAGTCAAGAACACAAGCACGCAACATGTCCTCATGTGTCTGAATAGTCCGCTCCGCATGCCCGTCGGTCTGTGGATGGAAGGTTGTACTAAGGTTCACCTGAGTACCCAAACCTTGCTTAAATTTCTTCCAAAATTTTTTCGTGAACTGAGCTCCTCGATGGGAGATGATAGAAACTGGAGTGCCATGCAGCCTGACTATTTCCTTGATATATAACTGAGCATACTGTTCCGCTGTGTCGGTAGATTTAACTGGCAAGAAGTGTGTTCATTTCGTGAGTCGATCCACAATCACCCAAATTGAGTCAAACTTGCACGGAGTACGTGGTAATCCTACCACAAAATCCATATTAATCATTTCCCACTTTCATATTGGAATTTCTATGTTCTGTGCCAACCCACCAGGCCGTTGGTGTTCGGCCTTCACTTGCTGACAATTTGGACATCATACCACAGAGTCTGCCACATTGCTTTTCATGTCATTACACCAATAGACTTCCTTGAGATCATGATACATCTTTGTAGAGCCCAGGTGCACGGAATATCTGGAAGTGTGAGCCTCGGTCATGATTATTTCCCGGAGACCATCTACATTTGGAACACATAGCCGCCCTTGGTACCTTAGTGTACCATCATCCGTGCCAAGGGTAAAATCCATAGTTTTATGTTTGTGAATCCCCTCCTTCAATTGTACCAACAATGGATCGTCGTATTGCTTCTCTTTGACTTTCACAACAAGCAATGGTTCAGCCCTATTTTGCACAATTAACCCTCCTTCACTAGATTCCGCAAGACGAACTCCCAAACTAGCTAACTGGTGAACCTCCCTGGCCAACGGCCTCTGACATGCCTCCAAGTGAGCCAAACTACCCATAGACTTCCGGCTATGAGCATCCACCACCACATTGGCTTTCCCCAGGTGATATAGGATATCGATGTCGTAATCCTTGAGTAACTCAAGCCATCTTCTTTGCCTCAGATTCAACTCCTTTTGCTTGAAAATATATTAAAGATTCTTGTGGTCCGTGAATACATCCACATGGACCCCATACAAATAATGATGCCAAATCTTTAATGCAAAAACCACCGCCGCAAGTTCTAAGTCATGTGTTGGATAGTTCTTCTCATGATTCTTGAGTTGCCTAGAAGCATAAGCTATAACCTTGCCATGTCTCATTAACACACACCCAAGCCCGATCCTTGAAGCATCGCAATATACCACAAACCCATTTGTACCCTCTAGCAAGGTCAACACCGGTGCCGTAGTCAATCTTGATTTCAACTCCTGGAAGCTCCTTTCACAAGCATCGTACCATTGGAACTTAATTGCCTTCTGCGTCAATTTAGTCAACGGGGAGGCAAGAGTTAAAAACCCCTCCACAAACTTTCTGTAATACCCTGCTAAGCCCAAGAAACTGCGGATCTCGGTTGGCGTTGTAGGTCTAGGCCAATTCTTCACTGCTACAATATTTTAAGGATCAACCTTAATTCTTTCTCTGGAGACAACATGACCCAATAATGTGACAGATTCGAGCCAAAATTCACATTTTGAAAATTTCGCGTACAGTTGGTGTTGATGAAGAGTCTGCAAAACTGCCCTGAGATGATCGGCATGGTCCTCTCGACCTCGTGAATACACAAGAATATCGTCAATGAATACTATCGCAAAGGAATCACGAAAAGGCTTGAAAAATCGATTCATAAGATCCATGAAAGCTGTCGCGGCATTTGTTAGCCCAAAAGACATTACCAAAAATTCAAAGTGCCCATACCGGGTCCTGAAAGCTATTTTCGGAATATCCTGCTCCCTGATCTTCAATTGGTGGTACACAGACCATAGATAAATTTTGGAGAAGTACTTAGCATCCTGTAACTGATCAAACAAATCATCTATTCTTGCTAATGGGTATTTGTTTTTGATTGTGACTTTGTTGAGCTGCCGGTAGTCAATACACATCCTCAGTGATCCATCTTTCTTCCTCACAAAGAGAACCGGTGCGCCTCATAGTGACACACTCTGTTGGATGAAACCCTTCTCTAACAAATCCTTCAATTGTTCCTTTAGCTCCTTTAATTCTGCTGGTGCCATCCTGTAGGGAGGAACAGATATAGGTTGTGTGCCTAGCATCACATCAATCCCAATATCAATCTCCCTGTCTGGCAGAATCCCAGGGAGCTCATCAGGAAAGACCTTCAAAAATTCATTGATCACTGGCACAGACTCGAGTGTAGGTGCCTCAGCATCGGTATCCGTAACCCGGACCAAATAATAGATACACCCTTTGTTAATCATCTTTGTGGCCTTAAGGTAAGAAATAAACTTATCTTTTGGCATCACATTATCCCCCTTCCATTCAACAACTGGCTCATTTGGAAATTAAAACCTCACAGTTCTAGTTCGGCAATCGAGCTTGGCAAAGCATGAATAAAGCCAATCCATTCCCATAATTATATCAAAATCGACCATCCCCAATTTAATGAGATCGGCCACGGTGTCCCGACCACGTACTGTGACAACACAACCCCTATAAACCCGTGTGGACATAATAGACTCGCCAACCGAAGTGGATACAGAGAACGACTCAGGAAGTTGTTCCGGTTCTATCCCAAATTCCATAGCAACATAAGGGGTAACATAGGACAAGGTGGAACCGGGATCAATAAGAGCATATAAATCATGAGATTGGACAGTCAATATACATGGGACAACATCTGGATAAGCCTCTGCACTCTGGAGACCACTCATAGCATAGAAACGGTTGGGTCCTCTTGAACTCTGCACACCAGCCCTAGATGCACCATGCCCTGCGGGTGCTGGAGTGACTCGAGCTTGAGGGGGTGCTGAAGATGTAGCAGTTGCAGAACTGGATGGCTGTGCTGTGCCCCTGCCCGCACCCTGGGAGGATGAACGACACTCCCTCTAAATATGACCCCTCAATTCACACCCGTAACATATAGGTAGGTCCATGTAGCAGATCCCCAAGTGCAACTTCCCACACCTGGGACATGGGGGCCTCTGCTGCTGCTGGAATCTCCCTCCTAATCGGCCCAGCTGGTGGGGTCCCCTGTTGCCCTGATTGGGCCTGAAATGACTCCCCTGCTGCTGACTAGGCCCTGCTGGCAGTGCACTGCCTGGAGACTGTGCAAACGACTGGGATGGCCCTGATGACCCTCCCTTAAAATTTGATCTTCCCCCGCCAAATGATTCCCCAAAGTTGCCCGCGGTCCGGGCCTTGCTGTTACCCTCTCTCTCTATTCTGTTCTTCAACTTATGGTTCTTTGTAGCTTGAGCAAATGGTACCATCTTCCCATAGTTCATATCAGAATTCAAGGCAGCTGTAGTGGCCTCATTGATAACCAACGGGCTAATGCCCTGCACAAACCAGTGCATTCTAGCCTCCATAGTAGGCAACATGAGAATGACATATTTAGACAGATGCACGAACTCCATGTGATACTCCCACACACTCTTACTACCTTGTTTAAGGTTCTCAAACTCTGCGGCACGGGCTGCCCTAGTCTCGCCAGGTAAGAAATAGTCCATGAAAGCTTTAGTAAACTTACTCCACCTCGATGGAGGGCTCCCCTCCTCCCGAGAGTCCTCCCACAGCTCAAATCAAGAATAGGCCACCCCTTTCAGGCGATAGGCAACCAACTCCACTCCCTCCGTCTCAGTAGCGCACATAACTCGGAGAGTCTTATGCATCTCATCAATGAAGTCCTGTGGGTCCTTCTAGGGATTAGCATCCATGAACACCAGAGGATCCAACTGAAGAAACCTGATCACCCTGGAACCTCTAGAATCCCCTTCTTGGCTAGAAGAAGTAGGTGCAACATTTGATCTCTGGGCCTGAGAAGCCACTATCTGTGTCAGCATCTGGATTGCTCCCCTAAGATCCCCGTCGAAAATACTAGAATCGGAAGCTGGGGCTGGAGGTGGAACCAGAATATCAGTTAGAGGAACTGATGCACCCTTAGTAGGTGCAGGAACTGGTGTGGCCTGGTCAGGCGTAGTGGAATCAGACAGGGTAGCAATCGGGGGATTATCCTCACCCCTCGGGTATTCACCCGTATCACCAAATAAAGGTTCAACTGCCACTCCTGAGGTGGCATTGGCTCCTTGGCCAGCTCTTGCTCTCTTTTTAGGTGCCATGTACAGAAACTTAAAGGAATGCACGAGTTAGAAGAGGAACAATTTCATAACCCGTTTCATCACACGATCCAGAATATTAAAGAAGGGTATTATTCCTAAATGTCCAAGTAGCCTCCAACTTATAGATGTGGTCGACAACACACCGATAAGGAGGACTCTACTGGACACGGCTCCGAGACATCCTAGGATACTTTATAACCTTAGACTCTGATACAAGATTTGTCATGCCCCAACCTCGGGGAGCGCGACCGGCGCTCAACCGAGTGAACCCGGTTGAGCAAGCTTGATAGATACTTTCTACCCAACTCATCCATGATCAAGAGAAGACATGATTTCATTAATTAGACAGTGGGAGGATCATATATACATTACTAAATCGTCTCATTGGTTACATCACTTTAAAGTTTCAAGATACACACATTCTTATTATTCGAGTGGAACAAGATATCAAAACATAACATAATCTGTTTGACTTTTCTAGCACCCATGTACAACCCACATAGTGTCTACGGAGCCTCTAAAAGATACAAAAGAGTGTTATGATAGTGTCGGCAACAAGACCCCGGCTATACCTCAAAACGTGATAATAATATGAACAAAAGATACATTATATGACCCTGAGATGAAGTGGGGCTCACCAAGTCTGTTGGGAAGGGGATGTACCATTATCGCTAATCAACACTGCCTATTATGGAACCACCTGCATCCATTTAAAGATGCAGCACCCCGGCAAAAGGGACGTTAGTACTATCGAATAGTACTAGTATGTAAAATTAAACACCATCTCAATAGAATGATTAATAATACAAGGGGGAACAGTCAAGAATTCAATAAGAGCTTCAAATAATACTAAAACATCAAGTTAAGGGTCACATAAGTTTTCAAGTCAATTTTTATGTTATTAGGTTGGGTGATCTTTAGTGCCGATATACCATAATTCACAATACCACCGTATTCTTACACGGAGTCCGATCACGACCCTATCGGCTAGGTCATCTCATTTGAGACATTAACCACAACCACAATTTATATTATCATTTCCAGTACAGTCACCACCATGTGTGCGGCATGGCGCCGATCACGGCCCGATCAGCTAGGTCGTCTCACCCAAGACATTACCTTTTCAATCAATCATCTCACTTCATACTTCTTTCACATATTTTCAATTCATTGGCACGAGTGGCCTCAATAAGAGAGTCATTCTTGGCACTTGGCGGTATTTCATAATTCCAGTTTCCCCTTTCCACATTCAAACATCATTATCATTATCAACAACAATAAGGTTTCCCATTCAAGACATTAAATTCACTTATGAGCAATTTGGAAATTTTAGGCATATAGAGGCTTTTCATACAATTTGTTATATCAACCTTTATTCGATCTTGACATGAATTCTTAACATTTCTAACACATATTCAACATTTTAAACACCTCCTCAAATGACAAGATGACATGATGAAGCATTTAGAATAAATATTGAACATATATCCTTCAACACAAACATATTAGGAATAGCCAATTCTATAATGATCAATTTGGGACTTACACCAATTACATGAACACCGTGGGATTCGATTCTAAGAAGAAGGGGGTTTAGCCAACATACCTCAATCGAGCTTCCTTAAACTTTTAAAATGTTCCGGAATTCTTAGCAACTTCAATCTATTTTATAAATATAACAAGTTGAACCAAAATTAGGAAGATGATCATGATTCTAGCTCATTTGAGCATATTATCGAGTACAATGTGTGCATTAAGGTTTCTAAGGCCCTTTTGTAAAAGATTTCATCATTTCCCAACCCATTCTCTACCATTTTTAGCTCACAACCTTCTTACACCCTTTGATAACACATGCATGCAATATGAACAACTCCCATGCCCAACAATTATCTTACTAATTACCCAATTCTAGACAAAATTCAAAATTGAGGGTTAGGGTGTAGAAGCTTACCTCTAAGATAGGGACTTTCTTGATAATCTTCAAGGATTGAGCAAGAATTGTTGGATATTAGGTTGAAGGTTACTTCCCCACTCTAAGAACTCTTCCTCACTCTAAAATATCAGAAATATGCTCAAAAATGGACTATGGCATATGTTTTAACGAAATAGGGTCGGGTTTAAAAACCCAAAAAATGAAGCTCCGGAGCAGGGTATGCGGTCGCATATGCGACCACAGAATGGATATGCAGTCCGTATATCGGCCGCATAATTTGGTGCCAAACACTGGAAAAATCTGTCTGGGTCTGCGGTAGTTATGCGGCTGGCAGACCTGTTCTGCGGTCGCATAATGCTCCGCAGAACCTCCCTCCGCAAAAATTCTAAGGCTTATTATGTGATCAAAGTGCGGCCCGCAAAATGGTTATGCGGTCGCATATTTGGCCGCGAAATTGACATAAAAATGGCCCAAGTAGTTGCTCCACTCTGTGGCCATTCTACGGCCTGCAGAGTGATTATGCGGCCGCATAATGGGCCGCAGAAATGCTATCTCTGCCAAATATTTTCCTTCAATTCTCCAGCGCATTGTTTAATCCAAAAAGTCCGAACCGCGGCCCGCAAGCTCACCGCGACAAATTTCTACTATTATTAACCTCTACGCCTACCCCGGCATCACGGAACCCCAGTTTTTAGGAAAAATTTCACGGGTCCTTATAGTTTTAGCCGGGTAAGGCTAGGCTATTGGGTAATGATTTAGTTCAGGATGCCTTGGAAAAGGTCAATTGATCCAAGATCGGCTTCGCACGGCACAGTCTAGACAGAAAAGTTATGCCGATCCGAAGGTTCGTGATGTTGCCTACATGGTGGGAGAGAAGGTATTGCTCAGAGATTCACCCATAAAGGTTGTTATGAGGTTTGGGAAGAAGGGCAAGTTGAGCCATCAGTATATTGGCCCTTTTAAGGTGCTTGAGAGGATTGGAGAGGTGGCTTACAAGCTTGCATTGCCACCTAGTCTATCGAGTGTTCACCTAGTGTTTCATGTTTCCATGCTCCGGAAGCATTTCGGTGATCCGTCTCATATTTTGGACTTCAGCACAGTTCAGTTAGATGGGAATTTGACTTATGATGTGGAGCCGGTGGCCATTTTGGATCGGCAGGTTTGAAAGTTGAGATCAAAGAATATAGCTTCAGTGAAAGTACAGTGGATAGGTCAGCCAGTCGAGGAGTATACTTGGGAGACCGAGCGGGAGATGTGGAGCAGCTATCCACACCTATTTGAGGCACCAAGTATGATTCTAGACCCGCTCGATGATGAACATTTGTTAAGAGGGGGAGAATGTAACAAGCCGATCGGTCGTTTTGAGTATTGTAGCCATGTTTTTCCATTTATTGCTTATTATATGTTCGTTTATTATTATGTGACTTGCCGGGGTGGTTGGTTTGATTCCGGGAATGTTTCAGAATGAAGTGGGATACTTAGTCCCAAGGTTGAAAGCTTAAGTTAAAAGAGTTGACCGGATATTGACTTATGTGTAAACGACTCTGGAATGGAGTTTTGATGGTTCTAATAGCTCCGTATAGTGATTTTGGACTTAGGAGTGTGTTCGGATATCAATTTGGAAGTCCGTATGTGGTTTTGGATTGAATTGGTGAAAGTTGGAAAATTAAAGATTTGGAGAGTTGAGAAGTAAAATCTGAGAGTTGACTTTGTTGATATCAGGCTCGGATTGTGGTTCCAAAAGTTTGAATAGGTCAGTTGTGTCATTTATGACTTGGGTGCAAAATTTGAGGTCAATCAGAATTGGTTTGATAGGTTTCGACATCGATTGTAGAAGTTGGAAATCCATTAGCTTCAATAGACATGAATTAGGGGTGCGATTCATGTTTTTGATGTTATTTGAAACCTCGACTAAGTTCGTATGATATTTTAGGATGGGTTAGTATGTTTGGATGTGGTCTCGGGGGCCTCGAGTGTGATTCAGATTGAAATCAGATTGAATTTTTGACTTGAGAAATTGCTGGTGTGATCAGTTCTGGTGCCACCGCACCTGCGTGAAATTGGTCGCAAAAGCGGCCATGGGGTTGCAGGTGCAGCTCTGAGTGAAGTTGGGGAGGTGCGCAGGTGTGAGGAAGGTTCCGCACTTGGGAGCTCGCAGAAGCGGACTATGCAGGGGTGGGAGTTTTTCGCAGATGCGAGGTCTTTGACACAGGTGCGCCTCCGCAGGAGTAGATGCTTGTCTGCTGATGCGAAGGCAGGGGACCTTACGGGAAACCGCAGAAGCGAACGTTGGACCCACTTGCGGAACTGTAGAAGCGGTTAAGTGAACTGCATGTGCGAGATGCCTGGCAGAATGCATATAAACGAGGGTTAGAGTATTTTCTTCATTTTTGGACTTTGGAAGCTCGGATTGCGGCGAATTTTAGAGGAGTTTTCACTAGATTTCAAGAGGTACGCAACTTTTGATCATTTTTATTCATTAATATTGAATACCCATTGAATTTTCCACCTAGATTACGTGTTTTTGAGGTGAAATTTGGAGGTTTAAAATTTGATTTATGGTTGGAATTGGATGATTTTGCTATGGTTGGACTCTTTATTGAATGGGTATTCGGATTTCATAAATTTTGTCGGGTTCCGAGTCTTGATCCCGGGGTTGACTTTTTAAATTTGGTTAAAGAACATAGCTTTATCTTATGGAATCGATTCCTATAGCTTGTATTGATTATATTAAGTTGTTTGTGGCTAGATTTGAGTCGTTCAGAGGTCGAATCGCGAGACAAGGGCTTGTCAGATCTGTGATTTGTGCGGTTTGAGCTAAGTAACACTTCTAAACTTGGTACTGAGGGTATGAATCCCTGAAATACGTATTATGTGGTTGGTGTTGAGGTGACGCACTTGCTAGGTGACGGGCGTGTGGGTTGTTTAACCCAAAAAATAATTTTCAAGGTCAAAGTAACAAATTTTATATGACGGGCCACAAGCAACTGATTCGATCCGAAAGATATAAACTTTCGTTAATACAACATGATAGAGAAGTGAAAAATAAATTCAATGACAGATAATATAATAAAAATAAAGCAGAGAAGAAATAATTCTTATTGAATGATCCTCAATAGGATGTTGAGCCGAACAGAGCTTGAAGGGCCGAACTATGGCTAACTTGGGAGTAAGATGCTATGAATTACGATATATAGAATTGTAGAGAAGAAAATTAGATTCCCCTAATGGTGATAAAAGTGTGTATATTTATATGGCTAAATCTAAGTAACCATTCTCCTTTAATTATGGGTCCATTATGAGCATTTACTTAATTCATTCGTTACTTTTGGAAGACTTGTAACAGTTGTGTAAATGCTGCAATTTTGTAACTGATGAGTTAATTCGGTAAGTGATGAGTTAATTCCATAACTAATGAGTTAATTCCGTAATTGATGAGTCAATCCCGTGCCTATTGAGTCGATCCTGTACCCGTTGAGTCAATCTCGTGTCTGTTGAGTCAATCCCATACTTGTTGGGTCAATCTCGTAATTGATTGCCGTGTTTTGACCATTACGACCATTTATTGTATTTATTGTATGTTACATAATTGATTTATAACTGATGGCATAATGATGGTAAATCCCATGTAATCCGAAATTAATTGATTCTTTCCTCATTTGTAATTATGAGCTATTCTCCCGTAACTGATCTGGAGCTATTCTATGATAGTCAGTTCCGAGACTAACAGGCACGGTATGAGTATGCTCGATCCCGAGGGTGTTTCACATGTCATCTTTATATGTCATTCTTCACTTTTCTCCTAACTTTGCTGACATGTGTCGCCATTTAATTAACCCATGTGGCGAGTCTATTTTTCACCAATACATGGGTGTGCACCGTGATAATTAGGACTCGGTTAATTTCATGGTACTATGTAGATATCAAATCTTGTTGCTACTCGTGTAATCCTTACGTGTTACAGTAATTGAGCTGCGATCCATGTTAGAAATCATGTTTAGACTATATGTTTATTCTGTTGGGACCCACTGAGGTCATTTCTATTGTTGAGTTATTTGCTTAAATTGCAATTATATACTCAGTCACATTCATCATTTGCATATCATATCTCAGTCTCTGTTATCATTTATTGTTACATCATGTTATCATTATTTAGGCTGATTTGTATGAGATTTGTGAGCCCGAGAGACTAGAGAGATTGATGACTGAGTTGGGGTCTGAGGGCCGGCTTGTGAGTGATATTTATGGGATCGGACTGCGCGCCTCAACAGGCTTTATTGACATATTTATGGGATCTAGCTGCACGCCGCAACATGCCATGTTGGCTTATATTAGCGCTTGGACAGGATCCGCCCTACCAGAGTCTGACATAATAATAGTGAGCGTAGGTACCGTTGAGTGATGAGTGAGAGTGCTGAGCGATTAAGTGTGCTGAGTGATTGAGAGTGCTCAGTGAGATTGAGTTCTCCGAGAGTGTGAGTACATGAGTTTATTACTGTGTTGCATTACATGTGACATGCATATTTGATATGTAGATATAGAGACGTAACATTCCTTATGATGGCTAAACTTGGCATATTTTATTAGTATTGAGCTTAAATTATTGAACTTGAAAGCATATATACATTTTTGTACTGTGTACGAATTGATTATGAGGTTTCTCTGAGTTATTACTGTCATTTTTCTGTTATATCTGTATTGTTATTATTTGAATTTGGATTGTACCTTTCTGAGCTCGTCACTGCTTTCAGCCCAAGGTTAGTCTTGTTACTTATTGAGTACATTGGGTCGGTTGTACTTATACTACTCTGCACTTCATGTTCAGATCTAGGTACATCTGAACTCGGCAGTTGCTAGTTTCGGGGCAGTATATGCTTGGAAACTATTGAGGTAGCTGCTATGACGCACGCAGACCTCGACTCTCCTTCTTTTCAGTTTTGTTATGTACTTTTCTATTTTTCAGACAATTGTATTAGAAATTTAGATTGTGTTCACACTTAGTAGCTCATGTACTCGGTGACACCCAAATTTTTGGGGATCTTGTAGTTGAGTCGCAGTTGTTCTTATCGGTTATTTATGAGATTTTTCATTAAGCTTATTACATCATGCTTTTAATTTAAAATGCGTAGTTATTTTGTGATTGTCAGCTTGCCTAGTAATGTGATAGGCACCATCACGACATGTTGAGATTTGGGTCGTGACACTATACAACTCTTCCTTAGCAAACTATGTATTCAACTTACAAAGAAATTATATTTGTCGTACCTTCTTCTAATACTAGGAAGTTGCCACTTATCTAGTTGAAAGTGTCCCTTCACCTCTTTTGGAAGATGTTCGAAAGAGTAGTACAAGGTACCATTTCCACTAGATGAGGCAAGCTTAGCTAAGAAATCCGCCACCTGGCTTCTCTAAAGATTTCAAGATATGCATGCATTACGCATTTATTGTAATATGATAATCATAAAATATATATAGTTCATTAAATTTACAATGTTGCAATTGATGTAAAATTAGGTTAGATAATACGTTTGAGGGAAATTAACCTTACTGTAAGTACTTTTATTACTCTTCTCAGATCTGAGGACGTAGGGAGAAACAAAGAGTCACATGCATGGCCATAAATTTCTTTGTCCTGCACAACTTAAATTAGCTCCAAAACTAGAAAGAGAGGGTCACATAGGTCAGAATATTTTTGGTAACCGAGTTATGAACGATTTGTCCTACAATAAATCATATCTATATTAATTTGCAAGCTTTACGTTCTGGTATGGGTAAAAAAGAGATCTGCTAGAAGTGTTATCTTAAGGTATGTATAGAATGAATTAGATTATATATTCATCTTCAAGAAAATGTTCAAATAAATTACAAAGGTTGTTCCCATCAGAATTTGGAGATAAATTTATAGTGCACAACAGTTTTCTACTATTTAGTGTATTTATTAATTAGGTGATGACTGTTATTTCACAGTATTGGAACTTTTAGGGAATTAACACACAACCTTAGGGAAGTGTATCATTATTCTTTTCTACTTTAATGGTCAGGGTGGAGCTAGGATTTCAACCTTAAGAGTTCCGGATTTTAAAACAGCGACTTCAAGTGTTAATGAATGGATTCTACATTTTATATTTGTACATATTTAATGAATTTCTTAACACAAATACACTGTTTGAATAAAAACTACTAAGTTTGCCGAACCTGTAGCTTAGCTTCTGCCTCCCTGGTAATGGTAGGGAGATGCAGAGTCACATGCAAAACATAAATCTGCTCCAAAATTAGAAAGCAAGCGAATCACATAGTCAAAGACATTTTTAGTAACCAAGTTAAAAGAAGATTTGTCTTATAATTCGTTTATAAGCAGTTCAAATATTAAGAATGTGGGGACCAATTTAATTAATTGGCTGTGAATTTATAATTGTACTGACATGCAGCGACTAACCTAATATGGGATACCATTTAATAAAAGCTGGCTGCTAAGTTTAGTTATATTACAAAGATTTACTGGTTGATGTTATGATCACATGAGTGCTTTATAAAAAGGCTCTATATCTTACGCTTCAAAAACATCCTCAGCTCAGTACTCCTTTCTTTCTTCTTCTTTACAGCATTTTAAGCTCTAATTCTTCAACCTCTTCTGCTATTTTCTGCTTCTTCAAGTTTAACTCAGTGATGGATTGTAGTTCAGTGTTTATGGCGGCCATATATGCTAATGTTGTGCTTGGTAATCTTGCCTTGTTTTACACACTACTTGGCTGAAAAATGCCCCTTTTTCCACTGATGTATAATATATTAATTTAGTCTTTTCTCGTTTGTTATTAAAGTTATATAGAACATTTAAGAATGAAAAACGTGTCCTACCAAAAGTTTCAAATGGACATGTGCTATTACTCAAAAGATAAATGGAATTCAACGTATATTTTAAGTATATTGACACCTTTTAAAGTATATTTTACTTTATTACGTACTAACATTTAGGGTGTGTTTGGTATGAAGGAAAACACTTTCCGAAAAATATTTTCCAATTTTCTCATGTTTGGTTGGCTTAAATGTTGTCACACCTCCTTTTTACCCCCCAAAAGATATGTATTATGGATTATTATGGGTTAAAGAGTTTTTCTAATTAAAATGACAAATTTGAATAGGGATTATTTTATTTACAGAGTCGCCACTTGGAATTGATTTTTTGGGTATTCCAAGTAACCTTTTATTTGAATCCCTAGTCAAAGAAAGGTTTGACTCTAGTATTATTGGTCTGCGAAAATAAAGTCTGGGTAAGGAATTCTGTTGACTGGGGAGAAAGTGTAAAGCATTCCCTGAGTCCCGTGGTTCTAGCACGATCGCTTTATTGACTACAACTTGGCTTGAATTAATTTTAGATAAACTGTGATTTATTGGTTTCCGTGTTTTATCTATCCGCTTTTATATTCAAATATAGAATTATCTTTGAAACGAATCACGTGTGGGAATCCGTTTTGTTTATTGTGCTAAAATCATGTCACGTATACATGCACGCAATTAATAGCATTTTTATTATATTTAAGGTTGTTTCGCCCAAAGTTGCGCGAACGCATACCTTGATTTTAGTTTTGGGAATCATAATTATGTCACGCGAACGTATACATAATCACGATGATTCAATTAATTAAGAGTACGCCTAAAGCATTCTAGCGCATTCATGATTTGTTTCTTTCCTAAGTTTGAGATTATTGTGAAGGCCATGAATTATGGAATTACTTGTGGAAGAAGCATATGATTTTTGATATTTAAATAAATAAACCATCATATACCAATACACTACAACCCAACAATTGAAGCCCAAACTCATTAGGGTCCAAATCTTCCCAACTTTAAAGCAAGTTTGAATACCATATTTCCAAAAACATGATTAAGCATATAGCATTTAAGGACTAACATACATTATTATTTATAAAGTTTAAAGGCAAATAAATAAAATCACATGAAATAAGATAAAAAGAACAGAGGGAAGAATAAACCTTTAATGAAAAATTTTCAATTAAATGAGTCTCCAAGAACAGGTACAATAACTCAGACGAATGTCGAACAAGCGTAAGCGACGAATATCATCAAACTTAGTGAACGGAGCTCCAACGGAATCCTCGACCTCGACTATTGACTCCAATTTTCGACGTATAAAAAGGGATGTTATGAAGTATTTTTGTTGGGTTTTGGGCGATGACTTGCTGGATTTTTTGAAAGAAAGACGAAGAAAGAATTACACGAGTAGAATTTCCCTTAGCGTAGAAGAAGAAAAACAATTTCTCTCAATTTCCTCCTCCCTTCTTTTTTTTTCTCCTTCTCCCCTCTCCCTCTCTCCTCACATTTCTCTTCTATTTATAGAAAACAAATTCGGAATTTTTCAAATTTTTTTTTATTATTTTTTAATTAAAAAGAATTCCCACTTCCCGCTTTTTTACTTTTCTTTTTTTTATTTTTCAATTATTTTACTTTTCTTTTTTTTTTTAATTTTCACTTATCTTACTTTTTTTTTTAAATTTCTACTTTCTTTTACCTTTTTTTAAAAAAACCATTCAGCTACCTTTACTTTTATTTTTTAATTCCAACTTCTTTTACTTTTCATTTTTTAAATTTTCACATTCTTTTACTTTTATTTTTTTAATTTTCCACTTTTTTTTACTTTAAAAAAAAATAAAATTTCCACCTACTTTTACTTTTACTTTTTTTATTCCATACTTTAATTTTTCTATTATTTTATTCCCATCCGAAAATTAAAAATAAATATTTAATTGTTTCTTTTTTTTTTAAATTTATTTTATTTAAAAATAAAGATAAAAATAAAAATAATACTAATAGTAATAATTTGACCTTTTAAATTATTTTTAATTCTTACCCTATATAAAAAAAAAATATAACAAAGCTAAAAAAATATATATTAAATTTCTAAAAGTAATTACATAGTAGAAGGTGGTAAAAATTCAAATATAGTCAAATATTAGGTGCTCACAGCTGCCCCTCTTTGCTTGGAAACATGAAGAGTTTTCAGGCAAAGACTAGGTGAGCCACGTGACTAATATTTGACCAAACCGTTATTCAAAAGGAAAAGAAATAAAAGATAGGGTACAACCGAGTCCTGATTTTGGACAGTCTACATATCCCGGGTTATAGGGGAATCAGGTCACGTGTAGTTCAAGGAGAATGGTGGAATGATGAGTTGAGGAGTCGAGTAAGGTTCCATTGAGGCTCCAGTCCGCGGTCCTGCTATTATATCAAAATAAAAAAGAAACTCAACAAGCCAATCAACTATGAGTTACAAGATTCCTATCTATGAATCTTCTAAAACTTGATCTTGAGTCTTGACTGATTTTTCATGCAGACTCTGATCTAAATCTTGATGCTCGCTAGCTGTAGGTGCTAGTTCATTGTTCTATAGCTTCTTCTAATCAAAACGGGACTCCAATGCTAGTGGCTTTAGTTATGTCTTGAGCATTCCATATCTTTTCAACTACTTTTCTATTTTAGATTCACCTATTTTTTTTTATTTTATTTTGAATTGAGACTTCTTCTTTTGGTTATCTCAAACCCCGTGCCTCGAGGTAAAACCTACTGAGACACCAAAACAAACAAACAAACGAAATTTTTCTGCCCCAGTTTGCACTAGGAAAATTTCATGAGTTATTGTAACAAAATTCTAAACTACTTCTTTATTGAAAGCAATAAAAGGTCGGGAATGGTGTACCCCGAAAAATACAGAGACTAGGGAATAAAAGAAATTAGGGAGTGGAGACCCTATGTTGGAAAAGCGACTAGGGATTGGTGTACCCTGATACTAGTAAGGAAATATAACCAGGGGTTGGTACCCTCTATTACAGAAAAAGAATGTAATCATGGGATGACATCCTGTATTACTGAAAGAAAATGTAACCAGGGGATGGCACCCTATATTACTGAAATGAAAACGAATCCCTTGGGCGAAAAGCTTCTACCTGGGTTAAATTGCAAAAAGCGAGCCGGAATATGAGTTCGATCTCCCTAGGGGAAAAGTTTCTACCTGGGTTAAACTACGTAAAAAAAACTTAAGCGAAGAGTACTTCTACCCGGAACTATGAGCTGGATCCCCTAGGCTAAAAAGTTCTACATGGGTTAAGCTACGTAAAACAACCTGAGCGAAGAGTACTTCTACCCGGAACTATGAGCTGGTTCCCCCTAGACGAAAAGATTCTACCTGGATTAAGCTACGAAAAATAACCTGAGCGAAGAGTACTTCTACTCGGAACTATGAGATGGATCCCCTTAGGCAAAAATGTTTTGCCTGGGTTAAGCTACGTAAAACAACCTGAGCGAAGAATACTTCTACCCGAAACTATGAGCTGGATCCCCCTAGGCAAAACGATTCTACCTGGGTTAAGCTACGTAAAACAACCTGAGCGAAGAGTACTTCTACACGGAACTATGAGTTGGATCCCCTAGGCGAAATGTTCTACCTGGGTTAAGTTACATAAAACAACCTGAGCGAAGAGTACTTCAACCCGAAACAATAAGCTGGATCTCCCTAGGCGAAAAGGTTCTACCTGGGTTAAGCTGCGTAAAATAACGTGAGCGAAGGGTACTTTTACCCAGAACTATGAGCTGGATCCCCCTAGGTGAAAAGGTTCTATCTGGGTTAAGCTACGTAAAACAACATGAGCGAAGAGTACTTTTACCCGGAACTATGAGCTGGATCCTTCTAGGTGAAAAGGTTCTACCTGGATTAAGCTACATAAAACAACCTGAGCGAACAGCACTTCTACCCGGAACTATGAGCTGGATCCCCCTAAGCGAAAAGATTCTACCTAGATTAAGCTACCAAAAAAAACCTGAGCGAAGAGTACTTCTACTCGGAACTATGAGCTAGATCCCCCTAGGCAAAAATGTTCTACCTGGGTTAAGCTACGTAAAGCAACCTGAGCGATGAGTACTTCTACCCGGAACTATGAGCTGGATCCCCCTAGGCCAAAAGATTCTACCTGGGTTAAGCTACGTAAAACAACCTGAGCGAAGAGCACTTCTACCCAGAACTATCAGTTGGATCCCCCTAGACGAAATGTTCTACCTGGGTTAAGCTACGTAAAACATCCTGGGCGAAGAGTACTTCTACCCGGAAATATGAGCTGGATCCCCTTAGGCTAAAAGGTTCTACCTAGGTTAAGCTACGAAAAAATAGCCTGGGCGAAGAGTACTTATATCCGAAACTATGGGCTGGATCCCCTAGGCGAAAAGGTTCTACCTGGGTTAAGCTATGAAAAACAGCCTAGCCGAAGAGTACTTCTACCCAAAAATATGGGCTGGATCCCCCTAGGGGAAAAGGTTCTACCTGGGTTAAGCTACGTAAAACATTCTGAGCGAAGAGTACTTCTACCCGGAACTATGAGCTGTATACCCCTAGGGGAAAAGGTTCTACCTCGGTTAAGCTACGAAAAATAAGCATGGGCGAAGAGTACTTCTACCTGGAACTATGAGCTGGATCCCCCTAGGCGAAAAAGGTTCTACCTGGGTTATGCTACGTAAAACAACCTAAGCGAAGAGTACTTCTACTCGGAACTATGAGCTGGATCCCCCTAGGTGAAAAGGTTTACCTGGGTTAAGCTACAAAAAATAAGCTTGGGAGAAGACTACTTCTACCCGAAAATATGAGCTAGATCTCCCTAGGCGAAAAAGGTTCAACCTGGGTTAAGCTACGCAAAACAACCTGAGCGAAGAATACTTCTACTCGGAATTATGAGCTGGATCCCCCTAGGCGAAAAGATTCTACCTGGGTTAAGCTACGTAAAACAACCTAAGCGAAGAGTACTTCTACTCGGAACTATGAGCTGGATCCCCTAGGCAAAAAGGTTCTACCTGGGTTAAGCTACGAAAAATAAACCTGGGCGAAGAGTACTTCTACCCGGAAATATGATCTAGATCCCCCTAGGCGAAAAAGGTTCTACCTGGGTTATGCTACATAAAACAACCTGAGCGAAGAGTACTTCTACTCGAAACTATGAGCTAGATCCCCCTAGGCGAAAAGGTTCTACCTGGGTTAAGCTACGAAAAATAAACCTGGGCGAAGAGTACTTTTACCCGGAAATATGATCTAGATCCCCCTAGGCAAAAAAGGTTCTACCTGGGTTATGCTACATAAAACAACCTGAACGAAGAGTACTTCTACTCGAAACTATGAGTTGGATCCCCCTAGGTAAAAAAGGTTGTACCTGGGTTAAGCTACGAAAATTATCTGTATGAACAATAGTGATGCATGCTTAAAATAAAAGAAAATGGAGATTTTGTGGAAACCTACCTTTGGTGACATTCATCCTTTAAGAATCGCCATTATGCACTGCTTTGTTCCCGCATTAAAACAAAGAAAAATTGTGAGTTTTAAAAGTGGTGGTCAGTTTGTGGCCTTGATGTCTTTGGCAACTTGACTTTGTGCCCATCTTCTTTTGATGATGATTTCAACCTGCCACTAGATGTTTCCTGAATATCACTTCCATTTCTAACCCCGGAGAGCCTTTGACATTTCAAATTTTTACATGACGGTTGGTGGCATGGGACTTAACCTTTTCAACTTTATTTTGCCTTTGTGGCATTTCACTTTCGACTTTCAATTTCAGATCATTGGGGAACCTTTGGCTTTTCAAACTTTGCCAAAATGGTTAGCCACTTGGGACTTAACCTTTTAAACTTCATTTTTCCCTTGTAGGCACTTTCAATTTGATTTCCTTCTTTCGAGAGTTTTTGATTTCAAAGCATCAGCCTCATGGCCAGTCAGGGTTGACTTGATGCCCCTGCTGAGGTTGGGTGCCTTTTCAATGTATCCGTTCGCTTCAAACGAGAGCCCTGTAATCGATCTTACCTATCCTTTCTTTGCCTTTATTTTGACACGAAGTTATACCGAAAGGGTTTCAAAGAAAACAACAATAGAGAATGAGTTTAAACAAGAGGTGTCCCTTTCAGGGAACAAAATTAAAGAAGGACTTATCTAGGAGTACATACGGACTTCAATGAACATGGCATGCCTTTTGGACTGGATGCATGATCTGTGTAAACTGTCTGACTATCAATAATTCAACTCAATGTTTGCCTCAAAACCGAAAAACTCTGCCCAGGACTGTGTCGATGATAATGGTTGTGAAGATCCTCTTTTCGATCAATAGTGCTCTTTGCGGATTTTCACTAGCTGACCTCTCTCATTTATCTTCTCACCATCGCCTTATAGTGCCCTTTGCGGGTTTTCACTAACAAGACTCTCTTATTTTTATTTTCTCTGCTCGACATCGCCCTACGGTGCCCATGAGGGTTTTCACCAATAAGACTCTCTTATTTTATTTCTCTCACTTGGTTATATCAGATCCAAGTAACTGTATCCTCCAATTCTTGAACATTCTCGTTAATTGATCGGAAGGACTCGAAAAGGATTTGGGTAAAAAGAATTTGGATTGAATTACAACTTTGGAACCTTTCAGGCGAAACCATCGTCGAATCAATTGTAACATCTGTCCCAGTTTTAATTTTTTTTTATTTTTTTGGCAATGTGAATTTTTATTTTGGTATGACTGAACCCCAGAGAGCGGTTGCCTACATATCCTTTCGGAATCAAGTCGAACGTAGTTCAATATAACATGAACTATTTTTTTTGTCTTTCTGTTTGTTTTGTTTTCTTTCTCTTTCCTTTTCCTTTTTTTTCCTTTTTTTTTATTTCTTGTTTTTTTTTTCAATAACTCCTTCAGGTTCCAAAGAGGGTAATCAAAAAAAGGTAACCGGCTCAAAGGGTTGGCAAAAAGGGTTAATGGTGTTTGGGTAGCGAGAATGAAAGCCTTCGTCATCTCAATCAAAGAGCATTAAAGGTGCGTGAAGGGTCAAACATAGTACCTTTTTGACTGCATCAATTTGGAGCCAATTTCCTTTAGCTTCTTCATGATGCGGGAGGATACATCTCAGAACGAGTTAACCCACTTCAAATTTCCTGGGCCGCACTTTATTGTTGTAGGCACTAGCCATTCTTTGTTGGTACAACTGCTCGTGACAAACTGCGGCCAATCGCTTTTCATCAATCAGTGTCAATTATTCCAATCGATTCTTGACCTAATCTTTATCCTCAATCTTGGCTTCAACAATGATCCGAAGAGAGGAAATTTCAACTTCTTCGGATTTCATTTGGACTTGGCCTAGGCCTACTGTTCCAATTCTTTGTTAATTTTCTCACAAGCCTTATCTTCAACACATTTTGTTTCTTGATTCATTATTTCGAGGTCTGACAACATTTTAGGATCTAGGCATGAAGTCCGCAAGCATGTCATGTCATTAAAATCTGCATTAACAGAACTGAAAAAAGAATAAGAAAGGTGACAAGATTAAGAAAAGAGATATTCAATGAAATATTAATTTCATTTGATTTAAATTTTTTAAAATTTTTTTTAAAGATAGAAGGGTTTACATCACAAAGTAAGACAATAAAAGTAAAATGTCCGCATTACACCCTGAAATAATCCGGACGCAGAAAAGACAGCAAGACCGGCTACCGAGACTCCCATCTGACCGAGAACTTTTCAGGTTTGGCGCCCGTCTTTAGGTTTCTCTTCTGCCGCGAAAATGGCTACTGTGGCTTTCAGTGCTGGATCAAATTCCTCATCTTCACAGATCATTTTGACTACTGGCCCATTGGTGTGAGTAGGCAGAGGATTGTTCATCATATTAGGGGCCTCTTCATCCCTAAGCACTATCGCCTTGACCTCGATGAGGTCTTCCACTGCTCTCTTAAGAATCCAACAGTCTTCTGTATCATGTCCCACTGCTCCAGAGTGGTATTCACATCTAGCATTAGCCCGGTGCGAGAAGGACCCAGGGTTTAGCCGGTTTGAGGCTACTAGCTGCAGTAGACCTAGCCTGACTAGCTTTTGAAACAAGCTTGAATATGATTCACCAACATGGGTGAACTGATTCCATCTAGGGAGGCTTTTTTTCTTTCTCTTTTTCTTTTTCTTTTTTGTTTTTTTTTTAAATTTATTTTTTCATATCTTGATTTCTTTTTCTTTCTCTTTTTGTTGTTATTCGCTCTTTATTTTTCTCTGTTATTTTTTCTCACTCTTTTCTTTCTTTTTCACTCAATTTTTTTTCGGTTTATTTTTTCACTCAATTTGTTTATGGCTATGATCGAATCTGATGGGGATTGCCTATGTATCATGATGCCGCATGAATCAGATCATTACGTAGTTCAGGGAAGATCAGAAATAAAATAGATAAACTAACTCTTTTTTTTACTCATAAAAATAATTCGACAAAATCTCCTAGCAACGAAAATATTTTTAATTTCTTTTTTTTCGATGTCGATTTTTTTTTTTTGAGAATTGGTGAAAGAAAGACTACTAAAGAAGAAAGAAAATAATTTTGGATTTTAATTTTTTTTTTTTTTTTGTAAATTTCAAAAGAAAAAAATTATTTTTTTGGATTTTGATTTATTTTTTAAATTTTGGGAGAAAGACTTTTTTTTTTAAAAGAAAAAAAATATTTTTGGATTTGACGTCTCAAAGAAAAACATCTAAAGAAGGAATTAAAGGAAAATATCTTTTTGGATTTTTGAAAATTAGGGACCGGAATCGATGAGATTTGCCTACGTATCTCACATCCGGTGAGAATCAGACCTGCGTAGTTCGGTCGGTTTTGACACAACAGGGAAAACATGATTTTTTTGACTCATTTTGAAATGACTTTTCTTTTTCTCTTTTTTTTTTTCAAAATTTCGGCAGAGTTTCTAGATTTTTCAAATACCGGGATTTTTGGAAACTGGATGAATTTTCTATCTCCTATTTTCTTCCTTCTGGTTTTCTCTTAATTCTTATTGTTATGTTTTAGAAGCCGGTCAACATGCACAAACAGAATCAAACATAATGTACATGTAGCACATAAGATGCATCAAGATGGTCTTATAATTATCGGTTACACCTGTCCTAGACGGACCCAACCTCTGTGTTGAGTCCCCAAAGTCAAATGCACGTGATGCAAACAAACGTTCCTACTAGGGATCCGGTATGAGGCTATGTTATTCTAGGTTTAAAATTCTGGGGGGAGTATTTTAGACCTGTCTTACCCAAGCGGACAGCTCGAGCCGAAGTGGGGGCAACGTACCGGGAGCACGAAAGTCTACCCAGGCTAGTTACTGATCCAGCGTCGTTCTATTTGGTATGACCTCTAACAGAAAAGTAGGCCACGCACACGTGTGCACCATAAATTCAGAAGACACAGAAGGAAGGCGTAAGAAGGCAGTTTATACAGTTCAAATAATATCAAAACGGTAAATGAGCGGCAATTAACACAATAGGCCCACAGACACACTAATATCAAAAATCAAGAAATCCAAGTATAGATCATATTACAAGCTCGAATTCTGAACCCTGAACCAGAGGTTCTGGGTTCTTTTCCCCAGCAGAGTCGCCAGAGCTATCACACCTTATTTTACCCCCAAAAGATATGTATTATGGATTATTATGGGTTAAAGAGTTTTTCCAATTAAAGTGACAAATTTGAATAGGGATTATTTTATTTACAGAGTCGCCACTTGGAATTGAATTTTTTGGGTGTTCCAAGTCACCTTTTATTTGAATCCCTAGTCAAAGGAAGGTTTGACTCTATTATTATTGGTCTGCAAAAATAAAGTCCGGGTAAGGAATTTTGTTGGCCGGGGAGAAGGTGTAAGGCAGTCCCTGAGTCCCGTAGTTCTAGCACGGTCGCTTTATTGACTACAACTTTGCTTGAATTAATTTTAGATAAACTGTGATTTATTGGTTTCCGTATTTTATCTATCCGCTTTTATATTAAAATATGAAATTATCTTTGAAACGAATCACGTGTGTGAATCCGTTTTGTTTATTGTGCCAAAATCATGTCACGTATATATGCACGCAATTAATAGCATTTTTATTATATTTCAGGTTGTTTCGCCCAAAGTTGCACGAACACATACCTTGATTTTAGTTTTGGAAATAGTAATTATGTCACGAAAACGTATATATAATCACGATGATTCAATTAATTAAGAGTACGCCTAAAGCATTCTAGTGCATTCATGATTTGTTTATTTCCTAAGTTTGAGATTATTGTGAAGACCATGTATTATAGAATTACTTGTAGAAGAAGTATATGATTTTAGATATTTAAATAAATAAACCATCATATACCAATACCCTATAACCCAACAATTGAAGCCCAAACTCATTAGGGTCCAAATCTTCCCAACTTTAAAGCAAGTTTGAATACCATATTTTCAAAAACATGATTAAGCATATAGCATCGAACAAGCGTAAGCGACGAATATCATCAAACCTAGTGAACGGAGCTCCAACGGAATCCTCGACCTCGACTATTGACTCCACTTTTCGGCATATAAAAAGGGATGTTATGAAGTATTTTTGTTTGGTTTTGGGTGATGACTTGCTAGATTTTTTGAAAGAAAGACGAAGAAAGAATTACACGAGTAGAAATTTCCTTAGCGTAGAAGAAGAAAAACAATTTCTCTCAATTCCCTCCTCCCTTCTTTTTTTTTCTCCTTCTCCCCTCTCCCTCTCTCCTCACATTTCTCTTCTTTTTATAGAAAACAAATTCGGAATTTTTCACATTTCTCCAATTTTCGCGTGCACTGATTATAGAAGGACCTGGTTCTTCTATGTGTTCCTTATACTACTGTTGCGGAAATAGTAAATGCGGAAAGTAAAGAACACAAGTATTTTATGCGGAAAACACCCGGCTCAAAAGGTAAAAAAAACCACGACCTACTACTTAGTAGGATTTTTCCCAACACTTTACTAAATCACTGAGCCAAAACAATATTTATAAAACTCTTTGTAAACCTAAGGATTACCTCTAATCCCGTTGTGGCAACCAGCCTTTAATTGTTGCGACAACTTCAAGTTAACTCTAACTTGAATACTCAGAGTACCTAATACAATTGCCTCTAGATAAAGCTGAAAGGTACAATTTGAAAACACCTACTACAATGAAACTAGAATAAAAGACAGACACTTAGAACTGGTTCTTCTATCAGGTTCATGTAGTTTCAGGTTCGCACACTTGAATCACACAAGAATTGCTTACAAAATGCCTTGATATTTTGCTCTCAACTCAAGTTTAACTTTAGCATTTGTGTATGCCTGTAAAATAAGAACATCCTAAAATTTATAGAGTTAGTAGAATAGGAAATTACTAGAGTTCTAATGCTATACTGTTCTATAGTGGAGGAGTTCTAGTTATCTTCAACTTCTAACTCCTCCCTTATCTTGGATAAAGTTTTTTTCGAGTAAGGAGTCCTTCTCCTTATTATTTATGCAATCTTTTCGATCAGGAGATATCAGATATGACAACTTAAGCTTATCTCTTTCACATGCATCTTTTATGCTCGAATCTGCCCGTATTTGTATACTTTGTGTATGTACCTGGTTCATGCTTGAGTTCCTTTGTCAATCATCAAAACAAACTTCACTTGGGCCAATAAAATTCCCCCTTTTTAATGATGACAAACTCTGTATTTTTCATAAGCATAAGCCTGTGTCAACTCAGCTCAACATCAACACAATGTTAGAACACTTTCCATTTTAAAGTCACAAATCATCAAGGACCAGGTTCATTAGGTTCTAAACATTACAGTCCAAAGTAAGAAGCACAAAAGTAATAAGCACAACTTATCTCCCCCCTTTTGGTATCATCGAAAAGTTGCATAATTATGTTAGATAGACAGATTTTAATAGAAATTACTCATGGCCACTGTGGCTACTTCAAATGCAATCATGAAGTCAAGCATCATTTATCAATCTAATGATATTAGCCATCTAAGAATCACCAACAAATGGTTAGAGCAAAAAAATAGTTGATTATCATTGACACTAGTCATCCACAAAACATAACGAGAAATAAAAACACTGAATCATGAGCAAAAAGAACAAAAAGAAATCTCATCCGGGTCACTGGTTTGTCTAACTAGGCTAGAAAGGTTTCAAGGATGGGAAGGACCAGGTTTTTGGTTTCTTGCCTGAAGTAGATTCAACATATCATGAAGAATGCCATCATTCTTCTCCTTCTCCTTTGCAAGCTCAGCCCTGAGAGCATCCCTCTCTGTTTCTACTTCAGTCAGCCTCTTCTTCAGCCTCTCAATTTCAGCCTCTCAATTGCAGCATCCTTAGCCCCACTTTCTTGCACCAAGGCTCGCACTTTGCTGTTCACAGGTACATTCTTGGGTGAACCAGGTTCTTTGGGAGTGGTGTGGACTTCATAGTCACCAGCAATCAAAGTGTTTGCCCCAAAGTGATCCTTGCTTGTACCAACTTCCCATTTCTTAATGGGTACCTTGAAGTGTGCCAGTACAATCGTGAGAATGAAACCATAGGGTATGGCATGAGTTTTGGTGCCAGTCAGAGCCCTATCAAGAAGTTGTATGATAAAACCAAGCCAATTTATTTGCCTTTGACTGTCCAAACATCCCATAAGAACCAGGTCCATGAATGTGGCAATGTGCCCTCTTTCCTGCCTAGGCAGCACAAATTTATTAACAAATTCGAACAACACTTTATGGGATGGCTTCATCTCACTTTTGTATATAGCCTTAGGCTAAAGCTCTTCTTCATTGTCATCAAACTTCCTTGTAATGTCAAGGGAGGTAGGGAGATTCTCTAGACTTGGCCATTTGAGTTTCTTGTAATCATTGTACCCTTCAGCAGGTACACCTAGATCTCTCCCAGTTCCTTGTCATCAAAACTCACTGTCACCCCCTTCACCACACTAGTGACTCTGTCATTTTTGATCTCACAATTTGCCATGAACTCCACAATCTCAGTTCTGGCAAGCTTTCCATCCATCTGAAGGACCATGTCCTTCCAACCCTGCAGTTGTAACTTTTCCAGCAGCAGCATCATGCCTTCCTCCTCCAAGTCCCTGAGGAGTCTACCTTTCAAGATGTATATATTCCCAAACTTAACCATCTTGTCCTTCTCTGCATCAGATTCTTCTTCTCCTTCACTCTCTTCTTCTTCCATCATTTTTACTTTTCTAGACTTCAAGGCAGACCTAGTTCTTTTAGCCAAGGTGGAGGGCTCTGCAGACTTTGTCTTTGAAACAGAATTCTTTGTGGAAGTCTTGCTTTTCTTTGCCTTTGGAGTCACAACCTCCATTTCTTCTTCCTCCTCTTCATCACGAAGAACCAGGTCCATCTCCTCAATTTCAACTGCCTCAACAGGCTCAACCGCTTTCTTCTTTCCCTTTGCAGCAACTCTTTCCATCACGAAGTTATTCCACAATATGGATTGCTGGTTTCACATGCCACCCCTTTCATATAAAAAAATAGAATTGCAATCTCCATTCTACGAAGAACCAGGTCCATCTCCTCAATTTCAACTGCCTCAACAGGCTCAACCACCTTCTTGTTTCCCTTTGCAGCAGCTTTTCTCTTACTTTATTCTAGGGCCTTTTCCAGTTCAATCTCACTCTGCTTCTTCTGACTCCTTGTAGCTCTTCCTCTTGTAGGAGGAGTCTCTATAGGGATAGAAGAGGCAACCTTTCTCTTCTTTTTTGCCCTACAATATAAGAAATTATAATTTTAGTTGCAGCATATAGCGGCGACCCTATATGTTACTACAACAGTTACCCCTTTAGTAGCGAGTTTAAAGGTCGCAACTGATTGTGATTATTTAGCACCGGCTTTTCTGAGGTCGCCTCTAACGTGGCTAAAATTTTTAGTCCCACTAAAACTAAAATTTTGGCTCTATATTATTTGTGGTGACTTTTAACATGTCGCCGCTAAAGTTCTATTGGAGCGACTGGGTCGCTACTAGACCCTAGATATTTTAATTTAAAATAACAAAATAAAACAAATAAAAGTGTTCATAATTAAAGGACACAAAACAGACGCTCAAACACTAGTACTTCTGAAAGCACTCCTCTCTTTAAAATCCCTCCTCCCTCTCTCTAAATTCCATTCTCTACTAAAATTTCACCCAACTCTAAATCTCTCTAATCAAGATATAAATCTCATTTATCAGGTTTGTGGTCAAATCCCTAATTTTTCCCTTTTTCTTTTAGGAAACAAACTGATGTGCATAATCGAGTTTTGTGGAGGAATAATCGCTCATCCGATTTCTCTCTCTAATCTCATATAGCCGAGTTTTGTGGAGGAAGAATCATATGTCTAACTGAAAACCCATATTAATTAATATATAAATTTATGTTTGGGGTTTTTTATAAGGATTCTGTAAAGTAAAATTTTCAACAAGCAGTTAGGGATTATTATTTCAATGATTTTACATTTTTATTCTCAGATTTCATCTCGAATTTGTCTGAATCATTTGATAATCTATAGGAATATAAAAAATCATACAGAAAGACTCATTTGAAGCCTATCTGGTGTCGTTATTGTTGATTTTCAGTCTTGACAGAACTCTCACATATCTCTTTTTTGGGTAAGTTAAAGGTTTCTTATTGAGAGCCCTATTGCATGTTGGCATTCCATTCTTATTTTTTTTTCTTTTATGACTATTTGCCTAAATCAGTAGATACATAGTTTTAAATTTTATAAGGCACATATATGTTACTGTAAGGTTATAAGAAAACATAATACTTCTTTGGTAAATGCATGTATTTGGCCACTTAAACAATAATTTGAATGTAAAATACTTTCTTCATCATCTAAAAAAGGAGTTTAGATGGACTATCAACTCTAACCACACCCTAAAAGCTAAATGCCTTTTATTTTTATTTAGCTGGGCAAATGTTTCCCCTGTAGAATCCCCCGAAACCTTTTTGAAGTTTGTTAGCTCTTTGTATCTAAGATAGCATATTTGTAGTAAGCTAACATGTGGTCTGTTTTGCTTTTTGAAGCTTCTATGCTTCTGCTGCTTCTTGTAATATTTTGCATCTTCTTGATAAAATCAATGAAGCCAATTATTTCATAAAAAATGAGTTTAGATCCTATCAATTTAATACTCTTTGAGTCTAGTTGGGTAGGATATGTTAAATCTATTTATCGATAAGGTGTTTGTATTATGTGGCAGTATACAATTTTGTTTTATGAAACTGTTTAATTTTCTTGTAACCAAAAGGTGTGTAAGAGGATAAACTTGTTGAATATTTCTCATTTTATTTAAAGGTGATTTGATTTGTTCATTTCTCTTGTATGTTAGTTATTATAGATGTTTTAACTATTAGCATTGCTCCATTTTTATTTAATTACCATTTTTTAATAGAAAGGATGGATAAAAGTTGTTGAATATTAGGAATAGAGTTGACCAAAGATATAGAGATGGAGTAGACAACTTTCTTAATTGGCTATTCAGTTAACCAACAGTGAACACAATGATTCGATGTCTTTGTAAAGGGTGTATGAATATCATGTTCAAGCTAATGATTGGTGTAAGAGGATACTTATTGAGGAAAGGTTTCTGGAATTCTTATAAAGTGTGGGACTTGCATGGAGAAGTGTTAGTTAGAGTTGAAACTTCTAATGTTGTAGTTAGTGATGATGAAGCATAAGATGATAGCATGAAGAAGATAATATTACTGAAATGATTCACGATGCTTGTGGATATGCGAATGTGGAGAACAATAACAATAATTCAGAGGACAATGAGGAGCCAAATGTACATGCATCAAAGTTCTATAAATTGTTAGAAGATGCTAAGATCGAACTTTATCCCGGTTATAAAAAAGTGTCAAAGTTGTCTTTTGTTGTTAAACTACTTCACTTAAAGTGCCTTAACCATTAGAGCAACAAATTGATGGATGCACTGTTGAGCTTCTTTAAAGAAGTTCTTCCTGAAGGGTTATTTGTGCCAAATTCTTTCTATGAAGCAAAGAAAGTTCTTTGTATTCTAGGCTTGGGGTACACCAAAATAGATGTATGTAGAAATGGTTGTATTTTATATTGGCGTGACTATGCCGATATCCAATCATGTCTTAAGTGTGGTAAGTGTAGATAGAAGTCTGAAGAATACGGAGGCAAGAAAGTAGCTCATAAAATCTTGTAATATTTTTCAATCAAACCAAGGCTTCAAAGATTATACATGACAAGAGAGATAGCTAAAAGATGAGGTGGCACAAAGAGGAAAATATTGGGGATGGTGTCTTGCGACATCCGTCTGACTCAATATCATCGAAATCCTTTGATGTGCTACATCCTACCTTTTCAGCTGAGTTAAAAAATATTCGATTAGATTTGGCGAGTGACGGGTTCCAACCTTATGGGACCATGAGTTCTAATCATAGTATTTGGCCAGTCGTACTTACTACCTATAAGTTGCCACCATGGAATTACATGAAAAATCTGTATTTCATGATGACACTTCTTATTCCAGGCCCCAAATGTCCAGGAAATGATATAGATGTATAGTTACAACCAATGATTAAAGAGTTAAAATAATTATGGGGTGAGGTGGAGACTTATGATGCGCACTCAAAATCAAATTTTCTTATGCGTGTGGCTATCATATGGACGATTAATGACTTTCCTGCATATGGGAATCTTTATGGATGGTCAATCAAAGGCAAGCTTGCATGCCCTTGTTACCATAAAGATACACAATCAACTTCCTTACGTAGTGAATTGTGTTATATGGATTATCGTCGCTTCTTTCCTATGGACCATCCATGGCGTAGAAGTAGGGTGTTATTTGATGGAAAAATTAAAATGGGAGTTGCACCTAACCCTTTAACAGGTGATGAAGCCCTTTAACAGGTGATGAAGCACTTATGTAATTACAAGCTTTGGGCGATGTGACTTTTGGTAAAGGGCAAAAGAGAAAGCGCGATGTTTCTAACAATGCTTACAATTGGAAGAAGAAAAGTATCTTTTTTCAATTGCCTTATTGGAAGAGTCTTAAGTTACGACATAACCTTGATGTGATGCACATCGAAAGAAATGTGTCCGATAATATTGTATCAACTGTTATGAATATGGTTGGAAAGACAAAAGATACATTAAAAATTGATATGACTTGATTGACCTTGGAATCAGACAATGGTTGCATCCAATTGAGAATGGGAACAAGATTTTATTATCGGCAGCATGTTATGCATTGTCCCCGGAAGAGAAGTTCAAGACGTGCAATTTCTTAGCTAATTTGAAGGTTCCTGATACTTTTTCCTTGAACATTTCAAGATGTGTTAACGCACAGGAAAAAAGATTACATGGATTAAAATGTCATGATCATCATATATTATTGCAAGACATTTTCCCATAGCTATACGTGGTTTGCTGCCCAAGGAAGTATGTGATCTAATTATAGCCTTAAATTTTTTTTTCAAGAATATATACTCCAAGTGCTTGACTATTGAAAGTCTTGATATCCTAGAGGCAGAAATTCTGATTATTTTGACCAAACTTCAACTTGTTTTTCCTCCGGCGTTCTTTGATGTCATGGTTCATTTGCCAATTCACTTGGCAAGTGAGGTAAAGCTTGGTGGACCAACTCAATATCGGAACATGTATCCTATAGAGAGGTATTTTGATGTTCAATAATTTTGATGCCATAATTTTAGAATGACACCCATTATAATAATGAGTCATTTTATATAGGTATCTGCTAACACTTAAGTCATATGTTCGCAACAAAAATCATTCAGAAGGTTTAATTTCAGAAGGTTATTTGGCAGAGGAAAGCCTCACATTTTGCTCATGATACTTGAAGAATATCTCAACCAAGTTCAATAAATAAGCTAGGAATGACGATGGATCTGTGTCAAATGGTGAAATGTCTATCTTTAAAAAGAGTGGGCAAACAAAAGGTGCTTCAGATCACGCTATCTCATGATGGGTTCAAACAAGAATGTATGTATGTGCTTCAAAATTGTGAAGAGGTTTCGCAATACATGGAGTAAGTCTCCTGTTAATTCCACGATAATTTCACATTGAGATAATCCGATTAATCTTTACTAACTCAAAATGTAGGGAATATACAAGAGAGATTGTAAGCCAAAGTTCAATGAGAGCTCATAACAATGAGTTTCTTGATTGGTTTCGTGCACGTGTTGGTGCCTAATTAAATGATAATATTAATATTACTTTAATCATCCCATCATATTATTGGTCATAACATTATTGTTCGTCTTTGTAGATATTTGTACTATCTGCACAAGGACATGCAAATGATGAGCTCATAAGCTTAGCCGTTGGTCCTACACCATTGGTACATCGATATTCAATATTTATGGTGAATGGATTTAGATTCCATACAAAAGAGCTTGCGTAGAGAAGAAAAATGCAGAACAATGGAGTTCTTGTGAGAGGAGATGATTCAGACTCTAATAAGGAGTATTATGGTATATTTGAGAACATTTATGAGTTATCTTATGTGGGAAATATAAAAGTTTACCTATTCAAGTGTCATTGGCGGGATGTAGCTCGCTTAGGAAGAGGATATAAGATTGACAAATATGGATTCACAAGTGTAAATACTCGTTGTGCCTTGAATACAAATGAGCCATTTATATTGGCATCTCAGGCTGAACAGGTCTTCTACTTGGATGACATGGTTGATAATGATTGGCTTGTTGTTGTAAAGACAAATCCTCGCGACCTTTTTAAAATGCATGATAATGATGAAAATTGTGTAAAAGTTGAAGATGAATCATTACTGAATGAAGAAGTTTATCAATAAGAGGAAGCTGAATTTAATACTTTGTGTGCCAATGACAGAGAAAATGTTGTTGAGGTGTCTCTACATAGGGATAATATTGAACCATAAAGTATTAACTACGATCATGCAAGTACTCAAGCTCAGAACAATATACACAATGAGAAAGATGATTTCATTAATGACAATCATATCGATATATCTGAGAGTGAAGATAGTGAAGAAGAGTTATTTGATAATGATGATGATGGGGAGGACACTGATACATCCTCTTGAAGACTAAGAAGCAAAAGTGGTAGCAAAAAAATATAAAAGTATAGATGTAAAAACTAAGTGTGGTAGCAAAATTAAAATTATGATTCCAGATGATATTGATAGAGCAGTAGGTTCTGGGGCTAGAGATATTATTAATTATCGTGGTTTGATCATGAGGAGTATTATCTCGTTCCAAGATAGGAATTGGCAAAATATTATTTTGAAACACGGAGAAGCAATGTGGTTAAAGGTCAAGGTAATAAATTACTTTTAATATTATATTGAATTTAGATTACAAGGTTTATTTTTGTGGTCAGGATATCAAATATAATTTTATATTTTTGGTCAGGATAAATTATAAGTTTGCAGCGGGCTGCGAGAACATAGGTTGCAAGCCTTTGTGATCAGCACTATGCAAAGGCTTTTTAGAGCATGAAAAGCTCGACTTAGCATTCACTATTCTAAATATAGTATTAATGAAGAAATTCTATCTCATCGACCTGAAGATTTTGAACTTAAGGACTGAAAATACCTAATACAATATTTTGAAAGTCCGGAGTTTAAGGTAACTTAATACCTGAAGATTCTGCCAACCCAATGGACCCATACCCATCTTGGAATGGTTGTTTATTAATCTGTTGACATACTGCAGTTTGTAAGTGAGAGGAACAAAAAATAGGGAAAAATAATTAACTAAGCATGCTTGTGGTACGGGGTCTTTTGCAGAAGTAGATGAATCTACGGTGAAAATATATTATTCCCCGATTATCACATATGCATCTTTCTTATTTGTATATTTATATATTTGCTTATATATGTTTTCTCTGGAACTATCTTGTAGAGAAATCCAATTTTTGGATAAATAGACACAGCAGATAAAGTCTGGGAGATCCAACATACCCGTAAGGATGATAAAAGAGAACTGATATGGTTGGATCTACAATCTCAACAAATTCATGTAATTCTCTAAATTTGTAGACTTATTATCTTTCTCTAAGTTTCTTTCAATATATTTTATCATGTTATGGTGTAAATGCAGGGTCATCTCCAAGAACTTGTCGCTCAGTAACAATTTGAAGAGATCGAGCATCCCATGAATAGAGATGAGATTTTATCTCCAGTTCTTGGTGAGAGAACGGGATATGTTCGTGGAAACGGTTATGAAAAGAAGCCTCCCAAAAAGAGTCACACGCAGCAGGCAAAAATAGAGTCCAGTGTATCTTCTGCTATGAAAATTGTGTGTCAAGAGATGCAAGCCAACATGGATCGAAAGTTGCAAGAAGAACGTGAACAAATGCCTACTAAGTGCAAAGGAATATGGAACTTGAGTTGCAAAGGAAGTTGAAACATGAGATGTCCAGGAAGTTGGCAGAGGAGCGTGAACTAGTGAATGTAGAAGTAGAGAAGAGGATCCAGCTAGAAGTGGAAAAGAAGATACAAGAACAATTTGCTACTTTCATGACAAGAATGCAACATGTACTTGCTCTGCTCCTTCTTAACAATTCTTCTTCCTTCTCGACATTTCTTCTTCCTTCCTTCTTGAAAATTCTTCTGAGACTGGCTTCCTATCTTCTTTTCAACTTCTCCTCCTTTAACTTTTATTTTCGTGATGAGTCTATACCTTTATTTGAAGCTTAGCCAGGGTGAGTCTATATCATTAGTGTTTGGATCATCCACAAGTTTATTTCTGATAATAGGTTGTTGGGCTAGTTTGTGTTTATCTGAAATCTAGATTTTTCGATTAGGCATATGAAGTGTTTGAAAGAATGCCTGAGAGAAATCTAGGTTGAGATAAATAGTTAAAAATGTTGTCCTGTTTTTGTAATCTAGTTAAAAATGCTTTGAAAAAATCCCTCAGTCCACTTTTTGTCATTGTTTGACTTTTTTCACATTAGGATGCAAACATTTTAACCGCGAGGGTTTGTTCTGGATATATTTTATGCTCTAGATTGTGCAATAACACTATTGATCATAGTTCTGGGTTGGTGGCATTGTGTGGCTATCCATGGAAATTGTATTCTTGGTCTGATTAACAGTATTAATTACAAGTGGTTTACGAAAGATAAAGAAATATAAAGTTCTTCTGTTGGTGTCATGCTACCAGCTTTTTCTTATTTTTTGATCAACATTAGATAAGCTGCACTGCCGCAATGACAAACATGACGGGTGAGGGATGGGATTGAAGCATACTGCTGTATTTTTGTGTCCTTTATTTTGTTCATGACCTTTGTGTCAAAGGTTTCAAGAAGGTACTGCATCAAAAAAGGGTGATTCTGTTGAAATTGCCTGTTGAAAGTAAGTTGCTTGTTTCTTTCTAAAGCCACGACCGTCGAAAAAGCTGCATAATACGAATGTTTATCCTTAAGTTGTGGCTTATACTACATAAAAGTGATTCTGTTGAAATTAAATAGGATAGTTTTGTAATACGAAGGCGCGGCTCGCTATGGTGACTTAAAGCCAAACCTTAATAAAAGGCCTAAACTATATTCAATAAAATTCTTTTATATTTTTATGTGAAATAGTTTAAAAACCTTTCTATCTTTTATATATAAGAAGAATAAAAAAGAATATGCAACTCAAGTTATTCAATACCCTTGTTATTTGGCAGAAATGATATATAGTATGAGGAGAAAAAAAACGAGAAGTTGATTTTATAAAGAACAGGAATTGCATTAACTGAATATTGAAGATAGTAAAAAATACTACAAATTTTCCTTTTCAGTCACTTGTTGGCTTGACTGCCTTCCAACTAAGACGTGAGAACTAAAATAATATTTGATTTATGTGAGGAAAAATGAACAAGCTGGGGTAGTTTTGATTACAAGATATATGTCACTGAATTACTGCATCTACTTGTGATAAAAGTTTAATTATACAAAATTTATTTTGTTATATAGTAATACTAATTTTGAGGCCTTAAATTATTTGGGGCCTAAAGCAAGTGCTTGACTTGCTTTATGCTTGAGCCGGCACTGCGTAATACATTGAAAGATGGGCTTGTGCTCATCTTCAGAAGTTTGCCTGTTTCTTTTTCTTGAGCTATACCATTTATACTTGATAATGAAAGTCTTTTCATTACCAAAAAAAAAAAAGAATCTGTTGTTCTTGTGCGCATAATTGGTGCAGTGTTTACATTCACTCCAACTTCCGATGCTTAATGGTACATATTGTATTGTTTTGTGGAATGAGTATTATTGTATTGGTACATAAAAGTATTTTTTGTATTTTGAAACACTATTTTTTGTTGTGGATGTCATCTGGTAGGTTACAAATATTTGTTGAAGTAGATTCATTGAATGGAAATTTATAAGCACAAGAAAGTTTGTACTTTAATTGTCTATGTATATTTATGGATATAACAAATTTTATTGTGTTCCTTACATTTCTTTAGTTTAGCAGGTACAAGGTACTTAAATAGTGGTGTCGTTCAAGGATGATGCCGATCAAGGAGAAGCTACAAGGCACTTAATATTTTATTTATTTTGGGGTCATATGTATATGCGCACAACGACAATGCACAATGAAGTTTTATGTAATATATATGTAATTGACTTTTTAGTAATGAAAAATATTTATAATATTCGGTTTGAGAAATTCTTTAGGTGTTTGTTAAATATTACTGGAAGCTTTTAATATTGGTAGGCAATTGACTATATTAAATTTTGTGAGAATTAGGTTGCTACTGGAAATATATATAATTTGCTCATTATAGGTGCTGAGAAATACGTTTTAGCTGCGACATAATTTTGTCACAGAAAATCAGTAATTGTCGTGATTTGAAAGTTGTCACAGTTGGTTAAATGTTATGGTGGCGACTTCAATCGCTACAAATAAAAATTTCCCTTCTCATGGTTTAATATTTGTGGCAAAATAAGTCGCTGCTAAAGGTCAATCACAGTGGCGACAAAACTTTGCCACTGATCAAGACATGCTTTTGTGGCGACCTTTGTCGCCGCTAAAGGTAAATATGCAGTGGCGACCACCTAATATTTATTGTTGTGAAATTATTTTTTGTAGCAGATTTTTCCCACCTTTTGTGAAAATTAAGTCGCTTCTAAAATCCTATGTTTAGCGGCGATTTCGTGTATTGCCACAAATAACATTTAGTTACGGTTGCACTTTCAGCAACACCAAGGTCGCCACTGATAACCTCTAGCAGCGACAATTAGGGAATTTGTAGCGACTTTGGTCGCCACAACAAGGCTGATTTCTTGTAGTGCTAGCAGTACCAGGGACTTTAACTCCTGAACCCTTTTTCTTTTTAGGATTGTAACTGTCAAACACTTTTCTCAGTAGGTCCTCGAGGGGTTTCTGCACAGATGGAACATGTTCTTGAACATTCTTCCCCAATCTAACCAACCCCTCAACAGCTTCTCTAGATCCACTTCCCTTTTTTTTCTCTCACACTTTCTTCTTTTTCATCAGATTCCTCACTCCATACTTCTATAGCTCTAATTTTTTCAGTCAAACCAATAGGAGTGGGTGAAGATTCAGCCACTCCTTGTCCCATTACCCTCACATCGCTTTGAGCACCCTCACTCTCCTATTCTTTTCTCTTTTTATTTTTACTTTTCTCAGGCTCAGTGGTCTCTACCCAGTCACAGTTCCTACCAGAACAAATCTATTTTCCAGATTTGCAGCAACCTTAAAGATTACTTCATATGTAATTTTAGGACCAGATGTTACCTGCTTTGTTTCAGATGAAATAGTTTCTTCCCCCTCAGTTGCAGACTGGAAAGAGTCTTCAGATTTTTGGGGTTCATCTGCCTGACTTGCCTTCAGTTGCTCATTGATTTTCTTGATTTATTCTTTTCCAGCGATTACTTTGCGAGCAAGCATCTTGAATCTTCCTTTCTTAGAGATAGGTGTGGTTGAAGGAGTAGGTGTGGATTCTTTGGGTGGTAATGAGGGATTTCAAAAGTGTTAGCCATTGATGGTTAGAGGATGAGAGAAGATGATTATGTGTGTTTGGAAGATGAGAGAAGATTAGAGAGAATTGTTTGGCGGTTGTGAATTAGAAGTGAAGAAATGACTTAGGCCAAATCAATTTAAAGAGAGATACTTTGATTGGGTAACTACAACGTTTTCAGAAGTTCAGGAGTCTAATCAAACTGGGAGTCAGTTTGAAGAGACGTTGAGGACTCTCCCTAGAATCTAGGCACTTATTGCGTTTTTGGGATGCTATTTGGATAAAACTGGTTCATTTCGTAATGGATAAACTCAAGGAGGTTAGAATTAAATGGGACTCTCATTTTGATCATAATCCAAATATAATTAATTCAAAATATGCAGGGTGGAGAGTCTGTACCATGTAATCTTGATGAACCAGGTTCTTCACTGAGAAATCTCTTGTGTAAGTCTGAATTTTTCAAGAAAATAAAGATAATATCATTAGAGATTGATGAGACATTTTAGTACATAGAACAGGAGTTTACTGATAAAAGTATAAGCCTAAGAAAAATCTAATCTAATTATGTACAAGAATTCACAATTTTCCTAACCAAAATTTATGAGTTAGAACTGGTTCCTTTTAGGTGATCTTAATCATCCCTAATTCTAACATGTTCCTTTCAAAGTGATCTCTACTTAGAGCTTTTGTGAAGATGTCAGCTATTTGCTTATCAGTAGCATAGAATTCCACAGTGATCAAACCCTTTTCATAGTTGTCTATCAAAAAGTGATGCCTAACATCTATGTGCTTAGTTCTTTTGTGATGAAATGGGTTCTTGGTCATACTAATTGCACTAGTGTTATCACAAAAGATGGGGATACAACCTACATCGATCCCAAAGTCCATTAATTATTGTTTGATCCATAACAATTGAGCACAACATGACGCATCGGCAATATACTCAGCTTCAGCAGTAGATAAAGTCACAAAATGTTACTTTTTGGTGGCCCGAGACACAAGGCATGAGCCAAGAAAGTATGCCATACCTGAGATGCTCTTTCTATCCACAAGAAAACCTGTATAATTAGCATGAGAATAACCCACTAAGTTGAAATTACTACCTTTTGGATACCATAGACAAAGGTCAGTGGTGCCTTTTAGGTATCTCAAGATCCTCTTGACAGCAATCAAGTGAGACTTCTTTGGATTTGCCTGAAATTTAGCACAAAGGCCTACACTGAAAATTATGTTAGGTCTGCTAGCAGTGAGATATAACAAAGAGCTAATCATTCCCCTATACAACTTCTGATCAACAGATGAACCAGGTTCATCCACATCGAATTTTTTGGTTGTTGCTATAGGAGTGTCAATTTCTTTGGAATGTTCCATTTTAAACCTTTTGAGCAACTCTTTCACATACTTCTGCTGATGGATCATAGTTCCATTTGAATTTTGTTTAATTTTTAAGCCTAAAAAGAAATTAAGCTCACCCATCACACCCATTTCAAATTCACTCCCCATTAGTTTAACAAATTCTTTACTTAACTTATCAGTAGTTGCTCCAAAGATTATATCATCTATATATATCAGAACTGCCGAGAGATCTTTACCTTTTTCTTTCAAGAATAATGTATTTTCAATTTTACTTCTCTTGTAGTCATGCTCAAGCAAGAATTTTGATAATCTTTCGTACCATGCTCTTGGAGCTTGCTTGAGCACATAAAGTACCTTGTCAAGCTTATACACATGATCAGGACATTCCTTGCTTTCAAAGCCCAGAGGTTGCTTGACAAACACTTCTTCCTTTAGATAGCCATTAAGGAAGGCACTCTTGACATCCATCTGATGGAGAGTGAATTTCATTAAAGCAGCAAAGGCTATAAGGAGTCTAATTACCTCCAATCTTGCAACTGGAGCAAAGGTCTCATCATAGTCTATCCCCTCCTCTTGATTATATGCTTGAACCACCAATCTTGCCTTGTTCCTTGTAACTGTTCCATCTTTGTCAAGTTTGTTTCTAAAGACCCATTTTGTGCCAATTACTAATATGTCATCGGGTCTTGGTACTATATGCCAAACTTGACTTCTCTTAAATTGGTTGAGTTTATCTTACATTACATTCACCCAGTCTGCATCCTGCAAAGTGTCAGCAACATTTTTAGGTTCAATAAGAGATAAAAAAGTATCAAAAGCACAAAGATTCTTCAAAGAAGATCTGGTTTTGATTCCAGAGGTTGGCTCAATAATTGTGTTCTCAATGGGATAAGAAATTTGATACTTGTAAGGTTTCACAACCAGCCGGTTTCCCTTAGATGTCCCTTTAATATTTTGTTGCTAAGAAACATGTTCATGGGCAGGTTCCCTTGAGGTTTGAGGATCAATTCCTCTTTGTTATTTTCCCTCTGTCAAGTAGCCCTGGGTGAAAGACCTGTTCCATCACCTGTTCTTTCCTTTGGCGCACCTTCAGTCTGGGCTGTGGTTTCATTTGAGTTTCTTACCAGCCCAATTGCTTCATCATCATGTTCCTGCATCTCAGAAAGAATGTTAGTTTCATCAAAAACCATATGTACACTTTCTTCTACACACATAGTTCTTTTGTTATAAATCTTATAAGCTTTACTATATGAAGAATATCCCAAGAATACTCTCTCATCACTTTTGGGATCAAACTTACCTAGGGAGTCTTTACCATTATTTTGCACAAAGCACTTGCATCCAAATACCCTAAGATGGGATATATTTGGCTTTCTCCCTTTAAGTAACTCATAGGGAGTCTTCTCAACAAGAGGTCTAGTCATGCACCTATTTATGATGTAGCATGCAATGTTCACAGCTTCTGCCCATAAACTTTGGGACAGTTTACTAGAAAGAAGCATAGTCCTAGCCATTTCCTCCAATGTCCTATTCTTTCTTTCAACCACTCCATTTTATTGTGGAGTTCTATGAGCAGAAAAATTATGATCTATGCCATGCTCATCACAAAATTTAGCAAATTTAGCATTATCAAATTCAGTACCATGATCAGACCTAATTGATGCAAATTGATTACCTAGTTGTTTCTGAGTTTTTCTAACAAAAGAAGTGAACATGTCAAATGCTTCATCTTTAGATGTTAGAAACAGTGTCCAAGTAAACCTATAGTAATCATCAACAAGCACCATAACATATCTCTTACCACCTCTACTCAATGTTCTCATTAGTCCACAAAGATCCATATGGACCAGTTTCATCATCCCGGTGGTGCTTACCATTTTCTTGCTTTTGAAAGAGGATCTTACCTGCTTCCCCCTTGCACAAGCCTCACAAACTTTATCTTCCTTGAACTTAATGTTAGGCAGTCCTATCACCAAGTACTTGGAGACTAGTTTGTTGAGTTAACTTAGACCGGCATGTCCAAGCCTATTGTGCCAAAGGAGGGGATCATTATCCAACACACTTAAGTAAGTGAGTTCATTATCTGAAAGTGTGGATAAATCCATAATATATATGTTGTTTACTCTTTTTCCCTGCAAAACTATCTTGTCAGTGATAAAATTAATTACAAAGCATTTTGTAGAGGTGAATGCTATCATGTTACCTCTATCACACAATTATGATACACTTATTAGACTGTACTTCAGTCCATCTATCAAGTAGACGTTCTCAATGGAGTGAGAATCAGTCTTACCTACTTTTTCAACCCCAATAATCTCACATTTCTTCCCATTTCCAAAGGAGACATTACCTCCTTTAAGGTCCTCAAGTGAAAGGAACTGGTTCTTGGGAAAGATTCTTACCTGCTCATCCCTTTTGTACAACTCATTTTCATTTTTCCTACATTTTCTTCTAAAGTGAGTTGTGTTCTATCTAGCTCATGCTTGACCTTGCTTAGATCCTCCTTTAGGATTCTTACCTGCTCATCCCTTTTGTACAACTCATTTTTATTTTTCCTACATTTTCTTCTAAAGTGAGTTATGTGTGATCAGCTGTCTTTTTACCTGTTCCTAATTTCAGTTTTAGATTTACAGATCTAAGCTCTAGGACAGTTGAGTGTAGTACATGAATCTAGTTCTTCAACACAGTATTTTCACTTACAGTTTCACTAACCCTAAGTTTCAGATTTTTGCACTTAGCCTTCAAAATCACACATTCTTTAGAAAACTGTTCATTTTCGTTGTTTATATCCTCAGATTCATCAATTAGTTCTAGTAGTAACAGAGATAACCTTTCTTTAGACAATAATTTAATCTTGTCTTTGAGATGAGTTACACTTACCTCAGTTTCTTCATCAGATTCTCCAATGGCCATAAATGCTTGTTCATCCTCATCATCATCATCTGAGCTTTCATCTGATCTTTCTCCCCAAGAAGCGACCATAGCCTTGGTTGATCCTTTGTTGTTGCTTTTCTTGGGTTGAACCTGTTCCTTCTTTATGTTTCTTCATTCAGCTTTTTTCTTCTTCCATTCAATTTTCCATAAAGGGCAGTTCTTGATGTGGTGATCAGTCTTTCTACACTTGTAGCAATCATCATTGGTTTGCTTCTCAGGCGCTTTTTGACTTGCTATAGCTTCCACTTCTTGAAGAACCTTTTCCTATCCTCAGGTACTTCTTGAAGTCCTTGGTGATCATAGTCATTTCATCATCTTCTAAATCAGAACCTTCAAATATTCTGAGTGCCAAGCTCTTTTCCTTCTTAGGTACATCCATTTTCATGATTTGTCTCCTAAGTTCATAGACAGTGAGATTTCGAATTAATTCATCCAGTGGGAGAGTGGCAATATTCTTTGATTCCTGAATGGCAGTGATTTTGCTCTCCTAAGTGATAGGCAAAACCCTAGTCAGTATCTTCTCGAATCTTTTTTCTTTCAGGAATAATTCTTCCAAGAGACTTTAGCTTATTTGTCAATGTAGTGAACCTTATGTACATCTCTTGAATGGTTTCTCCTTCCTTCATAACAAAGTTCTCATATTGAGAATACAATAGAGTTCCTCTGGATCTCTTCACCTGAGGTGTTCCTTCATGAACCACTTGCAATGTGTCCCAAATTTGTTTAGCAATGGTACAGCTTTGGATTCTACTGTACTCATCTGGACCAAGTCCACAAATAAACCATTTCTTGGCTTTAACATTCTTCACTCATTTCTTCAAGTCCTCAACAGTGCAATCCGCTCTTGCCTTTGGCACATCTACTCCTTCAGTATTTTTTTTCAAGGTAGCTAGTGGACCATCGGTGACAATGTCTCATAGCTCATAGTCCTCTCCTATAATGTGATCTCTCATCCTGTTTTTCCACCATGAGTAGTACCGGCCATTAAAGAGTGGTGACCTAGCAGTGGATTGCCCTTCCCAGTTTTCAGGTGGTGCACTCATGTTGATCTTCTCCTAAGGTATAAGCCTCTTCAATGAGAACCCGCACAAGTCTATGAGCCTCAACTAGGAATGTAAAATAAAGTACAACACCTGTCTAGAATATAAATTTAGACAGGAGAAATATAAATACTCTGAAGGAGACTCTACTAGCTGTGGATCGTAGTATAGAATGCAGCTCACCTAAGTCCCTGCAATAACCGCGCCTCTGCGCCCACAAGGCCACTAGACATATATGTACCTGTACAAAAATGTACAGCAAGTGTAGTATGGATACGTAAATCAACGCGTACCCAGTAAGTATCCCTCCTAACCTCGAAGAAGTAGTGACGAGAGGTCGACTTCGATACTTACTATGGGCTATAAATAAAATATCAATGATATAATTAAGCATGGATTACGTAGAACGACTGTAAGCTCAATTATCATGAAATAAGTAAACAATTCTTTTGTTCATAAAAAATTTTCAAATTTATTTTCGTCATTTAACATTTTTGTATCTCGGGCCAATGAAAGCAGTATCAATTATTATCAATTCCAAAAATATATCATGCACAAATCATGCTGAGGTCATACGGCCCGCTACAACATAAATATTTAAACTATGCACTGCCGAGGGTCGAACGACGCGAATCATAGATGCATCTATTTAACCTGCCGAGGCGTTCGGCCCGCTCCACAAAAGAGAAAATACAATTTAAAATAACCAAATTCAAGATTTATTAAGGCAACTATTCATGAAATACAAATTCTCATTTACGGTCAAGAAGAATGGAGTTTAACCTTTTAAAGTCCTTTTACCAAGTTTCGATATGATTTAAGCAATTTAGATTAACAAGTAGGATGCAAGCATCTCAAGTACGACATGATATGGGTCCTAGACTATCCAGACATAAGCATATTAGTAGCTACGCACGGACTCTCGTCACCTCGTGCGTACGTAGCCTCCACAAATAGGAACACATAATGATTTGTTCACCCATGGGGTTAATTCCCTCTTACAAGGTTAGAAATGAGACTTACTTCACTCCGACGTTCCAAACCCTAACACCTCAAACCGGTGACCGTCGATCCAAGACTAGTCAAATAAGATGCAACTCAATCAAAATATACTCTAATACTTATAATTAATCAATTTATAAAAAATTTTAACTCCGCTCGAAAAATCAAAAAAGCAACCATATGGCCCACGTGCCCGGATTCCCAAAATATTCGAAGATAACTATTACCCATGACCTTACGAACTCAAATATATAATTTATTTCCAATTCCATGCCCAAATATGTGGTCAAAATTCAAAAATACACATTTCTAGGTTTTTCTTCAAAATCTCAAATTTTTACAAATTTTCCTGCTTGAATCCATGAATAAACCTTGTATTTAACTTCACAATACGCGAAAATCACTTACCTTGACATAGATGATGAAAATCCCTCCTTGAAGCTCTCCAAAATCGCCCTGACCAAGTAAAAAATGGGGGGAAAATGAGTCAAGTCCCGTTCTTAAATCTATCTGCCCAGCCCGACCTTCGCACCTGCGGTTAAATTGCCGCTTCTGCGGCTTCGCACCTACGGAAATTCCATCGCAGGTGCGGCTCCAGCTCAGCACAACAATACCCGCATCTGCGCCCCATGTAGCGCATATGCGCGTCCGCTTCTGCGGCTCTTCATGCGCAGGTGCGGTCCCGCTTCTGTGGAACTTGCCCGCAACTGCTATCCCAACCTTCCCCAGCCAGAACCGCTTATGCGACCCTTTTGACCGCTTCTGCGGTCAAAACCTCGCAGGTGTGGTTACACCAGATACCGGCTGCCTTAGCATTTCTTCCAAGTACAAACTCGATCCGTTAACCATCCGAAATCTACCCGAGGCCCTCGGGACCTCAACCAAATATACCAACACATCCCAAAATACATTACGAACTTAGTGAAGCCTTTAAATCACGTCAAACAATGCTAAAAACACGAATCACCCTCTAATTCAAACTCAATGAACTTTAAAACTTCAAACTTCTACAACCGATGCCGAAACCTATCAAATCACTTCCGATTGACCTCAAATTTTGCACACAAGTCACATTCGACATTAAGACCTATTCCAACTTCCGAAAATCAGAATTCGACCCCGATATCAAAAAGTTTACTCCCGGTCAAACCTTCTTAAAATTATCCAAATTTTCAGCTTTCGCCCAAATGACCCCAAAATGACCTACGGACCACCAAATCCACTTCCGGACACTCTCCTAAGACCGGAATCATCATACGGAGCTATTCCCTGACTCGGAATACCAAACGGACGTCGATAACATTGAAATGCACTTCAACTCAAATTTATAAAATTCTTCCAAAACGCCAACCTTCCACAATAGGCGTCGAAACGCTCCCGGGTCATCAAAAACCCTATCCGGACATACGCCTAAGTCCAAAATCATCATACGAACCTGTTGGAATCTTCAAATCCCTATTCCGAGGCCGTCTACTCAAAAATCACACTCTAGTCAATTCCTCCAACATAAGGCTTCCGAAATTAGAATTTTCTTTCCAAATCAACTCCGAACTTCTCGAAATTAAATTCTAACCACACGTACAAGTCATAATACTTGAAGTGAAGCTGCTCAGGGTTTCAAATCGTTGAATGACGCGCTAGAGCTTAAAATAACTGGTCGGGTCGTTACAGTTTATTGCCACTGTAACCAGTCAAATAAAGGGAGGATCACAACTTTGCGTATTGATATAATATTTCTACGTCATATTTAACCTTCAATTCAAATAAAATTTCCGTCGACACCTATATTCATGATCTCTAAAAATATGAGAGGAAAACATTCATATTTTAGACCTACCATATTTAGACATGGAAAAATTTAAGTGTATCCTATAAGCATGGTTACTCACATTGAAGTAAAAAACTTAAACGTCATGGTATAAGGGGGACGAGATGAATTTCACCAAACAAATAAACATTTCATATACCAAATACATTTTTTTGAGTATGAGAGCGTGATATCTGGAACAACAGGGGATCAAACTAAAATTTGTCATAAAAAGAATATAAAGACAGATTCTACAGAACAATAAAAGTCTCATTCACATATCTAGAAACATTTGAGTACATAATACTCTAACTAATCTAAATATATACGTAGCAGATGATTAAGAAACTATTGGCATTCCACATGTCTTAAGAACATGGTTTCTAACACTAAAATACTTGTTGATAATGATAAACTAATATAGGTTCAAACTCTACATTCCAACTACAACTAAAAGAAAAACAATAAGATTAAAGAAAAAATAGCCTGACCTTGTGTGGTGCAGTGAACAAGGGCTTAAAGGTCGCTTCATATCTACTCTTTGGGATTTCGAATTGAAGCTTCAGAGAAAGATAGAGTACAAAATTAAAAATATAAATACGATTTTTTTCGAGATTCCAGAAAATCCTTTTGGCCGGAGGCTTTAGGAATATTTATAGGAGAAATCAATTAGGGCTACTTGGGATTTGAAATTCAAAATCAAAGGTACAGGGGAGTCACGGGTTGCTTTTAGGATCCAAAAGAGCCGTTTGAGAGGATATCTCCCTCGCTGACAAGGATTTAGTTACAATTTCTATACATTCCACCTTAAAATACTCTCAAACCATTATTAGTGTCTACAATCAAGGAATTTAGTTACACCATTTTCTTTTTATCTCTCCTCTCTCCCCTCTTCTCTCCATATCGAACTTATATTTAGGGATTTCTGTTTGATAATTGTTTCATGATACATTCGTCAAAGCCATGAGATACTGCTGAAGTTGTCATCTTTCTTTTTTTGTGTCTTTTTTTTTTTTCAGAGAGCAAAAATTTAAATTGCAATTAATTCAAGCAATAAGTCTCATTTTAAATATCAACACCCCGTCTAGTATTTTTGTACAACCAATTGATGCACACTCGTCTAGTATTTTTGTACTCATTCCATCTCATGGAATACTCCATAAATCATAGAGTGATATAAATTATTAAACAAGTTTTTTAAATTAAGAAAAGCTATTGGTACAAAAAATTTCATACAACTAATTGTATATTATATAACTTATTTATAACTTATCCATAACTTTCATACATTATTTTTACCCAGTTAAATACAACTACAATACCATACAACTTAAATATAAATTTTATACAATATGCCTTTTGTATATTTTGTATCTGATTTATACATGGTAAAAATAAATTTCATACAACTAATTATATATTATACAACTTATCTACAACTTATCTACAACTTTCATACATTATTTCTATCTAGTTAAATACAACTACAATATCATACAACTTAAATATAAATTTTATACAATATATCTTTTGTATATTTTATATCTGATTTGTATATATTTTGTATGTGGTGTGTGCTTCTTCCTCTCTAAAATTCCAATTAAAACTTACTCTCTAAATAAAATTTTGATACATATCAACAACTGTATGTAAGTTATCAATACTATCTTTTTACATCAAAATTCAATTTTATTCGTAATGAGACGATACCTTTTAACTTTCATACGATAATTTAAATACAAATTTTATACAACGATTCATACATTATACAACTATTTTTCAACTTTCATACAATATTCAAATAAAAAAAAATATAACTATAACAGAATACAATTTACATACAATTATACTATAACTTTACTACAATTTCGTAAGTATATTGTATGTCATGTCTTCTTCTTCTTCTTCTTCTTCTTCTTCTTCTTCTTCTTCTTCTTCTTCTCTTCACCAAACACCCTCAAAATTGAGATATAAACTCCAAACAATATTTTCAATTATTTGTAACACTCAATCCAAAAAAATAATGATTTTTGAAAACCCAAATTCGAATTCAAAGCTTCAAAGCTTTTTAATGGATGTCAATGGTAGAAAGTCAAACACCTTCAAAATTTATTGACTGGCAATTTCAATTTGAACACCAATTGTGCAACATGAAAGGAAATTGCTAAGTTAAAACTCTATATTAAAACGATTGAAATCCATTGATAAATTCCATTAAAAATATATACAACATGAAAGAATAAGAAATAGAGGACATCAGAGGAAGAAAAATTGGGAAAAGAACAGAGAATGAGAGATTGAGAGACGGAGAGAGAGAGAGAGAGAGAGAGAGAGAGAGAGAGAGAGAGAGAGAGAGAGAGAGCGCAGGAGAGAGAGAAAAGAAGGATGGAAAATAATTGATTCCTTATTCAATTCCTAATATAAAGGGATACTCATTTAATTTCTAAAGTGTATATAATTGGTAAATTGTATATGCCTATGCAATTAAATTGAAACTTGAGTAGGGAGGGTAATAAAATTTTAAATAGTGTATAGGAAGGTAAAAATCCCTAATTTTGGTAATGCTCTAGTGGATTAGTTGGGCTAGGGGATTAGACTATTATGACTGATTTGGGATTATGAGTTGGATTGAATTTTATGGCTTTTTCCTTCTTCAAATTAATTTCTTTTGGGCTCCCTTTTCTTTAATAATTTGGACTCAATAAAATACCTTGAGCATATATAATACTACATATTAAAATAAGTGATTAACTCAATAATACTCATAGTAACGGTAATATTAATAATAATTCTAATAATAAATTTTGTTTTTTGCAATCGTAATAATAGCTTCAATAATTATAATTATAATAAATAGTAGTAATAAATAACTATAAAAAAAGAGCACTAGATTTTTAATGACTAGGGAGCACCAGATAATTAATTAGAAGAAAGGTAGGACAAAATTGGGTATCAACAGTAAACCCAAAGGGTGGTAACAATACGGGGCATGCTATGGCGATCATCACAAGAAGTGGATGAGGCGGGAATACACCCACCTCAAGTCAAAGGCAACTTATTGATGATGATCAAGTGATGCAAGAAGAAGAGATTCCGAACAATGTGGTGCAACCTAGTGATGAAGTTCGGATTGATATTGATGATAGTGTGGAAGAAACTCAAGAGAAGGTGAACCCGTCTAGGGAACACGTTATTGACATACCGGAGCCGGTAGTGCAAAAGGCTAAGGCACCATTGCCTAAGCCTCCACCTCCATACCCTCAAAGACTTGCCAAGAAAAATGGTGAGAATCAATTCAAGTTTATTCAAATGATGAAGAGTCTTTCAATCGATATGCCATTAGTTGAAGCCTTGGAATAAATGCCCAGTTATGAAAAGTTTATGAAGGATCTTGTGACAAAGAAACGATTAATGAATTTTGAAACCATCAAAGTCAATCATCAAGTGAGTGCAATTGTGCATTCAATGGCTCCTAAGTTGGAGGATCCTAGTGCTTTCATGATTCCTTGTATAATTGGAAGTGCCAAGTTTGCTAAAGCTCTTTGTGATCTTGGGGAAAGTATCAAGTTGATGCCCTATTTGGTTTTCAAGACTTTGGGAATTGGGAAACCAAGACCCACTTCTATGAGAATGCAAATGGACGATCGTACCATGAAGAGGCCCTTGGGTGTGATTGAATTTGTTTTGGTTCGTGTTCATAAATTCCTTCTCCCGACAGATTTTGTCATTCTAGATTGTGAGGTTGATTATGAAGTGCCGATTATTCTTGGGAGACCTTTCCTTGCTACGGGTAAGGCTCTTTGTGATGTTGAAGCCGGAGAACTCACTTTTCGAGTTGGTGATGAAAAAGTGGTATTCCATGTGTCTAAATTCATACGGCAACCAAATAGCAATAAGGTGTGTTCTTTTGTGAACTTGGTGATCGATTTTATTGTTGATGAAACAAGTGCTACAATAAATGTTGGTGATATGTTGGAGGCCATCCTGCTCAAGTTCGATGATGACGAGATGGATGGCTTTATGGAATGTGTGAACTCTTTGCAAGGAATGGGGTCGCACCACTATGCACTCCACAAATTGTCCTTGGATCTTGAAAATAGGACAACTCCTCCTACAAAACCTTATATTGAAGAGCCTCCTACCTTGGATTTGAATCCATTGCCTCCACGTCTTCAGTATGAATTTCTCGGTCCTTATTCTACTTTACCGGTTATTATTTCCTCTTGTTTGACTAACGTGCAGGTAGATTCCACATTGGCGGTGCTACAAAAGAGAAAAAAGGCTATTGGGTGGACCTTGGCGGATATTTGGGGGATAAGTCCCACCTTTTGCATGCATAAGATCAAGTTGGAGGATGGCTCCAAACTATCCATTGAACATCAAAGGAGACTCAATGAGGCTATGCAAGAAGTTGTCAAGAAGGAGATTATCAAGTGGTTGGATGCTGGGGTTGTCTACCCCATCTCTGATAGTTCATGGACTTCTCCGGTTCAATGTGTCCCAAAGAAGGGGGCATGACGGTGGTCACCAATGACAAGAATGAGTTAATTCCCACTAGAACGCTGACCGATTGGAGGGTGTGTATGGACTATCGCAGGCTCAACAAAGTCACAAGGACAGATCAATTTCCACTTCCTTTCTTAGATCAAATGCTCGATAGATTGGCCGACCGTGCTTTCTATTGCTTTCTTGATGGGTACTCGGGCTACAACCAAATTCTCATTGCTCCGAAAGATAAAGAGAAAATAACCTCTACATGTCCCTATGGTACTTTTGCTTTTAAGCGGATGCCATTTGGTTTGTGCAATGCACCAACGACTTTTGTAAGGTGTATGATGGCTATTTTCACGGACATGGTGGAGGACTACCTTGAATTTTTCATGGATGACTTCTCGGTGGTTGGAAATTCTTTTGATGATTGTCTTGCAAATTTGGACAAAGTGTTGGCTAGATGTGAAGAAACCAATTTGGTGCTCAATTGGGAGAATGTCATTTCATGGTCGAGGAAGGCAATGTCCTTGGCCACAAAATCTCAAGGAATGAAATTAAAGTTGACAAGGTATAGATTGAGGTGATTTCTAATCTTCCACCCCCAACTTCGATGAAGGCTGTCCGGAGTTTCTTAGGCCACACGGGTTTTTACCGGCGCTTCATCAAAGATTTTTCTAAGGTAGTGAACCCGTAATACAAGCTTCTTAAGAAGGATGTTAAGTTCAATTTCAATGTTGATTGCATGAGAGCTTTTGAATTGTTGAAGCTTAAGTTGACAACTACTCCCACCATCACCGCTCCAAATTGGAGTATGCTTTTTGAACTCATGTGTGATGCAAGTGACGTAGTGGTTGGAGCTGTTTTGGGGAAACAAATCAATAAGATTTTCCATCCGGTCTACTATGCTAGTAAGACCATGAACACTGCCCAAGTCAACTATACCATTACGGAGAAAGAGCTCCTTGCTATTGTGTTTGTAATTGAGAAGTTTCATCCATACTTGATGGGTGCAAAAGTTATTGTCCACACGAATCATGCGACGCTTTGTTATCTTATGAGAAAAAATAACTCCAAAGCTCGGTTGATGAGATGGGTACTTTTGTTTCAAGAATTTGATATTGACATCCACGATAGGAAAGGCAGTGAAAACCAAGTGGCGGACTACTTGTCTCGCTTGGAGGAGGAGGGGAGGCCGCATGATGGCCTTGAAATCAATGACTCCTTCCCTGATGAGCAACTCTTGGCAATTTTAATGAAAGAGGTGCCATGGTTCGCAGATTTAGCAAATTTTCTTGTGTGTGGAATCATTCCGGATGAGTTCTCTTCAAGCCAAAGGAAGAAGCTCAAACGGGATTGTCAAGATTATTATTGTAATGAATTATACCTTTTCCGAATTTATACGGATGGGGTGATTAGAAGATGTGTACCAGAAGAAGAGCAAGGTAAAATTCTTGGGGCTTGTTATTCTTTGTCATATGGTGGTCATCATGGTGGAGCGAGAACAACAACCAAAGTACTTAGTTATGGTTTCTATTGGACCACTCTTTACAAGGATGCAAGTGAGTTAATGAGAAGATGCGATGAGTGCCAACGGGGTGGTGGAATCTCAAAGAAAAATAAAAGGCCTCTCACAACTATTTTGGAGATTGATAATTTTTATGTGTGGGGTATTGACTTCATGTGCCCTTTTGTGAGCTCTTGTGGAAATACCTACATCTTGGTCACGGTGGATTATGTGTCCAAATAGGTTAAGGTCGTTGCTTTACCTAACAATGAGGCGAGAAGTGTGGTGGCTTTCTTGAAGAAGAATATTTTCACAAGATTTGGTACTCCGCGTGCTATTATAAGCGATGGGGGGTCACACTTTTGCAACAAGGCTTTTGACACTTTACTTAGCAAGTATAGTGTTACTCACAAAGTCACGACTCCCTATCACCCACAAGCTAGTGGGCAAGTGGAAGTCTCTAACTGGGAGATAAAGAGTATCTTGTCCAAAGCAGTGAATGCTAATCGGACGGATTGGTCTAAGAAGCTTGTTGATGCATTATGGGCTAATCGGACGGCCGCAGATATGGCAACAAGTCAAATTGTGCAGACCGCAGATTTCGCATTACGGCCGCAGATTGACCATTTCTCTGTCATCAGAGAGTTCACAATTTTGGGACTCAGAAGTGTGGCCGCTGTCACGCCCCGAGCCTGGGGGCGAGACCGGCACCCGGTGCCTCAACTAACCTAGCGTACCTACTTGCAACTCCGGAATTCTGGACATATAATGTCATACTTTGGCCAGGGGCCACATTGCAAGACAATATGCAAAGCAAAATATAAAACTGAATAGAGACTAACGCTGACTAAATGTCAACATAAAGCTGGGCTGGCAAGGCCGTCATAACTACTATAACTGACAAGCCAATAAAATATATATACAGGGCCTACAAGCCCAACCTACTGCACTAACTGACAGGATATGTCTACAAGCCTTTGCTGATGGATGTACTGTGATCGGAACAGGGCCCCGACCTACCCATAACCTATCTACATATATACACAAGATGTACACAAAACTTCTAGACCCGGCAACTTCGAAGGACGGGGATCTTACCGATAAAGCTGAACTCGGGCAACACCTACTTAGGAGGTCTACGCGTCTGTCTGTCTGAACCTGCACGCATGAAATGCAGCGCCCCCAGAAAGGGACGTTAGTAAGAAATAATGTACCAAGTATATAAGGCAATATACAGAAAGCTAAAATTGAACCGATAATCTGAACACATGCTTACCTGCTGATACTGACTCAACTCTCTCAATATAGTAAGTAACATAGCTGTCCGACCCTAAAAGGCTCGGTATATATATATATATATAACTGCTCTGCCGTAGTAGTCTCGCTCATAGGCGCTCGGCCATACTAGGCTCTGTATCTCGGCTATGCTGGGCTCTCTCATAGGCGCTCGGCCATAATAGGCTCAGTATATAACTTACCATCTGATTAGCGGTTGCCCAATAGGGGCCTGCCCATCGATTATAGCGCGATGGTAATGAAAATACTGTAATACTGCATATAGATGCTCTCTGCTCTCTTGACTAGAACAAGAAAATAGTCAATTAAATATGAAGTCCCGATAAGGAGAATATTGTAACGTACGAGACTAGAAAAATATACATAAATTTCGGAATATGAATTTCTCTTTTTGTCTCGTAATCAAATGCATGTAATTATGTGATCATGTCAAAATGAAGGAAGGGCTTAGCCTTAACATACCTGAAGTAGGAAAAAATCCGTGTGATATTGTTGAGAAGGTTTACACCATACTCCCTTAAAATTGCAAAATTTTTGTTTGATTTATTAAGGATCTATACCCTTCTATGTTAGCTTCAGATTGCTTTCAACGTTGGCTTCAGGTTGCAGTGAAAAGTCTTCTAGTGTCAGCACCAACAGAAGCAAAAATGGGATTTACATGCATGCTTGGTTTATAAATTTCAGAAACTTCAATTGCATCCAACGTCACAATGGACTTATTTGATGGCTTGGCAAGAATTTCGTTGAAACCTTTGTAGGAAAATTCTAACGCCTGGTAGTGGCCTTGTACTCACAATATGAGAATGAAATGTTTTTGTACTTTAACCCATTACTTACAAGTTAAATATTAGGAATGATGTGTTTTCTTATTAACACATTACTTGCCATTACTTGCCACCTAGCCAAAAATGACTAAGAGTCATTTGGTTAAGAATTGGCTTGCTGCCACGTGGGGGTGGGGTGGGGATTTTAAATCTTTGTCTACTAATTTATTAATAAATTAGGTATTATCCCGCTACCCGATAATTAACCAATTACCCACATATTTAAGAATTATCTCAACTTAATTAAAATGATACTCACTTTTAACACACCTTATACACCTTACTATCATGGTTATGTGGTACCTTGTATGGCACTAGTCCATAAATACCGGGTATTTTAGCTCGGGGCGTATTTTACCCCAAAATGTCAAACTTCGACAAAATTCATTTGCTTCGATTCGCTTGCCCTCTTTCCTTCATGAATTTACTTATCCCTTGTTTGAAATAACATAATACTTATAATTCCAAAATAATCTCATTCCCGAGGTTACGTCGATTAACTTACGACGAAACTTTAACGTACAAAAAACAAATACGGGATGTAGCATCATTTCCCCCTTTGGAACATTCGTCCTCGAATGTTGACTGATGCACTTATCATTTTCATGACTTATGCCTTCCGAATACTTTAGTACTTCTCTTGCCATCTAGGCAATTATTCTGTGAATGAATCCCAAAGGCCAAGGCATTCCCCCATTTAGGCCTCTTCCTCATGCCACGACTTGTAGTCGTAATCTTTCCAATCTCGTAATTGTTGCTACCTTCTATTATGCAGCCCGTATGACTCTAACCTTGTAAGTATGCCTATGCAATCTTCTCTCCCTTTTCCTCCAGTTTTTAGCCAACCTTTAGGCCTCACTTTGTGAACATATACAAAGCTTGATAAGATGTCCCTATGGGCATCAATAAGTATACTGAAGTTCTTCACTCAGTACTTTGTCGAACTTACGAATATTGCTTTATCTTATTTCATAGACCCGGTTATCCATTCATATGACTTTACTGCACCTATGTAGGTCATACTATACCATAACTCTTACTTCAATTTATCATTACTGAGGTCTGCTATCAAACTCCAGGTTACTCTCGTTGCTTATTCTATATGCATAAATCTAAGTCCTTTAATGCTTCCTCATTACTTGTTCATCTTAAGAGTGACGGCCTAATCTCACCTCATACTTTGTGACTTGTGTCCATCCATTGTTGATTCACCTCAATATTGATTTATCATCTGCCATTGCTAACTTGATCTCTTATGTAACACTGCTGCTAGGACTCACCTCTCATTGGGGATATCTAGAGTAATTAGATTGATCCACCTAGGGGTGATACTATACTTCTATACCCATATTTCATAGTATCCCAATGTGATTCACCTTACGTGGGTAATTTAATCCCGTACAATTCATCCTCATCAAGCCATTACTCAATAGAAGGCCCAAACTTCATCCTTTATCCATCACAATTACACCCTCATTCTATTACCAGGGCAGCATTCCATTTCTTCTAAATGCCATTAGTCTTAGACTCCTTTGAGTTTATTTAGGCTATACTGAGCTTTGTATAACTTAGAGAAACCATTAGTTCTTCTTGTTTTCATGGGCTTAATCCCGAGGACTTATCCATTCTCATCACCTTCTCACTCGCCTTTTCTTATCCTTACTCCTGTCTTCCTAAAACCTTGTCGCTCTACCATACTTTAGCTTGCGACCTACACATATCTATTTATACTACTTGCAACCTTCCTTCAACTTGCTTGTACCATAGATTTCCTTGTGTTATTCTGGAACATCAAGTGAGACATCACACCATCTATAACTCCTCTTCACTCTCTTGGCTAAATCTCTCGGTACTTAGAAACCATAGGCTGGAAGGTATGCCACTGACGCTGCCGCTATCATTCCTAGATATTGAATCCCAACACTTCTAACCTTCTATCCGAACTATGGACTATTCACGATCTTCTGCCTTTAAGTATCTTGTACGTTGTTCACATTTACGTTACTTACCTTAAAATATCGCATCGTATCTTCTATCTCTTTCATGACCTCCTTTCCACATAGGTATAACTCAGGTCCATAACTTGAAGCTATATTATAATACTTGCACCGCTAGTGCTTACACAATCCGGTCGGAGCTTCGTACTGACTTCTTATAAGGCTGGTACTTTTCTAACCGGCTTTATCGTAAGGCCGTTATAGAATATGGTTGTTGTACTATCTCTCTTGCACCTATGATATTAAGAGTGATTCTGCAATGTTCTCAATCACGATGTCCATAATTTCCTGGGTCCAATAATCAAACTCCTGATTTACTTGGGTGATGTAATTCTTTAGTTTCCTCTTTCCTCTGATCAACCTTTATGTAGGCTTAATTTATCTTCCGATCCGCGGCTCATGGTGTTAGTTATTACTTTAACCCTTCAAGGACGCTAGGAATATCCATGATTCAAGCTTCTAACAATTCGATCCTTTGTCTATAACCTGGGCTCAATTCTTTTATTTAACTTATACCAGAATCTTCTACGGCTATATGATTGTCAACATATATACTGCATGGATAATACTCCGAACTCTTAAGTGCGTTCATAACGTAACCAACTCTGGATCATTAATCGAATAATTCCTTCTGTTCCTTCTCAGCTTTTTTTAAATGTAGGTAATTACTTTTTCTGGTCTTTCTGCCTCCTTGTTGCGCGCATACTTAGCTTATCTTAGTGCCCACACATATTGGAATTCCATACAACTCATATGATCTTGGTTATCACTTCTGATTTTTACTTCCCGTTCATTAACCACGGCAGGTGCCATTTTCTTATGGAGTGCATACAATGTTGTTGCGAGACTGTTGTTATAAGACCATTCCCTCCTTAGGTCACTGAGCTTAGGTTGAAGCCTTCTTCCTTACTTTCTCAGCTAGTCTTTCATTGTAGTATTTAGGGAGGATCCTCTGACTCTTGTAAAGCTATGAGCTTATTACGGACCTTTTGATCTCCTTCCTTGCCTATAATTATTTGTCGTTACTTATCTCCATGCCCTTGTACTTGTAGGGTTGCCTCTGAACTAATATTTTGACTGTCTTCCCAGTGGCACTCTCTTTTATTCCCGTAACATTCATACGGTACCCTTAACTACCCCTACTCCTATCTGAATATTTCCCAAGGGTCCTGATGTCATATCTGCGAGACTGAATTCTCCATGTTGGGGTTCACTATATTTATCTTGCATGATCTACTGATTTGTCTATAACCTCTTGTCTAGACATAACTAGGCTTTTCCTGGATCAACTGCTAACTAGTCATTGGCCCATTCTCATATCAATATTTCGCATAATCTTTCTTGGGTTATTTCCTTTATCTTAACTTACATCTCGCACTGGCTCCTTATTCATCAATAACATCTCAGGCAGGAACCCTCACTTCCTTTTCTTGATGCCATGTTTGCATAATGTTCTCGAATCGTAGCATATCTGTAGTCTTTGAATAAGTGCAATCTCATCCCTTTTTCATTTTATCGCATTCTTCCTTTACCATTCCATAATTAACATAACCACTTAATTCTAACTTAATGCCACATCACTCCATATTCCCCCCTTTAGAGGAGTACTAATATTTAGCGCTACGACGATCTACCTATAGATGTTTTACCTCTTTATCTTTGGCGTCTTCTCACATCATTGATGACCCTTACTCACTTTGCGGTGATCCTTCTGTACCAAGGATAGCAACTTCCCTTACTCGTGAGGGTGACACTTAGTATAACTGGCATATACAGTCCTTTAAGCTTAACTTTGCTCACATTGCTTGCTTTAGGGAAGCGTCTTCTTGAATGACCTTTCTCTGAATTTCTTATGAATCTTCTTCTGTTGTCCATTCTATTATCGCTGGAACGCAATTTGAAATTCTTATGATGCTGATCATTATCAAATTACTCAGTCCCTATTTCATATTTAGATTACCTTGTTCACCAGCCCATACTGATTTCTATTACTTTGGGGTCTAACTTTTCCTCCTGAAAATCGTGTTGGAGTCACAAACTTATTTCTCGAAATGAGGATACAAACTTATGGCCTATATTCTTTTGTTGTCTCCAGGCCTGGCACCTCTCATCTTTTTCTTCCCTCGATTATAGACCATGTAACACTTAAAATTCTCTCTACTAGGGATGGGAGCCATACTAAGATAATATTTATCCCTTTCAAGGCTCCCAGTGCCTATCTTTGTAATACTCATATCTAACTGTACTATTTTAGAGTGCACCATCTGGGTGCCTCACAAGGATATCTATTAGCATATTTGCACTATCCTTCGGAAATGTCAACTAACGCAAATATTCCATCCCCTATTTTGGGTCACTCTAACCCTAGCCAGATCCTGATATCCGTCCTTCTGTTATACTACTTTTTTTAACTTCCATAGGACATAAATGAGATGGGTGTGTCCATTTGTACATACCTATGCTACCGTTGAAGGTAACTCAAAATGCTTATATCTCTCGTCCTGAATGGTAGATAATGATAGTCTTCATTAACTGGGTGCCTCTTACCCTTCTTCACTTTGCTTCTTTTACTTGTTGAGACTTGTACTATCTTCTAAATCCTTGATTGCCTTTCACCATAGGGGTGGATAGATATCCTTGCCTTAAGGCTCCTTATCAAGAGGCTTACACATCTTAGTATACACATGATCTATTGAAGACCTTACATTTCCTCATCATAAGCATCATGAAAAATCGAGTTCCTCTTACTCAACTCTTCCATATCCGCATTCAATCTCTTACTAACTGGAGATATCGTCATATTACGGATAAAATAAAAGCTAGGAGTTTGAATTCTTATAAATGATATCTACCACACGATCTAGAATAAGAAGAAAGAGTGACAGTCCTAAATGCCCTATAGCCTCCTGCTTATAAGTGTGATGCACGACACACCCATAAACAAGACTCTACTAGAAACGGCTTGAAGACTCCCTAGGACAAAACTGCTCTGATACCACTTTTGTCACGCCCCGAGCCTGGGGGCGAGACCGGCACCCGGTGCCTCATCTAACCTTGCGTACCAACTTTCGACTCCGGAATTCTGGACATATAATGTCATATTTTGGCCAGGGGCCACATTGCAAGATAATTTGCAAAGCAAAATATAAAACTGAATAGAAACTAGCGCTGACTAAATGTCAACATAAATCTGGGCCGGAAAGGCCGTCATAACTACTATAACTGACAAGCCAACAAAATATACATACAAGGCCTACAAGCCCAACCTACTGCATTAACTGACAGGATATGTCTACAAGCCTCTGCTGATGGATGTACTGTGATCGGAACAGGGCCCAGACCTACCCATAACCTATCTACATATATACACAAGATGTACACAAAACTTCTAGACCCGGCAACTCCGAAGGACGGGGAGCTTACCGATAAAGCTGAACTCGGGCAATACCTACTGAGGAGGTCTACCCGTCTGTCTGTCTGAACCTGCACGCATGAAATGCAGCACCCCCAAAAAGGGACTTCAGTACGAAATAATGTACCGAGTATGTAAGACAATATACAAAAAGCTGAAACTGAACTGATAATCTGAACATATGCTTACATGCTGATACTGACTCAACTCTCTCAATATAGTAAGTAAAATAGTTGTCCGGCCCTAAAAGGCTCATTATATATATATAACTGTTCTGCCGTAGTAGGCTCGCTCATAGGCGCTCGGCCATACTAGGCTCTGTATCTCGGCCATGCTAGGCTCGCTTATAGGCGCTCGGCCATAGTAGGCTCGGTATATAACTTACCATCTGATCAGAGGTTGCCCAATAGGGGCCTTCCCATCGATTATAGCTCAATGGTAATGAAAATATTGTAATACTGCATATAGATACTCTCTACTCTCTTGACTAGAACAAGACAATACTCAATTAAATATGAAGTCCTGATAAGGAGAATATTGTAACTTATGAGACTAGGAAAATATACATAAATTCTGGAATATGAATTTCTCTTTATGTCTCGTTATCAAACATATGTAATTACGTGATCATGCCAAAATAAAGGAAGGGCTTAGCCTTAACATACCCGAAGTAGGGAAACATTCGTGTGATATTCTTGAGAAGGTTTACACCGTACTCCCTTAAAATTACAAATTTTCTGTTCGATTTATTAAGGAACCGTACCCTTCTATGTTAGCTTCATATTGTTTGCAACGTTGGCTTCAGGTTGCAGTGAAAATTCTTCTAGTGTCAGCACCAACAGAAGGCAAAATGGGATATACATGCACGCTTGGTTTATAAATTTCAGAAACTTCAATTGCATCCAACATCACAATGGACTTATTTAATGGCTTGACAAGAATTTCGTTGAAACCTTTGTAAGAAAATTCTAACGCCTGTTAATGGCCTTGTACTCACAATATGAGAATGAAATATTTTTTTACTTTAACCCATTACTTACAAGTAAAATATTAGGAATGGTGTGTTTCCTTATTAACACATTACTTGCCATTACTTGCCACCTAGCCAAAATGACTAAGAGTCATTTGGTTAAGAATTGGCTTGCTGCCACATGGGGGTGGGGTGGGGATTTTAAATCTTTATCTACTAATTTATTAATAAATTAGGTAATATCTCGCTACCCGATAATTAACTAATTATCCACATAATTAAGAATTATCTCAACTTATTTAAAATGCTACTCACTTTTAACACACCTTATACACCTTACTATCATGGTCATGTGGTACCTTGTATGGCACTAGTCCATAAATACCGGGTATTTTAGCTCGAGGCCATATTTTACCCCAAAATGTCAAACTTTGACGAAATTCATTTGCTTCGATTCACTTACCCTCTTGCCTTCACGAATTTACTTATCCCTTGTTTGAAATAACATAATACTTATAATCCTAAAATAATCTCATTACCGAGCTTACGTCGATTAACTTACGACGAAACTTTAACGTACAAAAAAAAATGCGGGATGTAAGAGCCGCAATCTCAAATGTGCGGGCCGCACTTCCCTTCTACGTTCACACAATATATTGTGCGGACCGCAAGTTCCCCTCTGCGACCGCATGTTAAATTGTGCGGACCGCAGATCCCTTATCCTGCAGGCATGAATCAACTTTATAACTCTACTATGTCCAATTGTTTCTCCCTTACCTACATGACTCATGTATGTGTTTGAACAATGAATTGAAACTACCAATATCCTCAGCTTGATACAAACAATGGTTCGATCAAGAGGCCGAGGTGACCCTTCTAAGGGAAGAGGTGAATCTTCTCGGGGTCGAGGTAAAAGTGCATTTCCCTTTGGCTAGCCCAAGACAATCAGAAAGAAAACATCAGCCGGCAGAGGGAGAGGTGTTGACCTCTCCGATTCTCGCTCCTATGTCCCATTTAGGGAGGTGTCAGAAAGAAAACTCAGCCTCTATGCATGAGTAGTAGACGACAACTCAGTCGAGGCCGCAGAGGGGATACCAGCTCAGGGACGAGCCGTTTTCATCTCACAGGACCTACGAGGGGTCGGAGAGTTCTAGTCAGGCTTTTGAGCCATCAGCTACACCAATCCCTGAGGCACAGTTTATACATGACATCCCGATGATGGCAGAGGGGGAGATACTACATCTACAGGGCTTGAGAGATCAAAGAATAAAGAGGTTTGGGAGGATCGTTTTTGTCAGCTTGAGTGCCTTCACCAGCTTTTGTATGTGGTAGCTAGTGAGGTCACTGACTCTTGAGCGACAGTTTATGTTAAAAGATTGGAGAAATACAACCCGGCTATAATGAGGCAATTCAGAGAACGAAAGGGTTGGGTATGGTTCACTGAGAGAGTAGAGGATGCCAAAAAATACCTCGTTCGTGAATTCTATGCCAATGTGGCTCGTATAAAGAAAGGGACAAAGGTGACCAAAGTGTGCAACCTCAAGGTGAGGATTTGATCAGCATACGCTAAAAGTGTACTTGGGCCTCGAGGATGTTGAGCCAAAGGAGTATTTGGAGAAGTGTGTAATGAAGGTGGAAGTCCGTCCTTGGTTGGCTGAGATTTTAGCACCACTAGGGCCACCACACCATGGATTACTTCTGGGTTCCCATTCAGCGGAGTACTTTGAGCGTTGAGGCAAAGGGATGGCAGACCTTTGTATGTAGCCGATTGGATCCATGCCAGAATGAGACTCACCTTCCTATTCCTCGGAATGTTCTCGTGGCTTCCATTATGGTCGGGTACCCAATAAATATGGGTGTCGTGATGTCGGCCAACATTTCAATGATTGCACGACAGGACAACTCGGCCTAACCTTATCCCACCACTATCACAGAGTACCTCACCGATGCAAAGGTAGAGCCGAGAGATTTTTACACCAAGATGAAGGCAAACCCTTCGATTGGTATTCACTGATGGATGCAAGCAACCCAAAGAAGAAAGCCCAGCCTTCTACCACCACAGGCCAGTCTGATGAGCCAACAGTGGTAGCTTCTGAGACAGTTGATTTCCCATCCACCTCTGCTGAGCCTTCTTCTAGTGCCGCTACTATGCCTCTGCCATCATCCACAGTCTCTACCACAGCTCCTACTACAGCTCCTACCATAGCTCTAAGGCCAGTGCCCATGCCCTCTGCCCTACTATCTGCATTGCGAGTCTCCCAGACATTGGTGAGTCTCAACAACTGGATGCAGACAGCTACTCAAAGCTGTCTGACTTGTCCAGTACTGTTGCAGCGCAGTCCACTTCACAGGCACCACAGGCTCCTTCTGATATTAATGAGACACTAAAGAAGATTCTAGAGAACCAGAAGACTATCATGGATATCTTGGTTCAATACGAGTCAATTATTGAGGAGCTGGGAAAGGAAGTGAAGAAGATGTGGAAGTCCCAGGAAAATAAGAAATCGGTGGATAAGATCCGGAGGGAGGTGACTAGACTTGCTACAGCTAGTGACCTTCCCTTTGATATGCTTCTTGACCCGCACTAGTTCTCCCCAGATCCTTCAGCACCATCTGCATCGGTAGCACTAACTGGCCAGTCTAACGAGCCAGACCTTGCTCCTGACACTGCTGAGGCAATGTGTGTGATGTTCGACAACCTAGCCACGCCTAGATTTGATGATGATGAGATTCAGTTGGCTAACCCTAAGGGAGATGATATTGCTGGGGACATTGAGATGTCCAATGATACTTAGGGAGTTTTCTTCACCCACTCTTCTTTTACTCTTATTTTGCTAAGCATTGGGGATAATGCTTACTTTTATTCGGGGGGGGGGGGGTGGAGTTTATTTGACACATTGGTACACTTTGATACATTTGGTCTGTAATAATTTGATGATACCCTTTCTTTTCTTATTTATATTTATCTGTCTCCTCTCTCTTCTCTTATGTATATTTGTCTCTCTTTAGTAGTTATTGCTTATTAACTTCTTTATCATTTCCATATTAGTTCTTGTTTCGTTAAGTAACTTCGTTTTATGCTTTAGTAGATAATAAGCCTTTGGTTTTCTTAACGCCACAGTTTGTTCCAAAGGTAGTTGTTGTGTGAACTGGGCATAGACAAAGGATTGAGTTTTTAAAAGATTATATTGTAACACCCTGAAAAATTTCAAAGTACTTAAGTGTAAAGCCCGATAAAATTTGCAAAGAAAATAATGTTTTATGGTGCCGGACTAGGCTTACGTGTTTGAGGGTTCGACTCGGACTTTTTGGGTTGAACAATACATGAGAATGGAAAGGAAAACTTTTGGCAGAAAAATGTAATTCTGCGGTCCATTATGCGACCGCAGAATAACTCTGCGGGCCGAATAATGGCCGCAGAGATGAGCAGGAGAAGGGCCAGTCCGGGGAAATTATGCGGTCGATATGCGACTGCATAACTGTTTTGCGGTGCATTATGCGATCGCATAACAGTTATGTGGACCGCATAATGAATACATACATAGACAGATTTTTGGCCAACTTTGGACACCAATATGCGACCGATATGCGGTCCATATGCGACCGCAAAACCTGTTTCGGAGCTTCATTTTTGGGTTTTTAAAACCCGACCCTACTTCGTTAAATACACGTTTTGGGCCATTTGTGAGAGATAATCTGACATTTTATTATGAGAGAGGGTGCCCTAGAGGGAGAAGGTGTTCTCCAATAATTGTTCTTCAATTCTTGCCCAAGTTTTGGAAGATTTAGAAGGGAAACTCACTAGGTCTTCATCCTAGAGGTAAGATTCTACACCCTAACCCTCAATTTCGAATTTTGTGTAGAAATGGATAATAAGAAAGATATTTTCTGGGCAAGAGGGTTGGCTATTGTACGTGCATGTGTTATCAAGGGGTGTAGAAAGATTGTTGAGCTAAAAATGGTAAAGGTTGGGTTATGGGATGATGGAATCCTCCATAAAAGGATATTGAAACCTTAATGCACATCTAGTGTTTGATAAAATGATCAAATGAGCTAGAACCATGATCATCTTCCTAATTTTAGTTTAATTTGTTATATTTCTAAAATAGATTGAAGTTGCTAAGAATTTCGGAACATTTAGAGTGTAAGGAAGCTCAAGTGAGGTATGTTGGCTAAACTCTTCTTTAAGAGTTAGAATTCTCATTATCCTTGTGAGTTCCGAGATGTTGATTATAAATCGAGTATTCCGATCAGCTTTGTGATGAAGATATATGTTCAATTCGTATTTCAAATGCTCTTACCATATTGCATTATAAATTGAGAATGTATCCCAAACTATGGATTATGTATCCACATGTTATAATTTCTAGTCGTGATTTATGTGAAAGTTATTATACCAAGTTGTGTAGAGATTGTTATTGTGATACACCTCCACCCGCATACATTGGAGTGAGGCGGCATGACCGCTTTGTATGGGAATTATGGTAGAGAGATCGTGATGGTGATACACCTCCACCCGCATATATATTGGGGTGAGGCGGCATGACCGCTTTGTGTAGGAATTATGATATTGTGGGACTGCACCTCCACCCGCTTACATTGGGGTGAGGAGGTACGACCGCTTTGTGTATAGTTTTGGTATTGTTGTGGCACCACCACCCGCATACATTGGGGTGAGGCGGCATAGCCGCTTTGTGTAAGTTCTTAGTACTGTGGTTATATATCCACCCACATACATTGGGGTGAGGCGGAAGGGCCGCTTTATTAGAGTTGTGGTATTGTACGTACACCTCCACCTGCATACATTGGGTGAGGCGGCGGGGCCGCTTTGTGTGAAGATGGTTACATAGGATCTCATCTTAAATCCTATAAATGTTGTTGATAGCTTTTAATAAGCTTGCTATGGTTGAGACAGTTATCTATATTATTCTATTACCGCATTGGTTCATCATAATTATCTTGTATTTCTAAATTCTTAAATTGGTGTTTAGTTTTCATACTAGTACTATTCGACGGTACTAACGTCCCTTTTGCCGAGGGCGCTGCATCTTTAAATGGATGCAGGTGGTTCCACAGCAGGAGACATTGATCAGTGATAGCAATACACCTTCTTCCCAGCTGACTTGGTGAGCCTCAGTTCATCCCGGGGTCATGTATCTTTTGATCTTTATGTATTATGGTTGAGGTATAGCCGGGGCCTTGTTGCCGGCATTATCATTGTACTCTTCTTTATCCATAGAGGCTCCGTAGACATAGTGTGGGTTGTGTATTGGTGTTGGGGAAAGACAAACTATGTTATGTTGTGGTTGTATTACTTGTCCATTTGATACTTTAAAAATGATGAAACTATTGGTAAGAAATTAGTAATTACAGACATGACCACTTTATTGTTTAATTAAGGAAAACATATATTCTCTTTATTCATGAATGAGTTTGGGTAGAAGGAATCTAATAGGCTTGCTCGGTAGGGTTCACTCGGTTGAGCGCCGGTCGGGCTCCTCGGTTTTTGGGGCGTGACAAACTTGGTATCAGAGCCTAAGGTTTTAAAGTGTTCTAGGATGTCTCGGAGCCGTATCCAGTAGAGTCCTATTATCGATGTGTTGTCAACCACATCTATAATTAGGATGCTACATGGGCATTTAGGAATAATACCCTTCTTTCATGTTTTTGATCGTGCGATAAAGCTGGTTGTAAGATTGTTCCTCCTTTAACTCCTGCGTTGCTCTAATATTCAGTACATGGCACCTAAGAAGAAGGCAAGAACTATCCAAAGAGCCAATGTCACCCCAGGAGTGATAGTTGACCCCATAATTGATGATGCGGGTGAGCACCCGAGAAGTGAAAATATTCCTCCAGTTACTACACTGCCTGACTCTACTACAACTGATTAGACCGCACTTGTCCCTATACCTACTGAAGGTGCAACAGTTCCTCCAACTGATATTCCAGTTCCACCTCCAGCTCTAGCTTCCGATTCTAGTGTGTCTGATATTGATATTAGGGGAGCCATACAAATGTTGACACAGTTAGTGGCTTCTCAGGCCCAGAGATCGAGTGTTGGGCCTACTTCTTCTAGTCATCCAGGGGAATCTGCTCGTTCTAGGGTGAACAAGTTTCTTCAGTTAGATCCTCCAGTGTTTACGGGTGCTGATCCTGAGGAGGACCCCCAGGACTTCATTGATGAGATACACAAAACTCTCCGGGGTATGCATGCTACAGAGAAGGAGGGAGTAGAATTGGCCTCCTACCGCCTGAAAGAGGTGGCCTACTCTTTGTTTGAGTTGTGGGAGGAATACCGTGAGGAGGGAAGCCCTCCGGCAAGGTGGGGTGAGTTCACAGATGCCTTTATGGGTCATTTCTTGCCTGCCGAAACTAAGGCAGCTCGTGCCGCTGAGTTTGAAAGCCTGAAGCAGGGAAGTATGAATGTGTGGGAGTACCATATGGAGTTTGCGCGCCTGTCCAAGTATGCTATTCACATGTTGCCCACTATGGAGGCTAGAGTGCACCGGTTTGTACAGGGCCTTAGCCCCTTGGTTATCAATGAGGCCTCTACAGCTGCCTTGAATTCTGATATGAACTATGGTAAGATGGTGGCATTTACTCAAGCCACAGAGACCCGCAAATTGAAGAATAGAAAGGAGTGTTAGAGTAGTAGCAAGGCCCGGTCAGCGGGCAACTTTGGTGGTTCTTCCGGTAGTGGTGGTGTTGGTATCGGCATTCAGAGGAGCGTCATCAGGACCTTCCCAATCATTCGCCCAGTCTTCGATAGGTGCACAATCATCTGGACCCAATCAGGGCAATAGGGGACCCCACCAGCAGGGTCAGCCCGACAGAAGGTTGCAGCAGCGGAGGCTTTCATGCCCTAAGTGTGGGAGGATGCACTTTGGGTCCTACTTCATGGACCTACCAGTATGCTATGGGTATGGTGTGAGGGGTCACATTCAGAGAGATTGTCTCTCATCCCGCCGAAATATGGGCAGAGGTGCGGCACAGCCAGCTAATTTTGTAGCTACTACATCCACAGCACCTCCAGCTCGAGGTACCCCAGTGCCCGCGGGGCGTGGTGCATCTAGGGGTGGTGCACAAAATTCGGGAGGACCCAGTAGATTTTATGCTATGCGGAGACGTCGGGAATTAGAGGCTTCTCCAGATGTTGTCACAGGTATATTGACTGTCCAATCTCATGATGTATATGCTCTTATTGATCCCGGTTCCACTTTGTCATATGTCACTCCTTATGTTGCTATGGAATTTGGGATAGAACCAGAACAACTTTATGAGCCATTCTCTGTATCTACTCCGATTGGTGAGTCTATTTTGGCCGAGCGGGTTTATAGGGATTGTGTTGTCATATTGCATGGTCGAGACACCGTGTCCGATCTTATTAAATTGAGAATGGTCGATTTTGATGTGATAATGGGGATGGATTGGCTTTACTCCTATTTTTCCAAGCTTGATTGCCGAACCAGAACTATTAGGTTCGAATTTCCAAATAAGCCAGTTGTTGAGTGGAAGGGTGATGATGTAGTGCCGAAGGGTATGTTTATTTCTTACCTTAAGGCCACGAAAATGATCAACAAAGGATGTATTTACCATTTGGTCCGGGTTACGGACACCGATGCTGAGGCACCTACACTTGAGTCTGTGCCTGTTGTGAATGCATTTTCGGGAGTATTTTCCGGATGAACTCCCTGGGATCCCACCAGACAGGGAGATTGATTTTGGGATTGATGTGATGCCAGACACGCATCCTATATCTATTCCACCCTATAGAATGGCACCGGCAGAATTGAAAGAGCTAAAAGAGCAATTGAGAGATTTGTTAGAAAAGGGTTTTATCCGGCCAAGTGTGTCGCCTTGGCGCGCACCGGTCCTTTTTGTAAGAAAGAAAGATGGGTCGCTGAGAATATGTATTGACTATCGGCAGCTTAATAAGGTCACAATCAAGAATAAGTACCCACTACCAAGGATAGATGACTTGTTTGATCAATTGCAAGGTGCCAGGTACTTCTCCAAAGCGCCCCCGGCAAAAGGGACGTTAGTACCGTCAAATAGTACTAGTATGAAAACTAAACACCAATTTAAGAATTTAGAAATACAAGATAATTATGATGAACCAGTGCGGCAATAGAATACAATAGATAACTGTCTCAACCATAGCAAGCTTATTAAAAGCTATCAACAACATTTATAGGATTTAAGATGAGATCCTATGTAACCATCTTCACACAAAGCGGCCCCGCCGCCTCACCCGATGCATGCAGGTGGAGGTGTACGTACAATACCACAACTCTAATAAAGTGGCCCTGCCGCCTCACCCCAATGTATGCGGGTGGATATATAACCACAGTACTAAGAACTTACACAAAGTGGCTATGCCGCCTCACCCCAATGTATGTGGGTGGTGGTGCCACAACAATACCAAAACTATACACAAAGCGGTCGTACCACCTCACCCCAATGTAAGCGGGTGGAGGTGCAGTCCCACAATATCATAATTCCTACACAAAGCGGTCATGCCGCCTCACCCCAATATATATGCGGGTGGAGGTATATCACAATCATGATCTCTCTACCATAATCCCCACACAAAGCGGTCATGCCGCCTCACCCCAATGTATGCGGGTGGAGGTGTATCACAATCATAATCTCTACACAACTTGGCATAATAACTTTCACATAAATCACGACTAGAAATTATAACATGTGGATACATAATCCATAGTTTGGGACACATCCTCAATTTATAATGCAATATGATAAGAGCATTTGAAATACGAATTGAACATATATCTTCATTACAAAGCTGATCGGAATACTCGATTTATAATCAACATCTCGGAACTCACAAGGATAATGAGAATTCCAACTCTTAAAGAAGAGTTTAGCCAACATACCTAACTTGAGCTTCCTTACACTCTAAATGTTCCGAAATTCTTAGCAACTTCAATCTATTTTAGAAATATAACAAATTAAACCAAAATTAGGAAGATGATCATGGTTCTAGCTCATTTGAGCATTTTATCAAACACTAGATGTGCATTAAGTTTTCAATATCCTTTTATGGAGGATTCCATCATCCCACAACCTAACCTTTACTATTTTTAGCTCAACAATCTTTCTACACCCCTTGATAACACATGCATGTACAATAACCAACCCTCTTGCCCAGAAATTATCTTTCTTATTATCCATTTCTACACAAAAGTCGAAATTGAGGGCTAGGGTGTAGAATCTTACTTCTAGGATGAAGACCTAAAGAGTTTCCCTTCTCAATCTTCCAAAACTTGGGCAAGAATTGAAGAACAATTATTGGAGTACACCTTCTCACTCTAGGGCACCCTCTCTCACTCTAAAATGTCAGATTATCTCTCACAAATGGCCCAAAATGCGTATTTAACGATGTAGGATCTGGTTTTAAAAACTCAAAAATGAAGCTCCGGAACAGGTTCTGCGGTCGCATATGCGACCGCATAACGGTCGCATATTGGTGTCCAAAGTTGGCAAAAATTTTGTCTGTGTATGTGGTCACTATGCGGTCCGCATTACTGTTATGTGATCGCATAATGCACCGCAAAACAGTTATGCAGTCGCATAATCGACCGCATAATTTCCCCGGACTGGCCCTTCTCCTGCTCACCTCTGCGGCCATTATGCGGCCCGCAGAGTGATTCTGCGGTCGCATAATGGACCGCAGAATTACATTTTTCTGTCAAAAATTTTCCTTTTCATCCTCATGCATTGTTCAACCCCAAAAGTCCGAGACGAACCCTCAAACACGTAAGCCTAAGTCCGACACCATAAAACATTATTTTCTTTACAAATTTTATCGTGCTTTACACTTAAGTACTTTGAAATTTTCCAGGGTGTTACATTCTCCCCCGCTTAGGATCATTCGTCCTTGATTGAGGGTCGAATCCTGTTATTTGCATCTTATGTAACTCAATCTTTCATACCAAGCACCAGCAACCCCAAATTTCACTAACTCCCTAAATTTCCAAAAATTTCGCCAGAGTTTCCTTTGTAATTAGGCCTATCCACCTGTTAGAGAGCCCCAAAAACACATTCTAACATCATATACATAATCCAACAACGTAACATAATACAAAACAATATCAACTGTGGCCTCACAAGCAATTATATTACCAGAACGGAACGCCCTTAACACCAAATGTACAAGTCATACATATTTCATAGGAATATCCCTTAGCATTTTCTTAAGGCACAACTCATAATTACATGGTTATTCAAATAAATAAGGATACTTTTTCTTCATTTATTCTTCGGCCTCCCAAGTAGCCTCTTCAACCTGTTGGTTTCGCCATAGCACTTTCACAGATGCAATTTCTTTGTTTCTCAACTTTCGGACTTGCCGATCAATAATAGAAACTGGAATCTCTTCATAAGTCAATTCTTCATTTACCTCAATAGTCTCAACCGGAACAATGGCTGTCGAGTCTCCAACTACTTTCCTTAACATAGACACATGAAACACCGGGTGTACTAATGACATCTTAGGTGTTAGCTCAAGCTTGTATGCTACCTCACCGATCCTCTGAATGATTTTGTACGGTCCGACATACCTCGGACTCAATTTCCCTTTCTTACCAAATCGCATTACCTCTTTAATGGGGGAAACTTTTAAGAATACCCAATCATCTTCTTTGAACTCCAAATCCCTACGACGAACATCCGAATAAGATTTCTGATGACTCTGAGCAGTCTTCAACCGCTCCTTAATGATTTTAACTTTTTTCATAGCCTGATGCACGAGGTCTGGCCCTATCAACTCTGCTTCCCCAATTTCGAACCACCCAATGGGAGACCTACATCTCCTACAATATAAAGCCTTGAACGGTGTCATTTGAATGCTAGCATGATAGCTATTGTTGTATGCAAATTCTATGAGTGGTAAATAATCATCCCAGCTACCTTTGGAGTCTAGAACACAAGCGCGCAACATATCCTCAAGCGTTTGAATAGTCCACTCTGCTTGCCCGTCAGTTTGCGGGTGAAAGGTTGTACTGAGATTCACCTGAGTACCCAAACCTTGCTGAAATTTCTTCCAAAAATTAGCAGTGAATTGTGCTCCCCGATCAGAAATAATAGAAAGTGGGGTGCCATGCAACCTGACTATTTCTTTGATATACAACTGAGCATACTGCTCCACTGTGTTGGTGGACTTAACCGGCAAAAAGTGTGCTGACTTCGTGCGTCGATCCACAATCATCCAAATTGAGTCACACTTGCGCGGAGTGCGCGGTAATCCTACCACAAAGTCCATATTAATCATTTTCCATTTCCACATTGGAATTTCTATGTTCTGTGCCAACCCACCAGGCCTTTGGTGTTCGGCCTTCACTTGCTAACAATTTGGACATCTTTCCACAAAGTCTGCCACATTCCTCTTCATATCATTCCACCAATAGACTTCCTTAAGATCATGATACATTTTTATAGAACCTGGGTGCACGGAATACCTACTAGTGTGAGCTTCAGTCAAAATTCTTTCACGGAGACCATCCACATTTGGAACACATAGTCGCCCTCGGTACCTTAGTGTACCATCATCCATGCCAAGAGAAAAGGCCATGGTCTTATGTTTATGAATCTCCTCTTTCAACTACACCAATAATGGATCGTTGTATTGTTTTTCTTTGACTTTTACTACAAGTGATGATTCAGCCCTATTTTGCACAATTACCCCTCATTCGCTAGAGTCCACAAGACGAACTCCCAAACTAGCCAATCGGTGAACTTCTTTGGCCAATGGCCTTTTGTATGCCTCCAAGTGTGTGTTAAGCTACCCATAGATTTTCAGCTAGGAGCATCCGCCACAACATTAGCCTTCCCCGGATGGTATAAAATAACAATGTCATAATCGTTGAGTAATTCAAGCCATCTTCTCTACCTCAGATTCAATTCTTTCTGTTTGAAAATATATTGAAGACTCTTATGGTCCGTGAATATATCCACATGGACCCCATATAAATAATGACGCCAAATTTTCAATGCAAATACCACTGCCGCAAGTTCTAAATCATGTGTTGGATAGTTCTTTTCATGGTTCTTTAGTTGCCTAGAAGCATAAGTTATCACCTTCCCATGTTGAATTAATACACACCCAAGCCCGATTCTTGAAGCATCACAATACACCACAAATCCATCTATACCCTCTAGTAGATTCAACACCGGTGTCGTAGTCAATCTTACTTTCAATTCCTGGAAATTCTTTTCACAAGCATCTAACCATTGGAATTTAATTGCCTTCTGGGTCAATTTAGTCAATGGAGAGGCAAGAGTAGAAAACCCCTCCACAAACTTTCTGTAATACCCAGCTAAGCCTAAGAAACTGCGAATCTCTGTTAGAGTTATAGGCCTCGGCCAATTCTTCACAGCTGAAATTTTCTGAGGATCAACCTTAATTCCCTCACTAGAAACTACGTGACCCAAGAATATGACTGACTCAAGCCAAAATTCACACTTTGAAAACTTTGCATATAACTGGTGCTGATGCAGGGTTTGCAGAACTACCCTGAGATGATCGGCATGGTCCTCCTGACTTTATGAATATACAAGAATATCATCAATGAACACTATCACAAAAGAGTCGAGGAATGGCTTAAAAACTCGATTCATAAGATCCATGAAGGCTGCTAGGGCATTTGTTAGCCCAAACGACATCACCAGAAATTCAAAATGCCCATACCGGGTCCTAAAAGTTGTTTTTGGAATATCCCACTCCCTGATCTTCAATTGGTGATACCCAGATCTTAAATAAATTAAATGGATGCAGGTGGTTCCACAGTAGGAGACATTGATCAGTGATAGCAGTACACCTTCTTCCCAGCTGACTTGGTGAGCCCCACTTTATCCCGGGGTCATGTATCTTTTGACCTTTATGTATTATGGTTGAGGTATAGCCGGGGCCTTGTTGCCGGCATTATTATTGTACTCTTTTTTATCCATAGAGGCTTCGTAGACATAGTGTGGGTTGTGTATTGGTGTTGGGGAAAGACAAACTATGTTATGTTGTGGTTGTATTACTTGTCCATTTGAGACTTTAAAAATGATGAAACTATTGGTAAGAAATTGGTAATTGCAGACATGACCACTTTATTGTTTAATTAAGGAAAACATATATTCTCTTTATTCATGAATGAGTTTGGGTAGAAGGAATCTAACAGGCTTGCTCGGTCGGGTTCACTCGGTTGAGCGCCGGTCGCGTTCCTCGGTTTTGGGGCGTGACAACATATGTTTGTAAATGGGTCTGTTTTTGTGTTTAGGTAATAATAGTAGTAGTGGTAGTAGTAATGAATAAAAAGACCTAATCAAGTAATTCTCGAAGAGTTAATCATGCTTCAATTGGTACCAACATACTTAACTACGTGCTTATGGTTAGAGACAAGGGTTTTGAAAGAAATAGCTCTAATTAGTGACTTTGTAACTCTTGAGTTGACTTTGGTAATCATCGAGTGGCTTAATTGGACCATAGTGATCTTTAAACTTGAATGTGGTCATTGTAGTTTCTCGACTCTATCCTCTTTTATAATCTAGTTGCATGAGGGGTGAGATGAGTTGTTGTTATCTCAAGTATCCGTGCGAAAGGTCTAGAACTTGCCCCGAATGTGTTTCAAGGCGAAATGCTAAGTTTTGCTTGGTTTGAGAGGTGATTGTAGGCTTTCCTTGGCCCGTTTGAGCTTTCTATTGCCAACCAATGTCGTTATCCCTAGTCAACCTCTTTGAGCCTCTAGCCTATCTCATTTGATAACCATGTTATATGCCTTTACCTATTTTGTCGTCACCCTCTCTTGGCACCAGGACTTTTCTTAACACTTTTGTGAAACAAGTGGCTTAAAACATAAGTTTGGGGGAGAGATGAGGAATTTGAAAAAGTTATCATGGCACAAAAAGAGAAAAGAAATGATCTCTATGAAAAAAGAAGATAAGAAAAGAAAAGAACAAAAAGAAAAATGCAAAATGCTAATAAGTGGAAGGGTTGATGCATTCAAAAAGAGGTAATGATCCCTAGCATGAGCAATCAAAAAAGGAGTAAAAGAATGAAATTAACAAGAAAGGGTGATGTTAAGTCTCTCTAGTCCCCAATGAAAAGAAAATGCCTCTAAGAATTGGTAATTGTGAGCCGCGAAATGAAAATGTGGAGTGCTTAAGGAAAGGTGTAACCATTTACCCATATGGTATCCTACCCTAATCCAAAAGCCTTCATTGTAACCCTAAAGAAGTCCTACTTGATTCCGAACCAAGTGAGCTTACAATAGTGGCGATCTACATGAGGGGCAAGCCTATGGTACTTGAAGCCGTACTTGTGACATTCTCTTGTGAGAGATAAGTGGACCTTTCATGAATCTTAAGATTGAGAGCTAATTTCTTAAGTGAGCTTGGCAAATGGAAAGTAGACGAGGAAGAATTTGGAGTCCAGCATGACCTACATGATAGAACAAGAGTCCTTGATGAGTAAAGTCAATTCTTAAAGCTCAAATGTCACATTAGAACTATATGTGCATGAATATTTGACTTGTCACCTTGTTGAAAATGCATGAGTAGTATGGGTAATTGTTGGTCCCAACTGATGTGTGAATGGCTCACTTTTGACTCGTTGAAATGACCCTTAACTCTAAGGAGGTAGAAACTAATTTATTTACTTGAGGACAAGCAAAGACTTAAGTTTGAGGGAGTTGATAAGTGTGGATTTTGACTACTTATTATCACCTTTTTGCCTTTATTTTAGTCCGAAAGTATTGATTTATATTTCCGAAACTAATAAAAGTGCACAAATTGCAGGAATGTAGGAAGTTTGGGATCCCATGACAAAATCTGACTCAAAAATGAGTGTTCCGAATCACAAGGTAAGAAGGAAAACAAAACATAAGAAGTGCGTTCCGCAGAAGAAAGTGCGGACCGCAGAATTCCATCTGCGGCCGCAGGACAAGTGAAAGATCCTAACAGAGTCTTAGCTAATGTGCGGACCGCACATGAATTTTGCGGCCACAGAACAAGATTTGCACTAACAAATGATTCAAAGTTCAGAGAGTGTGCAAATGTCCAAGACCAGAGCCTTGCCTGAAGTGCGGACCACACAAAAAATGTGCGGTTGCAGAAGATGCTTTGCAACTGCAGACCAGAATTATGTGGCTGCAGAATCCAAGACCCTGCTAGCTGAAGAAATCTGCAGACCGCACATAGAATTGTGCAACCGCAGAACCTCCCGAGGGACATTTTTGTCAGCAAATTTTGGGCCACTATAAATACACGAGATTCATATTTTAGGTCAAGTTTTGAAGTTTGAGCTGCTGTAGCCGTTATATTTTGCTATTTTAGGAAGTTTGTGACTATTTTAGGATTACAACATCATATTTTATCATTTTAATCTTAGATTATGAGTTTAATTAGCATTTCTTCTTTATTTTCTTCATTTCTCACTATGAGTAGCTAGATTCTTACTAGGGTTGTGACCCAACCCTAGTGTGTAAACCTTATCGGTATCTAATTTAATACTTTTTTATTATTGGGTATTGATTATTTAGCTTAATTTATGCTTCAATTTTATAATTAATGGTCGCAAACATTGATTCATGCCTTTTTAACTTGGTTTATACTTGAGAAAAATGGACCTAGTTTAGGATAACTTGCTAACAAGGAATTGGGCTAATTGAGGGTTTGATTAGCCTAATTAAAGGGTTCAAACAAGAGATAGTGAGAACCCGACTTGAGATCATATCAACTATTTAGTTTGATACCCATTTGGGCTTGAGAAAGCCAAATTGGGCAAAATTGCTCTATGACCGAGAGGTATTGAGTGGGTAATGTAGAGTTGAGAGCTATAATATACCTCAATCAACAAAACAAGTGTTAACGTAGTTAATCCATTAGGCGAACACCTAGGTTATGGTCACATCCCTAGGCTTTTTAACTATTTAGAAAAATACCAAAACAATCATTCGCTTCTAGTTTCTTTTCTTCGCTTATAATTGATAGGGTAAAATTAGAATTAGAAATCAAAATCTTTTGGTCGGAAGTGCAATTTTAGTTGTTCCATTTGTTTTCGTCAGGTGTATACCCCTAACACCCATAGTAGCTCCCTGTGGAAATCGACCCCGACTCTTATTGGGTACTATTCTTCCAACAACCGTTTTCACTCACTATTGAATGTGGATTGGATGTGAATCGGTGGTCCAACGTCCACTTCTGCAGTTTCCCGTAAGGCCCCCTGCGAAGGCGAACCTGCGTCCGAGACCCCGCATCTGCAGAAAGCTCCTACCCCCGCATATTCCGCTTCTACGACCTTCCTCCCGCATCTGCGAGCTCGCAGGTGCGGAAACTTTCTCGCACCTGCACACCTCCCCAACTTTACTCAGAGCCGCACCTGCGACCCCATGGCCGCTTCTGCGGCCAATGTCACGCAGGTGCGGTGGCACCAGAACTGATCACACCAGCAATTTCACAAGTCAAAAATTCAATATGATTTCAATCCGAATCACAGCCAAGGCCCCCGGGACCCCATACAAATATACCAACCCGTCCTAAAACATCATACGAACTTAATCGAAACTTCAAATCACATCGAATAACATATAAAACGCGAATCGCACCCCAATTCAAGCCTATTGAAGCTAATGGATTTCCAACTTCTACAATCAATGCCGAAACCTATCAAACCAACTCCGATTGACCTCAAATTTTGTACCCAAGTCATAAATGATACAACTGACCTATTTCAACTTTCGAAACCAAAATTCAAGCTCAGTATAAACAAAGTCAACTCTCGGTCAAACTTCTCAACTCTCCAAACCTTCAACTTTTCAACTTTTGGCAATTCAAGCCAAAACCACCTACGGACATCCAAATCTATATCCGGATACACTCCTAAGTCCAAAATCACTATATAGAACCATCAAAACTCCATTCGGGAGTCGTTTACACATAAGTCAATATCCGGTCAACTCTTTCAACGTAGGCTTCCAACCTTGGGACTAAGTATCCCACTTTATTCTGAAATATTTTTGGAACTAAACCAACCACCCCGACAAGTCACATAACAGCAAACGAACATAGAATAAGCAATAAAAAGGGAAATGAGGCTACAATACTCAAAACGACCGGTCGGGTCGTTACATATAGGCTCCCTCTTCCAATTTTTACAGATTGACTTTTCAATCGTGGAGGTTTAGGTCCTTGTCCCCCTCCTTTTTGTAATTTTGGTTTCTTGTGAACATACATGGTAGGGGTCGAGCCTAACCCCGCAAACACCAATGGAGCAATACCTTGGGGTGGTTTAAAATTTTAAAAAAAAATCTTGAAATCTGTTAATGATCTTGATTGGCAGACTATGATTTTGATGTTGGGATTAATGTGGTTATGAAGAAGAAGATTGAGAGGAACATTTTAGAGATGATTTTATTCTGGTTTTGTTAGCAGATGAACAATTTTAGAAAATTAATAAAAAAAACCTTTAAAGTATAACCATGCATGTGACTGAATCAACCATTCCTCTTTCAATAACCAGTTTTAGCAGCCAGTAAAAGGAGATCCTAGAAACCATTTCGAGCCAAGTTCATTAAATGGTACACTTAGAGATCCTTGTCACAACATCAGTCACTTATAGCCGCCTATTATTAGCTTCTTTTTTATAAAAAAAAAAAAAAAAAATTGTATACTAGATGTGAACTTCTAATAGGGGAAAAAAAGGGAAAACTAGAATATGGGTGCATGTTCTTCGTAGATATACATGTGATTGTACTAACTAAATATAGCAGCTTGCAATGAAAGAGCTTCAAAAATATTTTCTAGGATAAAACTGTTAGGGGTCATTATATTTGGTTCAAACTAGAATATTTTGGGATTATAATTATCTAAATAATCAATCCCACCTTTTATATGGAATAAGTAAGTTATACCAAAAGTTTGATATAAAGTACTATTGGTTTTAGCTAATACCTCTAACTAAACACGGGATAAATTTAATCCCAAAATTTATACTGGAATATTCCACCTAGTCTCTTGAATCAAACGGCTCCTTAATAGTTCTTTAATCAGTTATTTTCCCATACCAAAATATGTAAATACAGATGTTGACCCTCTTTTTAGGTTTTACCTACCAAACTTTGCCTTAAGAGCTAGGAGTACAATTTAATAAAGGGTTCCTTAGGCTTATAATAGACCCGGAAGAGTTCTTTTCTGAATGTGATCGCAGTAATTTGAATATGAACCGAAAGTCTGAACAGTACATCAGTTGCACCTTGACAAGCAATTACAACACAACATAGAAACTAATTATTTTTCTTCTAAATTTGAACTATGTAGGTCTGAGAAATACAAGTAAATTCACATAAGCAAACGATTGCACATAAGCAAATAAATAAGATAAGTCATAATCTTTTATTGTCATAGATATTTTTAATTGTATACATAGTTTATTCTGAATAGTAAGTCAAGCAAATAAGCAATTTAATATGTGCATTCTAATATAAACTATGACTTAGGGAAGAAACCTCAACTAACATGAATCAATTGTGAAAATCCTCTAGCAACAAATTCATATATTCAATCTCTTTAAAAATCTATATTAAACAGCTAAAATTGTTCACCAACTACTATCTTATTCTATTTCTCCAATTTAGGTTTTACTGGGCCATAAAAGGGTATCACCCTGCTTCTACCCATTAACATTATTATTCTTATGATCCAAAAATCGTGATACACTATAAAGTTTCTAATTTTAATAGGAAAGAGCAAAGAAATTACTGTGAACATTATTTTTAAAAGTACTAGGTTTTGGATCTTGAAGAACTCTCTCAATCCTCAATGAAAGCCGAGTTTAGAATTTTTAGGTGTTAGACAATGTCAATCTAATATTTTTTTTAACTTGAGTTTGGTAAAAACTCACCTTCGATAGCGTAGGATTATCTTGACTTAATATCTCCTTGAAAGAAATAAAGTCTAACTCCTTGGGATATTCAGAATGAGAAAATCTCATTTTCAGGCCTTTTATAGGCCCGGGGTAAACGTTGGCCGGGGTTGGGGACCGTTGGCAGCGGTTGAGCCAATTGTTGGCCAAAGTTGGGGCAACCGTTAGCTATGGTTGGCCTAGACCTTTAGGTCATTCCCCTTTGTCCCTTGCTGGAATTAGCAGTTAGAGCAACCGTTGCTATGACTGGAATCGTCGCTCATGATTTGGCCAGGGCTCAGTTGACTGTTTTTCTACCCGTTAGTAAAAGGCCATATTGTCTTGTAGGAATGTCGGGATATCGAACGGTTTGATGTTGTAAAAACTTGACTAAAAAAGCTTTCATTTAATATATGGCTCATAGTTCAATTTATTATATGTTGGGAGACATGATTATTTGAAGTTAGAATATGTGCGATTGTTTGCTTTCTTCTTCTCTTAAACAATTTCAATTTGTTTCATACTACTTCTCCCCTCTTCTAAACTCCTGTGTTACCTTTCAAACATAAAATTTAAGTATTAATTAACCCTTTGAAATTTTTCGAATACCTATACCTCCAACTTAGAGCTTAAACAGGAATGCAATATTTAGGGAAAACTTTTCTGGTTACAGTAGGACAAAAAATATGGACAAATTGTCTTTAACTTGGTTACCCGAAATATTCATGGCTATATGACTCGTTCTTTCTATTTTTGGGCGCTATATTTATGTTCTCTATGATAAAGCAATATGCAGAGGCGGATCCAGAATTTGAAGGTTGCGAGTACCACTACTTTATGTATATAGTATGCCTAACACTAGTCACAAAGACCGAATAGTAAGAAAGAGTCGGTTCAGTTAATTTTTGAGTAATTCAATTAGGTCTTTTATTGACAAATAGACAAATAAGTTTTGGTTTTTTTTCCAGCTTTTTACGCTTGGTTTAAATTATATTCTAAAATAAAATTAAAAAATTGCATTGTATGATAGAGCGCCTCAAAGTAGAAACTTTGATAGAGTGTAGCTTAATTTTTACATATTCTTTGTTTGACTATATTAATTTACCTTTCATTGTTACTAGCTTAAGTTTTTCATCTTAATTGTCAAGTTATATGATAATTATTTTCAAAGCAATCAAGCTAAATCAATTCAAATTACTTATTGATAGAAGTTGTTCATGAAATAAGGAATAATTGCAGAAGCAAAATAAGGACTAATTAACGAAATTTTAAAAAGAAGAAAAAGAGATATATTTAACAAATAAAAGGAAGAGAAAGAAGGAAAGAAAATGAAATAAGGAATAATTGTAGGAGCAAAAAAGGACTAATACAAAGAAACTAGTGCAAAGAAATTTTAAAAAGAAGAAAAAGAGAGAGATATAACAAATAAAAGGAAGAGAATGGAGGACTGAAAAAAGGAAAAAGCGGTGATGGTCCGGGTAATAGGAGGAAGAAACTGAAGAAGAGGCAACACTATACATTCTAACAATTTTTGCGGAAGCGAGCGGGTAATAAGGTAGATCCACCCTGGCAATATGGACAAATAGTCTCTAATGGTTGCTAATAAAATTTATTGATCGAGTATCTGCCCACTAAGCCAACCATAATTCATCATCAAATCGTAACACAAACCATCACAACATTCACAAATCATAAACGAAGCAGTTATCACAACAATACCTTATACTTCCTATCGTCCAAATCTCATAATACGGAAAATCTTTAGTCTTTCTTCCTTCTAATTCATCTAGTTCATGTTTGATATTTTATTCCATTTTGTCCATCACAAAATGAACTGTACAAGTTAAGATTTTTATAACTTTATAACGAGACGATAAAGTACATAATGTAACCTAATAATATAGGCTTGAATAACTGTGATTTTGTATTTTGAGATAAGGTCAGTACTGTCCAACATCTGGACATGGTAAATATCTTTCACCCCTTTAGCATTTTTCATTAATCTGTTCTTGAGTAAGATCCTTAAATTATTCCCACCCAACAACCATATAGTTGTCACGACCCAATTTATCCCTCCGTGAGTTGTCGTAAAGGCACCTAGTTTGTACGACTAGATAAGCCTAATACTTTGCAGAAATGAGATAAAAACTTGAACATAAACCACTAACAGTAACAAATATCTAATAAGCAACTGAATGCCACTCGGCATATACAATTATCACCTTTGAAATGTACCAAACAATTTCCAAAATCCATAAACCCGCAAGTCACAAGCTACTGCGCTTCGGCCTCCGTCCGCGCGGCTCTCTCCCTATCCCCGGCGCGCTCGCTCGCGTGCGTGACGGGTGATTAACGAACCCCGGCGCGGTAAGCGCCAAGGAATACTAAATTGAAAGCCTGCCTCTCGCGCCCCGTTCGCGGTGCGCGCGGGGGACTTGTGCTTCTTTTGAAACACAAACGACTCTCGGCAACGGATATCTCGGCTCTCGCATCGATGAAGAACGTAGCGAAATGCGATACTTGGTGTGAATTGCAGAATCCCGTGAACCATCGAGTCTTTGAACGCAAGTTGCGCCCGAAGCCATTAGGCCGAGGGCACGTCTGCCTGGGCGTCACGCATCGCGTCGCCCCCGCACTCCGCGCCCAGAATCATGGACGCGGTGGTGTCGCGGGGCGGATACTGGCCTCCCGTGCGCCCCGAGCGCGCGGTTGGCCGAAATGCGAGTCCACGGCGATGGACGTCACGCGTGATTTTAGACCCCGAGTCAGTTCGTATTATGTTACGGGACTTGTTGGTATATTCGAGCGGGGTCCCGAGTACCTCGAGAGTAAAACGGATTGAAATCGGAAAAAGAATTGGACTTAAGCAAAATCTGAGATTTTGAGTTCTGGTGTAATCGAACCTGCGGAATTTTGACCGCAGGTGCGAGCTCGCAGAAGCGAGACTTCCATCGCAGATGCGGTCTTCGCAGGTGCGGCCCTTTTTCGCAGAAGCGGACATCGCAGGTGCGACATTTTGTGCCTCGCAGCCCTAATTCGCAAATGCGAGACCGCAGGTGCGAAAATATAGCCCGCAGATACAAAAATACTGGGCAGAATACATAAAATCGGGTCTTAGTTAACTGTTCTATATATTATTTTTACAGAAAGAGAAAAAAAATGAACATAGGGGGATAGTGGGGGACTCCGAGGATCTGCGAGCGCGAGTAGATATACCTTGAAGTCTCCAATAAGCAGCAGCGACTGCAATAAGTGATGAGGCTGGTAAGATGAACCTGGATCTGCACACGAAAAATTTGTGCAGGAAAGGGCGTGAGTACACCACAACGGTACCCAGTAAGCGCCAAGCCTAACCTCGGTCAAGTAGGGACGAGATCAGGTCACGGCCATACTGGTATAAATATAATGAAATAAGACAGAATGAAATATCGCAGTAAAAATAATACAGAAATCTAACAGGAATAGAATCAATGAAAGACAACAGCTCAGAACACAGTGGTAACAACAGGGGATCTCCCGAGATACCGTCTCGTAGTCCCAAACGTAAATATGTAGGGGAGTCTCCCGAAATACCGTTCCGTAGTTCCAAAATAAATATGCAGAATAGGGGATCTCCCGGAATACCGTTCCATAGTCCCAAAGTTACGCAGTACTGGGGAATCTCTCGCAATACCGTTCCGTAGTCCCAAAGTAAATAAGCAGTATGGGGGGATCTCTCGGAATACCGTTCTGTAGTCCCAAAGTAAATATGTAGCGCAACCAACCGAAATAACAATTATAGCAAGAAATCTTACAGTTTAGACTAAGTTCAAGTCAAGAAAAATAGGTAATTTCACTAAACATGCTGCACAGAGTTCAAATAGGCAGTTAAACAAGTAGGCATGTTGTTCTAGTTTAAACAGGATAGTTACATATGCTAGTGTGTTTCAAATAAGGAGGAAACAAGTTATGACTTAGTGAAAAATAGAGTTTTACAACAAATAGCCCGTGTACGTACTCGTCACCTCACGTACACGACGCTCACATATCAAACAGTACCAAATCCTAAGGGGAGTACCCCCACACAAGGTTAGGCAAACCACTTATCTCGAACCAAGCTCAAATCAATCCGTCACAATGCTCTTTCCATGAATATCCGACTCTGAATGGCTCAAATCTAGCCAAAATCAATTACATAACATAAATATAGCTACAAGAAACTAATCTAGCTAACGAAATTAAAGCTAAGGCAAGAAATTAGAAAAATGCCCAAAAAGTCTCCTCGGGCCCACGTCTTGGAATCGGGTAAAAGTGACCAAATATACACACCCATTCACTCACGAGTCTAACCATATCAAATTCACTCAAATCCGATACCAAGATCTCGATCAAAACCCCAAAATTTGGTCTAAGAACCTTTCTCAAATTTTCCCAATTTTTCACCCCAAATCCCAAATTAAATGATACAATTAATGATATATTAGTGGATTATAACCATAAAGGATTTAGGAATCGTTACCCAATGACTTCCTCTGAAAATCTCTCAAAATTTCGTCTTCTACCGAGCTCCCAATTCAATTTTGTGATATGAACTCAAAACCCTCGTTTTTGAACTTTAAATTCTGCCCAGGTATGCCCTTCTTCACGAATGCGGTCAAAGCCTCGCGTTCGCGAAGCACAAGCTGCTTCAGACCAAAAATATACTCATCGCGAACGTGATGAACTGGTCGTGAATGCATAGCTCAACTAGCCTGACCCTACGCGAATGCGGGACACTTATCGCGAACGCGTAGGCTATCATGCCTGGAACCCATCTGACCGTTGACTCTACGCGAACGCGAGGTCCTTAGCACGAACGCGTAGCCTTAGTGTTCCGTACCTTCGTGAATGCGGGAACGACATCGTGAACACGAAGAACAACTCAGCTACCTTTCCCAGATGCTCTACGCAATCACGAGACCTCTCTCGCGAACGCGATGAAGGACTGTCTGCAACAAAAACACCAGAAATCTGCTATCTTTCAAGTCCAAAAACTAGTCCGTTAAGCACCCAAAACTCACCCGAGACCCCCGAGACCTCAATCAAACATAATAACCAATCCTAAAACACCATACAAACTTAGTCGAACCCTCAAATCACATCAAACAACGCTAAAATCACGGATCACCCTCCAATTTAAACTTAAAGAACTTGAAACTTCAAAATTCGACGATCGATGCCGAATCCAACCAAACCACGTCCTATTGACCCCAAATTTTGCACACAAGTCGTATTCAACACTACGGACCTACTCCAACTTCTGGAATCAGAATTTGACTCCGATATCAAATATTCTACTACCGGCCCAAAACTTCAAAAATTCAACTTTCGCCATTTCAAGTCTAAATGAGCTACGGACCTCCAAAACATAACCCGGACACGCCCCTAAGTCCAAAATCACCCAACGAAGTTAACAAAATTGACGGAATTCTATTCGAGAGTCTTCTTTATACAGTTTCGACTACGGTACCAATCCTAAGGTTTAAACCTCCATTTAAGGACTAAGTATCCCAAACACTACCAAACACCAAAATGAAACCTTCGGGCAAGTCACAATAGCAGAAAAAGATACGGGGGAAGTATTTAATAGGGAATCGGGGCTCTAACTCTCAAAACGACCGGCCGGGTCATTACAATAGTCTTCCCGACATTGTAGATAACAAAATAATTCCCTATCTTTTTCAGGAGTTTTAAAATTTACCAATGTCTTAGGAAATAAAACTAAGACAAAAATGCAAATTTGCAACACTGGCAATTTGTTCGCGACACATCCTTTTCGGGATATATTTCCTGCAAATAAGTTTTGTATTAATTAGAATCAATAAAAAAATTTGGTAACAACCATTTCTAGAGTATACACTAATGGCATCATAGAGGGCATCTCTTTTGAAGTGTTACCGGAAACAAAAATTTAAAAATATTTACTAGAATTTTAGGGTAAGTCTATTCTTGTGCATCTATAAAATTATAGAGTAAATAGTGAATTTACGATCCACAAGTCCAAATTCGTCCACTTAAAAAGGTAATCATAATTAGAATGAAACGAAATGTAAATGTGGCTTTAAATTTAAAACTCAATGTCTCAAATTATGTAGAGTTATAATTACCAATACATATATATATAACGACTCGACCTGTCGTTTTGAGTATTACAGTCCCGTTCACCGATTTACTATTTATTTTGTGCTTTACAAATGTTATGTGACTTGCTGGGGTAGTTGGTTTGGGTCCAATGAGGTTTCGAAATGAATTGAGACACTTAGTCTCAATGATGAAAAGCTAAATTGAAAAAGTTGACCGGATATTGACTTATGTGTAAACAACTTCGGAATAGAGTTTTGATGATTCCAATAGCTCCGTATGGTGATTTTGGACTTAGAAGTGTGTCCGAATATTTATTTTGAGGTCCGTAGTTAAATTTGACTTGAAATGGCAAAAATAGGAAATGAAAAGTTTGGAAGTTTGATCGGGGGTTGGCTTTATTGATAACGGGCTCGGAATCCAGTTCTAAAAATTTTATCGGTCCGTTATGTCATTTATGACTTGTGTGCAAAATTTGAGATCAATCGAACCTGATTTGATAGGTTTCGACATCGACCGTAGAAGTTGAAATTCGTTAATTTTTGTTAAGTTTGAATTGGGGTGCGATTCGTATTTTTAGCATTGTTTGATGTAATTTGAAGCTTCGGCTAAGTTCGTATGATGTTGTAGGACTTATTGGTATTTTTGGTTAGGGTCCAGATGGCCTCGGGTGGATTCCGGATGGTTAATGGGTCAAAAATGTGGACTTCAACAGCTGCTGGAAATTTTTGCCATCTGGTGCAATCGCACATGCGGAGTTTTGCTCGCAGGTACGACCTCGCAGAAGTGAGTTTTCCATCGCAGAAGCGGCCAGGTGTGGGTTGAGGCAGTGATCACAGAAGCGGACAGGTGGACCACAGAAGCGGGCCGCACCTGCGAGTGTGCGATCGCAGAAGCCGAAGGGCAAGAGGGGAGGCTACTTCGCAGAAGCGAGTCTGCAGAAGCGAACTTCTTGTCCACAGAAGCGAAGGCAGTCGCAGAAGCGGAACCACAGATGCAGCCAAGTGCATCGCAGATGTGAAAATGCTGGGCAGTGTATAAATCGAAGTGTCCAAGATTTTATCTCACTTTTGGATATTTCAAGCACGAGTTGGGGCGAGTTTTGAGCGAGAATTCACGGAAAAACTTGAGGTAATTCACTTGTGATCATTGTTAGAAAATAATATTGAATTATCATTGAGTATTCCGACTAGATTACGTGTTTTTGAGGTGTAATTCGAGAATTTGGGCATAGTGACTTGAAAATAAGATTTGAGGATTTGGAGGTCGAGTTGATGTCGGAATTTGGTAAAATTAGTATGGTTGTACTCGTGGTTGAATGGGCATTCATATTTTGTAACCTTTGTTGGGTTGCGAGACGTGGGCCCCACTGTTGATATTTTAGTTGAATTTTGGATTTTAATTGGGAAATTTAGTATTTTCATATGGAATTGATTCCTATAATTCGTGCTGACTACATCGAATTAATTATGACTAGATACGAGGCATTCATAGGTCAATTCGTGAGGCTAAGGTTTATTGGAATAAAAGATTTCACGGTTTGAGGTAAGTGATATTTCTAAACTTGGTTCTGCAGGAATAAACCCCAAAAATACGTGTTATGTGATTTGTTTGGAGGTGACACACTTGCTCGGTGACGGGCGTATGGGCGTGCACTATAGAAATTGTAACGTAATTAATTCCATAAAATTGTGTAGTCAAATAATCTTGACATTATCCATGTACTTTCATGTGTTAAAGAAATTGAGTGGAGACTCATATTAAAGATCACGTTTAGGCCACGTGTCGATATTTTTGGGACCCACAGAGGTCGTATTGCTGTTGAATTATTTGTTTAAATTGTAATTTTATACTCAGTCATATCTATTAATTGCATATCATATCTCAGTCTCTGTTGTCATTCATTGATACATCAACTCATCATGTTAGGTTGATTTTCATGTTATTGAGAGCCCGAGAGACTGAAGATTTTGAGTGATATTTATGGGATCGGGTTGCACGCCGCAACATGTTTTATTTGCTTATGCCTGGATCTGGCTTATTATAGAGCGTTTGGGCTGAACGAGCCCCTCCGAAGTCTGCACCCCATACAGTGAGCGCAATTGATATTATATTGAGGGATGGATCTTCCCTCGGTATGGATCTTGTCCGAATTATTTATATTTTTGGGATGGATTTTTCCTGGCATGGATCTTGCCTAATTTTTTATATTTTAGGGATGGATCTTCTCTGGGCATGGATTTTGCCCGAATTATTTACATTTTTGGGATGGATTTTCCCTGGGCTGGATTGGCCTTATACAATACTGCGTGACTGACTGTCAGTTGATATTATATTTGGGATAGACCTTCCCTGGGCTGGATTGGCCATATACAGTAATACGTGATTGAGTATTTTGAGAGTGGGAGTATACGAGGTTTCCACTGAGGTGCATTACATACAGCATGTACGTTGGCATGTAGATATTGAGATGTCATACTCCTCATATCATTTAGAATTGATGTATTTTACTTGTACTAAGTTTAACTGTTGAGCTTGAAAGCATGTCTACATTTCTTTACTATTATTTCTATACTGGAATGTACCTGTTGAACTTGACACTACTTTTAGCCTAAAGGTTAGTCTTATTACTTATTGAGTACATTGGGTCGGTTGTACTCATACTACACTCTGTACTTCGTGTGCAGACCCAGGTACCTCCGGATACGGCGGCTGTAAGATTTCGGGGATTTATCTGTTGGAGACTATCGAGGTAGCTGCTTTGGCGTCTGCAGACCTTGACTCTCTTTACTTTCAATTATTTGTATTGTTCTACATTTCCATACAGTGTTTGTATCAGTCGGACTATGTTATCATTTAGATGCTCATGTACTCAGTGACACCGAATTTTGGGAGTGTATTTGTATCAGTATTTGTGAGATTTTTCTATTAAATCCAAATATTATGTTTTCAAAGTTAGAAGATTATTGTGATTTATTAAGATTATCGGCTTGTATAGTATTGAGATAGGCACCATCACGACATGTGAATTTTGGGTCGTGATAATATATTACCTTATACAGAATGATTCTTAGAAATATGTGGAAAATAATTTAAAAGTATTCAATACGATGGGATTGAAGATTGTAAAATTAAGTAAAAATATCCACCGCGGTCATGTAGATAAAATGAAAAAAGAACGATTAAATAAGAGTTCAGTAATGAAACAATAAAAGAAGAAGAAGAGTATTGCAGAGAAAAGTAGGGAGGGAGAATTCTTATTAAATTTTGGGATGAATTACAATGGAATAGAACCCTCTATTTATAGGGAAAAAGTGACTTAGTCACCAAGTAACAAACCCTAAAATCTCTCTAAAATATAGGCATTCACCTTAAATACAATTCTATTTATAACACTCTCCTTTGAATGTCTATTCAACAAATAATGTACCTCATTAAAACCTTAACTAAAATAAAACCTAGTGGGAAAAAATTCTAGTGAAAGAAAAATAGTACACATATCTAACAATACGCCTTTTTGTTGCCTCGTTTAAAACCTTACAAGAAAAACTCAGTGGGACAAAACCTTGTAAGGGAAAAAGAGTACAACGCATATTAACTCCCCCTGATGAGAGCATCAATTCACATCCTTGAGCCTTCGCATTCCAATCTTGTGCACCATCTTCAAAAGATCGTTGGTAGAGATTTGATAAACAAATCAGCCATATTAACTTGAATGAATATACTACACCTTGAAATCATCATTATTGATTGATATATAATGTCTTCATCTAATGTCGTGGAATGGCTTTTCAATATCTCCATAAAGGTATTCTCGCTATCACATTATTATGCTTATAGTTATAGCAAGATACATATGTGCACAAATTGCTCTTAGGATGTGGTACATCAAGACCAAGAATTGTATATGATTTATGTGATTTAAATCCTTCAGGGATTGTCATATAAGTTAAGTCATATAAGCCATATAAATGGACTTTAGATTTACATCAAGTTTTCGTGTCATACTAGACATAAGATAGATAAAGGTGATTGCTCATACTATTGACCTTATACATTCAAGTGTTTGAACTGCATATCAAAAACTACATGTCTTCCATATGAAATCAATTCTACTTGAAATGTTTCTCAGACTTAAGATCCTCATATATATATATATATATATATATATATATATATATATATATATATATATATATATATATATATATATATTAAGCATTATCATAGATATAGTCGACGAACATTTTATATCGGTTCCAACCTCCATTTTTCATAAAAACATAATGATCTCTTCATTCATATTTTCAAGTACCTGAACCTCTCCTGAGATTTTATGAAGTATTATGTCATATGATCTGCTAGATCACTTGACTCCTTAATATGATCATTTTGATCATTTGCTCATCTTCTTTATCAAGAAATTTATTTGAAATTGATTTGTCTATTCGCTTTAAACGTACCATAGACTTTGTCCTTCTAGGACTTATTCTAATAGGAGCATTTGTAGTGAGAATATAGTTACTTTCTTTGGGTCATCAAATGTATCTTGCATGATTTGCAATATATTGAAGATGGATTATTTTTTATGAACTTCAAGTTCACATTGCTTTATTCGAGGATCTAGATGTAGAAATGATAATTCATTCCACGTAACATTTTCTCAAATGTTTATCATCTCTCCCCCTTATGTTAGAAAAACTAACTTGCTTCCTCAACTTTGGGAACTCATCTTTGTGCGTTATGGTGTTAATCAAAATATACACTGCACATCAATAATAATAAGATGGAATTATTTGGTTCCTGACCATGAACCGGTTGTGAGGGGAGAATGTAATATACTTTCGTGTGTAACGTATATCAAACTGATATAGATAACTTTATTCTCATAAACAATAATTTAGCTATTAAATGGAGGCACTCAATAAATTATTTTGCTAAACCAACTGTGATGTAAACCAACTTATCAAGATGAACTGTCTTGAATAGAAAATCTAAAAATTATGCTCTAAATTAAATTATTGAACAAGTTACCTCACAAATACTAGGTTACGGGTTAATAATAAACGCACATGTAATCATCTCATAGATGCATCTTTATAAGGTTTACATGGCAGGTGAATACGCTCATATTCACCTTTGATAAATTTCATAATTCAAGGGATTCAAAACCAATTTTAGTTGGTATAATAATCGCGAGAACAAGCAGCGTAAGAGAATTTGTAAAGAGCTTTCTAGTTCTTTAATATTTACCCATGTAAATTCTCTTTTATTTTTGCACATCATTCTTAAATTAATGGCTAAACCAATTATGCCAATTGGAGAAATTATCAATATTGATAAACTTTAGGTTTACACCATGACGTGTGCAATTATGAATAAACTCCAAGTTTATTATGATATGGGTTTTTATATCAATAAACTTCTACTTTATTGTGGTATTCTTTTGTTTGTGTAGTACAAACTGAAGAATAAAGCGGGTAACTTTTCACATACATATCACCCGCTATAAGTTGTAGTAATATAAGATATTAAATCTTTTCTTTATATATAGTCTCAATATAACCAATCTCTTTTGCGAATACTTTAGAAACTCAATAAGTTTCTTTGTGACTTACTAACACACCATACCTTATTGATAATTAATTTTATTTCTCCAAAGTAGTATAATTGGCTCTTCTAGAGCTTTCAATTAATTTTGTACTACCACATATTCATCAGCATCCATATAGTGAATATCTCTTTCAAGAAAAAAGTTATACAATTATGGTCATGGTCAAAATCATTATAGGCAAGATATGTTGCTTTTATTACTTTTGCCCTGTAATAATCACATTGCCATAATATTTTGGTATAATCATAATAGGTACGTGATCAATGACCATTCATGCCATAATAATGAAATTATTTTCTTGTTTTATCTCAAACCTCCTTTTAGAGGTGAGTGTGGTATATTCACTACCACTAGTACGTTCAAATTCTTCCAAGAATGAATATGTATTCATAAATCACATGTTGTCACATTCACATTATGAATGGACCATAATCATCTATGTGTTTTACAAAATCTCATGTCAAATTGATGACAAATATTATTTTCACATAGTGAAAGATTATTTTGAGAATTCTTATTCTTCTCATTACCACAATGATGACGATTATAATTTCATCTTTTACCACGTCCACATCCATTGATACCTTCACGGTAATAATTTTTTCTTTTTTCAGATTTATCACATACTGCTACCACATTCTCTTAAAGGAATGAGAATGAAGCAAAGTTAATGGGACGAGTTTCCACTTCTTTGCCCACAATCATATATGAATTTGATCATGGCAAGACATATAAATTTTACCACTTCGGGTGGTTATAATTTCTTACAAACTCCATTAGAGTTATAATCAAAATTTATTATCTTTACTTGTATTTAAAATCAAATTATAGAATTTCAAGAAGTCAAAAGAGAAAAATAAAGTAAAATACTTACTTTAAATCCAGAATTTAATCATGAAGGAAGTTCATGGAACAATTGGAAATCCTTATACTCAATCCCAAAGCTTCTACTCAATTGGTTAGAGTCTCGTGCTGATAACGTGTAATGAAATAATAAAAGAAGAAGAAGAGTATTGCAGAGAAAAGTAGGGAGAGAGAATTCTTATTAAATTTTGGGATGAATTACAATGGAATAGAACCCTCTATTTATATGGGAAAAGTGACTTAGTCACCAAGTAACAAACCCTAAAATCTCTATAAAATATAGACATTCACCTTAAATACAATTCTATTTAAAACAACTTCTTTGTATTTTTCATCCTAATGTTCAATATTTTTTTTTATTTACAATCTATTCGCATAATAAATGATGACTGATGCTTTGGAATTTTTACCTAATATATAGCCATTGATGCTTTTTGAATGGTAATTAAAAGAACCCAATAAGATTTCACTTTCGAACAATAACAACAACAACAATATACCCAGTATTATCCCACACTGTGGGGTCTGGAGAGGGTAGTGTGTACGCAGACCGTACCCCTACCTTGTGAGGATAGAGAGGTTGTTTCCAATAGATCCTCGGCTCAGGAAAGCATAAGCACCACATTAATAAAAATATAGACAAGAAGGGACAGTACCAAAAGGCCATATAAAAGAAGAATAAAAACAACAAGACAGTAAGGTGATCAACAATGAAAGAAAACAACGGTTAGGTATAAAAACCTACTACCAATAGAAAGCGAGGTTGTGTGCCAATATTACTTTTATGAACACTCTAGACTACCTACTCTACTACCCTAATACTCGACCTCCATACCTTCCTATCAAGGGTCATGTCCTCGGTCAGCTGAAGTTGTGCCATGTCTTGCCTAATCACCTCTCCCCACATCTTCTTTGGCCTACCTCTACCTCTCCGTAGGCCCTCCAATGCCAACCTCTCACACCTCCTCACCGGGGCGTTTGTGCTCCTCCTTCTCCTCCTCAGATGACCAAACCACCTAAGCCGTGCTTCCCACATCTTGTCCTCAATAGGGGCCACACCCACCTTGTTATGAATAACCTCATTTCTGATCCTATCTAACCTGGTGTGCCCACACATCCATCTCAACATCCTTATCTCTGCTATCTTCATCTTCTGGACATGAACGATCTTGACTAGCCAACACTCAGCCCCATACAACATCGTCGGTCTGACCACCACTCTATAGAACTTACCCTTAAGTTTCGGTGGCACCTTCTTATCACACAAAACACCTGAAACGAGTCTCCATTTCATCCATCCCGCCCCAATACGATGTGTGACATCTTCATCAATCTCCCCATCCCCCTGAATAATAGACCCAAGGTACTTAAAACTCCCTCTCCTCGGGATGACCTGCGAGTCCAGCCTCATCTCCCCTTCCCCTCCTTGAGTCTCGCCACTGAACTTACACTCCGAGTATTCTGTTTTGGTCCTGCTCAACCTGAAACCTTTAGATTCCAGGGTCTACCTCCATACCTCTAATTGCGAGTTCACACAGTCTTGTGTCTCATCAATCAATACAATATCATCTACAAATAGCATTCACCACGACACCTCCCCTTGGATGTGGCGCATCAGTACGTCCATCACCAGAGCAAACAAAAAGGGCTAAGTGCCGACCCCTGATGCAACCCCATCATAACCGAAAAATGGTCTGAGTCCCCACCCACCATCCTCACTCGGGTCTTTACTCCATCATACATGTCCTTAATCAACCTAACGTAGGCAACATGTACACCTCTAGCCTCCAAACATCTCTACAAAACCTCCCTCGGAACTTTATCGTACTCCTTCTCTAAGTCGATGAACACTATATGCAAGTCTTTCTTTCTCTCCCTATACTGCTCCATCAATCTCCTAACAAGGTGGATGGCTTCCGTAGTCGAACGCCCCGGCATAAACCCAAACTGGTTCTCGAAAATAGACACACTCCTCCTCACCCTTAGCTCTACCACTCTCTCCCAGACTTTCATAGTATGGCTAAGCAGCTTGATACCCCGATAGTTATTGCAATTTTTGATATCACCCTTGTTCCTGTATACAGGAACTATGGTGCTCCACCTCCACTCTTCAGGCATCTTTTTCGTTCTAAAAATAGCATTAAATAACCTAGTGAGCCACTCCAAGCCTGCCTTTCCCGCACTCTTCCAAAACTCCACCGGGATTTCATCCGGCCCGATCGCTTTGCCCCTGCTCATCTTACGCATAGCCTCCTCAACTTCATCAACTCTAATCCGCCTACAATACCCAAAGTCACAGCGACTCCCAGAGAGTTCCAAATCACCTAGTACAATGCTCTTGTCCCCCTCCTCATTCAAGAGACTATGGAAGTAGGTCTTCCATCTCCGACGTATAAGCCCCTCGTCCAACAAAACTCTACATTCTTAGTCCTTGATGCACTTCACTTGGTCCAAGTCACGTGCCTTCCTTTCTCGTGCCTTGGCTAACCTGAACAACCTCTTATCCCCACCTCGGCCCTCGAGTTCCTCATACAAATGACTAAAAGCTGCAGTCTTGGCCGCCATAATTGCTAGCTTTGCCTCTTTCTTAGCCAACTTATAATGCTCCCTATTCGCCCTCTTCTCCTCCTCGTATACACTTTCCACTAGCTTCAGATACACTGCTTTCTTGATTTTCACTTTTCCTTGTACCTCTCCATTCCACCACCTGTCTCCCTTGTGACCACCAGAGTGACCCTTTGAGACCCCTAATACCTCTCTCGCTGCTTCCCTAATGCACTGCGCAGACGTGGTCCACATAGCGCTTGCGTCCCCACTACTCCTCCAAGCCCCCATAGTCACCAACTTGACCCCCAACTCCTGCGCTTTAGCTTCCGTCAAGGCTCCCCACTTGATCCTATGTTGGCCATACATCGCCCTCTTCCTCCTCTTCCTCGTGATCTCAAGTTCCATGACCAGGAGCCTATGAAGGGTCGAGAGGTTCTCACTCGGGATGACCTTGTAATCCGTGCAAAGACCTCTATCGGACTTCCTGCAGAGTAAATAATCAATCTGAGTCTCGGCCACCGAGCTCCGGAAGGTGAGCAAGTGCTCCATCTTCTTCGAAAAACTCGAGTTTGTTATTACCAAATCAAATGCTCTAGCAAAGTCCAGCAGAGACGTTCCTCCTCCGTTTCTATCTCCAAAACCAAAGCCACCATGCACATCATCATACCCCCCAGACGTCGCTCCAATGTGGCAGTTGAAATCTCCTCCTATGAAAAACTTCTCGGTATGCGGGATACCACGCACCATCTCATCCAAATCCTCCCAGAAACTCCTCTTGACTTCCTCATCCAAGCCTGCTTGGGGTGCGTACGCACAGATTATGTTCAAAGTAAAACCTCCTACAACTAGCTTAATAGTCATCAGTCTTTTATTCATCCTCCTAACCTCCACCACTAGTTCACGGAGGTCCTTATCAACCAAGATACCTACCCCGTTCCTGCCCCCACCCTCCCAGAATACCAAAGTTTGAAACTACCCACATCTCGTGCCTTATCTCCTACCCACCTAGTCTCCTGTACGCAAGCTATATTAATCTTCCTTTTCTCGAGAATCTTCGCTAACTATACAGATTTTTCAGTCAAAGTTCCTATGTTCCAAGACCCCACTCTTACCCTAGTAGTTCCCTTAGCGCTCTTACCCGCCTTACTCCCTGTGCCCCATCCCCGCGCTGACACCTCCGAGGACAAGACCTTACCCTACCATCGTTCACCAAAACCACTATAATCTAGGAGTCACTACGCAAGCTCTATCCCGAAAATAAGCGACAAAAATAAAATGAATTATTGAAATATAATCTACTACTAAAGGTCATAAAACAGGTAAAGAAATAGAATAAAGGAACTAACGGGAACTATAATCTACAACTAAAGGTTAGAGAAACAGGTGAAGAGATAAAACAAAGGAACTAGAGGAACTATAATCTACAACTAAAGGACAGAAAAATAGGTGAAGAAATACAATACAAGAGCTAAAGGGGGCTATAATCCATAACTAAAGGTCACAAAAAAATGTGCAAAACTAAAATAGAACTACTAGGGGATATTTGAAATAAAGATTCAAAATATAAACAAGTAGGCAAAGCTATCACTAATGCGATAACTTTGACAATGCTAGGACAGATACTAACTAAAGATTTAAGAACAAAATAGGCAGGCAAGGAGATACAATTACGCCAAAATATTAAACAATTAAAATATCAAGATAAGAGAGGAATAATGGAACCTGGATTACAACCCTTGAAATTAACGAAAATCTGGCCGGCGGTGACGGATTGCGATGAGCTGGAGCAATACTCTATGTATTTCTTGTTCAAATAGGAAGAAGAAACTTCGAATATTTTTGTGCTTTTTCTGGAATTAGACCAACCAAGAAATCGACGAGAATTGATCGGAATCTGAATCGGAATCGGCTAAGAAACTGAAGCGAAGTTGTAATACCCAGCAAGAATGTAAAGCCTCTCTTCTAAAGAATATATCCAGCAATCTTCAGAACGGCGAAAGTAATCAACAAATGAATGTGATGTATTTGAAGCATCTCTTTTACAGAATATAACAAGTAATCGGCGGGAAGTAATCAACTAATAACTTTGAAGCTTTTCTCTTTACAGAATATCAAGAAATCAACAATCTTTATCTCTATACCAATGTATCAATGTACTGTATGTATTCTTGCCGGCGAATCTTTCTCGCAATATCGCCGGGGAGTTGACCAGTGATTTTGATCGGAGACCGCCAGAGATTTTTGGTTCGAGGTGAATAGAAGTGAATAAATAGATAAGAGAGAGAGAGAGAGAGAGGGAAATGTGGCTCTCGGCAGTGAAGAAACAGGATTGATCGGAGACGGCGACGCTTTCTGTGTAAAAAAACGGATTGATCGGAGAGAGAGAATTCACCTTTTAGCATTAATTAATAATAAAATTGACCATATTAACATTTACTATCTCTTCACAAAAATGGGGGGGGGGGGAGAGTGCAGAGGAATTGAAACATAATGGTAACTGGCGTGGTTTTAAAAGGTGATTAAACTATTTTTAGACACATAAAAATATGGATAAGCTAAGTTAGATGGATTTCTTTCTGTTCCTTGTCTTTCTTCTTTACAATTCAATGGATTTTTTTTAAAGATTTATTTCCATCATGTCCGTCGTACACTAAGCTATATTATTAAGATTATGCATAAAATTGAATAGATTTAGGAGTGAAATAATAAAAATTAAAATAATTGCTTGTAAATATATGCGAATACCTTAGCGGTACAAAAGTGCAAATAACTCAATAACTCGATATAGCGACAAAATTAAGTTTACTTACGTGATTTTCTTAGTCAAACTATGTCGGCGAAACAGATTTGTTCAGATTAATAATGTTTTTTTTAAGTTTATTTTGAAGACAATGATGGTTCATATGTAGGTCTTTGACACTGTAACGTATGGTCCAAATGTATTTACTCTTTTAAAAGTTTCAAAGAAATTTGTATGCTTGATCGCATGCATATAACAAATAAAGGTGTATTATCACTTTTAGCTCGCGCCAGAAATTATTTATATTCGATAGCCGAAAAAATATATAAATTTTTTATAATTTTTGTATATAATATACATAATGCATATATATATATACAAAAAATATACGTTTTTTCGGCTATTATTTCGAGAGCGACTATACAATGGCATTTTTCCATAAATCTATATTCTATATATCTATATAAAGCACGGACTTCACAAGGTTACATGGCATTTCCTAAGTCCAAGAAATTGATTTATCTTTCCTCTCATATTTTTGCTATTTTTCTTTCGCATCCTCTTTTTCTTTCTGACCAGTTAATATGTAAAAGGCCAAACATCATATTAATAAACGAACAGTCGTGTCTATTAGCAACCAAAAGTCTCTATGCTTAATTATCATTACTACTAAATCGAACAGTCATGTCTATTAACAACCGAAAGGCACTATGATTAATTCTCTAATACTACCACCATCTTAAAAGAAATTTTCATTCTGTCACGTACAAAACTCCAACATCGACGAAATCCAATTACATTCTCTTTCCCATTTTCCTTTTCCTTCCGGAAATGGTCATCCCAAGTAATTATAAATCACCGAAGAAATGCAGAGGTTTTCACCGATCCAACTATTTGCAAACAAAAAATTATGTAACTTCGAAAATTCGGTTTGTAGATCGTAGCCCAATTCTCCCGTTGGAAGATATCATATAAGTTGGTTCAAATCAGCAAACGAGATTCAAGCAAATCGCAGGATAAAGAAATATTAGAAAATTAGTTTGGTAGTCCTACTGGTATTTCCAAGTCCTTCCCGAATTTTCGAGAAGTGAGAACAATTAATGGTAGTGTTAGAGGTATTTGATCGCGGGGATATCAATAATTAATATGTGAAGAGCGTTTTCTTTGTTTTGTTATTTTATTTATATAATGTCATCTTTTAACCTGTGTAGAAATGTGCAAGGGAAACTATTTTCGAAAATTCGGCTACTCCAAGCAAGACAAAATTCATTTAATTTTTATTTTAAAAAAATTATAACAAAGACTTTAATTACCTCATAGATTCTTTAAATAATTTTACATAGCTTCCATGACTGCTAAAACGTGAACGAAAATTATGTAAATTTCAAAGAATGTTGTTTGGACAAGGATTTATTTATCTTTTCTCTGTTTTTGGATTTTTTTCTATTTATCTTAATTAAAAAAATCTCACCTACACAAATCACATGTCACATCTCTTCAACGACTACTCTTAAAAAATATCCTAACTACCACGCTTTTCATATCAATGTACCCCAAAATGTTTAATGTGTTATTTTATGACACCTTGATGTCCCCATGTATTCTTCTAAAAGTTTTTTTTTTTTGTTTTGGCATATATTTGATTGTGTTCGTATTATAGTATTTGATGTGATTGGCAGTCTTGCACCTGTGACTATTGGAATGATCGATTTGTTAGGCGTTTTGACTGACATATTTCGCAAGAGCGAGAAATATGAAGGCATGCACGTTCAAAGTAGGGTGCTAAAATATATTTTTATGCTTTTGTACAAACGACTTTTACGGTTCCATCTAAAATTTAAATTTGATAATTGCTCTCCAAATTATATTTGCTCTTAGATGGAAACTTTACCAGATTGCGTTGCTCTTGGGGAGCAAAAACACAGGTTAGATTAAAAAGTTTACAATTTATGGACTAATTTTATTATTTTTAAGAAATTGTATAAAATATATCTGAATTTTTGGTAATGAATCCCTGGAGCTTAGATGATGCTCAGATTAGTTTGGAAGTCCTAAAACATTGCGCAACAGTTCTAATATTCTTGTATGTTCATAGCTTAATATTATCTTAGACAAAATTTTAGGAATTGGCAAGGCACTTGTAGCATTAATTACTATGAGATGTAAAAATTTATTTCATTGGCGGTAATTATTCAGTTGCAAAGTATTTAATGAAACGTCAAAGAGTGCGAGAATTACTTTTTTTTTTTGTGGAAAGGCATAAGGGACGTGTCAAATAAAGTTTGAAAGCAACAAATCGATTTGGGAGGGATGTATTACCATTTACCAACACCTATATATATGAGCACAAGATTTTTCATGTTGAAGAAATTAATTGAGACAAATCTATGTGATGTCAATCTTCATCGACATGATGACTGCCACTTTTATATTTCCTTTTTTCTAGTCCAACTATCAGATAATAATTATTATTTTTAGGATTTAAACGAAATCAGTTTTGGATTTGATACTATGGAGAATTTGAGAGCTAATTGGAGAAAATATTTATAAACATATGCATATACATGAAAAAAAAATCCATTCTATTTCAACTAAATTTACAGTCAGATCATATTGTAAATTCATTTTTTCATTTCAATTGCGCGAAGCGCGTGCAAGTTAGCTAGTAATAAATAATATAAAAGCACTTACATTGAACGTGTTCACCACTTTACGTTATCTAGAGTTCTTTCGGTTTATTTTATAAAATTAAAAAAAAAAGAGTACTTTTCAGTTTCATGCCTTGTCATAAAAAGTAAAAACAAAACTAGATTTATATTGGTGAATGATTCAAACTATTTAAGTTAGTAATTAATTGGTCTTACCCTTTGGATTGAACTTCTTGCTTTGAGCTGTTGAATTATTTGGCTTAACAAAAGTGAGTTATAATTTTGAGGGATAATGTCAAACTTCGTGAATCTGCTCACTTCCATCACTCGTGTAACGACCCGACCGATCGTTTCGAGAGTTGTAGTCCCGTTCTCCTTTTTCTGCTCATTTTTGTGTTTCACTGTTGTTTTATGACTTATAGGGTTAGACGTGATCATTTAAAGGAAAGACACGTGGAACCCAAGACGGGGATGACCGAACGCAGTCATTCCGCTTGTCACCGGAAGGGATAACGTTCATAAAGGTGTATTAAATGCTCTGCGCCCGGCAGCATTAAGAGCGGCGGCCCGTCACAGAGAATTTGACATTTATGTTCACCGTTACAGCTTCATCAATGACCCTCATAATTGACATTAAAGGAGGGCACGATCCTAGGACCTCCTTCCCTAGACATAACTATAAATAGTGAGCCCAGTTATCATTGTAAAGGACACAGATTTTCTGGCTAAACTTACATTACATTCTATACAAAGCTTAATACAATCTTACTTTCTTGCTTTTTGATCTCATCATTGCTGTGCCCGGAAACCTTATTCCCGGAACTGTCATCTATTGTTTCACCTAAATTTTAAGGCTAAGTATTGTACATTTCTTCAATTATTGCATTATTTCAGGATCAAATTAGTTCACTTGTCTAGAACTGTCGTATAAATTCAACTGTACCATTTTACGGGTAAAATGTTTAGCATCCACCGTGGGGCCTAGACAGTTGTGCAATTAAATTGATCCTTACCTTTTTTACTAACGTGATTTGATTATTTTGTCTTAGAAAAAATCACAAAAAATGACAGATAACACTATTAACAACACGCATAACCCTGAAATTCGAGGGGATCAGCCTCATTTCGAGGATTCAATCAGTGACACCCGCATTGAGGGGAATGACACCATGCCGGTGCATGACAGACAGTACCCTCGACAGGTTCAAGAGATAATTCCCGATGATACTGATGAGGAGCATGTCGTGGATCGGTGAGGGTCCTGCAAGAGCAACATGCGATCATTCTAGGCCATCTCACGAAGAAGGATAAGGTGATGACAGAGTTGAAGCAGGCACTATCGGGGGCTTTGAATAATGCAAACAGACGAGATCCAATTCCTCCCGGTGTTCCCGCAAACTAAACAATGCAGAGAGTCGACAACAACACTCCCAGGGGTGAAGTTGGCTCCGACGGGGCAGGGGAAGCGAATCCGGTCTCAACAACGAGAATGACACATTCAAGAATGAACTTTTACTATTTATGAGGGAAGTAAAAGCCCGCATGGACCAAATCCCGGGCGCGCCACCAGTATTGAAAGGCCTGGACTCGAAGAAGTATACTCAATTACCGTACAAGCCGAGTGCGATACTAGAACTAATCCCGAAACGGTTCAAAATGCCTGAAGTGCCAAAGTATGACGGGACTTCAGACCCACAAGAGCATATTACCACCTACACAATGACGGTAAAATAAAATGATTTAGCTCCTCACGAAATTGAATCTGTGTTGCTAAAGAAATTTGGAGAAATTCTCATGGGGGGAGCTCTAACGTGGTATTCATTATTACCCGAGCATTCCATATATTCCTTTGAGATGCTCGCGGATTCTTTCATCAAGGCTTATGCCGGGGCCAGAAAAGTACAAGCCTGGAAGACCGACATATTTAGGATTGCACAGGGAGAATCCGAATTGTTACGAGAGTTCGTTACCCGATTCCAAAAAGAAAGAATGCTGCTCCCGGTTGTCCCAGATGAATGGGTAGCTGAAGCATTCACCAAAAGATTGAATCCGATAAGCTCAGTTGCTTCCCGGAAGCTGCGGGAGAGCCTGCTTGAGTTTCAGAAAACAACTTGGGCAGATGTCCACAACCGGTACAAGTGAAAGACAAGGATTGAAGATGACCAGGTTGGTTCTTCATAATCGCTCAAAGGACGGGAGAAGAGCAGAGAAAAATCAAAGGATGACTACGATGCGGACATACGGACTTCGAGGGGTCGGTTTTTGCCTTACGAGCAGACCGAAGGCTGTGGCAGAAACTTCCAGGCAGCAAATCAGTTCACTGTTGACAGATGGACCGATTGTGGTCGAAACAATAGATCACTTCAAGATAAAGAGACGTCGGGGTCTCGGGATCCTTCTTACCCCAAGTTATCGGAATATAACTTCAACGTTAGTATAGTGGAGTTGGTATCAGCCATGAGAAACATTAAAGAGGCACGATTCCCGAGACCTATGAGATCCGATTCCAGGCAGAGGGCTCCCAACCTTTAGTGTGAATACCATGGGACGAACGGCTACCGAATAGGGGACTGCCGACACCTCCGAGAAGAGATGGAAACACTATTGAAGAATGGTCACCTCAGAGAATTCTTGAGTGACCGAGCTAAGAATAATTATGGTCGTAAGAGAGACAACGCGGAACCTTCGAAAGCAGGAGAAGAACCTCCACGCCAAATGATCAATATGATATTCGTAGGGAATGAGATTAATGGGGTCACCTTTTCGGCAGCGAAGAAGACGAAAGTATCAATAACGCATAGTAAAAGACTCCAGGCAGACGATATCACTTTCACGGAGGAGGACGCAGACGGATTGTTGTTACCACACAACGATGCACTAGTAATTTCTTTAAATGTGTTGGATTTTAATATTTAGCGTGTTCTAGTGGATCCAGGAAGTTCGGCTAATATCATACAATGGAGAGTATTGGAGCAATCTAAACTCACCAAAAGCATTATTCCGGCAACAAAGCTCCTCGCTGGATTCAACCTTGCAAGCGTGACGACTCGGATAGAGATTTTGCTGCTCACGAACACTGAAGGAGTAATGAAAACAACTCTCTTCGAAGTAGTAGATGGTGACATGGGATACAATATCATCCTGGGAAGGCTATGGTTACACGAGATGAAAGTTGTACCCTCAACATAACACCAATTGCTGAAGTTTCCAACGCCCGAAGGAATCAAGCAGATAAGAGGTGATCAACCGGCAGCAAGGGAGATGAATGTAATTTCGGTTTCCAGTAGAAAAGGTAAGGAGCACACGACATAGCAATTACAGGAACCGGCACCTACTCCCGAGCTAGAAGAAGTTAGCCCGGGAGCAGAGTCGTTGTTGTTACCCAATTTTGCCCTCATATTTTTTAAATAGTATATATAATTTCAAAATATCGTTTGAATCATTACTTAATTTACAAAGAGTTATACAAGTATTTTCTATAATGTTTCATAATTTGTAGAGCTTTAAAATCAATTTTTCTTGCATTTAAGTTACCTGAATATGTATTAATTACCCCTTAAATTATTTTGTGATGATTTAACCATCCAAATCTATTATTTGCATCCACATATATCCTTCACAATATTTTCATATAATTATATTGGCTATTCACATAATTTTGCAATAATAGCCTATATGCTATGCATAATTATATTTTTTACATTATTCGTGCCAAATAGAATTTTTATATTTTTATGATGTTAATTTATTGTTTTTGAAGCATCTCACTACTTAAATAATATTTTATTATCTATTAATTAATTTTTATAATTTTATTTTAATGAATTTCGTGTATTTTAGAAGCCCAAATCAAACCACCTCTTCATCTAACCTGGTCGCGACCCGTCTCACGACCCGCCCCGCTTCCTCTTTAATCCTAGCCGTTGATCTTAAATGATCAACAGCCCACAACAACCTTTGCTATTTCCTTATAACCCTCGCCCCAAACCCTAGAGACAAATCGCTCATTCCGCCGACCCTTGAATCTCTCGAACCTTCCCCTCTTCTCTGAAACCCTAATAGCTGCCATCTTTAACTCTCTCCGATTCCTACCCCAAAATGGAATCAATCGATGATTCCCTTACCTTATATGTTCTGTCATCTGGTTACTTGCACAATTATGGCAATACCTAGTCCTTTTCTATTTTTGGCAAATACCAGGCCTTGGGTTATGAACAACCGTCCTCAATCTTCGAGACTTAGCCGGTATTTCATCTATATACACTTACCACCGGGTTGTATGGGTCCGTTTTACCAAATTCCTTGGCCAATCTTTGATTTCCATCGAACTACGGTTTTAAATTTTAATTTTTTTTCTTTACTGGTTCTATTATCGACTGCATGTGATTTCCTTTCCTTATTTTGTGTGTGATTAATTATTTTTCATGTTTACTCGCTTGATTCCACCACTATATAAATCTCTCCCCTAATCCCCTTTAAGGAACCAGAATCACTGTTATTCTCTCATACTCTCATTCACTCGATACTATTCTGAAACTATTGCTCTTGGCCGGCTGAAAGCCAAGGCCATCGAAATCTTCTCTATTAACCTTCCTAGTGCGAGCAATGCTCGGGGCTCACTGAAGCTCCTGTGAACTCTAACGCATTAGGATTTGGGTTTTTTTTTTGCTGTTCTGTTTCTGTCATTACTGAGATTCTGGGTACTCACCCTTTTTGTTCGTTTATCTTTGCAACTGGTCAGCATTCTTGACTCTCACAACCTTCATCGTTATTCCTTTACTTGCTTATGTGTGTACTCTGTATGCTAATGCTGGTTGAACTTTTAGACAAACATGCCTTAAGTTTCTCTGTTATTTATGAACTTGCAGTATTATATTATTGTGTGCTTTTCTATAATTCTACTATCTCAATGATGTCCTGTAAGTTACATGACCTCTAGTATCGAACTTGAATGGTTTCAACATGCGTAGTAGACTTCCACCACTATATAAACCCCTCCCCTAATCCCCTTTTAAGGAACCAGAATCACTATTATTTTCTCATACTTTCATTCACTCGATACTATTCTGAAACTATTGCTCTTGGCCGGCTGAAAGCCAAGGCCATCGAAATCTTCTCTATTAACCTTCCTAGTGCGAGCAATGCTCGGGGCTCACTGAAGCTCCTGTGAACTCTAACGCATTAGGATTTGGGTTTTTTTTTTGCTGTTCTGTTTCTGTCATTACTGAGATTCTGGGTACTCACCCTTTTTGGTCGTTTATCTTCACAACTAGTCAGCATTCTTGACTCCAATAGCCTTCATCGTTATTCCTTTACTTGCTTATGTGTGTACTCTGTATGCCAATGCTAGTTGAACTTTTAGACAAACATGCCTTAAGTTTCTCTGTTATTTATGAACTTGCAGTATTATATTATTGTGTGCTTTTCTATAAATCTACTATCTCAATGATGTCCTGTAAGTTACATGACCTCTAGTATCGAACTTGAATGGTTTCAACATGCGTAGTAGACTTTCACTCTGCATATTTGATTCGAATTGTTTCTGGCCCTCTTAAGTTTTACCTTACTGACCATTGTCATACTAGCCTAAATGTCATGTCATGTGCTCACACTTATACCTTAATGTCATATTCTGTGATTGTTATAAGTTCATATTTGTGCCTTAATTTCATGTTTGCTCAGATTCTGCTTTAATGTATCTCTTCCTCTTGAACCCTTTAAGAATAATCTATTATAATTGACATGTTCTTTTACCTACATTGAGTTTTTTAGAGTCTTTGTGCTATAGTAATGCCCATCATGTTAGGTCTCATGTTCAACTAAGTGATATGCTGCCAACTATTCTTAACTATGTCCATTAGCTTGTTGCTATGTTGTTGATGACCATACTCTCATCAGGCTCTCATGTTAAAACATTCATGTGAAAACTGCCTCTCAGTTGTTCCAGTCTATGAATTTGCTAGATTCTCATGTTAATTGTGTGAAATCCTTTGGGATAATTCTGGACTATGCTTTGTTTTAAAATTCTATTTGAAGTAGTTTGTTAGCTTATGATGTTCAATCTTGTCACTTTAAAACCTAGCATGAGCCCATTTTATGTATGTCTTCTGTATTTTCCAAAGTTTCATGTGATCCTGCTTATATGTTTTGGTTAGAACTGTTTGTTACTTACAACTTTCAGAATTAAGTGTGAAAAGGTATTTAATGAATTCCCAGAGTGGTTGTCACTTGCATGGTTAAGTCTGGCATCAGTAGGTAAGTCATGCATCTTGGGCCTGCTGGTCATGTGAAGAGTGAGGATTATTGAAGGCCCAGGTAGTGTTGGGTTGTTTTGTTTGGGTCTATTTCTAGTCCTGTAGTTATTCTTTATGTAATGTTTGTATGTGTATTCATTATCCGGTTCTGTAATAATTTGTAAACTAAACAATTAGGGAATTAGTAAAAAGGGGAAATGGGTATGCTTTATTCTTGCATAAAAGGGTAGAGAACATGTCTATAGGGTCTATGTGCTCTATTTGTTGTTTTGTTTATAATGCTTTATTTATGCACACTGATAGACATCATGCCTATAGGAGTCACGCACACACTTCACTTAACTTGTCAAAATATATTAGTTCCAGTATTTGCCATACCTGTTCCCATGTCTACTATTCAACACTCTTAGATAACATGTCTATAGGGCGCAGCAATGCAATATTTTTACTTACCTAGATACCATGCCTATAGGACATTGACATCTGCCTAAGAAAGATGTTTATAAAATCAGCACTAGTAATCTGGTAATTCATATCACTTTACTGCCTCATCACATAAACAATTCAAAATCATGCCTATAGGACTTGCGATGCTTTAACTGGCCTATACGCTGCAATACTATATGGATAATATTAATCAAACTTATATAGGAACCGTGCCTATAGGATTTAACAACCCAAAATATGTTTTAATTCTTAAATCGTCTACTGTATAACCAGAAATCTGCCTGCGTGCATTTGTTGGTATGTGTGGAGGCTAACTTAGGCCTTTAGTTGTCTTTACGTGAAGTCCTATCTATTTTGAATGTCGCTTAGTTTTATTATTTTTTTAGCAACCTAAGTAAAGTCTAGAACCACCCAAATAGTAGGTCCAAAGCCTCCTGGACCATAGACATGGGACGAGTAGTGCACGCATAGGACACAATTTAGAACTTAAGTAGAACGCTTTTAAGTAAACAACGTCAACATAGTAATTGGGTAGCAGGACATGATAGTCTGAGCCCGCTGAATAATATGAGCAACCCCTACCTAAAGGGAGTTACGAAGTATTATTCATGTTGTACGGGGTGATCCTTTAAGCTAAAAAACTTAGGACCCTCCTTTCCTTCATATACTTGGCATTTACATTTAGTCATTTAACATAGACCAATGCATTTGTAATCATTTAGGATCTGTACCAATTCTTAATGTGTTATGATAAGACTCTTCGACTTCTATACCTCCCTTTATTTATGTGATCATCTTTCCTAATTATAATCCACATAATCTTAAGTTCGGCCGGGACCCATAGTTGTGGACCTCGAAGAGTGCCTAACACCTTCTCTTTGAGGTAATTTGAGCCCTTACCCGATCTTTTGTGACACAGACTAGTTAAAACAGAGTTATTTGCAAACAGGGACCCTAACGCACCTTAAAAATCGTTAGGTGGCGACTCTTCTCTTTTAGTACCTCATTTAAAAGAGTTGTCACATGTCGAGGCCCGCTTTCGCGAGAAAATGGGGCGCGACAGCATGGCGACTCTGCTGGGGACTACGCTTAGGCTCTTACCCCAATGAACTTGACTTATGTGGATTACTCTCTTGTTCTTTATTTGTTCTAAAACTGCTGCTACATGCACATCCCTTCCCTTCTTCACCTTTATTTGCTTGAATTTGCTATGACATGCACACCCCTTCCCCTATTAGCCTTTATCTGTTTAAATCTGCTATGACATGCACATCCCTTCCCCATTCACCATTATAACCACCCTTTATCTCTTTTCATCCTGTCTAAAACTGCTATATCATGTCTTTCATATCCCTACTTCCTGCTTTATTACATTCCCGCATATATTTTTATGAACTAAACTGACTTCTTCCTTTTGTCTTTCTTCTCTATTCTTTCCATGTTTACTTTTGCTATCCAATTTACTGCTTTATATCATGCAGATATTTGGCAACGTGTTATTATCTCTATATAAAGAATGATCAACATCATACTCAACTCGTGCCAATTATCAACATAGCGGCGCTTGATGAGCGTCCACAATCTTCCAAAAATTACCCTTTTTAAATTGGAAAGGCTTATTTGCGGTAGACTAGTCGATCAGCGGTGCAATCGACGGTCTCATGCCTTTCCCTCTCAAGTTGTCCACTTGGGAGTACCAGTCTAGACCATTCTAAAAACCCAACTCCAGCTTGAGATGTACATGCATCATGCTAAACCTAGTATGGGCTGAAGCGTTATCAACGTAACAACTCGCTAAGATAAACCTTGTCCAAAGTCCGCCGGAATTTCCACAATCCCAATAGACACTATCATATTATGTGTATTACTTGTAGAAAATACGCCAACGTGTTGATCATTATTGCATAAGTAGTCAAATTTGGAGGGGGAAAGGGCTAAACTTTGTTGGCTTGAAGAAAATGAAGCATGAAGTCCCCAGGTTCGGTATGGTCCAAAACATCCCACCGTTGCTACTTGACTGGTGGAAAGACCTTGCACCTTGCGACAAGAATCATGTGAGAAGAGTTTTGGGTGACCTGCCATCCTTGCTAAACATTTGACCAAATAGGGCACTAATTAAGGCTGCTACCATGTTCTGGGACGAGAAAAGAGCCGTTTTTTGATTCGGCAATATAGAAAATGACTCCTCTCCTAGAAGAAATAGGAGGCTTCGCTAAGTTGCCATGGGATAGTCCGTAATTACTGGTACCAGAGACTCACACTCCTCGCGGTTTTCTAAAGATGTTGAGTTTTAAGGAAAATGACGAGCTGCTCTGTTTTAAAAAGTCATACATCCCTTTTGAATTTCTTTATGAGCATTACGGGCATAGCAAGTCATATCGTCTTCATCATGAGGAACTTGCCATTACTTCATTGGATTGGACACGCTGTCGGGTTTATATGTTCATCGTCTGCTTCTTGGGGTTGTTGATATTTCCAATGAAATGGGGAAGGATTCATACTCGCTTATCCATGGTCGCCAGGACTTTGATGGAGGGCATCAAAGGACAAACTTATACTATCATCACTATGATATTAGCTGAGATGTACCGCGCTCTAGATCGGTGCAAGCAGCGATTTGGACACTTTAAGGGTTGTAATTTGTTACTACAAGTCTGGCTGCTGGAACACTTTCAGAGAGGAGAGTATCGTCAAGAGCTTCTGCGACGACCGTTGAATGACTACATAGCTTACTATAACCCAAAGAAAATGACGTTTATCCTAGACAGGTTTGCACAACCGGGAAATATTATAAGTTGGGTGACAATCATGCCTGCTTGACAAAGCCTTTTTCATTCAGTCTCCCAATAAGCGTTTTTTCAGCAATCTGACGGACGAGCAGGTACATTGGATGTTCGAGTAGTTTCCTAGCAGTGAGTTCATCATCAATCAAGAGGGACTACTCATATGGTACTAATCAGGTTGCGAGGCATATATCCTTATGCTCCCATAAGGGTAATGAGGCAAGCGGGGAGAAAACAGGTCATACCTCAGGTTTCCAACATAGTCCAGTACAAGGAAGATTTCAAAAGAGACGTCATTCCATTCAAGTTCGAGGCACAACATATGTGGAACCAAAAGGTCATTGTGGAAAAAGAAATCATTGAGCCAGACAGGTATCATGCTAGACATATGTACTACTATCTATCATGGTTGGAGGATGACATAGCGGGAGACATCCATCCGGGAGTCAATTTGAAGGATAGGATCATAGATAAAGTAGCTGAAGAACATGTTAAGTATAGAAGGCTACGCAAAAGGGTGTTCGAGTCTGAAGCTAAACATCTGGAATAGCACAAAGTGAACATAGAAGCGATAAAAGAATGGAAGGATATTTCCACTAAGTCAACAGAAAGATTGGAATACTTGGAACAAGGATTGATGGAGCTCAGGGGAAAGATGAGAAAGAGACTCTCAAATTGTCAAGACACAGATGGCAGTGAAGGAGGACATCTAGCAAAAGCCTACTTACTGTTGGATATGTGCGATCTGGGAAACATGATTGATGGGGTCAAAAGAGCTAAGCACAGAGACTAGGAAATGATGTTCTTTACAGCTTTCTAGCTTAGCTTTAGATTTCGATTGTAATAAGGCTAAATGCCATTAGTAATTTTATTATTGTCGATTTAGTAATGGGTTGACTCATTTTGTCATTAATGAAATGACGCAAATATTGGAATCAATTTTCTCCAAGTCTACGTGTCACTTAGGCCTACCTCGGGCACAATGAGATCCCCAAATTAGGACGCGAATTATTGCATGACTTTGTGAAACATGTTTTAATATCCCAATCACTCTTTTAATATTCCTTACTGACTTGGTTACCTTTTGCCTTTTCTTTTCTTTTGATTATTCTCATTTCCAAAGGTTGGTTCGTGCATATTGGAATCATCAATATATCACACTAGATCCAGAGGTCCTCCACCACCTCCTCCACCAAGCGATCCTAAAGGCAAAAGTAAAGGGAAAGGGAAAATGGATGATTTGAGTGGTATCAGGAAAGACAATGCTACCATAGCGGAAAATGTTGAAACTTCAAATGGCCGAAATACTCCGGCACATAATGAATTGGTCTTTTGTCTGGAACAGAAAATCTTGAAAATACAAGGCGAGCTTGAGCGGGTCCGAAATTTGGCAAACCTCTCCCTCACTCTCAATGTCCCCGACATTAACCAACAAAACCTGACTACCCAGAACCAAACACCACAGCAAAACACAAACCCACCACCAAATCCACCCGCATCACACCAGTATCCCGCACCTCCCCAGAACCCTAACCCACCACCAGTGCCGACTCCTCCACAACACCACCATCATTCAACTCAATACCCACAAACCACTACTTATCAAAATGCGCCACAACCTACTGCTGATCCCCAAAACTCAACCAATGACTACCATTATACCCAAGTACCAGGAATCCATCAAAGCAATCCGATATATGTGGAAACTTTACCTCACACCCCACAACAAATCCTATACATACCTAAATCAACTAAGAAGGACCTGCTCATTAAGAACATGGTGGAGTAACTCAAGAAGCTCACCGGTTGTGTTTAGAGTGTCGAGGGTAGTAAAGGTGTTGAAGGTCTAAACTATGAGGACCTGTGTATTCATCCGGATGTGGAATTGCCGGAGGGTTAAAAACCTCCCAAGTTCGAAATGTTCGATGGAACTGGTGATCCGAAAGTGCATCCGAGAATGTATTGTGACAAGCTCCTAGGAGTAGGAAATAATGAACAAATACGCATGAAACTATTCATGCGGAGCCTCACAGGAGAAACCTTGTCTTTGTATATCAGTCAAAATCCAAAGAAGTGGGTTAGTTGGGTAAGTATGGCATCAGACTTCATGGATAGATTCAGGTTCAACACAGAAAATGCGCCAGGCATTTTCTACATTCAAAACCTTAAGAAGAAGCCGATAGAAACCTTCTGCGAGTATGCTACTCGTTGGAGATCAGAAGCCACGAAAGTAAGGCCAGCACTTGAAGAAAAACAAATGAACGAGTTCTTTGTTAGGGCTCAACACCCGCAGTATTACGAAAGGTTAATGGTTATTGAAAATTACAAATTTTCCGACATCATCATGCTAGGAGAAAGAATAGAAGAAGGAATTAAGAATGGGATGGTGACCAATTTCGAGACAGTGCAGGCCACAAACAAAGCCTTGCAATCAGGAGGCATTTCAAAGAAGAAAGAAATAGGTGCCTTGATGGTGGTACAGGGTCCTAAGTCTCCTCTCACATAACAAAACACCTCCACCCACATACCAACCTTCACCCCCCCAGATACCAACAGCCCGCTACCACCTACCATGCCTATAATACTCAATCTACATATTACCATTCACCACCACCCACCCGCCAAAACTACCAGAAGCCACGACCAAATTTTGTCCGCAGACCACTAAAACAATACGCCCCAATTGATGAACCCATAGACTAACTGTACGAGAGACTAAAGGGCACTGGTTATGTTACTTCCATCCCTGCTGTTGTTATGGAGAATTCCTCCCAGTGGATCAACCCCAACAAAACATGTGCCTATCATTTAGGCATGAAGGGTCATACCATCGATGAATGCCGCACACTAAAAGATAAGATTCAGACGCTAATCGATACTAAGGTCATACAGGCAAAGGAGGCTACACCAAATGTTCGTAATAATCCTCTCCCGGATCATAGAGGTGAGGGAGTAAATGTGATAGAGACTGACGATGAATGGGATCATGAGGGGTCTATCGGACTCATTCGAGAGGGAGATGATCCTAAAACGTCTCCAGTCACCCTCACACCAGTTGTGGTACAAACCCAGGCGCCATTTGAAGTTGAGGTATATACACCCTTCACTGTGATGGTAGCTCCCACGCCAACCTACAAGTCTGATGCCATCCCATGGGATTATGTTGCGGAAGCAAGGAGAAAGGGAAAAGCAAAAATGGAGGAAACAACTGCGGCACAAGGTATGAGGGGGAATAAGCAAGGAGGTTGCATCTAAGCCACCTGTTGTCGAGACTGGCACTGATGATCTTTTGAGAAAGGTACAAGCGAGAGAGTACTCTGTTGTTGACCACTTGAACAAAACCACCGCTCAGATATCCATCTTGTCGCTGCTGCAAAACTCGGACGCACACAGGAATGCTTTAATGAGGGTGTTAAGTGAAGCTTATGTACCCACCAACATCGCTAGTGGGGAGATGGCTAACATGGTCGGACAAATATTGGAGAGCCACAAAATCACTTTTCATGAAGATGAATTACCACCAGAAGGGGTAAGTCACAACAGAGCGTTACACATCACGGTGCAGTTTGAGGATAAGTTCATCGCCAGGGTCCTGATAGATGGAGGCTCAAGTCTCAACATATGCCCACTGACTACCCTGAAGAGACTGGGTAAAGGCCTGCACGAGATACGGATGGGAAGCATGAATGTGAAGGCATTTGATGGATCTCAGAGAGCCACCATTGGAGAAATCAATCTTAGCCTACAGATGGGCCCGACTTGGTTTGATGTCGAGTTCCAAGTGCTAGACATATCTTCTACCTAAAATCTATTGTTGGGACGACCCTGGATACATGCCGCTGGGGTAGTGGCATCGACTCTGCATCAGGTTGTGAAGTTTGAGTGGAATCAGCAGGAGGTGGTCATCTACGGAGATGGAAGTAACCCAATCTACATCAATCAGACTGTGCCGATCATCGAAAATAGAAAAAAGCTGGGTTGAGAAACATACCATCGCATTGAACGAGTCAACGCAATTGAAAAGGACTGATGGTGGAGCAACAATATAAAAAGCATACTGCTATGGATGGGGTACGAACTCGGTAAGGGCCTCGGCAAAAATCTTCAAGGGATCACTAAACCCGTACAACCACAGCGTCATGGCATGACTATTGGACTCGGATATGAATACATGTGGCAGGAATACCAGGATTGGTCACCACCATGGTGTGCTTCTTATTATCCACTGGAACAACCGGTACCATCTCTGCACCAAACATTCCATTAAGTTGACATGATGTGGGGTTCTGGGGAAGATGAAGTTTTAGCTAGCATGGGGAAGCTGTTTCTAAATGAAAAAGATATGGACTGCAGTGCAATAGTTGAGGAGGAGGAGGAATACCCTACTATTCAAACCATAGAGAAAGGAGTTGTTGTCAAGAACTGGACCGCTACACCATCCGGGGCCCGTCGAGTTCCTGGGTAGTCTGGCAAAATATGCATGAATTACTTTTAAAAAAATAGTTTTAAGCATTTGAGATATTTTTCAGTATTTGTTTTTGAAATAATTGCTCGAGCCATCGAGCTGCACTTGTTGACGTTTTAAAGATTTTATTAATGCATTACCGCTTTTCGTATTTATTATTATTTTATATTTTTCTTTTCAGTATTATTATTACCTATCCCGATGAACCTGCAACTGTGACATGTAATGAGATAAGCATAATGATTTAAAGGATCTGGAAGATGATATAAACCTGAGGAAATTGTCAGTGAAGTAGAAAACTTTGAATATAAACCAAAGTCTAATTTGGAGGAAACTGAGGCCAATAACTTAGGGGATTCTGAAACGGTCAAGGAAATATGTATAAGCATTCATCTATCACCGTTAGAGAAGGAAGAGTACATCAGATTCCTAAAAGAGTATAAAGATATCTTTGCGTGGTCCTACGACGATATGATTGGTTTAAGCACATCCATAGTGGCTCACAAGCTACCCACTAATCCCATGTGTTCATCGGTAAAGCAGAAGCTCAAAACGTTCAAGATGGATATGAGTTTGAAGATAAAAGAAGAGGTCACCAAGCAAATCAAAGCCAAGGTTCTCCGAGTGGTCGAATATCCGACTTGGTTGGCCAACATTGTGCCAGTTCCGAAGAAAGATGGGAAAGTTAGAGTATGTTTCAATTACCGAGATCTAAACAGAGCAAGTCCCAAAGATGATTTACTGTTGCCAAACATACACATACTGATTGACAATTGTGTCAAGTATGAGCTCCAAACCTTTGTGGATTGCTTCGCAGGATACCATCAGATTTGGATGGATGAAGAGGATGCCGAAAATACAGCCTTCATCACACCATGGGGGATATACTGTTACAAAATGATGCCATTTGGTCTGAAAAATGCTGGAGCCGCCTTCACGAGAGCCATGATAACCATCTTCCACGACATGATACATAAGAAAATAGAGGTGTACGTGGATGATGTTATCATCAAATCTAAAAGGAGTTCGGATCACATTGCAGATTTGAAGAAATTTTTCGACCGACTTCGAAAATACAATTTGAAGTTGAACCCTGCAAAATGTGCCTTCGGAGTCCCTGCTGGAAAGTTGTTAGGATTCATCGTCAGTCGCCGAGGGATTGAAAACCCATCAAAAGTCAAAGCTATCCAATACTTGCCACCTCCAAAGAATAAGAAAGATGTGATGAGTTTTTTAGGGCGCCTCAATTACATCAGCCACTTCATAGCACAATCAACGGTGATATATGAGCCAATCTTTAAAATGCTAAGGAAAGATGCTGCAACAAGCTGTACTGAAGAATGCTAGAAAACCTTCGACAAAATCAAGGAGTATTTATCTAAACCGCCCGTTCTATTTCCACCAGAACCAGGAAGACCTCTGCTGCTTTATTTGTCCGTATTAGATGGGGCTTTTGGTTGTATTTTGGGACAACATGATGAAACTGGAAGAAAGGAGCAAGCAATATATTATCTGAGCAAGAAATTCACGCTTTATGAAGCCCGGTACTCTTTGCTGGAACGCACCTGCTGTGCTTTGACATGGATAGCTCAGAAGTTGAGGCATTATTTTTGTGCATACACTATAGATCTCATATCAAGGATGGATCCGCTAAAATACATCTTTCAGAAACCCATGCCTACGGGTAAGTTAGCATAATGGAAAATATTGCTAAGTGAGTTCGATATCGTCTATGTGACTCAAAACGCAGTCAAGGGGCAAGCATTGGCGGATCATCTTTCAGAAAATCTCGTAGACAGAGAATACGAACCATTGAAAACGTATTTCCCCGACGATGAGGTGTCATTTGTAGGAGAAGATATCACCGAGGCATATGATGGTTGGAGGATGTTTCTTCGACGAAGCAGCAAACTTCAAAGGAGTAGGTATCAGAGCTGTCTTAGTATCAGAAACCGACCAACACTATCCGGTATCCGCAAAACTCAGGTTTCCATGCACCAACAATATGGCGGAGTATGAGGCCTGCATCTTGGGACTCAGGTTGGCCATTGACATGAACGTTCAGGAGCTACTGGCAATCGAAAATTCAGATCTTTTGGTACACCACTTTCTAGGGGAATGGGCTATGAAGAACACCAAAATATTGCCGTATTTGCACTGTGTACAAGAGCTGATCAAGAGGTTCACAAAGATAGAATTCAAACATATTCCGAGGATCCAGAATGAGATTGCAGATGCGTTAGCCACTTTGTCTTCCATGATACAACACCCAAACAAGAATTTCATTGATCCTATCCTAATAGGAATTTATAAGCAACCATCTTATTATGCGCTCATGTTGAAGAAGAGATTGACGGAAATCTGTGGTTCCACGATATCAAGAAGTACCTGGAAAAGGGAGAATACCTAGAGACTACTACCCGTACCCAGAAGCGCACGCTTCGAAGATTAGCCAACCATTTCTTTCAAAGCGGAGGAATTCTATATAGAAGGACTCCTGACCTGGGATTACTACAATGTGTCGATGCCAAAGAGGCAACCAGATTGCTCGAGGAAATACATGACGGAACCTGTGGACCACATATGAATGGTTTCATCTTAGCCAAGAAGTTACTGAGAGTAAGGTATTTCTGGATAACTATGGAAACAGACTGCATCAAATATGTTCAGAAGTACCACCAATTCCAGATACATGCTGACATGATACGAGTACCACCCAATGAACTCAATACAACAAGTTCACCCTGGCCTTTCTCTGCTTGGGGTATGGATGTCATCGGCCCAATCGAACCCGCTGCTTCAAACAGGCACAGGTTCATTCTAGTGGCCATAGACTACTTCACAAAATGGGTTGAAGCTGCATCTTATAAAGCTGTAACTAAGAAGGTTGTATCGGATTTTGTTCGGGACCGCATTGTTTGTCGATTTGGAGTACCAGAGTCAATCATTACTGACAATGCCGCCAATATCAACAGCGATTTGATGAAAACCATGTGTGAAATATTCAAGATCAAGCATAGGAACTCCATAGCATACATGCCGCAAATGAACGGAGCCGTAGAAGCCGCCAACAAGAACATCAAGAAGATATTGAGGAAAATGGTGGACGATTACAAATAATGGCACGAGAAGCTGCCATTTGCTTTACTTGGATATCGTACCACAGTTCGCACATCAACTGAGGAAACTCCCTACTTACTGGTTTATGGTACTGAAGCCGTTATTCCAACCAAAGTGGAAATGTATTCTTTAAGAATCATACAAGAAGCTGAGCTCAGCGATGCAGAATGAGTACGGAGTCAGTATGAACAACTAACTCTCATTGATGGGAAAAGAATGAATTTGGTATGTCACGGTCAACTCCATCAGAGCAGAATTGCAAGAGCTTTCTAGAAAAAGGTCAGGTCAAGGCAATTCACACCGGGGCAATTGGTGCTAAAGCGAATCTTCCCGCACCAGGATGAAGCCAAGGAGAAGTTCGCACCCAACTGGCAGGGCCCTTACATGGTTCACCGGGTGTTGACAAGATGGGCACTTATACTTGCAGAAATGGACGGATATATTTGGCCGAAACTTATCAATTCAGACGCAGTCAAGAGATACTATGTTTAAGATTGTTTGCATTTTCTCTATTTGATGTAACTGAACTACGCTTGACCTGATTCCCATTTAAGAGGGGATACGTAGGCAGCCATGTAGGTTCGGTCACATCATAATAAAATCTTCATTTCCCCCCATGATGCAAGATATCGAGTTCGTCCGATTTCATTACGTTTGGAACAGTCGAGGAACGTGTTGCTAGAAGTATGCATTTAAACTGGGGCAGAATTTTGATGAGGATCCTCAAAATCCTGAGTCAAGGAGGTTGCAATGTCTCAATAGCATGTCACAGTCATCAATTCAACAAATCATCTTCTCTCATGCATTATCACATATTTCAAACAACTGCATATTTATAAGTAATTCATCACAAATGCATGTTTTTCGAAAATTTTATAGCAGCCAGATGTTACCCAGGGTGACTCAAGAAAGACCTCAAGACAGGAGTAAAGGCGAAGCAAGGAATCAAGAGCACAAACCAACCGTCCCCCCTCCCTCCCCCCCACCGCAAAACTCACGATTTTTCTTTGGATGCAGGCACAATGAACACATTAGGAATATTCGCAAATACATACATACAGCAAAATCACTATCTTCATAACGACAAAGTTTGCAAACACAAACATATCAAGCTAAGAATTACTTTACTCTCTCGCAGCTATTCATTGCTCTTCTTGCATGAGACTAAGCACTGTCTCCATTTCGTGCATAAGGCTAAGCATTGCCTTTCTTTGCATGAGACTAAACACTGTCTCCATTCCTTGCATAAGGCTAAGCATTGCCTCCATTATTGCATAAGGCTAAGCATTGCCTTTCCTTCGCATGAGACCAAACATTGTCTCCATTTCTTGCATGAGGCTAAGCATTGCCTCCATTATTGCATAAGGCTAAGCATTGCCTTTCCTTGACAGAGACTAAGCATTGTCTCCTTTCCTCGTATGAGGCTAAGCATCGCCTCCATTATTGCATAAGGCTAAGCGTTGCCTATCCTTTCTAGAGACTGAGCACTGTCTCCTTTCTTTGCACGAGACTAAGCATTATATCCACTCTTTGCATAAGGCTAAACACTTCCCTCACCATTGCATAAGGCTAAACATTGCCTCTCCTCACATGAGACTAAGCATTGTCTCCACTCCTTGCATAGGGCTAGGCACTGCCCTCACCTTGCATAAGGCTAAAACACTGCCTTTCTTTGAGACTAAGCACTGTCTCCAATCCTTGCATGAGGCTAAGCATTACCTCCATTATTGCATGAGGCTAAACATTGCCTCTCTTTACATGAGACTAAACACTGTCTCCGCTACACTGCATAAGGTTATGCACTATCTCCCTTCTTCGTATAGGGCTAATCATTTCTCTCATCTCATACAAGACTAAGTCGTGTTTTGTCTCGTCCTCGCATATGACTAAGCATCACCTGTTTCCTCTATCAAATGATCAAAATCGCCATATCTTTGCATGCCATTTTATCCGAACGCGTCATAGTCTGAAGGCACCATCCTCATAGCCGGAAGACACCATTCCATGGCCTGAGGATCTCTCGATACTGCACATCATTATTCAAAGGCGTCATAGTCCAGAGGCACCATCCTCATAGCCCGAGGACACCATTTCATGGCATGCGAATCCCCTATCACACGCTTCATGGCCCAGGACGTCATCGTCTAAGTACATCATCCTCATGGTCCGAAGACAACCTTCATGGTCCGAAGGGAATTTGCATCATGTTTAAATTTTTGCAATAACCCATATATATTCGAATGCGCCGTGTTTTGAGTGTTGCAGGTAACTCAGGAGGTAACCATTCTGCAAACAGGAGCAATCTTCACTCCGGTTTCCATTCACATACTTTGGCTACCTTAAACGTAACCGACTACCAGTAATCGACTACCTTTTTACTCTATGGCCCTTCAAATATCTGCCTTGTGATACGCTCGTAACGACCAAATTCGCATTCATGACTCCACCTAAAATTATCCATTACCTACGACACTATCCTACCCAAAAGAACCTTTTCGAAACATACAACCACTCTTGTAACAACTTCGTCGTTTTCGTTCGCCGTTGGATCCAGAACTACACACGGCCTGATTCCCGTAACACCAGGGATATGTAGGCAACTCAAGAACCAGGGTTCGGCCCCTATCATTTTCCAAAACACAACACTCCTCACTCACTTCAGACAAAATTGCTCATCATTTTCTTTACCCGGCAACTCTTTCATCATTCCCGGGTAAAGAGGGGCAGCTGTTGATACCCAATTTTGCCCTCATATTTTTCAAATAGTATATATACTTTCAAAAGATTGTTTGCATCATTACTTAATTTACAAAGAGTTATACAAGTATTTTTTATAATGTTTCATAATTTGTAGAGCTTTAAAATCAATGTTTCTTGCATTTTAATTACCTAAATATGTATTAATTACCCCTTAAATTATTTTGTGATGATTTAACCATCCAAATCTATTATTTGCATCCACATATATGCTTCACAATATTTTCATATAATTTATATTGGCTATTCACACAATTTTGCAATAATAGCCTATATGCTATGCATAATTATATTTTTTTACATTATTCGTGCCAAAAAACATTTTTATATTTTTATAATGTTAAGTTATTATTTTTGAAGCATCTTACTACTTAAATAATATTTTATTATTTGTTAATTACTTTTTATAATTTTATTTTAATGAATTTTGTGTATTTTAAATTATAGCCCAATATAGGGCTAATTTTCGAACCAATTAAAGTCCAAAACACCTGGCCCATTCCGTTTAACCCTTCAGTAGCCCAAACCAAACCACCTCTTCATCTAACCCGGTCGTGATCCATCTCATGACCTACACCGCTTCCCCTTTAATACTGGCCGTTGATCTTAAATGATCAACGGCCCACAACAACCTTTGCCCTTTCCTTATAACCCTCGCCCCAAACCCTAAAGACAAATCGCTCATTCCGCCGCCCCTTGAATATCTCGAACTTCCCCTCTTCTCTGAAACCCTAATAGCCGCCTCCCTTAACTCTCTCCGATTCCTACCCCAAAATGGAATCAATCCATGATTCCCTTACCTTATACGTTCTGTCATCTGGTTACTTGCACGATTTTGGCATCACCTAGTGCTTGCCTATTTTTTGGCATATACCAGGCCTTGGGTTATGAACAACCGTCCTCAATCTTCGAGACTTAGGCGGTATTTCATCTACATACACTCACCACCGAGTTGTATGGTTCCTATTTACCAAACTCTTTGGACAATCTTTGATTTTTGTTGAACTAGGGTTTGAAATTTCAATATCGTTTCCTTATTTTGTATGTGATTAATTGTTTTCCATGTTTACTCGCTTGATTCCACCACTATATAAACCCCTTCCCTAATCCCCTTTAAGGAACCAAAATCATTGTTATTCTCTCAAACTCTCATTCACTCGATAGTATTCTGAATCTATTGCTCTTGGCCGGCTGAAAGCCAAGGCCATCGAAATCTTCTCTATTAACCTCCCTAGTGCGAGCACTGCTCGGGGCTCACCGAAGCTCCTGTGAACTCTGACGCATAAGGATTTTGAGTTTTGTTTTTGTTCTGTTGCTGTAACTACTAAAATTTTGGGTACTCACCCTTTTTGTTCGTTTATCTTCGCAACTGGTCAGCATTCTTAACTCTCATAGCCTTCATCGTTATTCCTTTACTTGCTTATGTGTGTACTCTATATGCCAATACTGGTTGAACTTTTAGACAAACATGCCTTAAGTTTCTCTGTTATTTATGAACTTGCAGGATTATATTATTGTGTGCTTTTCTATAAATCTACTATCTCAATGATGTCCTGTAAGTTACATGACCTCTAGTATCGAACTTGAATGATTTCAACATATGTAGTAGACTTTCACTCGGCATATTTGATTTGAATAGTTTCTGGCCCTCTTAAGTTTTACCTTACAGGCCATGTTCATACTAGCCTGATTGTCATGTCTTGTGCTCACACTTATGCCTTAATGTCATGTTCTGTGCTTGTTATAAGTTCATACTTGTCCCTTAATGTCATGTTTGCTCAGATTCTACTTTAATGAATCTCTTCCTCTTGAACCCTTTAAGAATAATCTATTATTTCCTGCAAATTGATTCCTGATTCTCCTATGTTATAGCACTATTTCACTATCTAACCAAACTTGTTTATCTGCAATTCGTAACTCTAGTAGTTATGTTCTTTGATCTGTCAATCCCGCACTCTTAGCATTGCTTCTAGGATAAATGTCAATGTATAGTTTTCTCTCATGTGGGATCGACTGATATGAATTCTAATGTTTGCTTGTCCTGTTGATCTATAATTGACATGTTCTTTTACCTACATTGAGTTCTTTAGAGTCTTTGTGCTATAGTAATGCCCATCATGTTAGGTCTCATGTTCAACTAAGTGATATGCTGCCAACTATTCTTAACTATGTCCATTAGCCTGTTGCTATGTTGTTGATGACCATACTTTCATCAGGCTTCCGTGTTAAAACCTTCATGTGAAAACTGCCTCTCACTTGTTCCTGTATATGAATTTGCTAGATTCTCATGTTAATTGTCTGAAATCCTTTGGGCTAATTCTGGACTATGCTTCGTTTTAAAATTCTATTTGAAGTAGTTTGTTAGCTTATGATGTTCAATCCTGTCACTTTAAAACCTAGAATGAGCCCATTTTATGTATGTCTTCTGTATTTTTCAAAGATTCATGTGATCCTACTTATATGTTTTGGGTAGAACTGTTTGTTACTTACAACTTTCAGAATTAAGTGTGAAAAGGTGTTTAATGAATTCCCTGAGTAGTTGTCACTTGCATGGTTAAGTCTGGCATCAGTAGGTAAGTCATGCGTCTTGGGCCTGCTGGTCATGTGAAGAGTGAGGATTGTTGAAGGCCCAACTAGTGTTGGGTTGTTTTGTTTGGGTTTATTTCTAGACTTGTAGTTATTCTTTATGTAATGTTTGTAGGTGTATTCATTATCTGGTTCTGTAATAATTTGTAAACTAAACAATTAGGGAATTAGTAAAAAAGGGAAATGGGTATGATTTATTCTTGCATAAAGGGTAGAGAACATATCTATAGGGTCTATGTGCTCTATTTGTTATTTTGTTTAGCATGCTTTATTACTGCACACTGATAGACATTATGCCTATAGGAGTCACGCACACACTTCACTTAACTTGTCAAAATATGTTAGTTCCAGTATTTGCCATACCTGTTCCCATGTCTACTATTCAACACTCTTAGATAACATGTCTATAGGGCGCAACAATGCAATATTTTTACTTACCTAGATACCATGCCTATAGGACATTAACGTCTGCCTAAGAAGCATGTTTATAAAATCAGCACTAGTAATCCGGTAATTCATATTGCCTCATTGCCTCATAGCATAAACAATTAGAAATCATGCCTATAGGACTTGCGATGCTTTAACTGGCCACTACGCTGCAGTACTATCTGGATAATATAAGATTTAACAACCCAAAATATGTTTTAATTCTGAAATCGTCTACTGCATAACCAGAAATCTCCCCGCGTGCATTTGTTGTTATTTTTGGAGGCTAACTTAGGCCTTTAATTGTCTTTACGTGAAGTCTTATCTGTTTTGAATGTCGCTTAGTTTTATCATTTTTTGAGCAACCTAAGTAAAGTTTAGAACAACCCAAATAGTAGGTCCAAAGCATCCTGGACCATAGGCATGGGATGGGTAGCGCACGCGTAGGGTACGAGTTAGAACTGAATTAGAACGCTTTTAAGTAAACAACTTCAGCATAGTAATCGGGTAGCAGGAGATGATAGTTTTTGCCCGCTGAATAATATGAGCAACTCCCTACTTAAATATGATAGCAGCATATTATTCATGTTGCACGGGATGATCCTTTAGGCTAAAAAACTTAGGATCCCCCCTTTCCTTTATATACTTGGCATTTACATTTAGTCATTTAACATAGACCAATGCATTTATAATCATTTAAGATTTGTAACAATTCCCAATGTGTTATGATAAGACTCTTCGACTTCTATACCTCCCTTTGTTTATTTGATCACCTAGCCTAATCACGTAATCCACATAGTTTAATGTTCGGCCGGGACACACAGTTGTGGACCTCGAAAAGTGTCTAACACCTTCTATTTGTGGTAATTTGAGGCATTACCCGATCTTTGGTGACACAGACTAGTTAAAACAGATTTATTTTCAAATAGGTGCCCTAACGCATCTTAAAAACTGTTAGGTGACGACTCTTCTCTTTTAATACCTCATTTAAAAGAGTTGTCACACGTCGAGGCCCGCTTTTGCGAGAAAATGAGCCTTACATCCTCTCCTGCTTAGGATCATTCGTCTTCGAATGAGGGTCAAAATCTGCCATTAGCATCCAATGTGACCCAACTCTCACTTCACACACCAGCAGTTCCAAATTTTGACTAACTCCCAAAATTTCCAAAACTTTTTGCCAGAGTCTCCCCTGTAATTGGGCTTATCCACTGCCAGAGAATCCCAAAACCAATCCTAACAGCATAACCATAACACAACGATGTAAAACAACATGGAAATAACACCGACCACAATGCCATAAACATTATATTACCAAAAAGGAGTATCCTTAATATAAGCTCTACAACGGGAAACATAATTTGTAGAAAGATAGCTTTTAACCTTTTTCATGGACACAACTACATAGCTATTCAAACATATGAGGATACTTCTTCTTAATCTCTTCATCGGCTTCCGGGTGGCCTCTTCGACCTGTTAGTTTTGCCATGACACTTTCACGGAGGCAATCTCTTTATTTCTCAGCTTCCAGACTTGCCTATCAAGAATGGCAACTGGAATCTCTTCATAAGTCAATTCCTCATTAACCTCAATAGTATCAACCGAAAAAATAAGTGACGGATCTCCAACCACCTTTTTCAACATGGATACATGAAAGACCGGGTGGACTAAAGACATCTCTGGAGGCAGTTCAAGCCTGTAAACCACCTAACCTATCCTCTGAATGATTCTATACGGTCTGACACACCTCAGACTCAATTTTCCTTTCTTACCAAACCGCATTGTACCCTTCATGGGGGAAACCTTCAAGAATACCCAATCATCCTCTTGGAACTCCAAATCCCTACGACGTATATCCGAATAGGACTTCTGACGACTTTGGGCAGTTTTCAACCGTTCCTTATTTATCTTAACCTTCTCCATAGCATGATGCACGAGGTCTGGCCCTATCAACTCCACTTCCCCAATCTCGAACCACCCAATGGGAGATCTACATCTCCTACCATATAGAGCCTTGAACGGCGATATTTGAATGCTAGCATGATAACTGTTTTTGTAGGCAAATTCTATGAGTGGCAAATGATCATCCCAGCTACCCTTGAAGTCAATAACACAAGCGCGCAACATATCCTCAAGCTTCTGAATGCTCAGTTCTACTTGCCAGTTGATATGTGGATGGAAAGTTGTACTAAGATTCACCTGAGTACCCAAACCTAGCTGAAATGTCTTCCAAAATTTAGATGTGAACCGTGCCCCTCGATCTGAGATAATAGAAATCGAATTGCCAGGCAACCAGACTATTTCCTTGATATTCAACTGAGCATACTGTTCCGATGTGCTGGTAGCCTTTACCGGTAAGAGGTATGCTGAAACCCTCAAATACATTAGCCTACCTCGGCACCACGAAACCCCTAGTTTTAGGTAAAATTTTATGAGGCCTTACAAATTGATGTATTTTGGCAAAAATTGGAAAGTTGGATGGTTTGGAAGGTTGAGAGGTTTGATCGAGAGTTGACTTTGTTGATATTGGGTTCAGATTTCGAATATGAGAGTTGGAATAACTCTTTTATATCATTTGGGACTTGCATGCAAAATTTGATGTCATTCCGGGTTGATTTGATATTATTCGACCCGAGTTGTAGAAGTTGAAAGTTCATAAGTTCATCAAGTTTGATTTGATATGCGACTCATAGTTTTTATGTTTTTTGATGTGATTCGAAGCTCGAGCAGGTCCGCGTTATGTTATGGAACTTGTTGGAATATTCGGACGGGGTCTCGGGGGCCCCGGGTGTGTTTCAGACGGGTTTCGGATCATTTGGATTATGTTGAAGGAAGCTGGTTTGGGCAGCGGTCTTGTATGGTCGCACTTGCGGACCATTGGGCGCGGGTGAAGAGGAGAAGGAGCGCAGAAGCGGAAGCATGGATGGATGAGGAATCCCTCAGAAGCGGAACATTGAGGGCAGAAGTGACATTGACTCAGGTAAGGTAATTCCGCAGAAGCGGATTATTGGCCGCAGAAGCGATCTTCTTATTGCAAAAGTGGGATTTTCTGGGCAGCTGGTATTTATGTCGAGGGTTTGGTTATTTTCATCACTTTTTGAGTTAGAGACCTCGGCTTTGGGCGACTTTGGAGGACTTCTTCACGTTTGGATTGGGATAAGTGTTCTTTATCCGGAATTGATTATATTTCATGATTATGTAATTATTTTTATCATTAAATTAGTGAATTGAATGAGAGAAAATGGGAATTTTTGTAAAAGCTTTCAAAAATCTAAAATAAGGATTTGAAGGCCGATTTGATGTCGGAATTGGATAATATTGGTATGGTTGGACTCGAATCGGATTGGTGTTCAGATTTTGTTAATTTTGTCGGGTTCTGAAGTGCGGGCCCGAGGTTGACTTTTTAGTATTTATTTAAGATCGAAGCTTTATTATCTAGAAGTGTTTCCTATGGTTTTTATTTATGATATTAAGTTATTTTGGCTAGATTTGAGCCATCCAGAAGTTGTTTCACACGAGAAAGTCATTTTAGGGTATCGGTTTAGCTTCTTTGAGGTAAGTATCTTGCCTAACTTTATGTGGGGGAACTACTCATTAGAATTTTAGTCATTTGTGATAATTGTGTCATGTGAAGGTTGTGTACGCGCGGTGACGAGTACGCACTCGAGCTTATTTGTGAGAATTTAACCGTTTTAGGCTCTTAGGTTCTTATGTTCAATAAAAATGAAGTAGTATTATCATGTTAAACACTCCATTTACTAAATTCACCCTTACGTATCTTATTTGGAGTTGATTGATTCATGTTCTACCCTTGTTGCCAAATAAACTTTTATGTGCCTTAATTGAAGTTGTTGCCTCTTTTATTGCCATGCTATCTCTTCTGTAATTGCTTAACCTTAATTGAAGTTATTGTTATGTCTTCCGTAATTACTTAACCTTAATTGAAGTTTTTTTCCCTTTCATTGTTGACTTATCCTTATTTGGAATCATCGCTACATGTTATCTCTCTTATCATCGAGTTGTACTTGTTTGGGAACATTGTTACATGTTACCCCTTCAATTTTTGAGCCACTCTTATTGGATATCGTTGTTACATATTATCTCTCCCCTTGTTGGGTTATTCTTGTTGAAACTATTACTACTCGTTATATCTTTCATTGTGAGCTTGTTCTTCTTCCTTGTGTTATGGAATTCCTGTGTTGATTTACTTGGCGTACTCCCATATTATTGTTTGTTGTTTTTATTGTACTCAGTGTTGTTGAGCCGAGGGTTATGTGTGGTTGTGATATTGGAATTATTTTGAGGAAATGTTGTGGCATATGAGCACATATGGTGAAAGTCATTATATTGTGTTGTTATTGTTTGGCACGCATGGTATTGTTTAGAGGATTGTCGGGGTGTTTTCATGTGAGTTGTCTTTCCTATTGTTATTATTGATATTTTTACATGTGGTATGACAAGGCGGGCTATATATGTGGGTTTGCGCATGTGGCGAGACAAGGCAGGAATATTTTATGTGTGCGGTGAGACAAGGCGAGCATGTACTTTATCATTATGCACGCGGGGAGATAAGGTGGGCTATGTCGGGGATGATTTGTGATGACTTGTGATGGCCTGGGGGCATTGTTATTTATGATATTTGTGTAGTGGTGTACCTACCTTGTGTGAGTTATACATTTTACGGTTTGTTGTGTTGTTTCCTATGTGCCCTTCGTTGTCTCCACTCCTACTTGTTGACTTGAGTTGTGATAAACACTTGCCCAAGCATACACGTAATTAATCACCCATATCGGTTTAAGAAGATGAATCCTAATGTTATTGACCACTTACGTGTACTCTCAGTTTACTTGACTACTGTGTGAGAGTTGTTCTACTGGCACGTGAGTTGTCTGTGCAGTCATGAGTCATTGTTATTGTTGGCACGTGAGTTGTCCGTGTGGATATGAGGTATTAATGGTATTGGTACGTGAGGTTTTCATGCAGCAGGTGAGTCGACTGTGCGGTTATGAATTGTAATGTGGGCACAAGATGCCAAGTGATTACGATTCATGAATTGGGACCCGTGAATTCTAAATATGAGTTGAAGTACCTCGGGGAAATTGTTGAACAAATCTTGTGTGAAGGCGGTTGATCTTATTGAGTTGTTACTTGTTTTCTTTATTTGGTTTCACCGAACTTAAACTGTGCTCAGCTTACTCTACGGCATTATTACCTGTTTGTTCCGTATTGCTAATTGTTGTTTCTAGTATTCTATTGTAAGTATTGTTTTGTTATCTTTAGCTTTATATTGACATTGTTTCCTTGTTAGTTTCACATTCATACTTTTACAGGTTATTAAGTCTAGTAGGTGTGTTGACTGTCCCTCATCACTACTCCACCGAGGTTAGTCTTGATACTTACTGGGTACCGCTGTGATGTACTCATGCTACGCTTTTTGCATAATTTTGTGTAGATCTAGGTACTTTGGAGTTGGTTGATCACTAGCTAGTTGTTCGAGCTTTGCTGTGGAGACTCAAGGTATACTTGTCATCACATTCGCAAGCCTCGGAGTCGCCTTCTGATAATGTACTTGTACTGTTTATTTCTATTCCGGAAAAATTGTATTTAGAGAATTACTTAATAAACTCAGTAGAGCTTATGACTTGTACTACTAGTTTTGGGATATTGTATTGCACTCGGGATTATTGGTTTACTATAGAAATTTCAGCTTCATGTTTAATAGTTGTTTTTAGTTAAATTATGTCATTTAATTCAGTAGATGTTAGGCTTACCTAGTCTTAGAGAATAGGTGCCGTCACAACATCCTACGAAGGGAAATTTGGGTCGTGACAAATTAGTATCAGAGCTCTAGGTTCATAGGTGCTACGAGTCATGAGCGAGTTTAGTCGAGTCTTGCGGATCGGTACAAAGATGTTTGTACTTATCTTTGAGAGGTGACAGAACTATTAGGAAGACTTCACTTCTTTTATTCCTATCGTGTGAGTTTATTGATCTCAGAGTTTGAACTTTTATCATTCTATTCTCTCACAGATGGTGAGGACACGAGCTGCAGTTACTGATGACGCTGCCCCTAAAGCCGGTGTTGCTAGGGGTCGGGGCAGAAGCAGAGGTAGAGGCCGAGGAGGAGCACGTGCTGCAGCTAAAACACCTGTCAGAGCAGCAGTTGAGGAACCTCCAGTAGCTCTGGTTGGGGAACAGGCACCGGAGGTACCTGTGGCTACCCCGGGACTTCAGGAGACTTTAGTACTGTTCCTGAGCATGTTTGGCACATTGGCTCAGGCGGGGTTGATTTCGGTTGCACCAACTACTTCACAGCCAGGGGGAGGAACTCAGACTCCCACCGCCCATACTCCAGATCAGCGAGTCTACGTTGGTCAGGTTCCAGGTGTCATGCCAACATAGCATGTTATTCCGGTTCAGCCAGTTGTTAGGGCAGCAGCATCTGAGGAGGAACAGCTTAGGCTTGCTGTAACACCCCCGAAAAAATAATTTCGAAGTGTTTTAAGACCATTAAGAAGATTGGCGGATGCTAATTATATTAATTCGAGTATGAACAAGACTGATAATTTGAGTGATATCAATTAATGATGATAATATATGTATGAGATGCAATAAGAATGGTTTATGGTCTAAGAAGAGCCCTAAGGCTAAGTCAAGTTGAAAATTATATGATGGGATAAACTTTCAAGTGAGTATGCACAAGATCTAACTTCAAATGAGCATAACTCTCACATTATGCAGATGTATATGGTGTATAACCTATCAAATTAAAGCCCTTTGAATCTAGTTTCCAACGCATCAAACCGTTTGTCATTTAGATATGTATACAGAATTTTACGGCCATTTTACTGGACATGTGTCATATGCGCGGCCAGATGTGCGGCCAATGCGCTACCGCGCATATTTGAGAGTTTCTGCCTCAGGTGCGCGGCCAAATCCGCGGCCGCGCATGTTGGAACTCATTAAATAACCCCAAGGCTGGGTATTGAGAGGGGTTACGTCATTTTGGCCTAAAATCTGATATTTTTAGAGTGAGAGAGAGTGTCCTAGAGTGAGAAGGTGTTCTTCAATAATTGTTCTTCAAATCTTGCTAAAGTTTTGGAAGTTTAAGAAGGGAAACTCACTAGGTCTTCATCCTAGAGGTAAGATTCTACACCCTAACCCTCAATTTCGAATTTTGTCTAAGAATGGGAAATTAGCAAGACAATTCTTGTGTATGAGAGTTGTTTATGTTCTTGCATGTGTTATCAAAGAGTGTAGGAAGATTGTTGAGGTAAAAATGGTAAATATTGGGTTGTGGGATGATGGAATCCTCCATTAAAGGACCTTGAAACCTTATGCAAACCTAGTATTTGATAAAATGCTCAAATGAGCTAGAACCATAATCATCCTCCTAACTTTGGTTCAATTTGTTATATTTCTACAATAGATTCAAGTTGCTAAGAATTCCGGAACATTTTAGAGTTTAAGGAAGCTCAATTGAGGTATGTATGGCTAAACCCCCTTCTTGTTAGAATCGAATTCCACGGTGTTCATGTAATTGAAGTAAGACCTTGATCATTATTGAATTGGCTATTCCTAATGTGGTTGTGTCGAAGGATATATGTTCAATATTTATTCTAAATGTTTTATCATGTCATCTTTCCATTTGAGGATATGTTCAAAATATGGAATATGTGTTAGAAATGTTATGATTTCATGTCAAGATCGAAATAAAGATTGTTGTGCCAAATTGTATGAAAAGCCTCTATGTGCCTAAGATTCTCTAACTTGCTCATATATGAATCTAATGTCTTGAATGGGAAGCCTTATTGTTGAGGATAATGATAATGATATTTGAATGTAGAAAAAGGCGACTGGAACTATGAAATATGGCCGAGTGCCAAGAATGACTTTGTAATTAAAATCACTAGTGCCAATGACTTGAAAGTATATGAAAGAAGTATGATGTGAAATGATTAACAGAAAATGGTTGATGTCTCTAGTGAGATGGCCTAGCCGATCGGGCCTTGATGGGACGCCATGCCGCACACATGGTGGTAACTGTGCTGGAAATGATAATTGAAATCGTGGATATGGTTGATGTCTCAAATGAGTTGACCTAGCAGATCGGGTCGAGATCGGACTCCGTGTTAAAGACGGTGGTATTGATATTGAGAATAATTGTCGTTGATGTCTCTAAAGAGATAGCCTAGCCGATCGGGTCGTGATCGGACTCCGTGCTGAGAGTACGGTGGTATTGGTATTGTGAATAATGGTAATGTGAACAATGGAATATCGATACTAAAAATCTCCCAATGTGAGATATGGAAATTTATTTGAACATTGTCTTGATCCTAAATTGAGGTTTGATGTTGATTAAGGCTTTCATTGATATTATGATAATCTTGTTTGTATTATTTTTCATTCTATTAAGATGGTGTTTTAGCTTTACATACTAGTACTATTCGACGGTGCTAATGTCCCTTTTGCCGGGGGCACTACATCTTTAAATGGATGCAGGTGGTTACATCAGACAATGTTGATCGTAGTTAGTGGTACATAATCATCTTCTCAGCAGACTCGGTGAGCCCCATTTCATCCCGGGTCATGTATCTTTTGTACTTTGTGTATCCTGTTTGAGATATAGTCGGGGCCTTATTGCCTGCAGTATCATTGTATGCTTCTTTATCCATAGAGGCTCTGTAGACATACTGTGGGTTGTGTATTGGTGCTGGGAAAGTTAAACTATGCTATGTTGTGGTTGTACTACTTGTCCATTTGAGACTTTAAAAATGATGAAACTTATGGCAAGAAATTGGTAATTTCAGGCATGACCGTTTTATTTTGCAATTAATGAAAACATATATTCTCTTTATTCATGAATGAGTTGGGTAGAAGGAAATCTAATAGGCTTGCTCGGACGGGTTCACTCGGTTGAGCGCCGGTTGCGCTCTTCGGTTTTGGGGAAGGATCCTGGCCCTTCATCATGTTTCATCCAACGGCCAGGATTCACTAGAGTCCTTCTTATCGGTGTGTTGTCGACCACATCTATAATGAGGAGGCTACTTGGACATTTAGGAATAATACCCTTCTTTGATATTCTGAATCGTGCGATGAAACTAATTGGGAAATTGTTCTTCCTCTAACTCGTGCGTTGAAGTTCAAGGTAAGTTTAAATGCTCTTTTGGTTTATTCCAAGTAATTTTGTCATGTGACATGACGAATGGGTAAAGGCCTGAATATTAAATAGATGGCACATGTATCATGTGGAATGAATGGTATGGTCATATGAGACAAGTACATAGTACCATGAGCATACTTTATATGATAAGAGTACTAGAAGTGATTACCCACCTCCAAAGAGGCATTGACGTGATAAATGAGACCTAAGCTTAACTAGTACAAGTGGATAGGGTGAGAACCATGTGTATGATTAAAAGATGTAAATTTGTTACATAGGTGCATAATATATGAAAGGCATGGCCTGGAGAGTAATGATATATGTGTAGGACTCTCACGGGAGACAAAAAGTTATGAAAGGAGAGTCAATTGAACCCACAATGAGAAGACCCTAGCACTATGAATGTTATAAAAATCCCAGGAATGTGTGAAGGGGTGTTACACTCCAAAAAGGATATTGACATGAGGGATTTGGATCCCAAGCCTATGTGGCTGAATAAGAGTAGAGGACTTATGAGGTTAATACCATGGGGACTTAAATCTCCCTAATAGTCAATCATATACAGGAGGAATAGAGATGTAGAACTTGTGTTCCTCAAATTGCTAAATTCAAAAGTTGGGTCGAAATGTGAAACAAGAGGTAACTATGATGTTTGGATATTTTGTTGAAGACATATGTAGTCTATAAAAGTGGCAAGAGGTAATGTGATTCTCTGAGAGGATATGCAAATGATAAACCACTAGTACGAAAATAATGTGGAAGGTTAAGAAATGTAAATTCTTCGTACGTGACAATAGACATGACATGGTCAACAATACTAAAAACTAAGAGTAAGGTTTGCAAAAACTTTTTTATACTTGTTAGAAAGTCAAGGACAATGGAACCCAAGGAAGTACTACAGGTCAAATGTGAAAGGCTTGCGAGTTCTTAGAATGAGTTAATCACAGATTTGCGATTTAGCTAAAGTTCCAAGGCTTTAAGAAAGACAGAACGAGTGGAGGGATAAATTTGATGTTATAATAACCCAAGAGTGCATCGGGACTTGATGGAGAGTCTCTTAAGAATCTTACAAGCAAAGAAGTGTTAAGTGATACACGGATGAATACACTTTCCTACGGATATCCCCACAAGTGTCAAGAGGCGAGAAGAATTGGAAGAAAATCTATAAATTGAGATGGTCATGGTTATCGCAAAATAGTTCATATCAGAAAGGTGGACTCGCCTATAGCGCAAGTGTCAATAGAAAATATAAAGGATCAACTATAATGTAGCCGACTTGAGTGACACTGAATATCGACTAAAAGATTTAGAGGAAGTTCATGTCTAAATATTACATTGGAAAGTGAGACTACTGGTGATGAAGTGGTGGTGTGATAAACTCACCAAACCAGGCACAATGATACTACGAGTTCATGGGAGGCAAACAAGTGTGTGGCAAAATAAGGTTGTCAACCATGAATTAAGGGCAAAATGGGATGGGAGTGAATGCTCCAGTCATAAAGGAAATATAGTACCAACATATTGTCTAGACCAAAGGGGAAATGTTTGAAACAGATTGAGAGAGGATGAACACTTGTTACAAACCAAACATGTTTAACATGATAGCTCTTAGGCTGCAATAACAGGAAACAATATTGGTGACTATAATACTGGGAATAAGGTGAGTTACTCATCGAGGATGGAATCAGGTGGACTAAGTCCTACACTTATAAGGAAAAACAAGAAGTCATCGTTGAAGAATGTAGGAGAATCTCAAGTTTCAGAAAAGGCCCTGTTCGGGCTAAATATATATATGAAAGGTGTCGATATGTGTTTTGGGAAGTGTTTAGCAGTAAAGAGGAATCATGAGAATGTTCACAAGGGAAGTAGAGAGGTTTCTTAAAATCCTACAACACTTAGAATGAGGAAAGAGGGTGGCTAAGAAAGGTTTGAGTACGATGTTACTTCACATATTAAGGCAATACCATGCAGGTTGATGTTATCAGGGTGTGCGCGCAAGCTAGTAGATGTTATTCATTTGAAACAGATGGCCCCATAAGAAAACTAACCTAGTAATGTCTTTTGTTAAGAAATTTGAGAAAACAAGTTGCAAGTACTAATAAGATTGTAACCGTATCAAGGAAATATTTGTAGAACTCAATTCCTAGGAGGTCATATGAAAGAGAAATCTGATATAGATGTTCCACTAATGATGAAATATGGCAAGATAAGATGATCATTTATGCCTCTAGGCAACTCAAGAATCATGAGAAAAACAATCCAACACATGACTTAGGACTTGCAGTTGTGATTTATTTTACATTAAAGATTTGGCGTCATTAATTGTATGGGGTCCAGGTGGACATATTCACGGACCAAAATATCCTTCGATATATTTTCAAATAGAAGAAATTGAATCTAAGGTAGAGAATATGGCTTGAGTTACGTAAGGATTACGACATCAATATTCTATATCATCCGGGGAAGCCAATGTTGTGGCAGATACTCTTAGCCAGAAATCTATGGGTAGTTTGGCTCACTTGGAGGCATGTCAAAGGCCCTTGGCCAAGAAAATTCACCGATTTGACTAGTTTGGGAGTTCGTCTTGCGGACTCTAGTGAAGGAGGGATAATTGTGCAAAATAGGGCTGAATCATCGCTTGTTGTGGAAGTCAAAGAAAAGCAATACAACGATCCATTGTTGGTGCAGTTGAAAGAGGGGATTCATAAACATAAGACCATGGCCTTTTCTCTTGGCATGGATGATGGTACACTAAGGTACCAAGTGTGACTATGTGTTCCAAATGTAGATGGTCTCCGGGAAAGAATTATGACTGAAGCTCACACTTCTAGGTATTTCGTGTAGCCAGGATCTACCAAAATGTATCATGATCTTAAGGAAGTTTATCGGTGGAATAATATGAAGAGGAATATGGCGGACTTTGTGGCAAGATGTCCGAATTGTCAGCAAGTGAAGGCCGAACACCAAAGGCCCGATGGGTTGGCACAGAACATAGAAATTCCAATGTGGAAGTGGGAAATGATTAATATGGACTTTGTGGTAGGATTACCTCATACTCCTCGTAAGTTTGACTCGAATTGGGTGATTGTGGATAAACTCACGAAGTCAACACACTTTTTGCCGGTTGAGTCTACCGACACAGCGGAGCAGTATGCTCAGTTATATATCAAAGAAATAGTCAGGTTGTATGGCACCCCAGTTTCCATCATTTCTGATCCGGGGGTACAATTCACTGCTAATTTTTGGAAGAAATTTCAGCAAAGCTTGGGTACTCAGGTGAATCTTAGTACAGCCTTTCACCCGCAGACTGACTGGCGGGCAAAGCGGACTATTCAGATGCTCGAGGATATGTTGCGTGCTTGTGTTCTAGACTTCAAAGTTAGTTGGGATGATCATTTACCACTCATAGAATTTTCCTACAACAATAATTATCATGCTAGCATTCAAATGGCACCGTTCGAGGCTTTATATGGAAGGAGATGTAGAACTCCCATTGGGTGGTTCGAAATTGGGGAAGCAGAGTTGATAGGGCTAGACCTCGTACATCATGCTATGGAAAAAGTTAAAATGATTAAGTAGCGGTTGAAGACTGCTCAGAGTCGTCAGAAGCCCTATTCGGATGTTCGTCGTAGGTATTTGGGGTTCAAAGAAGATGATTGGGTATTCTTGAAAGTTTCCCCCATGAAAGGTGTAATTCAATTTGGTAAGAAAGGGAAATTGAGTCTGAGGTATGTCGGACCATACAGAATCATTCAGAGGATTGGTCAGGTGGCGTATAAGCTTGAGCTACTGCCTGAAATGTCATTAGTGCACCCAGTGTTTCATCTGTCTATGTTGAAGAAATTAGTTGGAGACCCGACATTCATTGTTCCGGTTGAGACTATTGAGGTTAATAAAGAATTGACTTATGAAGAGATTCCAGTTTCTATTATTGATCGGCAAGTTCGGAAGTTGAGAAATAAAGAAATTGCCTCCGTAAAAGTGCTCTGGCGAAACCAACGGGTTGAAGAGGCTACTTGGGAGACCAAGGAAGATATGAAGAAAAAGTACCCTTATTTGTTTGAATATCTATGTAATCATTCTATGAAATTGTTCCCTATAATTACGTATCATTTGTAAAACTTATGTTAAAGTTATTCCTTTTTGGTAGTATACTGCTCGTGAGGCCACAGTTGGCATTATTTTAATGTTATGTTGCGTCATTGGTTCATGTATATGTTGTTAGGACTGGTTTTAAAGATTCTCTGGCAGGTGGTTAGGCCCAATTGCAGAGGATACTCTGCCGAAATTTCTGAAAAATATGGGAGTTAGCCAAATTTTGGGGCCTTAAGGAAGCTGAAATGTTGGAAGAATATCTAAGATCTATATGAAGTCAAGAACAATTAAAGATAATGGTTAAGGTGAAAGGAGGATAATACTGAGCCTAATAATGACTTGTAAAACATTCGAGGATGAATGTTCTTAAGTGGGGGAGAATGTAACACCCCGGAAAAAAAAAATTCGAAGTGTTTTAAGACCATTAAGAAGATTGGCGGGTGCTAATTATATTAATTCGGGTATGAACAAGACTGATAATATGAGTAATAGCAATTGATGATGATAATATATGTATGAGGTGCATTAAGAATGGTTTATTGTCTAAGAAGAGCCCTAAAGCTAAGTCAAGTTGAAAATTATATGATGGGATAAATTTTCAAGTGAGTATGCACAAGATCTAACTTCAAACGAGCATAACTCTCACGTTATGCAGATTTATATGGTGCATAACATATCAAATTAAAGCCCTTTGAATCTAGTTTCCAACGCATCAAACCGTTTGTTATTCGGATATGTATACAGAACGTTATGGCCATTGTACTGGTCGTGTCATATGCGCGGCCAGATGCGCGGCCAATGCGTGGCCGCACATATTTGAGGGTTTCTGCCTCAGGTACGGGGCCAAATCCGCGGCCGCACATGTGGGAACTCATTAAATAACCCCAATGCCGGGTATTGAGAGGGGTTAAGTCATTTTGGCTTAAAATTTGATATTTTTAGAGTGAGAGAGAGTGTCCTAGAGTTAGAAGGTGTTCTTCAATAATTGTTCTTCAATTCTTGCTCAAGTTTTGGAAGATTAAGAAGGGAAACTCACTAGGTCTTTATCCTAGAGGTAAGATTCTACACCCTAACCCTCAATTTCAAATTTTGTCTAAGAATGGGAAATTAGCAAGACAATTCTTGGGTATGAGAGTTGTTTATTTTCTTGCAAGTGTTAACAAAGAGTGTAGGAAGATTGTTGAGCTAAAAATGATAAAGATTGGGTTGTGGGATGATGGAATCCTCCATTAAAGGACCTTGAAACCATATGCACGCCTAGTGTTTGATAAAATGCTCAAATGAGCTAGAACCATAATCATCCTCTTAATTTTGGTTCAATTTGTTATATTTCTACAATAGATTCAAGTTGCTAAGAATTCCGGAACATTTTAGAGTTTAAGGAAGCTCAATTGAGATATGTATGGCTAAACCCCCTTATTCTTAGAATCGAATTCCACGGTGTTCATGTAATTGAAGTAAGACCTTGATCATTATTGAATTGGCTATTCCTAATGTGGTTGTGTCGAAGGATATATGTTCAATATTTATTCTAAATGTTTTATCATGTCATCTTTCCATTTGAGGATATGTTCAAAATATGGAATATGTGTTAGAAATGTTATGATTTCATGTCAAGATCGAAATAAAGATTGTTGTGCCAAATTGTATGAAAAGCCTCTATGTGCCTAAGATTCTCTAACTTGCTCATATATGAATCTAATGTCTTGAATGGGAAGCCTTATTGTTGAGGATAATGATAATGATATTTGAATGTAGAAAAAGGCGACTGGAACTATGAAATATGGCCGAGTGCCAAGAATGACTTTGTAATTAAAATCACTAGTGCCAATGACTTGAAAGTATATGAAAGAAGTATGATGTGAAATGATTGGCAGAAAATAGTTGATGTCTCTAGTGAGATGGCCTAGCCGATCGGATGCCATGCCACACACATGGTGGTAACTGTGCTGGTAATGATAATTGAAATTGTGGATTTGGTTGATGTCTTAAATGAGATGACCTAGCCGATCGGGTCAAGATCGGACTCCATGTTAAAGACGGTGGTATTGATATTGAGAATAATTGTGGTTGATGTCTCTAAAGAGATAGCCTAGCCGATCGGGTTGTGATCGGACTCCGTACTGAAAGTACGGTGGTATTGGTATTGTGAATAATGGTAATGTGAACAATGGAATATCGATACTAAAAATCTCCCAATGTGAGATATGGAAATTTATTTGAACACTATCTTGATCCTAAATTGAGGTTTGATGTTGATTAAGGCTTTCATTGATATTATGATAATCTTGTTTGTATTATTTTTCATTCTATTGAGATTGTGTTTTAGCTTTACATACTAGTACTATTCGACGGTACTAATGTACCTTTTGCCGGGGGCGCTGCATCTTTAAATGGATGCAGGTGGTTACATCAGACAATATTGATCACAGTTAGTGGTACATCATCATCTTCTCAGCAGACTCGGTGAGCCCCATTTCATCCTGGGTCATGCATCTTTTGTACTTTGTGTATCATGTTTGAGGTATAGCCGGGACCTTGTTGCCGGTAGTATCATTGTACTCCTCTTTATCCATAGAGGCTTCGTAGACATAGTGTGGGTTGTGTATTGGTGCTGGGAAAGTTAAACAATGCTATGTTGTGGTTGTACTACTTGTCCATTTGAGACTTTAAAAATGATGAAACTTATGGCAAGAAATTGGTAATTTCAGGCATGACCGCTTTATTTTGCAATTAATGAAAACATATATTCTCTTTATTCGTGAATGAGTTGGGTAGAAGAAAATCTAATAGGCTTGCTCGGCCGGGTTCACTCGGTTGAGCACCGGTCGCGCTCCTCGATTTTGGGGCGTGACACTTGTGAGGTTCAAGAAGTATCACCCTCCTACTTTCAGTGGTTTGGCTTCAGAGGATGCACATGGTTTTCTAGAGGAGTGCGATTGTATTCTACGCACTATGGGTATTTTGGAGGCGAGTGGGGTTGTTTGTACTGCGTTCCAGCTTAAGGGAGCGGCATATCAGTGTACCGTATGATTTGGATAGCCTTGCCGATGCAACTTCACTTTCATGGACTCAATTTTCAGAGATGTTCTTGAGAGAGTTTGTTCCCCTAACCCATCGGGATGCATGGCGCGTGGAGTTTGAGCAACTGCGCCAGGGCACTATGTCAGTGCTAGAGTATGTTGTTAGATTAAATGATTTGTCCAGACATGCACCTGCTTTGGTTTCTACGGTTAGAGAGCGAGTCCGGAGTTTCATTGAGGGACTTAGTGATGATATTCGATTCAGCATGGCTCGGGAGTTAGAGATGGATGCTCCATTTCAGTAGGTGGTAGAGATCACTCGTCGATTAGAGGGCATGCGAGACCAGGAGAGAGAGGACAGGGAGGCTAAGAGGCCTCGTAGACCGGGAGGATCTACTGGTCCCTATTTTGGAGGCAGGGTACGACATGGCAGGTGTTTTGTGGGTCGGCTAGTTCAGTTTGCACTTCATGCTTCGTGTTGTATTTCAGTTACCCGTAGGTCTCAGAGTACCCGCACCAGAGAACTTCCACAGCTACGTCAGCGGAGGGGTTGCTTTGAGTGTGGAGGTACCAGCCACATGGTGAGAGATTATACCAGACTCCAGACATATGTGTCACATCGGGGTATTCAGGCTATTAGTTCTGCTCTAGGTGTTACTATCCCTGCACTGCCAACTAGGGGTGTAGGTCAGTCGGGTAGAGAGCGCCCTGGAGGGGGAGGCTCGGCCTGTTGATATGCTTTCTATGGTAGGGCTGAGGCCGATGTACCAGATGATGTCGTTACATGTATGGTTTCGATTTGTTATAGAGGAGCATCATTCCTATTTTGATTCGGTTCATCTTATCGAGGTGAGTCCTCCTATCTTGCTTAATATATGGGTGCGTTTCATGACTTTGTACTCTACTTATGTGTTTGTACCTGTTGGGGGATTTTATAATGGTATCCCATGTCTATCATTTTGTTTTGTTCACTATGAGATTAGAATTGACTTTTTGTTACTCATTACAGTAGGTTTTGATGTGATTTCTGGGTGGTAAGGTCACGATTTGTGATTTAGATGCTCTATCGGTATGGGGACTCTTTTACGTGTTGTGATTTTGTTTTGCGGAATTGAGTTAGTGAAATTTTTTGGTTGGCGTGATGTGTATTCTACTTGTGATTAAGAGCTGAGGATGGGCTCCTCGCATTTTCATATGGTTTGATATGTTTGAGCCAGGCTACGCGTCGTGGTTTGATATGTGAAGGTGGTTGCTCTTATTGAGTTGTTACTTGTTTTCTTTATTTGGTTTCACCAGACTTAAATTGTGCTCAACTTACTCTACATCATTATTACCTGTTCGTTCCCTATTGCTAATTGTTGTTTCTAGTGTTCTATTGTGACTATTATTTTGTTATCTTTACCGTGCTTAGCTTTATATTGACATTGTTTCCCTGTTAGTTTCACATTCATACTTGAACGGGTTGTTAAGTTTAGTAGGTGTCTTGACTGTCCCTCGTCACAACTCCACCAAGGTTAGTCTTGATACTTACTGGGTACCGCTGTGGTGTACTCATGCTATGCTTTCTGCACATTTTTGTGCAGATCAAGGTACTTCAGAGTTGGTTGATCACTAGCTTGTTATTCGGGCTTTGCTGTGGTGACTCAAGGTATACTTGTTGTCTTGTTCGCAGGCCTCAGAGTCACCTTCTGATATTGTACTTATACTGTTTATTTCTATTCTGGAACAGTTGTATTTAGAGAGTTTCCTTATAAACTCAGTAGAGCTTATGACGAATACTAACAGTTTTGGGATATTGTATTGCACTCGGGATTATTGGTTTTCTATAGAAATTTCATCTTGATGCTTAATAGTTGTTTCTGATTAAATTCTTTCATTTAATTCAGTAGACGTTAGGCTTACCTAGCCTACGGAGAGAAATTTGGGTTGTGACAATATCAATATCAAGAATCACATATAAAATCTGTTGCGGCGCACAACCCCACCCCACCATACACTCACAATCCTCCATTATTTCACCCTATCAATATCAAGAATCACATATCAAATTTGTTGCGACACGCAACCTGATCCATAAACAAATTCAATAAATGAAATCAACCCAACAACTCAATTCACAAGAATCTCTACGATTAACGAATATGAAAGCAAAACAATAAAGGAACCACGTACTAATCAAAGGAAGGCTACAAATAATACAAGAGCAACAAAACAAGCCAGGTATGTGACAGTTAAAGTGTACAAATAAGATAATTAAGGCAAGTAGAAATTAATCATGGAGTCATGAAAGGAACAAACATTTCAGTACAATAACAATTAATGACAAGTAACAACTTACGTCATAGAACGCAATTAAAGCAGGTACCAGTTAAGACAAGGAATAAGATAATTCATGAAATATGAGAAAGCATGGAAACAATTATTTTGACGGCGTATATACACTTGTCACCTCGCATATAATCCGTTACATATATAATTCACATAACATATAATTCAAGGGTTCCTAACTCCCTCAAATCAAGGGTAGACCCAACACTTACCCCACTCCGCAATCAACTCAAAGCTCAACCAGGCCTTTTCTCTAAAATCGCCTCCAAACCAATCGAATCTAACCAAAACTGACTTAATATCATCAAACAATGCTATGGAAATCAATTACAATAGATAAAGGAAAGATCTTTACTCTTTTCCCAAAAAGTCAACAAACGTCAACCCCGGGCCCGCTTGGTTAAAACCGGAGATTTAGAAGAAAACCCAATTACCCATTCACCCCCTAGCCCGATTATGTGATTAGTTTTGAAATACGACCACAATTTGAGGTCTAAATCTTAATTTTACAAAACCCCACAATTATACACAAATCACTAATTGTTTTCCATGAAAGAGCATAAATTAAGGTTATAAATCAATTGGCATGGATGGAAATGGAAGAAAACGAGTTAACGTATACTAACCTACGAAGTGGGGATGAAATTTCTCTTCGAAATCGCCTCTAGGCCGAGCTCTAATGTGAAGATGGTGAAAAATGAAGAAAATCCTGTCTTTGGGACATTGAAGTCACTGGGCATCAAGCCTTCTTCGCATTCGTGAAAGGCCTGACGCGATCGCGAAGTGTAGCGGCCCATGTTTCCTTCGCATTCGCGAGCTATTCTTCGCGTTCGCGATAGCTCTTCCCCCTTGGCCATCCCATTCGTGACCCTCTGATTGTGTTCGTGTAGAACAAACAAACTGATCCCTATTCCGGACCCATACCCATCGCGTTCGCGAAGGTTGATCCCACCATTGCTTCACGTTCACGACCCAAACCTCGCGTTCACATAGAGGAAATTCCACCCCAACTTAGGTTACTCTTCGCGATCGCAAAGAAAGATGCAACAGACATCAGAAAACTCATAAACCAGCAATTGCCTAAGTCCAAAAATCACTTCATAGCCTATCCAAAATTCACCCGAGCCCCTCGGGCTCCAAACCAAATATGCACACAAGTGTAATAACATCATTCAAACTTGCTCGCGTGATCAAAACACTAAAATAACACCTAGAACTAGGAATCAGACATCAAAATGTATAAAATTTTCAAAGAAACTCAAGTCAAATCAACTTTGTTTTGCACTAAATTTTGCAGACAAGTCATAAATAGTGAAATGAACCTATACCAAGTTCCGGAACTAAAATTCGAAACTGGTACCAACAAAGTCAACATACGGTCAAACATAGGAATTTTTTAAACCTTCAAATTACTAGTTTTCAAAAAACCACATTAAATCAAGTTAGAGACTTCTGAATTCGATTCCGGGCATGCGCCCAAATCCCAAATCACGATACCGACCCCCCGGGACCATCAAAATTCTGATTCGGGTCCGTTTACAAAAACTGTTGACCGTAGTCAACTCAAATTATTTTTAAGGCTGAATTTCCCATTTTCTTCAATTTTTTCACATAACAAATTTTCGAAAAATGACATAGACTGGGCACGCAAATCGAGGAAGGATAAACTAAGATATTCAAGGTCTCGAAACACATAAAGGAAGGCTAAAACACAAAGTGACCTATCGGGTCATCACATTCTCCACCTCTAAAAAGAATATTCGTCCTCGAATGGGCATAGAAAGGTACCTGGACTGGTGAAAAGGTGTGGATATCTACTCTGCATGTCCGACTCAGACTCCCACGTGGATGCCTCGATCGACTGACCTGTCCACTGCACTCGAACTGAAGGATAACTCTTAGACCTCAACTTCCAGACTTGCCGGGCTAGAATGGCCACCAACTCCTCCTCATAAGTCAAATCCTTGTCCAAATGGACTGAGTTGAAATCTAACACATGGGATAAATCACCGTTATACCTCTGGAGCATAAAGACATGGAATACCGGATGGACTGCTGATAAACTAGGTGGTAATGCCAGTATATAGGCCACTTCACTGTAAGGCCCCGTAAGATTTCGCAAAGGAAAAATAATGTTTCGTGGTGCCGAACTGGGCTTACGTGTTTGAGGATTGTATAAATTCTTCGCGGCTCGGACTCTTTGGGTTGAGCAATGCACTGGAAAGTAAAGGAAAAATTTGGACAGAAGAAATGCACTTCTGCGGCCCACTATGCGGCCGTAGAATCACTCTGCGGACCGCATAACAGTCGTAAAGTGAGACAGTCTTTTGGGCCATTTTCGTTGTCATTTTCGCGGCCCATTATGCGACCGCAAAACCATTTCGTGGGCCGCACTCTAGTCGTGTATCCATCTTTGAGATTTTTCGGAGGGAGGTTCTGCAGCGCATTATGCGATCGCAGAACAGGTCTGCGGGCCGTATACCCTGTTCTGGAGGGCAATTAGGCGGGCTATTCTGTGGACCGCATACCCTGTTCTAGAGCTTCATTTTTGGGATTTTTGAACCCGACCCTATTTCGTTAAAACATATGCTATCCATTTTTGAGCATATTTCTGATATTTTTAGAGTGAGAAAGAGTTCTTAGAGTGGGGAAGTAACCTTCAACCTAATATCTAACAATTCTTGCTCAATCCTTGAAGATTATCAAGAAAGTCTTCATCCTAAAGGTAAGAATCTATGCCCTAGCTCTTAATTTTGAAAATCTACTAAAAAGGGGATAATTAGAAAGATAATTATTGGGTGTGGGGGTTGTTATCTTGCATGCATGTGTTATCAAAGAATGTAGGAAGGTTGTGAGCTAAAAATGGTAAAGAGTGGGTTGTGGGATGATGGAATTCTCCTTAAAAGGACCTTGAAACCTTAATGCACACCTAGTGTTTGATAAAATGCTCAAATGAGCTAGAACTATGATCATCCTCCTAATGTTTGGTTCAATTTGTTATATTTCTAAAATAGATTGAAGTTGCTAAGAATTCCGGATTATTTTAGAGTTAAGGAAGCTCAATTGACGTATGTTGGCTAAACCCCCTTCTTCTTAGAATCGAATCCTACGGTGTTCATGTAATTGGTGTAAGTCCCAAATTGATCATTATAGAATTGGCTATTCCTAATGTGTTTGTGTTGAAGGATGTATGTTCAATATTTATTCTAAATGCTTCATCATGTCATCTTGCCATTTGAGGATGTGTTCAAAATATGGAATATGTGTTAGAAATGTTAAGACTTCATGTCAAGATCGAATAAAGGTTGTTATGCCAAATTGTATGAAAAGCCTCTATATGCCTAAGATTCCCAAATTGCTCATATGTGAATTTAATGTCTTGAATAGGAAGCCTTATTGTTATTGTTAATGATAATGATGTTTGAATGTGGAATGGGGAACTGGAATTCTGAAATACGACCAAGTGCCAAGAATGAATTTATAATTGTGGCCACTAGTGCCAATGAATCGAAGGGATATGAAAGAAGTATGATGTGAGATGATTGACTAAAAAAGGTAATGTCTCGGGTGATATGGCCTAGCCGATCGGGCCGTGATCGGATGCCATGCCGCACACATGGTGGCGACTGTGCTGGAAATTATAATAAAATTGTGGTTATGGTTGATGTCTCAAATTAGACGACCCAGCCGATCGGGTCGTGATCGGACTCCGCGTAAGAATACGGTGGTATTGTGAATTATGGTATATCGGCACTAAAGATCACCCAACCTGATAACATGGAAATTGACTTGAAAACTTATGTGATCCTTAACTTGATGTTTTAGCATTATTTGAAGCTCTTATTGAATTCTTAATTGTTCCCCCTTATATTATTATTCATTCTATGGAGATGGTATTTAGTTTTACATACTAGTACTATTCGACAGTACCAACGTCCCTTTTGCCTGGGGCGCTGCATCTTTAAATGGATGCAGGTGGTTCTATAGCAGGTAGTGTTGATCAGTGATACATCCTCTTCCCAGCAGACTTGGTGAGCCTCACTTTATCCCAGGGTCACGTATTGTATCATTTCTTCATATTATTATCATGGCTCGAGGTATAGTCGGGGCCTTGTTGCCGGCACTATCATAACACTCTTTTGTATCCTTTAGAGGCTCCGTAAATACTATGTGGGTTGTACATGGGTGCTAGAAAAGTCAAACAGATTATGTTGTGTTTTGATCTCTTGTTCCACTCGAATCATAAGAATGTGTGTATCTTGAAACTTAAAAATGATGTAATCAATGAGACGATTTAGTATGGTATATATGATCTTCCTACTGTCTAATTAATGAAATTATGTCTTCTCTTGATCATGGGTGAGTTCGGTAGAAAGTATCTAACAGGCTTGCTTGCCCGGGTTCACTTGGTTGTGCGCCGATCGCGTTTTTCGAGGTTGGGGCGTGACATTCACCCACTCTCTCAAGGATCTCAAAGGGTCTGATATACCTAGGGCTCAACTTGCCCTTCTTCCCGAACCTTATCACACCCTTCATGGGTATAACCCGTAGCAATACCCTATCCCCAACCATGAATGAAATATCACGAACTCTACGATCAGCATAACTCTTCTGTCTAGACTGAGCTGTGCGAAGTTGATCCTAAATTATCTTGACCTTTTCCAAGGCATCCTGAACCAAATCGGTACCCAATAACCGAGCCTCTCCCGGTTCAAACCAACTAACCGACGAACAACACCGCCTCCCATAAAATGCCTCATAGGAGCCATATGAATACTACTAGAACTGATCCCAAGAACCCCCGAAATCCATAACGCAAGCGCCAAGCTTATCCTCCAATATCTGAATGGTGCTCTCGGATTGCCCGTCTGTCTGGGGGTGAAATGTTGTACTCAACTCAACCCGTGTGCCTAAATCACGTTGTATGGACCTCTAGAAATGCAAGGTGAACTTCATACCACGATATGAAATGATGGACACCGTCACACCGTGAAGACAGACGATCTCGCGGATATAGATCTCAGCTAACTATTCTGAAGAATAGGTAACTTCCACAAGAATGAAATGAGCCAACTTGGTCAACCTGTCCACAATGACCCATACTGCGTCGAACTTCTTTTGAGTCTGTTTGGAGCCCAACAACGAAATCCATGGTAATACACTCCCACTTCCACTCAGAAATTTCTAGCCTCTGAAGCAAACCACCAGGCCTCTGATGCTCGTACTTTACTTGCTGAAAATTCAGACACCAAGCTACATATGTAACTATATCCTTCTTCATTCTCCTCCACCAATAATGTTTCTTCAATTCCTAATATATCTTGGCGGCACCCGGATAAATGGAGTACCAGGAACTGTGGGCCTCCTCAAGAATTAACTTACGAAGCCCGCCAACATTAGGCACACAAATCCGACCCTGCATCTGCAACACCCCATCATCTCCAATAGTAACTTGCTTGGCACCACCGTACCACATCGTGTCCTTAAGCACAAGCAAATGGGGGTCATCATACTAACACTATCTGATGCGCTCATACAAAGAAGACCGAGAGACTGTACAAGCTAGAACACAACTGGGCTCCGAAACATCTAACCTCATGAACTTATTGGCCAAAGACTGAACATATGATGCAAGAGGCCTCTCCCCAACTAGAATATACACAAGAGGTTGCCCATACTCACAATCTTTCTACTCAAGGCATCGGCCACCACATTGGCCATCCCGTGATGGTTCGAAATGATGATATCATAGTCTTTTAATAGCTCCAACCACCTCCTCTGCCTCAAGTTTAGATCCTTTTGCTTGAACAAATAATCTAGACTTTGATGATCTGTGAAAACCTCACACGACACACCGTAGAGGTAATGCCTCCAAATCTTCAGCGCATGAACAATGGCTGCCAACTCTGGATCATGAACAGGGTACTTCTTCTCATGAACCTTCAACTACCGTGATGCGTATGCAATCATCCTGCCATCCTGCATCAATACATCACCGAGCCCAATACGAGATGCATCACAATTCACCGTGTAAGATCCTGAACCTGTGGGCAACACCAATACTGGCGTCATAGTCAAAGCAGTCTTGAGCTTCTGAAAGCTCAACTCACACTCATCGGGCCACCTGAATGGAGCACCCTTCTGGGTCAATCTAGTCAATGAGGCTACTATGGATGAAAACCCTTCCACGAATCGGCGATAATAACCCGCCAAACCCATAAAACTCTAAATCTCTGTAGCTGAAGTAGGTCTAGGCCAATTCTGTACTGCCTCATTCTTCTTGGGATCTACTTTAATGCCCTCTGCCGATACAACTGGATATCTATCAGAATTTGAAGTACAATCCGAAGATGCTGCTCATGATCCTCTCAACTGCGGGAGTAGATCAAGATATCATCAAAGAATACGATCGCAAAAGAATCCAAATAGGGCTTGAATACCCAGTTCATCAAATCCATGAATGTTGTTGGGGCATTTGTCAACCCAAATGACATCAGTAGGAACTCATAATGCCCATACCGAGTCCGAAAAGTTGTCTTAGGGACATCAAATGCCCTAATTTTCAACTGATGGTAGCCAGACCTCAAATCAATCTTCGAAAATGCCTTGGTACCCTGAAGCTGATCAAATAAGTCATCAATCCTCGGCAATGGATATTTGTTCTTGATAGTGACTCTGTTCAACTGCCGATAATCTATACACATCCTCATCGACCTATCTTTCTTCTTCACGAACAACACGGGCGCACCCTAGGGCGAGACACTAGGTCTAAAGAATCCCTTATCAAGCAAATCTTGCAACTGCTCCTTCAATTCTATCAACTCTGGCGGGGCCATAAGGTATGGTGGAATGGAAATGGGCTAAGTGCTCGGAGCCAAATCAATACAGAAGTCAATATCTTTGTCGGGTGGCAGACCCGACAGATTTAAAGGAAACACCTTTGGAAACTCACGCACAACTGGTACTGAATCCATGGAAGGAACCTCCGCACCCGAATCACGAACATAGGCCAAATATGCTAGGCATCCTTTCTCGATCATATGTCGAGCCTTCATATAAGAAATAACCCTACTAGTAGAATGGCCAGGAGTCACTCTCCAGTCTAATCGAGGCAACCCCGACATGGATAAGGTCACCATCTTGGCGTGACAATCCAATATAGCATGATAAGGTGACAACCAATCCATGCCTAAAATAACATCAAAGTCTACCATATCAAGAAGCAAGAGATATACACTAGTCACAAGACTCCCAATAGTAATCACACACTAGCGATAGACATGATCTATAACAATAGAATCTCCCACAGGCGTGGACACATACACAGGAGCACTCAAAGAATCACGAGGTATGACCTAGGATGACACGTATGAATAAGTAGAGCCCAGATCAAATAGAACTGAAGCATCTCTATGGCAAACTGGAATAATACTTGTGATAACGGCGTCAGATGACTCGGCCTCAGGTCTAGTTGGGAATGCATAAAATGAGGGTTGGGCCCCACCACTCTAACCTACGTCTCTAGGACGGACTCTAACTGGCTGTCCTCCACCTCTAACGGCCTGGCCTCCACCTCTAACGACCTGACCTCCACCTCTGGTTGCCTGTCCCTTGCCTCTAGTTGGCTGAGCGGTGGTGGAGCAACCGGTGTCGGGACCATGGCACGAGAACTATGCTGTGGCATGCCGCTCAACAATCTTGGACAGAACCTCCTGATGCAACCAGTACCTCCACACTCAAAACACCCAACCTGTTATTGTGGCTGCTAAAGCTGAAGTTGACCCGAACGGGCCGGATAACCACGGTGATAGCTCTAGATCGGAGGTGCACTAATAAGAGTTGATGGTACACTGTAGGCTGGCTGTCCAGAAAGAGAGATATAAAAGGACCATGACTCCCCGAAGCACTGTGAGATGCCTGAAGCGCTGACTGAAATGGCCTGGGAGGATAGCCTCTACCAAAAGTACCCCGGCCTCGAGATGAGGCACCACTGATACTACTCAAATGACGAGGCCTTATATCAGACACCGGCCCCCCTCCTGACTACGAACCATCTTGATCTGTCTAGCAATATCTACGGCCCTCTGGAAAGAAATATCATCTCCAATCTCCTTGGCCATCTGTAGCCTGATAGTGAAAGTGAGACCATCAATGAATATCCTCACTCTCTCCCTCTCAGTCTGGAGTAGGATAATGGCGTGGCGAGCTAGGTCCACAAATTGAGTCTCGTACTAAGTAACAATCATACCACCCTGCTGAAGACGCTCAAACTGCCTGCGGTAATCCTCTCTCAGAGTGATAGGAATGAATTTATCAAGAAATAGCTATGAAAACTGATCCCAAGTAAGTGCAGGAATCCTAAACCCCAAAAACCCATCCATGCTCTCTACAAGGTGACTCGGGTAAATAGTAACACTGCAGCGGCGAAAAGGCCCACGTCTCCGTCCGGCGGTGGAAAATCACAAGATTAGTCTCAAATGAAACTCCTAGTCATTGTGCACAATCCCCAGTTGGCTTCATCATCGGATACATACCAAGATGTTACAGATCTAGAAATTTATTCGGCAATCACTGTAGCGCAATAGTGCCAGCGTTCTTCTCCCATTCTTGTTATGTTTTAGCTTGCGTTTGTTAGAAGCATAGTGTCGTCTAATCTTGGCGACAAGAATGTTGAACTAAGGCAGCCATGACTTTAACTATGGGAGAGCCACCTCCAGTTGTTGTAGAGAACAACCAAAATAGTAACATACAAAATACGTATGCTGCTCAATTGTCTCAAGCAAAAGCAGCTGCTAATTTGAATAAACAATTGTTGAAAATTATTGACGTTATTCATGGAATTCCAACAATTCAATTTTCAATGGGTGAATGGATGGAATTCGAAAAAGAGAAGGAATTGCATCAAGTTGTTGTGGTGAAGCTTTCTTCAAATGCACCAGATGTATCCATATTGAGAAACTTACTACGGAAATTTTTCGATATCAAAGAACAAGCTTTAATCGGCCAACTTGCACCTACACAATCTTATTAGGATTGATCAACATGACGATTTCGTTAATTCACTTGTGAGGTCAGTTAACTACTTTAAATACAATGGTAGGGAGCACAAAATCAGAGTATTTCCATGGTCTACTGGATTTAATGTAAAGGAGGAAACGACTAAGGTAGTGGATTGGATTTCCTTACCTAATCTGCCAACGAAGTTCTTTGCAATGAAGGCTTTGTTATCTATAGCTTCAGCTGTTGGCAAGCCTATAGCAATTGGCAAATCCACTCAGACTAAGTCGCATCCTCGTACTGTAAGCGTTAAGGTTATCCTTAATTTAATGGACAAACTACCACATAAATTGAGGCTGCAATTTCTGGACAAACAAACGGGCAGAATGGTTGAAGTTTTTCAAGATTTTGTGTATGATAATTTGCCGTTATATTGCAACCACTGTAAACACCAAGATCATGATGAAAAAACATGTCGTCGTTTGAATGAAAATGCAGTAGGGAGAAGGCCAGATAAGGAACATGCTGTCGTGCAAAGTGATGAAGAGATACTGGTTAAGGAAGGTAATTTAGTTGAGAAGTATTAAGGGGATTTGAGGCAATTGCTTAATGAAAAAGGCGAGTGCCAAGTTTGATTGAGGCAGCAGGTGTCGAGAGTATACACCATATATCTGACGGTGCACAAGTTCTTTCTAAATATGGGAATCAGTCAGCTATTGGAGAGGAGATGAGGTTGAAGGATATACCTGTTGCTACAATTATTTCAAGGATGCTCACAACTACATCTGGTGCATTGAAGAATGCACAAATACAAAATGTTACTGCTGGGACATTGAATGCTAGTGGTGATGTGAGTTCAGGTGATTTGAATGGGAAATCAGCTGGTGTTGTTCAAAGACAAGAGGATCGAGCTACAACTTTTCGAGATGCTGGGCAAAATAAAAAGTTTGGTGCTGCGAATAGTGTGCTTGTTCCAGGTGTTAGTGAATTACATGGAAATCATTCAGATATTAAAGCTTCAGATTTGGAAGCTATTATTCCATTGAATACTACAGGGGATCAAACACTAGCTGGGATTGCAACTAGTTGTTCTGGGACTGCTAGCATCCCAAATTTTACTACTGAAGATAGGCAGGCTGGTAAGGATATAGCATTATCATATGTAATATCATCATATAGTGTGTTATAAACTCTATGATGATCATAGAATATCTAGTTCTTGCTACTTCTTTTTTTACGTTCTGGTTAGCAAGTGAGGCTATTACTGCCTCAATAGGAATTGTGAGGTAAGGTTTAGCGCAGTATGTGCTTGCTTGGCTTACATCTTTGGAATAAATCCATACAACTATGAGATCATTCGCCCTCGTGAGACTAGGCCAGCAGCCTATTGAGGCTGCGTCAAAGGGCATTGGCGGCGCAGATGGATGATTATATAGCAAAGGCATAGCGGCAAGACAACTGTTGCTTTTGTCCCTCTTATTTTTACTCTTCCTTTGTGATTTGTTTTTCTTTTTATTATTAATATAAAAAACTACTAGGCAGCATGCCTGGTGGTCAATTTGCTATTAAAAAAAAAGTAAGTGCAGGCGAACCAGCTGGTCTAGTCAACATATAATCTCTCCATCATCTTTTGGCGGAACGAGTCATCTGAAATACTACAAAATCGACCCCATTGGTCTCAACTATACCCATGTTGCGCAACACCTCATGGCAACGGTCCAAGTAATCCTGGGGGTCCTCAGAAGGTGCACAGCTGAAATAAATATGGAAGAGCTTGGTAAACGTATCCAATCTCGACAAAGCCTCAGAAGACATAGCATGCCAATCACCGGCCTGTGCCACAACAACCGGCCGAACCATCCCAATAGGCGTGGCTGCTGGAGTCTAATATAGGGGAGCCACTTGCTCCGGGGTGTGAGTAGCGGGAGTCTATGCCTCCCCCCAGCCCGAGAGACTGCTGGTGCCACCGGGAATGCACCGGTCTGGGCCATACTCTCCATAAGGATCACCAAGCGGACTAGACAGTACTGAAGCACTAGAGTGGCTATGAACCCCTTAGGGACCTGAGCTGATCCGACGGGCACGGTCTGAGCTGGGACATTCTCCTCATGATCAATCTGAGGCTAAAATGCGGGTGCTGCTACTCGAGATCTAGGCTTAGCTCTGCCTCTGCCTCGGACTCTGCCCCTGGTAGTAGCTGTCACAAGGGGCTCCGGCTCCTTCCCGGTTGTATATGTTGTGCGTGTTCTCTCCATCTGCGAGAAAACAAGAATATAATGGTTCAATCATCAATGATAGCCTCTGGAAGATAAGTACAGACGTCTCTGTATTGATCCTCCAGACTCTACTAAGCTTGCTCGTGACTCGTGAGACCTAGGAAACCTAATGCTCTCATACCAACTTGTCACAACCCGGAATTCCCACCCTCGTGATCGTGATGGTGCCTAACATTTCATTTGCTAGGCAAGCCAATGTTAGATGTAGTTATTAACCATTTTTTAATAATTCAAGTCAAATGAAAATCAATAAGCTAAATAAACTAAAATAAAATAGATAGATCTGATAAACGGCAATAATCCAAATACACATCCCAAATCTGGTGTCACGAATACACGAGCGAATAGAGTACTACAAATAATAGTCTGAATGAAAGCATAACTATCTGAAATGAAATAAACAGTTAGAGTAATGTATAAGGGGACTTCAGAGCTGCGAACGTTGTGTAGCTGTACCTCAAGTCTCCGTCAAGCACCGGATCCGAGTAATCTACTGACCGCCGCTAGGACTGACTCAAAAACCAGCACAAGAAGTGCAGAGTGTAGTATGAGAACAACCAACCCCATGTACTCTGTAAGTGCCGAGCCTAACCTCGATGAAGTAGTAATGAGGCTAAGGCGCGTCACTTACAATAACTTGTATGCAGTATAATAATCATAATGGGAAAGAAAAATAGGAAATGATGGCAAAGCAGTTAATTAATGAAAACAAACTCAATCCACGAATTAGTGAGTCCAGAAATATCAGTCCTCAGAATAGCATATGAAAATACTGAAGTCTAACACAATACAACAATGAGTACAACACACACAATCCGTTGCGGCGCGTAACCTGATCCCATCATACACACACAATTCTCCCTTATTTCACCATATCAATATCAAGAACCACATATAAAATTTGTTGCGGCACGCAACCCGATCCATAAAAAAATTCAATAATTGAAATCAACCCAACAACTAAATTCACAAGAATCTCTACGATTAAAGAATATGAAATCAAAACAATAAAGGAACCACATACTAATATAAAGAAGGCTACAAATAATACAAGAGCAACAAAACAAGCCAAGTATGTGACAGTTAAAGTGTACAAATAAGACAATTAAGGCAAGTAGCAATTAATCATGGAGTCATGAAAGGAACGAACATTTCGATACAAGAATAATTAATGATAAGTAACAAGTTACGACATAGAAAGCAATTAAAACAGGTAACAGTTAAGACATGGAATAAAATAATTCATGAAATACGAGAAAGCATGGAAATAATTAATTTGACGGCGTATATATACTCGTCACCTCGCATATACACCATTACACATGTAATTCATATAACATATAGTTCAAGGGTTCCTAATTTCCTCAAATCAAGGTTAGACCCAACACTTACCTCGCTCCGCTATCAACTCAAAGCTCAACCTGAGCCTTTCCTCTAAAATCCACCTCTAAACCAATCGAATCTAACCAAAATCGATTTAATATCATCAAACAATGCTAGAAAAATCAATTACAATGGATAAAGCAAAGATCTTTACACTTTTCCTAAAAAGTCAACGCCGAGGTTCGGACCTAAACCCAATTATCCGTTCACCTCCGAGTCCGATTATGTGATTTATTTTAAAATCCTACCTCAATTTGAGGTCTAAATCTCAATTTTAAAAAAATCCCCAATTCTACACAAATCCCTAATTTTCTACCATGAAAGAGCTTAAATTAAGGTTAGAAATCAATGGGTGTTGATGGAAATGGAAGAAAATGAGTTAAAGTATACTAACCTACAAAGTGAAGATGAAATTTCTCTTCAAAATCGCCTCTAGGCCGAGCTCTAATGTGAAGATGGTGAAAAATGAAGAAAATCCCGTATTTCGGACATTTAAGTCATTGGGCGTCAGGCCTTCTTCGCATTCGTGAAGGGCCTGACACGATCGCGAATTGCAGCGGCCCAAGTGGCCTTTGCGTTCGCGAGCCATTCTTCACGTTCACGATAGCTTTTCCCCCCTGGCCATCGCGTTCGCGACCCTCTGATCGCATTCACGTAGAACAAACTGTAGATCCCCCTTCCAGGCCTATACCCATCGCGTTCGCGTAGCTTTGGTCGCGCTCGCGTAGGGTGATCCCACCATTGCTTCTCATTCGCGACCCAAACCTCGCTTTCTCATAGAGGAAATTCCACCCCATCCCAGGTTACTCTTCGCGATCGCGAAGAAAGATGCACTAGACATCAGAAAACTCAAAAACCAGCAATTGCTTAAGTCCAAAAATCACTCCGTAGCCTATCCAAAACTCACCCGGGCCCCTCGTGCTCCAAACCTAACATGCACACAAGTGTAATAATATCATACGAACTTGCTCGCGCAATTAAAATACCAATATAATACCTGGGACTAGGAATCCGACATCAAAATGTATAAAATTTTCAAAGAAACTCAAGAACATGCAAATTTATAACCGGACATCCGAATCACGTCAAATCAACTCCGTTTTGCTCCAAATTTTGCAGACAAGTCATAAATAGTGAAATAAACATATACCAAATTCCGGAACCGAAATTCGAACCTGGTAGCAATAAAGTCAACCTACAGTCAAACTTAAGAATTTTTTAAACCTTCAAATTACTAGTTTTCAACAAATCGCGTTAAATTAAGTTAGGGACTTTTGAATTCGATTCAGGACATACGCCCAAATCACAAATCACGATACGGATCTACCGAGACCGTCAAAATAGTGATACGGGTCCGTTTACACTAAATGTTGATCGTAGTCAACTCAAATCGTTTTTAAGGCTAAATTTCACATTTCCTTAAATTTTTCACATAAAAATTTTCGGAAAAAGACACAATTTGTGCATGCAAATCGAGAAAGTTTAAACGGAACTATTCAAGGTCTCGAAACACATAAATGAAGTCTAAAACACAAAGTGATCTATCGGGTCATCACACCCTTTTTACCCTGCAATGAAGGGCGGATGGCTTAGCCTTGCTTTTAGAAAGAAAAAATAGAAAAAATTCCTTTGAAGGGCTTAATCAATAGGAGAAGATAGTTGCAGTGAGAAGTAGAGGCTATTGTTATTTCATTCTCTCCTAGTCTTTTAGCTCTGATCGTAAACGCTCTTTTTCCGAGAGAAGTTATTCTTTGCCTTGACGCTGTGAGAGCTTCCGGTCCTTGAGTATGAGTACTCCTATCCGCTCTTGGGTTCATAACCGATCCTATTGAATTAGTAACACATGTAATTGTATTCAGTGATGGAGAAAGATTACTTTTAACCCGTGGCCAAACTATTTATATCTGGTAATCGTAAAAGTGTATAGATTTTTTATAAAATTTGTATATAACATACAGAAATGTATATATGTACAAAAAAAATATTTTTTGGACTATTATTTTGAAAGCGACCGTACAGTATAATTTTCCTTTATGTGAATGGCATAAACATTAGTTGTGCATTAGGACTTTCCATCAGCTTCCATATAACATCTGGTCCGTTTTTTAGAAGATATGAGCAGCCTTTTATTTCTCAAGACGCACAAAACCAAGAATTTTCATTTCCTAGAAAAGAAAGAACACAAAGAGGTTAACTCTGTGTATGTGCCGTCCGTCATTCTTTTAGAGCCATAGGTCCCACTTCATATGACAAACTGACATGCAAATGTAGTCCTGTTATGACATTTCAGATGCAGTAACCAAATCTTTTGGCGAAATCTGCCTATTCATCTCTATCTATCCTTCTCCTCCTACTCCTATATATAGCAGACAACTATTTCTCATCCCTAAACATATCCACACTCCATACCTTTTAAAGCCTTCTTTTGAGATAAGAAATATATTTTATAAAAAGAGCAAACCACAGCAATAGAGCTTGTGCATTTGGATGGAGACTGCTTTTCCCATGATTTATTTCCTTCTCTTTCTCTCAACTCTTCTCTTGTATCATGTACCAAAGAAACAAAAAGGAAAAGACATACAAAAAGCAAAGTTGCCTCCTGGTACAA